>NC_141689.1:2078792341-2080175338 GCF_964263255.1 Lissotriton vulgaris | reverse complement strand
CCCGGAAGGGCGCGTCTAGCAGGAGGTCTGGTTGCAGCCTCCAGGTGGGGACAGGGGGGCGGGCACTCTCCCTAGAGATGGTTAACAGATGTGGGTTGTGGTCAGAGTGTGTCCTACCCATGTAATGCGCGTCCGTCGCTAGCGGGAGTAGATCATCCGTAAGCATGAATCTGTCCAATCGGGTGTGTAGAGTGTGGGCTCCCGAGTAGTACGAGTATACCCTGGCCGTGGGGTTCCGATGGCGCCACACGTCATGCAAGTTCCAGTGTGAGGCCCAGGCTATAAGAGCTTTCATGGCGCCCACTACTGGCGCATTGGGTAGCGGTGGGAATGAGCGGTCCAGTGTGGTGTCCAATACACTATTATAATCCCCTCCCAGCACCCAGGGAACCCCATGCCAATGTGCCAGTGTCGCGGAGACCGTCTCGAGGAAGCCCTGTTGGTCCGTGTTAGGGGCATAGAGCGACGCCACCACCAGCGGACGCCCATCTAAGCGCCCCTTCACTGCCACAAACCTCCCCTCCTTGTCTATGTGGGAGTCCTCTACCTCAAACGGGAGCCCCGGCCTGATCCATATCAGTGCCCCCCTTGCGTAAGAGGAGAACCCAGTTGCGTAAACCTGTCCGCGCCATCGCCTGCGCAGGGTGTGTACCTCAGGGGCTGTTAGGTGTGTCTCCTGGAGAAGCGCTATCTGTACCCCGTGTCTCTTTAAGTAGGAGTAAATCATGTATCTGCGTGCAGGTGTGTGTATTCCGCGTACATTCCAGGTACACATTACTACTTCAGCCATCAGCATATAACAAGTCAGTCACACCCACTCTCCCCCCCACACCAAGCGCCTCCCCAAGGGGCCCCCCACCACCCCGCGCCAGAGCATCTCCAGCCTTTTCCGAGCAGCACCCAGGAGAACCCAGTGAGCACCCCCACAGGTCATGTATGCAGCATTGCACAGTAGGGAAAGGGGGGGTAAACATTAACTGGGGGGAATACCATCGGGTCGGTTGCCAAACGGGCAGCCGTCCAAACTTTTCGCAACAAGTACGAACAGTCCATGCTGGGGGGTTGCTGCCCATCGCGCAGTCCAAGTGCCCAGTGAGAGTTCGTTGAGCGTGAGTGCCCTCCCAGGGGGGTATGTAGTGCAGGCCCGATCGGCCATCAGGCCGGCCCACTGCCTGGGTAGTAACTTGTCCAGAAAGTCATGGGGCGTCCGCCCCTGCTGAGCCTGGAGACGTTAACTATCGCCCACCTATAGGGACCCCGCATTGCAGCGGCCCTCGTGGCATGGGTGCCACCGGGCAGCTGCTCCGTAACAAGTTACTGCAAATATGACATTGTCTCAACTTACTGCGTGTTCCGTGCCCGTCTCCACCAGGCCTCGCTGCGCCGTTACCTCTATCACTGGTGGCCCCGTGGCATGGCACTCCTCCATTAGCCGAACAGGTCCGATGTCTGTGGGGTGACGTCGGGCAGCCCATTCGAGAGCTGCGAGTCCGGGAGGCCATAGATCGCTTCATCGTCACTTGGCGATACTCTGGGGCTGTGGGTGGGCGGGGAGCGCTGTGAAGGGGAGCCGCTGAGCTCCGAGACCATTCGCAGAGCTTCCTGTTGTTCCCTGCGCACCTCCTCCTCTGGTGGGCTCGCGCTGTGTTGGGTGCTGCTGGCCGCTGGAGAGGGTGACCGTGCTCCACGTCTCCTGTTAGACCTCCTGCGTTTCCTTGGTCTGTCCGGGCGTCCCGACCTTCCAGTGTTCTTATCCGTCCCGTTGTCGAGCCAGGCTTCCACATCTTCCGAGGAGTCAAAGAAGTGCGTTTTCTCGTTCGCTACCACCCTGAGTCTTGCTGGGAAGAGGAGGGAGTACGTGAGTCCCAGCTGTCGTAGCCTCCGCTTCACCATCAGGAATGATTGTCGTTGGCGTTGGACCTGGATCGTGTAGTCCGGGAAGAACATTATATTCGCGTTCTCGACCTGTATGGTGCCCAGTTTCCGGGTCTCTCGCAGAACAGCATCCCGGTCCCTGTAGTTCAGGATTCGGAGTAGGAATGGGCGCGGGTTGGAGCCGGTGTGCAGTGGCCTTGACGGGACTCTGTGCGCCCGTTCCACCACGAAGTGCGGTGAGAGGGTGCCTTCCGGTAGCAGGGTGCGTAACCATTCTTCTACGTGGGTGGTCGGGTCCTTGCCTTCCCATTTTTCGGGCAAACCCACTATGCGGACGTTGTTGCGTCTCGCCCTCCCTTCTGCATCCTCCGCCCTGTCCTCCAGGAACTCCACCCTGTTGAGGAGATCTTTAATCTGCTTGTCTGACTGGGCGACCCGAGGTTCCATGCCCGTCACCGTGGTTTCCAGGGTTTTGGTGCGTTCAGCCAGTTTCTTGTGATCTTCTTTCAGGTGCGTTAGGTCAATGGCGACTCCGTCTATTTTCGCCTCCAGGGACGTCCGGGTAGACTGGATGGAGCTTTCCAATCGTTCCATGGCCGCCAGCACCGAGTCCAGTTTAGTTGCCACCGGATCCGCGTCCGTTTGCTTCTGCGTCTTATCCATTTTGCCCTTTTGGGACGTGGTCCCCGCTCCTGTGCGTTTTCCGGCACCCCCGGACATGGGCGGGCGCTGGCCCTCGGAGGACCCCAGCGAGGTGTCGGTCTGTGGTCGCAGTACTTGCCAGGGCCGCTGGCTGGGGTTCTGGCAATGTTCCTAGGTCAGGGAGTGCAGGGTGTGGCTACCTTGGAGCCTCCCGTGAGGTTGGACTGCGCGGGTCGGATTCCTGCCCAGGCAACGTGCGGCTCCTTGTCACTTCTGAGGCGTAGCGTAATTTAAGCTCCTCGTCGACTCCCCGTTATGTCGGGCGTCTCGCTATGTCGCGGCCTAGAGGGCGCCGAAATTCTGTGGCGTGCAGCTGTTGTGCGTGTGGTGTGCGGTAGGTAGTGTCCTCCCGTGGTGTCCGCCACCTCTGATAATCCCTGCGGACCCACGCACGTGGCCTGGCTGCCGTTAGCAATGGCGGGTGGGGTGGGCAGTCTGGTCCCAGGTCTCCCAAGTGGTCCGCGGCTTCCGCCGGCTCCGCTCCACCAGTGTCTCGTGGTGCGTGCTGTAGAGACTGCCTGCAGTGCCCCCCCTAGGTGGTTCGCTGCTGCTTGGTCCCTGGGCCCAGTTTGTGGCGCCGCACGGGATCAGGCCCGTGTGCTCCGTGTGCTCCGCTCTGCCGTGAGTGGCGGTTCTGCGCTCAGGCGGGCGCTGCGCTCTCTGTGTGCTGGGCTGGCCTCTAACCTGGGGGGGTGTTCGGGGCTTCTGGTCACTGTCCTGTCGGGGCCTGGGGGTGCAGCCCCTCGGGATTCCGGCCGTCACCTGGGTCCGCTTTCTCCGCCGGTCCGCACCTGTGACAGTGAGCGATGGGGGATGGGCACCTCTCCGCTCCTCGGCCGATCGCAGCAGTCCGGATGGCGGTCACGGACCCTCTGCAGCTCTTCTCCGTCGGTACGCCTCCGTCCGCTGTGACTTGTCGGGGGTGACGATCACCGACTGTGTGCCCTGGTGTCTCTGCCGTGTGGCCGCGTCTTCCAAGGGTCCCGTTCGTGCGGCCCTCACTTCCGGTTGCAGCACCGGACTTTCCTGGTGGGTCTCGCCGGCGCCGTGGTCACCTCCTCGGCTGCGCCGGCCTCGCTGGCGCCGATGCGGTCTCGGAGCTCGCCGAACTCCGATTCTCGGACCAACGCTGCGCGGGCACCCTTTGGTCACTCGCTGTAAGTCTTGGCCGGCCTGGCGGTGAATTTCACGGAGAAATTGACCCCTGAGTGTGGGATCACTCTGGAGCTCCGCTAGTGTGCAGCCAGTCTCGCTGCGCGCGTAGCCACGCCCCCATGAAGCTTTTTTATGATCCTATATCTGTCCATGGTACATTGCATTGACTTTGTGAGTAAGAGTGAGTATATATCTTTAGAAGAGAAAACAGCTTTAACTAGTCTTGCAAATGTTCTAATCATATTTATTATTAGTCATGTCCACAGGTAAAAGTAAAGGAGTAGAAACATTTCTGCAGCATGAGACCGCTCCATAAAGGGCATCCAAGACTATGTCTTAGAACATTGTGTTATGGAGTGGCATTCTGTGCCATGTCTGTCAACTTAACTTGGAAACAGTCGAACATTTGGGATTTTTAGAAGTATACGTTAGTACTGTATCTAAGCCAGTTTTAGCACTAAGAGCCTTGTTGCAAAATCCCAGGGTGTGACCACAAAAGTACGAAACCCATTTTATGAGTTGAAAAGTTCTTTCAACTAGTATAAGGACATTTGAATAATTTCTGAAATGCAGATAGGAGGGTTCCTTAAAGGGGTTCCTCTCTCCCCTTTCTAATTTGGAAAATAATGTATTGATAGTTTGTTTCTCTAGTTGCTGTCGCAAACCATTGATGAGCTAAGGACACCTGAGTTGGGGTGATACCTAATTTGTATTGGGGAAGAGGCGCCCTTAGAACCTCTTTCTGTTTGGGAATCATGTTGGCACCCACAGAAGGGAGAAGTTTTCAAACCAGCACTGATTTCTTTAAGGAACACAGGTTGCTTAGAAAAAAAAGTTTTCTCTTTTGGAATGCAGTCATAAAGATTATAGTTTTCTGTCCCTTGCAGTCCACTATCTCTGTGATAACAGCCAATTACAGAGGGTTGCAGATTGACATCTGCCTAATGAACATTAAACAGTCAGGCCATTTTGCAACACCCTGCGATTCAGAATTTTGTGAAACTGACCGAAGAGGGCAAATGTCGGTTTGCACAATACTTTTCCAATCTCAAAAAGTATTGCACAATTTGCAAACACTTTTTGCGACTGAAATAGTAACACATCAGACCTTAACTTTCACAAGGAGATGGATGCCAAATGTGTTCACTCCTTGTTTGCAGATCTACCTGGTCAAATCTCCATTAGGCATAATAAAATAAAATTGAAGCTGTTTAGATAGCAGCAGGGGAAATAATGAAGTTCCTCTCCTCTTTGCATGGCTACTGGCAAAGTTGTGCACACTGTTTAGTATTTAGCCAGCCATTAGGTAAATAATTATGTTTCTTTTCAAGTTATTTGCAAGGCCACCAGCCTTACAGTACATCATTTTTGCTATTTAGCAAGCTTCCTGGTAAAAATAAATACATTTCTATGCTATTTGCTAGGCTAGTGGTTAAATAATATAACATTTCCGTTAATTAACCATCCACCGCATAAATAATTAGGTTAATTTGCTATTTGCATGGCTGCTGGCTTAACTGTATATGTCTGCTGTTTTGCCAACAACTGGGTAAGGAGTGAGGGTTTTTTGTTTGAATGACTGCTGCTTACATAGTACTGCTTCTTTGTATTTGCACAGCTGTCAGCCAAACAGTGCAGAATCTCTACGCTTTAGCCAGCATCTGGGAAAATAAGCGAATTTTTCTGCTGTTGCATGACTGCCAGCAAAACATTGCAGAATCTCTACAATTTAGCCAGCTACTGGGTAAATAGTGAAGTTTTTCTATTATTTGCACAGCCGTCGGCCAAACAGTGCAGGATTTCTATTTATCAGCCAGCAGCAGTGTAAATAGTGAAGTTTCACTGCTATTTTCAGGTCACCAGCCAGTAAATTATTTCTAGTATTTAGCCAGAAGCTAAGTAAATGGAATAGAAAAGCCACTATATATGCAGGAATTCTGATAAAGATAACGCGCAATGAGGGTGATTGATATAGATGTCAAAAAAAAGGAAGCTGTATATACACAATGAGAATGTATTAGTTATTTATGTAGATATATATCAACAGTTTATACACAATTTCCGTAGCATTATACACACATATGTAATCAAAAAGGTGATGGCGTGTCCCAAGTGAATTTTACCAATTCAGAGATAGACCTTTTGCAACTGTTGCTTATACATTTCAACTGCTGTACTTCAATTTTTCATACTTAGAATTGGGCTGTCTCCTTCCAACTGAAATCTGCACTTGAAACCTTATGTTGTCTGCACATTATTATGTTTCACCTTAGCAGTTTAGGTTCTTTTTTGGTAAAATTAACTTGGGACACGTCATCATCTTTTTGATTACATATGTGTGTATAATGCTGTGGAAATTGTGTATAAACTGTTGATGTATGTTTACATAAATAACTAATACATTCTCATTGTGTATATACAGCTTCCTTTTTTTGACATCTATATCAATCACCCTCATTGCAATTTTGCGTTATCTTTATCAGAATTAGTTCCCTTTTATCCACAGGAGCTATTGTTTCTTGTAAAAGCCTTCACCCAGGCTCCAAGTGAGTAGGGTTCCCTTGTTTCCTTTCCCAACGATATATGCAGGGGCCAGATAAAAAGCTGCTTCATATAGTAAATGATGCAGCGAATATGTTTATTGGGGCATATTATCAAGGACAGGCGATACATTATCGTTGCTTATATCGGCAGGAAACTGCCGATAAAGCGGCGATAATGGCCTTGATAATATGCTCTATGAATTCCAATCGAAGCCCATGTTAGATGTGTTCACATCTAACATGGGCTTCGATTGGAATTACTAGAGCATATTATCAAGGCCATTATCGCCGCTTTATCGGCAGTTTCCTGCCGATAAAAGCGGCGATAATGTATCGCCTGTCCTTGATAATATGCCCAATGTTTATTAAGTGCATTAGCCTGAGGTAAGGGAATCAGATGGCAAGTGGTATCATCACAGGTTCAGATGTTAAATAGTGCTCTGTTGTTTACTGCCCTGGAAGAGCCTATGCAAACACACACACACACTCGCGTTCTTCTATAGACAATATAGTGGTAGTCGATATTCTGGATTCTAATATTTGTTGCTTAGAAAACTTGATAATGCAGTAGAACACCCTTAATGGTTGATCATTGTGAACATGAGCTGTGCAAGGGTGCCTGTGATAAATCAGCAAAAAACATTGGAGTTGAAGAATACCTTAAAAACATTATTGCTCACGTGCACAAAATTTGTTTACATGGAGAGACCGGAACTGAAAATGATGTTTCCTGTTTTACTGTTTCCCATATTCCCATTGTACCACAATTAGGGTGGGTGCAGTGCAGATGGCAGTCCCTATAGATCACAGTATTCTGGAGAAATACCACTGTGCTGAGAACCTTGCTCAAATTTTTTATCTAATTTTTACCAGCATATTTCTGTAAAGATGTGATTAGACCGGTAATATATTTCCATGGCTATTGCATGCTCATAGAGTGTTGTTGTCTGCCCACCCCAGTGAATTGCCTCCCTTTTTGGGGGTCATGTCAACCATTTTTTTAATCAGATACTAACTGAACTAGTTTATGTGAATACTCGAAAAATGGTAGAAGGGGCATCTAAGACCCTTTCTCTGCATGCTGGGGCACTAGGTAGTTAAGTGTTAACATCTGTGCTGAGTAGTGTCATCTGCTGTATTCACTAAAATCCAATTTCAATCCAATTTGTTGAGTAAATACCAACAACTAAATGTAGTTCTTAGAAGTTTATTGGTACAAATGAAGCACCGCCTGCATGCACATCCACTGTCAAGGAAGATCGATGGTAACTGACCACCAACACAGTTGGAGCCAACAGTACATTAACCACACACTGAGGATGTCTCGAGTGATGCACAATTGAATAACAACATCACTCGAGATCAGATTGAAATAAAAACAATAGCACGAGTCGGCGCGAGTCCACGCAGAGAAATGCACGAGCAGAGCCTCGCACTCAGCATGTACTCGCGCTGACCCGTGCAGTACAACACAACACACCTTCCCCCCTTATGAAAAAAAAAAAAAAAAAAACACTGTACATTATACTTTTTTCATAATAAAAGCAACAAAATCAGATAACCACTTTGGTTTCTTAGTGACTCTTTTTGGTAATGAAACAGTAGCATCTTGACTGGTGGAACTGTTATCTGAACACGCAGTCGTGGTGAGAGTAGAATCCTGATTGGTAAAACCACTACTTGAACAGCAAGGTAAGACATCTGTAACATAGGAGTCCTCATCCAAAAAGGAGAAATCAGGATGTTCAGGAACAGGTTCATTACAGTAAACATCCTTATTGGCCTTGAGGATAGCAATTCTACTCAGATTCCAAACCTTATTGTTGGATAATCTCACAGAGTTTTTAAAAACTTCTGAAACTTCAAAAGGACCCATAAATGAACTTTCACCTTTCTTGACCTTCCATGGTTTCTTGACCTTTACCATCATGCCAACTTCTACCTTGGGATCTTTTCTTGAACCACATTTCTCATCAAAGTATTTTTTGTTTGAGGAATGGGTGCGAATAAGGTTTTCCTTGACTAAACTCAAATCCACCTTGGAAGGAGTGGATTTCACTAACCATGAGGGGTTCACTTTTGTCCTAGGAACTCTCCCTCTCATGATCTCAAAAGGAGAATACCCAGTCATAGAATTTGTGGTTGTTCTGTACATCCACACCTTCTTAAAAATCTCTACTTCCCATGTTTTATCATCACTACTAGTGATCTGTATGGCTCCTTTCAGAACCCTATTGAATCTCTCTATAACCCCATTTCCACTGGGATTATATAACGAAGTAGTGGAATGAACAATGCCAAGTCTTGAAAAATAGTCATTAGCCTTCTTTGAGATAAATTGTACACCATTGTCAGATATAATCCTTACTGGTAACCCTTCCTCAATAAAAACTTTATCTAGGAAACACAGGACTGAATCAGTGTCTATTTTCTGGACAATTTTGATAAAAGGCCATTTTGAGAAAATGTCAATGGCTGCTATAACGTACTTGGATTCGTAACCAATGGGACCCATTATGTCTATGGCAATGGTTTCCCAAGGATTACTAGGGATACTATGTGTACCCATATTGGGTTTCAAAGTAACTAAAGACTTGTCAGAATTGGCACATACCACACAATTTCTGACCAATCTTTCAATAAACATGTCCATCCCCGGCCACCAAAATAAATGTTTAACTTGTTGTTTGGTTCTAACCATGCCACTATGACCTTCATGACCCTGCAGGACTATAATTTTCCTTAAACCCACTGGAGGTACAATACGCTCACCTCTTTTAATGATGTTCTCACAACATGAGAGTTCTGACCTTACTTCCCAGAAGCTTCTCAATTCTGGACTCAAACACTTCTTTTCAGGCCAAGTACCCACTATATAACCGGCAACATTCTTTAACACTGCATCATCCTCAAATTTCTCTTTCCACAAAGTCTGATCAATGGAAATGGGACCCTCATCATGGATCATGGCAATCTGGAAATTGTCCCATTCATTATGCAAATCCTCTTGAATAGGTAAAGGCATCCTAGACAAAAAATCAGCAGAAACATTTTCTCTCCCTGGTAAATATTGTATATTATAAATGAAATCCTGCAAACGCATGGACATGCGTGCAATTCGGGCTGAAGCTCTTAACATGCCTTCTGTAGTAAGTAACCGTACCAACGGTTTATGATCACTCCTAAGAGTGCATTCCTTACCCCAGACAAACACCCTGAAATGTTCTAAAGCCCAAATGCACGCTAAAGTCTCTCTTTCTATTGTGGAATACTTTTCCTCAGCAGGGGTAAGTGCCCTTGAAGCATGTGCAATGATCACTTCTTTTCCCTCCTTATTCTTTTGAGAAAACACTGCACCTAGTCCTTTTGCGCTAGCATCAGTGGTAATGATGTTTTCCAGAGAAGGATCAAAACAAGATAATGCACTTGCTGAGCAGATAGCATTCTTTACATCACAGAACTCCTTCTCACATTCACTAGTCCACTCAAAAACAACTCTATTTTTGATTAATTGCCTGATATTATATGTTCTGCACGAGAAGTCAGGTACATACCTAGCGTAGAACTCAACTAACCCTAAAAAGGACCTTACATCGTCTTTAGATAAAGGATGAGGAGCCGATTTAATTGCTTCTAAAAGTGAAGGTTTAGGCTTGATACCTTCTGCACATAATTCGTGGCCTAGGTAATTTACAGAATGTACACCAAATTTGCATTTCTCGTGCTTAATGGTAAGGCCATGTACATTAAGTGCATTCAAGACCTCTTGTAAAGCCATAATATGTTTGTCTTTATCGTCATTGAATACCAAAATGTCATCTTGAAAACAGATGGCATGTTTACAGTCTTTCAAAATATCTTGCATGACTCTCTGGAAAATTGCAGCTGCGGACGCCAGTCCAAAAGGCATCCTGTTGAACCTGAAACACCCAAATGGTGTAATAAATGCCGTCAAATCCTTACTCTTTTCATTTAACTCTATCTGGTGATACGCAGCAGATAGGTCAATTGTTGAAAAAATATTAGATCCCCCAACTACAGATAACATTTCGGAAATGCGGGGAAGAGGAAACTGGTCTACAACAATATTATTGTTAAGATGGCGAAGGTCAATGCATAATCTCACCTTGCCATTAGCTCGCCTGGCAACCACTATGGGCGAAACCCATTCGGAGGATTCTATTCTATCTATTATACCTCCTTCCACTAAAGCATTTAATTCATTCCTGACCTCCTCTCTGACAGCAAAAGGAATATTACGAGCTTTATGTATTTTAGGACAAGCATTATCTTTTAAACGAATTTCATGTTTAAAGCTGGTTAACTTTCCAATGCCTTTAGAAAAAACATTTGGAAATTTACTTAGCATCAAAGAAGAAATGCCATTTTGCTCATCAATCAACATCACTGGAGTAGGACTATTAGGATCCAGTACAATGTCAAGTTTGCCAAAGTCAAACCAACTTAGAACTGAGGGACCCTTCTTTGAAACATACAATTTTGCAATGCACTTTCTGTTCTTAAATCTGAAAACTAAAGTCCTGAATCCTAAAATATCTATCCTTCCACCAGAATATCCTTCAGGATTGATGTCACTTTCTTCTAAGTGACTGCCAAGTCTAGGTACAAACAATTTTTTCCAGACAGATTCACACACTATGGAATAAGGTGATCCAGAATCTGCATACATGTTAATCTTTACACCTCCGATAACCATGTCACACAATGGCTTTTTCTTGATGGAATGGTCATTTACATTTAAAACAGCAGAATCTTTTATGTTTAAAACAAATAAACAGTCATTGGAGTCATCTGTGAAATCATCCTCATCACTATTCTCATTCAACTCAATGCACTTGACTTTTTGGTTGACATTACCCCTTCTGCAGGCAGAAGTAAAATGTCCTTTCAAACCACAATTGGAACATTTCTGTTTTAAGCCAGGGCAAGTTTTGTCATTAGCCAAATGTGATTTGCTGTTGCACCTAAAACATTTGAGATTACTCCTTGAGGCTTCAGGATTTACTTTAGAAGGGAATACTTGTTTCTTCTTGAAAGTATCTCTATTTTTACCATCATATTTTTGATTAATTTTTGCAACAACATTCTTACTGACTGAAGCATCATTCCCTTTAACCTGTAATGCACTTCTACAAGAAAGTTCAGCTTTTCTAACAATTGACAATACAAAATCTAAGTTCTCATCACCATTAATCCAAAGTCTTTCCTGTATGGTCTCATTTTTAGAGTGCATGACTACTTGATCTCTTATAAGGTCTTCTTGTAAATTTCCAAATTTGCAATCTAGAGCTAAAGTTTTCAGAGATGAAACAAAATTATCTACAGTCTCCTCACATAACTGTTTTCTCTGGAAAAACTTAAACCTAGAAATTCCTATGCATACTTTGGGAGAACAATACTTATCAAAATCATAAACAGCTTTGTCAAATACATTCATGTCACCACTAGCTTGTGAAGTAGGAAGTTGATTGAAGGTTTTTAATCCTTCAGGACCCAAACTGTGTAAAAAAATACCCTTTTTTTCTGGGGCTTTCATTTTACCATTTGCATCCAAAGTCTCAATATAATTTAAGAAGTAAGCTTTCCATTCAATCCAAGGCATACAAGGGGCACTACCAGCAGACCAATAACTTTGTGGAGGGGAAAGAGTATAACCTTGAGCACACATAGTGATAAAAATAAATGGTAGTTTTACACTGAATATTATCAGCTAGTAAAAGCAAAGTAAGCAATTAGTCTTAGTAGAAAAATTAATTAAATAAAGTACTTGAATGTCAAAGAAAAAAAATAGTCAAACGAATCCTGGAAATTCAGAATAATTTCCTGTGTTCAGATGAAGATTTCCAAAAGTCTTCTTGTACTTCAGATCACCATCCGTTTTTTTTTTGCAGCTTTCCAAGCTTTCAAACCGTTTATTTTGTAAAGATCTCCTTCTTATAAACGAAGAGGTAGAAAAAAAACGAAGTCACCTTGTCAGTTTCATCAAAACAAGGAAACCAATGAAAAACGGGGTCTCAGTTTTCGTGTGAAATAGAGCAATAGCTTCCGCTTTGTTATTATCCAATCCGTGTGGAGGAAGAGTTCACAAATGCGATGGGTAAACAAAGGCGCGCACATCCACACACAAATGAAACAAATCCTTCGCTCCTCGGCCGGAAATTCAGTTTCACTCGGAAATTCAGTTCCTCAAGTGATTGGTGATCGCTCAAATAAAGGTACAAATTAAAATGAAGACGTTTTAGATGTAAGTGGATTTCCGAAAAAATACGTAAATAAGTATAAATCCGGGCAGGAAGTGCTTCTTTAAGGTTCAATGCTCCATCCTTCGTCGCCAGATTTGTTGAGTAAATACCAACAACTAAATGTAGTTCTTAGAAGTTTATTGGTACAAATGAAGCACCGCCTGCATGCACATCCACTGTCAAGGAAGATCGATGGTAACTGACCACCAACACAGTTGGAGCCAACAGTACATTAACCACACACTGAGGATGTCTCGAGTGATGCACAATTGAATAACAACATCACTCGAGATCAGATTGAAATAAAAACAATAGCACGAGTCGGCGCGAGTCCACGCAGAGAAATGCACGAGCAGAGCCTCGCACTTAGCATGTACTCGCACTGACCCGTGCAGTACAACACAACACAATTCAACTACAAAGTTGATCTTTTCACACTTCACTGTTTAAGGCACAAGTGCTTCCCCGGTGCTACACAAGAATCCAGGTCATCACCAGATCAGAGACGAAGATTTGCAGTGAAGAAAAGACTTTAAGGCAGGCCTTCTACATACACGTCCCATGATCCTGCATACCATTTTCATTAGCATTAGAACTGCTCCTTTTCTCTTAAATAGTCAGAGAGAAACTGGGAACACAGCTCTTAAAAGAATACTAGCTTCCCACAAAATAAGATCTTACTATTACATTCCTCATTGCCAATAGTTCCAAATCGTACATCTAGGCTCTTGCCTGCTGTTCAGTGCTTCAATATTTACCAGGTAAGTGTGCACTATTGAAATACCTCTACATAGTGTAGATTGTCAGACCCTATTCGGGGGGACAAAGAGTAGATGGGTGCTCTTGGAACCCAACCGTGGTGGTTTAGGTGGTTTGCTACAGGCATCCTGAGGTCTTTTCTATTATCGCTCTGCAAACTGGGCCTAGCATACTCTTTCTACACTTGACTATCAGGTTAGCGAGGGCCAGCAGTCAGAGGTTTCACAGGCATGTAATGTGGGGGCAACAGACTCAAAACTCAACAAGCAATCAACAGACCGAATAAATGACTGTCCAGTCCACTGCTTGGTTTTAAAAAAAAGAAATGACTTTTAGTATACAAACAGTATGAAATACTACTCATTTAGATAGGTATCAGATTGAATGTTAAACGATCTCAAACCTGGACTTATACTGAACTGCTACACCCAACCCCATGCTCCCCGCTCTGCGCTACAGTGAGGCGCTCCATGTCTAAGGGGGCCCCCTCCTGTATATCGAGTTCAAGCAAAATTAGGCATAGATGAAGCTGTCACTAAGCCACTGCCCCTGGGAAACTTAGATAGATTGCGTAGTTCTTTAGCGCAAACGAGTTTTACTGATTAGGTTAAGTCCTTATCATGGGTTGGCTTTGCTTGTGGTTACAGTCTCTCAGTCTCTCAGTCTCCAGGGACCTTGTCTTACTTGCTTTTAACTTATTGGCTTAGGTCTAGATCTGGTTGGCAATGGCTGGTGTGTTTGTGTCTGCATATAAGGCTTGGTGACCTCAGTGGTCTCTCTTTGTCCCCAGCTTCTCTCTCTTTCTTGCAGACAACCTCAGATGTTGACTTGGCAGGCTGATCTAATAAGGGCTGCCTTCTGGGAGATGTGATTTTAGGCCATTCCTTCATGGCAGGTGTGGGCATCGAGCCAGGCATTCCTGGTAGGTACAACCTTAATAACGGGGCAGAAATCCTGCTTCGGCAGTGACTGGTCCATCATAGTGCACTCCATGCTGGGAGTTGTGGCATGCGTTCTTTGGCATTATAAGGGCTGGCTACCACAGTGCTATAAAATTATGCATCTTCACCCACTTTGCTTTTAGAACTGCACTCGGGGAGACTTGATGACCTTTCCCAACACATTCCTTAGTCAATCCTGGAGATGCTCCGACTGGATAGTTAGCTTTTTCTGAGTTTCCCTCATGGGGGCGAGAGGTAGAGATAGGCTTCTCACCTTGAAAGTCTCTTCTCCTACAGGGCTAGGCACTCTCCTTCCTTCTCCGAGCAGGCAGGCTGGCTTTTAAGTGCTCAACAGATTTAAAGCTCAGCCAGAATGTTGCAGACTTCAGGTGATATCCTGCTGTAGTGCAGGCAGCATCCCTGGCCTCACAGTAGCTCTTCGAGTATCTGTTAAGCCCTCCCTTACTTGGGCAAGAAGAAGGTAGTAATGATACTGGACCCTAGCAGGAGTGCCCAAAACAATGACATAATGAAGTGTGAAGACTCAGCAGCAAGAGTAGCAGTCACAGTTAGACAAAGGGCAGGCTCTGCCTAGGAGCAGAATCTGCTGACTCAGCCACTTTTCTCCCATATCTACCAAATGGCAGAGCTCATGAAAGTTGAATTAGAAATCCCATGCTAAATGATGCTCATAAATATTCACAGAATATCCCTATCTCCATCCTCTGGCTTCAGGGATGCAAGCAAGACACTACCACTGCCTGGAGAAACTCTATCTGTCTATCTTGAGCCATTTTAAACCAGTGGCCATGCAAAATGTATCCCACTGCCCCCAGCAAACATGTCCGCATTGTAAACATTCTCACTGTCATGTTTGTGCCACACCTACACACTGTACACAAGCACTTGGCATGTACACTGGATGTCAGTGCAAGGGTCTGCAACTCACTAAAGCAGAAGTTTTAACCAAATTCGGTCATGCCAAGCTCCATTCTGGCATGGATGAAGATCCGGGCAGGACTAGTAATGCATAAAATCAGTTTGCTGCCACCACCATTTCAAGTCAGCAACTCAGAACATGGACAGAAGTCCCATGTTATTAAAAAGAGGACATGCATAATACATCACTCCATATCACAGAATCATTTCTGGACCTGGGTATTACCAGGGACAGGCCCTAGGGCCCAGAGATTTAAATCAAAGACCTAACGCCTTCACCTCGCATCAAAGATATTTTGCAATCTGTACAAGGGGCAGAAATGTTTACCAAACTTGATCTGCAAAAAGACTATAATTTCTCGCACACAAAATGCGATGAGTGGAAAACAGCTCTCCGCCTCTCGTTTGGCTACTTTGAATATCAAGTGATGCCATTCAGCTTGTTCAATCCTCATGCTATTCTAGACTCAGTCTACTCCGATGTTCAGAATCCTGAAGATACCTCTAAGTGACATTGTGTTTTTTCCAAAGCCCTCATTGAACACCAAGAGCTTGTGAATTAGGTATTGTCAAGCCTCCAGCAACATCCCCTGACATGTAAACCTGCGAAATAAGAATTTGAGAAGGAGGAGATTGGGAAACTTGGATTACGACTTGATGCTTCAAGCATATCTAAGGGCCCCAAAAAAGATTCAACCTTTCTTGAATAGCCTTCAGCTAATGTTAAGGAGACTAGGTGTTTCCTTGGATTTCTATATTTTTTTATCATCAGTTCATTGAGAATGTTGCATAGATAGTGATATCACCTATGTTTTTAAAAAAGGAAAAAATGTTAGGAGTTTTTTGCTGGGATACTCTGGAAGAAAAGGAATCTAATGTGCTTGAAAACATTCACACAAGCTAAAATATTTTGCCAACTAGATACCTCTAAGAAGTTAATTGTAGAGACGGGTTCTTCCAAAAGGTAGTGAGAGTGCTGTTTTACAACTGCTAGCGCTTCATGGATGAGAACATTTGTTTAATGTCTTTTTCGAGAGGTAAAATAATTATTCAGTTCTGTAAAGAGAGCTTCTAGCTATGAAGATGGACTGTCCAGAATGGATACCTTTGTATTTAAATTTGTAGGGCGCAGTAATACCCATCTTGGCACTAAGACAATCAAGCAGTACTGAGAAGAGGACCAGTAACTCTGTTCATCAACAAGAAGAAAGGTTTTCAAGGATTTCCTAAAAGACGTGATCTGCAGTAAAATGTAGCAATATGTTGGTGTGCAATTACTAAAAGCTAATCTGTGCACTTAGCGCTACACCGGCCTTTGTTGTGTTTTTTGTTCTTAGACAATGAGCGACCATTATTGGTTCCTGTTTAAACTGCCTGGCTGGATGGATTCATTTTGCCACTTTTTTTAACTTGGAATATTTGGAATTTGGCTTGAGGTAAATGCTTGGTTAATTAGATTACGGATGAAAATTATTGGCACATATACACAGAAAAAGCGCCAGAGCTCGGCTGCTTTTCTTCATAGATGTCACATTCTTGGATGCATACTTGAGTATGAATGTGATCGTTATTTCGAGTATCTAAAAAAGTACTTGTGATTAAATTAAGAGATTGTAAACACACTCTGGATAACCTAATTTTACCTTACTCTGGGCAGCATGTTACATGATGAGTTATCTCACGAATATTATTCCTTGTTATATAGCTGCTCTGTTTCTTTAAACCATAGACTTTTTCAACAAGATTTCCACTTTGCCCTGGGAATTGTAGTTTTGTTTCAAATTAGTTACAGTTCCAAGGTATGTTATTTTCATCACCCTGATCATGAAGTGAAACCGTTTAGAGTGTATCTATATGTTTGATAGGTAGCAAATTACGTTAGGAACCAATCAGGAATTTGGATGAGGGAACTGAACGTCTCTCATGATGATTACTTTGATTGCCAAATTGACTGATTGGCGAATGATATGTGGTGCCTAAGGTTATTTAATAATGTTATGATATGAACACATGACTACTCTGTATTTTTGGGAAGGAAAGTGGTTATGGTTAACAACAAAGGAGGTTTATGGATTAATTCCTGGAATTTTTATATATATATATATATATATATATATATATATATATATATATATATATATATATATATATATATATATATATATATATATTAGCTACTGGCAGTAGGTAGTTATAGTTAGGATTATTTTCAATGCAAAATCTCAACATTCTATTGTGAATAACTTTGGCGCCGGTAGAGGAATCTGCCTGAAAATTTCCTCAAATTTGCCTCGCGGCGCCCCGGTCCTTCCCTGAAAGTTTGGGGGGGATTTGTGCAGCGGGGGCTGAGATAAAAGGGGGGTCCCAAAACGTGTTTTCCCCATGTTAATTTCCATAGGGCGGTCGACCTCACTTTTAGCCCGAACGGCTGAATGGATTTACACAAAACTTGGCAAAATTGTAGGGACTGGTAGCCCGATGTGCCTTTGCTATGTCTCAAGATATGTGCTCCAGTGGACTTTGAGTAATTTAGGTTAAAATATATATATATATCTATGGCCGCGCTGCGGTAAATGCACCGGGGAGCGCTCCGGGCGCGCTACGCGACTTGCGCGCGGAAAGCTGATTGGCTCTCGGGTGTCTGTAAACATTCGAAACAGTCCGGACCGCCCGCCATCTTGTGTCTCGGTAAGATCGAGACACAAGAGGAGGCAAAAACAAAGGGGGAAATGACCATAAGGGGGCAGAGTAGACCCCCCCTGATCCCCGAGGTTTGATGTGGGGGCCATAAAAGAAGTTCAATCTGCATCCTAATCTGAGGTAATGCAGGTGACATCATTGTAAACGGTTCAAATGCATTTATTTAATGAAGCAAACACTAATAATTCCTTCTCAAAAATATAAAAGGCATTCATTTACCCCAAAATCGTTTTTCAAATAACATTTTAGAAACACAGCACAGGTCCTATGTACAAGCATTCCATGTGGGGAACATCACTTACAACGCATTTTTTACAACGCACAACCATTACATCGCAATCATTACAACGCATACCATTACAACGCATTGCGCTGGGGGGCGCTCTAGGATAGGGAATATATTTAATTTACTATCCAACACCTTCCCTGCTATCCACGGGGACTGGAGTTGGAATAGTAAATTAAATAATTCACTATCCAGCGCCTAAAAGCATTATGCGTTGTAATGGACTGCGTGGTAAAAACCGCGTTGTAAAGGCATGCGATGTAAAAGCATGCGTTGTATTGACACCAATCCTTCCATGTCACAAGAGAAACTTCTCAATTTTACATAATGCAATTCCCCTATCCTGCAAAACCTATAAAAGAAGTTCAATCTGCATCCTAATCTGAGGTAATGCAGGTGACATCATTGTAAACGGTTCAAATGCATTTATTTAATGAAGCAAACACTAATAATTCCTTCTCAAAAATATAAAAGGCATTCATTTACCCCAAAATCGTTTTTCAAATAACATTTTAGAAACACAGCACAGGTCCTATGTACAAGCATTCCATGTGGGGAACATCACTTACAACGCATTTTTTACAACGCACAACCATTACATCGCAATCATTACAACGCATACCATTACAACGCATTGCGCTGGGGGGCGCTCTAGGATAGGGAATATATTTAATTTACTATCCAACACCTTCCCTGCTATCCACGGGGACTGGAGTTGGAATAGTAAATTAAATAATTCACTATCCAGCGCCTAAAAGCATTATGCGTTGTAATGGACTGCGTGGTAAAAACCGCGTTGTAAAGGCATGCGATGTAAAAGCATGCGTTGTATTGACACCAATCCTTCCATGTCACAAGAGAAACTTCTCAATTTTACATAATGCAATTCCCCTATCCTGCAAAACCTATTTACCAAGCATTATCCAAAAACATGACACAAACCAACCAGAAAGAAGCTCAATCTGTATCCTAATCTGAGGTAATGCAGGTGACATCATTGTACAAGGTTCAAATATATTTATTTAATGAGGCAAACACTAATAATTCCTTCGCACCATATCTGCACCCCGTCACCATTAATTATACCCAATACATTGAGGTCTGTCAAGGAGGCACAGAGGAGGTGAGGCTTGCCCTAGGGTCAGAGGAGGTGAGTCTTGTCTATTGCACTATTGGACACAGGCCTCACCTCCTTTGCACCCCTGGATAGGCCTCACCTCATGTGCTCAATCTGTTTACTAATCTGAGGAAACACAGGTGACAAGATTGTGAAATGTGCTAATATATTTTTTGAATCATGCAGATACTATCTAATCAACCTTTTTCTTTGTAATATTCTCTTTTTGAGTTACTCCCTATTACACCTCTTGTTTGTTTTACACCCTCTCTCCCTCTTTCTGACTTTTTTTCTCTCTTCCTGTTACACCCTCTGTATGACCTACTTCTTGTAACATCCTCTCTCTGATTTAGTTCCACTTACACCCTCTCTCTTAAACTTACTTTCTGTCTCTCCTTTTACAGGCTCTCTCTGTTTTAGTCTCTTTTACAACCCTTTCCCTTCTAATACCCTCTCTCTGTTTTACATCCTCTTTCATCCTCTCTCTGTTTTACACCCTGTTACATCCTTTTTCTGACTTACTCCCTTTTTTGACTTACTCACTCTCCCTATTACATCCTTTTTCTGTCTTACAACATATTATACACTCTCTCTGTCTTAGTCCTTCTCTATGTTTTACTTCCACTGTTTCTTTGTCTGAGTCTCTCTGTGTCTTTGTGTTACTCCCTCTAGCTGTTTTTCTCTGTCTTACTCCTAGTTATATAGTTGCTGTGGAATAAACTTAGATATGTTGTAAATTAGTGTTTATATCGTTTGCTTATTGTCATTGCTTTGTTCTTTGCTAATAGTGGTCTATAATGTGTTATTTTTTTCTTTACCACAGATTCAAATCAACATTTCAAAAGTAAGCAAATATGCCGTCAAGGCAAAGGAGAAGGAAAGCTGCCATACGGAAAAAAACAAAAACTGCTACGGAATTAAAGCACTCCCCTACAACAAGTACTTCAAAAAACACAAAAAAAGCTCCTGGTAAGAAAACTAAGTCTTTTTTTCGGAACATATGTTGAAAAAAAAAAATGTTAAAGAGAATGTAAATATACCGAAGGAAAGAGCAAATTTGAAAAGGAAGGAGAGGCCCCTTAAAATTTTTAGTACTGGAGCAGGAGAGAAGAGTATGGAAAGGGGAGACCGCTCGGTCCCCCCGAACATATGGATGGGTGCCCCGATCCCCCGGAAACCATTGTGGGCGGGGGGCGTGTCCCGGCTGGTATGCCCAAAGCGGCGTGGCCGGAGCATGCTCTTCCCTCCCAAAAGGGGTTGTCCTGAACACCCGCCTGGAAGTCTGTGCACTGATGGGCGTGCTTGAAGCGGGCCCCGCCCTCCCGCAGCTGGATAAGTAGTGCGGGAATCCAACGAAGCTTCCTCTTGTTCCTGCGCTCTGAAGGCTGCACCACTCGTCGCTCGTGAGCCCTCAAGGGAACAAGCTTCACTTTTTGAGAACTTGTAATCCTTGTTTTTCTCTTCCAGTCATCAAGGCGTAGCAGGAAATCGAATCGCTTCCGTGGGGCAGGTCGTGCGGATTGAACACAGACATGCCTGTCAAGAAGTCCGGAAAGAGCTCCGAGATGGAAAGGATGCTGCGCACGTTGGTGAACCAAGTGGCGGTGATGGACCGAAAATTCGGTAAAGTAGACCGGCTAGATCGCGGCTTGGCGGCCCTCAGGAAACAGGTGGAGGCTCAGAGTGCCCCCTCAGGATGACCTAAGAAGGTCATAGGACCGGCTCTGCCGAACGTCACCCCAGGGGATAAGGGTAAGAAGAGGAAGGGGAAAACGGGTCCTAGCGAGGCCCCAGTTCCGGTGGAGACTCCACCAATTCCAGTAGCACCAGCGGCCAGCCCGGTACCGGGACCGGATGGGGGGTTGCCTATCCCCGTGGTTGTCACACTGCTGGTGGACGACCAGATGCCCCCAGAATTAGCGCTTCAGTTAGCGGCAGTGTTGCCATGGCTAAAAAAGGGAGCGGGGGATCTGCGGCTGCGGGAGACCCGGCCGAAGAGGCCAGAATAATTATCGAGCAGTTGCGGCAGGCAAGGGATGCCGGGACAGCGAATGTGCCTTGTATTTCCCCGCAGGTGGCGAAGGTGGTCACGGCTGGCAACCAAGAGAAAGCAGCAGACGTGGATGGAAGCGCGGCGGAAGCCGGTAAGAGATCTTTACCAATGGTGGGGGAGGCCGCGATACCCTCAAGGCAGGAAAGTTTGGCTCAGCATGTTCCCATGGCTACGAAAGAGATGGTGTGGGCCAACAAGTACATTAACATGTTTTCACTGTTGACTGATCATCGAGAGTTAGAGTATGCAAAGACCCAAAAAGATCTATGGCACCCCAGTGTATGGCGGGTCAAGATGGCGGAATTCAGGGTCGATGAAACGATGATGAATTGGATCAGGGCCTTTTCTATCTTTGTGGCGATTATCGCAGAACGTACACCAGATGTGTTGAGTGACTTGGCATGTTGTCAGAGCAGGATCACGTACTTCCACGCGAAGTATGGAGGTGATGAATGGAAAGGCTATGATGTGGCTTTTAGAAAAGCGAAGGAGTTTAACGAGGCCTTGACATGGGATTGTCTGGATTCAGTATCATGGCATGCACAGCTTTTGCCAGGATCAGTGAGTGGTTCAGGGTTGAGCACGAACGGCTCCGGGGGATACCCTCAGAGGCAGTCACAGCCCTTTCGTGCGAACTCCGGGGGGGGGGAGTCCCAGCCTAGATCGGGCGGGAACGGAGGCAGGCGAGGGGTGTGTTGGGGCTTCAATAAAGGTACATGTAACAGGCTCCAAGGAACGTGTAGGTTTTGGCACGCGTGCTCGGGCTGCGGAAACTCTTCACACCCGGAAACCAGTTGCCGATCTAAGGCCAATGGCACAGTAGGGAAGGGGGGTCCCAAGCAGGATTGATACGGTGCCTCGGAAGTGAACATCTTCGCCCATGGATATCTTGTCTTTGACCCCTTGGCTAAACGGATACCCTGATCATGCGTCCGCTGGGACTCTGAGGGATGGCTTCTCATATGGCTTCAGGATCCCGGCGGGCAATTTTCGTGGGAACACTTCCTGTAAAAACCAGTTGTCTATTCAACACAACCCGACAGTTGCCGCCAAAAAGATAGCAAAGGAGGTTAGCCTGGGGCGGGTCACAGGACCATTTGGCGACCCACCAGTGGCTGATTTTGCGTGTTCCCCATTAGGAGTGGTTCCGAAGAAGGACCCGGGGGAGTATAGACTCATTCACAATCTATCGGCCCCAAGGGGGGCTTCAGTGAACGAGGCGATTGACCCCGAGGTATGCTCAGTAAAGTATGCATCGTTCTATGACGCAGTAGTAATGCTGAATCGCCTGGGCCCCGGTGCATTGTTAGCTAAATCAGACATTGAATCTGCATTCAGATTGCTCCCAGTGCATCCTCAAGACCAGCGCCTGCTGGGTTTCACGTTTCAGGGGAAATACTACATGGATATGTGCATGCCTATGGGTTGTTCAATTTCATGTGCTTATTTTGAAATGTTTAGCTCTTTTTTGGAATGGGCGTTCATGAAGGCCACAAACATGTGATGCATTATCTTGATGATTTCCTCTTTCTTGGCCCACCGGGCACTCGGGACTGCGCGCGGGCATTGCAGGACTTCTGCGTGCTCATGCGGGGTTTCAAGGTTCCGTTGGCGCCGGGTAAGACGGTAGGGCCGACTACCTCCCTCGAGTTTCTGGGTATAGAACTAGACTCGGGGGAGGGGTGTTTCCGTTTGCCGTCGGAGAAGGTTGCCAAGTTTAGGGCTTCCCTTTTACAGTGTCTTCGAACGGAGAAGGTGACCCTGCATCAATTACAACAGACAGTGGGTCAGCTTAACTTTGCATTGAGAGTGATACCGATGGCTCGCCCTTTCTCTTGATCCATTGCGCAATCTATGGTGGGCCTTAAGGAAGGGCACCACTGCACTAGACTGTCGGCAGAGGTTCACCAGGACATGCTCATTTGGCTGGCATTCCTGGCGGACTTCAACGGCCGAGTGGTATGGAGCAAAACCCCAGCCTCGTCGGTGGAACTTGGCTTATGGACCGACTCGGCGTGGAGCGTGGGGTTTGGCGTAATCTTCGGAAACCGGTGGTCGGCATAAACATGGCCGGCGTGGTCGCGAGCAAGCGGCCTGACAAGTAACATTGGTTTCCTGGAATTATTCCCCATCTGGGTGGCTCTGGTGGCATGGCCGGAAGACTTCAGGGATCGCTCAGTGGTGTTTTGGTCAGATAACATGACAGTGGTCGAGAGCATTCATCAGCAGGCAGCACGCTGCAAATGGATCTTACGACTGTTGAAAGAGATTGTATTGCGATGCATGAGATTGAACGTACAGTTCAGGGCAAAACATGCGCCGGGTGTACTAAATAATGCAGCTGATGCGCTCTCTCGTTCCAAAATGCAGGCTTTCAGGGATTGTCTACCCTCAGCGGAGCTAGTGGCGGCACCTTTCCCCGAAGCACTATGGCAGATCGGTGTCCCGGACTACAAAACCTCGTGGCAGCCAGTTTAGCGCCCAGGACGAGGAAAGCTTATGAAGGGGCGTTCCGTTCATACTGCGCCTTTCTGGGGCCGGTAGGGGTGCATAGATGGGGGCGGGAGGAGTCCTTGCTCCAATTTTTGGTGGCACTTCATGAGGAAGGCCTGTCGGCGGCAACCGCCAATAGGTATAAGGCCGCCATATCATTTATGGCACAACTCCACGGGATAAGGGACCCGACGGACTCCTTCTTAGTCAGGAAGGCTCTCCGCGGCTGGCGGCGCCTGGAGGGTCGCAGACAGGATAACAGGCACCCGATTGGGTTTGATAAATTGACCACCTTACTGGCGAAACTTGATGAGACATGCTCCTCGCCTAGCAAGGTAATACCATACTATTCCGAGCGGCTATCACATTGGTATTCTATGGGGCCCTGCGGGTGAGTGAACTTTTGGCAGGGAATAAGAAAGATGTGGAAGGAGGTCTACGCAGGGATCACATCCAAGTAAGGGGGGATTCTCTGCTGATCTCGATAGCCAGGTCAAAAACAGACCAGAAGGCCCTGGGGAATAGTGTGGTGTTGCAGCGCGCTCTGGGGAATTCCCGGTTGTCCAGTGAGGCATGTGGAGGCCTACCTGAAACAAAGGTTGACAACATGGGGGGGGGCCCTGCTTAGAAATATGGACGGCACCCCATTGACAAGATTTCAATTTCAGAGGGTGCTGGCAATTACGATTGCAGCAGCGGGCTTGAACCCGTGTGATTTTGGGACCCATTCATTTAGAATAGGGGCCGCTACGGAAGCACATGTTGTAAAAGACTGAGAAATGCACTCACGCTTGTTGTCTTTTGTTTGGATTACAGTTTCGCGAGCCTGTGACGCGGGGCGGAAATTGGGATCGGCCCAGCATCAGCTGACCGGCGGGAAAGGATCACGGAATGGAGATCAAGTGGTCTGGGTCGTGGGCCACTCATACGCGAGGCGTGCCGGGGACATATTCAAAGCAGGTGATGCGATCCACACATCTGAGGAATATGGGTTCAGAGTGACCTTCCATGGGAAGGGCGGCCTCTGTATTGACCGATTGCAAAGTTTTGTGGAGGAACTATTAGGGCGGCACAGGTAACCGCCATCTGTAGTCATAGTGCACGTAGGGGGCAATGACTTGGTAAGACTGGGAAGACGGGTGTTAGTTGAGCACATACTGTCTGTAGTTAGCTGGTTAGCCAAAAGGCTCCCGGGATGTACGATTGCCTGGTCCCACATGATTCCCAGGAGGATATGGCGGGGAGGTTTGTCTATGACAGCGTTGAACCACTCGGTAAAGAGGGTCAACAACAAAATTGAGAAACTGTTTCGCTCTGCTCATCTCCAAAGCATTTCTCATGGGTGTATCAGGGGCGTTCACTGTTATTCGAATGATGGGGTGCACCTGTCCAGGACTGGGAATGACTTACTGATAGGAGACTTCGTAGCTTGGTTAGTGGGTTTGAGGAGACATGACCTGTAGGAGGTGTGGGGGGCCAGATAGTCGGTCAACTATCTGGCCTGTGGCGGTAAGGTCATGATCGGTGAGCAGTGATTTCAAGGTCCCTAGGGGGGGCGCCACCCATTATGGATGGGAGCGCCCAGGGGGAGGCGGCCATTGGCCCCTCCCACTGGGGGGGCAGCACCCACTATGGATGGGTCGCCCAGGGGGAGGCGGCCATAGGCCCCTCCCAGGGGGAGACGGCTATATGCCACTCCCATGAATTTCCAGGGGGCCGGATATCCGCTACGGCGGAAGAGAGTGTGGGGAAGGGGGGGAGTCCACGCTGTCCTTCTTACGGATACCTCGCACATGAACTCAGACGACCTTATGATGGCGTCGAGTGAAAGGGGGGCCCCCATGACAAGGGAAGTTACAGTTGGCGGCGAGGGTAAAGTCCTCTGCGCATGCGCCACTCACACCGTGAGGGCGGGAAGTTGGTGATAGGGATCTGACACCGGTTAAGACCTTGCCGTTGGCCCTTAATGTTAGGTTGTACAAATTCAAATGTAATGCATTTATCAGGATGCTAGACTCGGCTAGGAAACCTTTGTATTAGAGATTTATTAAGGTTAGCCTGAAAAACCTGTCTTCATCAAGATGTAATTGAAGTTGAATTTGTACTTGATTCATGAAACGTTTTTATTTAAAGTTTTAAATTTTGTTTCATATTTTAATAAATACGGCCG
Source organism: Lissotriton vulgaris (assembly GCF_964263255.1). NCBI lineage: Eukaryota > Metazoa > Chordata > Amphibia > Caudata > Salamandridae > Lissotriton > Lissotriton vulgaris. The sequence continues at coordinate 2,080,149,342 of NC_141689.1, read as the reverse complement.
GGGGGGTCGTGAGGCCCCCCCGCCTTCCAAAAGTTCAAATCTGTGTCTGTCTCCTCCCATGGGTAATTGGTGTTGGGAGGGGTGGCGGGGGTCTGCAGGCAGACGAGGTGAAACAATTAGGCCGTTGGTCCTCGAATTGTTTCAAGAGATATGTGCCACTGCACATGTTGTAAAAGACTGAGCAATGCACTCACGCTTGTTGTCTTTTGTTTGGATTACAGTTTCGCGAGCCTGTGACGCGGGGCGGAAATTGGGATCGGCCCAGCATCAGCTGACCGGCGGGAAAGGATCACGGAATGGAGATCAAGCGGTCTGGGTCGTGGGCCACTCATACGTGACGTGTGCCGGGGACATATTCAAAGCAGCTGATGCGATCCACACATCTGAGGAATATGGGTTCAGAGTGACCTTCCATAGGAAGGGCGGCCTCTGTATTGACCGATTGCAAAGTTTTGTGGAGGAACTATAAGGGCGGCACAGGTCACCGCCATCTGTAGTCATAGTGCACGTAGGGGGCAATTACTTGGTAAGACTGGGAAGACGGGTGTTAGTTGAGCACATACTGTCTGTAGTTAGCTGGTTAGCCGGGATGTACGATTGCCTGGTCCCACATGATTCCCAGGAGGATATGGCGGGGAGGTTTGTCTATGACAGCGTTGAACCACTCGGTAAAGACGGTCAACAACAAAATTGAGAAACTGTTTCGCTCTGCTCATCTCCAAAGCATTTCTCATGGGTGTATCAGGGGCGTTCACTATTATTCGAATGATGGGGTGCACCTGTCCAGGACTGGGAATGACTTACTGATAGGAGACTTCGTAGCTTGGTTAGTGGGTTTGAGGAGACATGACCTGTAGGAGGTGTGGGGGGGCCAGATAGTCGGTCAACTATCTGGCCTGTGGCGGTAAGGTCATGATCGGTGAGCAGTGATTCTAAGGTCCCTAGGGGGGGCGCCACCCATTATGGATGGGAGCGCGACCGGGGGGAGGCGGCCATTGGCCCCTCCCATGGGGGGGCGGCACCCACTATGGATGGGTCGCCCAGGGGGAGACGGCCATAGGCCCCTCCCAGGGAGAGACAGCTATATGCCACTCCTATGAATTTCCCGGGGGCCGGATATCCGCTACAGCGGAAGAGAGTGTGGGGAAGGGGGGAGTCCACGCTGTCCTTCTTACGGATACCTCGCACACGAACTCAGACGACCTTAAGATGGCGTCGAGTGAAAGGGGGGCCCCCATGACAAGGGAAGTTACAGTTGGCGGCGAGGGTAAAGTCCTCTGCGCATGCGCCACTCACACCGTGAGGGCGGGAAGTTGGTGATAGGGATCTGACACCAGTTAAGACCTTGCCATTGGCCCTTAATGTTAGGTTGTACAAATTCAAATGTAATGCATTTATCAGGATGCTAGACTCGGCTATTAAAACCTATTAAATTCACTGAAAAAAACATAGGTTTCACACCAGTTATAGTTAGCAGGAAGTTTTACTCGCATAAAACCATTGAAATTCCCATGTTATAGTTAGTTGGACTCACTATAACTTGCGCATGCAATGCACTGCTGATGACGTCACATATTACATCACTCATGACATGGTCAGTGACATCACTCATGACATCACTGATGACATCTCAAATGACATCACTGATGACATCATCCAGTGAATGTGTATCTTTCTGAAAAATAAATATTTTTTATATATGTATATCTAAAGGTTGATGGAAGAATAAATGGGTAAATAAATGTCTAAATGGATGTTTTTTTTGTGTAAAATTGATTGGTTAACTGACTTATTAAATGTATCTTAGTGAATACATATATTAGCGAGTAATGTTTAAATATTTAAATATCTGTATCTGTGTCTCACTTTGTGTATAAGTGGCTGCATGGGTTGTATGAGTGTGTATATGGGTTATTAGTTGTTTTTTTGAGTATCAGTATCAGTGTCTGTATGGTTCGGTGGGGGATATTACTTAGAGCACAGATGCATGAATGAGTGACTCACTATTTGTATGTATTTTGGAGACAGCATGTGTGCAAGACTGTATGGGTGGATGATTGTGTGTATGGGTGGGTTAGTGAGTATGTGTTTTTATGATTGATTGTTTAAGAGAGTAAATATGTTTCCGTTTTCTGTACAAGTATGTGTAGTGGTGTGCATATAGCAGTATAATCAAGTAAATGGTTTTTTGATAGTTTATTTGCATGTGTGAATTTGTGTGTGAGTAACTATATGGATGAGTATTAGTGTGTAACAAGATGTATAGGTGTATGAGTACATATGATGAGTAAGTACATGCATGAGTGACTACATAGAACTGTTGGTGAATGAGTGGATGTGTATGTAGATGTTGGAATTACCTAATAAGTTGTTGTAATTGGTATTGGTTTCTCCTTTTTTAAGAAAATTTTAGTTTCTATTTTTGAATGTGTGTGTCAAAGGTTATTTTATGCTGATAGGAGGTCTGCCACTTTGTCACAAGTGATGTCATTTGAGATGTCATCAGTGATGTCATGAGTGATGTTACTGACCATGTCATGAGTGAAGTAATATGTGACGTCATCAGCAGTGCATTGCACGCGCAAGTTATGGTGAGTCCAACTAACTATAACGTGGGAATTTCAATGGTTTTATGCGAGTAAAATTTCCACCTAACTATAACTACTATAACTGGTGTGAAACCTATGGTTTTTTCAGTGAATATATATATATATATATATATATATATATATATATATATATATATATATATATATATATATATATATATTACCTACTGGCTATCGCCAGTAGGTATATATAGTTAGGATTTTTTCCCTATGGGATTTTTGAAAATTCTATGTCTAATAACTTTGGCGTTTGTGGACGGAATCGGCTGAAATTTTCAGGAAAATGGCACATTTTGTTTCTGAGCAGCCCCTGAAAATTTGGTGGGGTTTCGTCAAGGGGGGGCCGAGAAAAAAGGGGGGTCCCAAAACGCGTTTTTCCCATTCATTTTTCCATAGGGCGGTTGGACTCACTTTTAGCTCGAACGGCTGAATGGATTTGCACGAAACTTGGCAAAATTGTAGGGACTGTTAGCCTGATGTGCCTTTGCTAGGTCTCAATATATGTGCTCCAGTAGTTTTTGAGAAATTAACGTTCAAAACAAGATATATATCTGTAACAGCGCTCCGGGCAGCGATCCGGTCCGCTTACTTTTCGCGAAACGGAACTTTGCGCGCAGAAAGCTGATTGGCTCTCCGGTGTCTGTCAACATTCTAAACAGTCCGGAGCGGCCGCCATCTTATCTCTCGGTAGGATCGAGAGAGAAGAAGAGGTGAAAAACGAAGGGGGAATTTATTGAAAGGGGGCAAGGTATACCCCTCTTGACCCCCTAGGAATTTGTTGGGGTTATTAAAGGGTCCCGTGGGGAAAATAAAAAAAAAATGATTTTTCACGGTAGAAGCGCTTCACGGGCCGCGAACTGGGCCGCAAACTGGTAGCGAAACGGGAATTCGCCATTTTGTGCTTCGTTTTAATTGTTTAGAGACAAAAATTATCGCCGCACATCGGCCACAATGCATGAATATCGCTGAAAAGTCAGCGTTATTCATGCATTATCCAGCAAATGCTCTTAGCCATGTTATCCACCTTCCATTGGATAACATGGCTAAAAACTGCTCTGTGCGTGAGCTTTTTTTTTTTTTTTTTTGCTGCGTGACGTTTGTTAATGTTCGATTCGATGGAAATCAGGAAGTGTTGACCACCATTTTGTCACTGCGAGTAAATATTTTGTTATAAATGAATCCTTATTGATAAACATTGTCTGCGCCATCTTGCGTTTTTGTCCAATGCCACAATTTTGTCGTGCACGGCAGCCATTTTAGATGCCTTGACCAGGGCCACTCTCTGCACGCCGCCGATCCTCAGCATGGCTCCCCACCCTCGCAAGCATCTCCCCCACGCACTGGTCACCCCCGCTCTTTCTCTCATGCATGGGCCATATACTTCCCCCCATCTGCGCTGCTCTTCTCTGAGAATCACACCCTGTGCCCGCCCGACACCTCCCTTACACCCTATTCACTACCGCACCCTCTGACACTCCTCTTCCTCTGTGTCCGATTGTCCAGGCCGGACCTACGCTATCACCTAGCCCTGCGGATGTAGTTTATGGCCCCAGCTGTAGAGTATCCAGACATGCCAACCCTCCCGATTCAGGCGTGAGACTACTGATTTCAGTGCTAGTCTCCCGCCTCCCGATTCCTGCAAGCAAAAACCCGGGGGCATATTACCAACAACTAGCGATAATGTTTGTCTCTAACTTGTTTAGAGACAAAAATTATCGCCGCACATCGGCGAATTTTATCGCACATAAACCTTGCTATTAGCAAGGTTTATCGCAAATGCGATAAAAAACGGCCGCAATGCATGAATATCGTTGAAAAGTCAGCGATATTCATGCATTATCCAGCAAATGCTCTTAGCCATGTTATCCACTTCCCATTGGATAACATGGCTAAAACTGCTTAGGGCAGGTGTTAGGTTTTGGAGATATTCGCGCTTAGCGCGAATATCTCCAAAAGTTGGTAATAGGAGATAGCGATGGTTAGGGACTGTTTCCAGTCGCTAAAATCTTGGCACGCCCACTTTGCATGTCATTAGTGATAAATATCACTGATATGCAAAGCGGGGCCCAAGATGGTCGCTATCTCTTTTAGCTGTCACTAACTGGTGTTAGCGACAGCTTGGTAATAGGGAAATAATTTTATCTCTTTTTTTTTTGGCTTTTAAAGCCCAAAAAGCGGAAATAAACCCCCTTGATAATATGCTCCATGATTTCTCGGGGGTTTCAGCTGACAGGGCTTGGTATTGTGTTACGTGCTAATTCTTCCAGGAAACGTCAGAGGGTCGATGCAGGGGTTCTAGAAGGGGTGATAAACCATTTAAGCCTCATGAACAAGCGCATGGTCTTTTAAAGATTTGTGAAGTACTCGGGGCGGCGGTGTGTGTGTGCCCTCTTTCAGGAGCGGGCGGGGGGGGGCACTGCCAGCAACTTGCCAGGCCAGGCAGTGTTCAACACGTGCATCACCCTTTCTCTGCCTGCTATTGCGCTCCATGCTTCGGAAAGGTAAGAAAAAGAACGTGCATTTGAGTTTGAAATGTTCGATCTTGTAGCAGTACACTTGCAAAGCCCACACATGACAATAACCCGATTCAAGGCCCCATTCACCCGATTTTTTAAACATATATAGCACTCCAACAAAGTTAGATTTTAAAACTTTATTAACATTTAACTATAATGAACGGAACAAAAACTGTAAAAACATTTAAACATTTTTCACCCAAAAAAGCAACTATGGTCAGAAGCTGTCTTTTGTGCGAATAGTCCCAAGGCAGCACAACGTGCAGAGTTCTGGACGGCACCCAGGTGATGTCGCCTGGGTGCCGCACTGGTTTTGGGATCCTACAATGCTGCTCCGAAAATTGGCGTGGGGCGTCCCGGGTGGGGCGGGGGGAGGCCTCGTCAGTAGCGGTCTGTTGTGCGAATAGTCCCAAGGCAGCAGAACGCGCTGAGATGTTGATGGCACCCAGGTGATGTCCAGTAAACTGCCGCACTGGTTTTGGTATCCTACAATGCTGCTCCGAAAATTTGCGTGCGGCGGCCCGGGGGGGGGGGGGCGTGGGGGAGGCGGCGTGAACGGGCCTCCCCAGGTGGCGGCCATCCAGCTGAGTTGCGCCCGCTCTTGCGGCTACAGGGTCTCGCTCACCATGTTGTTGAGTTGCTCCCACTCTTGCAGTGCAGCGATAGGCGCCTGCCACATGACTCTTAAAATGGCGGACGGCTCTTCGGTTTTGGGCCTGGTCCACTGAAATGGCCCTGGGACACCTTGGAACTCGGACGCTTGCCTGCTAGGGCTTGGGCTCCATTCTCGAAAAGCGTCCCCTCAGCCGTGAAGATTCTACAAAAGTCTTGGGGGCCTCCGACTCCCGCAGGCTTCCGGTGGGGAGCGGCTGCCATGATTGCTCGCGGAATGACCACGACGGAGCCACGAGATGGTGGTGCTCTCATGCTGACGCCAGCTTCAGTCTGAATGATCCAGAAACAAGGTGGGGCTTTCATCGTTTGGGAAAAAAAAATGTTCTAAACCAATGAAAAGTGTTATTTTTAGGTCATATGACCAAGCCTTCCATCTTTAGGAAACCAAAAGTAAAATGATCCAATGAAAAGTTTTATAAACAAGTCACATGACCTGTTATGCGGCATAGGGCTACAAAAAGCGTAGAAAATCCGTTGGCACGTGAGGCGGCGTCAGTAGCGGACCGATGTGCGAATAGGCCGAAGGCAGCACAACGCGCCGAGATCCGGATGGCACCGAGTTAGTGTCCAGCAAGTTGCTGCACTGGTGTGGCTATCCTACAATGCTGCGCCGAAAGACGGCGTGTCCAGCTGAGTTGCGGTCACTCTTGCGGTACAGTGACTCGAACGCGTCGAGATCCGGATGGCACCGAGGTGGTGTCCAGCAAATTGCCGCACTGGTGTGGCCATCCTACAATGCTGCGCCGAAAGACGGCGTGTCCAGCTGAGTTGCGGTCACTCTTGCGGTACAGTGACTCGAACGCGCTGAGATCCGGATGGCACCGAGGTGGTGTCCAGCAAATTGCCGCACTGGTGTGGCCATCCTACAATGCTGCGCCGAAAGACGGCGTGTCCAGCTGAGTTGCGGTCACTCTTGCGGTACAGTGAGTCGAACGCGCCGAGATCCGGATGGCACCGAGGTTGTGTCCAGCAAGTTGCCGCACTGGTGTGGCCATCCTACAATGCTGCGCCGAAAGTCGGCGTGGGGTGCCCCGTTGGCTTATGAGGTGATGCCAGTAGTGGACCGATGTGTGAATAGGTCGGAACCAGCACAAGGCGCCAAGATCCGAATGGCAAGTCCTGGATGTTGAGTGCCTCAGTTGAGATTTCTGAGCAGTGCTTGTAAGACTGTCTGAAGCTTATTTGCACCTGCTGCAGCTTCACTATTGCCCTGGTGTGGCCAAAGGTCGCACATGACATAGGCGGCCGGCTCCCGAGGTCCGGCGGAACTTTTTTCCTTTTCCTTTCTGCTTCTTTTCCTACAATCCGTTTCATCTGAAGACACGACCAGGTACCTGAATGTGTGCAGGGGGACGCTATTGATTGAATGAAAATATCGGCTTGACACAAAGCTGACTCAAGCGTTGCTGTTGATGCTATACAGACAAAAATTGGTTTTCAGTTTGTACATTCTTCAGGATTTTTTTTTCTATCCAAGTCTGATTGAGAGTTTGTAGAAAAATGGCTTCAGATTTTCCACATACTACTCTTCAACATTCTTCCTAAATATAACAATGTGAAACTCACTAGGAGAACAGCTGTTTCTGTTTCCTTTCAAAATGCTGCCAACAATATTTTCTGAATGGAAGACACCATCTTGTAGCATAAAGGGCCGAAAGGGGTTCTGGTCTGGCCGATGGTTGGTGGAGACATTTTGACTATATCTTGGACCTGCCCGGCCTCGCACAAAATGGCGCCGGTATTAATGGGACTCATAACTCCTTGCCCGCAAATGTATATCTAGAAAATGTTATTGTAAGTGGCCCTGTCGTATTTTAATTACAAAATGTACGTCCACCGATTCCGCAACTGTTAGACACCTTTGTTCTTGCAACCTAATGGCCCGCTCGTTACGTTCCTCTACAGTGTAAATGTCTCCTCATCATATACGATTTCAGTTTGCTCCGTGGCCGGCCCACGTGGTTATAGGCCCGTATTTGTATACTGACATTTTCACAATAAAGGTTTTTAAAACAAAACACGGTAGTAGTATTTACATTGGTAAAGTTTTTACTTTTAGTCACTGTTTTCGAATCAGTAAAAGGCAAGTGAAATAAAGCAGTCCAATTACATGACGGATAAAAGGTATAATATGTAGGAACGCAGTAAAGATAAATGGTCAAGGGCAGTTGTGTTTTTCATTTCTGCAACATAAAGTGATCGATAAGAATCTGATAATCAGGCGTATCGGCGACTAAGACAGCAGGCCGAATCTCTTTTACTCAACGGCTCCGTCATGGAAGGAAGAAACGCCCTTTTTCTCGAAAAAGGAATATATTTTACTTGCAGGACAGTTGTAAATTTTCCGGGAAAGTACATTAGCCTGGAATATTATAACATATATGTTTTAAAAAAAATAATGTTTGAAAACAATAAAAAGCGTAATTTTTAGGTCATATGACCAAGCTTTTCATCATTAAAATAACAAAAGCAAAATGAACCAATGAAAAGTTTTATTAACAAGTCACATGACCTGTTATGCTTACGTTACGCGCTGCGCGCCGCGCCTCGGATCACTTCCGGGTGCGCTAACGCGGCGTGTCATATAACGCATTACGCGACAACGTAGGTCAAGAATATAGTCAAAATGTCTCCACCAACCAGCGTTCGGAACACAACCCCTTTCAGCAGTCCAAAAAGTTCTGTTAAATGACAACAGAGGGGACAGGCAAAGAGGGGAGGGCAAGTTCTTCTCTTCCGGGTCATGTTGGGGCGCTACCGGAACTGATCGAATTGGTAGTCTACAGTGTTTCTGGATGTTTCAGACTAAAGCTGGCGTCAGCATGAGAGCACTACCATCTCGTAGCTCCGTCGTGGCCATTCCACGAGCAATCATGGCAGCCGCTCCCCACCAGAAGCCTGCGGGAGTCGGAGGCCCCCAAGACTTTTGTAGAATCTTCACGGCTGAGGGGACGCTTTCGAGAATGGGACCCAAGCCCTATCAGGGAAGCGTCCGAGTTCAAAGGTGTCCCAGGGCCATTTTAGTGGACCAGGCCCAAAACCGAAGAGCCGGCCGCCATTTTGAGAGTCCTGTGGCAGCCGCCTATCGCTGCACCGCAAGAGCGGGAGCAACTCAACTACATGATGAGCGAGACGCTGTAGTCGCAAGAGCGGGCGGTAAACAGCTGAATGGCGGAAGAGGCACAGTGTAGCAAAAGCGGGCGGAATGGCAACTGAAACGGTAAAGGGGCGCCCCACTACAGCGTGTCTTCAGGTCAAACGGATTGTGGGACAAGGTCCAGAATTGAAGAGTCATCAAAAGGCAAAAAGTTCCGCCGGACCCCAGGAGCCGGCCGCCTATGTCGGGGGCGATCTCAGGCTACACCAGTGCTATAAGACTTGGGGAGGGTGTCGGAGCCAAGCGTCTTCTCCGAGTCCATGGCCATCACACCGCCCCTCAGGGGCCTCCGTCAAGCTGTTTAGGAAGGTAACATATCACATTGTTTTCTAATGCAGTCAGGTCCACAAACGACACTCACTTACTTTGAGAATAGTGAAGCTGCAGTAGGTGGAAATAAGCTTCAGACAGTGTTACAAGCACTGCTCAGAACTCTTAACTATGGCACCCAACATCCAGAACTTATGCCATTTGAGAATGGCAGTGACATTGAAGCAACTCAGGGACCAAAACCATTAACGTACTTTCACGTATGAAAATCTTACTTGGGGAGGGGGCAGGAGCGAAGCGCCCCCTCCCAGTCCGCGCCACCACACCGTATGTTGAAAATCTGAAGCCATCGTTCTACAAAGTCAACCAACCTTGGATTGAAAAATCTAGAAAAATGTACAAACTGAAAACCAGTTTTGGTCTGCATAGCATCAGTAGCAACGCTTGCTATCAGAGTGCATGAGTTTCATGCTCGATCGATTGAGCTAGCCGGATCGGGCAATAAAAAGTATAAAATAGTTATGTAAATAGTTATTTAATAAAATGTTTTACCCTGTTTCTTTGCTGGTGTGTTGCCTATGTTTTTAATATTTGCATAGGGTTTGTCGTTATTTTGGGCGGGGTGGGTGACGGAGTCGAGCTGTCTTGCAGCCCTCATGGTGTGGAGCTCAGTTCATCTCACTATTTTCGTATTTCTCATGAAGAGTTGTTCCTAATATTTCTATTTTAGCGAGGTCAAAAAGAGCTCCAATTAGTGGCCTACTGATTTTGCTCGATTACTTTTAGTTTTTTACACGATTTTTCACTATCTGCAAAGACTAAACAGAGTATTGCGACTTTGTGCTTGTTTGTAAATAGAGAATGATCCAAAGAGAACCAATTCTAAAACAGTAAATGCTTGGATAACAATCAATCAAATGGAGAGACAAGCAGGCACGACGGATTACAACGGGGGCAAAGGCCTGCGTTAACTACCGTTCACTATCTGCAAAGAGAGAGTACTACTAAGAGAAAAGAGGGGAGGGGGGGGCAGCGTTCAAAGCACATCAGCGTGCATAAATACGAAAATGTTTTTATCTATCACGTACTTGACATTTTAAAGCTTTTCATATTTGCTATTAGAAAACCAATGAAATTCACAGAAAAAACCATATGTTATAGTGGATATATAGTTAGGAATTTGCATTTACAAAACCTTGAAAATTCAATGAAAAAACCATTGGTTTTAGGCCATATATAGTTAGGGATTTGCATTTACAAAACCTTATTTTACTCGCATAAAACCATTAAAATTCCATATATAGTTATAAGCGCTAACTATATATCGCGCACCCGCAATCCACTGCTGATGATGTCACATATTACATAATTCATGACATGGTTAGTGACATCACTGATGACATCACTGATGACATCTCAAATGACATCACTGATGACATCACTGAAAACATCTCATTTGACATGACTGATAACATCACTGATGATATCATTCATGTGATAATACCATGAACCTCTTCAGACTCTAATATAACCTTAGATACAATCAGTGTAAACAGACAGTCACAGACTGTCACTCATCCATGGAGTTACTCACACACCTAGTCAGTTATGCCAAAAATCAATCACACCTCCATTTTCTCAACTATACAGTTATACACACCTTACTTATTCAAACATATACTAACACATATTTACTTTACTCTCTTATACAATCTCTGATACATGTTCACAATGATCCATACAGCCACTCACACATTCACTGGCTCTTATGCACAGTTATTTATAGATGTCAACTCTCACATGTACTGTGTTTTACATATGTACTTAATTTGACATGTAGCACTGAGATATCCATTCACTCACTAATACACTCATGCACAGTCAACCGCCCATACAGCTGTTTCCACATACACTTTTGAATCCATACATATAGTGAATCAACTACTCACACATCTATGTACAGAGTCACACACCTCCCAGCCACCCATACACACACACTCAGTTTCCCATACAAATACTTGGACAACCAATGAATAACCCATACAGTTACTCATATAGCTACTGATCAACATATGCAGCAGTTTGTAGAACAACAGATATAATGATGCACAAATTAAAACAGTTTAGTCACTAACCCATGCACTCAGTGAGACACATTTAATCACTCACTCATACAGTCAGTCATGCACCTACTAAATCCTTCATCCAGACACTTATACATCCACTCATTCTTCAATATGTAAGACATATTTTAACTTTACAGAAACATACAGTCACTGGATGTTGTCATCAGTGATGTCATTTGAGATGTCATCAGTGATGTCATCAGTGATGTCACTAACCATGTCATGAATGATGTAATATGTGACATCATCAGCAGTGGATTGCGGGTGCGCGATATATAGTTAGCGCTTATAACTATATATGGAATTTCAATGGTTTTATGCGAGTAAAATAAGGTTTTGTAAATGCAAATCCCTAACTATATATGGCCTAAAACCAATGGTTTTTTCATTGAATTTTCAAGGTTTTGTAAATGCAAATTCCTAACTATATATCCACTATAACCTATGGTTTTTTCTGTGAATATATATATATATATATATATATATATATATATATATATATATATACATATATATATATATATATATATATATATATACATACATATATATATATGTGATCAAGCTCCCTAGTGGAGTGAAACGCGTTACCTTAAAATAAACGTTTCGAACCTGCTACTCACTTGAGTCTGGATTATTGGAGAGCTCTACTTCTGGCTGTCTGTTGTGGCGCTGCGAGGTCTGCACCCTGCTGCTGCCTGTCACTCACCGACAGGCTGGGACTCCTTTATATATATATATATATATATATATATATATATATATATATATATATATATATAGTCCAGTTGAAGACTAAGTATAGTCGAAACGCGTAGGCTGTCCTGTTGCTAATGCACATGGTGTTTGTGTAATAATAAAGAAACTTGAACTTAGCTGCTGTGGTGCCGTGACTTCTGTGGTGACTACGTGAGCCCAGGGGAACCGAGGTGATATATATATATATATATATATATATATATATATATATAAATATATATATATATATTACCTACTGGCGGTCGCCAGTAGGTATATATAGTTAGGATTTTTTCTCTATGGGATTTTTGAAAATTCTATGTCTAATAACTTTGGCGTTTGTGGACGGAATTGGCTGAAATTTTCAGGAAAATGGAACATTTTGTTTCTGAGCAGCCCCTGACAATTTGGGGGGGTTTCATCAAGGGGGGGCCGAGAAAGAATAGGGGTCCCAAAACGCGTTTTTCCCATGTTAATTTCCATAGGGCGGTTGGCCTCACTTTTAGCTCGAACGGCTGAATGGATTTGCACGAAACTTGGCAAAATTGTAGGGACTGTTAGCCCGATGTGCCTTTGCTAGGTCTCAATATATGTGCTCCAGTGGATTTTGAGTAATTTAGGTTCAAAAAAAGATATATATCTGGGCGGAGCCTAACCACACATCTGATCTGATTGGCTGTCAGCACTTCATCCAAGAAGTGTTGGCAGCCATCTTGGGACCAATATACATGATAGCACCTCATTAAAAAGCATTGTAGTTAATAGAGGGTTTTAGGACTTTAGTTACATTATAAATCATTTGTTGATGGTACCATACTCGTTTTAGGAATTGTGGTGGGTTCTAAGGTGATTTTACCATGTGAAAAAAACTTCTGCTGTGATATCATGAATATTGTTTGAAAGAAAACTAATATCTCATGATTTTCCCACAGTGGTTTGGAAGGGGATCTATAAGCTAAACTGAAAGCATATTTTCTGTAAATTCACATTATCTTTCTCAGTCATGTGAAAATGAAGTCTGACATTCTCAGTAAAACATGTACATCCAACAAGGACAGAGACTGTCAGTTGATTCCTTTGTGCTCTACTGCAGCCTCCTAAAGTGTTCCAAAGAACAACTAGAGCGCTAACAGTCCTACGTATTACAAAGGTATAGCACACCTGGAGCCATCGTGATGGGAATAAAGTGGTAACTCTTAAAACATTTAATTTAAAAAGGAACAAAATGAGGGGGTATATTATGCAATAGAAGGTATTATTAGTGCTGCAGAAAGAAAAATTAGGGTACATTTTGAGTGACTTTTCAAATCCTCTTCTATTTCATTAAAAAATTCTGACATGCAGTCTCCCAAAATGGCCACCAGAGACAAAAGAGCCCAAATGTAGCCCAAATATCACCCAGATGTAGCCCAAGTATAGCCCAATGACAGAATGTCCCAGAGTGTTCTAAAGAACAACTAGAGCGCTACCAGTCCTACTTATTACAAAGGTATGGCACACCTGAAGCCATCTTGATTGGAATAAAGTGGTAACTCTTAAAACATTTAATTTAAAAAGGAACACAATGAGGGGGTATATTTTGCCATATGAATTATGATTAGTGCTGCAGAAAGAAAAATTAGGGCACATTTTGAGTGACTTCTCAAACCCTCTTCAATTTCATTAAAAAAATTCTGATATACAGTCTCCCAAGATGGCCACCAGAGACAAAAGAGCCTAAATGTAGCCCAAATATCACCCAGATGTACCTCAAGTATAGCCCAATGACAGAATGTCCCAGAGTGTTCTAAAGAACAACTAGAGCGCTAACAGTCTTACTTATGACAAAAGTTTGGCACACCAGAAGCCATCTTGATTGGAATGAAGTGGTAAGTCTGAAAACACTCACTTTAAAAAGGAACAACATGAGGGGGTTAATTTTGCCATAGAAAGTATGATTAGTGCTTCAGAAAGAAAAATTAGGGATCATTTTGAGTGACTTCTCAAATCCTCTTCTATTTCATTAAAAAAATTCTGACATGCAGACTGAAACATGCACTTTGAATACCAGCAGCAGACGTCCCTGGTGAGCAGTAGCTTTACTAAAGCGATCTAATGTGCAACTAGAGTGCTAACATTCAGAATTTATGGCAAATGTGTGACACATCTGAATGCCTTCTTAATGGAACCAAATTAAACAAGCATTGAAAATGCAATAGATCTCGCCCTCGTTTATGTTAAAGCCATTCTGTTTGTAATGAGGTGGCTTTTTAGCTTTGCTTTTATTAGTGTTTTTTCAACTTTCATATAAATAACATGCATCTGTATGCATATAAGTATATGTATGCATGCATTTATGTTTGTATTTATATAGATATACAGATGATATATGTTTATATATGTATGTATATATATATATTCACTGAAAAAACCATAGGTTATAGACCATATATAGTTAGGAATTAGCATTTACAAAACCTTGAAAATTCACTGAAAAAACCATAGGTTATAAACCATATATAGTTAGGAATTAGCATTTACAAAACCTTAAAAATTCACTGAAAAAACCATAGGTTATAGACCATATATAGTTAGGAATTCGCATTTACAAAACCTTATTTTACTCACACAAAACCATTGAAATTCCATATATAGTTAGTTGCACTAACTATATATCGCGCACCCGCAATCCACTGCTGATGATGTCACATATTACATCATTCATGACATGGTCAGTGACATCACTGATGACATCACTGATGACATCTCAAATGACATCACTGATGACAACATCCAGTGACTGTATGTTTCTGTAAAGTTAAAATATGTCTTACATATTGAAGAATGAGTGGATGTATAAGTGTCTGGATGAAGGATTTAGTAGGTGCATGACTGACTGTATGAGTGAGTGATTAAATGTGTCTCACTGAGTGCATGGGTTAGTGACTAAACTGTCTTAATTTGTGCATCATTATGTCTGTTGTTCTGTAAACTGTTGCATGTGTTGATAAGTAGCTATATGAGTAACTATATGGGTTATTGATTGGTTGCCCAAGTATTTGTATGGGAGACTGAGTGTGTGTGTGGGTGGTTGGGAGGTGTATGACTCTGTGCATAGATGTGTGAGCAGTTGATTCACTAGATGTATGGTTTCAAAAGTGCATGTGGAAACAGCTGTATGGGCGGTTGACTGTGTGCATGAGTGTATTGGTGAGTCAATGGATATCTCAGTGCTACATGTCAAAGTAAGTACATATGTAAAACACAGTACATGTGAGAGTTGACATATATAAATAACTGTGCATAAGAGCCAGTGAATGTGTGAGTGGCTGTATGGATCATTGTGAACTTGTATCAGGGATTGTATAAGAGAGTAAATATGTGTTAGTATATGTTTGAATAAGTAAAGTTTGTATAACTGTATAGTTGAGGAAATGGAGGTGTGATTGATTCTTTGCATGACTGACTAGGTGTGTGAGTAACTCCATGGATGAGTGACAGTCTGTGAGTGTCTGTTTACACTGATTGTATCTAAGGTTATATTAGAGTCTGAAGAGGTTCATCGTATTATCACATGAATGATATCATCAGTGATGTGATCAGTAATGTCAAATGAGATGTCATCAGTGATGTCATCAGTGATGTCATTTGAGATGTCATCAGTGATGTCATTTGAGATGTCATCAGTGATGTCATCAGTGATGTCACTGACCATGTCATGAATGATGTAATATGTGACATCATCAGCAGTGGATTGCGGGTGCGCGATATATAGTTAGTGCAACTAACTATATATGGAATTTCAATGGTTTTGTGTGAGTAAAATAAGGTTTTGTAAATGCGAATTCCTAACTATATATGGTCTATAACCTATGGTTTTTTCAGTGAATATATATATATATATATATATTGAAGTCCACAGTCCTGCAGCACAGGGATTCCAGCGAATACCAGCACAAAAACAGCTACAGACCACAACGAAGGGTGAAGAAGTGCTTTTTATTCCAAAATGGGTAGCAGAATGACGCGTTTCGTCCGGGGAACCCGGACTTGATCACATCATATATATATATATATATATATATGTGTGTCTATCTTGAGGATGATATATTTGGTTGTGTTCTGTATGAGAATGATGGCTGTCTGACGATGTTAATGGTTGTACCCTCCTGAGGCAGAAGCCGGGAGGTAAACTGCTGTGTGTTGTGTGTACTGCTGACTACTAGCGTGCTGTGCACTGTTTTTAAAAGCGGCGAATTTTTTTAAATATTATTTTCACTTTCCCTGTCACTCACCATTATCCTGCTGAGTTCTCGGCTGTTTCGATCCCTTTGCCCGCACTTTGGGCAGTCTCAGCCGATCTTGAGGCTGAATACCAAGACCCGGGTGGCGAAATCCGGCAGCGGCCATCTTGGGTGGGAGGCGGCAGCACCTTTAACACTCTAGTCCTCCCTACTTAAGGAGCACACTCGAGGCATACGCGAGTCTCTGCTGTCTGACGGTGTTAATGATTGTACCCTCCTGAGGCGGAAGCCGGGAGGTAGACTGATGTGTGTTGTGTGTACTGCTGACTACTACCGTGCTATGCACTGTTTTTAAAAGGGGCTAATTTAAAAAAATCTTATTTTCACTTTCCCTGTCACTCACCATTATCCTGCTGAGTTCTCGGCTGTTTTGATCCCTTTCCCCGCACTTTGGGCGGTCTCAGCCGATCTTGAGGCTGAATACCGAGACCCGGGCGGCGAAATCCGTCAGCTGCCATCTTGGGTGGGAGGCGGCAGCACCTTTAGCCTTCTAGTCCTCCCTACTTAAGGAGCACACTCGAGGCAGACGCGAGTCTCTGCTGTCTGACGGTGTTAATGGTTGTACCCTCCTGAGGCGGAAGCCGGGAGGTAGACTGCTGTGTGTTGTGTGTACTGCTGACTACTAGCATGCTGTGCACTGTTTTTAAAAGTGGCAAATTTTTTAAAATCTTATTTTCACTTTCCCTGTCACTCACCATTATCCTGCTGAGTTCTCGGCTATTTCAATCCCTTTCCCCGCACTTTGGGCGGTCTCTGCCGATCTTGAGGCTGAATACCGAGACCCGGGTGGCGAAATCCGGCAGTGGCCATCTTGGGTGCGAGGCGGCAGCACCTTTAGCGCTCTAGTCCTCCCTACTTAAGGAGACGGGCATGTCTCCTCGCAGCGGACGCGATCAGCGGATGCGCCGCATCAGCACCGGAGTCACGCCAGAGTCCAGCCCGTCTGCGCCCGTCAGCACCAAGGAGGCGCCAGGGGCCAGGGAGGCTGACGTTATAAACACTCCTCTCGCAATAAGCCCTACCTACTCCCTATGCACTCTTAAAGCGCTTAAGCCATCCTGGCAGACTTGTCATCATAAGTATGCACCTGAGAGACTGCGGGACGGTTTTGAGTGCTGTTGCTTCAGGGAAGCGAAAACTGCCTCCCTACTCACACCTTTAGGCGCTCCAACTGTGACAAAGGAACAATACCCTTCCCCTCCTCCTAGGGAAGTGGTCTTTCTCATCAATGCTCGCTCCCTAGTTAAAAACAATATTGCTTTTAGAGACTTTATTTCGGGGAGGAAGCCTTCGTGGGCCTTTGTCACCGAAACCTGGGGCTCAGAATCCTCTGGACCCGAACTGGTTATTGCCATCCCCGATGGCTATGCCTTCGTGAGATTGGACAGAGAGGGGCGAAGGGGGGGGAGGGGGGGGGGGAATTGGCATTCTACACAAAATTCAACAAATTGCCGTACTGAGTGCCTCCCTTCCCCTCAGAACTCCTTCCAGGCTTTACACTTTTCCCTTAGCCCCTCTCCCATGGTGTCCTTTGCGGGCATCCTCATCTATAGACCTCCCGGCCCCAGGTCTGCCTTCAGCACTGAACTCCTCGAAATACTGGAACCATTAATTGACAAGCCCAATTTCACCATCCTTGGTGACTTTAACTTCCATTTGGAAAACTCCAACTCGGCAGACACCATATCTTTGGTAGACTCGCTGACCTCTTGCGGTCTTTCACAAAGAGTTGGAAGTTCTACCCATTCCGCCGGCCATACATTGGATGGGGTATTTACCAACGATTCTAGACTGTAAATAGGCCTCCCCCTTCCTCTTTCCTGGTCAGACCATATGGCAATCCCTTTCGAGTTTACATCGTGTCCACTTTATGTGCCCCTAAAGGACAATAATAACTGGGTTTGGAGAGGAACTACAGGGGCCTGAATAACGAGTCTCTCCCCCCATTATCGCCAACTTTAGGTTCTCTCCTAAAATGGATAATGATGTGGCTGCTCTTGATCTTGTTTGCACTATTTAGAAGGCCGTTAACATCCTAGCCCCGGCTAAGCCACACTATTGCGCCAGGAAACGCCCTTCGGCCCCCTGGTTTTCAGACTCTCTTAGACTGCTTAGGCAGGAGTGCAGGAGGCAAGAAAGGTTCTGGCGAACCCATTCTGACCCCAATGAGAGGATTAAACACAAAAACCTACTTAAAGGATACAAGGCCGCAGTCCTGGCAGAAAAACAGTCATATTTCACTAAACTGACAACCTCCCTTAGTTCTCCTAGTGAACTATTTAACATTATAGATTCCTTATCTCTTGTTCAACTCCCCGATCCCATTGTTGCATCTCAAGAACTTTGCGATCAGATCTCCATATTTTTTCATACGAAAATCGTGGATATCTACACAGCCCTGGAAGTCCTCAACCTTAATCAGGAGTCTGCCCCATCTCCTGCTCTACTCCCCTGGCAGTATCCGACCATGGTGCCTCGCGGAAACCTGTCCAATTTTCATTTTCTTACCCCTGAAGTCCTTAATGAGCTCCTCGACAGACTTAAATTTGGATCCCCCCTGGACCCATGCCCTTTAAAAATTTTGAAGACCTGCAGAGAGGTCTTGCTTCCCCCTCTTTTGGAAGTAATGAACCTGGCAATCTCCAATGGTGTCTTCCCCGCACCTTGGAAGATGGCCATTGTTAAGCCCCTTTTGAAAAAGGCCACCATGGACCCTGGGATTTTAAATAACTTCCGCCTTATATCCCTACTCCCTGCTCCCGCTAAGATGCTCGAGGCCCACCTTAATTACCATCTAAGTGCCTACCTGGATAAATCTAGCCTACTAGACTCCTCTCAGCACGGCTTTCGGAAGGCGCATAGCACAGTCAGACCTTACAGTGGTGGTCAACAACATCCGCGCTAAGGTCGACAGTGGTCAGACCACCCTTCTGATCCTGATCGACCTTACAGCCGCATTTGACACCCTGTCTCCCACCATTCTGACCACCCGTCTTAGTGAGATCGGAGTGGATGGGTCTGCTCTGAGCCTCCTGACATCTTTCCTCAATCAGCGTGAGCAAAGGGTCAAACTGGGCGGCTTCCTCTCTCCCGCCAAGCCTGTGCAGTGTGGGGTCCCACAGGGCTCATCTTTGAGCCCTACACTTTTTAACATATATGTGGACCCACTTGCCAGGCTAGTAAGATCCTTCGAACTGGCAGTATTGTCGTACGCTGACGACACCCAGATTATGGTCTCTCTTTCTCAATCTGTGGAGAACACGGCCTTAAATTTCAGGAACTGCATGGAAGCAGTGGCAGGCTGGATGACCTCAAATCCTCAAACTAAATGAGGAAAAGACCAAGGTGCTCATCTTTGGAGGTAAACAAGATGTCTGGTCGGCTGACTGGTGGCCGCCTGTCCTTGGAATATGTCCCAAGCCTTCCCTTGCCGCCCGTAATCTGGGTGTTATTCTCGACACAACACTTTCCTTTGACAAGCAAGTCAACAGGACTGTCTCCACCTGTTGTGGTGTCCTAAGGATCCTGAGAAAACTCACACACTATCTCTCCCCGGAAGCCCGGAAACAAGTCTCGGTGGCTCTCATCCCCCCTCGTTTGGACTATTGTAGCGCACTCTATTTAAGTATTAGCAAAAGGCTGGTCCATCGTTTACAAGTTGTCCAGAATGCAGTAGCAAGGTTTGTTGCTGATGCCCCCAGGCGTTCATCAGGCTCCTTGATCAGAAAAAACCTCCACTGGCTTCCTGTGCAGGCCAGGATAAATTTCAAGGTATTAGTTCTTACCTACCGTGCTCTTCACGGATCTGGTGCAGAAGACATTAGGGGCCAGATGTAGGTCCCCAATTACCGGTCGGTAATTATGTATGGAAACATGCTCTCTCTCTCTTATATGAAAGAGCTACACATCAAGATTTTCAGTGGTTTGTGGGAAAGGTGATGATGTGACAATGCATTATATGGGATGAAGAACCTTCGCGTACATGCAAGATTATTGCAAGTCACCTCAGAGTTCCATAACCTTATAAAAGAACTCAGCCTTCGGCCTCATTCTTGATGTAGAATATCCATATAATGTTTGGCAGTGGGTGCTTTATCCCTTATATTAACTTTAAAAATGTATTAACTTTGAAAATATTACATTTTTCAGGAAATATTCTCATAATATAAAGAATAAATAAATAAAAATATAACCTACAATAGTAAAGCAAACATATACTTTAAAATAATTGCAAAAACTACTAAACTTAGGGGTCTATTTACTAAAATTTAACGCCTTGTTTGCATCACAAAACTAACACAAAACAACGCTACATATTTTTTCATGTATTTACTTTCCAGCGTAAAACCTGTTTTACTCTAGAAAATAACTTGAAAGTAATGCACAGCATCACTTAGCGCTTCTGTGCATTACTTGGGGGACATGGTCATTCCCATGCAACCACCCAAGGTTTCTGACGTAAAGTCCTATTTCCTTTAAAAAGTAGACAAAGTTTTAGCATCAGAAAATAGCTCCCATTTCCGATAGGTGTTATGAAGGAGAAATACATGTATTTCTACTTTGCATCTGTGCTGCTCTGTACAGCATACATACAAAGTGGGAAAATGCTTAAAGTTAATCTAAGCATAGTATTTTGTACTGGAAGGGTATCCTTCTAGTACAAAACCTAAGCTAGACTCACTGAGACACCCTTGCACTATGGTGCAAAGGTGTGTCCGTGGTGTGCGGCAAAACATTTCTGTGCTGGCATTAGGTAGAGGGGAGGAGAATGCCATATTTCTGTAAATATGGCGCTCTCCTGCTCTCTCCTCATGCAGCGCAGTGCAGCATTTGCGGCTGCTGCACTGCGCTGCTTGAGAAACTGATAAATCTGTCCCATAATGTTTAAAAACATTATATTTTCAGTGAAACATAAGTAATAAAAAAACTAATAGAATTACTTTGAATAACAAACACTAGGGGGCCGATTCCGATTCGGTAAAATCCCATACAAATAGCCGTACAGAGCATTTTTCCCATAAGAATCGTATCCTTGAACGTCCCCGTACGTATGATGTAGTACGATGCGCACCCAAAGCAGTTCTCCGTCCGAATCATACCAAAGCCTGTATGACTCAATAATCCGTACAAATCGCATTCAGAACGCGCAGTACGGATCGAAGCATCATTTTCTGACCCAGCAAGTACGATTCGTCCAGTCAACACTCTGTACGACTCTTTTTTTACAAGAGCTCAAAACATTCGGAAAAGCAGAATTTGACTCGAAATACACCCCATGATCATAGGTGTATGGTTTGTACACCCCATGATCATAGGGGTACAGT
Organism: Lissotriton vulgaris; assembly: GCF_964263255.1. Lineage (NCBI taxonomy): Eukaryota > Metazoa > Chordata > Amphibia > Caudata > Salamandridae > Lissotriton > Lissotriton vulgaris. The sequence goes on along the minus strand of NC_141689.1, from coordinate 2,080,127,644 downwards.
TCATACACCCCATGATCATAGGTGTACAGTTCGTACACTCCATGATCGTAGGTGTATGAACCGGATACCCCATGATCATAGGGGTACGGTTCGTACATCCCATGATCGTAGGTGTCCATTGAAATTGCTCCTATATAGGTAGTTGTACTAACTATATTTCGCGCACCCGCAATCCACTGCATCATTCATGATATGGTCAGTGACATCACTGATGACATCACTGATGACATCTCAAATGACATCACTGATGACATCTCATTTGACATCACTGATCACATCACTGATGATATCATTCATGTGATAATACGATGCACCTCCTCACACTCTAATATAACCTTGGATACACCCAGTGTTAAATACAGACTACCATTCTTGAAACCATTCACACACCAATACCAGTTACTACATACCAGTGACTACATATGCACTCACTGATTCCTAGATCTACACACACATTCACTCATTCACCCATAGAATCACTCATACATACAGTCACTCATCAATAAAACACTATCATATGCACTGATACACCTATACAGACACTCACACACTGCCACTCATCCATGGAGTTACTCACACATCTAGTCAGTCATGCAAACAACCAATCACACTTCCATTTCCTCAAATATACAGTTATACACACAACACCTTACTTATTCAAACCTATACTAACACATACTTACTCTCTTATACAATCACTGATACAAGTACACAATGATCCATACAGCCACTCGCACATTCACTGGCTCTCATGTATAGTCATTTATATATGCCAACTCTCACATGCACTGTGTTTTACATATGTACTTACTTGGACATGTAGCACTGAGATATCCATTCACACACCAACACACCCATGCACACAGTCAACCGCCCATATAGCTGTTTCCACATGCACTCTTGAACTCATACACCTAGTGAATCAACTGCTCACACATCTATGCACAGAGTCACACACCTCCCAGCCACCCACACACACACTCAGTCTCCCATTCAAATACGTGGGCAACCAATCAATAACCCATATAGCCACTCATATAGCTACTGATCAACACATGCAGCAGCTTACACAACAACAGACATACTGATGCACACATTCAGACAGTTTAGTCACTAACCCATGCATTTAGTAAGACACATTTAATCACTCACTCATACAGTCAGTCACGCACCTACTAAATCCTTCATCCAGACACTTATACATTCACTCATTCTTCAATATGTAAAACATATTTAAACTTTACAGAAACACACAGTCACTGGATGATGTCATCAGTGATGTCAAATGAGATGTCATCAGTGATGTCATCAGTGATGTCATTTGAGATGTCATCAGTGATGTCATCAGTGATGTCACTGACCATGTCATGAATGATGTAATACGTGACATCATCAGCAGTGGATTGCGGGTGCGCGAAATATAGTTAGTATAACTAACTATATAGGAGCAATTTCAATGGTTTTTTAAATGCTAATTCCTAACTATATAAGGCCTGCTGAAACCTATGGTTTTTTAAGTGAATATATATATATATATATATATATATATATATATATATATATATATATATATATATATATATGTATATTACCTACTGGCGGTCGCCAGTAGGTATATATAGTTAGGATTTTTTCTCTATGGGATTTTTGAAAATTCTATGTCTAATAACTTTGGCGTTTGTGGACGGAATTGGCTGAAATTTTCAGGAAAATGGAACATTTTGTTTCTGAGCAGCCCCTGACAATTTGGGGGGGTTTCATCAAGGGGGGGCCGAGAAAAAAGGGGGGTCCCAAAACGCATTTTTCCCATGTTAATTTCCATAGGGCGGTTGGCCTCACTTTTAGCTCGAACGGCTGAATGGATTTGCACGAAACTTGGCAAAATTGTAGGGACTGTTAGCCCGATGTGCCTTTGCTAGGTCTCAATATATGTGCTCCAGTGGATTTTGAGTAATTTAGGTTCAAAAAAAGATATATATCTGGGCGGAGCCTAACCACACATCTGATCTGATTGGCTGTCAGCACTTCATCCAAGAAGTGTTGGCAGCCATCTTGGGACCAATATACATGATAGCACCTCATTAAAAAGCATTGTAGTTAATAGAGGGTTTTAGGACTTTAGTTACATTATAAATCATTTGTTGATGGTACCATACTCGTTTTAGGAATTGTGGTGGGTTCTAAGGTGATTTTACCATGTGAAAAAACCTTCTGCTGTGATATCATGAATATTGTTTGAAAGAAAACTAATATCTCATGATTTTCCCACAGTGGTTTGGAAGGGGATCTATAAGCTAAACTGAAAGCATATTTTCTGTAAATTCACATTATCTTTCTCAGTCATGTGAAAATGAAGTCTGACATTCTCAGTAAAACATGTACATCCAACAAGGACAGAGACTGTCAGTTGATTCCTTTGTGTTCTACTGCAGCCTCCTAGAGTGTTCTAAAGAACAACTAGAGCGCTAACAGTCCTACTTATTACAAAGGTATGGCACACCTGAAGCCATCTTGATTGGAATAAAGTGGTAACTCTTAAAACATTTAATTTAAAAAGAAACAACATGAGGGGGTATATTTTGCCATAGAAAGTATGATTAGTGCTGCAGAATGAAAAATTAGGGCACATTTAGAGTGACTTCTCAAATCCTTTTCTATTTCATTAAAACATTCTGACATGCAGTCTCCCAAAATGGCCACCAGAGACAAAAGAGCCCAAATGTAGCCCAAATATCACCCAGATGTAGCCCAAGTATAGCCCAATGACAGAATGTCCCAGAGTGTTCTAAAGAACAACTAGAGCGCTAACAGTCCTACTTATTACAAAGGTATGGCACACCTGAAGCCATCTTGATTGGAATAAAGTGGTAACTCTTAAAACATTTAATTTAAAAAGAAACAACATGAGGGGGTATATTTTGCCATAGAAAGTATGATTAGTGCTGCAGAATGAAAAATTAGGGCACATTTTGAGTGACTTCTCAAATCCTTTTCTATTTCATTAAAACATTCTGACATGCAGTCTCCCAAAATGGCCACCAGAGACAAAAGAGCCCAAATGTAGCCCAAATATCACCCAGATGTAGCCCAAGTATAGCCCAATGACAGAATGTCCCAGAGTGTTCTAAAGAACAACTAGAGCACTAACAGTCCTACTTATTACAAAGGTATAGCACACCTGGAGCCATCGTGATGGGAATAAAGTGGTAACTCTTAAGACATTTAATTTAAAAAGGAACAAAATGAGTGGGTATATTATGCAATAGAAGGTATTATTAGTGCTGCAGAAAGAAAAATTAGGGCACATTTTGAGTGACTTTTCAAATCCTCTTCTATTTCATTAAAAAATTCTGACATACAGTCTCCCAAAATGGCCACCAGAGACAAAAGAGCCCAAATGTAGCCCAAATATCACCCAGATGTAGCCCAAGTATAGCCCAATGACAGAATGTCCCAGAGTGTTCTAAAGAACAACTAGAGCGCTAACAGTCCTACTTATTACAAAGGTATGGCACACCTGAAGCCATCTTGATTGGAATAAAGTGGTAACTCTTAAAACATTTAATTTAAAAAGGAACAAAATGAGGGGGTATATTTTGCCATATGAATTATGATTAGTGCTGCAGAAAGAAAAATTAGGGCACATTTTGAGTGACTTCTCAAACCCTCTTCAATTTCATTAAAAATTCTGACATAGTCTCCCAAGATGGCCACCAGAGACAAAAGAGCCTAAATGTAGCCCAAATATCACCCAGATGTACCCCAAGTATAGCCCAATGACAGAATGTCCCAGAGTGTTCTAAAGAACAACTAGAGCGCTAACAGTCTTACTTATGACAAATGTATGGCACACCAGAAGCCATCTTGATTGGAATGAAGTGGTAAGTCTGAAAACACTCAATTTAAAAAGGAACAACATGAGGGGGTTAATTTTGCCATAGAAAGTATGATTAGTGCTTCAGAAAGAAAAATTAGGGATCATTTTGAGTGACTTCTCAAATCCTCTTCTATTTCATTAAAAAAATTCTGACATGCAGACTGAAACATGCACTTTGAATACCAGCAGCAGACGTCCCTGGTGAGCAGTAGCTTTACTAAAGTGATCTAATGTGCAACTAGAGTGCTAACATTCAGAATTTATGGCAAATGTGTGACACATCTGAATGCCTTCTTGATGGAACCAAAGTAAACAAGCATTGAAAATGCAATAGATCTCGCCCTCGTTTAAGTTAAAGCCATTCTGTTTGTAATGAGGTGGCTTTTTAGCTTTGCTTTTATTAGTGTTTTTTCAACTTTCATGTAAATAACGCACCGTTTTCACCAAATCGACTTTGCCCAAGCACACCCTTCCCTTCGGCCAACAAATCCTAAAAATTCGGCACACCTGCCGATCCACTCTCCCTACAGCTCACCCCAGCCCCGTCCCTCTAGCGCAACTGGAACACCCCAAATTCACCTTCTCCATGCGCACCAAAAACTCCCATTGAATAACATGGCAATTCGCTACTCCGCACAAAAATTGCTCTTTAAAGCACTTCCACTGCTCCGATCCGCTTCAAACTTGGCTGGACACTAGTTCCAGCGATTCCCTAACATCTCACCAAAAATCAGCCCAATCCATCCACTGGAACGGGGACGAATTTCAACCCGAATACGCGCCCCCCGCAAACACAAAAAAAAGCCATAAAACGGCCAAATCTCGACCAAAAACCGCCAAAATCCCTCAAAACCTTGCCAACACCAATACGCACGAAACTGAACCGGCCCCTCAGCCCTAGGCTCCGGGAACCCTACTTAATTGACCCAAAAGCCCTAAAAAAGCAACATAATACACACGAAAACGCCCTAACAACCCTAAAATGCATATAAGTATATGTATGCATGCATTTATGTTTGTATTTATATAGATATACAGATGATATATGTTTATATATGTATGTATATATATATATTCACTGAAAAAACCATAGGCTATAGACCATATATAGTTAGGAATTAGCATTTACAAAACCTTGAAAATTCACTGAAAAAACCATAGGTTATAGACCATATATAGTTAGGAATTAGCATTTACAAAACCTTGAAAATTCACTGAAAAAACCATAGGTTATAGACCATATATAGTTAGGAATTCGCATTTACAAAACCTTATTTTACTCACACAAAACCATTGAAATTCCATATATAGTTAGTTGCACTAACTATATATCGCGCACCCGCAATCCACTGCTGATGATGTCACATATTACATCATTCATGACATGGTCAGTGACATCACTGATGACATCACTGATGACATCTCAAATGACATCACTGATGACATCACTGATGACAACATCCAGTGACTGTATGTTTCTGTAAAGTTAAAATATGTCTTACATATTGAAGAATGAGTGGATGTATAAGTGTCTGGATGAAGGATTTAGTAGGTGCATGACTGACTGTATGAGTGAGTGATTAAATGTGTCTCACTGAGTGCATGGGTTAGTGACTAAACTGTCTTAATTTGTGCATCATTATGTCTGTTGTTCTGTAAACTGTTGCATGTGTTGATAAGTAGCTATATGAGTAACTATATGGGTTATTGATTGGTTGCCCAAGTATTTGTATGGGAGACTGAGTGTGTGTGTGGGTGGCTGGGAGGTGTATGACTCTGTGCATAGATGTGTGAGCAGTTGATTCACTAGATGTATGGTTTCAAAAGTGCATGTGGAAACAGCTGTATGGGCGGTTGACTGTGTGCATGAGTGTATTGGTGAGTGAATGGATATCTCAGTGCTACATGTCAAAGTAAGTACATATGTAAAACACAGTACATGTGAGAGTTGACATATATAAATAACTGTGCATAAGAGCCAGTGAATGTGTGAGTGGCTGTACGGATCATTGTGAACTTGTATCAGGGATTGTATAAGAGAGTAAATATGTGTTAGTATATGTTTGAATAAGTAAAGTTTGTATAACTGTATAGTTGAGGAAATGGAGGTGTGATTGATTCTTTGCATGACTGACTAGGTGTGTGAGTAACTCCATGGATGAGTGACAGTCTGTGAGTGTCTGTTTACACTGATTGTATCTAAGGTTATATTAGAGTCTGAAGAGGTTCATCGTATTATCACATGAATGATATCATCAGTGATGTGATCAGTAATGTCAAATGAGATGTCATCAGTGATGTCATCAGTGATGTCATTTGAGATGTCATCAGTGATGTCATTTGAGATGTCATCAGTGATGTCATCAGTGATGTCACTGACCATGTCATGAATGATGTAATATGTGACATCATCAGCAGTGGATTGCGGGTGCGCGATATATAGTTAGTGCAACTAACTATATATGGAATTTCAATGGTTTTGTGTGAGTAAAATAAGGTTTTGTAAATGCGAATTCCTAACTATATATGGTCTATAACCTATGGTTTTTTCAGTGAATATATATATATATATATATATACTTTTTTTTTGTCCTGATTACACCATTGCTACTGCATTCTGGGCCGGTTATAAACACCCTCGATCCATCTGTGGTCCAAGCAGTTTCGAACTTGTGTTTTTCACGGCACTAGTCTATTACCAAAGGGGCAGGGGCTAAAAGCATCCCGCCACCGTGCGGGATCCGACCTCCCTCCTTGTATACAGCATCCATGGCTTGATGTAATTATTGGACTGGTTTTCGGTGTTTTTGGCCCATCTACGGGCTTAACCACCTGACCATTTCAAGAAGTCCTCCCACATTTCTGCTGACCTGCATGGGATCCCTTTGCTATCTAAGTTATATGACCATTTAACCACACTTAGCCAGGTGATTGCATTCGGGTGTTGGGGATCCAGCCAGTGTTCATAAATCTCCAGCCTGGCCAAAAGAAGCAAAAAGAATAATAAACCGTGTTGCTTACAATTTAGAGCCTGTTGGGAGACATAATCCACCCTGACGAGCACCAATGTTTTGGTTAAACTTATATTTTCTCCTAAGATGGCCCTTATGGTGTTTTCTACAGACCTCCAAAATTCTTTTAGCTCTGGACATGTAAAAAAGATGTGGACTTCGTTATCCATTGGGTAGTTACGTCTTTTGCAACTTGGAACAGGCTGTAACATGAACTTTGCTAATCTTTGTGGTGTCCAATAGAACCTATGGATGACAAAAAATGGTGGCATTTGAAATTAGCTGGTGTTACCGTAGCATAGAGTAGTTTCACAGAGTCTGTCCACAGAGATTGTATACTACCCTCCTGCAGTATATCTGTCCAGACCTCCGATGGGTCCTTTATTTTCTCTTCCTCTGCCTCCAAATAGTATCCATACCATAATGCTGTTTCTTTAGCTTTCTGACTGGTATCCTGGAGCGAATCCTCAAAATCCCAGTTACCTCTAACTTCCTCCACTTCAGCCAGAGCCCATGAAGTGAGCTGCAGGTACTTGAACCTAGAAAGCCTGTTGCCTGTCCTAATGTTCAGGACCTCCCAAGGGACCAATCCTCCTGTTGATATCACGTCTCCCCATTTTGTTTTCCCTGCCTGCTTTAAGGGCAGGCTCATGGCATCTTCTAGGCATTCTGGCGTCCCTGGGGATTCCCATAGTGGGGACAATTTGGAGACATAACCAATCTCACTACCAGCCAGAGACTTAAAGCTGCTTTCAACACCTTTAACCATACTTAAAAAAAATATTTTGAGCTCCAAATGTATATAGAAAGGCTACTCCTACTTCTTTAATCATTTTACCCAGTACTAGACCTCAGGCAGTGTTCACAGGCTCCCCCGCCAACATGCGAATAAATGTAAATTGAAAGGCCATACAGTACAGTCTAAGGTCTGGTAATGCTATCCCCTCCTTCTTAAGACAACTTCTACGTTTTTCCCAGGAGAGCCGAACCCCCGGGATTCCTAAATAAAGTGGATATTTTCCCTTGCATTTTGTTGATTTCATCTTTAGGGAAACTGAGTGATATACAGTTAAAAAGTATGTTAACTTTGGGAGAACAGAAATTTTTATTAAATTAACCCTCCTGTATATTGACACAGGTAAGTTCTTCCACTTGGCTAGTTGTCTATCTACCTCCTTCATCACTGGCCTCAACTTACGCAAAGGAATCTCATTGATTTTATCCACAATTGTTATCCCCAGATATTTCATCTCTGAACATTCACTACCACCCTATCCTACCATATTCCAGCACATTACATGTTTTTGAAATATTGACTAACTATCCAGAAAGTGCACCGAATTCAGTTGTCACTTGTTCTATCCTAGGCAATGTTTGCGCTGGATCAGTAGTGTAAATTACCAAATCGTCTGCATATAATGCAATTTTACTGTGCGTTGGAAGCTGGTGGATAGGGATGATCTGTTTATCTGGTATTAACTTGAGCGCAAGGGGTTCGATGTATATATCAAAGAGAAGAGGGGATAAGGGACACCCCTGTCTCGTCCCCATATTAATTTTGAAACTCCCTGCCAGGGCACCATTTAAAAGAATTTTGGCCATGAGCTGCTCGTATAATTTTTGTACTACCTGAATAAAATTAATACTGAAACCCATTGTGCCTAAGACAGCCCAAAGAAATAACCAGCTAACACAATCAAAAGCCTTGATGGCGTCAATAGTTATCACCGCCAACGGGATCAATCTCTCAACTGCCAGGTCTATGGTCCCTATTAATGAGAGTGTAAGTTCTTGTATTTGTATTTTAGAGACAAACCCCTTCTGGTCTGTATGTATCAACTGGGGGGTCACCCTAGCCAGTCTCCCAGCCAGTGTACCTGTATACATTTTATGGTCCACATTTAATAAGGAGATTGGTCAATATGAATAGACATTGCTCGGGTCCTTAGCCGGTTTTAAAATTAAAGTCATTATGGCCTCATTCCAGGAGTGTGGGTTTCGACCTCCCTCCTTGTATACAGCATTAAAGAGAACCACCATTTCCGGTACCATCTGCTCTACCATCAACTTATAAAGTCAACCGGTACTGAATCAGGGCCTGCCGCCTTAGCGTTTATCATGTGTTTAATTTGTTCTCGTATATTCTCTTCCGTAATTGGGGCATCTACCCTGTTCCTCCCATCTGTTGTTAAAACCAGGAGACCAATGTTGTTCAACCAGCCCTTTATGGCTTCTTCATCCAGGCTCTCTGACTCTGCATATAATTCTGAGAAAAGTTTTACTAAGCTTTCCTAAATGTCCTCCTCATTATTGGGGTTGTCCCCCTCTGGATTAATAACCAACTCTCCAATGTGGTTTCTCGCCCTATCTGCCCGACCCTTCTAGGCTAATAGTACTCCGGCTTTTTCGCCATACTCAAAATGTTGCATACACCCAGCCTCCTACTTTTCCCTGCTCTTTGTTTCTAGTCTAATGCTATAATTCAGTCTAGCTTCATCCAACTTTTTTACCATCTCCTCACTATACTGTGTATCCTGCTGCACTATTCCTTCCAATACCCCAATCTCCTCTTCCAATTTTCTTAACTCAGCTCGCTCCACTTTATTCTTATATGAGACCTGACTTTGCAAAACCCCCCCGAATATAAGCGTTAAAAGTGTCCCAGATAACCTCAATTGGTGCTGAGTGAGCATTGATCTGGAAAAATTCTACCGTTGTTTTCTTCAGAAGGGCAGCCACGTCTGAATCAGATAATATGGCTCTCTTCAGCATTCATCTAGCATTGTTCCTAACATTAATCTCCCCCAATGTGATGCTAACCATATTATGATCAGAGATATGTCCTGAAAGTATGTGCATTTCTTTTATTTTCCCAGTCCACTCTCTGTCTACTAATGTGTAGTCCAGACATGAAAAATAATGATACTTCTTGCTATGAAAAGTGAATGCTCTTTTTCCTTTCATTACGTGCCTCCAAGAATAAACCATACCCAATTCATTTAACATATGTTTAAAGCCTGCCCTTTTTTTGGTGCTTGGGCCTAGACACCCCTCCTAATTGTGGATCTATCCAAACTTGGGTCAAAAAGAATATTAAAATAGCCACCTATTATTGTGGCTGATGTTGCCCCTGCTAATTTTAATTGCATATCTAATATATACTGAGGGTCGTCCATATTTGGACCATAAAAACCAGCACACACAAACTGAGAGCCCAGACATTTAAGAGTGGCTGTAACCCATCTACCTGAAATATCAGTATTAGATGCAGTCATTTCCACGCCAGACCCCTTTCTGACGATTATTACAACACCTTTAGAGTATTCTGATTGGTCCAAGGCTATGGAGCTCCCTATCCATCTTTGTTTTAAATATAGTCCCCTACCTTCACATGCCGTTTAGTGGCTTTCTTGTATGATACATACTTGGGCTTTACATTCTTCTAAGTTTCTCATTATCAACCTTTGTCTGTTTTTTTACCTTAATCCATTTACATTCCGCGTTGCAATTCTAACCTTATTATCTCTCCCTGCCATTTATATTGAGTCGCTTGGACCCGAGGATCTCTGGTTCTTTATATTAAAGATGAGCCCAAATAAAATATCTAATGTGTTTAATATGTCGGATGAGGACTTATTTTTTGTTAATTCCCACTGCTCCCCACCAAGTGCACCCTTAACCCCCCCCCCCATGGGAACCCTCCCCAAACTATCAGGCCTAAAGCCTATCGACCCGCCGAGGGGAGGAGCCCAATCTGTGATGATAACTGAGCCTCTCCGCTGCCCTTAGTGATAATGCTAATAACTATGTGTCTAAATTGTGTTTTATTCCACTTATGTATTTTCTCTCCTCTTTTCCCAGCATTTTTAGTATTTAATTTTCACTCCTCTTAACTTCTTAGCTTGACAAGCTCGTTTACTCAGGGGCGCCCCTCTTTCCTTATGGATTCAATCAGACTATCTGCCTCTTCTATGGTCCGTATATTGTGCATTTGGTTGTTCCACATGACACGGAGCATAACTGGAAATTTCAATTGAGTCTTAGCCCCCAAATTATTAAGTTCCCCCATTCTTTTGCATCCGCTGTGTGACATAGATCTGATCTAATATTGAACTTAAGGTTCTGAATTGCATAGGGGCCATTCCTCAGTGCAGCCAACTATATAGCTTCCTTAACTGAGTATGAGAAAAAATTAATCAAGATTTTCCTTGGCTTCTGATGCTGTGGGTTTCTCTTGAATGGGTCTCTATGGACCCGCTGTATCTCACAATCCAGGTCGATATCTGATCTGTCTTTTAGGGCTGTTTCCAGTAATAGTTTAATCATGAATGCTTTGAGATCAAACCCCTCCTCCGCCTCAGGAATGTTCCGGATCGATAAATTGTTTCTCCAGGAGTGATTTTCTAATCTTCCCAAGTCTTCCCTGAGACTCGCATTTTCTGTGACCGGCTACTCAACTCCCTTTGTGCTATTTGAGATGTCGTTCCATATTGAGCTTACTTCCTCCTCAAGCTTCCCTGTTCGGCAAGCGACATCATCTAATTTTTGTGTCAGAACCGTACATGAGGCTTGGATATCTGCTTGGTTCACCTCAGATATCTCGAACCGGTTTCTAAGCTCTCTCTTAAGGTCAGTAAGGATAGAAGCCAATGGGTCGTCTGGGTTTTCTAAGGGCGTCTGAGGTAACACTGAGGAACCCACTAGTGCCAGCGTGCTTAAAGGAGCTAACAGATGTTTTGGTTTGTACCATAGAATCTATGCCCCCAATTGCCTGCTCCATCTCTACTGTCCCATTCTCTTGAAGAATACTAAACCTTCTTACTTGGAAATCAGTCTCAGCCTCTCCATCTTCTCATATTTCTTGGCCCCCTTGTTTCTCCTCTCCTGTTCAAAAGGCATCGTGGGGCTGACCTCCGGTTCACTCAGTTGATTCTGCACCCCCCTACTTGTGCCACCTCCCTTATCTCCTGATGCCACTATGTACGTCAACACTTTATAATACGCTTTTAATGATGGAGTGATTTTTGCTTGCAGAAGGGATATTTTTTTACCCCTGCCATGCGGGCTCTTCCCCTGATGCTTCGCAACTTTTCCTACTTTTGTAGCTTTCATGGCAGCTCTACCTGCCAAGGTGTTCCTGGGGGTCTTAACCGATAATAAATTGGGATTACGATTTACCCCTGTTGAGCTCCCCACCACACCAAGGGCCCGAGTGCGGAGAGTGTACCTCAAAATCTGATCCTGATTTACACCAGAGGTCTCACCCCTCTTCTCACCTCTCTTTTCTAAAGGCATCAAGCTCTCCTTCTCCATAGGAGGTAAAAAGCGTTTTGCAGGATTCTCCTTCAGGCAACTTCTATTCTTGCCATTCTGATTGGGATCCCCTATGTGATGAATCTGCGCTGCTAGGACGCTTGTACTGCCTCTTCCCCTCTGTGCACGTGCTGCTCTGAGACGCTGCAGCGATCCTGCTGCCTTCAGCCATGTGGGTGTAATCCCCATGTCTCTGAAGCAGGGGACGCCCTCACCAGGTGGCCGAGTTGATATCTTTCGGATTCCCCAATTTAGTAAGTATAAAAGGGATTTACTTTTTTAATCGTCTTCCTGTACTTAGTACATCGCATTACAGGTATAAAAGAGGGCATGCGGAGGGAGTTCAGACACTCGTATCTTGCATCTCCTCCCCCAGCGGTCCGCGACCATTTACACTGCGGCTGCCATGTTCCCCCCTATCAATTGTGTCATTTCAAGAGCCTGGGGCAAAGACCTACATAATTATATTTAAAAAATAAATAGCTTAAAAATATATCAATTAAAAAAAATCTTCTACAACCTTAATTCCTTACAAGCTCAAAAGCCCACTACTAAATTAACAATTTCTTTCATTCAAAAACTTACACATTTTATTTAAATAAATTAAGCACAAATATTATTAAAATACACATTTTAGACATATGGGATTTTTGAAAATTCTATGTCTAATAACTTTGGCGTTTGTGGACGGAATTGGCTGAAATTTTCAGGAAAATGGAACATTTTGTTTCTGAGCAGCCCCTGACAATTTGGGGGGGTTTCATCAAGGGGGGGCCGAGAAAAAAGGGGGGTCCCAAAACGCATTTTTCCCATGTTAATTTCCATAGGGCGGTTGGCCTCACTTTTAGCTCGAACGGCTGAATGGATTTGCACGAAACTTGGCAAAATTGTAGGGACTGTTAGCCCGATGTGCCTTTGCTAGGTCTCAATATATGTGCTCCAGTGGATTTTGAGTAATTTAGGTTCAAAAAAAGATATATATCTGGGCGGAGCCTAACCACACATCTGATCTGATTGGCTGTCAGCACTTCATCCAAGAAGTGTTGGCAGCCATCTTGGGACCAATATACATGATAGCACCTCATTAAAAAGCATTGTAGTTAATAGAGGGTTTTAGGACTTTAGTTACATTATAAATCATTTGTTGATGGTACCATACTCGTTTTAGGAATTGTGGTGGGTTCTAAGGTGATTTTACCATGTGAAAAAACCTTCTGCTGTGATATCATGAATATTGTTTGAAAGAAAACTAATATCTCATGATTTTCCCACAGTGGTTTGGAAGGGGATCTATAAGCTAAACTGAAAGCATATTTTCTGTAAATTCACATTATCTTTCTCAGTCATGTGAAAATGAAGTCTGACATTCTCAGTAAAACATGTACATCCAACAAGGACAGAGACTGTCAGTTGATTCCTTTGTGTTCTACTGCAGCCTCCTAGAGTGTTCTAAAGAACAACTAGAGCGCTAACAGTCCTACTTATTACAAAGGTATGGCACACCTGAAGCCATCTTGATTGGGATAAAGTGGTAACTCTTAAAACATTTAATTTAAAAAGAAACAACATGAGGGGGTATATTTTGCCATAGAAAGTATGATTAGTGCTGCAGAATGAAAAATTAGGGCACATTTAGAGTGACTTCTCAAATCCTTTTCTATTTCATTAAAACATTCTGACATGCAGTCTCCCAAAATGGCCACCAGAGACAAAAGAGCCCAAATGTAGCCCAAATATCACCCAGATGTAGCCCAAGTATAGCCCAATGACAGAATGTCCCAGAGTGTTCTAAAGAACAACTAGAGCGCTAACAGTCCTACTTATTACAAAGGTATGGCACACCTGAAGCCATCTTGATTGGAATAAAGTGGTAACTCTTAAAACATTTAATTTAAAAAGAAACAACATGAGGGGGTATATTTTGCCATAGAAAGTATGATTAGTGCTGCAGAATGAAAAATTAGGGCACATTTTGAGTGACTTCTCAAATCCTTTTCTATTTCATTAAAACATTCTGACATGCAGTCTCCCAAAATGGCCACCAGAGACAAAAGAGCCCAAATGTAGCCCAAATATCACCCAGATGTAGCCCAAGTATAGCCCAATGACAGAATGTCCCAGAGTGTTCTAAAGAACAACTAGAGCACTAACAGTCCTACTTATTACAAAGGTATAGCACACCTGGAGCCATCGTGATGGGAATAAAGTGGTAACTCTTAAGACATTTAATTTAAAAAGGAACAAAATGAGTGGGTATATTATGCAATAGAAGGTATTATTAGTGCTGCAGAAAGAAAAATTAGGGCACATTTTGAGTGACTTTTCAAATCCTCTTCTATTTCATTAAAAAATTCTGACATACAGTCTCCCAAAATGGCCACCAGAGACAAAAGAGCCCAAATGTAGCCCAAATATCACCCAGATGTAGCCCAAGTATAGCCCAATGACAGAATGTCCCAGAGTGTTCTAAAGAACAACTAGAGCGCTAACAGTCCTACTTATTACAAAGGTATGGCACACCTGAAGCCATCTTGATTGGAATAAAGTGGTAACTCTTAAAACATTTAATTTAAAAAGGAACAAAATGAGGGGGTATATTTTGCCATATGAATTATGATTAGTGCTGCAGAAAGAAAAATTAGGGCACATTTTGAGTGACTTCTCAAACCCTCTTCAATTTCATTAAAAATTCTGACATAGTCTCCCAAGATGGCCACCAGAGACAAAAGAGCCTAAATGTAGCCCAAATATCACCCAGATGTACCCCAAGTATAGCCCAATGACAGAATGTCCCAGAGTGTTCTAAAGAACAACTAGAGCGCTAACAGTCTTACTTATGACAAATGTATGGCACACCAGAAGCCATCTTGATTGGAATGAAGTGGTAAGTCTGAAAACACTCAATTTAAAAAGGAACAACATGAGGGGGTTAATTTTGCCATAGAAAGTATGATTAGTGCTTCAGAAAGAAAAATTAGGGATCATTTTGAGTGACTTCTCAAATCCTCTTCTATTTCATTAAAAAAATTCTGACATGCAGACTGAAACATGCACTTTGAATACCAGCAGCAGACGTCCCTGGTGAGCAGTAGCTTTACTAAAGTGATCTAATGTGCAACTAGAGTGCTAACATTCAGAATTTATGGCAAATGTGTGACACATCTGAATGCCTTCTTGATGGAACCAAAGTAAACAAGCATTGAAAATGCAATAGATCTCGCCCTCGTTTAAGTTAAAGCCATTCTGTTTGTAATGAGGTGGCTTTTTAGCTTTGCTTTTATTAGTGTTTTTTCAACTTTCATGTAAATAACGCACCGTTTTCACCAAATCGACTTTGCCCAAGCACACCCTTCCCTTCGGCCAACAAATCCTAAAAATTCGGCACACCTGCCGATCCACTCTCCCTACAGCTCACCCCAGCCCCGTCCCTCTAGCGCAACTGGAACACCCCAAATTCACCTTCTCCATGCGCACCAAAAACTCCCATTGAATAACATGGCAATTCGCTACTCCGCACAAAAATTGCTCTTTAAAGCACTTCCACTGCTCCGATCCGCTTCAAACTTGGCTGGACACTAGTTCCAGCGATTCCCTAACATCTCACCAAAAATCAGCCCAATCCATCCACTGGAACGGGGACGAATTTCAACCCGAATACGCGCCCCCCGCAAACACAAAAAAAAGCCATAAAACGGCCAAATCTCGACCAAAAACCGCCAAAATCCCTCAAAACCTTGCCAACACCAATACGCACGAAACTGAACCGGCCCCTCAGCCCTAGGCTCCGGGAACCCTACTTAATTGACCCAAAAGCCCTAAAAAAGCAACATAATACACACGAAAACGCCCTAACAACCCTAAAATGCATATAAGTATATGTATGCATGCATTTATGTTTGTATTTATATAGATATACAGATGATATATGTTTATATATGTATGTATATATATATATTCACTGAAAAAACCATAGGCTATAGACCATATATAGTTAGGAATTAGCATTTACAAAACCTTGAAAATTCACTGAAAAAACCATAGGTTATAGACCATATATAGTTAGGAATTAGCATTTACAAAACCTTGAAAATTCACTGAAAAAACCATAGGTTATAGACCATATATAGTTAGGAATTCGCATTTACAAAACCTTATTTTACTCACACAAAACCATTGAAATTCCATATATAGTTAGTTGCACTAACTATATATCGCGCACCCGCAATCCACTGCTGATGATGTCACATATTACATCATTCATGACATGGTCAGTGACATCACTGATGACATCACTGATGACATCTCAAATGACATCACTGATGACATCACTGATGACAACATCCAGTGACTGTATGTTTCTGTAAAGTTAAAATATGTCTTACATATTGAAGAATGAGTGGATGTATAAGTGTCTGGATGAAGGATTTAGTAGGTGCATGACTGACTGTATGAGTGAGTGATTAAATGTGTCTCACTGAGTGCATGGGTTAGTGACTAAACTGTCTTAATTTGTGCATCATTATGTCTGTTGTTCTGTAAACTGTTGCATGTGTTGATAAGTAGCTATATGAGTAACTATATGGGTTATTGATTGGTTGCCCAAGTATTTGTATGGGAGACTGAGTGTGTGTGTGGGTGGCTGGGAGGTGTATGACTCTGTGCATAGATGTGTGAGCAGTTGATTCACTAGATGTATGGTTTCAAAAGTGCATGTGGAAACAGCTGTATGGGCGGTTGACTGTGTGCATGAGTGTATTGGTGAGTGAATGGATATCTCAGTGCTACATGTCAAAGTAAGTACATATGTAAAACACAGTACATGTGAGAGTTGACATATATAAATAACTGTGCATAAGAGCCAGTGAATGTGTGAGTGGCTGTACGGATCATTGTGAACTTGTATCAGGGATTGTATAAGAGAGTAAATATGTGTTAGTATATGTTTGAATAAGTAAAGTTTGTATAACTGTATAGTTGAGGAAATGGAGGTGTGATTGATTCTTTGCATGACTGACTAGGTGTGTGAGTAACTCCATGGATGAGTGACAGTCTGTGAGTGTCTGTTTACACTGATTGTATCTAAGGTTATATTAGAGTCTGAAGAGGTTCATCGTATTATCACATGAATGATATCATCAGTGATGTGATCAGTAATGTCAAATGAGATGTCATCAGTGATGTCATCAGTGATGTCATTTGAGATGTCATCAGTGATGTCATTTGAGATGTCATCAGTGATGTCATCAGTGATGTCACTGACCATGTCATGAATGATGTAATATGTGACATCATCAGCAGTGGATTGCGGGTGCGCGATATATAGTTAGTGCAACTAACTATATATGGAATTTCAATGGTTTTGTGTGAGTAAAATAAGGTTTTGTAAATGCGAATTCCTAACTATAT
This sequence comes from Lissotriton vulgaris, assembly GCF_964263255.1. Lineage (NCBI taxonomy): Eukaryota > Metazoa > Chordata > Amphibia > Caudata > Salamandridae > Lissotriton > Lissotriton vulgaris. The sequence goes on along the minus strand of NC_141689.1, from coordinate 2,080,110,037 downwards.
ATGGTCTATAACCTATGGTTTTTTCAGTGAATATATATATATATATATATATACTTTTTTTTTGTCCTGATTACACCATTGCTACTGCATTCTGGGCCGGTTATAAACACCCTCGATCCATCTGTGGTCCAAGCAGTTTCGAACTTGTGTTTTTCACGGCACTAGTCTATTACCAAAGGGGCAGGGGCTAAAAGCATCCCGCCACCGTGCGGGATCCGACCTCCCTCCTTGTATACAGCATCCATGGCTTGATGTAATTATTGGACTGGTTTTCGGTGTTTTTGGCCCATCTACGGGCTTAACCACCTGACCATTTCAAGAAGTCCTCCCACATTTCTGCTGACCTGCATGGGATCCCTTTGCTATCTAAGTTATATGACCATTTAACCACACTTAGCCAGGTGATTGCATTCGGGTGTTGGGGATCCAGCCAGTGTTCATAAATCTCCAGCCTGGCCAAAAGAAGCAAAAAGAATAATAAACCGTGTTGCTTACAATTTAGAGCCTGTTGGGAGACATAATCCACCCTGACGAGCACCAATGTTTTGGTTAAACTTATATTTTCTCCTAAGATGGCCCTTATGGTGTTTTCTACAGACCTCCAAAATTCTTTTAGCTCTGGACATGTAAAAAAGATGTGGACTTCGTTATCCATTGGGTAGTTACGTCTTTTGCAACTTGGAACAGGCTGTAACATGAACTTTGCTAATCTTTGTGGTGTCCAATAGAACCTATGGATGACAAAAAATGGTGGCATTTGAAATTAGCTGGTGTTACCGTAGCATAGAGTAGTTTCACAGAGTCTGTCCACAGAGATTGTATACTACCCTCCTGCAGTATATCTGTCCAGACCTCCGATGGGTCCTTTATTTTCTCTTCCTCTGCCTCCAAATAGTATCCATACCATAATGCTGTTTCTTTAGCTTTCTGACTGGTATCCTGGAGCGAATCCTCAAAATCCCAGTTACCTCTAACTTCCCTCCACTTCAGCCAGAGCCCATGAAGTGAGCTGCAGGTACTTGAACCTAGAAAGCCTGTTGCCTGTCCTAATGTTCAGGACCTCCCAAGGGACCAATCCTCCTGTTGATATCACGTCTCCCCATTTTGTTTTCCCTGCCTGCTTTAAGGGCAGGCTCATGGCATCTTCTAGGCATTCTGGCGTCCCTGGGGATTCCCATAGTGGGGACAATTTGGAGACATAACCAATCTCACTACCAGCCAGAGACTTAAAGCTGCTTTCAACACCTTTAACCATACTTAAAAAAAATATTTTGAGCTCCAAATGTATATAGAAAGGCTACTCCTACTTCTTTAATCATTTTACCCAGTACTAGACCTCAGGCAGTGTTCACAGGCTCCCCCGCCAACATGCGAATAAATGTAAATTGAAAGGCCATACAGTACAGTCTAAGGTCTGGTAATGCTATCCCCTCCTTCTTAAGACAACTTCTACGTTTTTCCCAGGAGAGCCGAACCCCCGGGATTCCTAAATAAAGTGGATATTTTCCCTTGCATTTTGTTGATTTCATCTTTAGGGAAACTGAGTGATATACAGTTAAAAAGTATGTTAACTTTGGGAGAACAGAAATTTTTATTAAATTAACCCTCCTGTATATTGACACAGGTAAGTTCTTCCACTTGGCTAGTTGTCTATCTACCTCCTTCATCACTGGCCTCAACTTACGCAAAGGAATCTCATTGATTTTATCCACAATTGTTATCCCCAGATATTTCATCTCTGAACATTCACTACCACCCTATCCTACCATATTCCAGCACATTACATGTTTTTGAAATATTGACTAACTATCCAGAAAGTGCACCGAATTCAGTTGTCACTTGTTCTATCCTAGGCAATGTTTGCGCTGGATCAGTAGTGTAAATTACCAAATCGTCTGCATATAATGCAATTTTACTGTGCGTTGGAAGCTGGTGGATAGGGATGATCTGTTTATCTGGTATTAACTTGAGCGCAAGGGGTTCGATGTATATATCAAAGAGAAGAGGGGATAAGGGACACCCCTGTCTCGTCCCCATATTAATTTTGAAACTCCCTGCCAGGGCACCATTTAAAAGAATTTTGGCCATGAGCTGCTCGTATAATTTTTGTACTACCTGAATAAAATTAATACTGAAACCCATTGTGCCTAAGACAGCCCAAAGAAATAACCAGCTAACACAATCAAAAGCCTTGATGGCGTCAATAGTTATCACCGCCAACGGGATCAATCTCTCAACTGCCAGGTCTATGGTCCCTATTAATGAGAGTGTAAGTTCTTGTATTTGTATTTTAGAGACAAACCCCTTCTGGTCTGTATGTATCAACTGGGGGGTCACCCTAGCCAGTCTCCCAGCCAGTGTACCTGTATACATTTTATGGTCCACATTTAATAAGGAGATTGGTCAATATGAATAGACATTGCTCGGGTCCTTAGCCGGTTTTAAAATTAAAGTCATTATGGCCTCATTCCAGGAGTGTGGGTTTCGACCTCCCTCCTTGTATACAGCATTAAAGAGAACCACCATTTCCGGTACCATCTGCTCTACCATCAACTTATAAAGTCAACCGGTACTGAATCAGGGCCTGCCGCCTTAGCGTTTATCATGTGTTTAATTTGTTCTCGTATATTCTCTTCCGTAATTGGGGCATCTACCCTGTTCCTCCCATCTGTTGTTAAAACCAGGAGACCAATGTTGTTCAACCAGCCCTTTATGGCTTCTTCATCCAGGCTCTCTGACTCTGCATATAATTCTGAGAAAAGTTTTACTAAGCTTTCCTAAATGTCCTCCTCATTATTGGGGTTGTCCCCCTCTGGATTAATAACCAACTCTCCAATGTGGTTTCTCGCCCTATCTGCCCGACCCTTCTAGGCTAATAGTACTCCGGCTTTTTCGCCATACTCAAAATGTTGCATACACCCAGCCTCCTACTTTTCCCTGCTCTTTGTTTCTAGTCTAATGCTATAATTCAGTCTAGCTTCATCCAACTTTTTTACCATCTCCTCACTATACTGTGTATCCTGCTGCACTATTCCTTCCAATACCCCAATCTCCTCTTCCAATTTTCTTAACTCAGCTCGCTCCACTTTATTCTTATATGAGACCTGACTTTGCAAAACCCCCCCGAATATAAGCGTTAAAAGTGTCCCAGATAACCTCAATTGGTGCTGAGTGAGCATTGATCTGGAAAAATTCTACCGTTGTTTTCTTCAGAAGGGCAGCCACGTCTGAATCAGATAATATGGCTCTCTTCAGCATTCATCTAGCATTGTTCCTAACATTAATCTCCCCCAATGTGATGCTAACCATATTATGATCAGAGATATGTCCTGAAAGTATGTGCATTTCTTTTATTTTCCCAGTCCACTCTCTGTCTACTAATGTGTAGTCCAGACATGAAAAATAATGATACTTCTTGCTATGAAAAGTGAATGCTCTTTTTCCTTTCATTACGTGCCTCCAAGAATAAACCATACCCAATTCATTTAACATATGTTTAAAGCCTGCCCTTTTTTTGGTGCTTGGGCCTAGACACCCCTCCTAATTGTGGATCTATCCAAACTTGGGTCAAAAAGAATATTAAAATAGCCACCTATTATTGTGGCTGATGTTGCCCCTGCTAATTTTAATTGCATATCTAATATATACTGAGGGTCGTCCATATTTGGACCATAAAAACCAGCACACACAAACTGAGAGCCCAGACATTTAAGAGTGGCTGTAACCCATCTACCTGAAATATCAGTATTAGATGCAGTCATTTCCACGCCAGACCCCTTTCTGACGATTATTACAACACCTTTAGAGTATTCTGATTGGTCCAAGGCTATGGAGCTCCCTATCCATCTTTGTTTTAAATATAGTCCCCTACCTTCACATGCCGTTTAGTGGCTTTCTTGTATGATACATACTTGGGCTTTACATTCTTCTAAGTTTCTCATTATCAACCTTTGTCTGTTTTTTTACCTTAATCCATTTACATTCCGCGTTGCAATTCTAACCTTATTATCTCTCCCTGCCATTTATATTGAGTCGCTTGGACCCGAGGATCTCTGGTTCTTTATATTAAAGATGAGCCCAAATAAAATATCTAATGTGTTTAATATGTCGGATGAGGACTTATTTTTTGTTAATTCCCACTGCTCCCCACCAAGTGCACCCTTAACCCCCCCCCCCATGGGAACCCTCCCCAAACTATCAGGCCTAAAGCCTATCGACCCGCCGAGGGGAGGAGCCCAATCTGTGATGATAACTGAGCCTCTCCGCTGCCCTTAGTGATAATGCTAATAACTATGTGTCTAAATTGTGTTTTATTCCACTTATGTATTTTCTCTCCTCTTTTCCCAGCATTTTTAGTATTTAATTTTCACTCCTCTTAACTTCTTAGCTTGACAAGCTCGTTTACTCAGGGGCGCCCCTCTTTCCTTATGGATTCAATCAGACTATCTGCCTCTTCTATGGTCCGTATATTGTGCATTTGGTTGTTCCACATGACACGGAGCATAACTGGAAATTTCAATTGAGTCTTAGCCCCCAAATTATTAAGTTCCCCCATTCTTTTGCATCCGCTGTGTGACATAGATCTGATCTAATATTGAACTTAAGGTTCTGAATTGCATAGGGGCCATTCCTCAGTGCAGCCAACTATATAGCTTCCTTAACTGAGTATGAGAAAAAATTAATCAAGATTTTCCTTGGCTTCTGATGCTGTGGGTTTCTCTTGAATGGGTCTCTATGGACCCGCTGTATCTCACAATCCAGGTCGATATCTGATCTGTCTTTTAGGGCTGTTTCCAGTAATAGTTTAATCATGAATGCTTTGAGATCAAACCCCTCCTCCGCCTCAGGAATGTTCCGGATCGATAAATTGTTTCTCCAGGAGTGATTTTCTAATCTTCCCAAGTCTTCCCTGAGACTCGCATTTTCTGTGACCGGCTACTCAACTCCCTTTGTGCTATTTGAGATGTCGTTCCATATTGAGCTTACTTCCTCCTCAAGCTTCCCTGTTCGGCAAGCGACATCATCTAATTTTTGTGTCAGAACCGTACATGAGGCTTGGATATCTGCTTGGTTCACCTCAGATATCTCGAACCGGTTTCTAAGCTCTCTCTTAAGGTCAGTAAGGATAGAAGCCAATGGGTCGTCTGGGTTTTCTAAGGGCGTCTGAGGTAACACTGAGGAACCCACTAGTGCCAGCGTGCTTAAAGGAGCTAACAGATGTTTTGGTTTGTACCATAGAATCTATGCCCCCAATTGCCTGCTCCATCTCTACTGTCCCATTCTCTTGAAGAATACTAAACCTTCTTACTTGGAAATCAGTCTCAGCCTCTCCATCTTCTCATATTTCTTGGCCCCCTTGTTTCTCCTCTCCTGTTCAAAAGGCATCGTGGGGCTGACCTCCGGTTCACTCAGTTGATTCTGCACCCCCCTACTTGTGCCACCTCCCTTATCTCCTGATGCCACTATGTACGTCAACACTTTATAATACGCTTTTAATGATGGAGTGATTTTTGCTTGCAGAAGGGATATTTTTTTACCCCTGCCATGCGGGCTCTTCCCCTGATGCTTCGCAACTTTTCCTACTTTTGTAGCTTTCATGGCAGCTCTACCTGCCAAGGTGTTCCTGGGGGTCTTAACCGATAATAAATTGGGATTACGATTTACCCCTGTTGAGCTCCCCACCACACCAAGGGCCCGAGTGCGGAGAGTGTACCTCAAAATCTGATCCTGATTTACACCAGAGGTCTCACCCCTCTTCTCACCTCTCTTTTCTAAAGGCATCAAGCTCTCCTTCTCCATAGGAGGTAAAAAGCGTTTTGCAGGATTCTCCTTCAGGCAACTTCTATTCTTGCCATTCTGATTGGGATCCCCTATGTGATGAATCTGCGCTGCTAGGACGCTTGTACTGCCTCTTCCCCTCTGTGCACGTGCTGCTCTGAGACGCTGCAGCGATCCTGCTGCCTTCAGCCATGTGGGTGTAATCCCCATGTCTCTGAAGCAGGGGACGCCCTCACCAGGTGGCCGAGTTGATATCTTTCGGATTCCCCAATTTAGTAAGTATAAAAGGGATTTACTTTTTTAATCGTCTTCCTGTACTTAGTACATCGCATTACAGGTATAAAAGAGGGCATGCGGAGGGAGTTCAGACACTCGTATCTTGCATCTCCTCCCCCAGCGGTCCGCGACCATTTACACTGCGGCTGCCATGTTCCCCCCTATCAATTGTGTCATTTCAAGAGCCTGGGGCAAAGACCTACATAATTATATTTAAAAAATAAATAGCTTAAAAATATATCAATTAAAAAAAATCTTCTACAACCTTAATTCCTTACAAGCTCAAAAGCCCACTACTAAATTAACAATTTCTTTCATTCAAAAACTTACACATTTTATTTAAATAAATTAAGCACAAATATTATTAAAATACACATTTTAGACCTGACAGCCTTAGGGTGGTCTTCCTCTATGTTTTTTCTTGCCTCCCTCCATTTTTCTGACCTTGTTTTTGCTCACTTTAAGACTGTGCACATTATCACTGCTAACCAGTGCTAATGTGTTTGTGCTCCCTTTCCCTAAACATGGCAAAACTGGCTCATCTCTTATAGGCATATTTAATTTACTTATAAGCCCCTAGTAAAGCACACCACATGTGCCCAGGGTCTGTGAATTAAATGCTACTAGTGGGCCAGCACCACTCATTGTGCCACCCACTTAAGTAGCCCTCTGTAGTAATGATGCCAGAATCATAGCAAGTTCAAAGATGTATTGATAGAGGCTAAACAGCTGGCAGGTTCATTCCCCACCAAGTCCAGCAGTAACTGACCCATCAACCGATCCCCACTTGAATCTATAAATACTTAGAACACAGTTCCTCCTATGACAGTGTAGAACTTACAGAGATGATGTAGAGAACCTCATAACAGAACATTCTGCAAGTACTACATACCTTCCCTTCTACTGCAAAACAAAACCAAAAAAGATTTTTAAAAAAATAAACAAAATGAAACAAAGAATAACAAGTAAAAAGAACAATGAACAAAGGATCACTCACGGAACCTTTTAGGAGTGACTATAAATTAGAGCTTCTCCTAAGTTCTCCTGGATAAATGAGACATCTGACCGCCCGCACAATCATTAGACGAACTTCCACTGTCGTCCTTGACAACATCTCCATAACTATTGGTTCTTGCTTTGACAACTTTGGCTAGATTCCGCCAATGTCCACCTTCAACTTGAACAGCATTACCACCAATCTTCACAACCCTAGTAGGTGTACTGTATTTACTTCTCCCTTTCTAGATTTAAACAGGAGACTTGATACAAACAACATACTCCACTTCCAAAGGAACCATGTTAGCACCTTTCTTCTTATCATACAAACCTTTTTGCTTATTTTGGGTCTGTAACATATTTTCCTTCACTATGTCCATACGTCTCACCACATTAGATTCTGATTTAAGCCATCTACTCATCCATCCAGGTCTAAAACTAGTATTTGCTTTTCTTCCTCTTAAAAGTTCAAATGGTGACACTTTGGCAGCAGAATGGGGTGTAGACCTATAAAACCACAACAAGCTTTCCAAAGATTTGGCACCATCATGGTTTCCAACCATTGCCCACCGATATACTCCCCCACTACACGATTCATCCTTTCCACAAGTCCATTAGTTTGTGAGTGATTTGAAATATTCTTCAAGGGCTTCAACCCACACAAAATCAGAAATGTTTTGTACTCACTGCTGACAAACTGAGGTCCATTATCCGAGACAAGGACCTCAGGGAACCCTTCTCTCATGCAAACCTCTCTCAAAAACACAACCAGCCTCACAGCATTGGCTTCCCTAACCATTTTAATTTCTGGCCATTTAGATGCATAGTCCATGAGGACTAAAACCTATCTGCACCCACCCGGCAGAGACTCAAAATGCCCCATCACGTCAATCGCTATTTTGACAAATGGACCAGATGGACACTCAACAGGTAATAAGTGAGTCGTCATCACCTTAAAACTTTTCTCTGCAGCACCACATACACAACACTTTTGCACCAACTCATTAATCTCCACATCCATACTGGGTCACCAAAAGTCTGCACGGATGCAATGCTTCATGAGTGGTGCTCCCAAATGCCCTTAATGAGCTTTTCTAATGTTAACTTATCTGACAGAATGAAGTGAAATAGGTTTATCAGAGCTTAAAAACATACCATCATCAAGAGAAGTTTCACACTCAACCTTGCAATAAGGTTGTAGAAGGGGAGACAACACCTTTTCTCTAGGCCAACCTTCCCTAACTCACACACTTGTTGCAGTAGAGTGTCTTCTCTCAAAGCTCTCATCCAGTCTTCCTCAGAACCTACATTAAGTTCAGGAATGTCCATAGCAGCTACAAAACAATCTTCAGCATTTTCATCCCACAACTCCTTGAAATCTATTTCTTTACTCTCATCTTTGTTTTGTGGAAAACAAGAAAGAAAGTCTGCTCCTCCATTTTTACCCCCTGAAATATGGAACACATCAAACTGGTATTGCAACAACCTGCTAACCATCCTCGCAATCCTAGGGCTATAACACTTACTGGTGCCAAAACCCTGAATGGCAACTAAAGGCTTGTGATCAGTAAGGAGCTTGAAACGTTTACCCCAAACATGTGGACGATACTTCTCTATCAGCCAAAAACAAGCTAACAATCCCTTCTCAATAACTGAGTACTCGATCTCTGCACTTCTAAGCTTCCTCTACGCAAATGCCACAGTATTCTCCTTGTCCCCACAACTTTGTGCAAGGATCGCTCCCAATCCCACCTGGGAAGCATCAACAGTGATACAACATGATAATTAGGATCAAAAGGTTTAAGAGCCTCACTGTTGATTAAACTGGAGTTGACCTTATCAAAAGCAGCACTACACTCCTCAGACCACTCAAATTTGATCCCCTTCTTGATCAGGTTTCTGATGGGATGGACAACATTGGTGAAATTCGGAATAAACATCGAGAAATACTCACACAGACCAAGCATGAACGGAACACCAGTCTTGTCCTTAGGAATAGAAGCATTGGTAATAGCTTCAATAAGACCCTGTTTAGACTTTATTCCCTCTTGTGATATCAAATGACCAAGATATTCTATCTCTCAACATAAAAATTTGCACTTCTCAGTCTTGAGAACCACTCCATGTTACTCAAATATACCCGATTTCCTTTCGAAGAACCACATCTTGTGAAAGATTATCTTCGGCATGAATCAACACGTAGTCCTGAAAAACACGTACAACTTCAACACCCCTCAACAGATTTTGCATCACTCTTTGAAATACTGAGGCAGCGGACGCCAAACAAAATGGCATCTGACGATATTGAAACGTCCCTAGGGGAGATATAACAGCAGTGAGGGGACAAGAGTCAGGATGTAATTCTATCTGGTGATAGGCACTGGCCAAATTAGGCTTGGAGAATACTTGAGCACCTTTGACAAATGCAAATAGGTCATTGATTTTGGGCAATGGGTGCAAATCAACCCAAATTTCTTTGTTGAGTGACCTCAATCCACACACACCCGCAACTGCCCACACCTCTTGTGAGAAACAACCCAGGGAACAACCACAAAGATGATTCAGTGGGTTTTATAATGCCCTTGTCGCACAAACTCCTGAGTTTCTTGTTGAGATCTTCCCTCACACTTAAGGGAACTCCTATACATTTGTGCTTGACCAGGACAGCACTTTCCTTCACTATAATCTTATGTTTGAAACCACAAATCTTGCCAAGAATATACCAAAAACAGAAGGAAAATCGTCCTTCCATTACTCCTTCCATTACACCCCCTTCTCTTTGCAAGTAACTAACAAAACTTGCTCTTTATCACCTGGCCTAAGTACCATGCAAAATAATTTCTGATGGAACCATCCAAGGATGTTAAGAACCTTGACAGCAACATACATTTTTGCCTCTGAACCTTTTCCCTTTGAGCGTCAGTATATCTTTAATAAAACCTAGAAGTTCTATTTGGCACCCTTCATAAGAGACAGGAGACCGATCAGTAGGCTTCAATTCTCTGTCACCCCATGTCTCCACAAACAATTTCTGAGTGCTCATGGTGATTCTAGTGCCATAATCAACTAATAGTTTGAATACTTTGTCCCCGGCACTCACCTTGGCAATAGGATCAACACAGCAAGAGGGATCCCCCGCAACTGGTTCATTCACAATATTTTGGGAGGAATTATGCTCATCCCTGATCACAGAAATGACTTCCTTGTCAGACTCTTCTTCAGACTCTACTACACACGCAATGGATTTCGTTTGAGATTTTTTCATAAGGCAACTCTTTGCAAAATGCCCCATTTTTTTGCAAAAATTGCATGTGACGTTTGCCGTGAGACATCTACCCCCTCTAGGGTGCGAGGAATTACCACATCGGAAACACATACTGTTGGGACAACTATTGGTAACCTTATTATTGGTACTTGTTCCATTATTCCTGACAAAGTTTTGTTTGGATTTACCTGCACATTGACACTCTCATAAGGCTTGTCATCCAGTTCTTTCAATAAAACATGTATGATCTAGATGCTTTTAGCCACTTTGATAGTCTCATATAAGGATGGATTACCAATAGCAAGATGTTTTTGTCTAATCTGCTTATCTTTGAATTGGCAAACAAACTGGTCTCTAATAAGATGATCAGTAAAGTTTTCATATAGGCAAACAGATGCCAATCTCTGCAAAACTGACACTTATGCGTTTATGTCTTCTCCTTCAGATTGTTTCCTCTTGAAGAACTTATGCCTTAATACCATAAGACTGACTTGTCAAAGATGATTTTAGGTTTACATACAGTTTCCTGATATTCATAAATATTCTCAGCATCATCATGCGTAGGTCAGGTAAATGTTTGAAAAAGAACCTGCCCTCAAAACCTAAAGAATGGAGTAATAAACACTTCTTCCTTTCAGCACTAAATCTAATAACCCTAAAATAGGTTTCAAAAGCATCAAACCATACCTCCCACTTGACAGATGGTTCACCAGGAGTGGCTAGAAATGCTGTAGGAGGAGTGACAGCTTAAAAAATACACATGGTGAAAATCAAACTAGTGAAAGATGCAGTGACAAATAAATAAAAGAGGTATGTAAGCGGACTTAAATTGCAAATTTAGCAAAACATTTGCTTTTAAAGTCTTTAGAGTGTGTGAATCAAAGTGATCCACCAGGTACAAAGATGTAGCTGAATTAAAAGTGTGTGAATCACTGAAATCCACCAATATTGACAACAAACAAATGTCAATATATTTTTAATGCCTTGAAGAGTATAAAAAGTAAAGATGTGCGAATGACCGGGACTCGCAATACTCACACCCATGGCAAGTATGTATGTATAGGCATTTATATAGCGCACTACTTACCCGGAGGGTCCCAAGGCACTTCGACCGCTGCGAAACCCTTCCTGGCTTCCCTGAGAGATGGTCCCTTAATGGGTATCTCCAGGGTGAGACCAGGCATCCCCGGCGGTCTGGTAGGGCCGTTAGTGAAGATGAGGCAAGCTAATGCCCAGAGTTGCCGAGTGTGATCGCTGATCAGAGTGGGCACCGAGGCGAGAGAATTATCGAGTCCGCTGACCCTGGTCCAGAAACCTGCCGCGCCGGGAATCGAACCCTGGTCCCGGGCCGTCCTCTGCTCTTGGGTCTGCCGCCTCTAACCAGTGAGCCACACTACTTCACTCAAGTGAAGACTGTTGTCCGATGAATGCTATTTGATGCAATGATGAAATGAAGATGAGAAAATAATGATGTTTCAGCCTTCAAGTGAATTGAGGCTATCGACATGAGTCAGCAACCAGGGAGGAGCTCATAGCAATGGTTCCCAAGGACACTTGAAGATGGAGTGTGTCAGTCACAGTACTAGGACATGCAGCAGTCAGTTGTTGGGGCAACAGCGCATGAGCTCAAAACAAGCAATGGTCTTGAGCGCGAGGGCAACAGGTTACTCCCACATGAAACAAATCCTGACGGTGCGGTGCCAAACAAGTATGAATGCAGCGCAGTTGAAGACAGCCAGCATGACATTGTAGTGTTGAATCCGCAGAGTTCCGGAAAAAAGTTAATGAGCTGGACAAAGTATAATACAATACATGCAGCGCTTCTGTGCAGAAATGAAGTAGTGAAACAAAAGCCAGAGAGCAGGCTAATATTCACAGAGTCTAAGCTGAGACGAAGGTGGGTCACCCTTGAAGGCTCGCAGCGTGAGGTTCACAGCATGTGATCAGGCTCAGACTTGAAAATCTGGAACAAAATCTACACTGAGGTTTCTGCTGTGTAGCCAATTCGGTAACTACACAAAATATTGAGTTAAAAATATCGACTTACATAAATATCGACTTCAAAATATAGAATGGACAAAATATCGAATAGACAGAATATAGTCAACAAAAATTTGAATTTAAGGTTAGTAATGTAATATCGATTTTTATAAATATAGAAAGTCAAAATATCGAAGTATATAATATAAGTTAATAAAATAAATCGCATTTTTAATAATATCGAATTTTTTTAAATGTTTCGTATGTTAGTATATGTGTGAAAAGTGTATTGTTTTTGTAATTTATTTTAAGTAATGAATGATATGTTATATCATTTTTGTGTAATTTAATTCTGTAGCGGGTTGAGGGTTTATAGGGGAATAGGGTGGGAAGTAATTTAATTATATTAAATAAAAAATTAATTTTTAGAAATTATAAATTTGTAATTTAATTTTGCGTTTTAGTTCTGTAGCGGGTTCTGGGTTTATAGGGCAATAGGGTGGGAAGTAATTTAATTGTAATTAATTAAAAATTTTAATTTAGTCATTGATATTTATTTTGAATCAATTGGCAATTAATTTTTAATTGTTAATTAATTAATTGTTGATTGGTAATTAATTTGTTTTAATAGGTAATGAATTTTAATAATTAATATTTATTTGTATTTTTAATTGATTAATTATTATATTATATTAAATTGGTAATTACTTTTAATTAATTTTTTATTGGTATTGATATTTAATTTATTTTTATTAATATATTAAATATTTACTTTCCCTACTGTTAAGCTCACTAGAGAGGGAATAGTAATTTTTACCCCTACGCTATCTAACTTTTTCCCTACTGTTGCACTCTCTGGAGTGGGAATAGTAATTTTTACCCCTACGCTATCCAACGCTTTCCCTACTGTTGCACTCTCCGGCGTGGGAATAGTAATTTTTACCCTGCCGCTATCTAACGCTTTCCCTACTGTTGCACTCTCTGGAGTGAGAATAGTGATTTTTACCCCTACGCTATCCAATGCTTTCCCTACTGTTGCACTCACTGGAGTGGGAATAGTAATTTTTACCCCTAGGCTATCCAACGCTTTCCCTACTGTTGCACTATCTGGAGTGGGAATAGTAATTTTTACCCCTACGCTATCCAACGCTTTCCCTACTGTTGCACTCTCTGGAGTGGGAATATGTTATATTGATGGAGCAAGGATTCGCACGTAAAGCGAATTGCTCTCATTCATGAACCTCGTTAACCTGTAATAGTATTAACCAATCCCGTTCATCATTAATAATGCATTTTTTCAGTACACGCGGGTGTCCCAGAGATGCTTGCCTATGTGTCTATTAATCCTAATGAGGCTTGCATACTACAGCATCGCTGCTTCGCAGAAATCCAGTCTGCGCATGCGTCGGTCATACCCATGTGATGTGACGCACTCGCAGTTTTAGAGGGATAGTTTCGCTCATGCGCATTATTGCTAAAATGGCCGCTTTGTCTTTAAACACGCTCTCTGCTTGCCAATGCCGCTTGACACATCTGTCTATTTCTGCATAACTCCTAACCGCTATAGTTATTATAAAGTAAGGGGTGAAGTGTAGCTTATCATGGTGTACAGTGTATTCATTTTTTCTGTGCTTCTAATTTGTTTTCGCTTACTTTTCATGTAGCGCGTATCTGTGGGCCTGGGAGTGGGGAGCCTCTCCATCTTAGAAGTCTGACAGGGACTCACCACGTGACATGAGAAATGAAGTCTTGCAACAGTGGAACTCAGCCAGCTGGCTGCCGAAGCTGAGATGCTCCTGGGAACCTGTGCTCTTGCCTGGGACAAGACTTCAAGTTTTGCCTAAATTGTATCAAGTCGTATGATAATGTTTGTGAGCTCCATTGTCTTTCCTACACGTATGCCCTGGGAACTGGAATGTAAGGGGTGGGTACGAAATATGAATATTAAATATGGGAACACAGAATTTTAGGTGGTGACAATGACCTAACCACCTCTCCTGACCAATCGTAAGTTGGGGATCCTGTCACTTTCAACATTTGTGGGTGGTCTAGGGACCCGCAAAGGGTATAACTAGCCTAGTTTTAGCTAGAGAAATTGTCCGACTTGTCCGAATAGCTGACCTGTCACTGACCCTACGAACTCAATAGGTGATTGATACAGAGAGCTGCGGAGCACTCTGTCCGAAATTTCCACAAGCTCCAAGGGGTGGAAATAGTCTTAAGTGCTGGCGAAGCACTTTGCTGGGAGATTCGAGAACCCAATCTGGGTTACTGGCGGATTCCGTGCAGAGAGGGGGTAGCGCAGGCGTTGCATCCGAAGCTGCAGGTGTTGGTCGTGCCCTTTGGTGAGCCCAGTCCTGACCCAAATCCTGAGGGGTATCCTGTCCTGATTGTCCGTGAGCTGTACCTGCTCACCTACTGGCATTCCAAATCCTTGAGGGTCCTTGTCCTCGCCTTTCCCAAAGCTGACCCGTGGCCAGGGTTAGTCCTCATTCCTGTCTTATCTCTCTGTCATCTCCAATGTCATATATGCAAACTGTTTATTAGTTGTGTTCCATTTTTCCCCTACCTGTAGAACATTATTGACACTGTTTTACTTAAATAGCGTGGTCTAAAATTCACTTGTGTTTAGAATCTAGGTTTGAATTAGCAGTTAGACTAAGATCAGTTTTATCACTTATAGGCCTTTAGAAATTCACTGACTAATGTGTTTTGAACTTACCTACCCTAGTATAAGCCTGAAACTGAATAGCATGTTCCCTGTTACCCTTACCCAATAGAGTCCCACTCGCACTCAATGGTGCTTGCCCTCATTCATAGCTATATTATAGTTGTAATCCTGATGATTGATGTTTTGATCTGTATTAGTCTTATACTCCTGTCACTCTGAATTTTATCTACTATATAAAACTTTTAAAACCCTCCAGATGTCTGTGGTCATTATAAAATTATTAAAGTATTGTTGAATGTATAAAGTATTTTAGGATTATCTTATCTCTTGTCCTCTGATAGCTCCTGATCCGTCAGGAAAATATGTGCCTGTGGTAAGTCAGGTACCTTGGTAATAGTGTTAAAGAAAACACATAGAATTACTGATGGTGTCGTGTAAAATCGCCCGATTCACAAAAATACTGTCGTAATCACGTCATGGGCCCAAATGCGTGAAATCTGGTAAAACTAAGAGTCGGGCGACCTGCGCACTCTATCAGTAATTTTCTGGTAGCAGATAGATAGTTAGGACTAGTTAAGATAGGTAGATAAGATAGTTTGAGGAACTGTGAAAAATGTGCTGCTAAAATTTATTGCTGCTAAAATACGTTTTGTTATTGCATTTAAATGTTATAAAAGGTTTTTTAAAAATTATATCTCATGAAATGCTGCTATATTATTGCATGTAATTAACAAAATTGTGAGTAAGTGTTCTATGTTGTTTGGAATCCCCAGGGAAATAAAATTGCAGGTGGTGAGTAGAATCCACTTGGCTGTGAGGTCACTGGCTAGGAGGGAGATTAGTGCATGGTTAGGCAGAACTGGAAGCGCTAATTAGGATTTTCCTGAATGAATTATTGAATAAATGATAGCTACCGGTACCCTGTTGAAACTCCCGTTGTGATATCACCTAGTAAGGGTCACGTACGGAAGAAGTAATAGGTTCTTTTGGAGCTTGAGTGATAGCAGAAGAGTCCGCTGGTGAAAGTTTGACTTAGTATATATCCCGAAAAGAAGTGGATGAGTCAAAAGAGTAGCAGGTTCTCTAATGCTTGTGTGAGAGGATAGGCAGGAGGATCTATCCGTAGTGAATGAAAAGTAGACAGAAGTGGTTTACTTGCAGTAAAAGAAAAACCATTGTTCTTTTTAAAACCCTCAAGCACAGTGGCGAATGTTATACGTTGTTAACTAAACTAAGCACTTGCACTTTAAGAAAAATTCGAAGTTTCCGTTATCTTGTGAAGGAGGGAGTCGGTCGCAAGGCTGCACTGACGTCACTCCGTGCCGCGCTGGTATTGGTTGAGCCAGCGGGTGTGTAGCGAAGCCAGAATTGTAAGGGAGGGGTGAGCGCCAAAGAGTGAGACCGCGTCTCATGAAGGGGCCGCGCACCCATTGGTCAAGAGATTTTTGCAACCTCGGCGCTGATTGGTTGCTGTGAATTGAAAGACGCGTTAGCATTGGAAGCACATAAGTAAACAAAATTAATCAATCCGAGCTTGAAGATAGTTTGGAGAGGTGTATGTGGTATCCCGAATTTTTACCTAATCCGCAAAACCTAGGTTTCCATAAGGAGTAGATGCTAAGAGGTAGACCTTACAATATGTACGGAGGAAAGAGAAAATTGACCCTTGCCGAGATTAAGAATTATTTCAAGAAAGACAAGCCCATTAGAACTAGGGAGGGTGTGATCATTCCACCTCCTAATACTCCCGCATCCTTTATGATGTTTGATAAAGGGTATCATACCTGTGTGTGGTTGGAAAATTGGGTAAAGTACACTGAAGATGACGGAGTCCTAGCATTTCCCCTCAATGGTACTTTTAATGGTAGAATCCTGTTTAATTTGAGGACCAGAATGAAGGAATTGCACCCCGACCCAGATTAACGCAATATGAAGCTTTAGAGGAATGGGAGATTGAGGCTCTAGAGCGAGACAGACCCCGGATGGATAAGGGAGTGAGCAAATGGTATCCAAATTTGCAGCGGGAAACAAAAGAGCAAAAGATGAAGCAGTGGAGACAGAATATGATGGTTGAGGGACTATTTCCGATGTTTGGGGTAACTGAACAAGGGGGAGGGAAAAAGACAGAGAAAACTCGACATCTAATGGCTATGGGGGATTCGGAGGATGAATACCTGGAGGATTTGTTAATGAAAATTCCACCTCCTTATGCTGAAGAGTCTGGGACCCTGAGCTCGAAAAATCAATTTTTTCGACATCCTAGAAGTAGAAGGGCCAGCGAGACAGATGTAACTGGTGCTGGTAGCAAACCCAGTAATAGTAACAAGTTTTGCAGACCTAGTACAGCAGTCCCAAATTACCTACCTTTTGGTGAAGACAGACCAGGGTTAGCAATCCCAACTGCCTCGAGTATATACCCTCCTTTGGTACCCCAAGTAATGCATGACAACTCTACGGAAAGTGTTTTGCATCAACGAGAAAGAGAGGCCCTGATTAAACAGAGAAATGAACTTATTCAGACTATAGCTCAGATAAATCCCAGTTCTGACGCCCTGACAATCCCAGTAACTATTGGTCCTGCTATACCTCTTTATGGGGATAGGCAGGCTAGTCCAAGAACTCCCGTTATTACTCCAATTGCAGCGCCCCCAAGAAAAGAACCGCTCATAGTTGATGATCAGGCAAGTGAATGTGAGTCCGTGATCTCTTTAATGGATCTGCCCATAAGGGAACCCGGAACCAGTGTACCACGGGCAGGAAATCAGGCAAAGGCAAAAGAAGTCCTGATTGAAACAACTTCAGGGATCAGGAGTGCCACAGTAGTGACTCCAGAAGAACTGGATAGATGGACCAGAGAACTAGAAAAAGAAACTCCCCAGCCCAAACCTTTAGATATCTACAGACTAAGGATAGAAATGGCAGGAAATGTGGGATTAGACAGATTGAATACTCTTAATGAGGAAGAGTTGCTGTTTATCAGCAAAAGCCTTACACGGAACACCAGAGTGCTCCACGAAAAATTAATGGACACAGCTGCTGATATGGGAATTGATGTTAGTCGATCCAAAGTCTTACAGAAACCCTATAGAGCCGAATTCTCCGACAAAGATTTGGAGAACATGAATGTGTCAGGAAAGAAGATACAGATAAAAGAATTGCTGAACATACTGCAGAAATTGGGAGATCTAGATAAATGGAAAGCCAGGTGGGCAAAGAAAAAGGAAGATAGTAAGGCCAAGCCAAAGACTTCCGAATACGTGTTAAAAGAAGTAGGCCAAGCAGAAAAACTGTATCCCATGAGAGAAGTACCAGGTGGGAAATATGTACATGTCCTGTGGTCCCGACAAGACATTGTGTCTTTTACCAATGACTTCCCAAAATTAAGGGAAAAACCAGTGGAGTGGTATAGGCAGGTGGAGCGATTTGTGAAAGTCCAAAGGTGTCTCCTGAAGGACCTGGATGGGTTCTTTAACATTGTAGTTCCTGTAGATTTATGGACTGAGTGCAAGATTGCAATTGATTGGCCCAGTGAGGAATATGAGAGAGACTCCCGAACCGGAGCTCCCTCTCCAGATGTAATGAGAAAGTATGATCAAGTCATACAATACCTAAAAGGAAAGGTGCCAGCAAAGGAAACTGATTGGATCCGAATAAATAGAAATACTCAGGATCATAATGAAACCGTGCACTCCTATTATGAAAGATTATTACAGGTGTTCAAAACCTACAGTGGAATCGATAACATTGAAATGAAGGATATGACCCATTTCATTTATCGATTCGTGCTTGGTTTGAGACCTGAAATATCCCAGTGGATTTGGGATAATAAAATCTGTTGGCAGCGAAAGCCCATAGATGAGGTCCTTAAGTACGCCAAGTACTGTTAGGATGAGATGCAGAACAAAAAGAAAGCCCTGAAAGAGAAAGTCATGTGGGCACAAGTAAAATTGGCTGAGCAACAAGAGAAACAGTTAAGTAAAATGAATATTAATACTCAAAACACTAACTCTGGGGGAGGAGGGAAGCCCCGAGTAAAGATGAGTAAAGAAGAGGCTAAGAAAAAGTTCCCCTGTCACGGGTGCGGTCAGATAGGGCACTGGAGAGACGAGTGTGCACATTTGCAGGCTGGTAATGCCCCCATAAATGGTTTAAATCCACAGGTGCAGAAAGAGGGGCCACGAAAGAATCAGCAACAGGTAAACCAGCATCCATTGCCTCGAGCTCCTAGACCTAATTACAAGAATCAGGTTCAGCAGAATGAGGGGGTCGAGGTATGGGAAGGAGGGGATGAGAGAAATGCAGCAACTTCGCAATTCCTGTTAAATGGTACATTCTTCTGCGATGAACCATACTGACGGGCCTGAGGGGGGAGGACGAGGAGTGCGTACTTGGCGCCTCCTTACCGGTAGACCAGACAGGGCCATACGTTGAAGGAAAGGTTGAAGGAAATGACGTCACCTTTCTGTTGGACACTGGTGCTACCCGTTTGACTGTGAGAACAGCGGAAGGTCCAAACCTACCCCTCTCGGGAGAAGCTATCCAAGTAGTGGGCGTGTCAAATCAGATAATTAGTACTCCAGTAACTGAACCAATGGAGATTTCTATAGGGAACTTCAAAGAAATGCACAGATTTGTTGTCTGTGACTCTAGTCCAGTGAATCTACTGGGACGTGATTTGTTGTGCAAAATGAACTGTACCATCTTTTGCACACCAAAAGGTGTCAAAATTCAGACCCCAGATGAAGATGGCCTGTAGAAACTAATGTTGCTAAGGCCCGATACAGCAATTAAGTCATTGACAATACAAGACTTACCTGAAGAACTCCAACAAAAGGTGATACCAGAGGTGTGGGATTTCACTGGAAGAGATGTAGGATTAATTGCAAATGTGGACCCAGTTAAAATAGCCATTAAGACCAATGCTATCTACCCGAAAACCAGACAGTATAAAATGAGTGCAGAAGTGAAGGCTGGAGTTGCAATGGAAGTAAACAGGTTGCTGGAAGCAAACATAATACAGAAAGTAATGAGCAGTCCTTGTAATTCACCCATAATTGGAATTAAAAAGCCTAGCGGAAAGTACAGGGTAGTGCAGGACCTGCGAAAGGTAAACAAGATTGTTGTACCTTGCTGTCCTATTGTGCCAAACCCTGCAGTGATCCTGTACCACATTCCATGGAATGCGGAATGGTTCACTGTCATTGACTTATGCCATGCATTCTTTTCCATCCCATTGCATCCAGACAGAAAATTTATTTTCTCGTTTGAGTTCGACAGTCATGTCTACGTCTGGAATTGTGTCCCCCAGGGGTACACAGAAAGTCCTTCGATTTTCAACCAGATTTTAAAAAGATGCCTCGAATCCCTGGTCTTGCCAAAAGAGTCTGTTTTGGTTCAGTACATAGACGACCTTCTGGTGGTGTCTAAAAGTCGAATCGACTGTGTCACTGATACCATTGCCTTATTGAATCATCTAGGCAAGGGAGGTCATAAGGTATCACCTGACAAATTGCAGTTCTGTAAAAATTCGGTGAAATATCTGGGGCACCAGATAGAAAAAGGTATCCGAAGGGTCACTTCAGAGAGAATTAGAATAATTCGAGATATGGAATTACCTAGAACCCAGAAGGAAGTCAGAATGTTCCTGGGAGTTGTAGGATACTGCAGACAGTGGATTGTGGGATTTGCTGTTTTGGCCAAACCACTGATAAAAATGACCAAGAAAGGAGTGGATGATCCAGTTAGCTGGGATGAAGAAAGCATGACAGCTTGGATAAAATTACGAAACTGTCTGTGCTCAGCTCCTGCATTAGGAATGCCAGATTATTCAAAGAACTTTGAATTGTTCTGTGATACACTAGACAATTGTGCACTCTCTGTTCTAACACAAGAACATGGTCTGACCAGACGTCCAGTGGCTTACTTTTCAGCTACTCTGGACGCAGTGGCTGCTGGGTTGCCCGGGTGTCTGAAAGCAGTAGCTGCCACCTGCACTAGTCTGGAACAAAGTGAAAACATTGTCATGGGACATCCTGTAACAGTATATGTTCCCCATTCTGTTGTGATTCTGTTGACCCGAACCAAGACCCAGTATCTCACACCTAGTCGGCTGACTAAGTACGAGAGAATTCTTATTGGTGCAGAGAATGTGATAATTTCCCGATACAATATTTTGAACCCTGCAACCTTGTTACCAATCATCCAAAATGCAGAAGTGGAGGGTGAAATTGAACATAACTGCATTGACTTAACTGAGGTTAGCACAAAACCACGACCTGATATAAAAGAAATGGCCCTACCTGTAGAGGACCTTGTGATGTTTGTGGATGGCTCCTGTTTGAAACATGAGGATGGAGGGTTGAGTGCTGCCTATGCCGTAGTCACATTGGAAACGACCCTAGAAGTATCCTATTTAAGTGAAATAAAATCTGCCCAAGTAGCCAAATTAATTGCTTTGGCAAGAGCTTGCAAACAAGGGAAAAATAAGAGAGTAACCATATACACTGACAGTCAATATGGTTACGGGGTTGTTCATGACTTCGGCCAGCTATGGTTACAAAGAGAATTCATGACTTCCTCAGGTACCCCTATCAGAAATGGAAAAGTGGTACAAAACCTACTGGAAGCAATCCAGTTGCCCAAAGAATTGGCGGTGGTCAAGTGTGCTGCTCACAAATCTGGCCATGACGATGTGACAGCCGGAAATCGATATGCTGACCAAATTGCCCAATACTGTGCCCGATACAAAATGTCCCTAAAAATTAAGTTGTGGGGAGGCGGAAACAGCTGCCAACTTATGGTGTTTGAGAATGTATCTTCTTGGAGGGAACTGAAAGAGTTGCAGCAGGCAGCAGAGGAAGAGGAAAAGCAGAGATGGGAGACAGATGAATGTCGACCCAGGGACAGGGATGGTGTTATGGTTGATAAAAAGGGTATGCCTGTGTTACCAGACAGTAAATGTATAGAGGGGTCCCCGTGGAAGGGAAAATATTTCTGCACAGACAATAAAAAATTCAAAAAGAACTAAGATAGTACTCAAAAGACAAGGATGTTGTCATTTATTCAACAACAACACATTAAACAATTTAAAGCAATGTTTGTGATCATTTATAGATGAAAACCAGAAATCAAAAGTTTGAAAGGGCCCCAAGGGGGGAAGGGGAAGGGGGATGCTCAAAGGTTGTGTGAGAAGTTATAAAGATAGTACACAGATTTAAACAAACTGTACATATACACAATCAACAGGGAATTGCAAATTATTCCAAAAGACAAAACAGCCTACATCAATTAAGGCAAGAATTGGACAATTTTATCAAAAAGAGTGGGGCATTCCACGGTCACGTGTACAAATCAATCAAGTACTGGAAAAGTGCCGGATGTCCCAAGATAAAGAGGTGTCGACGTTTCGACCCCTATTTCTAGGATCAGTTTAGTCCTTTGCCGGGGTCTTCATCAGGACCATTGTAGGAGGGAAAGGGACGAGGAGGGGCCGTCCTATCTGGAAAAATGAAAACCCGTGTCAGGGGATGGAGTATCAATTAATAAAAAACCAAACAGTCTTAGTACTGTGCACCAAAGAGGTGACTTAGTTAAAAACAAAATCAAACCATGGTGTCCGGGTCGTGGGACCTCTAGACAAGGGGACCAGAAGCTGTCTACGTAATTAATCCATAAACACGCTTGTGAAATTAATTTGTCTAGTACAATACATCAGGGGCACATTAGCCAGGGAAAAACGGTGTCCGCTCACATAGGTTGAACCTATTGGCAGTACTTGTAGTGCTCAGATGAGCCCTAAATTACATGTGGGCAATTAAATCAAATGGGGTTCTGATTGCGTTTATTTTAGTACTAGGGCACGACAACTAAATAAAGAAAACTATAAGCAATTACCTGTGGTGGAAAACCACACTTTGGAATTTTCAAATGTGTGGGCTGCCTGTTTCAAATAATTGAACTGCTGGGCACGTCTAAATAAAACCATGAAGGTCACATTAGGCAGAGTGATCACAAGGAGAACTTATTTGGTTAAACCGGTTCGTAAAAAGGGGTTACCTCAGTATATTATGCTGCACTGTAGCAGAAAGGCTTAGGCGCTGTGCTATGTTCAATCAACTGTGAATGAAAAAATGAAAATATATATACACGTTAATGGAGACCTAGGTACAACGCGGAAGTCTGACAAGCGGACTCCACAATAGCGTATGTCCATACCTTAATCTGATCCGTGCAGTATCTAACGGATTGGGGAGCTGGGTGATGGTTTTTTCGATCGGCTCCGTGTAATCACCCTCGGAACCTGAAATAATCAGTAAGGCTCGTCAGTTACTCGGTATTATGTCAGCCGAGAAAAGCGGGTCCGAAGGGTTCACCACTTACTTTGAAGTCAGGGCGCGGGTCAGCAGAGCGTCTTGCTACAATCCTATCGCCGTGTGCTGTACACCACTACGCGAGGCAACTAGGCTTCTCGTGGTGAAACACCAACTTTGCAAACCACTACGCGGAGTTAGGGGGCGGGGCTGGCGGTGTGACGTGGGTCGATAGAAGCAATAAGGGAAAGACTCGGGTGTGATCGGAACACTCAGAGGCTAAGGAGTGGAAAACAGCCTTTCGCAAAGGTATTAACGTATTGTGGTTCACACGTGTATTTAAAAATTCATTTAAAAATTTTTTTTCAGAGACAGTGCGCTTTCAAACAACCCATTTGAGTGAATAAAGATAAAATTACATATCTAGAATAAGAGATTATCAGAGAATTAGGACTCGCGCACAACCCATGCAAGGGAGTGAAGGCGAGTAGTCACCAGGATCATTCTATTTAGAAGGTGTCAATTAAGTAGGAGTTATTGGGAAGAGATAAGACCACATTATATAAGTCCTCCATGATAACACTCGCCATTTGGGCGTATAAAGATGAAATTACACATTCAGAATGGGAATTTATCAGAGAATTGGGACTCGCGCACAGCCCATGTAAGGGAGTGAAGGCGAGTTGTATTTATAGGATGTAGTTGTTAGTGAGAAGGAATAGGATCACATTCTATGAACACTCCATGTTAGCACTTGATATGCTGTAAACCATAGTAGGGAAAATACTCGTGCACCTGTCTCGCAGGATAGTGTAAACGAGTTACGTGCTTTTATCATATGCGGGGATATCTGAAGGGGATATCTGGGAAAGTATCAATATGGCCTATGTATGGCAATAAATTGGTTATTCATCTCAGGGCGGCCAGCTGTGCAAAGCTGCCGTCCTGTTCATTTAGGCCATTTTTGATGGAGTCCAGAAGGGACATCCATTTGCATTCTCGTACATTTAGCAACACAGCTAGGTTTCCGCCTCTTCTCCCTAAGGATACTTTCTCGATTACAAGCCACCGTAGATCTTTCACGGTGTGTCCAGTGGTCTGCCAATGGTCTACCAGGGGGGCGCCTGTAACCTTGCAACGCAGTCTGCTGCAATGAGCAGAGATCCGAGATTTAATTTTCTGCTGAGTTTGCCCCACATATACTTTACTGCATGGGCATGTTATTATATAAATCACACCTTCGGTGTTACAATTAGTGTGATGTTTTAATCTAAAAGTCTGTTGTCCATGGGTAAAGGTCTTGGTCTGGATAGTTGTCTCGCAGGCAAAACAGGTCCCGCATCTGAAGTGGCCTACCACAGGTGGTAAGCTCCATAGGCTTGTGAGTGTTGGAGGGCTCTCCGGTTCCAGGTATGAGTGAACCACCATATCTCGAATGTTTCTAGATCGCTTAAAAGAGTGGAGAGGAAGCTGTGGTTGATCAATTTCTTGGGCTATCAAAGGCCAATTCTTGTTAATCACTTTTTTAATATCATTACTCCTTGTGGTATAGGTGGTGACGCAAATCATCCGGTTCATCTCAGGATCTATGCGACCCTCAGGATTCAACAAATTCTCCCTCGGGTTATACCAGGCTCGTTTTCTCGCGCGTCTCACCATACGTGTTGGATACCCCCGTGACACAAGGCGATCCTTGAGGATCTCTGATTCCTTGAGATAGTCAGTACGAGAGGAGCAGTTTCTTCTAATTCTCAGGAATTGTCCTACAGGAAGATTGTCTCTGAGGCCTCTAGGATGGTGGCTGCCATATTGTAATAGAGAATTTCTTTCAGTAGGTTTCCTGTACAGCGTTGTAAGGAGCTGTCCATTTGCCACATAGATGGAGATGTCAAGGAAAGGTATTGATTTTTTACTCGACTCAAGGGTGAACTGGATATTGGTGTTTCGTTGATTCAACCAGATATGGTACTCATTCAATTGCTCGCTGTTTCCTTGCCATATGCACAGGACATCATCGATGTATCTGACCCAAAGGGTCAGCATGGATGAAAAGGGGTTATTCGACGAGAAAACGTGTTCCTGCTCAAAGTGATCCATATAAATTATAGCCAGATTCGGAGCAAATGTGGCGCCCATGGCTACGCCCTTGGATTGTACGTAGAATTTCTCTTGGAAAATGAAGAAGTTTTTCTTCATGGCTATATTCAGTAGATCGATGATAAATTCCGTGGGAACCTGGAAGGGAGCCGGTCTGTGATTTAATGCAACCTCCATTATGTCTAGGGCCTCTTGTTGAGGGATGCTAGTATAAAGTGATATAATATCACATGTGACCAAAAGCATAGTGTTAGGATCGAAAGGCCTCTCATCAATTAATTGGATGACCTGGGTTGTGTCACGTAAGTAGGTTCTTGTGTTTAAGGCAAGTGGCTTTAGAAAAAAGTCTATGTATTTACATAGCGGCTCTAATATTGAACCGCAACCGGATACTATTGGTCGCCCGGGGGGGTGGTCAAGGTTTTTGTGGACCTTGGGCAAGGTATAAATAGTTGCCAATCTCGGGGATTGTTGGTTCAAGAATTTGAACTCTTGGTCACTCAAGAAACCAGATTCCAAGCCTTTTTGGGTGATGGAAAGAATCATATTGGCTATCTCCTTTGATGGATCATTAGGTATCTCTTGGTAGCTGACTCCGTCGTGTAGTTGTCTATGGATTTCCTCTTTATACTCGGACAAATCCTGGACAACAATTGCCCCGCCTTTGTCGGCGGGTTTGATGATGACTTGTTTGTTGGAGGACAAATCCGTGAGTGCTTGTTTTTCTTTTTGACTGAGATTGAACCTGACAAACTTTTTGGTGTTTAATGTCTGTTCAGCTGCTTGCGTGACTATATCCTCAAATGCAAGTATTCTCGGGCTCATGGCATAGGTAGGTGGAAAGAATGTTGATGGCTCCCTTAGGCCAGTGATTGATCCTTGCCGTCTCACAGTTTGATTCCGAAAAAAGTACCGCAGGCGAATCTTCCTAAAGAATCTACAAAGCTCAATTTTCAGTTGGAATTTGTTGGCCGTAGCTGTGGGCACGTAAGAGAGACCTTTGCTGAGTACCTTGACTTCATCCTCTTTGAGTTGGTAAGATGAGATGTTGATCACAGGGTTATCCTTGATAAGGGACACTGGAAGGGTATTCGTAGCTGTTGCCATCACCACCGATATGTGTTCCTCCGGGTCGAGATCTCGCCGTGTGGTTCCGCCCGAAATGTCACCTGTTTCGGTGATTTGCCTCTGTTGCCGTCCCATCCTTGGTTCTGTTGCTGGCCTCTCCCTTGACCCCGGTTCCAATTGGTACCTCTCCCTCGGGGTGGACGCCATTGTCCACGGCCCTGTTCTAAAAAATGAGGTTGAAATTGGGGGGGATATTGTTGGTAGTTGGAATCCCCGGGTGGGTAGTTGTAGGAGGTGCTGGGTCCGGCCTCACTGTCACTGCCGGAGCTGTATGAAGAATCCGAAAAGGTGGAAAAGTTCCGTCGTCCTCTAAAACCCCCGCGGCCTCGATTGGAGAAACGACCTTGTGTGTCCTGCTTATAATAATCTGGCTGAAGATATGGATACACAGATTTCTTGTCGAAGGTTCTCAGGTCTCTTGCTAATTTCTCCAATTTTTTGGTCTGGGCAGTTATGTCAAATTCCTTGATGGATGCTTCTAGATTCTCCAGGGCTTCCTTGCTTTTGGTCAGGGTACTGTCTCCAAGTATCTCAGCCTTTAAGTCCGCAATTTCTTTGCTGAGTGACACTACTTGTTCAGCAGCTGTCTCCACTCCCAGCACCATCCAGTGCCGGGAGCAGTTGTTTGATTGTTATTTGAAACAGGCAGCCCACACATTTGAAAATTCCAAAGTGTGGTTTTCCACCACAGGTAATTGCTTATAGTTTTCTTTATTTAGTTGTCGTGCCCTAGTACTAAAATAAACGCAATCAGAACCCCATTTGATTTAATTGCCCACATGTAATTTAGGGCTCATCTGAGCACTACAAGTACTGCCAATAGGTTCAACCTATGTGAGCGGACACCGTTTTTCCCTGGCTAATGTGCCCCTGATGTATTGTACTAGACAAATTAATTTCACAAGCGTGTTTATGGATTAATTACGTAGACAGCTTCTGGTCCCCTTGTCTAGAGGTCCCACGACCCGGACACCATGGTTTGATTTTGTTTTTAACTAAGTCACCTCTTTGGTGCACAGTACTAAGACTGTTTGGTTTTTTATTAATTGATACTCCATCCCCTGACACGGGTTTTCATTTTTCCAGATAGGACGGCCCCTCCTCGTCCCTTTCCCTCCTACAATGGTCCTGATGAAGACCCCGGCAAAGGACTAAACTGATCCTAGAAATAGGGGTCGAAACGTCGACACCTCTTTATCTTGGGACATCCGGCACTTTTCCAGTACTTGATTGATTTGTACACGTGACCGTGGAATGCCCCACTCTTTTTGATAAAATTGTCCAATTCTTGCCTTAATTGATGTAGGCTGTTTTGTCTTTTGGAATAATTTGCAATTCCCTGTTGATTGTGTATATGTACAGTTTGTTTAAATCTGTGTACTATCTTTATAACTTCTCACACAACCTTTGAGCATCCCCCTTCCCCTTCCCCCCTTGGGGCCCTTTCAAACTTTTGATTTCTCGTTTTCATCTATAAATGATCACAAACATTGCTTTAAATTGTTTAATGTGTTGTTGTTGAATAAATGACAACATCCTTGTCTTTTGAGTACTATCTTAGTTCTTTTTGAATTTTTTATTGTCTGTGCAGAAATATTTTCCCTTCCACGGGGACCCCTCTATACATTTACTACTTGACGCCCAGGTCCCCGTGACTGCTTGGGTTCTACCCCCCTTCATAATGTGTTACCAGACAGCATGGTTGCTCCTATGGCCCGAATGATACATGGAGACACACATATTGGGAGGGATGCAATGTGCGTATCTTTAATGAAGTTTTTTACAACTCAAAGTTCAGAAACATTGCGGAGATGCTTTGCCAGAGGTGTTTGGTTTGTCAGCAATTTAACCCAGGGAAAAGAACCGTGGTAGACCAGAGTACGATTGGTAAGGCAGAAGGTCCCTTCGTCAGACTGCAGGCAGACTTTATCCAGCTACCCATGTGCAAGGGATATAGGTATGTCTTAGTAATAGTTTGCCTATTCTCAAGGTGGGTGGAAGCCTACCCAGCAAAGAAAAATGATGCCATTACTGTAGCCAAATTGTTACTGAGGGAACTAATACCTAGGTATGGTTTTCCAGAGACATTTGAAACAGACAGAGGTGGGCACTTTGCCAACGAAGTCCTAACAGAGCTCTATAAAGCATTCAAGATTGAGCCAAAACTACACTGTGCATATCATCCAGAGGCTTCTGGAATAGTTGAACAGGTAAATGGCACTATAAAATCAAGATTGGCAAAAATGTGTAATTCTACGAAATTGAACTGGATAGAAGCTTTACCTCTTGTCTTGATGGGATTGAGAAGCATTCCAAACCGAAAGACAGGCCTGAGCCCCCATGAAATACTAATGGGAAGAGTGATGCGACAGGCATGGGTAACAGGACACAAACTGCTAAGTATTTCTGATGATTTGGTACTAGAATACTGCAGGCAGCTGGGTGACCAAGTGCGTTCTATCTCTCACCAGATTGGGAAAGACGCTGTCGAATGGCCAACAACTCCAGCCCATAAACTGAAACCTGGGGATTGGGTTGTGTTAAAGAAACACACCCGGAAGAGTTGCCTTGGATCAAAGTGGGGAAAACCGAGGCAAGTGATCCTTGTCACTACCACTGCTGTGAAGTGCGCCTGCGTGCCAAAGTGGATCCATGCCAGCCATACCAAGAGGGTAACCGGAGAGGAAGCGACTGAAGCTGAAGGTGGTGCAGTTGAGGAGACTCCAGACGAGGGTCCGGATCTAGCTGATGTCATACTACCGAGCACCAGTCAAGACTAATGGTTCCCAGCAGACGATCTGATTCTTGAACCAATAAGAACCAGAAAGTATTCCTACCTAGACAGAGAGTGGGATAGTGAGGAAGAGACAGGACTAGAAGGAGAAGGTCAGGTTATCGAGATTCACGTCAGACCTGATCAGGAAATAGGTCAAGAAGGGACAGACCAAGTCATCGACACTCCTCCATAGACTCCAGAAACTGAAGAGGGACAGATAGTAATTAGGGATGAAATTCATGCGGAAGAAAATCAAGGGTTCGAAGTGCATGAACAGGAACAGATAGACATAGACGAACGTGTTCAGGAGGCAGAGCCAGAAACAGTTGAAAATCAAAGACAAATCCAGAATATACCTGAACAAGGCCAGTTTGGAAACCAGGCAGAAGAAACTGAAGAAAGACCTGGGACTAGTCAGACAGGAAGGGAAAAAGACACTGCCGAAGCAATAGTGCCACAACAGAACGAAAATAAAAGGGCTCATGAAGAGGGCCAAACTACAGTGACAGCTAAAAGACTCAAGAAGAAAAGTGAACCCAGATACATAAAGAGACTGAAATTAAGATTAAAAACAGTGGAAGAAAAGATATAAGACCGAAAAAAAGCTGCTAGTGAAAGACAGAGAGCAGCAACTCAGCAAAACAGACGCAGTACCAGAATAAAAAGACAAAACAAAAACTACCGAAGTCCTGAATGGACCTACTTGGTGTTGGAAGAAATTGATGATCCCGAAATAAGCGACAAAAGTGACCAAGATTCGATTGAGGATCTGAGTCCTGAAGAAGAAGACCCAACTTGAAAGTGAAACTGCGTAAGCCTCTTGTGTTGAGAAACAAGGAGGGGTTCGAAAACCACCTGCAAGCTAAAATGTCTGATTCAACTGTGAATGGAAGACCTAGAGGGAAGTGTTGTAAAACTTGCTGTAAAATATGCTTATGTAGTGTAAGGATAGTGATAGTAGTATGGATAGGACTAACGGTCTTTATACTTTTTATGATAAGTAAAGATACTAACTTGTACCCTACTAAATCGATGACGCCAGACGTAGAAGTTGTACACACTGAAGGAACACCACGAAGTATAGAAAGACGTGAGAATTCAGCTAGCCTGAAACAAACCAGACCTGACTTAGAAGCACCAGATGAGGAAGGACTACATTTTCACAGAATCAGAAACAGAACACATATGAATGTCTTTGCAAATCTTTTAGTGCATTATGTAGAAGCAATGGAAATAGAAGATTGCTATGTCTGTATGAAGCTACCTACTTCTGTAGCTGAAGGTGTGACCTATCACCATCTACCCCTGGCCTATGGAATTTCCTGTAGTATATTAGCAAGCTTATTTTATAGAAGCACCTTACAGTACTATTACTCAAACACTGAAGTAATCTTTTCTGAACTTCCTATTCGGGGAAACCTGAACATTGTACATATTAGAAGCGAAATGACTCGTTACATGGGAGAATACTTTCTGACTATAGGTGACATAGATTTAAATGAAGCACGCAGGGATAATTTGACTTGTTCATTACATGAGCAGGAGAAGATGTTTTTGAAAATGGCAGAAAAGAGAAGGGAGAGTTTACAAAGAAAGGCCAATGATAAGAGACAGAAAACTCCTAAATGGGCTGAAAACATGGAAAGCACCTCAAATGGCGAAGCAATTCCTGCACTGTTGCTGGACTTTGAATGGAAAGGGAAACTCTGTCTTCATAGAGAAAAGACTAGTTATTATAACAATGTATTCATCGGTTCCAGTGAATGCGAACATAATTACAAGGTAATTGGAGGTTGGGGTTTCAAAAATGGGTCAGAATCTGTGTTTCCCGGAATTTATTATATATGTGGAAACAAGGCTTATTTCAAATTGCCGGATCACTGGTATGGAAGCTGCTATTTTGGCATTGTCTTCCCGAAAATATACCATGTGAACAAGGCCGCTGGAAGCAATGACAATACTAATGGTTTAGTACGTAGTAGACGTGAAAGTGTAGGAGAAATTATAGGTGATATATTTAGTGCACTGATACCTGGAGTGGGAGTGGTTCTGAACACTCACCGTATTTGCAAATTATCTACAGTAGTGGATCGGTTATCTACTGACACTGCTGCTGGATTCCTGCTGGTCAATACTGAAATGGTTGCGATCAGATCAATGGTTTTGCAGAATCGACTTGCTCTTGATACCTTGTTGGCAAAAGAGGGCGGAGTCTGCAGGATGCTGAAGGCGCAACATTGTTGCACTTACATTCCTGATAAAAGCGTAGAAATTAAGAAATATGTGCGAAACATAACTAATTTGGAAAAAGAACTCAAACCATTGATTGATAGTGCCTGGAAGAGACTAACTGATGGCCTCTCCTCTGTAGGTAGTTGGTTTTCTAACATAGGTCGAAGTCTTGTTGGGAAAATACTGATGCCAATAGCTGGAATAAGTTTGATTGTGTTTATTATAATTATTTGCTGCAAATGTCAAAAATGCAGAAAGAAGTATACTGTAAACAAGAGAGGAGTAAAGAGGAATATTGACGAACTTGAATTAGAAGAGTTGAGAAACCAAATCTATAAGAAGGCTAAAGGTTTTCATCCTAATAAGGATGCTGAGAAGAAGCTTAACAACAAATTTATTGAGATCAAGATGAGTGATATGTGAGAAAGGAAGTTGGCATCTGTTTCCATTAAAAGTGATGATAGTAAATATCATCAAAGAGGGGATTGATGGAGCAAGGATTCGCAAGTAAAGCGACTTGCTCTCATTCATGAACCTCGTTAACCTGTAATAGTATTAACCAATCCCGTTCGTCATTAATATTGCATTTTTTCAGTACACGAGGGTGTCCCAGAGATGCTTGCCTATGTGTCTATTAATCCTAATGAGGCTTGCATACTACAGCATCGCTGCTTTGCAGAAATCCAGTCTGCGCATGCGTCGGTCATACCCATGTGATGTGACGCACTCGCAGTTTTGGAGGGATAGTTTCGCTCATGCGCATTATTGCTAAAATGGCCGCTTTGTCTTTAAACACGCTCTCTGCTTGCCAATGCCGCTTTGCACATCTGTCTATTTCTGCATAACTCCTAACCGCTATAGTTATTATAAAGTAAGGGGTGAAGTGTAGCTTATCATGGTGTACAGTGTATTCATTTTTTCTGTGTTACTAATTTGTTTTCGCTTACTTTTCATGTACCGCGTATCTGTGGGCCTGGGAGTGGGGAGCCTCTCCATCTTAGAAGTCTGACAGGGACTCACCATGTGACATGAGAAATGAAGTCTTGCAACAGTGGAACTCAGCCAGCTGGCTGCCGAAGCTGAGATACTCCTGGGAACCTGTGCTCTTGCCTGGGAGAAGACTTCGAGTTTGGCCTAAATTGTATCAAGTCGTATGATAATGTTTGTGAGCTCCATTGTCTTTCCTACACGTATGCCCTGGGAACTGGAATGTAAGGGGTGGGTACGAAATATGAATATTAAATATGGGAACACAGAATTTTAGGAGGTGACAATGACCTAACCACCTCTCCTGACCAATCGTAAGTTGGGGATCCTGTCACTTGCAACATTTGTGGGTGGTCTAGGGACCCGCAAAGGGTATAACAAGCCTAGTTTTAGCTAGAGAAATTGTCCGACTTGTCCGAATAGCTGACCTGTCACCGACCCTACGAACTCAATAGGTGATTGATACAGAGAGCTGCGGAGCACTCTGTCCGAAATTTCCACAAGCTCCAAGGGGTGGAAATAGTCTTAAGTGCTGGCGAAGCACTTTGCTGGGAGATTCGAG
Organism: Lissotriton vulgaris; assembly: GCF_964263255.1. Taxonomy (NCBI): domain Eukaryota; kingdom Metazoa; phylum Chordata; class Amphibia; order Caudata; family Salamandridae; genus Lissotriton; species Lissotriton vulgaris. The sequence goes on along the minus strand of NC_141689.1, from coordinate 2,080,076,980 downwards.
AACCCAATCGGGGTTACTGGCGGATTCCGTGCAGAGAGGGGGTAGCGCAGGCGTTGCATCCGAAGCTGCAGGTGTTGGTCGTGCCCTTTGGTGAGCCCAGTCCTGACCCAAATCCTGAGGGGTATCCTGTCCTGATTGTCCGTGAGCTGAACCTGCTCACCTACTGGCATTCCAAATCCTTGAGGGTCCTTGTCCTCGCCTTTCCCAAAGCTGACCCGTGGCCAGGGTTAGTCCTCATTCCTGTCTCAGGTAAATATAGTGTGGGTGTTTCTCTATCTATTCTCCTTCCTCCTACTCTTTTAATAAAGCCTCTATGCCCATGATATTCTCTCTGTCATCTCCAATGTCATATATGCAAACTGTTTATTAGTTGTGTTCCATTTTTCCCCTACCTGTAGAACATTATTGACACTGTTTTACTTAAATAGCATGGTCTAAAATTCACTTGTGTTTAGAATCTAGGTTTGAATTAGCAGTTAGACTAAGATCAGTTTTATCACTTATAGGCCTTTAGAAACTCACTGACTAATGTGTTTTGAACTTACCTACCCTAGTATAAGCCTGAAACTGAATAGCATGTTCCCTGTTACCCTTACCCAATAGAGTCCCACTCGCACTCAATGGTGCTTGCCCTCATTCATAGCTATATTATAGTTGTATTCCTGATGATTAATGTTTTGATCTGTATTAGTCTTATACTCCTGTCACTCTGAATTTTGACTACTATATAAAACTTTTAAAACCCTTCAGGTGTCTGTGGTCATTATAAAATTATCAAAGTATTGTTGAATGTATAAAGTATTTTAGGATTATCTTATCTCTTGTCCTCTGATAGCTCCTGATCTGTCAGGAAAATATGTGCCTGTGGTAAGTCAGGTACCTTGGTAATAGTGTTAAAGAAAACACATAGAATTACTGAAGGTGTCGTGTAAAATCGCCCGATTCACAAAAATACTGTCGTAATCACGTCATGGGCCCAAATGCGTGAAATCTGGTAAAACTAAGAGTCGGGCGACCTGCGCGCTCTATCAATATCCTATGTTTTCTTATTTCCTATGTTTTCTCAGCTATTCTCTTTATTGTATGTTCTTCATTTCACTGCTGTATCCTAGTGCTTAGGTTGCTAGGTTATTTTAGAATGTTAAGCCTCTGATCTTCAGTTGAAGACTGATGCTTCTTGGAAGAGCACTCTGACTGATCTGGTGCTGTACTTGTTCTTCATAAATAAACTTAAATCCTTAAGTTTACTTCTCTTTCCTGTGTTCCTTGGATACAACATAATTTGGCGACGAGGTGGTCAAGTCAGCACTTCCCTGAACCTACTCCCAGAGTCAATATTTTCTGGAAGATCTTGTCAGACTTCAGTGTTCATTCACTGTGTTTTAAAAAAAAAATAAACAAATCTTCGTGGGCCTTGAATACTTCAACTCACTTCTACAACAACTTAAAAGACTTTGAACTCTGCTTGCTACTACTACTTTCAAGACAAGTTCCTTTCTGCTTACTACTGCTACCTTCAAGATCGGTTCCTTTCCTTTAAATTACTAGCAGCTTCGCATTTGTGTTTCAACATATTTTAATCTATTGGGAGCTTTGCTGCATGTGTTTTTCTTTCTTTGTATACCTTGATGCAGGCTCATAGATTAATTTTTAATTGACCTTGAGCTTGTTTTTCAACAAACTATTAATATTTTGTGATTTATTTTCTTCTCTATTATAATATATTAATTTTTTTCTCACTCCTTTAAACACCTTTGTTTTCCCCAACCTCTAGATTCAGGTGTTTAGCACATTTCTCATTTTTTCATTTACTTCGAGGTCTCCTTTGGCTGCGATTTTCAAATATGCTCAGATGACCCTTACCTACTTCATTCGATTTACTGGGCGACATCTCCTTGCGCTTCAGTGACGCTCCGAACCTTCTGCCATCCTTATTCCTTCGTGGAGCTCTGGAAGCGTCTCTACGCATTCACGCTGACGTGCCTGTCATCACGTCACTTTGTTTATCAACCTTCGTATCCCAGCAACACTCAAGCATCGTCGCTCTTCAGGATCGTAACTCAGCGACGCTAGCGGCTTCGTTGCTTTCATTGAATCGGAAGGTTTGACTGCGCAGCTCCACAAATAAGGCTTCACGCAAGCGTTGAAATAAAACGTTTTTTCTTATTCTTTTACTTGTGTACTATCACGCTGTTACACACAGCTTACCACAATTCTAGGAACATTGTTCCTTATACACTCATTTACCGTGTATCATTTACGCTGATACACACAGCTTTCTACAATTTCAGGAACATTGTTCTTCATCAATTTAAATTGCGTGTATCATTTACGCTGATACACACAGCTTTCTACAATTTCAGGAACCTTGTTTTTCATCAATTTACATTGCGTGTATCATTTACGCTGAAACACACAGCTTTCAACAAATTTTATAACTTTCTGCTTCAAACCTTATTTTATCACGTGTATCGTCCACGCTGATACACACAGCTTACTACAAACTCAAGTTTATTACCTTTTCGCTTTCGCTAATTCATACAACCTTTAGTTTTCTTTCATTTGTGTGTGTCATTTACGCTGATACACACAGCTTCCTACAAGTTTACGATATGTTGGTTCATCTACTCTGATTTACACATTTTTCCTGTTTCCTGGAGTATTTCTTCATAGTTTTCTCCTGATTGTACTTTGATAATTTTAATATGGCTCAACAAACTGCAGTCCTTCCATCGCCGTTTCTTCCTGAACCTGGTACTCCTAAAATCAAATGGACTCAATGGTTTAAATCTTTTAACAGCTATATTATTGCTATTGACGCTGTAAAATGTTCTGCTGTCAGAAAAAATGCTATGTTATATAGTGCTTTAGGTGCTGAGGGTCAAAGAATTTTTGATCATCAACCTCCTATAGTTAGACCCCCTTCAGATGATTGGAATGAATATACTGAAGCTATTGCACGTTTAGAGAAGTATTTTAAGGATGAGCCGAGTATAATTGTTGAGAGGCACAATTTCTATACTAGTAACAAAGAGAATATGAAAAAATTGACACCTTTTTAGCTGAATTAAGGGTTCTAGCTGCAACTTGTGAATTTGAGGGTCCTATTGATCAGTATCTTAGAGACCAAATTGTTGTAAATTGTTTTAATAACAAAGTTCAAGAGAGGATTTTATGTTGTCAGAATCCTTCACTTTTAGAAACTTTGGAACTAGCAAGAGGAATTGAAAAATCTGTATTTGCTTCTAAAGAATTGAGTAATAATAAGCCTACACATATTGATTTAGTAAACAAAATTTCATCTCAAAATACAAATCAACGTGATAGACCTCCTAAACTTGAGTGGAAAAAAACTGATAAACCTCCTGCTTGTTTTAGATGTGGCTCAAAGTCACATCTGGCTAATTCGACTTCATGTCCTGCCTTAAAAAAACAATGCTCTAATTGTAAAAAGATTGAGCACTTTGCTGCAGTGTGTAAATTCAAATCTAAAACAATGTATTTAGAAGTTACTAATTCTGAAGAAGTGTCTAATGTAAATGAAGAACAAATAGTCAAGAAAATTTTATTGTCCGTTGATATGATAGACAACCATGAGGATTCTTCTATTTATGATCCTGTGAGTGATTTAAAAATCGGTGAGGTTCTTGTTAAAGTTACTGTAGATTCAGGATCTCCTATCACCATTATTGCTGATTTTCTTTTCTTAGAACACTGGAAAAGAGTTCAACTTTTGCCTCTTGACATTCGTACTGTTGCGTTTAATGGAAAGGTTATTGACTTAATAGGCTATTTCAATGATAGTCTCACTTTTGAAGATCGTACTGTACAGGCGAAAATGTATGTAGCTAAGAAAGGCTATAATGTTCTGGGATGGAGGGATCAAGGAAAGTTTCCTTTAGTTTTAAGACCTGGTACTATTAATCCCATTTCTTTAGATCGCTCTACCACATTTAATGCTCTAGTTACTGAAGAATTGTCCTTAGAGAAGATTATGGGGAAATACAAGACTGTGTTTTCTGATAGTCTTGGATCAGTCAAGGGCTTCGAAAACAAAATCATTTTGAAACCTGACGCTATTCCAGTGATACATAAGGTCAGACATGTTCCCTTAAGTATTATGGAGAAATTGAAAACTCATCTTCTTCAGCTGTGTAAGGATGGTGTCATTGAACACATTAACTCTTCCTTGTGGGTTTCGCCAATTGTGGTTGCACCTAAAAAAAACTGTGATGAACTTAGGCTGTGTGCAGACCTTAGAGCCTTGAACAAGAACATACAGGTAGATTGTTTTCCCCTACCACGTATACAAGATATGCTAGCTCAATTGAGGGGTACAAAAGTTTTTTCTACCATAGATTTGCGGGCAGCATATCATCAGATTGAGTTATGTGAGGAGTCTAGGGATTTGACTGCTTTCAACACTCCGTTTGGTCCCTACAGATATTTGAGGTTACCTTTGGTCTTGCTTCAGCTGCATCAGTTTTTCAAAAATTGATGTTTCAGTTTTTTTTTGTGAGGTTCGTGATGTTTTAGCGTATCAGGATGATATTTTGATTTCAACTAACACTGTTGTAGAACATCTCATCAAATTAGATCAAGTTTTAGGTATTTTGAATGATCATGCAATGCCTGTTAAAAAACAAAAGTGTAAGTTTCTTCTTGATGAGGTTGAGTATCTTGGTCATACTATCTCTCATAAAGGCATTACTCCTAAACGTGACCTGTTGCAAGGTATTCGAGATTGTGCTCAACCCAGTAACAAAGACCAGTTGAGATCATTTTTGGGTTTAAGTGAATTTTATTCAAGATTTGTCCAGGATTTTGCACATATAAGTGAGCCTTTGAGGATTCTTACCAGGAACAATGTTAAATTTGTGTGGGGTGAAGAGCATAAATTAGCTTTCGAGTCTTTAAAGGATTTGATAATAGGGGCTCCGGCCCTTAAACCTTTTGATGAGAGTTCTCTTTCATATATTACTGTGGATGCCAGTAATGCTGGTTTAGGCGCTGTGCTGAGTCAAGTCAATGGAGGTGATGAGAATGTAGTTGCTTTTGCTTCCCGCCAACTCACGTCATCAGAGAAGAACTACAGTACAATTGAAAAGGAAGCCTTAGCTTGTGTTTGGGGAGTTAAGCATTTTTCTACTTATGTTTGGGGTCGTGAATTTGTGGTGGTGTCAGACCACAGACCCTTAATTTACATTTGGAATGACAAAGGTTTAAGGAATGCAAGTCCAAGATTAGTTCGACTTTTTTCTAAACTTTACGATTTTAACTTTGTAATGAGACACATTCCAGGTGGAAAAAACTTCACTGCTGATTTCTTATCTAGATGTCCTTCAAGCTCTACACATTTTGCGCCAATTCTTGATGACAAGTAAGTGATAGTTAACTTACTTGATGGTTTGGTTTTAGCTAGGGATGTTGTTTCTGAGTCAGATTGGATTAAGGCGTCTTTGCAAGACAATTCTCTTTGTACTTTAAAAAAGTACATTGCTGAGGGTTGGCCAAGAGAGAATCAAGTTGATAGGGATCTTCTTCCTTTCTCCAAAATCAGAGATGAATTAAGCTTGGAGGGAGATTTTGTTTTGAGGGGTTTTTCTCTTATTCTTCCTGTGTCCATCAGAGATAAAATTGTTAACATTGCTCACAAAGGTCACGGAGGGATTACAAGCACCAAAAAGAGGTTGAGACTTCATTATTGGTCGCCAGGTATGGATGTTTGTGTGGATACCTTTTTGAACGATTGTGTTGAATGTTCACATGCTGAGAAATCTTTATGCACCGTTAATAGACCTTTGTGCCCTGTTGTCTGTCCATGGGAGAAATTAGGCATGGATTTTTTAGGACCGATTGGTGGTTTAAATCATGGTTTTAGATTTATTCTTACCATTGTTGACTATCATTCCAAATGGGTTGTCTTCAAGTTTTTGAAGGAACCCAACACTGAGAATGTTATAAAATGCCTTAAACAACTTTTTCAGTCTGAGGGAATTCCAACGTTTCTGGTTTCAGATAATGTTGTACAATTCGTGTCACATGATATGAAAAGTTTTTTGGACAATTTTGCCATTAAGCATCTTACCACTGCCTTATATAGTCCTCAAGGAAATGGCTTGGTGGAAAGGGTGAACCATGTCTTGAAGGATGCGGTCCGGTTAGCTTTTTCTTCTGGTGCTAGTGTTCAGGATGTCGTGAGCGACAGAGTTTGGTCATATAACAACACCCCGCATTCAACCACTGGAGTGACTACATTCTTTTTGCTTAGAGGGAGACAATCTTTTAATGAGTTGTCTCCTGGTTGGGTGGTTAGTAAAACTTTTCATGAAGGGGGTGTACCTAATTTGAATCAAGTCAAGGGAAAGGTTGAGTCTGCTGAGATGAGGTCTAAGATCAGGTATGACCAAGACAAACATGTGAAAGAAATTTGTTTGGATATTGGTGACAAGGTTAGAATCAGGAGGCCGTGTAAGGTTAAGGGGTCACAATTTTATTCTGAAACAACTGTTGTTCAGGTCAGCAAACATGCTGTCAAGGTTCTTAGTGGCAAGTGGTGGAGCAAGAGACGTGTTGCCAAGGTGAAGCATTCTAATCTAGATCTTTTTGAAGTTGATTTGGATGCTTTATCTCCTTACATGAGTGATTTCCTGGGCCTACAAGGGGATGCTTGCAGTCTTAGTATTCTTAACCCTCCTGCCGATAATGTGAATATTGACAATTGTGAGATGCCTTTGTCTGATGTGTCCGTTGACAATTGTGAGATGCCATTGTCTGATGTGCCAGACCCTTGCTCCAGGTCCAGTTCTAGAGTTAGGTCTAAACCTAAATATTTAGATGAATATGCTACTTAATATTTAGATGAATATGCTACAACAGAATAGTAATTTTTACCCCTACGCTATCCAAAGCTTTCCCTACTGTTGCAATCTCTGGAGTGGGAATAGTAATTTTTACCCCTACGCTATCCAACGCTTTCCCTACTGTTGCAGTCTCTGGAGTGGGAATAGTAATTTTTTACCCCTACGCTATCCAACGCTTTCCCTACTGTTGCATTCTCTGGAGTGGGAATAGTAATTTTTACCCATACACTATCCAACGCTATCCAACGCTATCCCTACTGTTGTGCTCACTGGAGTGGAAATAGTAATTTTTACCCCTACGCTATCCAACGCTTTCCCTACTGTTGCACTCACTGGAGTGGTAATAGTAAATTGTACCCTCCCGCTATCCTACGGTAAAAATATTGTATGTTTTTTTATTAATATTATGTTAAATATATATATATATATATATATATATATATATATATATATATATATATATATATATATATATATATATATGTTTTAAAACATAAAATCGTATGTTTTTTATAGCTTAAATTAATTATTTTATAATGTTATGGTTATTTAAGTATTTTTTAGTATGTTTTAGTTAATTTTTATTAATATTTCATTTATTGTAAATTACTTTTAAGACATTTAAAAAAAATCGATATTTTGACAAACTATATTTTTTTAAACGATATTTTTGATTCAATATTTTTGTACTTACCTGTTTTTAGATAGGAACTCGATATTTTTGTATTCGATATTTTATCCTCGATATTTTTGTAAATCTATATTTTTTAAATCGATATTATGTCAATGATCCGCCAATTCATCACCATGTATTCTGTAGTAATTACAACAGAGTCATGGTAAGTTCAAGGATTTATTGATAGAGGCTACACAGCTGGCAGGTCCACTTACCACCAAGTCCAGCAGTAACTGCAAAGATATTTCCTTGAAGTCTCTCCCACTTCAAAGGCACTACTGGGTACAAGTACTAGACTTCTGGCACCGCCACTTCAGTACTCTTCTGGACCTATGAAGACTCTGCTAGGAAGAAGAACTGCTGTGCTGCTGAAGGTCTGCCACTCGGTTGGACTGCTACTTTGCTGGACTTCTGCCTTGCTGTGCTGCCCTCCTGTCTGCTATTCCCCTGCCTGGGTAAGAAGGACTAGACCGGCATCACATTGTACCTTCACAGCGCTGGGAGGGACAACAGGTCCTGCGACAGCTTACCTTGATGAAAGTGTGACAGTAGGGAGCAGTCCTCACTTCCCTGCCAGTTCAAGTCTTACATTATGAGGAACTCGGTTACCAACGGAAATCATTCCGATACAATTAGGTCAGAGAATTCACTGAGAAGGGTACCAACCCTCTACCCCTGGACTAAGGAGGTAGGGCTGGAACCCAAGGGATCTTTATTTGTGAGTCCTGATGAAAGCAGGGGTATTTATTTCTTTACAGGTAGAAACATGTCGACACCTTTGCAGAATGGAGGAGAATAAGCCTCCATACCACTATCCATTGGTCACTTATTTAACCTGTTTTACTATGGGCTGGGAATCCATGATTAAAATTGGATTGAGGATATCCAGTGTCCAGTTTTAAAAACTACTTCTGCTCCTTTATTCACTTGTGATCTCTTGTTGGGTTTATGTTTCTGTGTTGTACTGTCTTCCCCTCCCTATTGCTCCACCTCCAGCGTTGGCTTGCGCAGAGGTGTGTTAGCAGCCCTATGATGAAGCATGACACTGTGTACTGTGTGTGAGGGCAGTTTTAAAACTCTTTGGTGGTTTTCCTGACTCCGAATCTTGTGTGTGTGTGTGTGCGTTGTTCCTGGAGATCAAAGTGGGACTCTTTCTCCTCCTACCCCTTATTCATTGTATGAGGTTATCACTTGAACCCAGGGTGACTCCACAGGCTTGCTGGCTTGCCTCCAGGGACATAAATGACTTCCAACTCACCTGTATCTGCACTTGGACTATGCCATCTGTGAGTATGCCCTGCCAAGTGGTGCCACCCCAGTCCTGGACCCTTGGAAGCGAGGCCTAACGTGTTTCTCCAGCTCATTCACACATATTGATTGGAACCCGAGAAACATCACCATTGCGGGGATCAGAACCAGCACATCTTCTCCTTTGTGTGGATCGGAACCAGCGCATCCTCGTTGTCGTGTGGAGGAGATGCAGCGCATCATCCTTGGAACCAATGCTTTGCCCTCGTAGTCAACACATCCTCTATTACAAGATCGGAACCGACGTCTTGGATTCAGGATCAGCACATTGCCCTCGGAACCGATGCATTGCCGCCTTCTGCGCTGGGGAAAACCAATGCATCTCCCTCTGTTACAAGTTCGGAACCAACACTTCGCCTCTGCTGCACCATGCATCTTCCTCAACATCCACGCAAACCAGGATCAAGGTAAATGTACTTTTGTTCAGTGGGCTCAAGTGGGTCTCTCTATCTGGCCCGCGCTCCATCGAGGTGGCCCGGAACTTTTAACTTTGCCCTCTGTCCAGTGCGACCAGATATCCCAAATGAGCGCTTATTGCTTCTAAGGCCTATTTTACAGTTTATTCTTTAAAAATTTATATCTCAAGTTCTACATTTTCAATTTTTGTTGTTCTGGTCTTGTTTTAATTATTATTTGTGGTTAGTCTTTTTATGTTGTTTTTACTGTGTTACATTTTGAAGTGTTGCGCAAACACATTACACATTGCCTCTTAACTTAACCCTGACTGCTCTGTGCCAAGCTACCAGAGGGTGAGCACAGGATAATTTAGGGTGTGCTGGGACTTACCCTGACTAGGATTGTTGTTCCTGCTTGGGCAGGGTGTATCCCTCTGCTAACCAGAGACCCAATTTCTAACAACTAATAACTTATAATTTTACAATACCTAAAATGTATCAAATTAATTAAAAACAATATTGCATAAAACAGTATCATACACTATGTTTAAAAAAATTAAGTACCTAAAAAACAATATCCTTACTTTTTATATTTTGTCCCATGATACTTTTTACATCACAATATTTTTGACACTGTATTTGTGAACCACAATATTTTCCACACAATATTTTTTATCAAATAAACTAGGCCCATACGTCAGGGATCAAATGTGTGGAATAGTTGTACATAAGGAGGCATAGGGGGGAGCTCCTGAAGCTATAGACTCTGGGGGTGGAGGGGTAGGCTTTTTGCTACTATTTCTTCAATAATAATACAATTATGTTTGTGGTTATTCTGAAATGGATACCTACGGACATCTAATGCACAATACTTTAGTAATCCACTCCTATGAGGTTCACGTATCCTTTTTGGATTAACCAGTTTTGGGGATTTTGCAGCACACAATGGTTACATCATACCCGATTGATATGTTTCATGGTTGGATGGAGAGGTTGAGTCTCCTGTCTTGGGTTGGTAGGGGATGTTTGTAGAGATCCAGTTGCAAAACATCAGATGTCATAATTTGGGCAGTGATTGGGGCTATTGAAGGACTCGACTGGGGACCCAACAGAACGTATGAGAGATGGGGGAGGGTAAGAGACACTGTATAGTTTATACTGATAACTGAATGATGGGTATGCATGAGTTCAGCTTCATCTTCTGGAACATTTGGGGGGTGACCACGGCAGCAAAGAAATAGTTTGTCTCATACTTCAAATGAAGAGCCGTTCATGTGGCTTTCCTGTAGGAAACATGTTTATCAGAAGGAGAGCTGCAGTGCAGATGGAGGAGATAGGTTTTAGTCACTAGTTTTGCATTATTGGAAAGGAGGACACTGATATGGGTGTGCACTGGAGTTCCCTTCGATGCTATACGCATTTATTGTGACAGGGAGCGATTATTTGTATTGCTGGATGGGCTATTAGACAGCAAATTAGTAGTTATGTAGTTCTGGAGTCGCTATATTCTCCTAACATTAGCCAATTGCAATTCTATGTTGCAGTACTCCATTGGTTATTTTCCTGACCCCACCACCTGGTGGCACTGGGAGTGTCCTTAATGGCATTTTGGATAAGTGTATGAACCGCTCTTACCTCCTGCTTCCATACTCCTTGACCACGAAGATGGCTAAGGCCCTGCAGTATCGGCTGCACTGTACGTCATTGACAGATGCATGGAGGATTAGGAACCCAGTATACAACTTACATGTATGCTTACAATGACTGATTTGCTTGGAGGAGCCGATCACCAATGTGCGCAATGTTGAGTATCTGGGCACGACCGTATCCGATCACAATCTCTAGATATTAACCATTCAATGTGACAGGCAGCTGGCACCCATTCCAACATGGCACCTTCAGGCTGCCATAATTGAATATTCTGTATTTTGGGTCACATTGGGCGAAACAATTGATAAATATTTAGAGGAAAACAAAGTGAGTGCTTTTTCACTCACTATGGAGTGTCAAGCGTTTAAAGCAATAGTCAGGGGTCAATATATTTGCCTAACAGTCAGTGCAAGGAAGGCCGCTAAGCAGGAGTTGCTGGAGATGGATGGGCCATTACAGTCCCTAGAAAAGGAAATATTAGATGATGGACCCAAACCTGAGGCCCTTGATACTGCTAGAAGGAAATGTGTCACCCCACTTGAAAGGGTGTGAGGGGAGACTACCAAGAGAATGCAGAGTGACAAATCAGGGCTCTTATTGGCCTGACTGTCTAAAGGGGACAATAGGAGGATCCCCCTCTGTGCAGTCAATGACATTTGTGGCATTGTACGCTACTCTCAGCAGCAGATTTATATGGTATTGTTTGAGTATTGTCCTAGTCTATATAAGGAGCCAGCCACTGGTACTAGTAATGAGATGGATGAGCATGTGCTGCCCCTTGTGCTGACGCATCTCTTTGAGACAGCAGGGGCGGCTTCTCTATTAAGGCAGAGGAATGTCCCCACTAGCCAATTTGCCCCTAGATATGGAAAAATAAAATAGTAATAAACTTAGGGGGAAATTCTCAAGAATGTGTGATAATTACCGCAAAAGTAGCTTAACGCAACTCTCCTTATCGCAGTCTATCGCTGGAAAATAACGCTGTGTTACGTTGCATTCACAGCACGGCGGTACCATGCGATAGGACCACGACAACGCGTCAGATGTCCGCAATAAAGTCAGTACGACACAGCAAAAATGCGAAACACAAACGCAAAAAAGCTGTGATGACTCCAATCGCGATACAAAAATCAGCGAAAGCCAGCAACAGGCCTGCAATTCACTCACGTCAGGCAGGAAAATGCACCATAAAATTAGAAAAATAACATATAAACAAAAGCCAAACAACGGCGAAGCATAATGGATGTTGCCGGAGAAAGTAAAGAGGGCACCCAGAACCCCACATGCCCCCCGGAGGACCAGCCTGGGACCTCAGAGTCAGGGAAGAGCAAGCAGAAGAAGAGTATGAAGAAGCAGTTTAGTTTGCAGGAAAACAGGATCCTGATAACGGAGGTGATAGAACATCATCAACTCCTGTTCGTCACCTCCACTGTGTAATTGGCAACAAAAAATGGAATATGGCAATCCTCGGTGGAGAAGGTGAATGTAGTTGGAGTGCTGAAGAGGACAACGGAAGAGGTCAAGAGGCGCTGGAATGATGTCAAGCGCAAAACCAAGCAGAAACTCGCCAATGACCGGAAGGCTGCAATGCAGACTGGAGGTGGGAGTCCTGCGCCACAAGAGGAGCTGGACAATATGGAGCAAATTGTGTCCACAGTCATCAGTGGGGAGATGGTGGCAGAGGTTAGGGGACCGGACACTGCTCAACATGACCGGACACAACAGCACCAGGGGGAGTAACGACCAGGGACTGGGGGGACGGGGGGAGATGGGCACAATGGCACACATGCACAATTAAGTAGAGCAAATCTGCAGACCAACCATGCCCCAGAACCCCAACTCCCACCAAAAGACCAATGTTCCCAAGTATGCAACGTCTCAGCACTGTACAAGCGCAGAAGTCAAAGGCACACGGCATGTAGGGGAGAAGGGGCAGCAAAATCAGAGCTGCAGAGGTGAATCACCCAAAAAGCAGCACACACACATAACATGCAGAGCACATCAACATTGACAATGACGTGGTACAAATCGCAACACTTTCGCAACAGAACACAGGACACAACTCGTGCCGCATGTGTGTAGAAACTGGCCAATCACATTTGGCATTGCAGGGAAATGTGAGTTGATAATGTACAAGTACCAACACACATCCTTGATGTTGTCAAAATGTCCACAGTCCCGCATCAAATAGCCAGCACTTCCCAAACAGCCACAATGTACACTGTCATGCAGTCTGTAGGTAAACATGTACAATGCGACAACATACATGTGAACACAATGTTAAACTGCATCTACCCTTCACATTGCAGAGGGAAGTCCAACATCTCCTGCAGAGCAGCCCGAACCTCTCTTATCTGATGATGAAGAGGGGCACCACACCTTCGAGTTCGAGGCCCTCCAACAGCTCGTCGTGAGCCTACGCAGGCCACTACCAGGAGCTGGGCAGCCCAGCTGCATTGAGGGGAACCCACCCCCTGCACAGACCACACAGCAGGCAGCACTCACGACCACGACTGCTTCCGAGGACCCCCACGAAGACCACATGGCATTCCGACACTGTGTGTTGGGCTGACAGGAGCAGCAGGCTGAACAGTTGCGGTGGGATTCGACTGCATGGCAGCCGAACTAGATGCCATATGTGGGTGTCTAAGTCACATCAGGGACCACTCATAGTCCCTAATGGACACCCACAGTCCACTCCATGCTCTCTAACGGACCATGGCTGACATCGCTGGAGCCCTTACTCAGAGACTAGAACCACTGTCCAGTCATAGTGGCTCTAGCGATGTCACACGGGAGTTGGGACACATGTGGTTAATAGAGACCATGGAGTGGACGCAGGTGGAAAAAGAGGCTGCCATGGCTGCACAGCAACGAGAGGTAGCTGGGTTCCTCAATTACCTCAGGACCATCCTCATGGCATTGCTGCCACAAGGCCTGGTGCTGATGCATGCTGCTGCTACCACTTCATCCACATCTCCACCTCCTAATGTGTCAGTGCCACACAGTGCGGCAGACATTGCACCTCTGGCCCCTGGGGTATCACTGCCACACAGTGCTGGAGACAGAATACCACGGCCCACACGTGAGTGCATGAAACAGCAGAGGACGAAGATGCAGATGAATCTGCCTTACTGGTAAGAAGAAAACTGTAGTATTCATCTCCGCCACACGGCCAGGTTCTGCTTGGTTCTACCCTCTGCATCATCACCTTCCACTGTCCCCCGATACACTCTGTGACACTAACCTTGGACCTCGAAACTGACTCGTATTCTGTTTGATCGCCAATGACACAACAATCAGACTGCAGACTGAACTCCTCCTCTTCCTTTGGACTTGTCATTCCCTGAAGGACTCTGGTTGGCCCTCCACGGGCCACAATTAGAAAGTGGGGTTTGCATGGACCTGTCCTGCTCCAGCAGCAACACTCTACTGAATGTGCATTAAACATTCATAATCACACAGATGTGTTATGTCTATCATATTTCAAGTTTGGAAGTATAGATGAATGTAGGGCCAGTGATTTCCCCTTACGTCCATGTTGCTCATGTTGTGGGACTTGGGTCACAAGGTGACATATTGGGGTCCGGGTGGCGCCGGCACTGCAACCGGGACACACGCATTAGTTACTTCCTTGTCCAGCCCAGGACAGACCCACACCCAGAGCCCCGAGGTCATTGTTCACACCCCTACGCTGAACTGGCGAACGCCAGGCCAGCCTACTCTGCTTATGCTCACAGGGGGGGGGGGCAACGCTACATGTCCCAGGTCTTCCAGTGGTGATCTACTGATCCAAGGTCTAGTTGTCAGCATGCCACAGCCACTCCCTAACATCTAGTATACACCCACAACACCCATCTGCACACGTCTCACAAGACAATTGACCCTGCCAATAGAAAAGGGGCCAGGCGCACGAGCTCGACGCCATTTCCACTGTCTTTTTGGGTGTATCCGTATGGTTATTATTTATGCGTGAGGGCCTAGTGCCCTGCAACATCACATTCCCCAGGGCAAGAGGTGACTTGATGGCATCCGCACTATGATACTCAATCATAGATTGTCCGAGACTTGCGTAGCACAGACTTAGTGGCACCGGATACACTGCGGCTGGCACAGGCATACTGGGATGGTGCCTTTCGGTGCACTGAGGTAGGGGCACCTTAAGTGCTGAGCGGGTGTGCAGCCTGCGATGATGCCCAGTCCTGGTGGTCCCGGACTGGTGACAATCGTTGAGGGCCCTGCTGGACCGCAGTTTAGGCCTGAGCCAGCGGGCAGTGCATGCCTACCAGCACATGGCATTGCCTTGAGGATCACAGAGTTAATGGCACCTAAAGGGCTGAGCGGATGTGCAGCCTGCGATGATTCTGTGTGCACTGATATGTCCTCTGCCATTGTGAAATCAAGGCCCAGAATCAGGTGTGAGACCTGATGGCCCACTGAGCGGGGCTGCATCATGTGGAGGATGCAATGTTCTTGGGCCCTTGGCTTGGGGCTTCCCTTGGCACGTGGTGGGCCCTCTTGGGAACACACCGGTGGTGGAAGGTGAGCAGTGAGGCCTGGCTGCGCAGGTGCAGGTATGCACCGCTGGGTGGCGGGAGGGGCTAGGGTGCTGCTACTTGGGTGCTCAGGGGCAGGCATGTACCGCTGGGTGGCAGGAAGGGCTGGGGTGCAGCTGCCTGGGTGCGCAGGGGCAGGCATGCACCGCTGGGTGGTGGGAGGGGCTGGGGTGCAGCTGCCTGGGTGCGCAGGGGCAGGCATGCACCGCTTGGTGGCGGGAGGGCTAAGGTGCAGCTGCCTGGGTGCACAAGGGTCGGCATTCACTGCTGGGTGGCGGAGGGCTGGGGTGCAGCTCCCTGGGTGCGCAGGAGCGGACAGGCAATGATGGCGTGTGCAATTGAATATATACTGCCATTCATGTATATGGACTCTGTTTCAGATGAGGAACCTTTCACAGATGAGGGACCTGGTGAACTGCAGTCCATACCGGCACGTGGGTCGAGACATACCGGTGGCCGCAGGTGAGCAGTGAGGCCTGGGTGCGCAGTGTCGGCACTCTCTCTCCCTGTCCCTCTCTTCTTTTCTCTGTGTCTCTCTCTCCCTCTCTCTCCATCTTTCTCCCTCTCTCTCTCCCTCTCTCTCCGTCTTTCTCCCTCGCTCCCTCTCTTTCCATCTTTCTCTCTCTTTCTCTCTCTCTCTCCCTCTCTGTATCTCTCTCTCTCTCTGTCCTTTGATGAGCGCATGACACATCTTCTCTGGATTTTTGGCTTGCAGGCTGTGACCTACAGATTGTCCCGAGGAGACCCGCCATGAATCTTCAAAAATGTTGTTTCGAGGTTTTTTAATACAATGTTATGTTTGGTAATTCGAAGGTGAATGTGTGATGCTCATTTTTGTGACTAAATATGCATGTTACCTGTTCTGATTGTGCGTCATCAGGCACATTTTTTGTGTGAAGGTGATGTGACATTTCTTTGCCAGTGGGGAGGGGTTCCCGGGGGGGCAGGGAGTCCTAGGGGTGGTGGCGGTGGGTGTTGTGGCCTTGTTGGGGCTTCGAGCTGCATGATCAGTGGCTCCATGGCATCTGTTGTTCTTCAGGTGTGGCTCTGGGCTGGGCTCCCTTTTCTGGTGCAGTCGTCTGACTTTACACCAGGTGAGAGCAGGTGTAAAATTCCTACTGCTAACGTGCCTTAACGCGTGTTCTGTGATCTTATTGCCAATTGGTCATTGAGAATATTGCAGAGTGGTGTGGTCGTGGGCTTTTGCACGGGAACGCCTACTCTGCATCTCATTAGCAATAGTTGCCGGTGTTATCTGTGGCGATGTTTTTTGCGGATGCAATAGCAGGTAAACTGGTGATATGGGCTTTTAGCACCAGCTTGTAAATGGGGCGATAAATGTATCGCACCTTTGGCTGTGATAAAGTGCCAATAACTCGGCGATAAATCCTTGAGAATATGCCCCATCATTTATTACCATTTTATTTTTCCAAACCCTGTCCTGAGCCGAGCCAGTCTGGCAGCAGCAGAAAGCAGTGATAGGAGTTGCACAAAGGTTTAAACTGAGCAGGTCTTTTTGGCCGGCCGGATTGTGAAGGCCCAAAGACCTGCACAGTTTAAACCTCTCTAACTCAGCTGACTTAGCCAGCTGAGTTAGAGACAGCATAGGGCTACAGTGCATTTGGGAGTGGTGAGAGAGGCTGGTCCCACTACTACTGGTGCAGCTTTCATGCTGCATGAAAGCAGCACCATGATTGGTGACAGTGGCTTCCTGGTCCCGCACTGGAGCCTGCCTTCCTGCCTAGACCCGAGTGAGGAGGACGTTGCGCCAGGACCAAAGATAAGTGTATTTTTATTTATTGATAGCTTTTATTGTTTTCCCTCCTGCCCCACTACCCTTCTTACATGCCAGTCGCCACTGTGGGACATGGAGGACTGATCTAGAGCTACCCATTACAGTACAAGAGGTTAGAGGGACCATATTGGAGCTATCCTCTGTGTAGGAAAGTAGGATCTGCTTTTATGCTTACCCCCACTTTTTTCTTAATGTGATGCTGTTTTTGACCAGTCTGACTGGGATCCTATTAATCAGGACCCCAGTCTATCTGCTTTCTCCCTTAAATTGTTATGTTCAGCACTTAGGTACATTCCATACTGGATACTGGGGTACCCTTATCAGTACCTATTATATGGTACTAAGGTACCCAGGGCAAAGGTACCACAGAGGTCCCCAAAGGGATAAAGCATGCATTATGCCACCCATTCAAAGGTTTCCTATATGTAGGGTCCCTGACTTAAAACCTATAAGTCACCCCTATAGGAAGCCTTTGCAATCCTGAAGACAGAGTGCCTGATTCTAAGTGTGAGGGTGCCCCTGCATGAGCAGGATACCCTTACAGCCTACGGAGTCCATTCTCCCGGGTTGTAAGTGAAAAAGCCATATAGTATGTAGAGGGGCACCACGTAATTACACGATGACTATCTCAAAATTGGCTGAAACTAATCCTATCATGTTTGGTATCAAGGAGGTATGATTCCAAGCACTGAAAGAGCCCTCCGTTAGACTCTCAGTGTTCCTGGTGCCAGCCTTCTAGACCCCGACAGCACAAAATGGTTGATGCCGACCAGAGACACAATTCTGCCTTTCCGCTGCTGAGCCAAGCTTGAGCAGGGGAAGGAAGAACAATAAGCATCCTATCAAAGGAAGGAGTAACCACCTCCCAGACAGGATTTAGTGTAGCCGGGTGGATGTGCTTGCCAGCGCCCCTCATTCTGAATGAGGGGCACATTTGGTGTCCCTGTGAATAGTCCAGTTCAACCCAGCTCTAGGAGCCTATTGGCCCCCACTCTAGTGCAAAACTGGACAAAAGACATGGGAGTAAACTCCCTCCTGTCCAGACCCTCCCCAGAGAGGGTCCCCTGAATCATCCCAACCCTGTCCTTAGGGTACTTAAGGGCTTACCTGTGGGTGGGTCCCTAGATTTGTCAAGATTCAGATCAGACACCACTTCAGATCAGACACCACTTCTTCTACCGTCTGGGCACTCTGGACTTTGCTGGACTTTGTTTGGGCTTTGACTTCGTCTCCCTTCCAGTCTGCTGCATCGTCTGTGTCTGTGCACCATACAGGAACCTTCCAAGGCCTGTGGGCCTCAAAGACACCTAAAGTGAAGACTTCCCTTGAAGTGAAGGAGTCACTTCCTTGCATTTGCAGGCACCACAACTAAGCTGACCAGTCCACTGATCCTGAGGTCCTCCGGACTCTGAAAGGTTCTGCACCACAGGTAGTAACTCTCCACAGCTCTCAAGGCCTGCCCTGTCCTCTCACCAAGTTTGAGGCCAATATCCCTCCTTGGAGCCACATGAATTGAACCCCTTGTGCATCACATCAACTTGCAGTTGCAAAGGCTTGTTGGCTTCCTTCCACCAAGATTTTCAAAATCCCAGTAGCCCCCACCTCAAGCACCTCCAGTGACCAAAGTCTTTATTCACATCACATCGTTTGCACCATGGCCTGCATCTTTTGGTGACCTGCTCGAGGTCGTCTTGCGACTCCAGTGCCTCCGGCATGTGGGTCCTGTTGAGAGTTATCTTTGCTTCTTTTGGGCTCCCCTGATTGCTCGGGGCCTGCCTTGACTCCCCTGCTTGTGGTGAGTCCCCCGTACCTTGCTGGTCTCCACATTGCACCTTCTTCGACTTCTGCGCTTGTTGCATTTGTCAAGGCTTGTTGGTGCTCCCGCCAAATACCGACCCCTCAGCACTCGACATCCGATGTGGGACAGCTCGTGCATGGCTCCTGGTCTTCCTCAGCATTGCCTGGTCGTCACAGCTGCAGAGTCAAGGTCATTGTCAATTCCCGATACTGGTAGGCATTCTTCTTCCAGATCTGGTTACTCCTGAGTGACATAGACTATGTCCCCTCTGCTTGCATGTACCTGACGGACTTGCAGACGGCCGCCCGCACTATGCATCCAGCCATCAGTTTCACGATGGAGTTCACTTCGTAATTTTGACGATTCGTTGACATCCAACATTATAACAGTAACTTCTGTTCGACGAGAACACATCATTTTATCAAGTATTCCCAAGCGGACGTTGTTAGTTTCCCATCCAACGTTGCCCTCCGCAAGTGCAAGGTTCACTTTCTGGAATCATATAGGCCTCCACCAGCGGAAATATCAGGGAACCCACACCCCAGTTGGGAGATCTCCATTACCGATAATACCTCCGATTCGAGTTGCCAGTGGTACTCCATCGGTTACAAGATAATATAACTGTGCTTGAATACAGACTTCCTGAAGAAGGCTCACGCCGAAACGCATTGAAATGGGAATGCACTTCTGTATTTTACATAAATTTATTTAACTGTCTGTTTTTTCATATCATGTCTATATGTATTGACTTTTTTGTATGTAGTAAATTATAACAAGACTAAAAAATACCTTCTATAAAAAAAGATGATACAATAAGACAATAAGTAATAAAACATTATAATATATCAACACGACTAGAGTGTGAGTTTAGTCATTAGCTTCAAGTTTTCTCTCTCTAATATAACAGGCACAAAACTCAGTGTATTTTTGCCCTCTCTTTACCCCCAGTGTCGTTTCCTTGCCAGGTTCATCTCATTAGGCAGGGGCCCCTTTTCTTTCTAAAACACTACCCTGTCCTCTCACCAAGTTTGAGGCCAGTATCCCTCCTGGGATCCACATGAATCGAACCCCTTGTGCATCACATCAACTTTCAGTTGCAAAGGCTTGTTGGCTTCCTTCCACCAAGATTTTTGAAATCCCAGTAGCCCTCACCTCAAGCACCTCCAGTGACCAAAGTCTTTATTCACATCACATCGTTTGCACCATGGCCTGCATCTTTTGGTGACCTGCTCGAGGTCCTCTTGCGACTCCAGTGCCTCCGGCATTTGGGTCCTGTTGAGGGTTCTCTTTGCTTCTTTTGGGCTCCCCTGATTGCTCGGGGCCTGCCTTGACTCCCCTGCTTGTGGTGAGTCTGCGGTACCTTGCTGGTCTCGACATTGCACCTTCTTCGACTTCTGCGCTTGTTGCATTTGTCAAGGCTTGTTGGTGCTCCCGCCAAATACCGACCCCTCAGCACTCGACATCCGATGTGGGACAGCTCATGCATGGCTCCTGGTCTTCCTCAGCTTTGCCTGGTCGTCACAGCTGCAGAGTCAAGGTCATTGTCAACTCCCGATACTGGTAGGCATTCTTCTTCCAGATCTGGTTACTCCTGAGTGACATAGACTCTGTCCCCTCTGCTTGCATGTACCTGTCATCTAGAATCCACCTTCGGATTCCACCGGACACTTTCTCCTCCTTCAGGAGTGGCACTTTTCTGCAATCCTCCATTTGGATCGACAGCGGTTTCCGACACCACTTCACACCTATGCACCCGGTTTCCCTGGTGTCCGTATCGTGGGTTCTATGGTATCCACTGGTGGAGTGGCTCTCCCACCTTTTATCTTCCAAGGGTTTCTTTATGGTCCACTGGGAAGGGTCCTTAATCTTTAAAATTCCCACTGGGACATACACATTGAGTTATACAGAGCACGTGGCCATGTTCCCACACTGCACAGGCGCTCAGTGGGTTCCTAGTCACTCACTTTAGGTGGTTCCTTGGCTCCCCAGCACTTCTACGTCCTCTCGACATTGTCTTGACCCGAGTCGTGGTTCTTATACCATTTTCTTAGTATATGGTTTGCCCCCCCCCCCCGGGGTCCACTGAGTATTCCGTGCTATTTATTTTTTGCAAATTATTGCGGGCATTGTGCATATCTCCAGGTAGGAGATATTTGTATGTGTTAGAGAGTATTATATAATAAATAAATATTTTTATAAATACCTTGGGTGGTTCTTATTCACTTAATCTGTACATATAAGATTGCATTCTGATAAAATAAGCTGCTTTACACTCCTTCTAGACTAAGCCTGAAGGCTGCTTTCCACAGCTACCACTTTGAGAGCTTTCTAAGGTTGTCTAAGACATCTTAAATCACCATTAGGGTTGTCTGGTCTGGTGCAGGCTTCCCACTTACATAAGTGGACATCATATACCAGGTAAAGCTTCTCACACTCTGGTAAAGTGCCGGGTTAGGAAGGCCTCCCTCTGGTGTTTTATAATATTTATATAGATCTCTAAGCCCAAAACTACTGGCCTTGAATGTAGAAGTGCTTGAGCCTGACCATCTTTCCCCCACATGAGGTCACAATGAAGGGGTCTGGGGACATCTCAGGAAGGAGATGGGGCTGATAAGAGAATCATAAAGAGTAGGTCAGAGGCCCCTGGACATCAGGAGTTAAAGGCCTCAACCACCACCGTTGGTCCCAGTAGGTCCTGCTTGCACCATGGCCCTCTAAACGGGATTCTAAAATGCATGGTTTTAGTCTATGATTATACTGCACCGTAACACATTTTGCACGGTGACAAGTTATGCTGCGTGTGGCAGAAACAATAGCCCGTGGCATGTACTGTAAATGAGCAATTCATGGTGAAGATAGAGACTGGTGTGTGAAAATCTATGCAATATCTCTCCCAGCATGTTAACATAACTGAATGGGTCATGAATTTTAAATATGAACCATGGAGAGCTTCTGATTGAGCAGATTTAGGTATTGTAACACTTTTTATTTTAGTGGACAGATTATCCATTAGTTCGGGGATACTTTGGTGCCACAGTTCCATACTATAAAATTATGCACAAGCCATGCAAAAGTATGTTCCAATTCATGTTTTTCGTGTTATGTCAACCTTCCCAAAAGTATACCTGTGCTACATTTATCATTCATCACTTAGGCGACATAATCACCACCTAAGTGTGAGGAACAAATTTCAGAAGGAAAGATTTTGTGCATTTACGACAAGGAGTGTGACTTGCCCATCCCTGTGCTTCTCGTCGAAAAAAATGCTTTAACACAGCATCAGGGGTAGCTAGAGCAATATAAATGCAAACCTTTTCCCCTCTTCTATCCCTCCACTATCCTTCTTAATCCAGCTAAGTGATTAACATATCCACCACTCAAATTACTTTCATTTTTCACTATACTAATTCACCACTAATCCTTTATTGGTTGCGGAGTAGTGTGCTTCTCGACGAAAAAGCGCTTTGACGCCTCATCGGGGATAATAAGTGCTATATAAATGCAATTACAAATACAAATACAAACACTATGGTATATTCCACTCGTGGAGGTTAACGGTACTGCACTTTCATGCGATATGGTTATTCTTTCCAGAAAGATGAGCGGTCAATATCCGATTCAGACATACTGAAGAAAACAATGTGAAGGCCACTTTCAGTTCAGACATACTTCGGTTGTCCCGTTTTTTTAATGTGATTATATTGCAATAACTGTGCCGGAGAAAAAGGGAATAGTAAAATTGTATGTCAATGGCAAATAACTGGAAATCGCGAGCTACCATAAACTTATTTATTAACTTTATCGAGATAAAATGTAGAAGAAAGACACGGAAAAAATAAATACATAAGCATACATTTCCAGTAATGAAGTATAATAAAGCAGATATATTCCTCCATAATAATTTTTATCTACGGAAATACAGAAAAGTAGAGATTATTAACTATTTAAAATATATACATGAGCAAAAATAAACATGCTCTGAAGAAAATATACCAACACCAAGCATGCAGCGCACACAATATTAATCATTGTCACTGTGTATGCAAATATGCGGCAACTGGGCATGGTGTAACGGTGCAAGTGTGGGGATCTATGTGGTAAATGAACACTGAGGCAGACATGCGCCGTGCCAGGGCCGGATGATGCCGTTTCTCCTCCCATAGCCCGACCTCCTCTGCTTGGCTCACGCACACATCATATCCCCTCCCTTGGCACACGCAGGGAGGGAGCCCACCTCCTCCGCCCGCCTCTCTCCCTACAGTGGAGGACCAGGCGTGAGCCAGCCGAGGATGGAGGAGGTAGGGGGAGGGCAGAGCTGGGCGGAGTGACAGGAGGACGCGCCTGGGAGCCGAGGACAGCGGGAGGCACGGCGAGTGCTCCGGGAGGATGCTCCATGCCGGCGCGGGCTGTAACCGCCGGGGCCCGGGCGGGCGCCCCCCGCCAGGGCAGCAGCAGGTACAAGGGCCAGTGACAGTGGGCGGGCGCTATGGGCGGTGGGCAGAGACCGGCGGCGGCACCTGTTATCGTCCCCCTCAACTCCACACTGATGCCGCTAAAGCGCGCTTTGAGGGTTCTCTGTGCGATTGAATGTTAGAAGTCAAGCTACTAGCTTGCTCGCTAGGAAAACAAACAGGCAAATGTAATTCCCAGTGACCGGGGCAGAGAGGCAGGTAGAGGCAACACGGCAAAGCGCACCCAGGTTTCCATCGTGCTCCTTTCATCCACCAG
This sequence comes from Lissotriton vulgaris, assembly GCF_964263255.1. NCBI lineage: Eukaryota > Metazoa > Chordata > Amphibia > Caudata > Salamandridae > Lissotriton > Lissotriton vulgaris. The sequence continues at coordinate 2,080,053,211 of NC_141689.1, read as the reverse complement.
CTCCCACCAACTTTTAAGGATGAGCATCCTATTCCGCGAAGCTCCCCCTCTTCACTTAGTGCTCTGCCCAGCCCTCTGCCTGGTACCTAGTCTCTTCCCACCGGGCGCCGGGGTTTTCATTCAGTTCTGTCCTCTAGTTGGCACAGGCTGTTCTCTCCTTCTGGGAGGAGCGCAGAACGGGCGCATCAGTGATTCAAAGCGTGTCTGTCCTACGACCCTTGGGTGAACCTCGGTATGAGCTGCTGCTTCCCCGGCATATTTCGTACCGGTCCTATTTTTTCGACCATCCCACGCACTTGTTTGCCTCACTGCAAAGAAGTGCTCGCACCTTTCTTTCAAATAAAACAGAGCCGAGAGTGAGTACCTGTGTGCTTGCACTTTCGACCGGGATTTTAAAACCCGTAAAATTTTCTGTCTACCATGGGTGGCGAGCGAGGGCATTTTTACAGCATTTATTGAAAAGCGCAGGTGTTCGTTTCTACAAGAAACACTGTACATAGCAAATCCACGCGAGCTAAGAGTCTTTATCACTTTGAATGGATGCATTTTGTGGAATGGATGAAGTTTTGGTGGAAGAAGGATTTAGACACATACTAACCAGAATACATAATAAATATATTATGACATTAAGCAAATACATGTCAAATGCGGGAAATTTACCCCAGGAAATTGGTTGGCTGAGGACGTACTGCAGGTAAGGGAGTCTTCAGCCTGGTGGGGATAGTTTGGAAGCAGTGCACTGTGAAGACTGTCTTGTATGTGTCTATGCCTAAATGTTATAGTATGTATGAACTAGGAACCTAAAAGAAACCGAGTGCTCACGCGGGGTGAATGAATGAATAACACGCATGGGTAGCTGTTGTCTAATAGGTAAGTTCAAGTTCGGAAATTTGTATAGTGCACTACTCACCCAGAGGGTCTCAAGGCGCTTGGGGGAGGGGGGGGAAACTTTACTTGTCGAATATCCAGGTTTTAAGTTGCTTTCTGAAGGAGAGGTGGTTCTGTACAAGGCAGAGGTGGGTGGGGAGAGAATTCCAGGTTTTGGTCGCTAAGTAGGAGAAGGTTCTTCCCCCCATGGTGGATCTATAGATGCGCGGAATTGCGGCGAGGGCTTGATTGGATGATCGTAGTTGGCGGGTGGGGGTGTAGAAGGACAGTCGCGTGTTGAGGCATTCGAGTCCTAGGTCGTAGAGGGCTTTGTGTGCGTGGGTGAGGAGACGGAACGTTATTCTCTTGTTGACGGGGAGCCAGTGGAGGTCTTTCAGGTGACCGGAAATGTGAGCTTGACGGGGGATGTCCAGTATGAGTCTAGCTGAGGCGTTTTGGATGCGTTGGAGTTTTTTCTGTAGTTTGGCTGTGGTTCTGGCGTAAAGGGTGTTTCCGTAATCCAGTCGGCTTGTGACCAGTGCGTGAATGACTGTCTTCTTTGTTTCGGTGGGGATCCAGCAGAAGATTTTTTTGACCATGCGTAGGATGTTGAAGCATGAGGATGAGACGGCGTTGACTTGTTTGGTCATCGAGAGGGAGGAGTCCAGGATGAAGCCCAGGTTACGTGCATGGTCCATAGGTATGGGTGCGGTTCCCAGGGCTGGTGGCCACCATGAGTCGTCCCAGGTGGAGGGGGATGATCCTAAGATGAGGACTTCCGTTTTGTCCGAGTTCAGTTTTAGACGGCTGTTCTTCATCCACTCGGCTACTTCTTTCATTCCTTCATGTAAGTTGGTTTTGGCGGTGTTTGGGTCTTTGGTGAGGGAGAGGATCAGCTGGGTGTCGTCTGCGTAGGAGATGATGTTGAGGTTGTGTTGGCGTGCGATGGATGCGAGGGGACTCATGAATACGTTGAAGAGGGTGGGACTGAGTGATGATCCTTGTGGTACGCCGCAGATGACTTTGGTGGCCTCTGATCTGAAAGGGGGGAGGCGGACTCTCTGGGTTCTTCCGGCGAGGAACGAGATGATCCAGTCCAATGCTTTTCCTTGTATTCCGATGTTGCTGAGGCGTTGTATTAGGGTGCTATGACAGACTGTGTCGAAGGCTGTGAGGTCAAGTAGGATGAGGGCAGCTGTTTCTCCGTTGTCCAGTAGAGTTCAGATGTCGTCTGTTGCTGCGATGAGTGCGGTTTCGGTGCTGTGTTTGGCTCGGAAGCCGGACTGTGAGGGGTCGAGGGATTTGTTGGCTTCGAGGAAGGCGGCGAGCTGACTGTTGACGGCTTTCTCAATAACTTTGGCAGGGAATGGGAGGAGCGATATGGGGCAGTAGTTCTTGAGTTCAGTGGGGTCTGCTGTGGGTTTCTTCAGAAGGGCGCTGAGTTCTGCATGTTTCCAGCTTACCGGGAAGGTAGCGGAGTTGAGGGAGCAGTTGATGACGTCTCGGAGATGGGGTGCGATGATGGAGTCTGCTTTGTTGAAAATGTGGTGGGGACATGGGTCGGTTGGCGATCCTGAGTGGATGGAGTTCATCAGGCGGATGGTGTCTTCAGTGGTGATTGGGTTCCAGGCGCAAAGGTAGTTAGAGGGGGGGGTAGGTTCGGAGGTGGGTGGAGTGGACTGGTACCCGGACTGGTTTTCAAAGCTGTTATGTATGTCGGCGATTTTGTTGTAGAAGAAAGAGGCTAGGGAGTCGCAGAGGTCTTGGGAGGGAGTGATGTCGTTGGAGCCGGCGGTGGGGTTGGTAAAATCTTTGACAATGTTGAATAGTTCCTTGCTGTTGTGGGCGTTGTTGTCAAGTCGATCCTTGAATGCTGATTTCTTGGTGGATCGGATCAGTTGGTGGTGTTTGCGGGTTGCGTTCTTGAAGGTGGTCAGGTTGTCAGTGGTTGGGTTTTTTCTCCAGGCATTCTCGAGGGTGCGACATAACTTCTTGGATTTCTTAAGGTCATCGTTGAACCAGTGGGCTTTTTTGTTACCTTACTTGGTTTGATGGTTTTTCAAGGGTGCTAGTTCGTCTGCGCTGTGGGTGATCCATTGTGTGAGGTTGGTGGCTGCTTGGTTTGGGTCCGATGATTTGGCAGGAGGATTTTGGTGAAGCGATGTGAAGAGCTGGTCAGTAGTAATTTTGTTCCAGTTTCTTCGGGGACTAGGTTGTGGGGGGTTGTGGATCGTGGTCTTTTTGTAGTTGAAGTGAACGCAGCTGTCGTCCGTCCAGTGGAGAGCTGTGGTGTGATTGAAGGAGATGTGCTTGCTGGAGGTGAAGATAGGGTCGAGCGTGTGTCCGGCATAGTGGGTGGGGGTATTGACAAGTTGTTGGAGTCCGAGGTTGGCCAGGTTGTCCAGAAGGGTGGTGGTGTTGGAGTCGTTTTTCTTTTCCAGGTGGTAGTTGAGGTCTCCCAGTAGAATGTAGTCCTCGGAGGGGAGGGCGTGTGGGCTGATGAAGTCAGTGATGTCATCGCTGAATTGTGTGCGGGGTTCTCGTGGTCTGTAGATGAGGGTGCCTCTGAGTGTGGTCTTGGGGTCGGTGTGGATCTGGAAGTGGAGGTGTTCGGTGGATGTGAGGTTGTCGTCGGAACTGGTCGTGATACGGATGGTGTTCTTATGGACGATGGCGATGCCTCCTCCTGTTTGGTTGGTGCGGTCCTTTCGGATGATCTTGTAGCCGTCCGGGATGGCTATGGCAATGTCGGGTGCTGATGAGGCGTTCATCCAGGTTTCTGTAAGGAAGGCGACATCCGGCGATGTAGTGTCGAGTAGGTTCCAGAGTTCAATGGCGTGTCTGTGGACCGAGCGGGTGTTGAGCAGGATGCACTTTAGGTGGTTAGTGTCGGAGCTCTGATTGGAGTCTGTGGATTTGGTGTGGGTCCTGATGCAGTCGAACTTGCAGGAGTGGCAGGTGAAGGGTCCATGGGTGTGTCCTGGGGCGGCTTGGTAGCAGTTTGGGAGTCGGCCGGGGTTAAGTGCGGAGAGGGTTGCGGCGTCGTACGTTATGCGGGTGGAGTGGGTTTTGCGGGGGCCAGGGGGTCTGGCGCTGGGCGAGGTCCAGGCGCGGACGGGCGTAAAAGGGCTTACCTTTGGCGCACCTTTGGCGCGCATTGGGCACGACCGCTGCGCGCAGAAGCATCTGTCATATCTGGATAGTGGAGGGGGCAGGGGCGAGGGAGGAGCAGCTGGGAGGCGGGAGCGGGGTGGAGAGCCGGGCAGGGAGGCACAACAACAAACAACAAAATGGCAGCAAGCCAAAAGCCTAACAGGACGAGATTGGGGCAAAACTTAGATAATGGCTATGAAATGGCCAGTGGTACCGGCAGAATCAGGTACAAATGAACAATCCAGGCAAAGGCAGCAAAGCACAACCGAATGTCTAAGAAAGCGCACCTCAGCCACACAGCGCTACGATGTAAACACTATCAGCGCTACAATACAAATGCAATTATCAATCAGGCACAATAATGAGCAGGAGCAATGCGAGCACAACCGAATGTCTAAGAAAGCGCACCTCAGCAACACAGCGCTACGATATAAACGCTATCAGCGCTACGATATAAACGCTATCGGCGCTACGATATAAATGCAATTATCAATCAGGCACAATAATGAGCAGGAGCAATGCGAGCAATGCGGGTAATGCGATATGGCTTAAGTTACAAAGAGCTGTCTAGGGGTATAGCGCTACGATACCAATGGAGCCTGGAGCAGCGTGAGGAGCGACCGCTTCTGATGAGTTCAGGACGGTCACAGCGTTTGCAAAGGAGGGTCGAGCCTAAACTTTCAGTGGGAGGGAGGAGCAGCTGGGAGGCGGGAGCGGGGTGGAGAGCCGGGCAGGGAGGCACAACAACAAACAACCAAATGGCAGCAAGCCAAAAGCCTAACAGGACGAGATTGGGGCAAAACTTAGATAATGGCTATGAAATGGCCAGTGGTACCGGCAGAATCAGGTACAAATGAACAATCCAGGCAAAGGCAGCAAAGCACAACCGAATGTCTAAGAAAGCGCACCTCAGCCAGACAGCGCTACGATATAAACGCTATCAGCGCTACAATACAAATGCAATTATCAATCAGGCACAATAATGAGCAGGAGCAATGCGAGCACAACCGAATGTCTAAGAAAGCGCACCTCAGCAACACAGCGCTATGATATAAACGCTATCAGCGCTACGATATAAACGCTATCAGCGCTAGGATATAAATGCAATTATCAATCAGGCACAATAATGAGCAAGAGCAATGCGAGCAATGCGGGTAATGCGATATGGCTTATGAAGCAAGTTCATCAGCATGGTCAGAGAGCAGAGCAGTGACATGAATATCAGCAACAGCAGCCACATCAACTTCCTCAACCTCAAGTACCGCAGCAGTAGCAAGCGGAGTCACAACACTCGCCACAACAGCTGCCACCACAGTCATTATCACAGTAGCAATGACGACTGTAATAATAGTTGCAAGCACCTTCCACCATAGCTGTCTGTAATCACAGCAGGGACCACAGTACTAACAACAGCTACCACGATGGCAGGCACAACAGTTTTTTTTAAGTTTGAGTTTATTGAGGACAGTGAACAGCATTCAGTATTGGCATAAGAAGTAACAACAAAATATAACAAAAATTAAGAAATATGAAATGCATCATAAAGCGTACAATAAAGCTGCCGAAAAACATATAGATAGAGATAAATATACATCTTATGCTGTAAAAACTGTTGAAGTGTATAAAGTACAAAAAGAGGGTTCACAAGCGGGAGTGATGGGATAGAGGGAAAATGTTAGCTGAATAACATAGACAAAAAATAACAATAGAAACTGTTGACATATTTGAAAGAGAGAAAAACATCAGATATTTGCATTAATAAAACTGTAATAAAATTAAGGAAAATAGACAAAGAAATGAACTCAAGGTGGTGTCTGATACGCAGCAGACCCATAAATGGTTTTGCTGGCAAGAAGGCTAAATTAGGATAACACATTAATTATTGGGAGCCATAAAATATCTCTCTTTATAGTTAAGGATATAGGAGAAACATAATTAGAATCAGCCTATGATTAAAACAGACAGCATTCCACCAAGACCTAAAAGTATCAATGTGACCCTGTTTCCAATTAGACATTATTAAATGAAAAGCAATAGCCAGCAATAAATGTATTAAGTTATGACTTGGAGCTAACTGAGACCAATGAGGATCTATACTTCCCAAGGAAATGTTTGAAAAGGAAAAGGGAATAGTAATCTTAAAAATCTTGTTGATATGTTGCCATACCAGCTTCCAAAACTGGAGAACAGAAGGACACAAACAACATATTTAAATCAGAATTTTAACTAGTACAGACCAGCAAGCTGTAGAGAATGCTTTTAAGTTAATGGGAATACATAATAAATGATGATAAACAAAATAAAGAGTCTATAAATTGATTTCAGTCCATGAAGATTCTGTCATAAAATTGTTTTAATCTTTTAATTACTTTAAGGGAGCTTGTGCTCTCCATATAGTGAGGTTGTCTCTGGTACCCCTTCTATTAACACATGCACAATAATAGCAATCATCCACTGGGACCTCTCCTCTGTCCCCAGGCACTTATTGTAGCCTAACCCATTGTCTTTATACATGAAAGCTGCACAATTAGGCTTTGATAGAGAAGATGCAATCTGAGTTATATTGTTCCATTGAATAAAAGAACAAAACATTGTTTTCTACTTGTGAATGGGCCTTGGGTGGGCTACCAGGCTATTTTAGGAGGATCTGGCCCACCCTCTAGAACCAGTCCTGTTCATATGGCTGGTGTGTGTTGCACGAAAATTATAGAATACATTCTTTGCATTTTTCAACACACAGCCATTGAACTATTCTTTGATCTTTTGATATATATCACCCTCCATGTTGTATGTGCCACAGATTTTTGCATGTTTTTTAAGCGGTACTGTTTTAGCACGCTCTACATGCTCCAGCCACTTTTGAGCTCCCCCATTTTTAGTATGTCCTTCCTTTGTTTCCATCCTCTGGCAATTCAGTGTACGTTGTCTCCTACAATACGCGTTCTAGTCTTTGACACACTTTCCGCTTGCCACGGTATTTCCACTCTTTAATTCCATCGGGGATTCACTTTTCTCCATGGGCCCCACAGTGTTCCGAGTTTTGAGCAAGCATGTACAGGTATCCATTAATGTTTAAATTTTTATATCCATGGCCACGCTTTATGATGAATATATCGTACTTAAGACAGATTAATTCTCTTAGTTTGTGCTAACAGTAAGCATATTACACAGTGCTATGTGGAATAACTAGGTTTGCTCTGCTACTATTTTTGCTTGTTTGTTTCACTCTACTTCTAAGACGTCATGTATTTTTGAGTGGTAGCATGTATTTTTAGTGCAAACAAGTGCGCAATTTATTACGGTTTGTGGCCACTTTTATAGACTGTGCTTGGGTTTTAGAATTGACGGTCTCTGAATGGAATAATGATGACATTGTGAACTAGGACCTTGTCTTGTTTGCTATGTTGTGCCGATTTACTTTTGAAGCTCACACGGTTTATTGCCACGACAGGGTGGTTTCCTGCATTTAGCACTTTTGTTTATCACATGGTGAATTTTCAATTCAGCATAATTGAAGCCCTGCCTCTATCTTTTCCTCCCTTGTCAAATGCCTTTCTTACTAATTGGCCAATTGGTTTACTCATCCCTAGATTCTATCATCCGGGATATATGCAGATTTCTAAAGAAATACCTCATTAGTTGGGTTAGGTGGGAAGAGTACAAATTGATTTTCATGGTATAACATAAATTGAGTTTCAGACTATCTCTGTGTTATTTCTTGCAGATTGCTACCATTTTCTTGCTGTCCTGATGAAGACTTGTGGTAGTAAGCCTAAGGGGTTGAAACGTTGATTAGGTTCCACCTGGTTCATTTATTGATAGACTGCGTAAACCCAAATGTTCATACCATTGGGATTCTAAGAATTTGTTTTGTTCTATGGTTTTGAATCACAGTACCTAGTGTAAAAATTGCCATTGTAATGTATGCTGGTTAATGTTTGGCACACTCACTCTGCACCGTCACTTGGAGCCCCTGTATCAATTTCACTGTTGACTAGACTGACTGTCTATTGTACTCATGTTTTGACATATTGTCACTCAACATAAAATATTGACTGCTGGGCAGCCACGGCCGGAAGTGGGAGTACCTGCAGGGCGGTGACATGGGGAGGGGGAGGGGCAGGGTGGGGGGTAGTAATGTATGGATTACGGAGCTTCCCAGGTAAGTAAACATTTGAATAAATAAAACAAATTTCGTTGAGTGCACTGCAAATCCCCAAATGCGATGCAGTGCGCGCAACGAAATTCGTTTATTTATTTAAATGTTTACTTACCTGTAAAACTCTGTAATCCATGCATTACTAATTCCACTCTGCCCCTTCCCCTCCCCACGTGACCGCCCTGCAGGTACTCCCACTGCCGGCCGTGGCTGCTGCCGGTGAAATTGTGCTGATTATCTATTGAAACTTGGCCAATTTTATCATGCTTTAGTTATATTTAAAATTATTTCTAGTGGAACACTGTTCTTTATGATGCATTGTAGTCCATCATTTTTCAGCTCCAAGTGCCACTACAGATGACAGAGACCAGCCATATGCCAATAGCGTTTGTCCTGCTCGTATAGGTCCAGTCTTCCCTGAACTTCTAAGGCATATCCCTCCCTTTTAAACAGGAGGACAGACAACTCCAGATCAGTTTTGGCCTTTTGCATCTATGTTACTATAAGAATGGGCCTCCTGTGGGCCTCTCAGTGAATGTAATTCATCCTGAGATCAGTAGTCACACTATTACCCCCGTGGGTTTGCCAAACTCCCCCCTCCCCATTTATAAAATACCTGGCCTGGGGGATGGGGTTCCCAGGCCAAAATTAGCCACAAGGCCCCCTTCCCTTATAATAAAAAAAAACTACTGGCACTATGCCAAAGGCATTGGGCCCTTTCTGCACCACTCTGCAGTTTTGCCTCCTGGAGCGCTGCTGTTTGGGGGATGAAGTCCCCTTTGCTGCTGAGGGTCCTTGGAGTTCAACAAGACTTTCTGTGACCTCCAGTAAGTCCCACACAGTGGAGTTGCTGAGATGTCTTTGGAGGCCACATCTCCTTCTCCACCACTCTGCAAATGTACCTCCTGGCGCATTACTTGTTGGGGCTGAAGTCCCCTTGCCTCTTGAGGGTCCTTGGGGGCCAGAAACCCCTCCTGTTCACTCCAGTAAGTCCCATACAGTGGGATTGCTAAGAGGGTGGTCTGAGGCCATGCTGCCCCCTGTTAGACTTGGCACCATTGGCGTGAGTCTCCCTTCCTCCTTTTGCTGTTGCCTCATCTGTTTTTGCTGGTCTAGATGCTTTGGGCACTTTGCCACTGCTGTTCAGTGCCAAAGTGCAAGTGCTCCCGATTGTAAATTGTTGTATGAATTAGTGATTCCATGATTGGTTATTTGATGTACTTGTCAGACCCTAGTACAGTGCACCATGTGTGCCCAGGGCCTGTAAATTAAATGCTGCTGGTGGGCTTGCAGCACTGATTGTGCCACCCACAGAAGCCGCTTGTAAAATGTGGCTCAGGCCTGCCATTGCAGAGCCTGTGTGCAGTCTGGGACTGCCATGTTGACTTGGCAAGTGCACACACTTGCCAGTCTCTAAACCTTCCCTTTTCTGCATGTTAGTCACCTTTAAGGTAGGCCCAAGGTACCCCTGTTGCCAGGGTGTATTGTATGTGAAAGGTAGAACACGCCCTGATGTGTGTGGCAGGTCCTGATACTGAAATACTGCCAATTTAGTTTTTGACTATTGCAAGGCTATCTGTTCCCATAGGCCAGAATGGGCAGTTTGATTATAACATCTTATAAACATAACTGATCCAGGGACCAAGAATGTGGAGAAGTGTGGCTCACTGGTTAGAGGAGGCAGACCCGGACACTGAGATCAGGCCCGGGACCAGGGTTCAATTCCCGACACGGCAGGGTCTTGAGCCCAAAATGTCCACGGACTTGGTAATTCTCGCTTCGGTGCCTACTTGAATCACAGGTTCACACTCTGCAACTCTGGGCAATAGCTTGCTTAATCTCCACAACGGCCCCACGCAGCGGGATGCCTGGCTTTCACCTTGGGGATACCAAGTAGGGGCTATCTCACAGGGAAAAACCAGGACGGGTTCCCAATAAAGCGCTTTGAGACCTGGCGGTGATATTGCGCTATATAAAAACCCATCCATCCATCCAATGTAAAATAAAGTTTAGTATGCCTGAACTCAGAATGTTAAAGAAGTACATCTTTTAGTGTGGGTGATTTTAACATTCTGTGTTTGAAAATACCACTTTTAGAAAGTAGGTATTTTCTTGCCTAACTATCCAGTGTGCCTCCGCTAGGTTTGTGTATTGCATGTCTGGCTTGTGAGTGACAGGAGATGGGAGAGGGCTGCGGCTCCAGCAGTCTCATGAGCCAGGGCTGGGCTGAATGGGACCTGGGTTGAATTTAGAGTAGGGGGAGGAGATTTCCTTTCACCTGCCTGGGCCAGGTCTGCTTCCTTTCACCTTATCTGGGCCAGGTCTGCTTTCAACTATGCTGTCTCTATCTCTTGCCAGGAAGCTGCACACGAGAGGACAGAACTGGTTTTGCCTGGGTAGAGAAACTCTCTGCCTTCAGAGACAAATGATTTCTGTGTATAAAAAGGGGACCCAGTCTCCAGAACTTTGGATCACTTCTTGGAAATCAAGAGGAACCTTTGCCAAGGAGAAGAAACCGGAGAAGCTGATGGAAGATTACTACCCCTGTGCTGTTGGCTGTTTGGAGTTTGGCCTGCAGTGGTTACTTGTTGCCAAGGAAAGGAGAAAAGGACTTTGCTGTTTGCTTTGCCATTTTGAGGAAGATCTCCAACAGCTTGAAATTTAGCTTGCCCCCTGTCTGTAGTCTCAGGGAACTATAACACATACATTTAAAGGGGACCCAAGGGCAATTTAACGACCAGCTCTGAGTACACGCCCTATTGACATATTTCACCAGAAAGTATCAGAGGGTCAAAAGCCTACAGGAAATTGATCAGGACAGTAAAGTAAGATGCCGTCTCTAGCTGTGTGACTGGAGAAGTGGATAAATACAAAGGGCCAGGTCAGGTAAGTATCTGGTCTCTGGCACCCATCAGTCGCTACTCGGAACCGCCCTTCATCATTTGGGGCTCCGAGAACCAACACTGCACCTGATAAGGTTTATTTAACAGAAAAGGCGTAGTCTTCCTGTTAGTCGGTGCATAATGATTGATGGATGAAAAGTTACGTGCTGGTGAAGTAACTGATGGGGTAAAGAAATATGTGTGCAGTGCAAAAGCAAAATGATACCAAGGGTAGAAAAAAAGTGAATAAAATAGGTTTAAGGAGCGACAAAGAACTTTAATAGAGTATAGCTCCTAACACCTATATTAAAAATAGCCAAGACAGGGAAAAATTATAACCTGTCTAGTGATGGAACGTGGTCGACATGTTTCAGCAATTATCGGCCATTAGCCTTGCCTTCTTCAGGACCTAGACATATCGCTACTGCAAATATAAAACCCCAAACAAGTGAAAAGGTGTTTCAATAAAAGAAAGAGAAAAATGGAACAACTTAGATACGCAAGTGTCACCTGGACCTCCTAGGTGTGCTTGTTCCAACTTCTTCTCACTCAGTCAATGGTGGACTGAAAACAGAAATGTACAACATGAGCGTAGCACCCACAAACTGCCCAACACAAACCTGTGCTATCACCCGTTATATATTTATTAACATCGGTGAGGTCCATAGCAAGAAAGTCTGACCAATCACACTGTTTGTACTAGTGTATAGTGTTTACCATAGAAATTGAAACTTTTCAAGTTTCACAAACTACTTCTTACCTGGTTAGTGAGAAGTAGAGACCTCACCCTACCTGGCTGCGGCTCAGGAAAAAGGTGAAGCACCGCGCTGCAAAAGTGAATAAATCAAAACCATTCGAATCACTCACTATAAGTGCCAACAAACGGTCAAAAGTTGCCAAAAAGTACTATTCTAAGTAAATACGTACAAGGAGTAGAATTACTAGCAAGGTAAAAGAGGCGGTGAGATGTTCTAACCGCTCCAAACAAAGAATCCATAATTGTGTAATCGCTGTAGTAGTAGCGATATGCAACCTATAATGTGGATTGTGGTAGCTTGATGACAATAGAAAAATGCCCAAAGAAGTTCTACTTTGCTGCCCAAATGCCCAAGATTGACCCAGCATAGGGGCAGACAGTTTCGCTGTTCTTCTTTGCTGCCCAAATGCCCAAGATTGACCCAGCATAGGAGCAGACAGTACGGCAGTATGGCAGTATATGGTATCCGCGCACCACACATGGTGGTATATACTTATCAAATGGTTGCGTGTTACCGCTACAAAATCTACAGACAGCCCTGGCGTAAAAGCCTGTTGTGTTATTATCACTGCACCTATAGAGTGCAGTGGTGCAGTATGATCCCATCCGCACATAGAGTGTGCGCTTCAAGCGGGAGTCGCGTTTTCGTATCTATTAAATTCTAAGTGATAAATGCCCAAGGACGAGAAGAGAGCTCACCTCTCCGTCGGTACTTCGTTCAGGCATCTGTGCCATCTGGGGAGGTACCGGCAGTTTGTTTACCAGCGCTTATATCATCTCTTTTCGTATTCGCTGGCACAGTCACGTGGCGCGCTGAATCGCCGCGTCACGCATTGAAAGTTGTCTTGGGGGCTGTGAGTGGAGGAGCCCGCGGCTGATGTAGCCAATCGAGCGCTTTTGTTTCGGTAGTCAAGGTGATGGTTAAACAAATGAACGCCATACATCTAAAGCGTAATAGTCACTGAATACGGGATCAACGCTCAGACCTTGCGTTAAGATTTAGATTAATGCCCGCTAGAAGAAAAATTCAATGACCACATTAATGAGGTTCAACAGAGTCCGTATAACCACTCGTGGGCAATTAGACAAGAGAGATAGAGGGAAATTTAATGGACCCCATTATTAAGGTTCACCAGAAACCACATTAATATACAGCCGTATTTATATATAACCATACCTATATACAATCATATATAGTCATATATAATCACTTGGGGATAGTTGGATAAGAGGACTGATAGTCTGCTGATATCAGAACGAGGACCAGGGTATGTCGTCATTCAGTCCTGCCCGATCGGTGCCCAGTTTCAGAACCCATCTCTGTTCTTTCTTGAGCAGGAAGTCACTCACATTCGTCACGTGAGACGGAATGAACGGTTTCTCCAAGACCGTCCATTTAAAAGAGGTGGGTGTATGGTTCAGGCTAATGAAGTGGGTTGTAAGCCTAGTGGCCTGCCTCTTGCAGTTGATGGTACTTCTGTGTTCAGATAGCCTCACCTTGATCTTACGGGTGGTCATCCCCACATATCTAAGCCCACAGGGACAGGTGATTAGATAAATAAGCTTATCGCTGTTGCAATTAGTAAACTTTATCTGCCTCCAAGGCCTGGACGTCCCAATATCGCCACCAGGGAGACCGATCATCTCGGGCATCGGGTCGATTTTAGAACCCTTGTCGATGTTTGTTGACCATTTTCTACGCCCAATGGTCCAAACAATGCCCACTTACCTGAAAGACACTACCGACGTCTTGCGTCTACTTCCGGATCTGAACTTTGATATTACAACTGACTTGCTAGTCTCCTTTGATGTGGAGGCTTTATACACCTCCATACCTCTGGATGAAACCCTAGAAGTGATACATTCTCTGCTGGATACTACTGAGATAGACACCATCACCCCGGTACATTTCATAATGGCCTGCGCTACTCTAGCGATGAAGAAGAACTTTTTCAAGTTCGAAGATAAAATATACCTGCAAGTGTCTGGAACCAGCATGGGGAGCGTTTATGCCCCCAGTCTGGCAAATCTCTATGTACACTATTTCGAACAACGGTTTGTCCTCACTGAGTCCAATCCATACTTTGATCAGATAAGAACTTGGAAACGATATATCGACGATATATTGGTGATATGGCGGGGTTCCAGAGCTAGCTGCGAGGATTTCCTAGGGTGGCTAAACAGCAGAAATGCTTCCCTACGCTTTAGCATTGAAATTGGCGACAACAACCTGGCCTTTCTTGATCTCATGATCAAGGCTACTGACACTGGACTACAGTCGGAACTATACAGGAAGCCCATGTCCATAAATTCTCTCCTGATGTACGACAGTTACCATCCAAAATCCCTACGGGACAATTTGCCTTTTGGGCAATTTCTACGGATTCAGAGAAATTGCTCCACTGACACAGCCTTCAAGATGCATTCTACTGCACTCAAGAACCAGTTGGTCAATAGAAAATATCCTCCCCGACTGGTACATCGGGCCATGAAGCGGGCTAGTAATAATAATCGAGCAGCATTGCTAGAACCCACTACTCTGAAAGCACCTCTGGAGAGGCTTACCTTTGTACATACTTTTGGTACATTGTCAAACAACATAAAAAAGGCAGTGAAGAAACGTTGGTCAATCTTGAACTCAGGACCCCATTCTATCCAACAACCGTTGTTCTCTTTCAAGAGGGGACCCAATTTACGAGATAGAATGGTTCATACTAGACCACAAGATGAGACCCCCAGAGCGGTGGGTACCCTATGGGACTTACCCCCTGTGTCAGGCCATCACCCATGCGGCACATGTCAATCATGTGCTCAAACGTCCAAAACCACAGAGATCGATATTGGGACGTCCAGGCCTTGGAGGCAGATAAAGTTTACTAATTGCAACAGCGATAAGCTTATTTATCTAATCACCTGTCCCTGTGGGCTTAGATATGTGGGGATGACCACCCGTAAGATCAAGGTGAGGCTATCTGAACACAGAAGTACCATCAACTGCAAGAGGCAGGCCACTAGGCTTACAACCCACTTCATTAACCTGAACCATACACCCACCTCTTTTAAATGGACGGTCTTGGAGAAACCGTTCATTCCGTCTCACGTGACGAATGTGAGTGACTTCCTGCTCAAGAAAGAACAGAGATGGGTTCTGAAACTGGGCACCGATCGGGCAGGACTGAATGACGACATACCCTGGTCCTCGTTCTGATATCAGCAGACTATCAGTCCTCTTATCCAACTATCCCCAAGTGATTATATATGACTATATATGATTGTATATAGGTATGGTTATATATAAATACGGCTGTATATTAATGTGGTTTCTGGTGAACCTTAATAATGGGGTCCATTAAATTTCCCTCTATCTCTCTTGTCTAATTGCCCACGAGTGGTTATACGGACTCTGTTGAACCTCATTAATGTGGTCATTGAATTTTTCTTCTAGCGGGCATTAATCTAAATCTTAACGCAAGGTCTGAGCGTTGATCCCGTATTCAGTGACTATTACGCTTTAGATGTATGGCGTTCATTTGTTTAACCATCACCTTGACTACCGAAACAAAAGCGCTCGATTGGCTACATCAGCCGCGGGCTCCTCCACTCACAGCCCCCAAGACAACTTTCAATGCGTGACGCGGCGATTCAGCGCGCCACGTGACTGTGCCAGCGAATCCAAAAAGAGATGATATAAGCGCTGGTAAACAAACTGCCGGCACCTCCCCAGACGGTACAGATGCCTGAACGAAGTACCGACGGAGAGGTGAGCTCTCTTCTCGTCCTTGGGCATTTATCACTTAGAATTTAATAGATACGAAAACGTGACTCCCGCTTGAAGCGCACACTCTATGTGCGGATGGGATCATACTGCACCACTGCACTCTATAGGTGCAGTGATAATAACACAACAGGCTTTTACGCCAGGGCTGTCTGTAGATTTTGTAGCGGTAACACGCAACCATTTGATAAGTATATACCACCATGTGTGGTGCGCGGATACCATATACTGCCATACTGCCGTACTGTCTGCTCCTATGCTGGGTCAATCTTGGGCATTTGGGCAGCAAAGAAGAACAGCGAAACTGTCTGCCCCTATGCTGGGTCAATCTTGGGCATTTGGGCAGCAAAGTAGAACTTCTTTGGGCATTTTTCTATTGTCATCAAGCTACCACAATCCACATTATAGGTTGCATATCGCTACTACTTCAGCGATTTTACAATTATGGATTCATTGTTTGGAGCGGTTAGAACATCTCACCGCCTCTTTTACCTTGCTAGTAATTCTACTCCTTGTACGTATTTACTTAGAATAGTACTTTTTGGCAACTTTTGACCGTTTGTTGGCACTTATAGTGAGTGATTCGAATGGTTTTGATTTATTCACTTTTGCAGCGCGGTGCTTCACCTTTTTCCTGAGCCGCAGCCAGGTGGGGTGAGGTCTCTACTTCTCACTAACCAGGTAAGAAGTAGTTCGTGAAACTTGAAAAGTTTCAATTTCTATGGTAAACACTATACACTAGTACAAACAGTGTGATTGGTTAGACTTTCTTGCTATGGACCTCACCGATGTTAATAAATATATAACGGGTGATAGTACAGGTTTGTGTTGGGCAGTTTGTGGGTGCTACGCTCATGTTGTACATTTCTGTTTTCAGTCCACCATTGACTGAGTGAGAAGAAGTTGGAACAAGCACACCTAGGAGGTCCAGGTGACACTTGCGTATCTAAGTTGTTCCATTTTTCTCTTTCTTTTATTGAAACACCTTTTCACTTGTTTGGGGTTTTATATTTGCAGTAGCGATATGTCTAGGTCCTGAAGAAGGCAAGGCTAATGGCCGATAATTGCTGAAACATGTCGACCACGTTCCATCACTAGACAGGTTATAATTTTTCCCTGTCTTGGCTATTTTTAATATAGGTGTTAGGAGCTATACTCTATTAAAGTTCTTTGTCGCTCCTTAAACCTATTTTATTCACTTTTTTTCTACCCTTGGTATCATTTTGCTTTTGCACTGCACACATATTTCTTTACCCCATCAGTTACTTCACCAGCACGTAACTTTTCATCCATCAATCATTATGCACCGACTAACAGGAAGACTACGCCTTTTCTGTTAAATAAACCTTATCAGGTGCAGTGTTGGTTCTCGGAGCCCCAAATGATGAAGGGCGGTTCCGAGTAGCGACTGATGGGTGCCAGAGACCAGATACTTACCTGACCTGGCCCTTTGTATTTATCCACTTCTCCAGTCACACAGCTAGAGACGGCATCTTACTTTACTGTCCTGATCAATTTCCTGTAGGCTTTTGACCCTCTGATACTTTCTGGTGAAATGTAGTCTCAGGGATACAATGACTTCACGCCAAGCTCTCCTGAATTCCAACCAGCAAAGAGGTGCCTGCTGCTGTTTAGGACCTCTAGAGACTGTTTGTTGTTGGGAGCGACGCAACGAGGAAGAAGTGTGTCACATCCGCACTGATTCCTGACGCATTGCCGAGTCACGGAGAAGACGGGTGCCGCATCCGCACTTGGTCCCAACGCATTGCCGGGCCCCGGTGAAGAGGCGCGCTGCATCCACACGGCATCACCGAGAAGATTGTCGCAGCATCTGCCGTGAGGCTGCAAACGTTCACGCATCCACCGGATCGTCTCATGGCATCATGCCGCCATTTTGCCGCATTGCAGCGGATCGTCGCCACGCATCGAGGCACCATCTTGTCGCATCGTAACCGGAATGCAGTAAGAAATTGACGCATCTCCTCCTCTCTGGTAATGAACAGACGCATCGCCTCCCCTGCGCTGCAGTAAGGAACAGGTGTGCCGCCTCCCCGAAGCAAGGAACTGACGCATCGCCTTCCCTGTGACCCTTTTGTTTGTTTTGCATGATGCATCTAAGGTACTTTGTTGGAAAAGTGTCGCATTTACACCTCACATTGAACTGAACTATTTCTACCATTGAATAGCCTATTTTTTATTCTGTATTGTGGATTTTTGCAGTTTGGTCTTGTTTAGATAAATAATACGTATTTTTCCAAACTGGTGTGGTGTCCAATTGTAGTGTTTTTCACTGTGTTACTGTATGTGTTCACAAATGCTTTGCACACTGCCTCTGACATACACCTGTCTGCTTGTGCCAAGCTACCCAGGGGGTGAGCAGGTTTTTTTTTTAGGAGTGTGCCCCCCTTTCCCTGACGAGAAGCAAAAGTCCCTATTTGGACAAAGGTGCAAACCATTGACAACTAGAGACCCCCATTTCTAACACCCCCTTTTCCCTTCCACTCTACACAGGTGCCTTCTGGTGCACCACTATTTGGGGGATGTAGTCGCCTTGAATGCTGAGGGTCCTTGGGGGCCAACAAACTCTCCTGTTACCTCCAGTAAGTCCCAAACAGTGGGACTGCTGGGAGGACTTAAGAGGCCACGCCCTTTTTCCCACCACTCTGCAGACATGCTTCCTGGTGCACTGCTGGTTGGGGGATTAAGTCCCTTGGCTCCAGGGAGTCTTTGGGAGCCAACAAGCCCTCCTATTACCTCTAGTAAGTCCCACAGAGCAAGATTGCTATGAGGACTTTGGCGGCCATGCACCCTTTCTCCACCACTTTGCAAAGGCACTTCCTGGCACACTGCTAGTTGGGGAATTAAGTCTCTTTGGCTCCAGAGGGTCCTTGGGGCGGACAAGCCCTCCTGGTACCTCCAGTAAGTCCAACACAGTGGGATTGCTGAACGGTCTTCAGAGGCAATGCCCCCTTTCACCACCATTCTTCAAACACCTTCTGGAACACTGCTGGTTAGGGGATGAAGTCCCCTTGGATGCTGAGGGTCCTTGGGGGCCAACAAGCCCTCCTGTTACCTCCAGTAAGTCCAACAGAGAGTGATTGCTCTAAGGACTTTGGAGGCCACTCCCCCTTTCTCCACTTCTCCAAACGTGACTATTTGCTATAAAAAATAGATATTCACTTAAAAAAAACAAAGGTCACAGGGCCGTCTACTTAGGAAATAGAATTTGAAAAACCTTATAAATTCACTGCAAAAAACAAAGGTTACAGGGGCATTATAGTTAGAAAATAGAATTTAAAAAAACCCCGCAGAAATTCACTGAAAAAAACTAAGGTTACAGGAATGTTATCATTAGGTATACACATGAGGAGGGGGCCAGAGGAGATTCAAAGATCAGCCAGGCCGAACTCCCCAATAATAATCACCAAACAAACAAAGGCCCTCGGGTCTATTAAGGGAGGAAGAAAGAAGGAAAAAGGAACAACAACATCGTAATCCACAGTACATGTTCGAACTCGATCTCCCTACCTGCGGCAGGTTTTCAATATCGCCCATTGGCCAACGGGTTCCCATCGACTCCCGTGTTAATTTCAGGAACTATCGGTGACTTGGCCTAACCTACACTATTAATGGCATGCAGGATCCCGTGTACACCGACTATCCTGTCTTCCCAGAAGCGCGCACATGGTATCGGGCCGAACAGAGTGGTGAGTAGCTACTGCCCCATCTTGTGCATTTGTGCACCTAGCATACTTAGTTTAGGTTCCCTCTACCATGGTCACTCATGTGTTCCATGTCCTGGCGACTCATTGTTTTCTCCATGACAAAGTGTTTAGAGTGAGGATGGTTTACACCGTTCTGTGTTTGTCATACCCTCTAACACAGTACTTCACTCCGTAACAGAATGTATTGAGCGTGGGTAGTTTATACCATCCCGGGTGTTTATAGACAATTTTCCCTCAGCCACCACTATTGTGTGCAGGTGTCCAGCATGTTCCTTCCCTTTTGTGACACCACACTTTTGGAGATTGGCAACACTACCTTTCATGGTGTTATGATACATCCTTAAACACTGTTATTTACACTGCGCTACTGTGCAGTTGTTATACCTCTTTCAATACATCGACGTGCCTGGGTTATGTTCCATTCATCCTTCCAAGCTTGATCTCAGACTTTTTTGCCTGCACGCTATTTCTTTGAAATAACTCAAATTTGAGCTTCCATACCGAAGGTCCTGTAAATATACCTCAGGACCTCAGGATTGCCAGGGCTTTGCACCTGAGCCCCTTTCATGAGTGCTTAGCCCTCTGGTCCCTTTTTGCCGTTAGTCACAGCTGATTTTTATTTTCATTGTGGATTACCCTTACTAGCTTGTGATCTCTCCAGATGCTATATGTCAAGTCAAGTCAAGTCAGAGAATTTATATAGCGCACTACATACCCAGAGGGTTTCAAGGCGCTTAGAAGGGGAGGGGGATTACTTCTCAAATATCCACGTTTTAAGTTGCTTTCTGAATGCTAGGTGGTTCTGGGTAAGGCGAAGGTAAGCGGGGAGCGAGTTCCATGTCTTAGCAGCCAGGTATGAGAAGGATCTGCCTCCCATGGTGGTTTTGTTGATGCGAGGTACAGTGGCGAGGGCTTGGTTGGAAGAACGTAGTTGGCGGGAGGGGGTGTAGAAGGACAGTCGTGAGTTGAGGCATTCTGGTCCGATGTCGTAGAGTGATTTGTGTGCGTGGGTTAGCAGTCGGAAAGTGATCCTCTTATTGACGGGTAGCCAGTGGAGGTCTTTAAGATGACCAGAGATGTGTTCGTTGCGTGGGATGTCTAATATGATCCTGGCTGAGGCGTTTTGGATTCGTTGGAGCTTCTTCTGGAGTTTAGCGGTAGTGCCCGCGTAGAGGGTGTTACCGTAGTCGAGTCGGCTCGTGACCAGAGCGTGGGTGACTGTTTTCCTTGTTTCGGTGGGGATCCAGCGAAATGTTTTTCTGAGCATGCGGAGAATGTTGAAGCAGGATGAAGAGACGGCGTTGACCTGTCTGTTCATTGAAAGTGAGGAATCCAGGATGACGCCTAGGTTCCGTGCGTGGTCTGTCGGGATGGGTGCTTTTCCGAGGGCTTCCGGCCACCAGGAGTCGTCCCATGCAGAGGGGGATGTACCTAAGATGAGGACTTCTGTTTTGTCTGAGTTCAGTTTCAGACGGCTTTGTTTCATCCATTCGGCAACTTCTTTCATTCCTTCGTGTAGGTTAGTTTTGGCGGTGCTGGGGTCATTGGTGAGAGAAAGGATTAGTTGAGTGTCATCTGCGTAAGAGATGATGTTGAGGTTGTGTTGGCGTGCGATGGTCGCGAGGGGGCTCATGTATACGTTGAAGAGGGTGGGGCTGAGTGAGGATCCTTGTGGTACGCCACAGATGACTTCGGTGGCCTCGGACTTGAATGGTGGTAGGCGGACTCTCTGGGTTCTTCCGGTGAGGAACGAGGTGATCCATTCAAGTGCTTTTCCTTGGATTCCGATGTTGTGGAGGCGTTGTAAAAGGGTGCTGTGGCAAACTGTGTCGAATGCTGCAGAGAGGTCGAGGAGTATGAGGGCGACTGTGTCTCCATTGTCCAGTAGAGTTCGAATGTCGTCTGTTGCTGCGATGAGGGCGGTCTCAGTGCTGTGTTTGGCTCGGAAGCCAGATTGTGAGGAGTCGAGGGAATTGTTGGCTTCGAGGAAGGCAGCGAGCTGGTTGTTGACAGCTTTCTCGATGACTTTGGCCGGGAATGGAAGGAGCGAGATGGGGCGGTAATTTTTGAGTTCGGTGGGGTCCGCTGTGGGTTTTTTCAGAAGGGCGGTGAGTTCAGCGTGTTTCCAGTCTTCCGGGAAGGTGGCGGAGTTGAAGGAGCAGTTGATGACGTCTCGGAGGTGCGGTGCTATGACGGAGTCTGCTTTGTTGAAGATGTGGTGAGGACATGGGTCTGTGGGGGATCCTGAGTGGATGGAGTTCATCAGGCGGATGGTGTCCTCAGTGGAGATTGGGTTCCAGTCGTTAAGGGTGTTCACGGGGGTAGAATGTTCAGCAAATGGTGGGGTGGGTTGGTTTCCGGGTTGGTTGTCAAAGCTGTTGTGGATGTCTGCAATCTTGTTGTGGAAGAATGAGGCTAGGGAGTCGCAGAGGGCTTGAGAGGGGGTGATGTCGTTGGAGTTGGCCGAGGTTCTTATTGAACCTTTTGACTAGTCTAGTGCATACTAACAGCCTAAGGCCCTTTAACTCTTTAACTTCCTTGACCACTCTGTTCTGTTGGATCATTAGTGCCCTGCTGTAATTTTACTTCAGTTTCAGTGTACTTTACCTCTAGAAAGATCCCATTGTCTACGACAAAAACTATGCAGTGGTTATGACTATTACAAATTGCATTGCTGTTTCACATATAGGAGGAGACATGGTCTCCACCCTTATCATGCTTGTTGCTTTGTGTATAAAACCTTTTTGAACCTCTATAAAATTAACACCCCAACCTTTATTATATAGGTTAGAGATGCGCTTGCACCGTAAGCATTTTTGCTATGGATAGCTGGGGTACTTTGCCTGACTCTTGCAGGTGAGTGCCTTTCATCCTTAATATAGTTCCATGATATAGTCTCACAGTAGCTAAGATAACACTAGGAACTAGGTTCCACTAGCTATGACTTTCTTTGTTTGTGTTTGTTATTTGGAATTCTATAGCATTTATAATCACTGAAAAATTATGTGTTCCTTGTCCAAGAAAAATTGGCTGACTTATTTCAATTTTACACTTACTCATAAAATTGCTCGGTATGTTGTTCCATTCTCCTAAAGGTACCACAGGTGCATCCAACATTCTGGTTACCCCTGGATCACTGGTTTAGTATCATACTCTATTTACTGACTTACATGCCATTTTTGTCAACATTCTTGTTCACAGTTTTAAATATCACTTACACAGCAGTAGCTCACCCTAGATCCTGAAGAAAGCCACAACACTCTCTAGGTCACATTCTGAAACATGTCGATCTAACTAAGTACGATTCGATCTAATGGTTCTTGTCGTACTTCCAGTTTTGATTTGCTGTTTTTAATCCGAGCATAAGGTGCCCAGAATAAAAGGATGTAGTAAACCTTGCAGTTAGTTTTAACTCACCTCCCTATTAGCACTGCACCTCTCACTACACATTGCTAGCTCACATTGGGTCTTAGTGATAACCCTTCTCAAACTAAAATGTCCCTGAGCTCCTCCCTCGCAGCAAGGGGGTTGCAGCCTGCACCATGACTAGGTATCTTTGTGCGAGGAGGATTCCCAATGATGAAGCATGCCACCTTTGGTGGGTGAGGGAAACCGTCCTTTAAAGGGATACCTCTTTCTTGGTCAGCCTCTTTTTCCTTCTTTTTTACCTCTCTTAATAGCCCCGAGGTTCCTTGTTTGTTTGATGTTATTGTTATGCTCAGATTTCACTCATACAAAACCAGTGAAATTCAGCAGTTACCTGTGCTAACTATAAATTACGACCCCGCAATCCACTGCTTATGACCTCACATATTGATGCCACTGACCATGTAATGAGTGATGTAATATGTAAGGTCATAGGCAGTGCATTGCGGGGGCGTAAGTTATAGTTAGCTCAGGTAACTATAACTGCTGAATTTTACTGTGTTTGTACGAGTGAAATCTGAGCCTAACTATAACCTCCCTGTAACTTTGTTGTTTTTAAATCTGAGCTTAACTATAACGTCGCTGTAACCTTTGTTTTTTTCAGTGAATATATATAAATATATATATATATATATATATATATATATATATATATATATATATATATATATATATATATATATATATATATATATATATATGATAGAACCAAGACTTGGCAAAGCCATAATGCCTTGCTTTAATGTGCTAGCTTAAATAAAAACAGGCTTATGTAAATGTGCACAGACTGTTTGTGGCTCTTCTGTGCGTCCTATTTCTGTGCCCTATTTTTTATTCCAAAAATCTTGTGATGGTTCTGTGCCGCAATATACACAGTGACATAGAAAGTTGTTTATAAGTATCTGTGCATTACTCTGTTTACACAAATTAGAACATTAATCAAGCTCTATTGGCTTTGTCAATATGACGTTACAAGCGGTAGGGCAGTTGGCAATTTTAAGGATCTTGGATAAGTGCCAGAGACTAGGGAATGGCTAAACAATGAAGTGAAGCACAATAGGCGTCAGAGGGTTTCAGCACTGGTAGTTGAATAGGAGAGGAGAAAGCGAATGAGACAACTTATGGTAGGGCAAATGAATGTGATGGGAACTTTAGGAGGGGGCTCCTTGGATATTTCTGCGGAAAAAGAGGAAGCAAAGATAGTAGCAGAGATGCTCAAGTGAGTGATATTTGCATGAGGAAAGAGTAGATGTTGACAGTACCCTGAGACTGTTGGGTACAATGCACTATAGAAATATGTGTACCACGTCACCTAGACGTTCCAAGCAGTAGATTAGATCTTGGATCAATTGGATGTACCGTGTTTGAGAGCTGCAGTTCTGGAGCGAAGGGTCTTTACTGAAAAGGAGTATTGTTCAGAGAGGTGTGTGTACCTGTCTCTTTGGTAGAGTAACCTTGCGATGTGCATCTGGGGCTGCTTGGATACAAGTTTGAGTGATTGCTGAGTATTAGGGACCTGCTAAAAGATCAAATAAAGGAGTGGACCAAAGTTGATCTGAATGTCATCATGGACTGGTACAGTGACAAGTGATTGTGGTTTTGGTGGTGACACCGAGGGGGTGGGGGCACACTGACATATGCCTAACAGTGTCTCATTCATCATTTTTCTCCCTCTGCTTTTCACTCTTTCTTACTAATTGTCCTATTTCTTGTTCTCGTTTCTCTGTGACCTCACTTTCTCACTCTTCAGTCTCTCTCACTTTTCTCTCTGTGCCCCACTTTTGTCTTCATATCTTTCTCTTCCGCTGTTTTTTCTGTTTTTCTCAGATACTGTTTCTTCTTTGTTACTGAGTCTCCTCTTCTAATTCTGTCTTTATCCTCACCTTTTTCTTTTCCGTCTCTCACTTTGTCTGTTTAGCACTAATTTTCCCTCCTTTCTCTGACTTTCTCTGGGTCTGAAAGTCGTCTACATTTTCCCCTTTTCTTTTTCACATTCTTTAGCCCTCACTCTATCCTTTCTTTTTCACACTGGCCTCTTTCCATTCTCCATCTCTCTTTATCTTGTAACTGTTGGGGGTGCTACCCTGAGTTTAAAATGAACATTACTTTGACCTTCCCCATTTTCTTCTGCATGCTTGCTTATATACCAGTGGAGTTTCGTGTCGCTCACAGGAAACTGGAAGTCTTTGCAGGGAAACACACTACAGCCTTGAGTGCTGCACACAATAACTCGCTCATAGGCGCAAGAAGATGTTAAGAGACAATGTAGGTATGACGATTGAGGGGATGTTGGAGGGAGCCGCAGTGGGCATTGCATGAATCTGTTGTCTTTCAAGGCATGTTCATTTATCATCTATCCGTTCAACACACAGTGAAAGTCTCCTTCGGCCTTTTAGTGACAGCATGGGCACATTGGGCCCCATTTCTCAGGGAAACGGCTGTTTTTAGTGCAGCAGGGAAAGATTGGGACCCATTTCTCAGGGAAGCAGCTGTTAATAGTGTATCAGGAGCACTTTGGGCCTCATTTCTCAGGGTCGTAGCTGTTACTAGTGCAGCAGGGGCACATTGGGCCCCATTTCCCAGGGACATAGTTGTTACTAGTGCATCAGGGGCCCATTGGGCCCCATTTCTCAGGGACATAGCAGTTACTAGTGCAGCAGTGGCACATTGGGCCACATTTCTCGGGGACGTAGCTGTTACTAGTGCAGCAGGGGCACATTGGACCCCATTTCCCAGGGACATAGTTGTTACTAGTGCATCAGGGGCACATTGGGCCCCATTTCTCAGGGACATAGCAGTTACTAGTGCAGCAGGGTCACATTGGGTCTAATTTCCCAGGGACAATTCTTTTACTAGTGCATCAGGGGCACTCTGGGTTCCATTTCCCAGGGACGCAGCTGTTTTTAGTGCAGCAGGTGCACATTGGGCCCCATTTCTCAGGGAAGCAGCTGATAATAGTGCAGCAGGGGCACATTGGGTCACATTTCCCAGGGGCGCAGCGGTAACTAGTCCCAGCAAGGGCACATTTGGCCCCATTTCTCAGGGACACAGCTGTTTTTAGTGCAGCAGCGGCAGATTGGGACCCATTTCTCAGGGAAGCAGCTGTTAATAGTGTATCAGGGGCACATCGGGCCTCATTTCTCAGGGACGTAGCTGTTACTAGTGCAGCAGGGGCGCATTGGGCCACATTTCTCAGGGAAGTAGCTGTTACTAGTGCAGCAGGGGCACATTGGGACCCATTTCCCAGGGACGTAATTGTCACTAGTGCATCAAGGGCACATTGGGCCCCATTTCTCAGGGTCATAGCAGTTACTAGTGTAGCAGTGGCACATTGGGCCCCATTTCTCAGGGAAGCAGCTGATAATAGTGCAGCAGGGGCACATTGGGTCTCATTTCCAAGGGACAAACCTTTTACTAGTGCATCAGGGGCACTCTGGGTTCCATTTACCAGGGACGCAGCTGATAATAGTGCAGCAAGGGCACATTGGGTCTCATTTCCCAGGGACAATGCTTTTACTAGTGCATCAGGGGCACTCTGGGTTCCATTTCCCAGGGACGCAGCTATTTTTAGTGCAGCAGGGGCACATTGGGCCCTATTTCTCAGGGAAGCAGCTGATACTGGTGCAGCAAGGGCACATTGGGTCTCATTTCCCAGGGACAAAGCATTTACTAGTGCATCAGGGACACTCTGGGTCCCATTTCCCAGGGACACAGCGTTACTATTGACAGCAAGGGCACATTGGGCCCCATTTCTCAGGGACACAGCTGTTTTTAGTGCAGCAGTGGCAGATTGTGACCCATTTCTCAGCGAAGCAGCTGTTCATAGTGTATCAGGGGTACATTGGGCCTCATTTCTCAGGGTCGTAGGAGTTACTAATGCAGCAGGGGTACATTGGGACACATTTCTCGGGGACGTAGCTGTTACTAGTGCAGCAGGGGCACATTGGGCCCCATTTCCCAGGGAAGTAGTTGTTACTAGTGCATCAGGGCCACAATGGGCCCCATTTCTAAGGGACATAGCAGTTACTAGTGCAGCAGTGGCACATTGGGCCCTTTTGCTCAGGGACGTAGCTTTAACTAGTGCAGCAGGGGCACTCTGGGTCCCATTTCCCAGGGACACAGCTGTCCTTAGTGCAGCAGGGGCACAATGGGCCCCATTTTCCAGGGACGCAGCTGATAATAGTGCAGCAGGGGCAAATTGGGTCTCATTTTCCAGGGACAAAGCATTTAAAAGTGCATCAGGGACACTCTGGGTCACATTTCCCAGGGGCGCAGCGGTAACTAGTCCCAGCAAGGGCACATTTGGCCCCATTTCTCAGGGACACAGCTGTTTTTAGTGCAGCAGCGGCAGATTGGGACCCATTTCTCAGGGAAGCAGCTGTTAATAGTGTATCAGGGGCACATCGGGCCTCATTTCTCAGGGACGTAGCTGTTACTAGTGCAGCAGGGGCGCATTGGGCCACATTTCTCAGGGAAGTAGCTGTTACAAGTGCAGCAGGGGCACATTGGGACCCATTTCCCAGGGACGTAATTGTCACTAGTGCATCAAGGGCACATTGGGCCCCATTTCTCAGGGTCATAGCAGTTACTAGTGTAGCAGTGGCACATTGGGCCCCATTTCTCAGGGAAGCAGCTGATAATAGTGCAGCAGGGGCACATTGGGTCTCATTTCCAAGGGACAAACCTTTTACTAGTGCATCAGGGGCACTCTGGGTTCCATTTACCAGGGACGCAGCTGATAATAGTGCAGCAAGGGCACATTGGGTCTCATTTCCCAGGGACAATGCTTTTACTAGTGCATCAGGGGCACTCTGGGTTCCATTTCCCAGGGACGCAGCTATTTTTAGTGCAGCAGGGGCACATTGGGCCCTATTTCTCAGGGAAGCAGCTGATACTGGTGCAGCAAGGGCACATTGGGTCTCATTTCCCAGGGACAAAGCATTTACTAGTGCATCAGGGACACTCTGGGTCCCATTTCCCAGGGACGCAGCGTTACTATTGACAGCAAGGGCACATTGGGCCCCATTTCTCAGGGACACAGCTGTTTTTAGTGCAGCAGTGGCAGATTGTGACCCATTTCTCAGCGAAGCAGCTGTTCATAGTGTATCAGGGGTACATTGGGCCTCATTTCTCAGGGTCGTAGGAGTTACTAATGCAGCAGGGGTACATTGGGACACATTTCTCGGGGACGTAGCTGTTACTAGTGCAGCAGGGGCACATTGGGCCCCATTTCCCAGGGAAGTAGTTGTTACTAGTGCATCAGGGCCACAATGGGCCCCATTTCTAAGGGACATAGCAGTTACTAGTGCAGCAGTGGCACATTGGGCCCTTTTGCTCAGGGACGTAGCTTTAACTAGTGCAGCAGGGGCACTCTGGGTCCCATTTCCCAGGGACACAGCTGTCCTTAGTGCAGCAGGGGCACAATGGGCCCCATTTTCCAGGGACGCAGCTGATAATAGTGCAGCAGGGGCAAATTGGGTCTCATTTCCCAGGGACAAAGCATTTACTAGTGCATCAGGGACACTCTGGGTCCCATTTCCCAGAGATGCAGCAGTTACTAGTGACAGCAAGGGCACATTGGGTCCCATTTCTCAGGGACACAGCTGTTTTTAGTGCTGCAGGGGCAGATTGGGACCCATTTCTCAGGGAAGCAACTGTTAATAGTATATCAGGGGCACATTGGGCCTCTTTTCTCAGTGACGTAGCTGTTACTAGTGCAGCAGGGGCAAATTTGGCCCCATTTCTCTGGGACGTAGCTGTTACTAGTGCAGCAGGGGCACATTGGGCCCCATTTCCCAGGGACATAGTTGTTACTAGTGCATCAGGGGCACATTGGGCCCCATTTCTCAGGGACATAGCTGTTATTAGTGCAGCAGGGGCACACTGGCCCCATTTCTCATGGACGTAGCTGTTACTAGTGGAGCAGGGGCACATTGGGCCCCATTTCTCAGGAACATAACTGTTACTAGCGCATCAGGGGCACATTGGGTCCAATTTCCCAGGGCGCAGCTGTTACTAATGCAGCAGGGGCACATTGGGCCCCATTGCTCAGGGGCGTAGCTTTTACTAGTGCAGCAGTGGCACATTGTGCCCCATTTCTCAGGAACATGGTAGTTACTAGTGCAGCAGGGGCATATTGGGCCCCATTTCCCTGGGACGCAGCTGTTACTACTGCAGCAGGGGCACATTGGGCCCCATTTCTCAGGGACATAGCAGTTACTAGTGCAGCAGGGGCACATTGGGTCTCATTTCCCAGGGACAATGCTTTACTAGTGCATCAGGGGCACTCTGGGTTCCATTTCCCAGGGACGCAGCTGTTTTTAGTGCAACAGGTGCACATTGGGCCCCATTTCTCAGGGAAGCAGCTGATACTGGTGCAGCAGGGGCACATTGGGTCTCATTTCCCAGGGACAAAGCATTTACTAGTGCATCAGGGACATTCTGGGTCCCATTTCCCAGGGACGCAGCAGTTACTAGTGACAGCAAGGGCACATTGGGCCCCATTTCTCAGGGACACAGCTGTTTTTAGTGCTGCAGGGGCAGATTGGGACCCATTTCTCAGGGAAGCAGCTGTTAATAGTATATCAGGGGCACATTGGGCCTCTTTTCTCAGTGACATAGCTGTTATTAGTGCAGCAGGGGCACATTGGGCCCCATTTCTCAGGGACATAGCTGTTACTAGTGCAGCAGTGGCACATTGGGCCCCATTTCTCAGGGACGTAACTGTTACTAGCGCATCAGGGGCACATTGGGTCCCATTTCCAGGGCGCAGCTGTTACTAGTGCAGCAGTGGCACATTGGGCCCCATTTCTCAGGGACATAGCTGTTATTAGTGCAGCAGGGGCACACTGGGCCCCATTTCTCAGGGATGTAGCTGTTACTAGTGCAGCAGGGGCACATTGGGCCCCATTTCTCAGGGACGTAACTGTTACTAGCGCATCAGGGGCACATTGGGTCCAATTTCCCAGGGCGCAGCTGTTACTAGTGCAGCAGTGGCACATTGTGCCCCATTTCTCAGGGACATAGTAGTTACTAGTGCAGCAGGGGCACATTGGGCCCCATTTCCCTGGGACGCAGCTGTTACTACTGCAGCAGGGGCACATTGGGCCCCATTTCTCAGGGACATTGCAGTTACTAATGCAGCAGGGGCACATTGGGCCCTATTGCTCAGGGACGTAGCTGTTACGAGTGCAGCAGTGGCACATTGGGATCTATTTCTCAGGGACGTAGCAGTTACTAGTGCAGCAGGGGCACATTGAGCTACATTTCCCAGGGACGTAGCAGTTACTATTGCAGCAGTGGCACATTGGGTCCCATTTCCCAGGGACGTAGCTGTTTTTAGTGCAGCAGGTGCACATGAGGCCCAATTTCCTAGGGACGCAGCTGTTACTACTGCAGCAGGGGCACATTGGGCCCCATTTCTCAGGGATGTAGGAGTTACTAGTGCAGCAGGAGCATATTGGGCCCTATTGCACAGGGACGTAGCTTTTACTAGTGCAGCAGTGGCACATTGGGCTCCATTTCTCAGAGACGTAGCTTTTACTAGTGCAGCAGGGGCACTTTGAGCACCATTTCTCAGGGACGTAGCTTTTACTAGTGGAGCAGTGGTACATTGGGCCCATTTCTCAGGGACGTAGCTTTTAGTAGTGCTTCACGGGCACATTGGGTCTCATTTCCCATGGACGTAGTTGTTTCTAGTGCATCAGGGGCACTCTGGGTCCCATTTCCCAGGGATGTAGCTGTTTTTAGTGCATCAGCGGCACACTGGGTCCCATTTCCCTGGTACGTAATAGTGCAGCAGGTGCAGTGATAGTGGGGTACAGGGATGTGAGGGATCCAAAGTGTCCCAATTAGTAGCTCTTTTTTTACTGCCAAACCAGGAGAGAGGGACCCAGTTTCCTTGCTTGTAATAGGACCTGTTGCACCCTTGCTACCCCGATGCGCTCCTACATGGGCACTTACATAGATTTCACAGGAAAGCTGTTCGGAAGCTCTGTGCCCACGCTTCCTGCTGGTGTTTAACACGGAGGGCAGCGCTCTAGTTGGCAGGCCGAATGCCTGTGCCAGAAGTCTGCACTGTGTTTTCAATAGAAGCATGTCCCCGAGTGAGGTGTTTGTAAGGGACTGAATGACACCGCTTCAGCAATCCCTTCCAGGAAGATTCCAGTTGCTGCCAAACAAATAATCAGCATTTATCTCATGCTGTCTGCAGCAAGAAAACGGCTGATAACTTCCTCGCTTCCAGTAGCATTACTACTGCACAAAAATGGCTTGGGGAAATTGTTTTCCTTGTCTGTCTTTTAAAAGCCATATAACAACTGCTTGGTACGCTGATGAGAGCACTGATTTACAAAGGTCTCCAGATTTCCCAGTTATTTGATCATTGAAATAATATAAATAAAAGCAAAGTATTGGTGTTAGTACTGTTTAAAAAACTCAAACTCTCCAGGGGTTGATTTCTTTTTAGTTTAGAATGCTTTATTGAGATAATAAAGTAGAATATCAGTACAAAATCATGTAGCAAGAGAATAGAAATGAAATGTTTATGTCACAATATACCTTTTTTTTTACAAAACCATCCTCGAAAGGTAAAACCTGTACAAAGGGTACATGCATTTAAAATGTTTTAAGAATAAGGGAGAAGAGAAAGAGAATAGAGAGGGAAAGAAAGGGGGGGGAATATAAGAAATGTTAAATCCAATAAGAGGAATAAGGGGGTTGATTTCTTTAATTAGGCGACATGAAAAAAAGGCAGCAATGGTACAGTGCATAGAGGTTTGAGCATTTAGGGGCTCCTTCTTCGGATAGCAGCATGAAATGCTCCTGAGGGCTCAGTTCTACTTTGAGCACCATTTCTTTGGAGCCAGAAAAACGTTGGCAAAGCCGTTAGGTGTTGGTTGAATGTGCCAAAAAGCGTGTACGGTTGGTACATTAAAGTGAAACACACAGAAGGGAGTCAGCAGGAATGGACAAAGTCTAATAGTTTTCATGTAGTCTCTCATGCAGTTCAGTGTAAGTAGTCAAGTTGAAGCAGAGGGATACACCAAAGCAGCCAATACCCTTAGGTGAGAGATGACTACTCCACTGGACTGAGCCAAGACATGATCAACAAAGTCTGAAGCCAGTGGCTGAACAAGACAAGCTAAAGAAAGTCAGTGGTTGAAAGGGGATTTAGGGCCAGATGTAGGAGCCCTAATACCGGACGGAAACGGCCGATTTCGGCCGTTTCCGACCGGTATTAGGGTTTTCAGATGTAGGGGCATGTTATTTTAAGAATCGGTAATTTTACTGATTCGGTAAATATATCGATTCTGTAAAATACCGAATCGGTATATTTACCGAATCGGTAAATCCATATGTAGGTGACACTCCTAAGAGTGCCACAGGCCCTTAAGAGTCGGTATTTTACCACACAATCCTATTGGGTGGTAAAATACCGAATTCAGGTGTGCATGTCTGTGTGCCACAAGTCACACATGCCTGTATTTGGGGTGCTAGAGGGTGTCAAAGTGACACCCCCTGCACCCTTGCTGGAATCGGTATTTACCGAATTGGTAAATACCGATTCGGTAATGCCCATTGATTACTATGGGCTTCAATGCCCATAGGAATCAATGGGCATTACCGAATCGGTATTTACAGAATCGGTAAATACTGAATCTTAACGATTCGGTATTTACCGATTCTGTAATACCTACATCCCCCCCCCCCCCCCCCTCTATTTTACCACTTTTTAAATACCGAATCGGTAAAATTCTGTATTTAAGAAGTGGTAAAATAAAATTACTTACATCTAGGCCATTGTTATCAGTAGGTCTGTTTAACAGCGATACAATCAAAACCCAGACCTAGAACTAGCATGTATATTCACTGCACTGTCTGCAAACATAGTACATCATATCCTTGGCAAGGCACAAAAAGCATTTGCTGATGGATAGCACAGTACCCTATTGGAGTGTTTTTATACCGTGTGGCCAAGTGATGAAGCAAGTAAAAGTATACGCAGACATAAGTATGTGGTGTGTGAAGATTCATCTGAGAGTGCAGAGGTAGAACTTAGTTGTAGTTCAGATTTGGAATCCGAAGAGGAGATTCAAGTTAAAAGAGTAAGAAAAGATGCTATTTCAGGTAAGGAAAGTAAGAGTATTAAAGATCCTTTGGGAGATAACATGTTTGATCCACTACTTATTAAACATCCTTTTTCATCAGAGTAGTCACCTTCTGATCATGTTGTAAAATATTTGGAGTATTGGATCAGAAGGGAAATCCCTAAAGAAATCTGGGTCAGACTTAGATCCGAGTGCCCACGACCCATAGTAGATAACAAGGTGTTGATGACACCTGAACTTGATTAGAAAATGATTGCTTTTATTGCAAAGGGGGGCCGTGATCCAAGGAAAGGAATTGATAGGGGGTTAAAATCTTGTCAAGATAGATTATTAGATGTAGTTGGCCCAGTTTAAACATTTTTTGACATGGCAGAAGAGGCCTATGTTGGAAAAAATAATATTGATGTGCAAGAACTTCGAGAATGGATTCAAAGGGTCGTATGTTTATTGGGCAACACCAATACGGCTTTATCTATTGAAAGGAGAAAGAGTTTATTACTAAAGATTGACCCAAAGTTGGTAGACCTTGCAGTTAAAGAGAAAGGTCCTTTGGCTAAGGGCCTCCTTTTTGGTGATGAATTTATAAAAGATTTATCAAGGTATGTTGGGGCGTTTAGCAGCCTACAGAAATCTCAAAGCGAGATAAAGAAGGTTTTTAATGAGCGTGTTTTTGGCACAGCCGGGAGAACGAGGAGCTGGTTCCCTGGCCGAGGTCAAGGAATTACAAGAGGCTCATTTTCACGTGGATTTGGAGGAAGAGGCTACCAGGGTCAACAATATTTCAGAGGAGGATTATTTCCACAACGGCAACGTGAAAGAGGAAGATATCTCAGAGGAGAGAGACTAGGAAGAGGCTCGAGTGGTAAATCAAGACCTTTCTGTTATCCACTTAAAATTGGGCGGCAGACTAGCCCAATTTTTAGAGATTTGGAGGTCAATAACAAAGGACCCTTGGGTGTTGGAAACTGTTCAAGGTTTTAGGATAGAATTTACAGCGAATCCTGTACAAGAAAGAATACAAAATCCTATGCTTTTCAGAAAGGAACAATTGGAACTGATAGACTTAGAAGTAAAAGATTTAGTAAATAGTAAGAGAGAGAGACAACGTGGAAGGGTTTATAAGCAATATTTTCCTTGTGGAGAAAAAAGACAAAGGGGGTACGCGTCCAGTAATACATTTATGCCAATTGAACGATTGGGTGGTTTATCACCATTTCAAAATGGAGGGAATACATCTATTGAAGGGTGTATTATTGAAAGGGGATTGGTTGACAAGATTGGATCTAAAGGATGCTTATCTTACAATAACGATTTGGAGAGAACATCAGAGATTTTTGAGGTTTGTGTGGAAAGACCAGATGTGGACGTTTGTGTGTCTACCTTTTGGCTTATCATCTGCACCGTGGTGCTTCACAAAGGTACTTCTCCCATTGGCGGCTTTTCTGAAAGAGAGGGGTGTGCGAATGATAATATATCTAGACAATATTTTGTTAATGGATCAGGACAGGGATACTCTTCTTTCTCATACGACGTTAGCAATAGAGTTGATAGAGTCTCTAGGCTTTGTAAGAAATAGGAAGAAATCTCAATGTGTACCCAGTCAACAGACACAATTTTTAGGTTTTGTGGTAGATACGGAGGACGCTGTTTTGAAGCTTCCAAGGGAAAAGGTAAACATAATTCGGAAGGAATTAAAATTTATTGAAAATGAACAAAATCTCTTTAAGAATGTTGGCTCGCATTGTAGGACTTCTGTCTTATACGATTCAGGTAATTTCTCAAGGCCCATTACATACCAAGGCTTTACAGAGATTGAAGGCTTTCCATTTAAGGAATGGTTTGAAATATTCAGAGAGTGTTTGCCTTTCGCAGGAAGCGAGACAGGAGTTGATTTGGTGGCTGAGAAATATGGAAGCGTGGACTTGGCAAGCAATTTTTGAAGAGAATGCAGATCTTATTGTAGAATCAGATGCAAGTCTGGAAGGTTGGGGTGCAAGATGCGGTTTGTTAAGTAATGGAGGTCATTGGACAAGTCAGGAAAAGAATTTACATATAAATTGTTTAGAATTATTAGCAGTATCTTTCGCAATAAAATGTTTTGGGGAACAGACTACAAAATGTTCAGTCATTTTAAGGATGGACAATGTTTCTGCAGTGCGATATGTCAACAGGATGGGAGGACCACGTTCGAAAGGTCTAGCAGATATAGCACAAGTCTTTTGGGAGTAGTGTTCAGGATAAACACACAACTGGAAAGGTTTTTCAGTTGGCATCCAGATCCGGAAGCAATGGGAATAGATGTTTATCTGCAGAATTGGAGAGGTTTACGTCCATACGCTTTTCCACCTTTTTCAATGATAAGCAGAGTGACAGGGATGATTCGGAAGTGGAAGGAAACAGTGGTATTGATAACTCCCCTTTGGAGTTCACAAGCTTGGTACCCTATGTTGGAGATGAGTGTGGATCTTCCAATCCTTCTACCTATGTTTCAAGGGATTTTGCGGGGCCCTCTGGGAGAGTCTCACAATTTGGTGGATTCAGGTCAACTTCTTCTGCTAGCTTGGAAACTTTCAGGAGAGTCTGGAGTAAGCCAGGACTTTCATCTGAAGCTTTGAAACTCATTGAGGAATCTTGGGCTCCAGGAACAAGGGAGGTATATAAGTCAGCATGGAATAAGTGGAATGGTTGGTGTGTGGAAAGGGATTTGCATCCCATATCAGCAGATGTAGTCAATGTTTTGAACTATTTAACTGAGTTGTATAAAAGAGGTTTAGCATATAGGTCTGTGAATTTACATAGATCTGCAATTTCTGCAGGGCATGTTTTGGTGAATGGAATTACTGTTGGTCAGGATATTATGGTTAAAATATTATTGAGAAGTATTAGGTTGGCTATTCCACCTGGTCCAAGGTGTACTTCTCTTTGGGATGTTTCTGTTATCTTGCGATTATTTGAGTCATGGGATGATAATAGGCTTTTGGGTTCAAAAGATTTGACTTTTAAACTTACTATATAGTTGTGCCTTCTTTCCTTTAAAGGATTTCGGATGTTAGGGTCTTAAGAATAACAAGCAGATGTTTTACTCCTGAAAGTATTATTATTATTTTTTAATTCTTTTTATTATAAGCAGCAACACCAAGGCATAGTTCTTCTAGTTGATATACATATTCATTAATAACCAGCAAGTTACAATCCCAGTACATTGTCACATTGATAATTGAGGCATCATATTCGCTAACAGAACCCCGCATGTCATAAACTTCACCCTCCCTAGAAATCATCTCCCAAATCTTCAACAACCTGCTCCTCTGGTGGTTGACAAATATTTCCCCTGAATGCATTCCAGGCCCCCAGATCTTGCTCCATTTTCGAGGGAAACCTTGATTGATAAATACGTTCTTTCTGCCACCATTGTCGCGTCCATGTTTGTACACCACGCAGTGAGTGTCAGCACCTCCATTTCCCCCCATTTCTGTGCAATATTTCGTTTAGCAACCATTATCCCCAGCGTGGCCCAATCTTGCCCAGGGTGTGTAAGGTCATTGAATTCCCACATATTTAACAAGCATCTTCCGGGCTCTGATGTTAACGACACCTCCGTCATCATTTTAAACAGCACTGCCTTACTGTTAGACCTGACATCATTGGCCTGAGTCTCTCCTCCATTTTTTCTGTTTGCCTCCTCTGTTTACGATGTTTTTGCTGGTATATTGCTTTGGGCACTGTGCCACTGCTGATCAGTGCCACAGTGCAAGTGCTCCCTATGTAAAATTACTGTATTGATTGAATTCCATGTTTGGCTTATTTGGTTTACTGTCAGTCCCTTGTCTAGTGCACCAGGAGTGCCAGGGCTTGTAAATACAAATGCTGCTCGTGGGCTTGCAGCACATGTTGTGCCACCTACAAGAGCGGCCTAGTAAAAGTATGTCTAAAGGTCTGCCATTGCTAGACCTACGTGCAGTCTGGTACTGTCACGCTGACTGCACAAGTACACCTACTTGCCAGTCCCTAAACCTTCCCTTAACTTCATGTTAGTCACCCCTATGGTAGGCCCGAGGGCAGGGTGCATTGTAAGTATAAGGTAGGACGAGTCTGACCAAGTTGGCATGTCCTAATAGTGAATTACAGCCACATTCGTTTTTCACTATTGTGAGGTTACCTGCTCTCCATTAGTTAGAATGAGCTGCCGGGGTTATTAATGCTATAATCCTAGCTGGCTCGGGGAGCATGGTGCAATGTCGAGTTTGGTATCCCTGAACTCGGGGTTTAATAACGCATCCGTTTGTGTGGATGGTTTTTGGACTCCGGGTTTGAAAATAGCACTTTTAGAAAGTGGCTATTTTCTTGTCTAACTATTTCTGGTTTCTGCTGGTTTGGTGTGTGTGTGACAGGGGCTGGGTGGCTCCAGAGTTCCGATGAGTCACTGTGGGGTGAGTGGTGCATTTGCATTGAGAGTAGGGGAGAGTAGTTCCTGATAGCCTGCCCTGCCTGATACAATGCTGGCTCCACCTCCTGCCGGGCGACTGATAGCTCTGCTCCTGCCAGTGACAATACTGCTCCACCTCCTGCTGGGCGTCTGAGGACCCAGCCCTGCACAGTGAATAGGCCAGGTGCCTCTGCCTGGCTACACCCACAACAAACCCAGGATGAGGGGAATTGCCCTGCATGGACAAAGGGATCAAAGCCAAAAAGGGGTATACGAGAAGGACCCCTGAACCAAGACTTTAGATCACTTCTGACAAGGAAACCTGAACCAAGGACCAGAAACCTGCTGATCCAAGGACTTGCCTACCCCTTCTGCCAGTGTGCTGTTTGCTGGGGGGAATCCTGCAGTTGCTTCTTTATTTTTGCCAAGGAAACAGGAGAGAGGAACTGAGTGTGTACTCCCAAGCTTTGCTAAAGAAAATCTCCAAGGGCTGGCCAGCCTCCTGTTGAAGTCACAGGGCTAAAGGACTTCATTTATTTGCTAAAAAGTGCTTGTTGTAGGAACCTTAAAATCCAGCACCTCTGAAAGAAACCAGCAATCTCGACGCCGACGGATGCCGCCGAATCCAGCACGACATCGTGAGTAACGGCTCCAGTGTCCCGCTTCCTCGACGCCGGACGCCGGGCCCTATCGAAGCCAGTAGCGACGCAAGTGAGTAGCGAGTTCGGCTCCAGCTCCAAGTGACCCCGTGTTGACGCCGCCGCTGATCGCATCGACCCCGAGCCCTCTCGACGCCGTGAGCGCTGCTCACTCTTGCAACATCATCATCGACATCGACGACGACGCCGTATCCTGCTTCACCTCGTGAGCGCTGCTCCTGCCTGACATCTGTCGACGCCGCTGCAGGTCGCCCAGACTCCGAGGCCGGATCGACGCCGAAGACACGACGCCGGACATCTCGACGCCGCTGATCATCGTGTGCTTCGCTTTTCCAAGGTACTGTGTTGTGGGGGTCTGTGCGACTCCGGGCTCGACTCCGGGCTCCTCGCGGTCGACGCCGAACCTTTGGATTAACTTTGCCTCGACATCGTGTGACTCCCGTGTGGGTTACATTGTTGCCAATAACTGTGATTTAACCAAGAAGAGTTGCTTTTGATACTAAAGACTTTGTGCTAAGAAGAAACTACACTTGAACTATTATTTTTCCTTCCAAGAGTATTTATTAAGATTGTGGTATATTTTTGTCGTTATTTGGTCTTGTGCTAAGCCTTATATAAAAATCCTTATTTTTATAATACTACTGTGTCGTGTCCATTTGTAGTGTATTCACTTTATAACTGTATGTGGTCATAAATGCTTAACGCACTGCCTCTGAGATAAGCCTGTCTGCTTTGCCAAGCTACCAAGGAGTTGAGCAGGGGTTATCTAAGTGTGTGATCCCCTTGTCCTGACTAGAGGAGGTGAGTGCCTATTTGTCAGAAGTGTATACCTCTGCCAACTAGAGACAGCCAAGTCTAACACTTACCAAACAGCGTTAGCGGCAACGTTCCCCAATGTGTTGTATCCCGTTTAAGACGCTCCAGCGGTGGCAACATTTTTTTTTAAAGAAGTCGTCTGGGTTAGGTGTGATGTAGATCCCCAAATATTTAAATGCATCGCTCGTGATCAAGAGTGGGCAGTCTTTGGGTAGCAGCGGTGGTGGGCTGTGTAGGAGATATAGTATAGATGTGGACAAGTTGATACTGTAGCCCGATGCCCGTCCAAAGAGTTCACATATATTCAGGAGGACCTGCATAGAACGCCCGGGAAGTTTCATATATAATAAGACGTCTTCCGCATACAATGAGATGCGGTCTTCCCATTCTCCCGTCCATCAGATACCCTTTATCATTGGCTCCCACCAAATCCACGGCGACAATAGCTCAAGTACCAGCGCAAAAAGCAGCAGGGACAGCCTTGGCGGGTGCCCCGTGCCAGAGGAAAGTCGTCAGAGATGTGTCCATTAGCCGTTACATGAGCTACCAGATTGGTGTATAGGCGACGGACCCAAGCGCAGAATTTAGGGCCGAAGCCCAAGTGATGAAGCACCGCGAACAAGAACGGCCCCTCGACCATATCAAATGCCATTTTAGCGTCCAGGGAGAGTATGACCGACGGCTTCTGAAGGTATGGAATACTTGACATCACACTGTGCAGGCGCCTCAAGTTTAGTGCAGTATTAAGCCGGTTGGATCAGGGTCATAAGGTGTGGTGTCAGTCTGACCGCCAGCAGTTTTGCAAGAACTTTGGCCTCCGTGTTAATCAATGATATTGGGCGATATGAGTTGCATTCTTCAACTGGCTTTCCCGGCTTGGGTATCACCACTATTGTGGTCATTAGCTGATCCAGAGGCAATTCGCCTCGCTGCAAGCAGTCGGTATACATGTGCAGTAGGTGTGGGGCAATAGACCCCGCCATCTTCTTATAGAGTTTAACAGGGATGCCGTTAGGTCCTGTCGCTTTGCCAGAATATAATGCCCCGATTGCCCCTGCACCTCCTCTATCCTGAGGTCCGCAATAAGTGCGAGGGCTGTGTCTGGGGCAAGCCTAGGCATTTTGATATATTTTATGTAGGACAGTGCCTCTTCTACTGTCATCCCGGAGGATGACATATATACCTGTTGGAAATGTTGTACCAATGTGCAAACTATTGTGTGCGGGTCTGTTGTAATTTGCCCTTCCTCCGTCTGAATCCTCGCTTTCCACCTATTACTCTGTTTGCTTTTTATCTAGCCATGGCAAAAGCTTCCATGCTTTGTCCCTGGTTTAATATATCTTATGCTGGGTCAAATGCGACTTAATCAGGTCTTCGAGGATTGCCTTATGTTGTTGCTGCGCAAGACACAATTTCTAGGATGTAGCCAGTGTTGAATCTTTAGAACATTGGGCTTCAGCTTCTTGTAATACTAGTTCTAGATCGTGCAGTTCCTGCTGTTTCTCCTGTTTGTGCCCCGCAACAAAGACAATGGCCTGCCCCCCTGAGGACCATTTTTTAAGCTTCCCACAGAGTGGTTGGGGAATTGACTGACATAGCATTCTCCTGGAAGTAGTGTTTTGTCGCGGAGAAGACAGCTTTTTTGATTTGTGGGACCTGTAAGTAGCCAGGGAAGATCGGATATATACGTCGCCTAGTCGTGTGGTGGTATGTGTACTGCAGTACCACAGGAGAGTGGTCAGAGATACCTCTGGGTCTTATCTCTATATTGTTAATATTCTTTAAGCAATCCACTGAAGCAAGGAAGTAGTCTATCCTAGATAAACTATTGTGTACTCCAGAGTAGAAGGTGAACTGTCGTGTCATGGGGTGATACCATCTCCACACGTCAGCTAGCCCAAGTGCTTCCATGAAATCCCCAAGGCGGGATATGCCGGGTGCTTGAGTCTTCACAGGGTGCCGGTCCAGGGTACCATCCACAGTTGCATTAAAGTCCCCTCAATCAACAGTTCCCCCTCCGAAAGATCAAGTAGGAACTCACTAAGAGCTGGAAGCATTATTCCATGCAGTGCGGGAGGAATATAGACGGAGACTATATTTATAGAATGGCCTTCCCATTGACCCACTATGGCCGCAAAGCAACCGTGTTCATCCATTTTTGTATTGAGCACTATCAGTGGGGATTGTTTTTTTTTATTTTTATTTTTTAACTAAGATACCCACTCCCCTTGAGCCAGAGGAGAATTCCGAGTTTACTATCATTTTAAAACCCCATCTGTTCAACGCCTTGCATGCAGTACCAGTAAGGTGCGTTTCTTGTAATAGGGCCACTGTTGTGGGGCACCGCTTTAAACTCTGTAAAACTAAACCCCGCTTTATTTTGTCACCCATACCATGTACGTTCCAAGTAAGCATTGTCAGGGGCGTCACCTGAGTTGTGGGGTACTTTCCGGGGTCAGAGGCTGCTTGAGGTTGTGCTGTCATACTTGATAATAAGTGCTACTAGCGTTGGGGATTTTCATGTGTACTGTGGTTGCTGGACAATGTGGAAGAATGTGGCATGCCTGGAACTTTCCCTAGGAACTAACATAGAAAACAAACTTAACCAAAAAAACAGACCCATCCCCTCCTCCCCGACCCCCACCCCCCCAACAGTTGGAGAAGACCGTCTCCACCTTCCTTTCCTGGTCAACTCCCTCCCTAACCCCAAACCTTTCGGAATTAAAGAACGGGCTGCAAAGAAGTGTTCCTTAAGGTATTGCTTCCGGTGTCTTTTAGGGAATTAATTGTCGACAGGGGATAAATGCAGCTGAGACATCCCACCTAGTACTAAGTGGGGACAAGTCCTCCCCCATTTTACCTGCGTCTGTTCAAATATCGCTTTTTGGGTAACCCATAGAATGTACATAAAACCATAAAGAACCAAAAAATTTGAACTTTCCACCAGCCACCCCATCCCTGCCTCCCTGCCAGACGGACCCCCAACTATCCTCCACCCCAACTTAGCAGAGTGCCTCAATCCCGACACCAGTACTTGCGTGTAAGGGGGGGTTCGAAGTCCGTGGAGTTCCGTAGGTTATCCCCTCCTCAAAGACAAACTGGTGTCTGTGGCTTGCTGCAGTCCAGTGCACTGTCTTGCCGCATTGGTCCCTGGCCCAGCACCCATGATCGTGAGGAACATAGTAGCCACACCACTGCCACAAATGGCAATTCCCCTCTCGCCCATGATCAAACTGTGTAGTCATCTTTCTGTTTTGGTTAAAAAAGGGGAGAGTTTTCCCTATTTAACCCAGAAAGGACCGGGACATGCAACAACTAAAAAGGAAATTCCTTTCTGTGTGTTCAACTTTTAGATAAACAATACCACTTGTTGTAATCAATTATACCAACAGCCCACCACACATAACATTTAAATCAAAGCATAACATTTGGTGTATCTAGTTATTTTTATTATTTCTTTCTTATTAAAAAACAGTTTCTTTCATATACACAGTATACACAATTTATTAAAACATATAGGTTTTTTCAAAAAATCATTTTACATAAGTCCACATAGTTTATCTTGACAGAACATATAAAAAACACAAAATAGTACAATTAAAACATTTTTTTGTCAAAAGCTTGTCGACGCGTTTCGGTGCTTCGTTGTTTGGAACACCTTCCTCAGGACTATTTAAAACATCTTCTTTCTAAAAGTAGATACAACATTTGTTAGTCTTGCACTGTAAGGTGGTGGTTTTAACTGTTAGGCTCTAGGGGCAAGAAATTTGGACTATATCTTACGTGTAAAGCAATTTTTATTTTGCAGTACCAGATTCAATCCAGGAGTGGTTGTGACATTAATGACTCCTCCTGTTTATTTCGCTTTAAACTTAGGGATTGCGAATAGTTACTGTGTATTTACAAACTTTATAAATATATGGCAAGTTTTTAATGAAAACAAACAAGGTTTTTTCGCCCAAATTCCAACATGCAACCAAAAACTAGCCACTACACCGGTTAAAAATAGGGAATGTAATGCCCCTTTTTCTCTTTTGAAAACTATAAATAGTAGCGTGA
Source organism: Lissotriton vulgaris (assembly GCF_964263255.1). Lineage (NCBI taxonomy): Eukaryota > Metazoa > Chordata > Amphibia > Caudata > Salamandridae > Lissotriton > Lissotriton vulgaris. The sequence goes on along the minus strand of NC_141689.1, from coordinate 2,080,010,398 downwards.
TATGCAATATCGATGCAATTTACAACAAATTGACGTACAGATATCTAATAAGGAAATGAAATATATCTATTTAGATACTGCAGACCTGCCTCAATTGAATAAGAGGAGGGGCTTATTTTTGAATCCGTGAAGCATCTAGGACCACGTTTGGCCAGACTAACACACGGAAGAAACAGAACAACAAGTTTACATAAGTGCAGCAATTGTCTCGGATTGCTTCAGCGCAAACGAAAAGTAAGCGTCATATGTTAAAATTGTCCTACTTATTAGGAAGTTAAACTTATTTTGATTGATTGAACTCTAAAACTGATGTTACTTTACACACAGAGTCTCTGATGATATAGCAGGGAGGAGGAGTCATTAATGTCACAACCACTCTTGGATTGAATCTGGTACTGCAAAATAAAAATTGCTTTACACGTAAGATATAGTCAAAATTTCTTGCCCCTAGAGCCTAACAGTTAAAACCACCACCTTACAGTGCAAGACTAACAAATGTTGTATCTACTTTTAGAAAGAAGATGTTTTAAATAGTCCCGAGGAAGGTGTTCCAAACAACGAAGCACCGAAACGCGTCGACAAGCTTTTGACCAAAATAAATTTTAATTGTACTATTTTGTGTTTTTTATATGTTCTGTCAGGATAAACTATGTGGACTTATGTAAAATGATTTTTTTAAAAAACCTATATGTTTTAATAAATTGTGTATACTGTGTATATGAAAGAAAATGGTTTTAAATAAGAAAAAAATAATAAAAATAACTAGATACACCAAATGTTATGCTTTGATTTAAATGTTATGTGTGGTGGGCTGTTGGTATAATTGATTACAACAAATGGTATTGTTTATCTAAAAGTTGAATACACAGAAAGGAATTTCCTTTTTAGTAGTAGATCTTTCTGTTTTGGCCCAACTCTTTAGTGCAATGTCTCCTTTCTTCAAGTAATCAAGTTTGAGCCCTACTTTATTCAACATCTACATGGAACCCCTGGCACACATTGTGGAGGAATTTGGGGTGGGCATTGTCAGCTATGCTGACGACACCCAGTTGGTGTTCAAAATAACGCCAGACAGTAGAGACCTAGCCTCCAACTTCTCCAACTGTATGCTAAGCATAGCGACATGGATGAATGCCAACTGCCTCCGTTTAAACGGAGATAAAACAGAGGTTCTGATAGTGGGGAAGGATACTTCTGTCTGGTCACATGCATGGTGGCCTAGTGAGTTGGGTGAACTACCTGTGCCTGTAGAGAAGGTGAAGAACCTCGGAGTCATGCTTGACGCCGATCTCTCAGGTAGAGCCCAGGTAAACAAAGTGACAAGCAAATGCTACAGCACCCTAAAAGTACTGCGTAAAGTTTTAGACCTTCTTCCGACAGAAGCAAGAAAGACCATAGTCCATGCCCTAATATCTCCCCACCTGGACTATGGTAATGCTCTCCTACTTGGCCTTAATCAAAAGAGTCTGCATCAGTTACAATGCATACAGAACTCTGCAGCACGACTGGTGCTCGGTCTCCCTCGGAGAGCATCCACGAAAAATGCGCTTGCCAAGCTTCACTGGCTCCCTGGAAAAGAGAGAATTATATTTAAAACTCTCTGCTACGCACATCGCATTGCCCAAAATAAAGGCCCTAGCTATCTGAGAGGCCTCATCACCATCCATAGGCCGATCAAAGATCTTAGATCAGCAGGCACGATGCTATTTAAAATCCCCTGCATCACTAAAGCTAAAATGGGAGGAAAATCCTTCCGCTATTTGGCCACCAAGCTCTGGAATGCCTTGCCAATCCAGTTGCGGATGGAGCCATCTGAAACAAGGTTCAGAGCTAGACTTAAAACTCATCTATTTCCCAAAACTTAATTCCGTTCGCCTGACCCTTGGTCTTCTTGATGGTTAGCATTTGCAGTCAGCGCGGGGACACACAGTTTTGTGCAGCCAGGCGCTTAATAAATGCTTATTATTATTATTATTATTAATCATTTCCGCTTTGTTGCGTACCATCCTTCTCTTATCCTCGCCCTTGGTCCGTTAAATCGTCAGCCTCTCGGCGTTGCTGTTGCTGTCTCTCTGTCCGCCTTCATCCCTCAACTCGCCGCCACCCCTCGAGCCAGTCGTGAGCTTCCTCCAGTGAATCGAAGAACCAGGCCTTCCCATCTGAAACCACACGCAGCCTTGCCGGCAACAACATGGAGTATGGAAGTTCTCTGTGTCTGAGTTCTTTCTTTACTTTAAAGAAGCTCTTGCGCCGCTTCGACACAGCCGCCGTATAGTCCGGAAAGGAGATCCCTGAGTTCTGGATCCGCAGTGGGGGGGCCACCCTCGCAGTTTGTAGTATAACATCCCTATCACGGAAGTTGAAAATGCGTGCAAGGACAGGTCTGGAGTGCCCCCCAGGCTTAGGCTTACCCCCGGGCACTCTATGCGCCCTTTCCACTGAGAAATAATTGGAAAGTCGTCTGGGTTGTAGTCTGGTTTTTATTAGTTCCTCGACATAGAGATCCATAGTTGGACTCCCTTTGCTTTTGGGAATGCCATGATTCTAACATTGTTACGCCGAGAGCGTCCCTCCTGGTCATCCAGCTTTTCCGCCATTAGTTTATTTTCTGCTTCCAGTTGGCTGACCCTGTTAAGTAACATGGCAGTATCCTTAGACAGAGACTGTGTCACCTGCTCAACCTCGGTGACCCTAGCCATCATTTTCTGAAAGTCCGCCCTTAAGAACGAGACATCTGTGGAGATGGTCCCCACCGTTGATTGCACCTTAGTGAGGGCCGTCATGATGTCTTCTAGTGTCACTTTTGCCGCCCCTTCCTGGTCCGATTCCTTATCAGAGGCGCTTTTGCATTCAGGTATTGCAGGAAAGTCTTTGTGGTATGCATATGTGTCCAGTTTCACTTGCGAGTTCGTGCGCAGGCCCCTGCCGCCCATCTCTGTCCGATGAGTGCCGCACCGGTCGGTAATCGCCGCCGCCTACTGCGGGACCGCACTCCACACGCGGCCTGTTGGTTTTCCCGCCGTGCTGTTGGTTCAAAACACACAGGGCCTTAGTCCGATAAGAGGCACTCTTTCACAGTATATTGCAATGCCCCAAGTCCTCTGCCGGTCTAAGCGCTCACCCCAGCCTCCTGGGGTCCCCAGATGGTGAACTTGTCACACAGAGTATGGCTTCCCACCAGATAAAGTGGGCGCCAGCTCCGCAATCTGCGCTTATCCGGGCACCGGGACCCAATGTGTCTATGGCTCCTCCTCAGCAAAGCACCTTCGGGATCTGCAAGGCTGACCCAAGTGCCTCCGCCCTCCCCAGACCCCAGAGGAACCAGCCACACTTGTGATCCGCCCTGCATGAAGAATGTGGAAAAGGGCCCCCGTGAGGTTCAGGCCCGCAGAGAGTTCAGGCCCGGGGGCAGCACAACTATTTCTGCCCTTCTCCGCCTTGCTGGCCCTACTCCGGTCCGGAGCCCTCAGGTTCTTTATAATGTCTGGGATTAGGCAGCGCTTGCCCTGACACAGGCACACATACCTTCTGTCCGTCAGCGGCAGGTCAAGAGGCCGTTCAATCCTGTCGTTTGCTTCTGGTGGTGCCCCGCATCAGCGCCGGGACCCGTACCTTCCCCCGTGGGTGCCACTAAGCCCCTTCACTGCAGGCCCCCCCGAGGTGGCAGATCAGTGCCGCGAGGAAGCGCAGCGGCAGGAGATGCGGTCTGTGTTCCACCCCCCCAGTCTGCTCGGGCGCCCACCACATGTCCTGCTGCTATCCGGATCACACTTCGTTATCGGCGATCTTGAGCCCACGCCAGTCCCCGGCTGCAGGCAGATGCACAGGCCGCTATACGCAGGCCGCACCTCTCGACGTCTCGGAGCTCCTGCAGGTCGTCAAAATGGTGCGTTCGGTGTCCCCAGCTGTCCACTCACTATTGGTGTCCGTGAGGTAGGATTATTAAGTCCCCGGAGCTTCACTAGAGTGCGGCCATCATGATCGGCTGCAGGCGAAGGTATTTGTTTTTATATTAAACTAAGAACAAAAACTAATTCAATTTCTGTTTTATATCCTTATCTATCGGATATGGAAAAACTTTGTGTGGAACGTTGTGTCAAAGAATATGAAAGTAGAACAAGAACTATAAGACCTGTTGGGATGGATCAATTATTGATTTCTTTCAGGTATTCATATAAAGCTGTTTCGTCATCCACTTTGGCAAGGTGGGTGAAAAAGCTAATGGAAGAAGCAGGTATTGATATAAGTAAATTTGGTGCTCATTCAGTTAGAGGTGCAGCTGCATCGAAAGCACAAATTTTAGGAGGCAGTTTGCAAAATATTTTGAAAAGTGCAGATTAGTTAACAGATTCTGTATTTAGAAAGTTTTATTTTAAACCTATTGAGAGTGCCGCTCAATGTATTGTTGATATGCTTTGAACATGCATAATGTTGGCCTCTGTGTCGTGCCATAAAATGTAGATTTTACACAGCCTTGGTGGGCTGAAAATCTGGATTTTATTAAGGACACAGAGGTAAATATTATCCCTCCCTTGTTGTAACCCAATCCCTAATGAATATGTATTGTATTTATGCAGGTCAAAATTCAAGCTGAATGGGTCGAAATTGGGATTATTCTCAAGTCAACGTTTGTTAAAAGAAAGAAGACTTTGATTTGTTGGATCTGTTTCAAATTTATAGACTCTAAATATGGAATTAGATTTAATTTTTCTCTTTTAGCAGGCAATGTCAGAAGGAAGAGCATATGATGTAAAGGAGTTTTGTTGGTTTTGGAATGTTCTTAGAGGTTCAATATTCTTTATACTAAGAACATGATGTGTTTCTTCTTGCTGCTGAGTGGTAGCAATAAAGGAATTATTGCATAATATTTGCCTCCGTGCCACCAGTGTGCCTCGAGGGATGCCATCAGTTCTTAATTGATGACACTTTCTTACAGTTATCTCGATCAAAGCAGGAGTGCACCACTTCTATTTCTCCTAATATGTTTTATTCCTGAAATTCACATCTTTAATATCACCATCTGTATATTGTACTCTAAAATGATCAACTGTGGGATATTTGGAATTGTGTTTTTAGTGCTTAAAAATGTTCTTTAAAGAATCTCTTCGTAGACCCAACATGCTATTTTCCACACATAGATATAATTAGGTAAACACAAATCTTTTTATATTAGTTGATGAAGCCTTTGTTTGAAAAGTTACTAGTTTGTCCATTTTCCTAAATGGGTTCACTGATAGAATATTGATGGGAAAAATATCGAAAAAAATATAGATAGTAAAAATATCGACTCCTTATACTTAAACAGGTAAGTACACAAATATCAAATCAAAAATATCGAAGTTAAAAATATAGAGGTAAAAAATATCAATTAAAAAATATAAATAAAATAATATATATTAAAAATATAAAATCTTAATATTATCTTTAACAAAATAAATACAATTTAATGTACATTTTAACTAAATATAACAATTAAACTTAATTAAAAAAAAATATAAACACGCAAACAAATAATTTATTAACTATTATCTTTATTTAATGTTTAAACTTTAAAATTTTATAAAAATAAAATATATACATATATCAATAATTTAAAATTAAAAAAAATTCTATCATTAATTAAACCATTAAACTATTAAAACAACATTCAAAAGTATATTTAGCAACACAATAAACACAACTGTAGGGAAAATGTTGGATAGCGAAACAAATACATTTACTATTCTAACTGTAATAAGTGCAACAGTAGGGAAAGTGTTGGATAGCGGAGGGGTAAAAATTACTATTCCCACTCCAAAGAGTGCAACAGTAGGGAAAGTGTTGGATAGCGGTGGGGCAAAATTTACTATTCCCACTCCTTGGCTGCAAAAGTAGGGTAAATGTTGGATAGTAGAAGAATAAAATTTACATTCCAACTCCAATGATTGCAACAGTAGGGAAAATGTTGGATAGTGGAGGGGTAAAAATTACTATTCCCACTCCAGTGAGTGCAACAGTAGGGAAAGTTTTGGTTAGCGGAGGGGTAAAAATTACTATTCCCACTCCAGTGAGTGCAACAGTGGGGAAAGTTAAAATTAAATATATTAAACATATGATAATGTTAATTACATACAACAAAAACCTACAAATGTGATATAAAAATACATTTGTAAACAATGCAAATAGATTAAATGGGTTTGCTTATCTTGAGCCGCACATCACAAAGTTAAGCCAATTTTATGAAAAACATCAATTTATATCACAAAGCAACTATGGCTAGGGTACTCATAAGGTGTATGACACCTACCCACCAAAGTGTCAATAAGTACCAGGATTCAGATGAACCCAGGCCATACATATGTCCACAAAGCACCTGAGCACACCAGTATCATTATTTCCAAAGTCAGTTGTATGACTAGTTTGCAAAGCAATCAGTAATGTCTCAGTGCCTTTTAAGTTTTTTGAACCAAGGTTTTCAAAGAGAAAAAGTAAATAGTCTAGACCGATCTTCTTGGATTGTGGGCTGTTTTTAATTTCCACAGTTTCACAAGAAGAAAACAGCAGCCTTATTTGTTTATCCAAACGTCTGTCATAATTAAAATTCCCTTGGATTTATGACTTTTACTCGGATGGAAAATATCCAGGATATATCAGAAGAATTTTATGCAAATTGTTGTTGCAAGTTTGCGCTCCTATTTTTCACTCATCAATATGATAGTTGTGGCCCCAATATATGAATACTTGTCCTCTTTCGAGTTTCACCTTTAATCCTAGGGTCCAGTCCCATCCATTAAATAGTTTTAGGTTCCATTAGGATCTTGATAAATCCAAAAAAGCGCTATTCAACTCTTGCGAGCACTCAGCGTGGCGTCCACTCGTACTCCTGGATCGTATTTGTAAACAATATTTATTTAAAAGTAACAAATATTCAGAAACAAATTATTTAAAACATAAATGTATTTATTTTATTTCCTACCTTATAACACTACACCATTAAAAAATACCTCAACATTTTATTGACATTTATTTCCATGATTTACCCAATTAACAATGAATATAACATATATTATTAATGAGAAAAGATAATAAACATTCATTTAGTACGCAGTCTTCAACACTATAATATCCACAACAGACACCTAAAATGAATTACACAATTACGATTATTAATTACTAATGAATAAATGTGAATTAATTAACAAATAATTAATAACTTATCAATAAAAAATAAATTACTTCCTACCATTCCCACCATTTACACCTATAAACACCACAACACATACCTACAATTAATTACACAATTACCATAATTAATTACTAATTAACACATTCAAATTAATTTGCAACTAATTAATAACTCATCAATAAAAAAATCACTTCCCACCCTTTACACCATTTACACCTATAAGCACCACGAAATACACCTAAAAGTAATCACACAGTTACCATAATTAATTACTAATTAATTAATTTAAATTAATTAACAACTAATTATTAAACGATTATTAAATTAATTTACACATTTAACACTATAACATTACAATTAAACAAATATAATGAATAAAAATAATTCAACAAGTTTTATATAATTAAATTACTTCCCACACTATTCTCCTATAAACACACAACTCGCTACTGAACTAAAAATGCAAAATTCAATTAAAAGAAATGTAATAACTACTAACATTTTAACACATATTATAGATATTTTTAACAACTATATTTTTACACACGATAATAAACACTTTAATGAATCGACCCATGTACTAACAGATTGGTTTGTAAAATTCTGATTTGGAATCAGGCGGTTTCTCCGTTAGGGCTCTGGTGCTTCGCCCCTCTAAAATTCCTACATGTTTACTGCATAAAATATTAAACAGATTTATTTATTGTAAAAAATTGATGCATTTAAGCATAGCTGCCAAGGTTTCAGATTGCTTATGAGTGACATTTTCATAATTTCTGTGTAATTATGAGTGACATTCAACGACTGTGAGTGACACTTTCTTGCGAGCAAAATTAAACATGATGGCAGGCTTTATGCATCAGGTTATGCTTGGTCTGACTATGGTACCAGAAGTCAGACTGTCAAGTCCTATCTCCCTGTGCTCCAATTGTTCTCTTTCCCTCACAGCCAGTCAGAGGTAGCAGAGATGAGCACATGGGCATGCACAGAACTCATTACAGGCAGTGTATACCACCCCATTGCAAGATTTTCTGATCTCTGACTCTGCAGTATTAGATCACCAAAACTTTTAAATCTAAACACACTCATGTATGTATCAAGCAGGTAAAAGGATAAAACGGCGGACACAGGCTTTACGGAGAGATTGTGAGGATGGCATGATACTAGTGTATGCATTATTAATTGTAAATGTTGCATAAACATAACAGGTGTTTCGACATCTACTCTAGAGCATCTCATTGCATATAGGTAAGTCATTACTTAAATAAACTACGTTACATGTACATAACTGCTTTATTCTAATAACTCTGGAAGTGCCTAACTCAAAAATTGAAATGTCACATATGGGAACACAGCACACAAGGAGTATCGCACATAAGCAACCTAAAACATGACAATTAACTCCAGTTTTAAATCTGTAATAGGCACAATCCTATGTTCACCTCTCCCTGCTACCTTCAGTTGTAGCTATAGCTGATGCTCCTCAACAAAACCTTGTCATCTGCCCCAACAATTAGGTGACACAGTCAGCTGACTCGTGGACACCTCCGCAGACAGCCAGACACTGGGCAAGCCTTAGCCTTACAGGCAGTCAATGTGAGCGGGCAGCCATGGCACAGTAGTCTATTAAAACGAGTCTCCTCAACCCTAATAAAAATTATGATTATAGTGTGGTTTATGGGCCTCTTTCTGCGTGCATGTTAAGTTAGCATCGCTTATTAGGAGTTGAAACACTATTTTCCCTTTTGCTGCTTTTTTGAACACGACACTGCTGAGCTGTTTTTGCAGAGTTAGCTTTCACGAAGGTCTATACATGAGAAAGGGTTTGTTTTTCGACATCTCTAGACATACATTGTGCCCCCAGTCTGTACAGTGAGTGCTGAGCCGCCAAGGTTATCATAAGGTGCGAGCCTGTTTATCGACGTGTCCATGTAACACATTCTAGACACAACAATTTGCCAGCTGCAAGCCGAGTAGGATTCTGGCGCCTTTATCATAGCACACTTGCCAGAATTTAACACACTTGGAAGATTCCAGGCACGCAGAGAGACTACCCGATCCTGATGTAATTTACACTTACTGAGCAGACAGGTAAATGGGGTCCCCCTAAGAAAGCTCAAGAGACCTTCTATAGTTTTATAATACATAGTTCCTAGATAGGGAGGGTGCTTCAAATAGGCGCTTTTATCACCTGTTTGCATTATCATTGTAATATGATTCCTCCTTTTGTATTTTATGGAATTGTAACCATGCTGACCGTATTATTCTTAATCATATGTATGCTCATGTTGATTAAAATACTGCGCTTGAGATCACGTCGTTAAAATAAACATTTTAACCTTACAATGTCTCTATTTTACTCCTGTTGTGGACTGGTAAGAACATATAACAAAAGAGTGTTCTCACTTACCACCATTCCTGAGATGGTCCTAAGTCGCATGTTGTAGGTTATTTAATCATTGGTTTCTTTGCTATAAGACGGATAGCTAATGTGACATTGATTGCTAGTCTGGTAGGGGATTTTAGGTACTGAGGTGAATTTTGGCACACCCTAATTCACTTAGGTCCTAAGTCTCTATGCACAGTTCTGTGTCTGAGCAGAATCCCTGTAACATGATTACCCCAAAAGCAGTTCGCGCTACCTGCCCAGCCCTGTAAACTGCTTCACAGATAAGGTGCCTAAATTTTAAATTAAGAGAGTCAACACAGCTGACTTGTGGACAAGTACCTGAGCACCAGGCAGCTGAGGCACATAGGTCACTCACAGCAAGCAGCATTAACTTAACATTACTCCTCGACTCACAGACACCCAAAAAGAATCCTACCCTGGTCCGTCACCCCCCTCCCTTTCCTCAGAAGCACAGATGATACCACAGCAGGGCTGTCACAGAGAGCTATCCAATGCTGCTCTGCTATGAGACCCCGCTGGCAGGCTTCTGTCACGTACTGTGTGTGAACTTCTGCTAGAGGGCACTGGCAGGCAGGTCGGGGATCATGACCGCGCTACAACTCCTAATTTAAAACCAATACCATTGCCAACCAAATAGCAGAGAGATTATACACACTTCAAGGGGCACTGTAACACACACTTACTTTGCGAGGCTCATTGTAGCACTTCGGTAAAGGACCGCCTCATGGTCACAACAACAACTCCTGCTGCAAGCGCACTGCGGCCTTCCGTCCTGTGCCGGCCTGCAAACCCTTCTCAGACACTGTGACCTCTCAGCGTGGCTGGAGCACAGTGGTGTGCTAGGCTCCCCCGGGCCTCTGGCCGTGGTCTGTGCAGGGGGTTGGGACTAAGCATGGGCGGAAAATCCGTTCCGCTGGCGGATTTTGCGGATTTTCGGTAAATTCGCAATCCGCGAACTCTCGCGAATTTACCGAAAATCCGCAAATTCGCACGCAGCGGATTTTTTTTCTTGGTGATACAATATTGCGGCGTGCGGCGTTCACTTACCGTCATTCAGCGTTTGCCGAGTTGTTTTTCTCGATATTTTGCGAGTGCTGCGCCATTTTGGATCTTGCTGCGGGATCCCGCGGGAGTTTGGCGACACATCGCGAGAGTTCGCAATTGCGAACATGTAGGTGCGGCGGGCAGCAACAATCTCACACTCGCGAAATTACAAAATTTGCAATTCTGCACAAGAAATCCACTAGCAAGCAGCATAGACCTTCTGAAAATGATGATTTTTATCAGAATAACTCCTCAGGTTGACATTTGCCTGCACTTTTTTGGATTTGAGGCCTTTTGACTTTCTTTGGATCACTTTTGGATTAGAAATCAACTTTCACAAGTAAGTTTTTTTGGGGCATTACAGTTGCTGTTCTGCAGAAAAACGAGTTTTGCAAAACTGAAAGCACTCAGCAGGTGCAAAAGTTCACTCATCATTAGTAACTATTCCCTGTAGTACTTCCTGAGGGGCCCCTCCAGAGTTCAGTTGCCAATGTTTGTTTGGGTCATTACAGTTGCTGTTCTGCAGAAAAACGAGTTTTGCAAAACTGAAAGCACTCAGCAGGTGCAAAAGTTCAAACTCATCATTAGTAACCATTCCCTGTAGTGCTTCCTGACTGGGGCCCCTCCAGAGTTCAGTTGCTAGTTGCAACAATTCTATGACCCTGCTCTGACCCTCACAGCAGGCTCATAGAATAGCTACAAGTAGGCCACAAAGGTCCTGGAAAAAAAAATGGCACTGCAACAGAAAGCAAATTACAGATAAGGAAGCAGGTGCCAGACTGGAATTTTAAAACAGTGACACATTCATAAATCAACCCCAAATTAATTCATGTCAGTTGAAGCAGGGCAGGTGTGCTTGCTTTTCCCCCCCATATTCTACAGTGATGAACCAGAGGGTGGCATTGATGTACCAGAGGGTGGCATGGGTGAAACAGGGTGGCAGTGGTGAAACAGAGGGTGCTGTGAACCTGTGATGATGAACCAGACGTAGAAACAACATAGTCGCGACCGTTGCGAGCCGACAAGTAAGTTCGCAATTGTGAACTGGTAGAAAACCCTCGCGAACTGGCAGAAACTCTTCGAACACAAAAAAAAACCATCCGCAAATTCGCGAGAATTCGCGGATTTTGCAGATTGCAAGTTTGCAAATACTCAAATTCGCGAACGCCAGATTCGCAAAATTCGCCCATGCTTAGTTGGGACTATCCGGGTCCCTCAGTCGCGTTACGAGGCTACATTCATTTTAAAAGTATTGCTGTGTGCCCCGCCCTCCTTCCTATAGAATTGTGGCCTTCTCACTTAAAGCAACTAATGTACTGGGACTGGGGCACACTTACTTCTTTCAAGGATGTCATTGACGACTACTCATACTGCATGATTCTGTCTCAGCCGGGATCTGAGCACACACAGTCAGACGCGGCCGGTGGAATCGAGTCCAGTTGCGGAATACCGCGTGCGCGCACTGCAGCCCGTGAGCTGTTTTACATATTGCCGTCGGCAGGCCAGCGGTGTGCCAGCGGGTACCTGAGCCGCCGGTTTGGTCCATCGCTGGGAACCTCCCACCACATGGTGCAAGGGGTGTGCTATGCTGCCATTGGCCCAGTAGCACGGCCTTAGAGCAGGCAGCAGCTCATGCAAACTTTGAGAAATGCCACCTGCTGGCTGATGCCGCTAAAGGTGCGTACAATGTCCCGGTCGCCATTTTGCAAGCAATGAATCCGATGTCCTGACGTCAGTGACAACGCTAATGCCGCATTCCTGTCCTAAGTGATACATTGTAACACTGTTCGGCTCTTGCAGCTGCGCCAGAGCCCCCAAGCCTGCCAGGCACAGCGAGCCCAGTGTGCTACCACTGTAGCTTGTATGGTACATTTGAATATAGCAGCACTCCGACATGACAGGTGAGGAGGCTATAATGCGTGACTTTGCATTTCAGTGCAGTGATGCGGATCACCACACTGAAGTGCATTAGTCTAACTCCTGAAGCGTGATACTAGGCAGGCTGTTTAAGTCTGGGCTAACTGTCTCAGGCTGCCTGCCCTGTCTCATTCTGAGCAATGAGCTAGAAGCCAGGCAGTAAAGCAACCTTCTGCAATGTGACGCATGACGCAGGGCTTACCTTTCTAAAATCTTTCCATGCCATGGGAATCTATGGTGCTATCCACTGTAGGCTAGTGATGCTGTGAACATCATGGTTTCAAACACTGAAGGCTGCAACTCTGCGTATGGCCAGACATTCATCATTTACAGTTAACCACCCAACCCTTTCACATTCATCATAGGGTAGGACTGGATGTGAGTGCTATACATGAGGGTTAGCACCTTGTCCTCTGTAGTGGTAGGTGGGATAATGCTAACCTTGTATTAGGTATATTGTTCTGAGATGCCTGTTCAGGCTGACCTCCCCCACTATAACACCCAGGCCATGGCTATAGGTCACTGGCCCCTTTAGAAGTGAAGCTGCCATATTTTATCCTAGGCGAAGTTCAAAACAAGAGCAGGGCTTTTGTTTCCTTGCAAAGTTTATCCAAATATCTGAGAAACGCAAAGGGGGAAATATGTACTTATAGTGTCCCTTATTTGTGGAACACCAGAAAAATGTAATGCCTTGAATATGGCGTGACCACTTGCTGCTTATTAAGGTCCTTTTTTATTTAGATTGATCTGTGCAATGGTTGTAGAATGTTTTATCCCCACTCTGGACATGTTTGGACTTTATTGATAGTTAACTGCTTAAATGCTGCAGTATGCTTGATGTTAGGTGGTTGCGTTATTCTGGGGATCTGGCTCTGTCATGTGGCATTAAAATGGGCCCCGTCTTCAAGCCCTTAGCATTAATGCAAATACACGGACATGAATGTTAGAAAAGTTAAGGTTAATTTAATTTACTTTCATTTCATTTCATTTCATTTCACACACAAAAACACCACAACAAATACTCCACACTGAGTTGGAACAATAGAGTATATTTTTATGTGAAAATCAAGACCAAAATGACAAATATCCAATTGGTAGAACCAGAGTTTTGATTTTTTAAAGAATACAATAAAAAGTAGTACCTAGAGTCAAATAGTGTGTAGGAGTTACAAGAGGTACGCAGGACTGGGTTAAATCCAAAGTTCAGGTTGACCGCAATGGAGGGCAGGCCGGCTACAAAAACCACGCAGTGTTTGCTGAAAAAGTACCTTGGATGGAGCAAGCATCAGCGTCGAATACTCGATGCATCAGTTTCGATTCATGCAGTCGGGTTGAAGCATCATCGTCGAACCTCGCAATCAGGTCCTGTGTAGTCGTTGAGCTGTGGAGAGATGTCCTTGGATAGGCACTGCGTCGGCATTAAAGGGCATTGCGTCAGTTCCAATCGCTGCAAAATTGTCACGATTTTAAAGCAAAAAAGCTGCAGAAGCCATTTTCCAGGTCTAGGAATGGATTGGCAACTCGGGCAGGGTAAGGCTCACAGATGGTAGAGCCCAACAGCAGCAGAAGAGTTGTAGGAAGTGTTTGATGGCCCTGAAGCTTCAGAAACAGGGGGAAAGCCAGGAAGCCTTTGGAGTCACACTGGGTTCATGTGAGATGGGTCCAGTCCTTGTCTTCAGTAGGGCTGAGATCAGTAGGCAGCAGGGCAGCTCAACAAAGCAGAAAACAGCTTCTTCACAGCAGCAGTCAGACAAAGTGGCACACCTTGTAGCAAGGCAGTCTTTACTCCTAGCAGAGGAATTCACATGTCCACTAGTGTATTCTCTGGGACGGGTCAGAGCCCCAGTACATGTACACACTTGTGCCTTTGAAGTAGAGGTTGCTTCAGGGTAGCTCCTTAAAGTGCACAGGTCCCCTTTCAACCCAGCCCCGTCTGCCAGACTATCTCTGGGGTGTAATCAGCCCTTTGTGTGGGACACAGGAGACTACCTATTCAGGTGTAAGTGTCAGCTCCCCCTCCCTCTTGCTGCCTAGGAAGAGCTATCAGAATGCAGGTAAATGCAGATAAATCCCCTGTCACACCCACCCTTCCTGTGTTTGTGGCTGTCTAGCCGGATGGCACAAAGTGTAGCTGTCGCCCACCCCAGATGTGCATTGGAGACAGGTAACAGGCACACAGAGCTATGTTAAGAGTAGAGAAATGTCTACTTTCTAAAAGTAGCATTTCTAAAATATTAATGCTAAATCCAGCTTTACCATTAAAAAAGATTTTTTATTACCCTTCCAAATATATAAAACATGATGCAGCTACTCCTTTCTAGTCAGGAAATACAGCTTAAAAGTGTTTTCAGGAATTCCCAATGTTAGCCTATGAGAGGAGTAGGCCTCACAGTAGTGAAAAATGAATTTAGATATTTGTCACTACCAAGACATGTAAAACTTAAAAGTACATTTCCTACCTTGTACGTACACAACACCCTGCTCTTAGGGCTACAGTGTGCGCAACAAACGAAAATTGTTGCACGCGCTGCATTGCAAAATGCAATGCAGCGAGCGCAACTAAATTTGTTTTATTTATTTAATTGTTTACTTACCTCCGTTCATTCATATTCCAGTGTTTACTACCCCCCACCCTACCCCTCCCCCAACCCGCTTCATCGCCCCTTGGATCTCCCTCCACGGGCCGCTACTGCCAGGTAGGTATAGCCCCCTTTACAACAATCGTCAACCTTGAATGCAGATATGTGTACCCTCTGCGTGGGTTTCCTGGGGGGGCCTCATGGGTATCCTGTAGCATGACCCCCCACCCCCTCTGTTCCCAGTACTGTGTGTCAGGCAGGGAGCTAAGGGGCGTACCCAGGGTCCCCCCTGGGAACCCGGCAAGCAACTAACGCACATTGGTCACAACGTAGGAAAGCGTCACTTCGGGCGCTCACATATGCAATGGCTAGGTCAGGTCCTAAGCTCTCACTGGCAGACTACAACAAAGATTGCATTATGGCAGTCACCCCATGACTAAATGTAGTTAGGCCCGAGGCAAGAGCAATGAAGTTAACCGCCTCCCATAGTATCGAGCAAGGCGCCCTTTCTAACGCACTCGCATATCACACAATCCTTAGCTGGGAGGCTGCGTGTGGGACTACTCAGCCTTGTTTGAATTGACTCCAGTATCAGGTACTTAAGTGCTGGACTCCGTGTTTACGGCGGTCGACCTACCCCTCACTCTGCTGGTCCCGGGAGGTACCAACTCGTGTTGGTACTGCATATTTATACCTCCAGTTTCCTGCAGGCGGGGGCTGGACTTCTGAATATATTGCGAGGGAGGCTGGCGCGCTATCCCTAGTCACAGCGGGCGCCATACTGGAAGTCCGTGCTTTGAATGACGCACCCATGGAGATACTATGTCGGTGTATACCGTGGTATCAACAATGTGGGTGGATTTAAATAAGTCAAGTCACAATCAACATACTAATTTTTTAACAGTTAGGGCCCCATTAGGATGTTGGGCGGATCGCCACCGCCCGCATGGCAGTGGCGTCCGCCCGACATCCGTCCCCGCCCGCCACCCATTTCCCCCCAGCCATATAACTATGGAGGGGGGACCACGAGGACGGAAAGACCGTCCGTCGCTTTTCACCCAGTCGACAAGTCGACCGGCCGGAAAAGAGTTTAATATGGTAGCGGTGGCTGCTAGAAACTGCGTTCAATATTATGATGGGGGCGGAAACATGCCTTTATTTGGCGCATTGCCGCCACGGAAAGGCATGAGGGAGTCTCTTGCGGGGGGCCCGTTGTGGCCCCCCACGGATTCTGGGGGTTGGGGGGTGCGCATGGGGGATACCTATGGTACACCCCTGCATTTCAATGTACAATGTGACAGGTACTGCGTAGTGCCTGTCACGTTGTGCATTGAAATGCATTACGTGCATTTTTAGCATTGCGGCGGGTGTTGCTTTCAGCATCGCCTGCTGCATTGTTAAAAATGCGGGATGCACCCGCCAGTGTGGCGGGTGCATCCTAATGGCCCCCACGGGACCACCACCCTTATGGTGGGCGGTCTCTTTTTACGTCGGGATGGCGGGCGGACAAAGTCTGCCCACCATCCTAATGACCCCCTAAGTGTTTGTCTAAGATCTTCCTTAACTGTCACTATCTCATGTATCGTGTCTAGCATGTAAGTACTAGCCATAAGGCACCCTGATCAAGAACGTGAGGCCGCGCACCCGTGAGGATGCTGAGCTTATCAATGTCCAAACCTTGAGTGCCACAAGGGTCCAGGTATGCATGTGGAAGCAGCTCATCAAATTGGGCCACATCAAGTTATAGAAGTTGATATAGTGACATGTGTCGTCCTGGACTCGGTGTACCATTTTGTATAGGTGAATGTATGAACGGCACATCGCACAGGGGGCTCGTGCACAAGTAATCAAATGTTGTTTGAATTTGTCCAAGGTGTAAGGTACCTGCAGGGGTGAGACACGGAGGGCATGATGGTTATGGGTCATCAAGTCAACAGACTTCATGTAATGTCCTCATTCAATCCCATCTTGTCCGAGGCTAGTCTCAGCACCCATCTCTGTTCGATACGGAACAGCGTGTTCTTATTCATACCAGGATGTGCTTAAAGAACGACCTAGCTAAGGGAATCGGGTGAATGTTTATGGTTCCTGTAATGTGTTGTCATCTTGGTGTTAGTTTTGTGACACCTGAAATTGCTCCTGTGTTCTGTAATACAGATTTTTACCTGTCTCGTGGTAATAATCATGTATAGGAGCCCGCGAGGACAGGTCATTACATAGATACAGTTTGGTTTGTTACAATTAGTATGTTTCTTAAGATGCCACATGAACCCATTGGCAAATGTTATCTCTTTCGTGACTGCAGTAAAGGGGCATACAGAACATGACCCGCAGGGGTAATGTCCCACAACTGGTGGTTAATCTCACAGTGCCCTTTGTGTACTGGTCTGTTGGGTTTTGGGTCTGGTGTGTACGAGCATATTTTTCAGATTGCTTGTGCGTGTAAGCGCAAATCTCGGTACAGGGTGGTCAAATGTGCCTGTATTCAGAATTCCCCAGTCTTTTATGATGACACTTCTTACTCTGTTTGAGTCAGGGTTGAAGGTAGTCACACAAGTAAGTGAGTCATCCAGTTCTTTTTGTTTGGTTTCTAGCAAGTTTTCCCGATTGTTATTCCTTGCCCTTTTGCGAGAGAGTGAAATGGCACGTTTGGGATACTCATTTTGGCATAGGTCTCTTGCTAGGGTCTCGGACTCCCTCTGATAGTCGGCCACCGAGCTACAGTTCCTTCTAATATGGAGGAACTGTCTGAATTGTAAATTTTATTTTAGGGCTCTAGGGTGGTGGCTGCTGAATAACAAAAGGCTGTTCTTGTCAGTCGCTTGCGCGTTAGAGTGTGGTGTTGATATGATCCCTCTCTAACCTTACCAAAAGGTCTAGGAATGGTATATCAGTTTCTGAGATGGTACTGGTGAATTTTAAATAGGTGTTTAAAGAATTGATCCACACACAGAATTCCTCGCACCTGGTGCATTCCCCTATCCATAGAATCAGAATGTTGTCTATGAATCTCTTCCATAGAGGCACATTTGCCTGGTATGGGTTATTGGGATTATGAATCTCCCTCTCCTCGAATGCTGACATGTACATACATGCCACGTTTGGCGCGAAAGTGCTGCCCATCGAGGTGCCCTGTGTCTGATGGTAAAGTTTTCTGTCAATGCTAAGGTAGCACGCTCGAGTATGAAATCTACTGGAGTCGGTGAATCCCAGTTCTCCTGGCTGAGGGTATCCTTTATCACCTCTAGGGTCGCTCTTTTTGAGATGTTGGTGTAGAGGGCCTCAACATCCAAGGTCACCAGTAGGTCAATTTCCTTTGGATGTTGGACCCTCTGAAGCAACCGGAGGACATCGGTGGTGTCTTTTACAAAAGATGGGGTGGCCCTCACCAAAAGTAGAAGGAAGTCGTCGCAGAACCTTGATAAAGGTTCCTAAATAGACCCGATCCCTGAGACTAGAGATCTTCCAGGGACCGGGGTGACCCCCTTGTGAATTTTAGGCAAGGAGTAAAAGTAGGGGGTCCTAGGATCTTTTGTAATAAGGAAATCTGCCTCCTTTCTGATGATCCAACCTTCAGACTCTGCAGAGAAGACCATGGTGGAGGTAATGGTACTGAGTCATTTATTTTGAAGGTTTTATATAGCGTGGACAAGACCCTTGCGGGTAGCAGAGCGCTTTACAAATAATAAAGGAAATAGAGGAAATAGACAGAGGAAAATAGGCATATACATACAAACCTATTATAGCTTATAATAGGTCAAACAAACGGTCATGGAGTAGGGTCCTCTCTCATAACCGTGGCCCCACCCTTATCAGCCTGCTTGACTGTGATAGTTGCACAATTCGCCAGAGCACTGATGGCTGATGCTTCACTTGAGGATAGATTATGGAATGATGCAGGTGTTGTCCTGCTGTTGAGATCTTTCAGCACAGCTTGTTCTAAGGTCAGGACCTCGTGGGGTACCATACCACTGTTAGGTGTGAAGGTGGATGGTTTTTGTAGCCCAGAGTATCCCGCTTGTGTCATAGGTTTGTCCTGGAAAAAGGCTTTCAGGCGTATCTTATGAAAGAAACTTTTAATCTTGCAGGTATCACAGAATTTGTCAGTCTTAGGGGTGGGTGCATAACCCAACCCCTTCTGTAGTACACTCTCTTCTGTGGGCAGCAATACCCTTGAGGAAAGATTGATAATCAATTTCTCTTCCCTCTTGTCTGGCTCCCTGTCTCCACCGATTGTGTTGGTTGCTCCTGCCACTGTACTCTCTTTTGGTGCCCTCTTCTGTGTCCTCTTCCTCTGCCCCAAACTCTGTCTAAAAAAGGGGGTTCATTGCCATGTTGAAAGAAAGGTGGCAGGCCTGATGATACACAGGGTACTGCCAAAATTGGGGTCCCTGGTATGGTGGCATGTTGTAAGGTGGATACATGGGGCGTATGTTATGTCTCACGTTCTTACTGTTCCCGCTCACATTGCTGGATTCACTATTCGACGAAGAGCCTCTCCTCGAGGGGTTAGAGCTCTCCTCCGAGGAGTAGTTTGCCACCGTGTGGTATAATCTGCTTTCAAATAGGGGTAAACCTTCTCTTTATCGAACTTCTGAATGTCTTTTAGATTTTCTGTTTCATCAGGTATTCTCTGTTGTCCGAGATTTCTGCATTGATCTCTGCTAATTTGGTCTTAAACACATTTGTTTAGACAGTCACTTTGATTGCCCCTTCTGCTGTCTGTATTCTTATTAGTAGAGAGTCAGTGATCCTTTTAGCAGTATTGATGATGAGGATGAGCCAGTTCCTAGCGCACTTCCATGCTATAGAGGCCACTCTTTTTTAAAAACTGCATCTTCTATAAAAAGTCAAGTGTCCACACTATTACAAATTAGTGGCTGGGAAAAATTTACAAATGCACATCAATAATGTTACCACACTAACACATTGAAGAAGTGAAAGAATACAATAACCAAGTGTTTTTAGATCAAAAGATTATTATTATCTTTATAACAAAGAAATTAAATCAACAATATAAATAGGGTACATGAAAAATGCAATTGTGATATAAGAAGGGGAAGCGTTTTAGATATTCCTATGATATATCGCAAAATAAGTCTATGCTGCTAACTAATAAAAAACACAATGATTTCAAATAAATGTTGAAAATCAAAAGTGGTTAGAAAATAACAAGCAGAATTAGACTCAACAGTCGACGTTTCGGTCTTTTGGGGATGATTTCATAAGACCATCATCAGGACTTGAGCTTTGAGCATTGGAGGTTGGTGACCCTGAAAAAAACAGTGACACAATGATATTATATTACAACCTGGTTATGTGTTAAAGACAAAAAATCTCTATTCTCATAATTTAGCAGAGAGACATAACATTTTGAGTATTGAGGAAGATTATTCTGGTCGGTGTGGCGACTGAATATGAAATCAAGTGTGATTCATCCATTATATATAGTTGGGGATGAAGTTTGCTTACTTTAAAATTCTGAGACGAATACTTCCCAGAAGGAGACAAGGATGTTGTTTAAAATAAATCAACGATGCTGGATACAAGGATGAGAATAAATCAACGATGCTCGGGATAGGAATTAATCAACAGCATCCAGGACAAGAAATGCTGAAAAAACAGGAATGACAAATTCACGATTTTGTAAAAGAATTTAAATTAGGGGTGATAAATCAACTGTGTACTTGCTTACATTTAGATTCTTGGGTGATCACTTCTCGAAGGAGAAACAGTGATGTTGGTTGGAATTGATCTTTAGTGTGTTGTGAAGACCTGAATCAAGAGTGTCCAGAGCAAACAATGCTGGAAAAACAAAGGTAGCAGATTTACTATCTTGCGACTTAGATGTCATAGTTGGAGGGTGATAAACTATTCTGATATTTGAAATTAAAATTACCTTGTGCATAGAATTTATATACACAGCAAGGGGTATCCAAATATGACTTGTGGATATTGCCTCGATATTGGTTGATCGATATTCCAATTCTGAAAATAAGGAAGGTGATTCTTATTAAGATTGTCCTGTCTATACTGAATATTTGGAACATGTTCAGGAATCGAGTTTAAACGATATCCATAGCTGTATGCACAACAATCGTGTGATTCTTTGAGCCAAACACAGGAAAACGTCGAATGTTTTATATCACGTGTAAATTACATTTGATATTGTCTAGCGGTTGCCGAATTGTTTCCTGAAGCACAACATAACCACAGGATGTATAGTGCGAAGTCACGATATTTGTGAAACAATTATAAGCCAATGTAATTTTACAATCTGACATAGGTGCGAAAGACCTCGAGGTATTTAAACAAAACGGGGGGCCAACAGTATACTTGGTATAAGTATTTGGCACATATTTGAGGAACTTAATGAAGTTAAGTTCAATACGAGGTAACGATACACACAGCATCTTTACAGCCTACGCAGTTAGGGCAGACACTTACTTCAGCGAATGAGAGGAACGACACGCGATCACGACGTGGGAGAAGGCAGCATATTTTCCAAAAACAGCCGATTCCGGTCCCAGCTGCAGTTTGCCTTTTAAATGAATTTTACGCGGAGTTCGGGACGTGATTTATCGCGAGATTACGGCCCGTGTAATCAACAGCGAGCGGTGTAGTGTGCCATTGACATGAATGTAAATCTGGCGGCCATATTTAAACATCTAGCTAGTAATTGCATCGATGATGTGGAAATGAACATTCTTCAATTTAGAACAAGAATGGAAAGTGATAAATATAGGAGTCTAACGATCTTGTGGACAACAGATCGCATTAAATATAAAAACATAATACAAGATGTTGTCTCCGAGTTTTTTTGAGAACACAATTTTGTACATGATATAATTGTAAATAAAATACCACATCTGAGGCAACGGAATTGAACATAATTGATTATAAATAACCAAGATACATCATATATTTCATAGTATTATTGAATAGACAGATATGGGCATTCCACACATGAAGGCTGCTGGTGTACATGACTGCTGTTGTTGCATAGAGAAATTAAAAGCAGAACATTAACGAATCACATGGAGTGTATGTGCAGTTGTTTCATAAGCGTTCTGTCGCCATAAAGGTGCGCGCACAATCTTGTACCAAAGTAATTGAAACAACAACCAAATTTGCGAAAACTAGGTTGTACATTGTATATTTCTTAGCATGTGTATAAGTGCTGGTGAAGCAAATTTACAAGTCAAGTGGACATGGGTAGAATGTATTAATTCAAGCAGGCAAGGGTGTGCCATTCAGTAAAGGAGTTTAGTCCATGCTTGATACTGTCTGCAGATTCAATCCAGCGGTATTCTTTGAGGGTTAACAGTCTGTCAACGTTTTTTTGTCTGATCGTTGGTTTGACCAGATCAATGACCCACCAGGTCATCTCTTTTTCAGAATGTTCAAATAGTGAATAATGGTCCACAAGTGGAGCATTCTCGACTTTGCAGCGAATGCGGGATTGGTGCTGTAGAATTCTCTGTTTAACCATTTGCGTGATTTTGCCTATGTACAGTAGGCTGCATGGACAACAAATGCAGTAGATGACATTAGTAGTTCTACAATTTGAAAAATGTTTAATCACAAATTTTTTGTCTTTAATTTCAAAGAATTTTGTGTTATTGGTTGTCTTACAGGCAGTGCAATTGTTGCATTTGAAGTGACCTAGTATTGGTGTTAGCTGTCTCATGTTATTTACAACATGTGGATCTTGACGGTCATAGGCATGGACCAAACGGTCTTTTAGATTCGGACCACGTTTGAACGCAAATAATGGCTTCTCTCTTAACTCTGGAAGATTATGTAGTAATGACCAGTGTTTGTTAATGATCTTTTGAATCTGTTGGCTACTAGCACCAAAAGTGGTCACACATACAAGGGGGACTTCTGTCTTTTTGGGTTTTGTTTCCAATAACGAATCACAGTTGTTGTACCATGCTCGTTTCAGGGAACATTTCAGAAGCCTATTTGGGTAGCCTCTTTCGAGAAGTTTTTGTTTGAGAATTCCGGCTTCATGGAAGTAATCCGCACGTTTGGAGCAGTTTCTTCGAAGCCGCAGAAACTGGCCAAAAGGTAGCCCATCAGGAAGTGCTTTTGGATGATGACTGCTGTATTTTAAAAGAGTGTTTCTAGCAGTGGGTTTTGTAAACAGGGTCGTATAAATGGTGTTATCCTTGTTGACTTTAATGGTGACATCCAGAAAATTCATATTCACGGTGTTATAGTCAAGGCTGAATTGAAGGTTTGGATTTCTGTCATTAAGCCAATTGTGAAACTCTATCAAAAGTTCCTTGAAATGTTGGCTAGGAATGGATTCAGATGGTGATAGATGAATTTTTGCTCAAAATTGGAGACATAGATATCGGCTATATTGGGGGCGTAAACCGCCCCCATAGCAACTCCGTTGAGTTGTTGGTATAACTCTCTTTCAAAGAGGAAGAAATTTTCACACATGGATAGTCGAATACATTCAAATATAAACTCAAAGGAGTTGCTATGGGGGCGGTTTACGCCCCCAATATAGCCAATATCTATGTCTCCAATTTTGAGCACAAATTCATCTATCACCATCTGAATCCATTCCTAGCCAACATTTCATGTTGGCTTAGGTATATAGATGATGTTTTCTTAATTTGGAAGGGCAGCAAGGAACTTTTGATAGAATTTCACAATTGGCTTAATGACAGATTAAAAAGATCATTAACAAACACTGGTCATTACTACATAATCTTCCAGAGTTAAGAGAGAAGCCATTATTTGCGTTCAAACGTGTCCCGAATCTAAAAGACCGTTTGGTCCATGACTATGACCGTCAAGATCCACATGTTGTAAATAACATGAGACAGCTAACACCAATACTAGGTCACTTCAAATGCAACAATTGCACTGCCTGTAAGACAATCAATAACACAAAATTCTTTGAAATTAAAGACAAAAAATTTGTGATTAAACATTTTTCAAATTGTAGAACTACTAATGTCATCTACTGCATTTGTTGTCCATGCGGCCTACTGTACATAGGCAAAACCACGCAAATGGTTAAACAGAGAATTCTACAGCACCAATCCCGCATTCGCTGCAAAGTCGAGAATGCTCCACTTGTGGACCATTATTCACTATTTGACCATTCAGAAAAAGAGATGACCTGGTGGGTCATTGATCTAGTCAAACCAACGATCAGACAAAAAAAAACGTTGACAGACTGTTAACCCTCAAAGAATACCGCTGGATTGAATCTGCAGACAGTATCAAGCATGGACTAAACTCCTTTACTGAATGGCACACCCTTGCCTGCTTGAATTAATACATTCTACCCATGTCCACTTGACTTGTAAAAAAAACTCGGACACAACATCTTGTATTATGTTTTTATATTTAATGCGATCTGTTGTCCACAAGATCGTTAGACTCCTATATTTATCACTTTCCATTCTTGTTCTAAATTGAACAATGTTCATTTCTACATCATCGATGCAATTACTAGCTAGATGTTTAAATATGGCCGCCAGATTTACATTCATGCCAATGGCACATTACACCCCTCGCTGTTGATTACACGGGGCCGTAATCTTGCGATAAATCACGTCCCGAACCCCGCGTAAAATTCATTTAAAAGGCAAACCGCAGCTGGGACCGGAATCGGCTGTTTTTGGAAAATATGCTGCCTTCTCCCACGTCGTGATCGCGAGTTGTTCCTCTCATTCGCTGAAGTAAGTGTCTGCCCTAACTGCGTAGGCTGTAAAGATTCTGTGTGTATCGTTACCTCGTATTGAACTTAACTTCATTAAGTTCCTCAAATATGTGCCAAATACTTATACCAAGTATACTGTTGGCCCCCCGTTTTGTTTAAATACCTCAAGGTCTTTCGCACCTATGTCAGATTGTAAAATTACATTGGCTTATAATTGTTTCACAAATATCGTGACTCCGCACTATACATCCTGTGGTTATGTTGTGCTTCAGGAAACAATTTGTGAACCGCTAGACAATATCAAATGTATTTTACACGTGATGTAACACATTCGACGTTTTCCTGTGTTTGGCTCAAAGAATCACACGAATGTTGTGCATACAGCTATGGATATCGTTTAAACTCGATTCCTGAACATGTTCCAAATATTCAGTATAGACAGGACAATCTTAATAAGAATCACCTTCCTTATTTTCAGAATTGGAATATCGATCAACCAATATCGAGGCAATATCCACAAGTCATATTTGGATACCCCTTGCTGTGTATATAAATTCTATGCACAAGGTAATTTTAATTTCAAATATCAGAATAGTTTATCACCCTCCAACTATGACATCTAAGTCGCAAGATAGTAAACCTGCTACCTTTGTTTTTCCAGCATTGTTTGCTCTGGACACTCTTGATTCAGGTCTTCACAAAACACTAAAGATCAATTCCAACCAACATCACTGTTTCTCCTTCGAGAAGTGATCACCCAAGAATCTAAATGTAAGCAAGTACACAGTTGATTTATCACCCCTAATTTAAATTCTTTTACAAAATCGTGAATTTGTCATTCCTGTTTTTTCAGCATTTCTTGTCCTGGATGCTGTTGATTAATTCCTATCCCGAGCATCGTTGATTTATTCTCATCCCTGTATCCAGCATCGTTGATTTATTTTAAACAACATCCTTGTCTCCTTCTGGGAAGTATTCAACTCAGAATTTTAAAGTAAGCAAACTTCATCCCCAACTATATATAATGGATGAATCACACTTGATTTCATATTCAGTCGCCACACCAACCAGAATAATCTTCCTCAATACTCAAAATGTTATGTCTCTCTGCTAAATTATGAGAATAGAGATTTTTTGTCTTTAACACATAACCAGGTTGTAATATAATATCATTGTGTCACAGTTTTTTTCAGGGTCACCAACCTCCAATGCTCAAAGCTCAAGTCCTGATGATGGTCTTATGAAATGACCACCAAAAGACCGAAACGTCGACTGTTGAGTCTAATTCTGCTTGTTATTTTCTAACCACTTTTGATTTTCAGTCATTTATTTGAAATCATTGTGTTTTTTATTAGTTAGCAGCATAGACTTATTTTGTGATATATCATAGGAATATCTAAAACATTATATCACAATTGCATTTTTCCTGTACCCTATTCATATTGTTGATTTAATTTCTTTGTTATAAAGATAATAATAATCTTTTGATCCAAAAACACCTGGTTATTGTATTCTTTCACTTCTTCAATGTGTTAGTGTGGTAACATTATTGATGTGCATTTGTAAATTTTTCCCAGCCACTAATTTGTAATAGTGTGGACACTTGATTTATTACAGTTCCTCTCATTGCTGTCACAAACTTTTCTAACAAACAAATCCCTTGCTGGCCTAATCTCTAAACGTATCAATTGCTCAAGCCCGCAAGGTTTTATTGGGTTGCTCACCCTATTCAAAACTTCTTCTATAAAAAGGCGTTGGAAATTGTTGACAATCAGACCATTGGTCATCGTGGTTGCATGTAAGGTTATTTTGAGCAACTCATGTTTCATGGTTGAGAGGGAAGTCCAGTCTTCGGACTGACTGCCGGTGGCTGAACTGCCATCAGTCCCCAGCAGTGAAGGTGTTCTAAGAATCTCGCCTGCTATATCATCGCCAAAACTGAGGCCCTGATTTTCCTCCATAATAGTGATTAGAGGGTACTGGTCGGCTCAGAGGAGACCTAGGAATAAACTCTTTCCTGTGTCTCAGGTTGGGCCAGGAGAACCACTGGGATGATCCTGGTAGCCTATAGGTTAAGTCCCACGGGGGTCACCCGTGCATACAGTATTTCCAAGAGAGGAGGGACTCTGGGCCAATTTGACTAAGTCCAGCATATGCAATACAAAACAAAGTGGTATGCTGTTCCTACTGTGTGGTGCAGGTAAATGCATATGTAGAGAACACTGATGTACTCACTAAGGACAGGAGAAAACTTTCCTCCTTTCGGAAAAAGACCCTCACACACCCAGTCAGCTAGGTGTCTTGCTTTATCATTGGGTCTGCTCCTCATCGGGTGGTCGCTGCAAAACCCGACCGGCACCCATGATGGGGCCTTTTGGTGGAGATCCGGCAGAGTGAGAGGTAGGTTGACCGCCGTAAACACGGAGTCCAGCATGTAAGTACTTGATACAGGAGTCAATTCAAACATGCAGCCTCCCAGCTAAGGATTGTGTGATATGCGAGTGCGTTAGCGAGGGCGCCTTTCTCAATACTATGGGAGGCGGTTAACTTCATTGCTCTCGCATCCGCCCTAACTACCTTTAGTGACTGCCATAATGCGCTATTCGTTGTAGTCTGCCAGTGAGAGCTTAGGCCCTGACCTAGCCATTGCATATGTGAGCGCCTGAAGTGCCTCTCTCCTACGTTGTGACCAATGTGCGTTAGTTACCTGCTGGGTTCTCGGGGGGGCCCTGGGAATGCCCCTTTGCACCCTGCCTGGCAACCAGCATTGGGAACAGAGGGGTTAGGGGGTCATGCTACAGGATGCCCACGTGTGCCCCCCGAGGAATCGCAAGCAGAGGGCACACATATCTGCATTCAAGTTTGACAATTGTTGTAAAGGGGACTATACCTACCTGGTCCCGCTTTGTTGTATCACCCAAAGGCGAGTAACTGCCTACAGGTATTGGTCCCTGTATACTCCCAACTTTAAATTCATTCTGTGTTTTTAATCTCTTCATGTACTAGGACACTGCACTATACAGTGTCTACACCTGCCAGTTCACGTTGCCACACATTGCTGACCCTAATTGGGTGAGTTCAGATACTTGTTTAACACATGATTATTTTTTGGTTGCCTCTGTCACTGTAGATTATACGCCTTATGCATGATCACAGACACTTGAGTGTGATGCATGCTTTGATTTACTTTCTTTAAAATGTTGCAGTTTTGATGTTTTTAATTGTAGACTGTTGGATAATGAGATATTAATTCCTATGAGTTCTTCTTTTTACAGGTGATGTTGTAGATCTAAGAGTACCACTTTTTAGGGTGCTGTATGGGTGGCCACTTTTATGTTCACTATTTAAGACCACCACCAAAAAGTGTAGATAGATCTTACATCGGCCCTGAAGAATTGCCGTCTACTTGACCCAGGGCAAGAAACATGTTAGCTTGATTTCAAAGCACATAACCCTATAACCTTAGAGAAGGGGTGCGCACATTGTTCTTTTTAGTCATGATAGTGGCCACATTCATTAAAGTTGTTCTGAGTGAACCTCTAATTCCTGTTTTAGCCTCACAATTTTCAAATCTACACTCACTAGGGCCCCCACACGCACAGCACCCAACAGCTAGAAAAAAGATCTCCGACAAAAGGCCCCATCATGGGCGCCGGTCTGGTATTGCAGCACCGACCCGACGAGGAGCAGACTCAGGCTGGACTGTTCCCATGAAGAGCAGGGTAGAGACTAATTTGCATATGGCTGGGTCCAAACTGGGGT
Source organism: Lissotriton vulgaris (assembly GCF_964263255.1). Taxonomy (NCBI): domain Eukaryota; kingdom Metazoa; phylum Chordata; class Amphibia; order Caudata; family Salamandridae; genus Lissotriton; species Lissotriton vulgaris. The sequence goes on along the minus strand of NC_141689.1, from coordinate 2,079,981,830 downwards.
GGTGTGGTGGGCATCATTTATTCTTTTCACTTTTTGAAAGTTGGCATTTTCATACTTAAGCCATTTAGTAACTTCTGACTTTCTCTGTTCAGTCTTGGTTGGGTGACTGCTGGGCTTTGTTTATTTCCTCTAGACAGCCACACGCAAAGGAAGCTTATATGTGTCTGATGGATCTTCCTGGGAGGAAGGGAGGGAGGAGATAGGCACAGCCTCACACTTACGCATGAAGAAGCTGTGCCTTGCCCACACACAAAGGGCTAGGTCTAAACTGGGGTGGCATGGTGAGCAAAAGATCGATGGATTTAACCCAGATACCTTGACTTGGGTGAATGTATGATTCATTCACCATTCCGTCCATCATTTGTTTGCATAACACCTTTTGCCCTAAGTGGGATAGGTTAGTACTTTGGCACTTTAGTAGGTACAAAATTGGCTGTACACCTCTGCCCATTAGGGCATTATTGATCCATGATATTGGTCACAAAAATGTTTAGTTTATCGAAGGAGTGAGCCTGTTAAACAACATTATTTGATAAATTTAATAACAGTACAGTTACTAAGAGAAAAACGTATAAAATTTAGGAGTGATCGTGTGAGGTCAGACTATCAAAGACTGAATAACAAAAGGCACTCAACTGGTATGTAGACAGGTACTATGAACTTATTATTTTGCCTAAGGGTGCCACAGGCCTTCCTGCCATGCTTCCCTATGGCAAAACAAAGCAGCAGGAATGTGCCATATCTCTCTGATAAGGCGCATTCCTGTCCTTTTCCCCTGTGCTGGCTCACAATGGGCTGCCGTGCGCCAATGTAGGAACATTTGCACCATGGGGGAAGGGTGCCTGCTTAGTGGGGATGATTATTTTTGTGCAGGAAGGGAAACCCTACTGCATAAAAACAATCACAAGAGGGTTTTATTCTTTCTTTTTTGTGTTCAAAGTTTTTTTATTAGGAGCTTCAAAGAGATACATCAGTACAAGCGTAATCATTTTCAATAAAATTAAGTACTTTAAAAAAAAAATCATAAAATTAGGTAAGATAAGATATAGTAAAAGCAAAACGAATCGAGTCCAGTAAAGCAAACAAGGTTCCACATATAATGTCCAGCAGGCAGGTAGAGGAGAGTTGCATCCAAAGTAACATGACGTATTGTATAACATGACCTGGAGAGATATTGGCACCACCACACTAGAGCAGAAGCATCATGAGTTATACATTTGCGTAAACAATACATATAATACATAGTAGAGTTGGAATTTTCAAACCCTGACGATGAGCGTACATAGTTTACATAGCTTACATAGCGTACATAGCTTAGAATGACAGTCGTACAGAGGCACAGACAGTGAACCCTACGATATGATACGCTATGAGTGTGAAGCAACCAAGTTTCAAGGAGGTTTATAAGAGTCAAAGTGATCGTCTAGTGAGGACCAGATTTCCCTGAGTGGCGGTCGCCATGGGGTAGAAGTTAAGGATATGTTGTCACCACCTCTTAAGTGAGAGACCGAGTTCAACCAGTGGGGAAAAGAAGCCTTGTTTGTGCTTTTCCAGTTATTAAGTATGATTTTAACCGCAGCCGTCAGCAACAGGTCCAGTAGGGCTTTGTCATCATCATTGAGTGTGACGGCTTTGGCAAAACCTAGAACAAGCGTTGAAAATTCTCTTGGTAGGGTGATATGGAGGACTTTATTCATAAAATCAAAGATTCTGTCCCAATAGGAGGTAACACAGGGGCATCTGAAGATTAGGTGTTCCAGGTCTCCTCCCTCACCTGTACAATTCCAACACGTGTCATCGGACTTGATTTTATGGAGAAACAACCTCCTAGGTGTCCAGAAGGCCTTATGTAGAAGCCAGAACTTGGTCTGTGAGAGTGCAGGGCATATTTTGTGGCGAGTGGTGGACTCCCAAGTACTTGCCCAGACTGTGTCTGAGTTAGGTGTGGAGGAGAATGAATCCCAGTAGCGTTGGAGAGGTTCATTTAAGGAGGACGATTGTGGACGCATTAATTTATACAGTCTAGAGACTTGGTGACCCAATTTGTTAAGGGAGGTGAGTAAGTCTGGGAGGGAGGGGGTGACAGCCTTCAAGTTAGCTTTCGCTAGTGCTACTTTAATGTGTAAGAAGTTATAAAATTCAACATTATGTAGTCGGAACCTTTCCTGAATTTCCTTAAAAGTTAGTGGAAGCGAGTTTTCGACGAGTTGGTGGGGGAATAAGATATCACTGTCTATCCAGGAGGGATAGTTTAGAGTTTTCCCTTTGTATGTAACAGCGGCATTGTGCCATAATGACTCCCAATATGAGTGTCGGAATTGTTGTGGCAGGTGATTACTAACTTTTAGAAGAGCCAATTTAGTATTCTTGAAGATAGGGCCCGGTCTTAGGTTGGGACGGAGTTTGATGGTGAGTAGGGCGCAGGGGTTGAGACCATACAGTATTGACTTTTCCACAGAGAGCCACACTGGGGTATAATCAGCCTGAGAGGATATCCAGTGTGACCCCTGCTTTGCTAAAAAGGCAATTTGGTAAATTTTGTAGTCCGCCAGGTTGACTCCTCCAAGTTTTTTATCTAATCGAAGTTTCTTTAAACTGATTCTGGCTTTTTTGCCCTGCCAAAGAAAGGCCGAGATGATTTTATCCAACTTGTTATGAAACTCTTTGGAGAGCATGAGTGGGAGCATCGTGATGAGGTAGTTAACCAGGGGGGATATCATCATTTTTATGGTTTCAATACGGCCCCACCAGGTGATGAAACGGGGTAACCATCCGTCCAACAGACTTTTGATTTTATCCAGGGTTTTGTTTTTGTTATGTTTAAGGGTACTCAGTAGCTCATCTGTGAAGTCAATCCCCAGATATTTAATCACGCCTGTTTGCCAGAATAGGCCGGAGTCGCCCAGTACTTCTCTAGGAGTGTGGACATTAAGAGGTTTTACTTCGGATTTATCTCTATTTAATTTGTAGCCGGATAGGGAGGAGTATTTGTCTATTGAGGTCATTAGAGCAGCGATGGAGTTAGCATGGTTTTCCGTAGCGATCAGGATGTCGTCTGCATACGCTGCTAACTTGATTCGCGTGTCCCCAAAGGAGATACCCGCAATGTCTCCGTTATTTTTGATATCTGTAAGGAGGGGCTCAAGGGCTAGTAGAAAGAGAGCTGGATAGAGAGGGCAACCCTGTCTGGTTCCTTGGTATAGGCGGAAAGGGTCCGAAAGGGTGCCGTTTATAGCTATCCTGGCAGAAGGGGCAGAGTAGAGGGCCATCACCATCCTGGTAAAGGGGTCGCCAAGGTTGAAAGAATGCATGCACTGTCGTAGGAAGGACCACGAGACCTTGCCAAAGGCCTTTTCTGCATCCAAGGTTATCGCTACCATTGGTGCGGAAGAGGACTTTGCCTTTTCTAGAATATGACATAATAGTCTTGTGTTGTCATTAGACATCCGGTTTTTTAGGAAGCCAACCTGCGAGGGGCTAATTAATTTGTGGAGGATGGAGTTTAGTCTGGTCGCCAAGATTTTAGCATATATTTTACAGTCAAGATTTATCAAGGATATGGGACGGTAATTTTTAGTGAGTAGGGGGTCCTTCCCTTCTTTGGGAAGTACTATAATCGTGGCCTCACTCATTGAAGGGGAAACACCGCCACTGGCTGCAGTAGAGTTATAGAGTTTAAGGAGCGGAGGGCTAATTTGGTCTGTAAAGGTCTTATAGAAGGGCGCAGTGAAACCGTCTGGACCAGGGGCCTTATTATTCTTCAGGGTGTTGATTGCTGCTTTGATTTCTGCACTAGAGATTGGGGCGCCCAGGTGAGACCTGTCAGATTCAGAAAGTTTGGGAAGGTGGAGTGAATTGAGGTAGTCCGCGCAGGCTGATTCGTCTAATATTTTGTCATTTTTGTAAAGATCTTCGTAGAATGTTTTGAAAGTGTCAAGGATGTTAGACTGTTTAGTGTGTGTGACGTTTCTGGTATCTTTAATGGACAATATGGTGGTCAATTTCTGTTTATGTTTGAGGTAGGAGGCCAACAGTTTCCCAGCTCTGTTGCCCTCGCACAGTTTTAGGGCCTTGAAGCGATTAATCCATACCCCGCCCGTTAGCTGGTGATGGTATTGTATTCGTATTTTTTCTTGGTTAATGAATCTAATACTATAGTATCAAGCGGGTTGGATTTGTGTTGGGCTTCCAGTGCACCAATCTGGTGTTCCAGAGACTCTAGTTCTTTATTTAGCGCCTTGTATGTCTTGGCCCTGATGGTGATGATGACCCCGCGAATTGTGGCTTTCAGAGCATCCCACAGGGTATTGGGTGTAGTGTCGGGGGTGTCGTTTATGGTTAGATATTCCTCAATGGCGTTCGTTATTATTAATTTGTTCGTGGGGTCTGAAAGTGTCTCTTCGTTAAAGCGCCATCTCTTGGGTGGGAGAATCGATCTGGAACCAGCCAGTTTGGTGCGGATACAGGCGTGATCAGAGACTAATTTGGGGGCTATTTCTGTCTCCTCTATAAGATGTGTGAAGGGGCTTGAGATCAAAATGAAGTCGATACGTGAATAGGAATTGTATGGTGCAGAGTAAAATGTATAGTCCCTACCGTCAGGATTTTGGAGGCGCCATGAGTCTTTCAGATGGTATCTGTCACAGAGGCGAAGGAGGGCGTCATGCGAGCGGAAGGGGTGGAAGGCACACTTGGATTGCCTATCAAGAATCGGGTCAAGGGGGAGATTAAAGTCACCTCCCACTATCAACAGGTCCTCTGTAGGGATAGGTTCTAATGAGCGGGAGACAGAGTCCCAGAATTCCGGGTCGTCTGCATTTGGGCCGTAGATATTCACTACATGAATGGGGTCGTCCTCCCTTAGAAGATTTGTAATGGAAAGTCTACCTACTTCATCGTGGGAGTGTGAGACTAGAGTAAGGTTAGCTTTTTTCGCTAAGAGGGTGATTACCCCCCTTTTTTGTGAGTTGCTGGTGAAGACAGAATGTGTGACGCCCAATGGATGTTCAGAAAGCGTAGATCATCCCCGGACAGTTTGGTTTCTTGAAGTAATATAATGTCCCCCTTAGATTTGGTAATATACTCGAGAACTTTCCTCCTTTTTACCGGATGGTTGAGGCCCTTAACATTAAGAGAGACTATTGTGAGATCATCGGCTAGCGATTTTGTCTTAGCCATTGGGGTTGAGGAGCATCGCTGAGAAAGTGCGCTGTGGTCTAAGGAAGACAATGGGTAGCTCCCCGAGCTGCTCAGCGCGGGCAGCGTGTGGGCCATTGCGTGAAGGTACAATGGACTGCAACGAAATACACAGGACACATGTGGAATGGGTAAACATAAGTAAAAAACAGTACAAAACAGAAAAAAAGACTAAGAATCTTTGAACTCTTTTAGCTCCATTTTCTCCCCTCCCTGCCCCCCTCCTCCCCCAACCCCCTCCCCTTGCCCTTCCCCCCCCTCCCCCCCCTCCCCCCATATACGTACATCGGGAGTGCGACGGCAGTCCCGTGCAAGGCGGAAGTCAGGGATACACAGATGGTAGCTAGTAGCTTCCCTAGACTATGATAATGTAATGGTAATAATAATCTCGGTATCTTTTACACAATTTTAAACAGTACAAACTGCAGTGATGCTGAAAAGAAAGACCCATTAATTATAACAGTGAACATGGGCGGTGATTAGAGAACAAAGGCACTTTGCGGTAAGGCGTAACGCTTATAACAATAGCACATAGAACTACCAGTGCCGACGGGCAATAAGGGGCAATAAAGAGCTCTAAAGAGCAACAATAGTACAACGCTATATCGAAGCACAGGCCTACTTGCATTAAAGCTACGGCAACTACCTCCGCAGAGAGCCAAACTTTAAGGAAAAACATTGACCTTAGGGCGGATCATACATCATGAGTAAATAGAACAACATTAATAAGACAATATATTGGGGCTCGAGGCCTACTCACAGTACAGATGTGGGTACCTGCATCCGCAGGGAAGTGTCCAGCAAAGGAAACAATGGCACCCTACTAAGAACAAATAGGCACACTATGCATGAGGGCGAACATTGAGGCGAAGGGCTTCAATTACAGGATTAGGGTATTGATGGTAGAATTGAAGCAAGAATGACAGTGACAATTTGAGAGTGAGCCAGTGTGAGAATGAGATCACGTTTTCCTCTTGTTCGATAGGCCAGACGCTAAGTCCATTTCTTGTTCGCGACGGTCTTCCAGAAGATCAGCAAGGACTTTGGGGTCTGTGAAGTATCTCGGGTGGCCATTGATTACAACCCTGAATTCCGCCGGACCAGCAAAGGAGAAAGAAAAGCTTTTGGATCTTAGCTTGTCTCTGAGCTCCAGGAAACCTTTGCGGATTGCCACCGTGTCTCTTGAGTAGTCTTGTGTGAAGATGATTCTATGGCCTTCCCATGAGATGGAGTGGTTTCTTCTTGCGAATTGAAGGATCATCTCAACGTGCTGAAATCTGAGCGGTTTGCAGATCAATGGTCTGGGGCCATTGGAACTCTTGGTAGCGAAGGTGGGGATCCTGTGCGCCCTATCCAATTCAAGGCCGTGTGGGAAGTCCAATTTGGTGATCATGGGAATCCACGATTCAAGGAAGGCCACGCAGGAATCCGCATCTTTTTCGGAATTCTCCGGAACGCCAAAGATCTTGATGTTACCTCTTCTGTTCCTATCCTCCAACTCCGCGTTATGGCGTTTCAGCTCATCCGTGGACTTTTCTAGACATTGGATTTTGGAGACTGATTGTTTTGTGATGTCCTCCATGTCGCTTATTCGTTGTTCAGCCGCGCCCAGGCCCGTGTTAATTACATTTATATCAGCTCTGATCGCAGTGAGCTCAAGTTGCATAGAGTCGGTATTGGATTTGGTGGATTTAGAGAGTTTGTAGGTCTGCCAAATTCCTGAGAATCATTTCCATATTGGCTGCCATATCGGCTTTACTTTTGATGGGTGAGTCCAAAAGTGAGTCCGGTTTCGCCTTTTTAGAATTATTTCTGTCCTCTCTATTCGCCATTGCTGCCTGGTGTATGTTCGCGTTAGCTGGGAACCAGCCAGACCTTAAATGCTGTAGGAGGACACTGCTGGATGACGAGGTTGGGCACCCACGCGAAAAGAGTCGGCTGCAGGACTACTAATGCGTCTGGTGTATGTTTGCGTTTGCTGGGAACCAGCTAGACCTTAACTGCTGTAGGAGGACACTGCTGGCTGTCGAGGCTGGGCACCCACGCGAAAAGAGTCGGCTGCAGGACTACTAATGCGCCTGGGATCTCTTGAGTGGATGAGACCAGGCTCCAAGGGTTGCAGGACACTGGCTACAGGCTTATGAGAGAGCAGGGAGCGCACTGAGGATCTTGTAGGCGCAGTGTCCGATCGTTACTTATTAGATGGGGTGCGCTACTCGCTTAGAACATGGGTGGGTTTCTCCTCTTAGGGTGGTATTACAGCCATGAGGCAGTGGGGCAGGTCAAGAATAACCACGTGGTGGGCTTATTGCCCCAGGCACAAGCATTCACAGTCAGGAGTGGCGAGGCAGGGTGGGGCTGCGCATACCATCACTTGGGAGGAGGATAAGGCACTGGATGGCAATGGATGGGCTTATGATGGACCCAGAAGCTCACCGTGAGTCGGAGCATGCAATCTTCCAGGGGATCGCTGTTGTCGCCGCCGCCATTTTAGGGTCAGGCGCGTGGAGCCGGATGATGTCTGCCGAGCCGATCACCTACCCACCTCCGACGGCATTTGCACTCGTGGGGAGGATTCTCCGTGGATGTGGCGCCTTTACTGCCCGAGGAGGTCTTCTGTTGACCTTAGAAGCACTGTCAGCGCTCGCGGGGGTCAGGCGTTGCAGTCACGACCGGGCGCCGCCATCTTAGGCAAAGCCCAGAACGAAGAGTGCATGGCCGCCCGAAGTCCAGCAAAGTCCCTAAAAAGCGGTCCCAGGCAGATTTCAGGGCATCGATGGGTGCAGCAAGGGTCCCGGTGCAGGTACCTTGATTCTGGAATGATTCGCGGCACTGGGAGCAGTGGTATCAGAGAGCTCGCTCTCCCTTTCCGCGGAGCACTCGGTTTAGGCGGCCATTCCTCCTGCCGTCTAAGCCTTCTTTCTATGTGTGCTGCATTCTCCTGGGGAGGCATACGTTTTTGGTTCTACCTCATAAATCTGGGGCAGTGTCAAAAAGCCATGGATGTTGCTTGGAACGCCCTCAGCAACACCAATGCATCCCCTTTTAATGCAGAAAACTGCATTAAAGGAAATTATATTTACAAGGCAGCATTAAGCCAAAAATAGTGACTTAGTGCTGCTTGGTAAATGTGGAGCAGGCTCCGGCGTGCCACAGGAGCGTCACAAAAAGTGATGCACTGGTGATGCAAGGGGCTTTATAAACCCCTAAGGACACTGCCCAGTTGACCCAAGGATCAGTGGGCCTTCCCAAGGGCCAGTGAGGCTGGCTCCCTTACAAAGCCTGAGGATAATTCGGGGAAAGTCCTGGATGTTTGGCCCAGAAACCAAGACCACAAGGATGGCTGGCGTATGGAGCCAAGAGAACAAGCTCCCTGAGGACTGCACCGCTATGGAGGTGAGGAAGTTGCTGCAACTGCCCCTGGTGGCTGGAGCTCATTACTAAGAGTAAGAGCCCAAGAATGCAAAAGCAGCCCCACGGGGCCTGGCTTATGGCATTTTAAAGTTTGGCAACCTTTTTCTTTCAATGATGAACATGGACTCTTCAGTCATTTTTTAAAACACCCTCAGATGGGGCAGGGCTCAGGGATAGGCACACGAACACTTTATTGTACCAGGGAGGGGGAATTCGTGGAGCCCCCTCCCCGCCTTTCCTTTTGACCCCGGGCCCCCATTTCCCCGGGGTTAACACAACAGTACTGGGGAGCACTGTTGTGGCCCCTCCCAATGGCGGTGGTCTTGCTCCAGCTTCCCGCCTGGGGAGAGTGGCCGGCCACAGCAGGATACAGCAGGGAGAACAAAGCTACTAGCTCCCGCAGCCGTATACAAAGTTGCGGCCCGTGGGGGAGCCGGCTGGGTAGCCATGGGTGGGCTCCCTGGCATGACCCCAATGTTGTGAGCATGTGGGATGCCTTAGTGGGACCAGGCATCACCAAAAAGAAAAACAAACAAAAAGAAAAAGAAAAGCTCTGCGGCACAGTGAGAAAGCTGCTACTATAACATTCATTGCTCCGGCTGGATCGCCCCATGATGACATGTTTTCTCTCCTGTGGTGACCCAAGGATGGCAGGGGCATTACCAGGGAATTGCAGGAGGTGTGGGGGCTACAGGAGCGTAGCAGGTCCCCCCTAAATAATAGTTTGAAATACCTAACCCTAAGTTTGCAGGGTCAGTAAGGATTACTTCAATTTTTTCAAGGCTGGAGATTTTGTTCTACAGCTGGGAGTGCTTCGCCCTGTAGGGGTTATGTTCATGATTGCAATTGTTGAGGCTTCAAAGGCCTAAAAGTCGCTGAAAATACATGTCTTGTAGTGCTTTCTAGGGGCCAAGTTAATGGTTGTAATGCAATGTCATTACAAATGTTTGTCCTCTAAGGGCAGCTTTATTAGTGCAGTTTTATGGCTGGAAACTTACGAAAATTGCACAAACACATGCTTTGCTGATTTTGAACTCTTTATTGGTTTCACATAATGTTATCAAGGATTATGTCTCACAGTGTTCCTTTTTTTATTAACATTATTATGTGTATTTACACAGGATTAATATTTTTGATGACAAAAAGCCCCCATGCACAGTTTTCCCATCAATACTTTTACTGGAAATGTTGCAGTGATGTCATCGGTGATGTAATATGTGGGGTAATGAGCAGTGCATAGTTATAGTTATTCTAGAGCATAAGTTATAGTTTCTTGAGATAACTGTAACTATAACTGCTGAATTACTTTGGTTTTGTGTGTGTAAATTCTGAACCTAACTATAACTTCCCCGTAACCTTTGTTTTTGTGTGAATTTCTAAGGTTTTTCAAATTCTTTTTCCTACCTATAACATCATTGTAACCTTTGGTTTTTCTCAGTGACTTTCTACGGTTTTATTAATGCAGTGGGCCAAACCCACAAAGGCAGCCAACCTTTAAGCCCCCGTCCCTGGCTGATTTTGGACCCAGGGATCCCCACCACATTTTTTGTGGGAGGAAGGTACGCGGCTGCCCTCCTCAGGCTGTATTTTGACACCAGGGACCCCATCTCCCTGATACCAACCCTATTGCACAATCCCCCTTCCCAGGGAGTATGCAACGCCCCTCCTCAGGCCATTTTCTGACCCCGGGGAACCCATTCATGGTGGCCTGGCCATATTTATATGGGAAAGGGAGGGTGGCCAGTGAAGTGTGGGTGCACTGGAGCACCTTGATTAAAATTGTTCAAACTGAGTCTCGTTGAGCCTACACTGCATATATATATATTGATCACCTTGCGCCGTTCACGCTGTTCACTTTCAGCACTTGCGTCGTCACTTCTCACCAATTGTATATATCACAACTCACCAAGTGCCTCCGGGTTGTCACATGATTTCCTCTGTACAGTGCTGCCTAACTGTATTTCTATGTGCAACTTCTTTTAAGAATTGGTGAATTACAAGCCCTTTAATTGTACAAGTCTCCTTGTTTCTCTTTTATATAATGCTGACTGCATACATTATTGAATTGTCTTGAACTGAAACCTGTTGGGAAACTGTTTCTTATACACATTCTACACCCAATCCCAACGCGGTTTATGGGTTTTACTCCTGTTCTTTCCTCACAAGAGTGATTTCTTATGTGTGCCTTCTTCCAGCTTATTTAAGAGTAGAATATTGTTTACTGTATTTCTTTAATTTTTCCTTCTATTTTAAGGTTGATTTTCAGTGGTGGTGTACACTGTTTTAAAGATGGGTCGACATATCTTGTACTGTGCATTTTCAATTCCTAGATTATAAAAAACTCTGGTAGCCATGAGAGTCGCGAACATCGAACATTTATTGGGCTGCTACAAATGTCACTTATGGGTTCATTGCAAACTTAGCCTTGCATATTTCAGGAACAGGCACATCCTTCATTTAAATCTTAATACATTAGGTAGCCAAGAGCAGGCACATTTCCAGCATCAGCTGCAGTGCAAGTTGCCTACACCAGTGGGCCTTAGACTGGCACTGCATGCGAACTGTGTTGGTTGTGAGGGTTGTTCTGTGGGTCTGTCATTTAAATTTATTGTATTAACTTTTATATAACGCTTACTACCCCAGACAAGATACTGCAACGATTCTCGGGGTGACTAGTTCGCTGCTCATGGCTACACTTCTGTAGCTGAATCTTCCCACCTGACTCTTTCCAGAGCCTCTATAATGCCTGTTGTAGGGATCTGAGCACCTACTCTGTAGGAACTGGTCTTCAAATATGAATGATTTCAACTCTTTGGCTGAATGGTAATTGATGACAATATAAATAACATTTCGTCCTTGCCCAATCAGAATGAAGTTTTTGCAGCATACTTCTAGCAAGCTAATGTTACGATGTTGGTTAGTACACCTGCTGCAGGGTATAACTGAATATGTGGCTTTCTTGTTAAAATGTAATCAGCCTTTCCACTGTCTGGGGAACAAAACTTGAATATTAATGTTGATTAGAATTTCCTAATATCTAAAAAATATATAGTTAACAGTGGTGCAGTTGTAAAGCCTTTAGTATAGCCCTGTTCAGTCATAATGATAGACGCAGACAAGCCCCAAAACGCACATCTTAATTCCAATTCTTTCAACAGAGGATACATTATATGAAATCTTGTCTTCTTTTCACAGCACAGTCTGTGAAGTATTGAGAAAATGTAACTATACTTCCTAACCGCTGAAAGGTATGAATAGTCATTAAGCAACTTCCTGATCTCTCACAGAGAAATATATAAAGACTCTAGGCGCACGTTTTTTTCGATTCAGCCTTGATGTGAGGTCATGCGATTAGTTCTTTGGATTTCAAATGACACTTTAGTAATAAACTTTTTGTCAAAGGAGATGGAGTTCTTTCACTTTGCGCCTCCAGGGACACCTTTAGCATAAATACTATGATGAGTCACACTATCTTCATGATTCTGCAGCTCAGATGGCAAACCTTGACAAGCCTTGATAGTTGATTTACTCCTCCACAATCCACAGGAGGGATCTAGGATTATCCAGCAGACTGTTGCTAAATCAGGAGCTTTTAGGCACTAAGGGCCATATGTATGAAACCAATTTGCGATTGCAAATGCTGAAATTTGCAGAATTTCAGCGTTTGTGATTGCAAATGGGCAGTGTGCAATGTAGCACACAAAAACCCCCTCGCAAAATAAGGAATCGCAAATTTTGCGATTCCTTATTTTACGATTGTATTTAAGGAATCTCAAATTGCGATTTGTTAAATGCAATATAAGAAGCACAAAGAAAGTGCGATTTGGCCTTAATGATTTGCAAATTACCACCAACTTCAAGTTGGTGGAAAATTGCGATTTCACTTAAAAATGCACTATTTTGCATTTTTTAAAGTGCCATGTGGCACACATAGGCATGTATGTGCGCCACACGTGTACACATGCACATTTCAGGGGTGCAACAGGGTGTCCTTTTTTTGACACCCTGCCACCCTTCAAATTGCATTCTCAATTTGCGATTCTGTAATTGCTAATCGCAAATTGAGAATGCCTTCCATTCATTCCTATGGGCCTCCTAGCTCACTGAAATGAATGGGAAGGTATTCCTTATTTGTGAATCTCAATTTGCGATTTGCAAATAAGGAATATGTGGGATTCGCAAAATTATTAGCAAATCCCACATACATTGCATTTCTGCGATTCTCAAATTGCAATTCGCTGAAACATTTTGATACATATGGCCCCATGTTGCTTCTATTAAGAGAGGCATGCGCATGCCCAAAACCTGAACTCACTGGTGGTCTCTGCTTAAGTGCTTTAGCACTCAAGTTATTCTAAGACAGTTAGAAGTGAAACACATTTGAAGCCATTGCCTCACTCGTGGAGGCCCAGGCACATCTGGGGACCAATCAAAATGAGGTGAAACAATAAGCAATACAGAAAAAACGATACATTGGGACCTTGTGAAACCTAGGTTCCAGAAGCCGTTGTCCATGACTTTCTATAGAGATGCCACATCACGCCTTCAACTTAAGTCAGACTCTCATGGCACATGCTCCGCTGCACACCCACACACTGCATCTATTACCTCGTAAATCAAATTCTTGAATTCATTCTCAGACCTTCATGAGTGTTCACAGGATTGCTAAACATAAACAACACATTGCTTACAAATCGTTCTACCTGTGTAGTAGAGAATTTAAAAAACATTCTTCCTTTGTGAATATGTGTACTGCTTAAACTAGACCAACCAGATTTTGTATTATGTATTCTACACGTCTTATAGAAAATGGAATGCAACAATTCTCTCTAATATTTACTGAGATATTTCGAATTCTAAAATGGAGAAAAAAAATTTTTACTCGATGAATGAAAGAAAAATAGTGTGAAGTAATTGTGTTGAATTTTTTGAACTGTTTGGAGCAAATGGGTGTACCCTGTACTAAAAAAGCCCCATGCCATTGTGTGGCTTTACTTAATAAATGTGTACTGTCCCCCGGCGGAATCCGTCAGAAATCTTGGAATCATGCTTGATGCTGAGCTTTCTTTTAAACAACAGGTCAGCAAAGTCACGGGAAGATGTTTTGGTATACTCAAAACTCTTCGCAAAGTTCTTGACCTTCTCCCCATCAGCGCCAGGATGACACTTATCCACACTCTAGTCACACCGCATCTGGACTACGGCAATGCCCTGCTCTTAGGCTTAAGCAAAAAAGGCATACACCAACTGCAGTGCGTTCAAAATGCTGTCGCTCGCCTGGTGCTCAACCTTCCGCGTAGAGCATCGGGAAAGACGGCATTATTTAAACTACACTGGCTCCCTATTGAGGAACACATTAAGTTTAAAGCGCTATGCTTTGCACACCGCATTGCCCAGAGAAAGGGCCCAGGTTACTTGCGAAAACCTCTTACCATCCATCGCCCTACCCGGAACTTAAGATCTGCCGGAGCGATGTTGTTCAAACTTCCCCGCATTCGCAAGGCCAGGATGGGAGGTCGCTCCTTAAAGTTTTTAGCAAGTAAACACTGGAATAAACATCCGCTTGACCTACACATGGAACCCTCTGAAACTAGATTCAGACTGAGACTTAAAACCCATCTCTTCCCACGCAAATAAAGCTTTCTTGTTCCTTTGACTTAGGCCACTCGCTCCTGGACTTCTGTCTCTCTGGGAGCAGTAGCAATTTTAGCGGGGGGACACACTGTCTTGAGTGTAACCAGGCGCTCTAAAAATGGCTTTATTATTATTATTATTATTGAACATTCTACTGTTTTAAATACATGTTCTTTACCTCTAAAGCTTTTTTGCAATGGTGTTTATTAATCACTACATTTGCTAGTATCTAGTTTACAATCTGCTTGGGCCAACACTTTAAGAAATAGACCAAAACAAGCTTGGCCCTTAGAAACATGCAGATCTGCTTTATATATGATCCTTTCATTTTGTACAGAATTTCAATGTAAAGTTTTCTTCAACATGTTTCTTTCTCATATGACTTGGGCCTACTTAAGGCCAAGGATGAGTTTGTCAGTTACATGGGTAATAACCTCTATTGCACCATTGAAGTATCCTTTATCTAGCTCTGTGTTCTTGTACCACACCTTCCTAATTAAGCCTGCACCACAGAATAACTTATATTAATGGTATTTAGAGTTCTGCTAGGTAAGGCTCTGGTAAGCTGAAAAAGAGTGATGTTCATGTGTGTATGTCATACAAATATGAAAATCACTCTCTTTTAATAGATAATTGATCATTTTTATACGACTAAAGAATCAATATGCATTTATCTTAGGACAAAACTTGTTTTGGACTATTTCATAAAAGTGAATGAGGTGATCTGTGCAGCTAGGTTACATTTTCGCTATCAGCACCTATTTTTGAGATACTGGGAGCAGCATCTGGAGTGCAGGGTATTTTATTCCACCAGCTGCAATTGTAATTGCTTATTATATTACCTAGTATGGCAAACCATTAAAATTGGGTTTCGAGCATCGAACTTCTTGGGGGTAGGAAAATCAATTTCAATTTTCAGATTTTCGCCAACACTTTGTGCTTCCTGCATTTCCTCCTGAATCAAGAATTCCAAGCAGAAGTTTAACAAAACTCATGGCGTTGGGAGAGAGTCTGCAAGATTTGTACATCCAAAAATATGACTTCCAAGGGAGGAACTGCTGCAGTAAGGTGAAGAGGATGTAGGGGAAGACAAGAGTGTTGAATAGGGATAGCTAAGGAGGTCAGCAAAATGTAAAGAAATATTGAGCAGGTTAACCAGACAGCCTATATAAATCTGCAGCAAGATTTCTCTTAAGTGCCTTCTCCAGCGATGCGTATTACACAGGTTTTTACAGAAACCGGAAGTAAGCTGGATCTGTCTTGTATGTCTGTACTTGAACTACCAGGTGGTGGACGGTGAAGCTTAGAATATTACAACAGCTTTAAAGATTTGTAACAAAAGGTGTTGCAGAAAGTTGCACTGCCAAACCAGATGTAAAAAAAGGCTAGAATCAGATCAAATAAGGTCGCCCAGAAGGTCTGCCAAAGTTCAGCCTAGATTGAACTCGTCCAGCGCTTCTAATGATACTCTTAAGGCGATTTGACTTCCCTTTGTTTATAAATTGGCAGATGTGGTCACTATAGGAGTCTGGCTACAGCCAGTTAAGCATTTAGTCGTTTACCTAACCGTACATCACCAGAAGAGTTCACGCATACAATTACTTTAACGAACGTTGCAAGCTTCTTTCAAATCTAGTTCTTTCGGTTAAGCAAATCTTTCAGCAAACCTCTTCCTGCCATAGCAGAATATGGTCTAGAATGACCTGCTGAAATAAAAATGCTGCCAGAACTCACACAATTCACAATAGTGTCTGCCAATCTTAAATTCGCTACAATGCAGAATCGTCAGATCTGTCGGAAGAATGACTGTTCCAATAAAATGTTGACTACCTTGGAAGGAGACCGACAATATATTCCGGTCACAAGCGTTAAGTGAGTAATTGAGGCCAGGGGTCTATTGTCAGAGCAAAGTTAGTGGGATTTTAAAACTTTGTCATCCATAATCATACAGCTTAAGCATGAAAAACAGATAAATACATTATAGCCTTTGTTTTGTTTCTCATTACTGTATAATGCATGGAAAACCCGGAATAAACTTCACCCAAAACAGAAACACCCAGCAATCAATCATTGCTACGATGCCTCATGGAACAGAAGGGTTTTAATTTAACTTTTAAAGTTTCTAGGATATATAGTGCATATCTTGGCTTCATTGCACCATAGAAATGCCTTGCAGAACGCACTGTGTCTTACATTTCTTATCTCTTCAAGGATTTATCAGTCATGAAATTTGCACATGCGCAGTTGCTGTTATCCATTCTCTATGCCAATAGTGCGTGCTGTGAGTGAATGAATTATCAGCCTTGTTCTCAGTGCACCTAGAGTGGAAGTATGACTATCCTTAGATGTTATAATGAAGCTTTCGAAGGTGCAGTGACAGGCCACCCAAGGAATCTGCTTCTTACTGCACCTACTTGAGTTGAATTGAAAAGCAGCTGTCTACGAATCAGACACTGAGACACTTGAGGGATGCACCGTGTTCCTTGCTCCGAGGCCATCCTAACAGGAGCATGAGAAAAAAACGAAAGACTTATATTTTTGACAAAATGCCTATTTTTATTCTGTTCAAACCTACTAAATATTATTTTAGTTTTTATTTGTACCACATAAATTATGCCATAGGAGGACTCTGCTGTTTGGACCAATGTGTGGTTCATTTGTTTCAGGACAGTGCTTAGAATAGAGCCTTAAATAACCATAGTTGCAATATCTAAATATATCTTATGTACTAAAAAAATTCCATATAGTTATGTTTTCAGATTCACATTTATTTACCTGCCGTGTGCTGAGGCTTTGCCCTTATACTTCCCTCTTGAGCTTTCTATGCAAAATGCATTACTAGAATCTAGTATCACCAATATCTTCTCTCAAGAGAAACTGGCACAGTAGCTGAGTACAATGTTTCAAAACAATTACCCCTTTTAAACCAGGCCTTGTATTTGGTATTTGAATGTTTAGAAAAAGAAGCGTATTATGCAGGGTCTGTTGGTGGGATGTAGAAATTAAACCTGGAGGCATTGATATTGTTTCACTGTGGTCGAATACCACAAACGGTACCCGTGGCTAACCCACTGATATTTCTGGCACTGTTCATGCATCTGGTAAAGGGATCACATAATTACTGTCATGGAACAAGTCTTATGGGAATGTTAAGACCATGGCAGGAGTCCCATCAGGCTACCAGATATGGGGAGACCATGGCCTTCGACCTGCTGGTGGTGGGGTCTGATGGGCAGAGTTCTGCAAAAACTGTAAAGCGGGCACAGATGTGATCTTTTTTTCATAACTGTGACACTCTCTGGCAAATTCATATAAATGTGGCTGTCATTTAGTTTGTTTAGGTTTCTGTTTTTATGTTAAGTTTTGTGCAGATCCATCAAGGTGGGCATAATTAGAGGAGGGCAAGAGGTTCTTATAGGCTAATATCCTGGAAGAAGTGTGGCGCAGCGGCCTGGGTGACTGACTCCGGACCTCAGTGTTCAAAAAGTGTTAATTTTCTAATAATTTTTGAAATTCTGAATACAATTTATGAAGAATTTCCATGGTGAATTTTCCATTGGTATGTCAAGTTAAACCCTGGGGATCACAAGTTCCACCGAGATCTGACAGTGGCAGGAGGTTCTCAAAGAGGGGGTAAACAATCTTTGATTCACTAACAACTTTGGTGCTGTTTCACAGATCTGTTATGTTATGTTAATGCGATTTGTACAGTGCAAGCATACTCTAGGGTGTCCTGGCACTGTCTACTCCAGATTGGGAAAAGTCTAGTTATTGAAGAGTCATGTTTTAAGCTGTTTTCTGAGAGAGATGAAGGTGGGAAGAGCTCCGATTTGGGAAGGTAGGATGTTCCAAAGCTTGGTAGTTCTAACCACAAAGCTTCTACTTACCCAGTTCGCTCTGTAGATTCTGGAAGTAGTGAAAAGGTTCGCCCCTAGCAATCGTAACCGTCTGCCAGGAGTAAATATCCGCAAGGAATATTTCAGTAAACCTGGGCCTATGTTGTGTATTGCCTTATAGGCTATACATAGAGCCTTACATTTTATTTGGCTCCTGACTGGTAACCAATGCACTTGCCTTATTACTTTGGTTACCGAATTAAATTTAGGAGTCCCAGAGAGAATCCTTGCAGCCGCATTGTGCACCATTTGAAGCTTATTGAAGTTTTTTTCCTGAGTATCAATATATAAACTATTGCAGTAATCCAACAGCTGCGGTCGCAATGAATTTTGTTGTGTGCACTGCATCGCCTTTAGTGATGCATGTGCATACAATGAAATTCGTTTTATTTATTTATATGTTTACTTACCAGTAAAACTCTGTAATCCATACATTACTACCCCCCACCCTGCCTCTCCCCCTCCCCACATCACCGCCCTGCAGGTCATCTCACTACCGACCGCAGCTGTAATCCAATTTAGACAGGACTAACGCTGTGATTATTGTCTTTCTCGCTTCCACCGGAAAAAATTGAAAATGTTTTTTTATCCGTAGAATTCAAATTTATTATCAATCTGCCCAGATAAAAACCAGAAGAGATCAAAGAGTTTACTTGGGGTTTGTAGTTCAATTTGTCATTTGCTATAACACCCAGGTTATTTGCTTTAGCTGCTGGAATGGGAGGATATCCCAGTACTTCTGGACACCAGCTGGAGGACCATACAGGGAGTATATTCCCAAACACAATCACCTCAGTTTTATTAGAGTTTAGTTTGAGGCAGTGTTTAGACATCCATTAACTAATTGCCAGCATACCATCATGAAAGGCGGCTGATATATCTAAACCATATTTAAAGATGGATAGAGCTATTTGGGTATCATCGGCATTGGAGGTTAACGCCATTTCAAATTATTTGACTACCAGAGCCAGCTCTTTGACAGTATCAAAGGCTGCTGATAAATCGAGAAGAATGAGTGCCGCCGCTCCACCTCTGTTGTGTGCGACCCTTATCTCCTCAGTAGCTTTGATCTGCTGGCTCAGTGCTATGGCCGGATCTGAAACCAAATTGTGTTTCATCCAGCAACTGGTTATTTTGAATGTACTGTGTGAGGTGGCTGTTCATCACTTTTTCAACAACTTTAGCAGGCAGAGGGAGACTCAGATGGGTCACTAATTATTAGGAGCAGTTGCATCTAAGATTGATTTCTTCAACAGCGGAAGAACAGAGGCCTTCTTCTACTGAGTCGGGAAGACTCTTAAAATAAGCTTAGTTTTATAAATGGCTGCCAAATTTGTGCCTATTAGGTCTGAGATAAGTTTGAGGGCCGACGGGGAAGCACAGGTCAAACGGTGATCCAGATTTGCCCTTGTTCACCATAGTGGCTATTTGTTCATTAGTGATCGGAGAGAATTCTGTGAAAGCGCAGGTCTCGGCCACTCCTTGCCTGACTCAAATAGACTCGACAGAGGAGGAAGCCTCAAATTTAGAGTAAATGTGGTTTACTTTTGCCTGAAAACATTGGGCTAGAGAATCGCAGAAAGCTTGTGTGGCAATCTTAAAATGATTTTCTGGTGGTGCTGCAAGTTTAGACACCACCTGAAACAGTTTTTTAAGTGACTCCTGTGCGGATTCTATTTCCTTTGTGAAATAATCACTTTTTTCCTTTATTAGGAGACTTTTATATTCAACCAAAGCCTGCTTGTAGCGCGCTTTCTCTTGGGGATCATAGGGTAGCCGCCAGTGTCTTTCCTGTCTCCTACACTGCTGTTTTTCGAGCCTAAGAGCTTCGGAAAACCATGGGGCAGACAGAGTTTTTCTGTTTTTAGAGACTTTCTTGTATGGGACTAATTTAGAGAAGGCGGCTTGAAGCCAGTCTTTGTAGCTCTGGGTGGCCTGCTCTGCGTCGGGAAAAGGCTCAGGTTGTGTGTTAGTTAGCTATTGCGTGAGGAGATAACTATTTATGTTTTTCCAGGACTGAAGCTGCATGGGAAGACATGGCCTGGTATAAGAAGGCCGTTCCAGAACATTTAGCTCAAATAATACGGTCTTATGGTCAGACCAAGCTAGAGGAAGAACCTCCTTTAAAGTGATCTGCTCCTTATTGGTAAACAAACTGTCTAGGGTGTGTCCAGCTGAGTGAGTGTGCTTTTTTTGTGTGAGCCCTAATGATCCTAATGTGTCCAGGAGGGTTACTGTATCCTTATAAACAATGAGATCTAAATGGAAATTGAAATCACCCTATACGGTGAAACTGCTTTCACAGGCAGTGGCCTCTAAGAGGAACCCCAGGTTGTCCAGAAAGACTCCCATAGGTCCAGGAGGACAATTTGTCAGCCACTTAGCATGTTTAACTTACTAACATTAAGCTTAGTGAAGCAGGACATGTGTAACATAACTGTTGAATTTCAGGAGTTTTTATGTTTTGCAGTGAAACAATAATGCCACTTTAGCCATGGTTTTTTAAGTGTATAAGTGTGTGTGTGGGTGTGTATGTGCAGTTCGTATGTAGAGTGCACCAGACACCTAAGGGGTGTCAGAACACTTTACATAACTCAATAAAGGTGAACAATGAGAATGCATGCATGTGCGAGACAAATCCTGAGGGGTTACCGTTATATGGTGCAACCCAGGTGGTAACAGACACTTTGCAAGAGTAACATCAGGTGAGTAGCGGGAAGAGAGGAATATATACTTGGGTCTTCATCAATGTACACAGGCAAAGATCCACAAGGTTACAAGAAGTACTAATATATAAAAACGTTTACATTGCAGCGAAGTAGTCCAAATGGGCAGATCGAGAAGGAGAGGACGAGGGGACAATCCATGGGTTCATAGATGGTCTAATGTGAACCAGACAGAGGAAGGTGATGACAGAGCTTTCACATGACTCTAATTACATTTAGTCTTTTCTCTATGGGGGCAGAGGGGCATAGGGAGTTGAGTAAAGAACTCCAAAATCAGGGAATTCTTGCAGTTCTACTCAATTCCACAATCTCTCTAGTACAAATTACTTCTTCTTCTGGAAAAGCTGATTTAAAGGACTGGATACAGTAAAGGTTTGTTTTCTTTACTTATTGAGTGCCACAGGAAGATGACTCACAGTTGCACGGTGTCACCATGCACAGTATTAAGCATGTGAAAAGTATCCAGTGGCTCTATAAATGTGTCCCAGATTAAAGGGAAAAACAATTTATGTAAAAACCCTCATTGGCTATCTGACAATGTTTGCTTGAAGACGAAGAATTATGTTGCAGTAGATAAGCCAGGCACCTATCTTCCCCCCCCCACAATCAGAAAAGAGTCCTGTCAAAGAATTTTCATGAAGAATTCAGTGTAATCTTGCTGCAAAATGGCTAGAATGACGGACACAAATATAGTGTTGCGTAGCATCTTCCTGTTGTGATTCTGTATATATGATTTATTTAAACAGTAACTTACATTTCATGAAAGACTCATACTTCATTTTGGTTTGGGAACTTTCAATAGTGTCTTCTCTATAATTCACCATCTCATTTTGGGAAGGATAGTTCATAAACCTGACCACATGTCTTACCCCAGACCCATGGCGTCAGCTGAATACATGTAGAGGAACACCAAGTTTGACATCTCTTCCCACTGCTGGCTCTCACAGTCCCAATGTGGCCTTTTTATTGAATTCTATTTTTGTTGACTGTAGAACTCAGTGCACTTTACCCCTGCTAATCAGGGCTAAAGTGCTTATGTGCTTCTGGTTGAACATGGTAAAATTGGCATACATCTGATTGGCACATTTAATCTACTTATAAGACCCTGGTATATGGTGATTCATGTACCCAGGGCCTGCAAATTAAATACTACCCATGGGCTGCAGCATTCATTGTGCCACCCATTTGAGTAGCACTGCAAAACATGCATCCAGGACTGCCATGGTATTCTGGGTGTGCAGTGTTAAACTGCCATTTCAACCTGGCAAAATAAACTTTTTACCAACTGTAGGAAGTTTCAGTGGCATACTCCACAATACCCTTTGAACAATAATTGATGATTGCACCTTACTAACTAATCTTTTTCAGTGTGCTGCTCAGTATGTGTGGTTTGCCTATCCCACATACAGAATACATTAATTAATTAATCAGGTAAAAAGTTGCCTGAAAAAACTAGGTGCACCCAGTTTTTTCAGGCAACTTTTTACCTGATTAATTAATTTAAAATAAACCTTTTGCCAGACCTAAAGATTCCTTTTTAATACTTAGAAGTCACCCCTAAGTTAGACCTTAAAAGCCTACAGGGCGGTGTGCATTGTGCTTAAAAAGTAGGACATATCTATTTAATGGTTCAATTACTGATTTTATTAGTAATTTAAAATCTGACTTAATGGTCAAGTTGGATTTTATTTTACTATTTTGGAAATGACACTTTTAGAAAGTTCATGAACTAAGATTGAGGCTAGTGCACAGCTGAAAATATTATCCAAAGTCTTGTGACTGTTACAGGTGCTCCATAGGTGGCGACCACGTCCCTGGATGCCTAATTATATTCACAACATGTGTCTTTAATGGAACATTAAAGGCATCCCTTTGGGCACACCTTATTTTCTCAGTATGAAATGAGGATTCCAAACTTCAGTTCCTTTTTAGATTATTTTATTCTTCTTTCATATGTATTCTTTTGATATAGTTGACATTTTAATCATTCTGCATTTCATTCAGTATTTATACCAGCGACAGAGTTGCTTTCCACTCCAATGCATTTCGGGCGTGACTCACAACGCCCTTCATCAGGGAATAAACAGTGTTGCGTTTTGACAAGCTCAAACTTCGTGTTCAAAATACTGATGTTCGATGAATTAACGTCTCTACACCTTGCTTCCCGCCAAACTTCTGGCCCCCACATGAAACCTAGGGGGGCAGGGGGGGTCTACCCTACCTCCTTTTGGTCATTTCCCCCTTTGTTTTTGCCACCTCTTGTGTCTCGATCCTACCGAGACACAAGATGGCGGCCACTCCGGACTGTTTGGAATGTTGACAGACACCCGAGAGCCAATCAGCTTTCCGCGCGCGAACTCGCGTAGCGCGGTGGATTGCGACCCGGTGCGCGTACCGGGGCGTGCTTATAGATATATATATTTTTTTTAACCTAAATTACTCAAAATCCACTGGAGCACATATCTTGAGACATAGCAAAGGCACATCGGGCTACCAGTCCCTACAATTTTGCCAAGTTTGGTGGAAATCTATTCAGCCGTTCGGGCTAAAAGTGAGTTTGACCGCCCTATGGAAATTAACATGGGGAAAACACGTTTTGGGACCCCCCTTTTATCTCGGGTCCACTTGACGAATCCCCCCCAAACTTTCAGGGAAGGAGCGGAGCGCCGCGAGGCAAATTTGAGGAAAATTTCTGGCAGATTCCTCAACCGGCGCCAAAGTTATTCCCAATAGAATATTGCGAATTCCCTATACAAAATAATCCTAACTATAACTACCTACTGGCGACCGCCAGTAGGTTATATATATATATTATATATATATATATATATATTGTAACTCACATCCACCTCCTGCCGCTCCACTTTGCCCCGGGTGCCTCCTTAACGCACGGTGGAGTGCGTAACATATTCCCAACACACAGTTCCATCCGTGAACTGCTCCGCTAATAAGGACACTCCAGCCCAGTTTCTCGGTCTCCGCTCTTTTAGTTTATTTTCTGCGCGCACACACAGTTAACAAGCAAACGCATTTCGGCGTTGCCGCCTTTGTCAGTGCTAGCCAACAGAGACATTTTTGCGTTTAAATAAAGTTAACATTTCAAAACATCACGTGTTAAAAGTAAACATAAAAGAGGCACATGAATTTGTTCGCTTTTGGCAGCCATCTTAGAATGGTTAATTCACCATTAACAATATAATACTCTTCTAAGGATTTCACCTCATTACCAAGGGTATCGTTGTTATTTACAATGCGGTTTACTTTAATTGCTGTCAATTTTGCCTTTTATTCGACCAAACATTGGTATTAACCGCTGTCTACATCTGCTAAATGTTTATCTTGAATACATTACCTAGTAATGGGATGTTATCTAATAGATCCAGCCCTGAATGGGCTTACTGACGCATTCTTAATTCAGGATGCATCAGAATACAATTCATGAAATGTGCCTCAGGGTATCCTAATTCTTATCCTGCCCTGGATGGGCTAATCATCTTCATCATTATCCTAGAGGGATACCTGATCATGGGAAGGTGGGGGCAACATGCAGTCTACAAATCAATCATACAGGGGTAATCAGTACGGGGGGTTCTTTACAGTTCATTGCATAATTGTACTCATTTCTATAGGTGTACCCACATTTCCTCTTCGTTGTTCAGGCCTATCGGGTTCTTGGTCTGTAGCATAATAATGTAACGGGACCCCAACGTTCTTAACTTCCTCACCCAGTCCCCTCCTCTCTCTGTTCTCACCAGCTGATCTAATATGAAAAAGGATAACAGGTTGTTGTTGCTTTGGTGTTCTTTTTCATAGTGGCGAGCCACTGGGTATGCCTGATCTTTCAAATTGATGGCCCTCATATGCTCGAGTACCCTCAACTTAGTCTGTTTTATGGTGCTGCCCACATACTTCTTTCCACATGGGCATACCAGACAATAGACCGTAAACTCTGAATTACAGTTTAACAGTTTTGAGATTTGTTTCTTTTGACCCCTTCCCGGTACCTCATACTCCTTTACCTTGTGGGAATTTTTGCAGGCTTTGCATTTCATGCATGGGTAAAAACCCAATGCTGGGGCTTTCCTCTTTTTCTTATTCTCATGGTGGCTATTCACTAGATGATCTTTTAGTGAGTGACTTCTGCGGTATGTTACAAGTGGATAGTCAGATAGTGATTTCCCCACTGTGCCATCAGATTTAAGTATGTTCCAGTTCCTGCGTAGGATTTGGAGGCCAATATTTTAAGTTTAAGTCTAGGTTTGTCTTATTGTCCTCCGTGTAACTTTAACTATGCGGATACGAGAATGGATGCCTTCCGCTTTGTGAGGAAATCAAAATTGAAAAAATATTTTAAATTGCAACCGGCGAGGAAGAAGAAATCTGGAGCAATGGAATTGGACTCTATTACCTTGGAGGCAGGGGATAGAGAGGATTTTGATGAGATTTGGGGATTGCAGGAGGAGATGAACCCCTCGACATTGTTGCCTCTGGTAAGATCAAGAGTTGATCAAATAGCGGGGACTACTCCTTTCAAACCCAAATCGGTGTTTCTCCCAATATTGCCTCATGACAATATTGATGTTTATCAAGATTTAATAACTAAAGACTTGAAACAGCTCTATATCACCACAAATAAGAAACGCAGGGTGATTAACAAATTAAATCAGAGCTATAACACCCTTGTGAAAAAATTGGAGTCGGACAACACTATTCTGGTCCGCCAAGCGGACAAGGGTGGAAACATAGTATTGTGGCCTCGCCAAATGTATATTGAAGAAGCGGAAAAACAACTACAGGACCATTCTTGTTACAGGAGGAGCAACTTGGGAGCAGTAAGATTGGCATGGGAAGATCAGAATGCCAAATTGGTTGCATGGAAATGTGGCAATTTAATAACAAAAGATGAGCTGGGGTTTCTGAAGAAAGAATTCCCGGTTATACCCTCATTTTATTTGCTTCCAAAAGTTCATAAGAACACGCAAATTCCTCCTGGTAGGCCCATAATTTCTGCAATTAATAGTTCCACGGAAAAAATGTCAACTTACATTGATTATTTTTTACAGGACAGTGTTAAGGGCTTGGACTCTTATGTACAGGACTCCTCTGATTTTTTCAGAAAATTGGACAATTTTGTTTGGAATGATAATTGTGTGCTCATGAGTTTAGATGTTACATCCCTATACACGTCTATACGTCATTTGGACGGTATTAGGGCTGTAAATTACTTTCTAAATAGGAGATCCATCAATTTCTCTGCTCATAATTCCATGCTCACTGCCATGATCAAGATTTGTCTGGAGCAAAATTATTTTTTGTTCAACAGCCAAGTGTACCAGCAGGTCAGAGGGGTAGCTATGGGGGCCTGTTTTTCTCCCAGCCTAGCGTGCTTGCACATGGGCTGGTGGGAGGAGCAGGTCCTCATGGTGCAGCATCAGGCCATTATGGAGAGGAATGTACCGGTCTATCTGAGGTATATAGACAACCTCTTTCTTATTTGGCAGGGTAACATGCTTGAAGCCCAGGAATTTGTAGAGAAATTAAACTGTAATGATCTGAATTTGGAATTTACTTTTACCATGAGTAAAACACAACTTTGTTTCCTTGACATAGAGGTTTATGTACATGAAGGTAAACTAGCCACACGATTATACGGAAAGCCAACTGCAGGCAACACCATCCTGCACGCGGCAAGTCAGCACCCGCATCACTTGATACAAAGCATCCCCTTCGGGGAGATGCTTCGTATCAAAAGAATTTGCAGTGATGAGAGGGAATGTACCAGAGCCATGGATGAAAGCCGATTGCGCTTTTTGGCACGTGGATATTCAGCAAGAACGATCACCAGGGCCATGGAGCGAGCCAACAATCTGACAAGGGCACAGATTCTAGCGCCTAAACCAAAGAATGATACTGTGTCAGATGAAACATCCAAAGAAAGCTCTAGAGTTGTGGTTACTTATAACCGACAACACAGTGAAATCAGGCGGATTTTCAGCCGTAACTGGAACCTAGTGACGGGGGATCAGGTCATTGGGTGTTCAGTGGGCAGAAGGCCTGAGTTTTCCTTCAGGAAATCTACATCAATGTCAGACAGGCTAGTGAAGAATCATTTGGAACTCCCGATATCTAAGACCTTTATGAATTTGAAGAAAGGTTTTTTAAAATGTTCCAGTTGTAAAGCCTGTAAAAATGGGTGCAACAAAACACGCTATCTCACTCCTTTCAAGGAGGATCCTGTTCTAATAACTAAACAGTTATCCTGTAAAACGGAGTTTGCCGTTTATGTGCTGCAGTGCCCCTGTGAACTTAGGTATGTAGGGAGTACCCGGCTGCCGGTTCACAGGAGAATACTGCAGCACTTGAGGGCAATCACCAATAATGAACAAGCCTACCCGGTGGCACGCCATTTTCAGGCGGTGCATGGGAGTGATCCCAAACACCTCACCTATTTTGTTATAGACTGTGTGCCACCCCTCAAGAGAGGGGGAAATAGGGATGGGCTACTCAGGGTACTTGAAACCCGGTACATTTTGGAACTTAGTAGTCGTGCCCCTGGAGGTCTTAACGCCAGCGAGGACTTATACACTTGTTTATAGTTCCAAATTAAAAAGTGTTCTGTACCTGTACCTGAATTGGGATTAATTATACTGTCTAGTTATCGTATTAAGCTGTTCTGAGGATAATAATTACACCTATTCATAGTCAAGAGAATTGTTTTGCATTTCCGGTCGCAGCTGTGTATTAACATCTGTCAGTCTGAAGATATTCAAATAGGGAGGGGCTCTTCCCTTTTTAATAATTTAGATATAATTTATCTGCACTCAAACACTTTTAATATTCTTTATTTGCACTTTTGAGATGATGGCTGCTCCTTGTTACAGTAAGGGAATTTGATATTTTGACTTATGTGTGTTTACATGTAATTCTGTTTACATATAGCACATGACACTCTATTGGAAATTCCCACTTGGGATATATTTTTTGAATGTTCTTTCAAGAAGGGTCTGTGAACACAGTTCTTTTTTAAATCATGAAATTAACAACGATTTTTATGATCTATATATTTATATATTTATATGTATATATTTATGAGGTTTTTTGTACATGTTTATTTATTTGCGTATTTGCACATGTATATACTTCAGTTTATTTACCCACTATGGGTTGTATTCAAGATGGAACTGGGCTATGCAATATTGTTTTAGTCCTTTTGTTGTTTCCATGCACCCTTTTTAAGGAATGTTAAGACTTGAATGTGGTGGTTACAATTTAGTCCACCTTTTGTGTCAATGATTAGATGGATAAATTCCCATGTAACTTTGCGATCACATCATGTGATCAAGACAGTGGATACTGTCGAAACGCGTAATGGCGGGCATGCTGAGCGAGATTGAGCTTTAATAAAACGCACTTGTTTGGCACCATTTCTGGGTTCCTCTCTTCGTTTTTCCAGAGCTGTGCAAGATTTGGCAGTCTTGTGGATTGGGGCGAGTTTTTCTTGGATATATATATATATATATATATATATATATATATATATATATATATATATATATATATATATATATATATATATATATATGAAAGTATAAAAGTAGGGGTCTGTTGTCAGAAAATAAACAATGTCTACGATGATAAGGTGGACGTTTTCTCCCTGGGTGTATGCGGCATTTGTGCCCTTTCCCTGTTCTGGCTTAGCTCCACTCCATTCTAGCCTGGGCTGGGTTCACCGAATGGTTCCCTGATTGGGGGGTGGAGACACCTCCGTTCTCAGGCACCCTACAACTCCCTGTACTCTAAATAAGGCAGGAAAGGCAAGAGATGAGTAGATGGGACAGGTGCCAATATTTTTTAACCATCTCTAAATTAGACCCTAACTCTTTCCCTTAGCACTGAGAACTCAGTGACCCTAGAACGCAATTTTCTACCTCCTAAAAGTGATTAAATATCCTTTGAATACCTTATTACCCTTTTCGTAACAGCGAATTGTGATATTTATAGAAGTCAGAATATTCTTCCTTACACAGCCTTTGTCACATAATGGGCCAAGAAGCAACGAATGTTAACAGGCTTCATTCATTTTACACTACTCCAACTGCGTTGCGATACTTAACCGCCCGCCGGGTGCTGCAATCACAGGCTTACCTTTCCTTTCTGTACTGAACTGGCGCTCACAGGGTGATTCACACGCGACCACAGGGAAGCTGTGGCTTAAACATCTGGGGCGCCATTTTCAGGTGTATTGGACTGCGACGTACAAGGCCAGGTTGCTTCAAGAGTTAACAGTGGGAGATTGAAAAGTGATTCACGAGGGAAGTAGCAGCGGGCAATCACCTCGTCGAAGAGCTTTAATGCATAATCTATACAAGGCAGAACGACAAAGGATTTGATGGTTTTAAAATGATAAAAAAAGAGTATGTGAAAGCAGTCTTCACGCGCATTGCTAAGAGTCCTTATCATGCATGCAGCGCTGTGTTCACTTTGCAGATTGCAGACAGCGGGATCTTTTCATTTATTATTCAAGCAAATGATTTTCTAGAGGTAAATGCCTTACTTATACATGTCAGAAGCAAATAATTCATCTATGTCAACGTCGGCTGTTTTTCTACAAGGTACGAGGAAAACTTCAGACGTGTCGACGAATTCCAGGATGCTGTGAAAAGATGAAAGTCACATCCCACACACGTCCGAGCACGAACTATCAAGGCCATGGTGGCGTTCAACACGCACACAACGAACGCGTTCTCACGCGTGCAACATGTAACACGTTAAAAATGTTTTCAAGATGGCGACTCCTCTAAGCACTATACTTAAAAACCCGGGGCCTCATTTATGAGGCTGTGTGTCACTTTTACGCCGCCGATGCGTCACTTTTTGTGGCGCACCAGTGGAGTATAATATGCGCCTTGTTGCGCCATATTTACAAAGTGACGCATCTAGGTAGATGTGTCTCTTTGTAAACCCCTGCGCCACATTATACCTGCGCCAGGTATAATGTATGCAGGGAGGGGCGTATTGACGCAAGGAAGGGTCGTAGAAGTGACGCAGTGAAATCTATGAGATTTCACTGTGGCACTTTTAGGACGCAGTTGCGTCAAAATCTTGCGCCTGCCTCACAGCAGGCATAAGACTGACGCAGGCCCTTTCACATGGGGCTTGCCCCATGTGAAAGGACGCATTGCTGGAGTTGCGTCACTTTTGTGACACACTTCAGCAATGCGTCACTTTTGCGCTTACAGATACGTCAGAAATACTGACGTATCTGTAACTCCTTGCGACATGATGCGTCATACATTAAATATGACGCATCAGGAATGTCACAAGGAGTGCGCACTGAGAAGTGACGCATCGCTGCTCTCACTAAGCGATTCGTCATTTCTCATAAATGAGGCCCCCAGGGCTCACAGTTCTTCACATGACGATATTTCGGCAAACAATATGAAGGAGATGATATGTATGTCAAAAGATATTCCGTATAAAATAATCTAACATAAAACCCAAGTTGAGGGTGAGTCAAAAAGAAGCACCCATGGTCATATTTCTCGCGATCATCACACCCTCCCAACCAATGCCACAAACTGGCAATATAATGTGTCCTGTGAATGGGCGCCGACCTGGAGGGGGGCACTGACCTCATGGGTGAGCGCTGTGTTTAGCAATAACATAAGATTTAAAAGCACCTGCTGTAGAGTTCATTGTTTAGCTTTCTGGCAGCAATACACATTTTAAGATATCTATTGTGATTAATGTTCCAGCTAGTGAGAGACAGATCTAAGTTTTATCAACTGACTGTTTTGACCCACCAGAAAGTAGCACAGGGGGTTAATATGCCTGCGTCAAAGAACAGATCTGTATTTTATGTTGATAGCTGAGTGGATGATTAAAGGCAGCCTTTACCAGTGCCTTAAAACAAATAAAATGTATGTGAGAGAGGCTATGGAGAGACGAGGGGCACTTTTGTCGTATGATAGTGAGGGAATCCAAAGAGGAGGTTTTGGGGGAGGGGGCAAACAAGATGTGACACCGGGCGCCACCAGCATTAAAGTCGGCCCTGAATAGCCACCTACTTGTCAGTCATCAGACTGATCTTGGGTCCGCATAGTGGCTCCCCTTCAACAGTTTCAACCACATACTTAACAACTGCAGGTTCCGGTAGCATGGCCATGATGAAGTGCTATGTGTTGGAATGGTACTACCTACTGCAACCTGCAAGTTGACACTGTCTAAGCATTTACAGTCTCCATCCTTCTCTAGTGAAGTTAACCTCTCCAGGAGGGTCAAAGAACCTGAACTATTGTACACTCTCGGCACCATGTCGAAACACAATTGAAAGATCATCACTTTGTGCAGGGTTAGTCTTGTACATACCAGTGCCACAAATCACAAACACAATGAACACGCTGCACAATTACTTTTTAACTTCACGTCATATTGCTGAGCAACTGTGATGAAGTTTGAGGGGCAGTCATTTGAGCCCATTTCCGTATCAGACACATCTTGATAGGGTGTCTCATTTGCCAGTATGTGATCTTCGCCTGTGCAAAGATTTTATGTGGTTAGGCAGATGTCCCTGTTCTTTTCCCAAAGATCTCTGTATTTGTAAGCAAAGGTAGAGGAGTTTCACATGAAGTTGATCTCCTCTGCAAGGGTGTTGATTATATCTTTCGTAAAATTTGGCACCTTTCCAGCTGACACATGTCTCATTTGTGGTGCCCTCAAGAATGCGGTCACTTGATGGTCACTTTTTTGTGGAGTTGTTGACACTGTTCCTAAGGTCTCTCTGGCAAGCAATGACATACTTAATGCTTCATGATACTGGTGACTTAAGATAGTATACTGTCTTGTGGCGTGTTGTCCTCTTAAGGACTGTACTGAATATTCCCTTGCCTCACATGATAAGTTTGCAGGATTACCAGTGTGGTTGCATTAGCTCAGGCTTGTAGACACTTTGGAGTGTTCCAGGTTGGGTGTGGAATTGCTGCACGCGTATTCCAATTGTATGTATACTTATGTGAGCTCAATTGCAGAAACCACCATGACTGATATAGATCCACAATTTCAGTGCTTGTTAATACTCTATAAATGTCTGCCTGTACTTAAATGGGTAAGGTAGGCTCGGGGTGAATGGAGCAACTGGCAGGGATGTGTCAGTGCCAATGTCTACAAGTTGCCTTCTTTTTTCCCATTTGGGAGATGTGGCCTAATTGCTAGAGTTGCCGATTTTGGAGGTGAGGAATCAGGTTCAAATCCCAGCTTTGGTTCAACATCCTGTGATTCTGGGCAATTCACTTAAATCACTTATGTCTAAAGGAAAAATAAGAGCTGGCCATGTCTAATGCAATCTGGTGCTCATGTAAAGTGCTTCACTGCCCTTGGGTCAAGTTTGCGCTATATAGATCTCCTAAAAAAACAGCATTACAGAAGAAAGATAGCAATCTTCACCAAAGGGTATCACGTTTGTATCATATGTAGCACTGGTGTCAGGAGAGAGTGCTAGGCACAACTCTGCAAGGTCTATGGCAGGAGTTTTCCCAGGTCCTATATCATGGCAACATGAAGGTCTTTAAGACCCCCCCTCTCTGTGCATCAGTGTAGGGATAGATGTCTTCTAAATCAGCTCTGTTGTGTCTATAGTAGTTCTGAAGTTTACTGACGTGGTTGGCTCAATGTGTGTGAGATGGAATTGTCAACAACAATGACATGTTGCTCTTCCTACTTGCAGAGGCACGATTAGCAATGAGCACAATCTCCAGGCCCTGCTTTAACCAGTCAAAAAGAAAATAGTCTTTGGTGACTCCTATTATGGCTTTCCATATCTGATACTGGCCATTAGCATCTTTGCAGAAAATCACCAACATTGACGGCCTTTAATGGAACATTAAATACACATGTCTAACCCCTGCCCCATTCAATTCTCCTTCATTCATGACCTCAATATCGTTGTGCACTTCAATGACCTGGATATGTATTTATGTCTTTGGGGTTCATTTTGACCAGCTATATGTACCACAGTCAATGTGTGCTCCTTCCCTCAGGCTTAAGGTCATGCCATTTTAGACATCTCCCTCTTTCACCAAAGGAGGGCTTCCAAAAACCCAAGATCAACAATACATCTCATGCCAACACAGCTTGAAGGTACCTCGAGCCACAACATAGCTAGGGGTAAGGCCAAGCTTAGAGATCCATTGGACAGACAAAACACATTCTGGCACACTGGATGAGAGAGCTGCAAGGGTATTGGCTGTTGGTGTTAGTGGACTGGATGGCTTGCATGAGGTGGACATGGGTAATAGGGCAAATGCTTGTGATGATCATTTTGAGGTCACAGGTTATCAGGTAGGGCTTGGAATAGGAAGGACACTAACACTGATTGTTCATCAGTGTGGGCACCTTGCCAATGGGCAGAATTTCCAGCTAGAGGGATGGACATATCACGGCAAAGAACACAGAGCTATGGCTGTCATACACATCAGAGGAGAATAGTAGGTGGAGCAAGACAGAGGTAAACAGTGATGACACACATAGGTCGCTGAATGCTGTCAAAGTGTCCTACCTAATCGACATGAGTCCTCAAGGTATCAAGCGCAGCAGGAGTGAGTAGTATTGCATGAGTCTCAGCATGTTATAGAGAGGGATATCAATGTGACATGCAAGTTAACAGTACAGTATGTGGATGAAAGCTGTGTGAGGAGTACAATGTGAAAGCTGTGCAAACTTGAAGGAATAATGTAATGCTTTGAATCATCAATATGACAGGACAGGCCACAGGAGGCAGAGGTGAATATTTACTTTTCCATAAATGTACCTGGTGTCCATGTACAACTCAGAAGAAATAGTGCAGGCTTAAGTGCATATCAACATATTTCCAGCTCTAAAGTAGCGTTGCTCTTCTGTGCAACTGTCCCATTGCTCCAAACCCCTACCATAGAAGTTGTGATAATAGCCATGGTAGAGGTTCTCTGCTATAAGCCAAGATTAGTCACCTGCTGACAACCATGTTATGGGGCACGATACAGACCTGTAAGAGGTCATCTGCTTTTCCTGGGAGGCCTTGGCTCCTACTGATTTCCAGATGAAGATGCATGAATATCTGCCTGACTATGGTGTCCCCCATAAATATCGAATCAACAATATCAATGGGACAGAGTATCGAAAATAAATTATTGACTGATAAGCAAGTCTCGGTTTTCTATACCTGATTCTACATATATGTACCTATGTGGTACATATATCTTCAAGGTGGTTAAATGTGGAGTTAGGAAGAGGAAATCTATACTTCCCTATACGCACTTACCTTTCAATAATTCGCCCATCGATATTAGTATGCCACAATATTGTTGGAATTGATATTCATGATCTTTGATCGCATCTATAGCTTTCTGGATTGTGTTTTGTGTCAGTACATATACCATATTATGCTTTTGCTCTGGGGTATTTAATTGTAGGATGTTCTCAGCAATGTTCGCAAAGGAGATCTGCTGTCAATTATAAGGAAAATGGGGAGCCCTGGGTAGATGGAGGCCAAGGAAGAGGTGCAACATTGCCTGTGACAGTGTGTGGTGTTTGGATGACATGGTGAAGTGCAACTTGCATCATGTATCATTTGTATGTTAAGGCTGGTTTCCCTTTTGCAATTGCAGTAAATGAATAGGCATATATATGGCTTTTTAGGGTGATGCGTGTGCAGTTTAAGGCTCCTGTAGAAAGGGAAAGCTGCAGATGCTGTAAATGCTCCTCTTTGCCTGTGTTATCAGCTTTTGTGTCGATTGAAAGGATACATGGCTTGTCACTTTTGAATGGAATTCCTCGATGATTTGCCATAGTCGATTGTAAATGGATGTTTGTTGTAACAATGTGGAGCCTGATGGATGTACCATGTTACAACGCATACCGTTACAACTACCTACTATTACAACGCGACCATTACAACGCATACCATTACAACGCATAGCGCTTTGAGGTGCTGGATAGTGGTAAGTATAATTTACTATTCTAACTCCAGTCCCCGTGGACACTAGGGAAGGTGTTGGATAGTAAATTATACTTATTCCCTATCCTAGAGCGCCCCCCAGCGCAATGCGTTGTAATGGTATGCGTTGTAAAAGATGCGTTGTAATAGTAGGTAGTTGTAAAAGATGCGTTGTAACAGGTGTATACCAGCCTGATTCATCGTTCTAACATGTTTATTACTGGCACGCTTCAGCAACTCCTGCTCTGCTCCTGAGCTCTGTTCATTTAACCACTTTTCTATTTCAAACCCTAACATTCTATATGTGACCATGACTACATCACAAAACACAAGCAAGGTAAAATTAAACAATAAAGACAATAGAATAAATAAATAATTTAGTACTGTTCAATCAGTTTTTGTGGTTTCTTGAGTGTCCTTCCTGACCTTCTGAAAGAAACATAACCCTTCTCTTTTATATTTTGTTGTTCTTGAATTGGAGTAATAAACGTTTTAAAATGTGCTTTGTTTCTTACTATTGTTTGGTTGTCATTTTGCACAGTGATTGCTGACCCCTTTACTTTTGTTATTTCCAATGGCGATGAACGACATCTGCAAATCTGCACATAGATATTTGTAGCTGGCTCTGTCTAAAACTAGATCTCCAACCTAATAATTTCTTGCATGAATATGTTTCCGTTGAGCTGCACGTTTCTTCATTTTTCCTTTCATCATCTCATCTCTCTTTGCAATTTGTTCATGTTTCTTAGAGGGTTTCAAAGGCACTTATGGCAAACTTGCTTGTCTGGTTTGTCCAAATAACAACTCTGAAAGACATTTTCCTATTGATTCATGAGGTGTATTTCTGTAATCACATAGAACCTGACATAAAGCTTGATTTATAGAAATGTGTGACAGATTTTTGTATAGTAGCCATTAATCTTTCTACTATTCCATCAGCCTGTGGCCAAAGTGGAGTATTTTTACTACATATTGCTCCCATATACTCAAGAAATTTTACAAATTCACTTCGATTAAAAGGATGGACCATTGTTTGTCATTAATATTTTGGATATACCCCATGTAGAAAAAATATCTTCAAGTAGAGGATGTATCACAGATGGAGATGTGGATTACACCATTTTCACAAATGGAAATCTTGAGTACTCATCAGTGATAACAAACAGATATCGGACAGAATCTTATGGCCCATAAAAACACGTACTAGCTCAG
Source organism: Lissotriton vulgaris (assembly GCF_964263255.1). Taxonomy (NCBI): domain Eukaryota; kingdom Metazoa; phylum Chordata; class Amphibia; order Caudata; family Salamandridae; genus Lissotriton; species Lissotriton vulgaris. Next base: position 2,079,945,783 of record NC_141689.1, on the reverse strand, counting down.
ACTACACAGAATATGGCATTTGGGACATGTGTAACTAGTTGACATTCCTTTCCTTTGTAGTACATTGACCAAGATGACAAGCTTGCACAATTTCTTCCTCTTGGCTGTCGAGTCTTGGGAACCAGACTTATTTACGTAACTGATATCCCTCTGTGACTTTTATTTGGTATATGGTCTAAATATCGAGTCCAAAATATCGAGGAACACAAATATCGAGTCCAAAATATAGAATGGACAAAATATCGAATGGACAGAATATAGACATCAAAAATATCGTTTTGAAGGTAAGTAATGTAATATTGATTCAAAAAATATAGACAGTTAAAATATCGAAGAACATAATATAGGTTATTAAAAATATCGAATTTTTAATAATATCGAATATTTAAAAGTGTTTTGTATGTTAGTATATGTGTGAAAAGTGTATATTTTTTAGTAATTTATTTTAAGTAATTAATTTTATGTTAATTAATGTTTGCGTAATTTAATTCTGTAGCGGGTTGTGGGTTTATAGGGGAATAGGGTGGGAAGTAATTTAATTATAATTAATTAAATATGTCAATTAATTTATTGGTATTTATTTTGAAGAAATTGTTAATTCATTTTTAATTGGTAAATAATTAATTCTTAATTGATATTTAATTTTTATTAATTGATTAATTGATAATTATGTGAATAATATTAATTTATTTTCTGTAGCGGGTTGTGGGTTTATCGGGGAATAGGGTGGGAAGTAGTTTAATTATAATTAATTAAATATGTTAATTAATTTATTGCTATTTATTTTGAATAAATTGTTAATGAATTTTTAATTGGTAATTAAATAATTCCTAATTGATAATGAATTTTTAATAATTGATTGATTGATAATTATGTGAATAATATTAATTTATTTTCTGTAGCGGGTTGTGGGTTTATAAGGGAATAGGGTGGGAAGGAATTGAATTATAATTAATTAAATATGTTAATTAATTTATTGGTATTTATTTTGAATACATTGTTATTTAATTTTTAATCGGTAATTAATTAATTTTTAATTGATAATACATTTGTATTAATTGATTAATTGATAATTATGTGAATTATATTAATTTATTTTTACTAGAGTGGGAATAGTAGAATTTACCCCTATGCTATCCAAAGCTTTCCCTACTGTTGCACTCTCTGGAGTGTGAATAGTAATTTTTACCCCTACGCTATCCAACGTTTTCCCTACTGTTGCACTCTCTGGAGTGGGAATAGTAATTTTTACCCCTACGCTATCCAACGCCTTCCTTACTGTTGCACTCTCTGGAGTGGGAATAGTAATTTTTACCCCTACGCTTTCCAACGCCTTCCCTACTGTTGCACTCTCTGGAGTGGGAATAGTAATTTTTACCCCTACTCTATCCAACGCTTTCCCTACTGTTGCACTCACTGGAGTGGGAATAGTAATTTTTACCCCTACGCTATCCAACGCTTTCCCTACTGTTGCACTCTCTGGAGTGGGAATGGTAATTTTTAACCCTACGGTATATAACGCTTTCCCTACTGTTGCACTCTCATGGAGTGGGAATAGTAATTTTTACCCCTACGCTATCCAACACTTTCCAACTGTTGCACTCTCTGGAGTGGGAATAGTAATGTTTACCCCTACGCTATCCAACACTTTCCCTACTGTTGCACTCTCTGGAGTGGGAATAGTAATTTTTACCCCGACGCTATCCAATGCTTTCCCTACTGTTGCACTCTCTGGAGTGCGAATAGTAATTTTTACCCCTACGCTATCCACCGCTTTCCCTACTGTTGCACTCACTGGAGTGGGAATAGTAATTTTTACCCCTGCGCCATCCAACGCTTTCCCTACTGTTGCACTCTCTGGAGTGGGAATAGTAATTTTTACCCCTACGCTATCCAACGCTTTCCCTACTGTTGCATTCTCTGGAGTGGGAATAGTAATTTTTACCCCTACGCTATCCAACGCTTTCCCTACTGTTGCACTCTCTCGAGTGGGAATAGTAATGTTTACCCCTACGCTATCCAACGCTTTCCCTACTGTTGCACTCTTTGGAGTGGAAATAGTAATTTTTACACCTACGCTATCCAACGCTTTCCCTACTGTTGCACTCTCTGAATTGGGAATAGTAATTTCTACCCCTACGCTATCCAACGCTTTCCTTACTGTTGCACTTCCAGGAGTGAGAATAGTAATTTTTACACTCCCGCTATCCTACGGTAATAATATTGTTATTTTTATTAATATTATGTTAATATATATATATGTTTTGACAGATATGATTGTATATTTTTTTTATAAGCTAACTTAATTATTTAATAATTTTAAGGTAATTTAAGTATTTTTAAGTATATTTTAGCTATTTATTTTTTATATTTTTAATTTTGCATTATTTTTAAGAAATTCAATATTTTTACAAAGTATATATATTTAAACGATATTTTGGATTCAATATTTTGGTACTTACCTGTTTGTAGATAGGAATTCGATATTTTGGGTAGTCTATATTGTGTCCGTCGATATTTAGTCAGTGATCCGATACATATTATCATTAACTTGAGTGACATGGTGTGTTATGTGTTTCTGCCACTTGATATGTGGTTTGACAATCACATTGTTAATGATCTCTTGGACACTATGCACATTTTGTAAGATGCAGGACTCACTAATGTTTAAATGTTTGCTCTTTTCATGCCCATTTACCTTCAAGACTTTCACTGAAATTTCTATATGAAATTGCAGAGAAATTAGGAATTATGAGGAGAATGTGAATTACAAGGATGATCAAACCGGAAATTTGTAAAGTTAGCACTTCTGAAGGGGCTCTTTTCAGGAACCCTCAGCTATCCACCTTTAATGTCCTTTGACTCAACTTGGACATGCTGATACATCTGTTATGAGTAACTGTCTGTGGGTGGAGAAGGCAGACTATACAGGAATGGCAACAGGGACCTCATATTGAAGCCTTAGTCTTCTCTGGCGTTAGCATGGTGGATAACAGGGTTTCACCTTTAAAGAGTGTCTTAGCTTCATAGTACAAATGGGGATCAGAATATCTGAAGGTCCCACCCCAGACGTCAGAAGCGAAATGGAGAAAAGAACTTTGGGAATCTGATGGGCCATCATATATTGAAACCATTGCAGGTTATCAAAAAATCCTTTCAACTCAATACCTTCAATGCAATCAGAGAATGCAGAACAGAATACAACCTAACCTGTGAAGTAATACGCTGTGATATGGCACGCCCATCTACAAAACTTTGTAACAAGCTTACTCACTTGTGAGAATAAAATGAACAAAATAACACAAAAACACAAGGCACTTGTCAAACCTTGGTTGCTTCCAATTATGCAACTCCTCTTTTTTTAACAATACCATCCACCTATGGAAGAATTTGGAAAATCCATATTACAGCCTTATAGCCCGTCGTAGCGGGCTATACTGGCTATTAATGGCCTGCTGCAGCGTTAAAGGCCCGAGCCAAAGGTGAGGGACTTTAACAAAGCAGCGGGACTTTAATAGCCGGTATAGCCCTGCTAGGAAGGGCTATAAGGCTATTATAACATTCTGCCACTAGAGGGCAGAATGTTCTAACAAATAAAACAAAGCATTCAGGGAGCGCGAGGGGATTGTAATCCCCTCAGGCTCCCTGAAGCCTTTGTTCACAGTCAGAGCTGTGAACAAAGAAGCATTGGAATGTTGGAGCTCCGGGCTTATACCAGCCATTATAAGCCCGGAGCACTCTATTGTTTTCAATGGAGCTACCAACATTCCAATGTCCTAAAATGGGAAATAAGTATTCTCCCTTTAGCAAGTGTGGTCGAATTGTGATCTCATTTTACTGAAAACAACTAACGCTTTGCTCGTCATTGAACTCCTTGTTTGTTTTTTCCAATGTTCATCTAGTTATCATAACAATACATACTGCAAGATTCTGAATGTCATAATTTCTGTAGGGTTGAAAGTCTCTTGTGCAGTATCCATATGCTATGATGATCATCACCATTTTATCATTTTCATCAGTCTATATGGCATGGATAGATTTGTCAAACTGGGGTCCCATGTTATGAGGCTCCTGCTTGTTGTCCAAATATTTGTTTTTCCTCTCTTAATTAGAGATCTACATGAAAGGTGTCTACTTATGGTAGATTTCCTTTCATCATAACTTTTACTTATAGTGTGAGAGGTGTGTGTTAGAAGTGTTGAGACACATGAAGTATGATGCAATCCTATTTGGGGATTATACTGAATGGTTGTAGGATTAGGATTGTGGGATGCTTCAAAAGGATTAATGCTAGCAAGAAACTATAATTGTCCCTCATTTTCTTGCATGTACCCCTTGGCTGTTCTCTCTTTTCCTCCCTATTTCAGCCACTGAAAACCTGGTGTTAAACATCTGGTTCTGAGATTCACATGCTCTTCAATTGAGCAGGAGGAAAACTTCTTTTTGTATGCCTTCCCTGTATCACGATAGTTCCATCAAGTTAGTCTGGAGCTTTCGAGATAGGACACATGAGCAAAGGGCCCTAGGCAATGTTAAATCCACTGTAAAATACACCAAAAACATATTTGCAAAGGAGATGGTTCTCTATTTCATCGCTGACATTCTGTGTCCAGCAAAGCAGCAGTCCCTGTCTGGTATGCTTATTCAGAGGTGTTGGACAGCTTCCAGATGCTGGGGGGTGGAGGAGAATAGAATAGAACCTCATTATCGGCATTTGACTTGAGAACTTCAGGTCTTGCTCTCTCTCACCAGTCAGAGTGGTGGGGCTGCACTCGTGCTTCCCTGGATCGATATATCACCACTTCCTCCTCCTGACTCTGAGGCATCAGTCAGGGTTAGCTGTCTGTCTTCCGGCACTAATCTCTGTGTTGTGTGAGGGCATCAGATAGAGGCTGAGTCTTGGGTTGGGTCTAGGTTACCTGAGGAACATCAGACCTCAGGGCAGAGATGACAATATTGTCTTTGTACCCAGAGCAGCACACATGGTCAATCCCCCTCAGAGATCTTCAGCTCATTCCAAGATGGTGGATACAATGATTTTTTTCTCGGAAGAACTTTTCTCTTTTAAAAACGTTTTATAAAGTGCACACTCGACCCAAAGGCAAGGGGGCGCTTTAGGTGAGCACCTGTTACTTTACAGAAGGTCACATTTATAATTTGTTTAGGCAAGGAGAGATTAAGTGATTTGCCCAGAATCCACAGATGTTGTGCCAATACTGAGACTGCTAATTATCTCTTCTTTCCCATCCAAGACAAAATGGTAGCCAAACTTTCTTTATTTCAATTCCTCTTCTGTACATCGAACTTTCTGAATGAAACCTATAAAAGGTAAATTAACTAGCTAGTGACAGCATTGGAAAGCAGTTGAATACAATTTTTCTTCAGGTGTTATCGCTCGGCGTCTACATTTTTGTAGATATATTTTTTCTAGCTGAAGTTCCTTTTTGCCTTTACCTGAAGAATAAAGTCCTATGATTTTTCTGAACATTTCTCTGGACACACATTTCTCCTGATTTAACTTTATACAAGCCGAACTACGCAGAATTTTGTCCCTTTCATGGAAGCACCTGCTTCCGACACCCAAGTAAATTGGCCACTGAAGGGAATCATGCTTATATTGGGCAAGCCAGAACAACACTAGTTGGATAGTGCTATGGATCCTGTACTTATGTTGCTATGCCAGTGTCTTCTAATATCCAGAGTTATGGAACCAAATATGGCTTGTACCTTAACAGCATCAAACACGGGTGCTCCGATAATTACTTTTGGAAACTGTTGTATTGTGACAAAACATGGCTGCTAAACCCTGGCATGCTGGTGGTAAGTTCTAATGCGCTTGTTATTTTTGAGAGATCATTCTATACTAAAAGAGTTCATGGACTCCCTCACTGTACATTTTGCTTTTCACCACGTTTTGCTCAAGATTCGGCTATGATGTGATAATTTATTAGCTCCTTTATGGGAGCAGCCCTATATCAGGCTTCTCTGCTGTTGCCCTTTTCTAATGCATGCTTGAATAATCAATTCAATCTTTTTGAGTACATTTTGAAAAGCTTTTCAGTGCCCTGGGGACACATTTCTGATGACTGGATTCTCTGGAATATAAAACCAGGTAGTCAGAAGTTCTTAACTTTTCATTACTTCTTCCATCAGTTAGCTAGAGAGATAGTCTGGGTGAAAAGGACCCACATTAGAGTAGGCGTGAGCTAATGCGGCCTTCCTGTCCATTTCCTGTGAAAGAGTTGGTTAATAGTTTGTTACTCATTGACCACTGTCTGCAAGAAAGACAGAGAACAAGAGGGGACATGTCCCAGCATTTAGAGGAGTGCCCTCAATTCAGGCAACCAAGAGACAGGAGAGCACTATCACAGATCCTAAATTACCTTTTGAAGAACCTATGCCAATAGTTTCTACAAAAGAGTCCTCTTCCAAAGGCTGAAAAGCAGAGCTGCAATATTACAGGGTTATTCTTGTATTGTATTGATCCAGGCCATGTCATTTGAGACCCCAAAGACCATTAGAAAATGCCAATGCCTATGCCCTGTAAGAAAAGAAATGAAAGCTGTGCAATGGCTCCCTTCTGCTTGCTCTTCCGACTGTTCTGGAAAAATATTGTACTCGTTATTGGATCACTTTCAAAGTGAAGTTGGACCCTTAATTCAGGCCTTTGCCTTATAGGATTGTGTGGCATGAAGAGCGTATCTCGATTCTGACTGGGCCAAGAGACTAAGGGCCTGATTTAGAATTTGATGGATGGAACTCGGTCCATCAGGACGGTGAAGCACATTACCTCCTCCATCCTGATCTAGTACTATCTATCAAATTTAGAATTAACCACCAGCCCAGCAGTCATATCTATACAATGAATGGAATTGCTGTCATGGCAGTTTCTTTAAATGTACAAAAAGATTTGTGGATGTCGGCTGTCGGTTTTAACAGCAGCTCACCAAAGTTGATTTTTTTTGTTTATTAGAAACAAACTCTTGTTATAGTTTATATCTCAAAAGCAAAAAAATGACCCCTAAAGTTTGGGAGTTTCTTTCTCCAAGAGAATGGAAGTCATCATTTTTTTTCTGTCCCTCCTCGCAGCGTTGTACAGAAAAACAAGACATTATACTGTCCCCCCTAATTAGGATGAAAGGTGTAATGTATAGTTCTGCCTCAGAATGCATGAATACATTTCACTGGCTCCCTATGAGACAGAGGGCCATGTTTAAATTACTATGCTATGCACACAAAGCCCTGTATCTTGCCAGACCAAAAATCTTCCAAGGTAGAGTGAAGTTTTATCTTCCTAATCGGAATTTGCGACCATGCCATCTGGCCAAGGCAACCTCTAAGCGTATTAAAAAGTCTAGATTAGGGGGCCGCTCTTTTTCGTATTTGGTGGCAAAATCCTGGAATGAACTCCCAGTAGAACTTCGACTTATCAATTGCCACCATCTATTCAGGAAAAAGCTGAAGACATATCTATTTTCTAAAGCCTGATAAGTTATTGAATCTCCCCACTATCTGTATCCTTCATTTGTAATGGGGAGTCTGTTAGCGCTGTGATATCCAGTTAGATGAATGTTGCGCTTTATAAATAAAACCTGCAGACGTTGTCCGGGGATGGCCGATGTTCAGTGTTGCCTTTACTTTTTGTTTGCGTAGTAATGTGTGTGTTTAATTCATCCGTAGGTTTTCATTGAGCCACAGCTAATTTTGTTTTGCTGTCCTTGTTGAGAGTGTTCCCCTGTGTGCGAATGTTGTTGTTTCCCAAATGTTGTAATTTGCGCCGCAAGTGCAGCAAGTGTTACAGTGGTCGCTCAGATGTTTTGGCCTGAAATTGCTTGTTTGTGAAAGGGGCTTTCCTTGTTTACGTTTTCGATCCCTTTACTAATGTTTTTTTTGTTGTTTTTATCGGCGCAGGTACTGGCAGTGTTCCACTGATAACGCAGAGTGTTTGAAATTCGAAAGTGTTTGTGTAAGTTTTAAATTTTGGCCGCAGCATATGTAATTATTCGGAGCCTTGTGAGTAAAGTCTCGTTCATGTTCCATCGAGTGGCTTCCTTGTATGAGAAATGGGCGCCTATTTGTTTACGTTCTTCCCCCTGTGACAACGTTGTCGTTTGTCAAATGGTTAAACATTTGTTATATTTTTGTATCGCAACTCGTGTGTGTGTTAATCATTGTGTGTCGTGATTGGTGGGCTGTGCGAAACAACGCGAATGATAGGCGGCCCTTTTTGTAAGCCTGCCCCCTGTGACACTGTATTATTATGGAAGGCGTGCCCCTTTTTGGATGTCATCCCACGAAGGCGTTAATGTTTGAAGGGTAACGCCGACGAATGCGCGAATGTCGAGGCGAGTGATAGGCGGCCCTTTGCAAATGCGCGGGATGCACAGTTAAGTGTGTGCCTTGCACAGTGAAATAATTGAAATCGCATTTGCGCTATGCACATTGAAGTGTGTGGTGAAGTGTGTGCCTTGCCCTGTGAAATCAGTGAAATCGTTTGGCATATGTTTATTGTTTGTACTTTGGGCCATGCCCCTGTAAACGCCCACATCTTTTCTTTGACACGCCCACGCTAACGCCCACAAGGGACTACTTTCCAACTTTTGGCGTTTTTGCTTTTTTAATGTATATGGTGTCCACATCTATAGCCTATGTCCTTCTGCTACATCTCCCCTTTCAAATGGTGTATTGGGTGTGGTGATTGGTGCAGTACTTTTTGAGTTTACCTAGCTCAAAGGTTTGTGTTCTCTCTTTATAATAGTAGTATAGATAAATAAATAAATACATAAATATTGTCCCTCCTCTGATTGCCCCTACTCCATCGGAGGAAGTATTCCATTGACAGAGCTAACAGGGGTTTAGTTGACAGAATACTTAAGGTCTGATTGTCTCTAAATGAGGCGATCAGACAAAGGGTTTGGCTGGCAGAAAATTCTGCCAGCCAAACCTTTTTGCACAGAGTGCCCTGTCTGCCAGAGTCTAAATCAAGCCCTTGGACTCAAAAGCCTCAATTGAAACTACTATTCCATGTGGCACCTAATAAAAAAACATATTTGCTGTTTGTTCTAACATTGCAAATAAAAAGACAATGTCTATAACTAAAAATTAAGACATTTGTTAAATTAGTGGCTCTTTATGTTTTGAATATTTTAAATTCCACTGTTTTGATACATGTCTTGTTATTTATAAACAGGTTACAACAAGTCATAGATTAAATAAAAGAAATTTGCTACTAACACAATTGGTGAAGAATTAACTCAAATGAGAAACTTCTTCAAAGTAAATTGCACACTAAATGTCACATCTTCTTATGCAGAGTCACTGTTATGTAGGAAACATTTTGGCTACTGAGTGTTACTTAGGACTGCAGGATGATGAGATCAAACTATTAATTTGGAATCAGTTGCAAAATAATTGCTCCTCAAGCTTAAAATGAACAATCAAACTGAAAATTGATAACAACTAAGAGTTGATAAGTTGCATGAATAACAATCGTTAACACTAGCGTTTTGGTTTCTGGGTTACTTATGACTTTCCATAAATGCACTTTAACTAATGATTCAATTTCATTTGTAGAGTTTATATTCTCTTGCCCCACATGTATAATGGAAATTGATAACAATATTCGAGATTCCAAAGGTAACTTTGGCAACCATCTTTACTGACATTACTACATGAATGCCTATTTGGTTGTGCATTAAAACGTTTCTAATATGGTATGCCAGAAATTGTAGGTGCATATGTATCTACAAATGTTTACAGCTTGTTGTTTGACTTGGCCCTTTTGGCAGGTTCACCCCTGAACTTTTTACCTTTTAAGGTGACCTGATGGTAGTGATTTTCGGCTTATGCGCACTTTAAAACTGTGGCCCAGTGTAAAGTGCGTGCGCTCTCTGAGTGCGTGTGGTGAGATTGGCCTGCCCTCTCATAGGAATGCATGGGGGATATGAATGTCCATGCTAATTCCTAATATGAGGGGAGTGCAGGGGTGAGTTTGATATGTGCGAACTCGCGAGATTAAATGCTGCGTGATGACGTGCGCAGTTTCATTGTGACTAGTGGAGAAGTGCCACTTTTAGAAGTTGCCATTTCTGTGTGCAGTGTCTGCCTGCCTGATGTGAATTACATGTTTGGCTTGTGATTGACAGGGGCTGGCTGGTGTGCTTGGCTCCAGGAGCCAGGATGGGTCTGCCCGTTGATGAATAGGGACATCTGCATGTAGATGGGAGGGAGAAGTTGCACCTGGGACTTGAATAGGGCTGGGCCTTCGCTCCACAATGCTGGCTCCACCTCCTGTGGTGCGTCTGATGTCCCTGACCTGTCCTGTGAATAGAGAGGGGAGCTGAGCAAAACAACGTGCTCCAAAACCCAGTTGTATCTGGTTCTCCCCTTGCCCTACAGTTGTAGACAAAGGATTTAGCTGTATAAATAAGGGGCTGTGATCCCAAGTAAATGTTCTTGTTCTGGATTGAATCTACCAGGGGCGTGCTGCTGCTGGGGCTCAGGGGAAGGCTTGCCTCCCTGGGCCCCGCCCTGCCCCATGATTCCTGATGGACTTCTTGGACCTGTTACTTTAGTCTTGATTTTGCTAAGGTTTGATATTGCCCTAGAGCTTGGGGTCTGAGCAGTGCGGTTCTGCGGCACGTGCCTAGGGAATCCCCCTCGTAGGGATTCCCCCTCCTTGTGGGCTTTTGAGGGTGCCCGCCACGCTTATTCCACTTATTTTTGCTTTTATTCAGCAGGAGCCCACCCTGCTTAATGTGTTCAATTATGAGGAAGCCCACCCCTCATTTTGCCGACCTCGAGAAGTTCACCGCCACAGCACTCGTGGAAAAGAGGAAGTTAGGCCCATGCCGCCTGACTGCGGGCAGAGCCTAGGGTGTTCGACTTCTGCTTTCCCCGGCCTGGGGGGAAGCCATGCCACGCCGTTTAGATGACCGATGGCAGCGCGGGGCTCCCAGAGATGAAGGGAAGCCCTGCGCCTCGGAAAAACGAAGCCCGTCGAGGTTCCCATGAACGATGGAGAGCCCCGGCAGACCGCGAAGGAGAGACAGCATCCCCCGCCGCCTCCGGAGAACAGCCTGGTGAGTAGAGCTGCCTGGAGTGGGGAGGACGCCAGATAGAGGCACCCGGTCAGAGCGGCCCGTTCGTGCAGCAGGCTGCTCCAACGTGGCAGTAACTGTTTAAAGGGCTCCCGTGGGGTCCAGAGGTCCCATCGGCCCATGCCCTCCAGTTCCCTTTGGGAGAGGCCAGAGATAGGCACACTGTGCCCATTTGGTAAACGGGCTTGTAGTGGTGGGCTACTCCGACAGCGGGGCATCTTTTGGTTTAAGAGCCCGTGTGGCCCTAGTGATGGGCAGCTTGATCCTCAGAGCCAGATGGCTCCAACACCCGCAGTATTTGTTATGGAGCCAGGTGGCTCCAATGTTTGGCCATACTTGTTTACCCGGGCCTAGAGGGGTCCATGCTCTATTGTTTGGGGGCAAGTTATTTTCTCTAGGGGCGCATAGTTATTTCAGGAGCCTGTGCGCTCCAGGGGGGCCAGGTTTACTTTCAGAGGCAGATGGCTCCACCGTTGGGCACATTTATTTCAAGGGCCATTGAGAGCCCATGCAGCATTTTAACTTTTACAGCTGTGCAGCAATTAATGCCAGCTGGGGACATGGTTAATCCAGGAGTGAGACGCATTCCTTCGCCCCATCTTTACTTGCACAGCTGCGCAGCACTTAGTGCCAGCTGCAACGTTTAGGTTTGCATCGTGGCACACCTTTGACCTCCGCTGCCTAGGCAGCCGCCCTGACTCTTGGGACATAGTGCATTTGGGCCCCCGTTTTGAGATGGCCAGTTGGCCAGGGCTATTGTTACATTTATAGGGCGCCAGACCCTAATGTGATTTATGTGCTAATGTGATTTATGTGCTAATGTGATGTGGTGCTAGGAAATGTAATGCATTTAGTATGTTTTACGCACCCTGTTTGACACCTCTAAATATGGTTTATGATTATGAGGTTGTTTTGCATATTAAGGTCTGTGTTAGTGAGAGTATGTTTCACTGTGTGATTTACGCCCCTATTGTGATTTATACTTAGTTGGTTAGGGTCTAATGTATTTAGACTTGTGTGATACTGTGCATAATGAAGTTTATGTCACAGACTGATGCAAAGTACAGTGATTATCAGTGTTTACTGGTTGTGCGTTTTATGATCTATTTTACTTTTACTAAGTTCACTTTGTGATGGTTCTGACAGTGGTCCATGTGGCCCTGTCAGGTGTACATAATCCCTTGTAAATATTGCCCGTGCCAGTTGGCACAGTGTACATTATGTGTTTGCTATTCTAATGTGTTTTTGAGAATACAAAGGCTATTTTTGATATAACCTTGTGTGGAGTTCCTTTTGAGGGGTGCCTGGGATGTTGTTGCTGTTGTGTTCGTGCACAAATGCTTTACACATTGCCTCCAGGATAAGCCTGACTGCTCGTGCAAAGCTACCAAGGGGGTGAGCAAGAGTTATCTTTGGCATGTATCTCCCTTGCCCTGACTAGAGTGGTGATCTCTGCCTGGCTTTGGCGCAAGCCTTAGCCAACCAGAGATCCTATTTCTAACACTTGTTTTAGAATTTTACTGTATATGCAATAGAAATATTGTAAAATAGGTATTTCAAATCCCTGAAGAAGTTCTGAATGTAGGAACGAAACATGATGGCTAGGCTGATCATTTTTGTATCACCATAAGATTTTGAGAATAAGCAATATTGTATTAAATATACAAAGTATTGAACTTGGTTATTTTTGCTAATTTTTTACTATGAAGATGATTCTGCCACTGTTCATAATATGAGATTAGAAAGGTTGAATTGAATGAATGGAGCGTTTCATCCATTGCATTATGGAATATGGATCTTTGAGCTTTTGCCCAATCCCTTTTTGAGGCCATTTATAGTTGGGTTCATCGAAGAGAGCACCTTATGAGAAACCGAGGGAAAATATTATGGGGTGCGGGAAACTTGTCCACTGCTACAATTGTAAATTGGCTTATATGAAGGATCATCAAACACATACAATATTTGTCCTGGACCACCTATGGCTTAATCATCTCTTGTGCAAACACAAAAATAATAGTTTTAAAGAAATTATATTGATTTCTTGCGGTATCATCTCTCAGTTCAGAGTGGTTCTATGGATCCAAAAAGATGACCGACATCCTGGGGTATCTATAGCAAACTACTATGGCAAAAACACCGTCTTTTATGCCTGAAAAATATTTCTTCCCAATTTAATGAGAATTTTGCTTATAAAATAAAACCCAACACATTGAAGAAATAAAAGGATATATCAATACTTGGCTGGCAATTCAATAGTTAAAAAAGGGCTTTACTGAAGCTTCTACTTTAAGACTTTCTAAACTTTACACATAGCTTATTGTGGAAACCAATGCCCCGGATAGACCAGTGGTAGTTGTGCTATTACAAAAAGAACAAGATTGTCTTAAGCATGTGATTTTCTACCATGCTCATGTTTTGACTGCTTGTGAAATGAGATGCTCATATTAGAGCTGTTGACTATGAAACAGGGTTACTTGAAGTGGAGTAATTAACTAATTGGATCCAGTGAGCCCTTCATTATCAGAAAGGAACATCGCAACCTACAGGTTTTACAAAACTTCCATACAGAAACAACAGAAAGGCATGATGGGTATAACTCTTAGCATAATATGACTTTCATGTTACATATATTCGTAGCGCTTGCTGCTAATTCATTGCCTGTTACATTGTCTGGTATCGTAGCGCTTGCTGCCTGGTATCGTAGCGCTTGCTGCTAATTGTTGTGCTATTGCTCATTGGGCTAATTGCTATTGTTGCACTGCTCGCATCGCCTGCAGAATTATTTGTGCCACAGTGTGCCGCTACCACTGCCCAGATCGTAGCATTGTTCCGGTGGTGCCCCAGTTTCGCTTTTTGTTTGTGCTGCCATTTTGTTGTTGACTCCTGGCCCATCCCTCCTCCCCACTACCGCCTCCCAGCTGCTACTCCCTCCCACTGAGAGATAAGGCTTATCCCATCTGGACTAGCGCTGTGACCGTCTTGGATTGCTCTGAAGCGGTCGCTCCCCACGCTCCCTGACCATCCTTGCTGCCTGGTATCGTAGCGCTTGCTGCTAATTCATTGCCTGTAACATTATCTGATATTGTAGCGCTTGCTGCCTGGTATTGTAGCGCTTGCTGCTAATTCATTGCCTGTAACATTGTCTGGTATCATAGCGCTTGCTGCCTGGTATCGTAGCGCTTGCTGCTAATTGTTGTGCTTTTGCTCATTGGGCTAATTGCCATTGTTGCACTGCTCGCATCGCCTGCAGAATTATTTGTGCCTTAGTGTGCCGCTACCACTGCCCAGATCGTAGCATTGTTCCGGTGGTGCCCCTGTTTTGCTTTTTGTTTGTGCTGCCATTTTGTTGTTGACTCCTGGCCCGTCCCTCCTCCCCGCTCCCGCCTCCCAGCTGATCCTCCCTCGCTCCGCCCCCTCCACTATCCACATATGATAGACGCATCTGCGCGCAGCGTTCACGCGCTGCGGACGCGCCCCATGCGCGCCGAAGGTGCGCCAAAGGTAAGCCCGTCTACGCCCGTCCGCTCCTGGACCGCGCCCAGCGCCAGACCCCCGGCCCCCATAAAACCCACTCCACCCGCATAACTTACGACGCCGCATCCTTCTCTGCCCTTAACCCCGGCTGACCACCAAACTGCCATCAAGCCACCCCCTGACACACCCATGGACCCTTCACCTGCCACTCCTGCAAGTTCAACTGCATCAAAACCCTCACCAAATCCACTAACTCCAAACAGAGCTCCGACACCAACCACCTGAAGTGCATCATGCTCAAAACCCTCTCGGTCCACAGACACGCCATTGACCTTTGGAACCTACTCGACACTATATCGCCGGACGTCGCCTTTCTTACAGAAACCTGGATGAACGCCTCATCAGCGCCCGACATCGCCATAGCCATCCCGGACGACTACAAGATCATCCGTAAGGACCGCACCAACCAAACAGGAGGAGGCATCGCCATCGTCCACAAGAACACCATCCGCATCACGACCAGTTTCGACGATAACCTCGCAGCCGCCGAACACCTTCACTTCCAGATCCACACCGACCCCAAGACCACACTCATCTACAGGCCACCAGGACCCCACACACAATTCAGGGAAGACATCACTGACTTCATCACCCCACACGCCCTCCCCTCCAAGGACTACATTCTACTGGGAGCCCTCAACTTCCGCCTGGAAAAGAACAACGACAGCAACACCACCACCCTTCTGGAAAACCTTGCCAATCTTGGTCTCAAACAACTTGTTAACACCCCCACCCACTATGCCGGGCACACGCTTGACCCAATCTTCACCTCCAGCAAGCACATCTCCTTCAATCACACCACAGCTCTCCATTGGACAGACCACAGCTGCGTCCACTTCATCTAGAAAAAGACTTCGCCCCACAACCACCCACAACCAATTCCCCGCAGAAACTGGAACAAAATTACCTCCGACTAACTCTTCACATCGCTACACCAAAACCCTCCTGCAAAATCATCGGACCCAAACCTTGCAGCCACCAACCTCACACAATGGATCACCCACAGCGCTGATGAATTAGCACCCTTGAAAAAGCATCAAATGAAGCAAGGTAGCAAAAAAGACCCCTGGTTCAACGATGACCTTAAGAAATCCAAGAAGTCCTGTCGCATCCTCGAGAAAGCCTGGAGAAAAAACCCAACCACTGACAACCTGACCACCTTCAAGAACGCCACCCGCAAACACCACCAACTGATCCGATCCACCAAGAAATCAGCATTCAAGGATCGACTCGACAACAACGCCCACAACAGCAAGGAACTATTCAACATCGTCAAATAATTTACCAACCCCATCGCCGGCACCAACGACATCACTCCCTCCCAAGACATCTGTGACTCCCTAGCCTCATTCTTCCACAACAAAATCGCTGACATACATAACAGCTTTGAAAACCAGTCCGGAGACCAGTCCACCCCACCCACCTCCGAACCAAAACCCCCCTCCAACAACCTCTACGCCTGGAACCCAATCACCACTGAAGACACCATCCGCCTGATGAACTCCATCCACTCAGGATCGCCAACCGACCCATGTCCCCACCATATTTTCAACAAAGCAGACTCCATTATCGCACCCCATCTCCGAGGCGTCATCAACTGCTCCCTCATCTCCGCTACCTTCCCGGAAAGCTGGAAACATGCCGAACTCAGCCCCTTCTGAAGAAACCCACAGCAGACCCCACTGAACTTAAGAACTACCGCCCCATCTCGCTCCTCCCGTTCCCTGCCAAAGTCATTGAGAAAGCCGTCAACAGTCAGCTCGCCGCCATCCTCGAATCCAACAAATCCCTCGACCCTTCGCAGTCCGGCTTCCGAGCCAAACACAGCACCGAGACCGCCCTCATCGCAGCAACAGACGACATTTGAACACTACTGGACAACGGAGAAACAGCTGCCTTCATCCTACTTGACCTCTCCGCAGCCTTCGACACAGTCTGTCATAGCACCCTTATACAACGCCTCAGCAACGTCGGAATACAAGGAAAAGCATTGGACTGGATCATCTCATTCCTCGCCGGAAGAACTCAGAGAGTCCGCTTCCCCCCTTTTAGATCAGAGGCCACCGAAGTCATCTGCGGCGTACCACAAGGATCATCACTCAGTCCCACCCTCTTCAACGTATACATGAGTCCCCTCGCATCCATCGCGCGCCAACACAACCTCAACATCATCTCCTACGCAGACGACACCGCCAAAACCAACCTACACGAAGGGATGAAAGAAGTAGCCGAGTGGATGATGAACAGCTGTTTAAAACTGAACTCGGACAAAACGGAAGTCCTCATCTTAGGTTCATCCCCCTCTGCCTGGGACGACTCATGGTGGCCACCGGCCCTGGGAAACGCACCCATACCTACGGACCACGCACATAACCTGGGCTTCATCCTGGACTCCTCCCTCTCGATGACCAGACAAGTCAACGCCGTCTCATCATCATGCTTCAACATCCTATGTATGCTCAAAAAAATCTTCTGCTGGATCCCCACCGAAACAAGAAAGACGGTTACCCACGCACTGGTCACAAATCGACTGGACTACGGAAACACCCTTTACACCGGAACCACAGCCAAACTATAGAAAAAACGTCAACCCATCCAAAACGCCTCAGCCAGACTCATACTAGACATCCCCTGCCAAGCTCACATTTCCGGTCACCTGAAAGACCTCCACTGGCTCCCAGTCAACAAGAGAATAACGTTCCATCTCCTCACCCACGCACACAAAGCCCTCTACGACCTAGGACCCGAATGCCTCAACATGCGCCTGTCCTTTTACACCCCCACCCGCCACCTACGATCGTCCAATCAAGCCCTCGCCACAATTCCAAGCATCCATAGATCCACCATGAGGGGAAGATCCTTCTCCTACTTAGTGGCCAAAACCTAGAACTCTCTCCCCACCCACCTCTGCCTTACACAGAACCACCTCTCATTCAGAAAACAACTAAAAACTTGGATATTCGATAAGTAGTGTACCCCCTCCCTCAAGCGCCTTGAGACCCTCTGGGTGATTAGGGCGCTATACAAATGTTAAACTTAAATTTAAACTTAAACTTAAACCTATAGTGAAGCTCTGCTCACCACTCTGGATGAATTAGCATTTAACTGCTATTAATTGCATTCTACTGCCCTACTGAACTTAAGAATATAAAAGTTCTATTCAGTTGATTAAATTGTACTGACTGGAGCATCTAATTTATTGTGAGCTATTTAAGTGTGGACGTGAACTATTTAAGTGTTTATTGTGCTTACGTTGCTACCCGTTAAACAACCTAAGCTTGACTTTTGAGAGGGGGCAATAGTCTACCTTCTTCAGCCATTCTTTCGATTCTGTGATAATGTTGGCATACTGCTCAAGTGCAATATTTTCAGTCACACAGAAAATAGCCCACATTAGTACCAGGCACTGGGAGGCCACTGTTTTCTTAAAAAAAAAAAAATAATAATAAATATATTTTATTTTACCTTTGTTTTTTGCTTTGCAACGGCCTGGCAGCTGCCCAGACATTGTCATGGGCATCCTGCCTGAGCACTGCAATCAGCACATCATTGAATCGGCTTTGAAACCATTCAGAGATGGCAGCCTATGTGTGCTCACTCACAGGGGCCATCTTTTAATGTTTCTAGTTCTACATTTTAAAAACCTTTCCAGACGTAGCTGCCAGTGCATGTGAACAATTGACCATCTTTACTTTTTTTTGTTACACTTTTAAAAAACATTTAAAGAGGGCTAGCAGTGCGTTCACATGCATGTACATACATTTACATTCACTGGTAGCTATATTTGAATTTTTGTTTTTGTAATAGTTTTACATAAAACATTTGTAAAGAAACCGTAGTCCGTCCTCAAAAATGGTAATATTGACTATCCTTGTATACTCCTATCCCTCTTGTAACCAGCACCCCTCCCCCCTAATTTACAGTACTCTTGTGTTATCCTCCCTATTGTTTGACTCTGTGACTCTGTAAAGCGCTCTGATACCCTAACGGGTCAAGGTCGCGCTCTATAAAACACTATATTAAATAATAAATAAATAAACAAGCATTAACTAAGGCAAAAGCTGTGCAGCAGTTATGTTACCAGCACTTCTATAGCGTTCAGAGATTTATGCCATTTATGGTTCTAGAATTGTCTAATGTATTGAATAGTAATGTTTAGGATTGCCTAGTGACAGGCCCGGGTTTTCTCCGATCCTGTCAGGCATGTATGTAATGTATCATGAGTATGGATGGGATGTCGAATATATAACGTTATAATGCGAACAATTACATGCTTTTACAACACGGTATTTAGATTGCAACTACCATACATCGCATGATTTTACAACACATGATATTACAGTGCATTTTTTAAAACTACCATCACATTGCATACCATTACAACGCATACCATTACAACGCATACCATTACAATGCATAATACTTTTAGGGCAACAGTAGGGTAAGTGTTGCATAGTGTAGGGGTAAACATTACATTTCCCACTCCAGTGGTTCCAACAGTGGGTAAAGTGTTGGATAGTGGAGGGGTAAAAAATTACTATTCCCATCTACCCCAAAACCCATACCCACCCTAAAACTAAACAATCTCCATTACCTACCTTATAATGCGTTGAAATGGCATGCGTTGTAATGGTATGCGTTGTAATGGCCTGCGTTGTAGTGAATTGCGTTGTAATTTCATGCGTTGTAATGGCATATGATTTAAAGGCAGTCGCGTTGTAAAAGCAGTGCAATGTAATGACTACGTTGTAATGAATGTTTCCTGGGTATGTCAAAGGACTTTACCATTTTGTTTGTTCTGCTTCAGTGCCCAGTTATCAATTGCTCAGTCAAAGGGCCAGATTTAGATTTCGGCGGACGGGTTACTCCATCACAATGGTAACGATATCCTTTCAGTAGAAATCACAATTCCCATAATATCCTATGAGATTTATCTTTCACGGATGATATATCCGTCACTGTTGTGACGGAGTAACCTGTCTGCTGAAATCGAAATTAGGACGAAGTAGCTCTAATGTGCAGTGCTATACATGGGCATGCATGGATTACAATTGCGTTTGCTATTTAATGTAGTGGATACTCGACCAAAAGGTATTGGAGTGTTTTACATGAACACCAGCTACATTACACAAGATTACAGGGCAGTGGTGCACTTTAAATGAGCACCATTTACATTAAACAAGGTCAGATTAATGTTTTCCTTTATACATGAGGAGTTTTGGCGATATGTCCAGAATCACTGGATGTTAAGCTGACACTGGGACTCAAACCTGGTGCACCAGTTCCAAAGTCGGCAGCTATGTCGGTAGCGCCACATGTGCTAGTTTGGTTTGTGAGTTAAGGCATGTGCAAAATGTTTTTGTACTAGAGCAGTTTGGAAAATTACCTTTGTGAGTTTGACCCAAGGTTGATAAGTCAAACAGTCATGCTTGCAGAAAAAGATCTCTTGAGAAAATTATTCCTCATCTCCATTCTAATATTCACCTCAATGTTTCCTTCTTGAACTTGTCTATTCTAAGAATATTAATAGTACCATCTTAGATCATTATGGCTGCCGCTTGCTTGAAAATCATTTACTTTCACGGACACTGTGCAATAGTTCAACTTTGCTCACTTAGTGGCACGATGCTAAGTTCACTCAAGAGATATAACTGGTAGATTATTCTTGCAGTTATTTTTAACATCTCTTTAGCTAACTGTTGAAGATTAGTACACGACACGCTAAAAAGCATGCATTCTCTGCATAGAGCACATCAGCTTTTAATAGCCAAATCGAATGTTAATCCCAATTATTTTTTTCTTCCCAGCATGGAACATGAGGCTAACGAGCTAGAAAAGCAGCACGTGCACAGAGTGTATGAAAGCACAGCTTCCTATTTCAGTGACCTCCAGAGCAAGGCCTGGCCTAAAGTTCGTCAATTTCTTTTGGATCAGAAGCCTGGCAGTCTTATTGCAGACATAGGTAAGTTAATACATACTTTCCACCCTACTGATTTTAGTGGAAAGCTACAGCTTTTTTGCTACCTCTGTGTGTTTTCGCTCTCATTCTTATGGCTTTTTGCTAGGACTGCTTATTTAAATAACTGCACGTGCCTCAGAGCCAACACCTGTGCCTTTTTGCTCTGTCTTTCAAGCCACATGCCTGGCCTGTACAGGTTGACACACTCCTTCTTTGGCCTTTCTGGTCTCGCTGAACTGATACTTTGCCGCTGCAGCTAATTAAGCCTGTTTCTGATTAAGCCACTGAGAATATGCAGCATGCAGGGTCAGACTGGCCTATAGGGCAACCAAGCAGTTCCCGATGGGCTGGTCTAACAGGTCAGTGTGTGGGCAGGCTTTCTGGCTGTTTTTGGGCCTGCTTTATGGTCTTTTTGGTTGTTGTTTACTGTTGATTTCTCTGTTCGGAGAGACTTCTTAAGCAGGATACAGCAAAGCAAGATACCAGTCCTTTCCACTGCCCACAGATAGAAACAGCAACTGCAGACCAACCCAACAAAGCAACACACAGCAAAGGGGCAGTACTCCTCCTAGAAGCTCTTCAGCTATTCTTCTTGGCAGGGTCCTCTTACTCCAGAAGTGTTCTAAAGTTTGAAGTGTTAGGTCGAATATCTGTACTTCTTTTGGCCTTTGAAGTAGGGATACTTCAAAGGATTTACTTTGTAGTGCACAAGTTCTTGTCCTGCCTCGTCTTTGCTCCAGACACACTTCTGGGGGGTGGAGACAGCACTGGGAGAGGCCGGGTAAAGTCCTATTCAGGTGCAGGTGGTAGCTTCTCCTACCAATCTAGCTCAGGAAGACCCTTCAGCATGGTAATGGACCATCAGGATATGCAGGGAGCACCTCAACTCCCTTTTTTGTGACTGTCTTGACTGAATGCATAAACAGGCCCCTGTCAGTCTAAACTAGACGTTGATTTTGCAGGCAGGCAGCGGCACAAGGATGGTTGAACAAGAAAATGCCCACTTTCTCAAAGTGGCATTTTCAAACACACAATTTACAAACCACCGTTACTAAAAGATATGTTATTAAGTTCTGAGCTCAGAGAGCCCAAACTCCAAATCTCTAGCTGTTTCCAAATGAAAGTTACACTTGTAAAAGGGTACAAGGCAGCTCCAATGATATCCTATGGGAGAGCTAGTCCTTACAATAGTGAAAAACAAAATTGGCAGTATTTCACTATCAGGACATGCAAAACACACCAGTTCATGTACTACCTTTCACACACACTGCACCCTGCCCATGGAGGTACCTTGGGCCTACCGTAGGGGTGCCTTAAATGCACTAAAAGGGAAATTTAGGGCCTCGCAGGTGTTCGCACTTGCCAGGTGGCATGGCAGTTTAAAACCGCAGTCACAGATATTGCAATGGGAGGCCTGAGACATGTTTACTGGGCTACTCATGTGGGTGGCACAACCAGTCCTGTAGGCCCACTAGTAGCATTTGATTTACAGGCCCTGGGCACACATAGTGCACTTTACCAGGGACTTAACAGTAAATAAAACAATGCAAATCATGGATAACCAATCCGAATCACAATTCACACAGGGCACTTGCACTTTAGCACTGATCAGCAGTGGTAAAGTGGCCAGAGTACATAAACCGGCAACAATGAAGTCCAGCACACAGTCAAAAATACAGGAGGTGCACGCAAAGAGACAGGAAACTACGCCAAGGATGCCAGGTCTAACAGTAGAGTCTGAGAATAAAGATCATGGTGGAAACGGTCACTCTAAAGTGTCCTGAGCCAGAAGGGAGAAATAGGATTGGAAAACATCAAGGGTAAAGCAAAGACAAATCCAGAGGCCATATTATGTAAGTGCTTTAAAAGCAAAATTGATGTTTGTGCTTGTTTCTTGCACCCGTTGGGCACATTGGCATGGTAAAAAGGAGTGCAGCTGCTTCTGTGTCTGGTGCTGTAACACAAATCGCTTAGGGGCACATCTTGGGCTGGTTTGATTGTGAGTGGGTATTTGTATACGGATGTGGCAGCATACATTGACATTGGCATTATGAAAACAATAAACTTACTGTGATAAACATAAACAGAGGTGATTACAACTAATGTAGTAAACTATAATGAATGTTACATAAATCCTTTTACATTTTGATTGTTCAAATTTTAAAATAATTTACTCTCTAGTATATTTTTAAAGTATGTACATTTGAAATCATAGCACCTGACATTTAATTTAATTAATATATTGCAATCTTAATTAGCTACTGACAAGCAATAGTACAACAATTTTCAGAACTCCCCCAAATTAGAATTTTGTCTCCAGAGCCACTCCCTATTTTAGGCATCTAAATTCCACTGCAATTTAGGAGCCTAAACAACACATATTTTTTAAGTTCAATTTCTTTAATAAATCATATAATACAACTAGCGCCATATTGAACCTGTGCACAAAGACCAATATGAAATCAATGTAGTAGCATTAATTATGTCTAAGTGATTTGGTCATCAATATATCTGAAATAGAGAAATATATAGTCTTAGATTGAAAAGGGAGGAAACAAAAAAGTGAGAAGGAATTAAAAAGGAGGGAAAAGAGAAATAAACGATAAAAGTGGCAATAATGTGAAAAAGGTATAATTCAATAATAATAACAATTAACTATTAATACAATATATATATAAACCAAGAAGAACTAATAACTAAATTAAGAGTTTTGTTTTGATATATAATTGGTCATTGGTAACTATGATTGTTCTTGTTCTATGGATAATGACACTGAGTACAAACTATATGTATCTAATCTATGATTTTTGCAGATTAGATTCCACCATAGTTGACTTTATATATTTTCTTTTGTTATACAATTGGAAGTTAAAACCTGTAAGGCAAATGCAATTAATAAATCAACCAATTTTGCAAGCAATACATTTTGTGACCAGATAAAATGTACACCACCCAAACAGATTTTGTAAAGAAAAGATTGATAAGATCCCAGTAAAAGCATTATTTTTTAAGCATACTTCTTTCCAAAAATCAATAGGTTTGGAGCAAATAGAAAACATATGTATGTATAACCCATCAAGGCTATCGCATCTCCAAATATTCTGTTGATATGCTCGGACAAATTTGGATAATTTGTCAGGAGTATAATACATCTGAATAAAAAAGTGAACGAGAGTCTGTAACAAAGTGGCAGAACGGGCAGTAGAATGTGATTTTAACTATATTTTGTCCAAAACATCTATAGTCCATGAGCAGCCCAATTCTGTTTCGGATAGACATTCAATATTGAATTTTAGTCTTGCAGAGCCTAGAGAACTAAGTAGTTCATATATAATTAAAGCTTTTGCTGACACAGTGTTATAAGGAAGCAAACTGGTGTTCGCCCAAATGTTATTAGTAGAAGATAATATAGAATGTAGTGCTGTAAAGTATATCTGGTGTATCAAATTTTGCAGAGAAAGGGGAGCAACATATTATTTTGCACTAACTATGAGACTGTTAATAGACCCTCATCTGACCAATTCTTCCAGAATATAAAGTGTAATTTTTTAGATATACTTTTATTACATCAAATAGGACTTTTACATCATATAAACCATAAAGAGCTTGAATAAAGTACAGGTATGTATTAACACCTTGGCTGCTAAGGCAATTCCCATCCTGTGCTGGAAATTGCTATTCTTCTCTATTCATGACAAGCTCAGCTCGTCATAAGCACAGCTCCAGTGTGCCTCATGACGAGCTGAGCTCGTCATGAGCAGGGAAGGGGTTAAAGTAGATGGCATCCAAAATGTGGGTGAAGTGAACATAAAAAGTATGTGTAAATATGTAAATGGAAAAATGATTTTGAGTTCTATAGAGTAGCATAACTTTTGTATTTTGACAGATGTAGACAGTAAAAGACATTGAATTTATTTAATACTAAAAGATTTATTATAGCGCATGAAATCAGGAAAGTTAGCTCCCTCATTTTATTTGGGAAGTTTAAGTCTACCTCGTGAGATGCAGGACTTTTTTCCATTCCATAAAAAAAATGTCATAACAAATTTTATTGAGTTTTTTGGTATAATAAGGCCCAACATGACCACATATACATATGTATAATTTAGCATACATCAGCATGACGTTCACAATTTAATAATGGAAAAACAAAACAGTTCAACATACTGCAATGTAACTTGTCTGTGTCTGTTTGCTCCAGTCCCAGGCGGTGTCCTATGTACCCATGTGTCAAATTATATATAATGTTTCACATGTCTCGACCATATGTCTGCACTTCTACGTCGATAGTTCTAGCCATCGACAATGGAGGCTCTAAGGTAAGGCCTCAGTGTCTGCCAACCCCTGCCAATTTTTTTTTGTTTCAGGTCCCCTTGACCTGAAGACAGACACTTCCAACCCCATACAGAAGATCAACTCCCTCTTCCAAATACCAACAAGGGGTGGCATATTAGCCCTCCATAGTCTAGCTATGTCTTGTTTGCCAAGTTGAGGCCCAGAAATAAGAGGTGGCACTTGTATCTATTGCCCTCAATTCCATCTGTTCTATATAGGAAAGTCAATCTGAGGAATCTAGAAAGCTCCAATCCCAAGACCTCAGTGACGCATGCAATCACTCTCTTCCCAAACTTATCTAAAGAAACACATGTCCGTTATGTGTGCAGGAAAATGCCATTGGTATTGCCACAACAGAGGCATACAGGGGATGCCACCAACCCTGCCCTCCAAAGCTTATTACGGGTATAGTAGCCCCTGTGCAGATATTTTAATTTAATCAGTCGTAAACTCGACAAAATGGATGCCCCTCTTAGGGACTCTAGGGCCTCATCCAGTCATCATTATCAATGAGGCCAAGATCCACCTGCCATGCTGTCTTGAAGGGCTCCAGTGTGGTGTTGCTATTCATAATGAGAGAATGATATTTTTCAAAGTGTTATGGTCCCCTAAATCCCCCATCAGATTTAGTGAGTGAAAATCGGGGAGGGTTGTGAGTTTGTTATATATGACATTAATGCATAGTAGAATTAAAGGAATTTGTAGAACTGGCCTTGAGGCATAGAGTATTTCACCTGTAATTCCTGAAACGATTTGAGGGTGTGGCCATGCATAACATTGTGTAGGGAGGACATTCCAATATTGTACGAGCCACAAAATCCATGGAGATCGGCCAGTTGGGGAAGTAGCCTATCACGCCACAATAGTGTCTCATGTATTAGGCGGCCACACCATCCCATCCGATGAAGAGATTGGCGTCACACCAGAATCATGATTCTCGTGATGTGAGAAGGGCCTGAAAATCTGATCCGCTATATAAGTAGGTATGTAGAGAAAAGTGCTCCAGTAGCCAATGCTCTACGGCATAGGTTGGGTCATCTCCAGAACCATACCAGTCATTGAGCACTTTGAGGTGTGAGGCCGCATGGTCAGACTGGACATTAGCCATGGCAATGCCCCTGCACTATGTAGATTGAAAGCACATACCTAGTACCACCTGAGATGCTTTGCCCCCCCCTCCACATAAACTGGCCTAGCATAGCGTTGACCTGTTGGAATCACAACAGCAGGACCGTATAAGGGTATTTTGCAGATGATTAAGTATGGCAGAACGCCCATACAAACACAACGGCAATCCCTTCCAGGATCTAATCTCGTCCCGTATTCTATCAGACATTGAGCCAAGATTACGGTCTTCTGATTATCTGATCGAAAGACCCCTTGATATTTCTGCAACAGATCCATCACCCATCGGCCAGTGCCAAGATTCCCTGCAGTGGCCATATGACAGATTTGCCAACATTCAGATAAAGGCCCGATGTCTTTCCAAAAATCTGCATAATCTGAAGGATCCTGAGGTCTGATCTATGTGGGTCAGTGAGGAAGAATAGGACATTGTTCGCATACAATGCAAAACTGTCAGATATTTCCCTTGTCCACTCAAAGCCCCGGACAAAGCTTCTACGCAGATCCAGGTGGCTAACAGCTTGATGGCTAGCGCAAACAGAAAGGGCGAAAAGGAGCAACCCTCTCTAGTGCCATGCCTGCTGATAAACTGGGGTGGGGGGTAGATATTACCATCCCCTCACACAGAGGCTGACAGAACGTATGACAGAAAATGCGGACCAAGATTCAACAATTTCAAAAGTATAAAAAGATACATCAGGCTAACTGAGTGGAACGCCTTGTCTGTATCTGCTAACAACAGGGCTTCCAGCCTGCCTAAGCTTTTGACTGCAGCAATTGCATTGTGAGCCAATTTAATATTATAGTGTGTTGCCCAGCGGGGCATAAAGCCCACTTGATCTGGATGGACCAAGTCTGACATATGGGACATCATCTGTTAACCAGGACTTTTGTCAGCAGCTTTACCTCCATACTAGTAGCCCATCCCGACCTTGTCCGGGAGCAATCAGGCTTCCCCGACCCCCGCCCGCCCCGTTGAAAATATAGTTTACAACCAGAATGTTCATGTGCAAAATTCCACTACCACAAAGTTCGGAGAAGTACAGACATGCATTTAAACATATTAGAAGAAACAGGATTTTGTGCGTCTCCACATCTTCCATGAGAGCAGCAGTCGGGGTATAGAAAACGCGTAGGCGCCAGTATTCGTAAGCTTCCCTTTCACTTCCGGGAGGCATAAACATACGGTGGTAGAGGGGATTTAAACCAGGTAGTTGTTCTTTTAAGACCTCTCTCCTATGCCCTGGGGAGTCCAGGCCCACAGCTATTAGCCCGGCCCCCGCCCGGCCCCCGCCCGGCCCGTCCACCGCCTGCCCCGACCTCTGCCTGCCCCTGCAGCAGCCCGGTCCCCGCCTGGGCCATCCCCCGCCTGCCCCGACCCCCGCCTGCTCCGACCCCTGCCTGCTCCGACATGAGTCCCCTTACCTCAGCCGCCGCTCCTCAGTTTACCGCTCCTTGCCACTTCACCTGACCGCCGCTGGCCTGTCCGCTGCTCCTCGAGTCACCGCTCCTCCCCCGCGCCATGCCCGCCGCTCCTCGTCTGGCTCCTGGACGCCTCTCCTCCCCGCGCTCCTGACGTGAGCACGAACGTCGCAGCCGGCGCTACTTCGGAGGGACTATTTTTATTTTTACTGGAAATTTTTGAAATAACTTTTTAAAAAAAATGTATATAGCCTATAACCATCTACACACCCTGACGATTCCAATGGTGTATCGGGTTGGTGCTGTGGTTCCCGAGTTTACTCGCCTCAAAGGCTGATAGTTCTTCCTTTATTATAGTAGTATAGATTTAGGAAGGATATTGAGTGATATGAGGCGTGATATTCTGAGCAATGGCTCGGTTTCAGAAATACAACATTTTCAGCATGTCTCCAATCGGGGGGCAGGCAAGCCACCTGAATCGCCACTCTGACGGTTGCCAGATAGTTTCGGCCCAGTTGGGACATGGATACCTTACAAAATTTGCACCGGAATCCGTTGGGACCAGGTGCCTTTCCGGACTGTAGTTCCAACAATGCAGCTGTCAGGGGGTCTCCAAGGACCTCTGTGATTCAGTTGACAGGGCCCTCGGGGGCACACCTTCAAAGAATCTCTCGATCTGTGAAGTGTTTACCACCTCCCTCTGCCTATATAGGGTCTTGTAAAAATTGGCAAAGCTGCTCGCTAATGCAGCTGGATATGTGAGCACAGCACCATTGACATCGAATACCGTGGGAAGTTGGCTCTGCATCGTGGCCTGTCGACATTGTGTATACAGGACCTTACTTGATTTGTCGCCCCATTGGTATATTGGTAAAGTCTGCTCTGGCCAGCCACGCACAGCGTGCCTTCTCCATGAATTCCCATGAATACTGTTGTTGGGCAATACATAGTTATCTACGCGCTGGGCCCCTAACATCTTCCCCTCCCTGCCTTTCCAGTTTCATAATGTGGGCCTCCAATTGTATTAGGTTGTGCTTTCATTGCTCATGCTCCGCTGCACAATATCCGCTCCTCAGATGGTAGGCTTAATCGCCTCCCATAGCATATCCGCAGATGAAGCTGTCTCTTTGTTGAGCTTAAAGTATTCATAGATGTAGGTCTGATAAGACTTATCATGCAGATGCCATGGGGAAAGAGAGGGCAATGTTGTGGCCTCACCCTATGCGCGAAGCTCCAGGGGAGAAAATTTAATTGAGCATGGAGAAGGATTGCTGAACTAGGGAATAGTAGGTGTAACCTGTATCCTTGGGGGTTGGTGAATTCTCCATGTGTCCTTCCATCCCACCAAGTCCACTACAGGTTTTAGTTGGGACTCAAGCGTTCACACCTGCCACCTGTCTCCAGTCAGTCATAATGCATCATTCCAATTCCCCCTGATGACCGCTAGGCCTTCGGTTGTAAGTCCCCAGATGTCTACCAATCAGTCTACAAAACTTTAGCTCAGGTGTGGGGGGCATAAACAATATCAAGCACAATGTGTTCCCCGGGTAAAATCCAATGAACCAGGATGTACCTACCCTGTGTGTCTTCCCATCACTGTCATAGAGTGAACAGGATCCTACAGTGAATCATGAAAGCCACTCCCCTGGAGCCCCTCACAAACCTGGTGTTAAATGTGTGTGTGCATCCATTGCAGGCCAGACTGGCAGTTTTGGTGCCCATTAGGTGTGTCTCTTGCAGGAGCAGGATGTCTGCCCTAATGCGCTTTGCATGGCGGAGTATCGTGCCATGGCTTCCTTTATCAAGCATGCCCCTGACGTTCCAGCTAACTATCTATAACCGAACAAGGGTGGATCAGTGGCCTGAGCTATCATCTGTATAAGGGAGTCACTTAGCGCATACAGTCCAGATATGGGGATAAAGCCCTGGGAAAAACAGACTGCACAGTCAGTTTGGAGATGACCATTAACCATGAACTCTCCGCCCCCGGACTCCACCCCAATACCTCAAAAAAGCTGAAGAGGGTAATCTATGCCAACCCAACTGGGGACCGATATAGGATCTGTCGAATGGATCCCCAAACACCTCATTGCCACAAAGTCAGCAGGAAAGGGTTTAAGTGTACCACCCTAGCCATGCAGCCCACAAAAGAGATATCAAGATACTGCATCATTTGGGATTAGAAGGGACTCGCAAAGTCTCAACTGGAGCCCTCCAGGTATTCATTTGCAAGAGTTGCGTGCCCCAGCTTCAAGATCCTCTGCCTGCTCACTATTGCGGGCCCTGGAGCGCCAAGTCGATCTGGACCAATGTCTGCACTTCTCCTTCAGTTTGTTTTGCATTTGGCTGGGTTCTCCTGATGAGGAGTGTGAATGCTAAGAGGAAAGGAATAAGGGATAACCTTGTCTAGTACCTCTATGTAAAGTAATATAGACTGACTGTATACTGTTAACATAAAATGAAGGTTATGGGCAGAATATAAATTTATGGCCAGATCCATGCCATAATAAAGCTTTCCTAAGAAATTACCAATTAACTCTGTCAAAAGTGTTTTTAGCATCTAAAGAAAAGGCTGTCTCAGTGTGTTTTAGTTTAGAAGAACAATAAATAATAATATGAAAAATACATGAGTTATCTGCTATATTGTGAGTGACCTTTTACAAATGGATCTTTTCATTTCTTTGGCATAAGGCATATCATTGCTTCTGTTAATAACCTATTAGAAGCATGTGAAGCAGAGAAAGTTTGTAAAAGTTTAAATGATAAGGAATAAAAAAAATTGGAAAATGTCATATAAAATTCTTCAGTAAAGCCATCAGGATGGGTGCTTTGTTTGTGGGGAGTTTTTCAAGTGCAGCAAAGAGTTCATTAACAGTCAGAGGTTTTTCAAGGGAGGACAAATTAAGAGGTTCTGTACCATTTTAATGTAATTTTTTTTATCCAATATAGCTCTGATAGTGTTAGAGTAGCAGTGTAGAAATTGTTTACTATTAAGCAAAACTATTCACAATCTCTGATCTTTGAAAGCTCTATGACCTTGTACATTAAGAATACATTTGACATTTATTTGTCTCTTTTACATTTGAAATAGTTTGCAAGAGGGGAGCCAAATCTGTTCTCACCTCTATAATATCTAGCATTCAATTTCGATTAATACCCACAAGCTTTATTTGTAGAGGTTTTATTAAATTATATTTTATTGTTAAGAAGTTATTCAAGGTTATCCTTGTCATTTTTGTAAGTATTATAGTTATGTTCTTTGATCTTGTAATGTATAGCTAAGGATTCCTTTTCGGCTTTTCTCTTTTTAAAGGCAACATAATAATAAATCCATTAAATGCTGCTTTAATAGCAATCCAAACAATAGAGAGCAAAGCATCTTCTGTCTTAATTTATTCCAGGAATTCCTTAACAAAATTGTTGCAACCCAACTGGAAGTAGGGATCACTTAATAAAGCATGATTACATCTCCAATGTGAAGATGTAGAATTAGTGTGAATAATACTAAAATCATACCGGAATGGGACATGATCTGATATCACTGTAGAGAAGATTTCTGAGTCATGCTTTTACTGGAAAATAAATAGTCAATCCAGGATTGAGAATGATGAGATGAAGAATAAAATATCTCCACAAATCTTTAAGAGCTCTTTGGGAGATTGTACTAAAAAAGCTTTATGAGTGTTGTTAGGGATACATTTGACCGGAAAATGCCTATCTAAAAAAGGGTTCTTCATTCATATGCATTCACCCCCTAAAATACAATTATCTGTAGAGTGATTCAAGATTTTTTGGTGAAATAGTATGCCACAAATCAGGGTTGAGACGTGTAGGCCCATTTACATTCAAAATACATAAATCTAAATCATTAAGTTTCCGTTTCTCCAATATCCATCTACCTTCAGAATCTTTTTCTTCTGAAACCCGAATTGTGATTAAATGTTTATGACATAAAATAGCTGTTTCTCCCTTATTACCATCAAAAGGGGAGATAAACATATCACCAAACCACTGTTTCTGTAATTTATGTATGTCAGTGTCAGATAAGTACATTTCCTGTAGTAAAGCCAATTGACCTTTAAGAGGAGCCAATTGGTACAGAATTCATTGAAGTTTAATGGGGTTCTTTAAACATTTTACATTATAAGTTACAATCCTAAGATTAATCAATGTCTTCTAGGAGTATAGAGATAATCATGATCTTTCACAACAAAATATTGATCATAGATTCAGAAAAAGGAGAGGGTAAAAATAGAATAGGAAAGAAGAGAAGAGAAGGATAGAATATTTGTGAAGGAGAAACACTCTATAAACAAAGAATAAGAAGAGGTGGTTGTGGAGCAAGCTACAATGAGTAACATTACACAAAAGAAAACACGCGCTGTGAAAGGTGTAGGGGTGTTAAAACACATAAGGGAAGACATTAATTACGTGGCTTCCACTGCTATAAGAGCAACATTAAAATTCAAATAATTCAATGTCTAAATGTTGGGATAAAACATAATTGAATACATAAAAGGTAACTTACCTATGAAAAGGGTGGCTGTACAGGAGAGAAAAACAACTAACAAACAGGACTCCACTGTGCATGAAGACGAGACAACAAATCATAAGGACAACTGAGGAGGTACCTGTAATGATACAAAAAAGTGAATGAAAGTCAAGATAAGAGAGTCAACTACATATAACAAGAGAAGGCACACTGCTCAAATGAGAATACAGAAAGTCCTAGGGAACTACAGAGAGAGAGGAAATACAAGTCATCCAAGAGCTTGAGCACCAAGATCCCCTTTGAAGCTGAAGGAACTCCTGTAAAGCATCAGGATTAGTGAATGTATGAGTGTTGTCCTCATAAGTGACCTTACAAAAACAAGAATGAATAAGACCATATCTGGCATTCAAAGCCTTAAGTTGAAGATCCAGAGCAAGAAACTGTTTCCATCTATTAGCAGTTGCGTTGTAGACATCCTGGAAAATATAAACCGTATTACCAGACCATTGAAGGGTTTTTTGTGTCTAAGCAACTGTAAAAACTTCCATTAACTCTACAAGTTTCAGAAAGAGCATAAAGATTCCTCTGTTTTTGGGTCAACATAATGATGAATGCTTAGGACTCATTAGCTCTTTGGATACTGAGAGGAGTTTTATGATTACAATGAACAATCTTCCGTAGCATTGCTTTGAGAAAGGAAACCATGTCGGGACCTTCAGCTTCTTCCGGAATACAATATCTGGAGCCGAGACGGAGCCTCGCAGGAATGCTGGCATCTACTTCGGCAACCAAAACACGTCCCTAAAAAACTCCTCTTGATTTACAGAATTGGGTCTAGTGGAATTTTACATTCATATAGTGTGATAACAAATGCAGAAGATCCATCCACCTGAAGGAATCAACACATTTGCGAGTTTAGGAAAGTAGGTGGTTCTATTTTGCTGGTCTTGCATATTGTATTGACCCTTAACAAATCTTCATATTTATCAGTGTTCATGATCAATTTAACAGTAGATTGTCAGATTGCCACTCTGATAATGCACTCAAATGTAACCATGGCAAAAGTAGGAGTAATTGCATTTCCACAATAGGAAGGGGAAGAGAACTCCTCCATTCATAAAAAAATATTTTACAAATAGAGAAAAGCATTTTTGTGCTAATGCACTTTTGTTCATTATATGTGCTTGAATTACATTTGGTCCAAAATCTGCATGTATAAATATTCTGTATGGATATCCCCACCAAAAAGTTCCATACAATTCCATACAATTTTCCAGAATACTTTTGGGATTATTTTTCAAGGGTTGGATGCATTTCCAATCTAGAAGTATAACTACAATAGCTGATGCTTGTATGTAATGAACTGCCAAGATTTCCAGTCTGACCTCTTACTTGGTTGCAGAAACACTGTACACTGAGACCCATTATTCAATATTCACGCAGCACTGTGCTGCATGAAAGCCAACATTACCAATGGGAGACACCTCTGGTTATGGAATCAATCAACACTAACTTATGACACGAGCAGAAACATTATTTTCTGTATCCACAAAATATTATCTGAGCCTCTCGGTTCTTCTTAGAAAAATATATTTATACCATCAAGCAATAAGAGTGCTATACAATAAGTTATTATAATGCAGGTGTCACAATGATCAAAGAAGTATTTAATTATGTACAGAGCTCTTAAAAATAATGTTGACACCCAAGATTGTTGGAAACATTCTTAACAACATAAATCCTGTCAATTAGTCTTTGATGTTTTCTGTGTGAATGAATTAAATCACAATCAAGGATATATAGATCAACCATTTAATCCCAGTTCATGCATTGGCAGGTCTCATCATGACCAAAGCCACCTGTCTATGCCCCTAGAAAATGAAAAGATGGCTCTTAATATAATGCACAAGCTCTTATTGAGGATCAGAGTCTACTGTAATCAGGACACATAACATATAACTGCAGTAATGTGAAGGTATCAAATACCACTGTCACAATTCATTATTAGTACTTCTCCAAATTTACTTCACACTGATATGAATCAAGATTTATATGAAAGTGATTATCTTCCTATACCTAATTGGGGATATTCGCTGTGTCATGCAATCACAAGCCAAAGGGTGTGATTTATAGTTTTGCGGATGGCAATTTACTCTGTCAGGGCGATACAGTAAAGTACTGCTTCGCCCTAAGGGATTACCCGCCAGCCAAATTTAAAGATGTCTGACGGTCCAGCAGATATCTTTTGCATTTACAATAACCACATTCATGACAGTCCCTGTTAGACAATTTGATGGATGACTTCATCAACATGATGGAGCTGGACATCAAACTTTCAATATTATTTTTAATTTCCAAAAAGAAAATCCCAAACTGAGATTTTCTTTTTGAAAACAAAAAACAATTACCCCTTCCCCATAGGAGATTTCTCTTATGACATTGAGGTAATTTTGCAGGTTTTACTGCTCCTTAATGTCAGGTTACCTGGTGGTGATAGAGACAGAAAACTGTCAATGTGTTCACCCACTCTAAAAAGGGCAGTTGAATACATTGCCAAAACTCTAACAACCCATACTCTGTCGGGCCGTTGGAGGTGACTTTAGGTGGCGTAGACAGAGTAGTCTCTGCCATATACACACTGAAGTTGTGCACGATTCTAAAGGAGTACTTTGTCGCTGTTGCAACAAAGTACCCTCTCCACCAACGTCTAAAAGGGATCCCAAACCCACTTAAAAAGAGATGCAATTGTTTGTCTCTTAAACGTCAGTTAATGAATCAAGAGGCAATGCATAACAATTGTTTTACCAGCATGCATATTAGTGCGGAATGCAGTAAATACAAAAATAAGTTGTATCCGCTATTCAAACTAAATCCAAATAGGTATGTGCGTAATTGCTGTCACTTGCATAATGAAAAAAGGGTTCCTGACTCACACTAACAAGCAGCTCTGGGAAGACTATTGTGACTCATGCCCCCTTGGTTCATTAAGTGAGCATTATTTTAAGTAGCTCTGTACATAATTATACAATTCTTTGCGCATTGCAACGTCTGCACCATAACAACTTTTTGATAGCACTTTTATTAATTGATGATGTACATATAATTATACTAAGCAGAACAGAGGAGGTTCAGACAATATTTTAGGTATCCAGCAAATGGTTTTTGTGCTCATGTCATAAGTCAGTGTTGATTTTATTGCCAGGGACATCTCCGAATAGTAATGTTGCAAATGATTGCCAGGGGATCTGCATTATATATGTTATCATTAACCTAGTGAGCTTTAGTTTTTGTCCTTGTTCAAATAAAATAGCATTAAAGTCATTAGCACTGCCTTCCACGAAGGCGGAAATATTGCAGCACAAGATTTTGCAAGAACTGTGCGCCTATAATGCCACTGGCTTTGCTAAAAAGCATGTTTTTGTGTGCCGCCTGGTGTTTCCCTGTAGCGGAAAGATGATCCAGTGGTAACCTTGCATGAGATTTATATTTGAGGATCTCCTGAAGTTCAAATTTTGATGTGAGAATAACCACCCATGGGTAATGGACATAAAAAGTGTAATTTCACACTCATTGCATATCTAATGCTTAGGAATATCATGTGACTCTGCTTACTCTCTGTTTGAACCTGACTTCCTTGGTGTTAGGATTTCACATAAGGCCAGGTCACACATGTTTAATACATGCCGGTTCTCAAAGGTTAACTGTATAGAGAATTGTAATTTTATTAAAGACAAGGAGGCTAGCATTATGCATAACCTTTTAAGTTTTATTCACTAACTTCTGAGCAGCATTAAAAGCCCAATAGAACAGAACATGAAGTCTACAAAAATAATTGAACCTTCACACTAAACATAAGTCCCATGCACTCCATTCTATTCCTCTTCTTCTTACTTAAGCAGCACTTCTTGTCTTGAACTTTTCCACCGTCTTCTTCATCTGTACCTTATTGCTGAGAATCTCGTTTGAAAAAAATATATACTTTAAATACATCCACCAAAGCATATCCATGTAAATCACCTTAAACACTTGAAATTGTTATCATTTCTACTCACAATACCTTATCACAATACAGTAATGCAAATTTCTAAATTCCAGTTCACCTCCATGGGAGAAAGGAAGGGATAATATTACCTCCTTGTGAGAATCAACATTTTATGTCATGACAGGAGGCTAGCAATATGCCTGTTTAAAGTCCTTTAAAACTAGGTCTGCAAAATGCTCTACTGGTCTAAAATAACATTTTCTAAAAACGTTATCATTTGACCAATATGCTGCCATCAGAATGTCATGTAAGCTTCCTCCTACCTGCAGCACCCTTGATGCCATTGCTCCATGAATCAAATGTGCTTTGAATATATTCATATCTACTCCTGCCTCTCTCATAGCAGATTTCACACATCTCGTAATCGTTGCTGTAGATACTGCCTCTTTATAAGGCTTCACGTAGTAAATCAACAATTGATCCACTCCTGCACATCTGTGTTCACTCACTCTTTCTTGATAATCCTAAATTTACCTCACCGCACACAACTACGGATGTTCATCAAATCTTGGGTAAAAGACCGAATCAGTCATAGTCTTAGTTCTTTTTCTTATCTCAAACAACATCCCATATGGTTGATAAAATCTACATGACACCGCCAGGGCTCTCATCTGTGAAACTCTTTTGAATGAAATCATACAAAGAAAAGTGGCTATCTTCCATGATAAAAGCTTTATTTAAACGTTGGACTTTGTCTCATCAATACAGCCACACACCTCTCTGCTATGAGGCCCGGATTTGCGTTACCTATAAAACAAATCTCCCTTTGGCTCAATCCCCTCAACAGATTGATGTCTAAATCTGTTCCATTCAAGTAAGATGCCTCTATCATTTCAAAAGTTCTGGTAACAACCCCTAGAACAACTAGGAGTCTGTCTTCACACATTACTTTAAGGACCTTTCCAGATTATTTCTTGGATCATGTTCTAGTTTAAAAAGATAGGTAATAAAATCTGGATCCAAATTAGGAGTCATTGTCTCTTTTATATCAATTACAGGACGTGAACACTCCACACTCATCAACTTCCGTTTATTTCTTTAGAAAAGTTTTCTGGTCTAGTGTTTGATATAGTTAGCAACATGTGCCAAAGGTCATCACTCTAAAATATGAGGGTGCCTCATCTCTGAAGGACTGATTAGAGCTTGACCAAAAGGGTCCTTAACATCCTACTTTATTTCATTCTTACCAATATCTACCCCTGAAAATTCATCTATTTCCTCGTCCTATCCTAAATCAAGGATATATTCATCCATGTCATCTACTTCCTTTTCGTACTAATCAGGATGACAGCCCTTATCTTTTACAGGGTCTACGTGCTTCTCGTCTGTGCTGCTTTGGACAACTGTCTGTGAATCTCCAAAGATTCCTGCTCTTGCTTCTGATACATTAATACCGATCCTATGTCTTTGTTTTTTAAAACATTTTCCTCCTGGTCCCCTAATTTGTGAGTCTTCCTCCTCAAACAACGACCAAAATTCATCATCTTCCATGATATTTCCTTTACTTTTTCCTTCCTTCGACATTGTTTTCACTGTTGCTTGTACTGAACTACTATTTCCCTTATTATTTAATCTCCTGTTGAGCTCTCCCTTGCACATCTTGCGGAGAAATTATCTTTTCCTCAGCCATCCTAGCTTCTCTCCTACTTTTAACCAGTTTATTATGTCTTTTTATTATAGGCTATATTTTAAACTATCTTTTATTACTCCGTTTTTTAAAAATGTAATTTAAACTAACTATTTCTTCCCAATCTGTATAGAATCTGCTTTAAGTGGATTGGGCCATCACCCCCAACGCATGGAGAGTGGATGAACTCAGCTATAAAGATAAATAAATTAGACAGAAGGGGTAAATGTAGTAAGAGGTTTAATTATTGGGAAATCATGGAGAAACACCTAACCTCTGAGGAAAGGCTAGAACACACTGTCCAATGATTAAAGCGAAAGCACAGTCCGGAATATGAGTATGATACTCATAGAGTAGCCAAGGTGGCTAGCTCCCCCTCTTCTCGATTACAGACTTGTTAATATGTAAATGGCAAGGGTTCTCCTCTGAATAAACAAGAAAAGGGAAAACTCCCATGACAAGAGAGACCATTGGGCAGTGACGGTACAAAAAAGCTTCAGAGGTAGAAACCAAATTTTCCATACACATAGAATTTTCGCAATATGAGGATAAACAAAAAAAAAAAAAAAAGAATCTGCTTTTGTTAACACAAAATCTATTTTAGTTTTCTTTCTGTGGCAGCCGATCGTTACTGTCTGCTGTTTAACTAGCATCCATGCGCAAAAAGATACCCATTTTCAAGCGAAAACTTGTTGCTTGGCAACGTGTCATTGCGCTGCTTACCATCTGTTAGAGAAGTTCTATTTCCCCGGAAACAACCTTTACTATGCAGTCTAAACCACGAAGTGCTTTTACAATGCGGGCACTACATCAAACTCATCGTTACCAAGTGTTCCTTAAGCACACAAGTCGTTACAGCAACTTACTTTATGGAATGCGGAGTTGGACTTGTGCTGGATTTACAGTCCAACACCTTTCCCACTGATACACTGACTGGAGTTGAATTAGTAAATTGTACTATTCCAACGCCCAGCTCCCTAGTGAGGCAAGTCTTTTTTAAGACTTGCATACTAAAGGAATGTGGGGTCACAGCGGACTCGTGGAAGTGACTGCGTTGTTAAGCCACATGTGGTTTAAGTGTGCGTTGTTCAGTCATACAACCCAATTTCCTTTAATTCCCTTAAAAAATAGGTACTTACTTGGCACTTATACACAACATGCTCAACCTCCCTTCGAAAACCTTCTTGAGCGAGCTCATGTTGTGCACGCTTCTGAAGCTACAACAACAATGCTGGGCTCAGGCTGTCCATGTGGCACAGCACGTATTACGAATACACTTTTTCAAATGCACTTGAGCATTTTCAACCGTCACAGTATGGGCATTTTTAAAAATGTAACCAAAATCCTAATTCCTGAATGAATGAACCCCAATGTTAACAATTCTCTCTCTAATAAAACGCTAATACATTTCCATTATTCTAAGAACTATACTTCTACTTTTTCCTATCCTTGTAGTAACATATTAATAATCCCTTAAATACCTGAAAATTGGGTATTATTCATGTATTTACTCATTTCATAACTTATACTGAATGCAAATTATATTAAACACTGAAATAGTAGGGAAAATAATCGAAAGAGGAATAGAATGGGGTGCATGGGACTTATGCTTAATGTGAAGCTTTTATTGTTTTCATGACTTCCTGTTGTGTTCTATTGGGTTTTTTAATGCTGCTCAGAAGTTTGTGAACAAAAGGCTATGCATATTACCCTCCTGTCTTGACATTAAATCGAACTATGTTTGAAACCCTATGGGGATTTGCGCTGTTCCAGATTAGTTAGCACACGCGCTTTCATCGATTATATGGGGTGGGCAGCCATTTGGCTGGCTGGAATGCAAACAAGGCACAGAAAAAAATTAAATCGTCTGGCCCATAAACCCCACTTTATGGTGATTGGAATCACCTCACTCATAACATCCATATGGAAACCTTTTTCGATGAGGAGAGTCTCCATCTGTCCGGTGGGTTTTGCTGGCTAGACAATGCTCTTTTCTGTGCCCCTCTTGCAATCCAGCCAACAAAGCACACACCCAGCCCTGCCACAGCCTGCAGTCTATGCTCCATTTGTTTTCTGCTGGCTGTGCAACACCACTGAATTGATCTGCGAGCTTGTTTCCAGCTGCTCTTAGTACATCTGCAGCCAGGGCAGCCTGAGACTGGAGAGAAGAATATGCAAAAATTGAAGAACCAATGATACACATCTTCTCCATCTATGCATCTAGTATCTGGAATAGCATCCCAATATCGTTCAGGTCTGCCCCCTACTCTGCTCCAATATAGGAAAGAGCCAAAGAACATAATTTTAACCCACACTAACTGTCCTCAGTCTCTTTCTCATTTCGCTTGTTGACAGCGGGCCTCATTTAGCGTTTTTCAGTCAGTGTAGTCTACCACAAAAGTGAGTACCCTGCAATGCATACTGACTGTTCACCCTTTCTATTTCGGGTCGGGTAGACTGTAAGATTTTTTATGGCATGACTTTGCTAGCTCCGTTGACAGAAACCTTATACTGATGAACTTGAGGCTGTTGATGTATGTACATGATGCCTTTCTCCCAACTTTGAATGAACAGTATTTTATATTTTGGTATCAATGTGACCTCAAGCCTGGTGTTCCTGAACAGAAAAGAATATACCCACTATCCTAGGAGAAAACTCCTTGAGCATAAGGGTCATCATTTTTTGGTGCACAAAAATGAACTCCTACTGCCACAGTTTGGGTTTGTAAAACTGCTGGCTTTCATTTCCTTCAAAAAAGGTGCCATGGTCCAGAATGTTTGTTGACTTCCTTTTCCAAGATCTTGATCAGAAATGGGAGAAGTGATATAGACAGAAAACTGCCTAAAACCTGAGGATTCACAGTATGTTTTATTTTTTTAAATGGACCTCATTTGGTTTCTTCCATTTTGAAGGTACTGAGGGTGCTTCTATGGAGATATTGCACAAGAACCGCAGTTGTGGGTTTATGATGTTGATTACTGTAATAAAAATATGCACAGTACATGGGTCACATGAGGACCCAGATTTGAAAAAATGAGTGTGATCAATGATGATTTCTAGAGAAAGAGAGGAGTAAAAAAAGAAAGAGCAACCTGAGAAGTATGAACAAACTCTGCCAGCTCATTAAGTTTATCAGCATGAAAACATATGGTGTCTAAGGAGAGGGCACAAAGAGGTTCTTGAATACTTTTTAAAGTTTTCTTGGGTAATTATCAGTGAGGCATAAAACAGGGACTGAGAATTCCAAGTACATTGTTATGAATTTTGGCTGTAGGATAGCAGTAGTTCTGCCTCTAGAATTTGGCTAAGGCTTGCACCAGTGCATAGCTTTGACCAGTTCCATGGAGCTCCAGGGGGTTAAGGGTAATGAGCTGTACCACCATGCCTCTTAATTGGTGAAACAGGTCAAGAGAAGATGTGACCCACTCATAAAAATATTTGGTTTTGAGCAAACTCTCAGAGCTGGTTACAATAGTGATCAAAATATACTTCAAAGCATTGAAGTAATTTTGGACCAGCCTAATAAACGCTTACTCCTGGTTAAATGTGATTAAAAACTAGATAAGAAGTACATGTCAAGGACAAAATGGTACTCCATAGTGATCAGTCCAAAGGTAAGGAAGAGTGGCTAAACTTCGCAATGGGATAGAAGAGCTGCCCTGCTTGCTGGCTCATGGTCCTGAGCTATGTATTAAAACCTAGTAAGACTTTCCTGAACTCAGCCTCTTCTTTACAGTGTAGGTTGAATAGGGTATCTGTCTTATTATTTGATAACCTTGAGCTACCGCTTAGTCCTAGGCTGAGTCAGAGGAACCACAGAGCCAGGACTTTGTGGTAAATACAATACCCCCTCTTAAAAAAAAGAAATTTCAGAGGCATGGCAAGAAAGATAGCACACATTTAGTAAAATGTATTTAAATTAAGGTCATGGTCTCAAGGAGAACTGCTGGTATTCGCCCCTGCTAATATCTAGTCAGGAGTTGAAGCAAATTCGCTGTATACCCAATGATCTTCCAGAATCTCTACAAGCGTATATAAGCATATGAAACAGATT
Organism: Lissotriton vulgaris; assembly: GCF_964263255.1. Lineage (NCBI taxonomy): Eukaryota > Metazoa > Chordata > Amphibia > Caudata > Salamandridae > Lissotriton > Lissotriton vulgaris. Next base: position 2,079,904,093 of record NC_141689.1, on the reverse strand, counting down.
ACTACCACATGCTCAGAAAAGAAATACAGATCATTAGTCTGTGCTTAAAATGTGCAATACAGGCAAATATGAGAGCACAGGCAGCCCAGGCCAATGTAGCAGGACCACACAATCAGACCATGTATAGCAGAGCAATTTTGGTAGTCAGATGAGAAGCACAAATTGCCAGAGAGAGCATTATGGATAAGACATGAGCAGCCTTTAACCTTTAGCCAGGTCTGGTGGCATAGTGGACTAATGTGTCCCCTATAGGGTCCTGTGTTTATGAGCGTCTGCTTTATAAATACACATGTTATGTTAACCGTTTCACATAACTTCAATCTGGCTTCTGGGCGTTATCTTTATTTTAAATTATTCATATTTATTATGAGAGAGAAAGAGACGACAAAAACTGTTTCCTCATGCCCCCCCTCTTTTTTATCTCGGGCTCCCCCCACCCTCTCCAGCCCACTTTTCATCAATATCGTATTCCAATCTCATAGTGCTACAGTAATCTCCAACAATCTTCAATTGTGCTGTTAACAAGTTTAAAGTGCCATGTGCTGAGGTGCATTAAACAATACATTGATTCTTCAAATTTCAAACTTCTAGTTCATAGCAGCATAGTTAATTAAAGTAACAATTTGGGCGGGTGGGCAGAAAAAAGTGCAAAGTGCAGGATGCAATATAATTGTAAACGATAGTACAGTTTAAAGTGCCAGGTGTCTAACTATTACCAGCAATCACTCCTCATGTTTCAGTACAGTTTCAGTACATAGTTGCTTAGTAATCAATTAATTTGGCGGGGTTAAATATATAACGTGCTTTGTTTAGAAAGTGCTTAATGCAGATATAGAAGAGCTATTCCACCCAGTCTGCTACAGGCTTCCATATTTCAAATCACTTTCTTTTTACTTTGCCCCCCCTGCGCCTGTAAATAGCCTTTTCTAGATTAAATATAGCTAACAGCCGTGCCACCCATTGCTGCATTGATGGGGGAGTCGGATCTAGCCAGGCTGAGGCAATGCACAACCTGTACACGGCCATTGCAATAATTAACATCGCCCCTCCTTTTCTTTCCATTAAGACCGATATTCCCAGCAAGATTGCCGGCGCATCCAACTCAACCTGCAGGTGTAGTTTCTCTTTCAAAAATCCCGTTATATCACTGATCTGGGGTTCCAATTTGATACATGTTGCAATCATATGAATTATGTCCGCCTTATGGAGAGAGCAGCATGGACAATAGGCTCCTTTTCCATCACTCCATTTCGCTATTCTCTTTGAAGTATAGTACAGCCCAAAACGTATTGTAAAATTGAAGTTGCAGATTGGCCGGTATTAAAATTGCCTGGGTGCTTAGAAATATCTTTTGAAAGGTGATCCCAGAGATCTCCAATCTTTCTTGCCATTTATTGGAGCATAATTCCATATCATCTTTGGAGCCCTCATTCAGTATCTTATAAATGGTTCCAATTCTGGGGTGGGGGCGGGTGGGCTGGGGCGATTCTATCTACCAGATCCCTTCTCCCTGACTTGTCTACCTTTTCCCCATTTTTTGTAGAAAATCCCTAATCTGCAGGTATTTGAAGAAATCCCTATATGTGAGGCCATATGTTGAGGTCAATTCCATATGTGATCTGATTCCCTCATGGGAATAAAAACAGCCTATCTGTTTGATCCCGGCTTCAAACCAGGATTTAAAGGGTATGTCATTAAAAATGTCTGGTAGATTTCTGTTCTGCCATAGTGGGGTGTGGGAATTCAACCTCCCTTATCCATTTAGTCGCCGTATTGCTCCCCAAATTTTAAAAGCAGTTAGTAGTGTCTTGAACCGGACTCTTTTGTACTACCCATAGCTTAATTGATGCCAAAGGTTTCCCCATGTGTCGTGGCCAATCACAAGTTCCCAAATAGTGGGAAATTTAGCTTGCATTGTCGATGTTCAAGAGTGTGGTGATGTGTGTAAGTGAGGTTGCCCACCAATACAGCTTCAAGTTAGGGAGGGCCAAGCCTCCATGCTCCCTGGGTAGCCATATCAGTTTAAAAGCTCTTCTAGGCCCTGAGTAAGACAAAATGAATCGTGCAAAAATATTTTCAAATCTTTTAAACCAAAAATGTGTGAAAACCAATGGTATTGCTCCAGAGTAATATAACAATTTAGAGAAATAAATAATTTTAATTATATTGGTTCTACCGATGAGAGTTAGATGTAGGTGGTCTAGTTTTTAAAGCACTTTCCTGGTTTCCTCTGTGCAGCTGTCCAAGTTTTCCTTATCCACCTGGTCCAGATCTGAATTGATCTTAACACCCAGATAATTTGTCTTCTTTACGACCCGGCTATCATTAACAATAGTGAATTCATTGACAACTATTTGGGTTTTCTCCCAGTTCAGGGCGTGGCCTGAAAGTAAGCCATATTTTCTTGCCTCCTCTTCTATTACCCCCATAGCTTGTTCAGGTTGTGGTGTTACTATGGCTATATCATACGCATAGGCCAGAAGTTTACTCACATGATTACCTCTCACTAGCAGGGGGATGTTATGTGCTACTGCAAGATGTTTATAAAAGGGATCTATGTACAGTCATTTCGCTGTTTGTAAGTACACTTTCTTCTGGATCAGTGTACAAGGCTTGTACTGCTCTTAAAAACTTATTCCCAAGCCCTTTCTTTTGCATTGTTGCCCATAAAAAAGGCCAAGAGACCTGATCAAATGCCTTTTCGGCATCTAAAAAAATGGCTGCGATCGGGTCCCCTGACACTTGTTTTACATTGAAAAGGGTAATAACCCTTTGAATATGTTCTATAGTTTCCTTACCGTGTATAAAACCATGCTGTCCCTCGTATACCTCCGTTGTCCCAACACAGGATCATTTATATACAGAATTTCGCTGCATCTCCCCACTAACCTTGTTTTGACAGCTAACAAGTGACCCACCTTCTCCCCCGTTCTTGCACCTCGTCCCGGTGTACTAGTGCTTTATCTATATCTTTCATTGCTAGTTCCCCTTGGATTTCCGCCTTTGCTAGGGCCACAACTTCCTGTGATTTTCCATCCCCTGTTTTAGTCTTCGGGCATCAACTAACTTATCCTCAGCCTGGGCTACTTTCAAAAGGCTAATATTCCACAGATTTGTTTCCTATTTTCTTTCCCTGCTTGAATATAGTATTGTTTCACCCCTCACTCCTGTTTTAAAGAAGTCCCAGACTACTCCCAGTGGTGCTGTCCCCATATTTCTTCAAAGGAAATCCGTGATCCATTCCTTTAAATTGTTGATGTATTCTTCATCTAATAAGAAGGCCCTCTCGAAGGTCCATGCTGACGCTTTCTCAGTTGATCCTCCCTGCTCTAGCTGTAATACCAGAGGGCTATGATCAGATAGCACTCTGGGGTGCTGACAGATTTACAGCAGTGAAGAGGAGACAAACAAGTAGTCCAGCCTAATGTGCTTCTGGTGAGGGGCTGAGTAGAAAGTAAACCTGTGCTCGTCTGGTCATTTTACGGACCATACATCCACCAAACCATGTATCTAACATAGATTGCATAGTGCTTGATAAACCCTTGGCTTTCACCCTTTATATCTTAGATCCTGTCCCCATTTGGCATCAAGGTTTATATTAAGGTCTCCACACACAATAATTGGAAGGGGCCAATGTGCCGATATGTTGGTTAACTAATCCAGTAGGATAGATCATCCACAATGCAACTTCAAATCGAGCAAAGAGTGAAGTTCGGAAGGTCTTGAGTCCTCCCATTTACAATGACCCATCGGCCTAACCCATACGAGCGTACTTTAACAAATTGGATTGATTTCTTCCTAGATAGTATTGCGACCCTCCTTTCTTCCTAGATAGTATTGCGACCCCCCTTGTGTGAGTTCCCTGTGTCGTGGCCCCCATCACTGTGTACCCAAGGTATTTCAATACATCTTTGTGTGTCCCATCAAGGTGTGTCACTTGTAAGCAGACAATGTCAGCCTGCAATAATTGCAGTCCTTGCGCCACTACTTGCCTCTTTTTAACATTGTTTATCCCACAGATATTCAATGTAGCTATACCTAGCCCCCCATTCTCTTAGTTTCATTTGTTTGCCCTGGATTTTTTTCTTTTTTTCTTATTTTTTTATTATAGATGTAAAAATCCTAGCTGCTACCCATTTTGGTGTCTTTATCTACCATACCACCTTCCTTGATCCACCTTCGTGTGAACCACCCCACTTTTCCCCCGCACCTCTCCCCCCACCCTCCTCTAGCAAAATGGCCACCTACATCGGGCCCATAGTTTCTGGGATCATTTCGGTATTCCTGAGAAGCACAGGTTGTTTCTCCTCTGGTTGTTTTCATAGTCTTCCAGTTTGTTCATGGCATCCATCAAAGCCGCTCCTTGCTCTGTGCCTTGTGCCTTTATTGACTCTACATCTGCTTCAAAGGCCTCTGTCCGCATCTTGACCGAGGTCAAGTGATCCGCAATTTTCCCACAGGTTTTGTTTAGTTTGTGAATTCCGGTTTGGACCATTTTTGGGGCAATCCTAGCTCTGGGCCCTTAGTTTCTGTTTTCTTCCTGCATTTGTCTGATTGATGGTAGGATGGTCAACAACGATGGTTCGTCGGTTCCAGCTGGCTCATCCCCTTTCTCACTTTGGGACCATATCTGTGTATCAGAGTAATTCCATTTAAGTTGTGTCCGGGTGCTTTTTTTAAGGCTCCCTTTCCTGTTTTTATTTTTGTTCCTTGATCCTATTTTCCTTCGTGTTGATTTGGTTCAGGAGCTAGAGCTGTCTTCTGTGAGGGATTCCCCGCTTGGTTACTCGTCCTCTTGTTCTGATGCCTCGGACTCTTCGGTCAGTGATTAGAATTTTTCCCCACCATGACTTTCTGGAGAGCAGTTGCCGGCTTGTGCACATAGGGCTCTTCATGTCCCTCTGCCAAGGGATGTTGCTTCTGCTTTCTCCCTCGCAGACTCCTCTCTGAAGCCAGCCTCCTCCGTGAAGACCCCCATCTGCTTTTGGTGTTGGCTGAGTTATCTCTTTCTCGACAAGTTCATAGATGTGGTTGGCATGGGGGAGGGAGTTCTTGCTTGAATACCAGTGGAGCCTGTCAAAGAGCTCCTGGTCTCTTCTTCCCCCCGTACATCCTCCTTCTCCCTCTGGGTCTTCTCTGTTAGTCTCTTTTCCACCTTCATCTAAAGATTCAGCCTTTTCCAGGGTGGTCCCAGTCACCGACAGGCAGGCAAACATTGAGGCAACAGTCTGGACAGGCCCCCCTCTACATATCCTCCTGATCTGGCCACAGTTTGTTTCTGTATACAGGGGTCGCGCTTTGCCTTACCGGTTCCTCCACGCAGCTTTGCCTCCACAGATGCTACAAATGCCCCATTAATGTCCTGAGGTTGGCCGGATCCTGTGTGTGTGCCGCTGTTACCATGGGCAGCCGATACTCGACCCCACGTTGTTCTGCCACCCCGCATAGCCATCTAGCGGGTCAAGGTCTTCCTAGTCTGCCCCCTTGAGTTGTGATTATGCCAGTATATCAACACCGCAAGTGGGGTATAAGCCCTAGTCAAACAGCAACCTCAATCCTAGTCAGAGTAAGATCAGGCAAACCCTAAATTAACCTGTGCTCACCCTCTGGTAGCTTGGCACAGAACAGTCAGGCTTAACTTAGGGGCAATGTGTAAAGTATTTAAGCAACATTTCAAACAGTCAAACAGTGAAAGCACCACACAAAAAGATTTCACAACAGGTTAGAAAAATAGTACTTAATTTGATAAATAAAATAAAACAAAACAACAAAAGTAAGTGTACTGAAGTTATACATTTTTGAAGAATAAGCAGTGAAATAGCACTTAGAAGCAATAAGTGTTACCTGGGATATCTAGATGTGTTGGACCAGGACAAAATCAAACGTTCAGGCCAACCGCAATGGAGTGCAGGACTGATACAGGGAAGCCTGCTGAGCAAAAGTACTTTGATCCTGGCTGTGTCGATGTCGAAGATGCGGGCCGAAGCAATGCGTCAGTGTCGATCCATGCAGTCGTGGCGATGCCCGGGTCCTAATCCACACAGCAGCAATGATGCATCAGTTCAGATGAGCAAAGAGCTGCGATGCAGAGATGCATTGTCAAGGATCCGTCGATGGAGATGTGGAAACCTTGTGGTTCTGAATGCGATGTGTTGGGGCTGATCCATGCAGCAGAAGTGATCTACTGCTTCTGGTCAGGCAACAGGAGCGATGCACTGGTTCCAACCTCCACAACAGGTGCAAGGCACCAGTTCCGATCCACGCAACAAGGGCGTTGCGCCAGTTCTGATCCACACAACGGCGCCAATGCGCCGGTTCAACAGAGGATGAGTGGTTTTTGCTGATGCAAACATCTTAGGCCTCACTTCCAAGGGTCCAGGACTGGCATGGCACCACTTAGCAGAGCAGACTCACAGATGTCCAGCTACAGAAGCAGGTACGTTGGAAGTCTTTTGTGTCCCTGCGAACTCAGATCAGGAGGCCAGCTAGCTTTCTCTTAGAGTCACTCTGAGTTCAAGTGATGTAGGCCCAGTCCTTCTGACCCAGGCAGGGGAATAGCAGGCAGGTGGGCAGCACAGCAAGGCAGGAGTCCAGCAAAACAGTAGTTCAGCAGAGTGGCAGTCCTTCAGTAGCACAACAGTCTTTCCTCCTTACAGAGTCTTCCCAGATCCAGAAGTGTACTGAAGTGGTGGTGTTAGAGACACTTACCCAGTACTTATACCCAGTTGTGCCTTTTAAGTGGGGGAGACTGAAGTGCACAGAGGTCCTCTCTACCTGCCCTGGCTCCAGGTGCACTACGGAGGGATATGCAGTCCTTTGTGTGGTGACAGGACACAGCCTATTCAGGTGTACATGAGGCTAGGTCCATCTCCTCCCTCCAATCCTTCCTGGATGGCCCATCAAGTCACATCTAAGCTCCTGTGGCGTGTGACTGTTTAGGGTGACTACAAAAGCCGAGTTGTCACTCACCCCAGACTGATCAAAGACAGGCAGCAGGTATCAAATAGCTAAAGTAAGAAAACACCAACTTTCTAAAAGTGGCATTTCCCGAATTGTAATTTAAAATACGACTTCACCTTAAGTTAGGATTTTAAATTAGGATTCCAGAGACACCAGACTTGGGGGTCTTATCTCTTTGCGATTGGAAATTACACTTATAAAATATACTAAGGTAATTCCAATGTTATCCATTGGGAGAGATAGGCTTTGCTCTAGTGAAAAACAACTACTTTAGGAGTTTTTCACTACCAGGACATGTAAAACTTAAATATACATGTCCTGCTTTTTAAATACATTGCACCCTGACCTCTTGGTTGTCCATAGCCTACCTTAGGGCTGACCTATATGTATAAAAATTGAATGTTTGAGCCTAGCAAAATGTTTATTTTTTTGCCAGGTCGACAAAAAAAACTGCACGCACAGGCCCTGCAGTGGCAAGCCTGAGGCATGGTTAAAAGGCTACTTCAGTGGGTGGCAACATTAGTGCAGCAAGCCCACTAGTAGCATTTAATTTAAAGGCCCTGGATACAAGGTGTAACACTTTACTAAGGACTTATAAGTAAATTAAATATGCCATTTGAGGAGGAACCAATGTTGACATTTTTAGGGGAGTGGGCACAAGCACTTTAGCACTGGCTAGCAGTGGAAAGTGCACACAGTCCTTAAGCCAGCAGAAACTTGGTCAGAAAACTGGAGGAGGTTGGGGAAAAGTTGGGGTAAAGACTACCCTAAGGCTCTTGGGTCTAACAACCTGAAAATATAAATTTCGCTCTCTTGAGTAATGTGCAATGAAATACATTAAAATGTAATGCATGCTACAATAGCCCAAGTAGACATTTGCTGTTTACTCAAATACCATAAAGGTCTAGTTTCTTCAGTGACTGCATAATTTACTTTTTTGTCTGAGGGTAAGTAAATTCAACTGTTTAATGTCTCAGCACTTGAATCGATTTGTCCTCCACTACCATCTAGATTTTTCAGAGCTTTTATAAACTGAACTAGTTACTCCCCTATTTCAAAATGTATCTTGGGTAGATAAGATATACCACACAGGGAAACATTCAGCAGGTACCCCAGAAGGTTCTAAACCCAAACAAGAGGTTTTAAAGGTACACACAGGATTCATTTAGAGCTGACTGGTAGCTATAGTACAGCTGTGGTGGGTAATTCCAGGGAGCTCTGATACCTGATGGTATAAAAGTAAATGGAAAATGGTAAAACAACTGTCACTTCTTGCCGAGCATTTAGACTGTAGGACTCAAAGATGGGAATAGGGGGTTTTGGCGGTTCTACCAAAAAGATGCAGTAATTACATGGGGATACTAAAATGGCTCCAAATCCCAAACTGATCATACACCTCTAACTGATGAAATAAAACTGGGTTAAAGGGTATGGCTCTACCAAATGGTCTACCATGTCAATACATAATTCTTATGTTGATTGCAGAAAAGTGATAGTACCTGCACCTGGTTATAGAGAAGAGTGGATCTTCCCCACAGGCCAGAAACCTCAGTTAAAAAAAGTTACTTTTGATTATATTCAAGTTCTGTCACTCCACAAATATTTGTTGTGTACTGTGTTTGTACATTTGATTCATATTGTATCAATAATGTTTTAATGTATTTTGATTTTATAGATAATCTCATGAAAGTTAATGGGATATTGTCTATACTGAAGATTGATACTACGGAATGACACCACGAGAATGAAATGAATGTTCTAAAATTGCTTATTTTTTCATTATTTTATAGGTTGTGGAACTGGGAAGTATCTTGATGTGAACAATGTCGTGTATACTGTAGGCTGTGATTACTGTGCGCCTTTGGTAGACATTGCAAGAAATAATGAACTTGAAGTGATGGTATGTGACAACCTTAATCTTCCCTTCAGGAATCAGTGCTTTGACACTATTATCTCAATTGGAGGTAAGATAAAAAGGGGCCTACTTTTAATGTGTTACTACTGGAACTGGAAATTGGTTAACCTACTCATGCCTATTATTATAGTTTGTATTGTATTGGGTAAAAGAGCATAATAAATGTCTCATGGAGGTTAGACAGTGCTGAATGAATGGACGATATATTCAGTGCCAATAAAAAGGAGCATGAGAAAGAAAAAAGAAAGATGCTAATAAGGAACTAAAGAAAGGATTAACGTAACAAAGAAAGAAATATTTAAATAAAAGGAGAAAAGAAAAACGATTGAACAAATGAATGCATATATTAAATGCTTAATGCAGGGCACGTTTTGCTATAGTGCCTTATATTTGAAAACATGTCAGTGCTCAAGAGGACGGAGTAAATCCCACTATAGCAAAGTATTAAAAAAGAGGAGACCTTCTTGACTATTGGAAAATGTGATGGGGACTTTGAACCATTTGGTGATAAGGCAGTATTATAGATTTAAGAAGAGGTAATATGGCATCGTCAAAGGCAACTTTGGTGTAACAACCAATGCAATTAAAAAAAAAAAGTTTAAGGAAACTGCTTTAAAATATGCTGCACCATCAAGCCTTATCAAATGTATCCATATAGTCTGATGATTGAGTGAATGAATAAAAAAGTGTTCTCGAGAAAAATGACTTGAAAAACCTACAAGAAAGACAACTTAATAAAAATTAGAGGCTAGTTGCAAACGAAATGGTGATAAACAGGTTCAGCATTATCAAATTAAATCAAACAGTATTTATATAACATGGCTAAACACCCCTAGGGGTATTCAGGCGCTTTGGTCTAGCTGATATTTAGTTGAAGAGCCAGGTCTTGAGTCCCTTTCTGAAGTCTGCAAATAAAGCTGAGGTTCGGAGGTGGAAGTAACTCCAGGACTTGGGGAGAGCTAGGAAAAGAAACAACCTCTGCTGTGGCTTTGGCGAATGTGCGGCTGTGGGCGAGGAACAGTGCAGTTGTCTGGCAGGTTGGTGGAAGGTCAGTTGGGGGTTAATGTAGGCAGGTCCCTGGCTGTGGAGGGCTTTGAAGGCATCTGTTAGCATCTTGAACTGATATCTCTTCTGAACAATGAGTCAGTGGATGTTTCTGAGGTTGGGGATGAGCTGGTCCATTTGTGAAGGTTGAGGATGAGCCTGGCTGCTGTGTTCTGTATGGTATGGAGTCGGATGAGGAGTTGGAGGGTTCCAGCATAGAGTGCATTTGCGTAGTCCAGTCGGCTGGTGACTAGGGCTTGCATGAATGTTTTCCTGGTGTTGATCAGGATCCATATGAAGATCTTTCAAAGAATGTGGTGGGTGTAGAAGCAGGAGATGGATACTGCGTTGACCTGGTGCTTCATAGTGGGTTTGCTGTCCAGCATGATGCAGAGGTTGCGGATGTTGTCTGTTGGGGTCTGTGTGGGTCCAGGCTTGTGGGCCACCAGGTGTCACCCCACGGTGAGGTGTTCCTCCCAAAGATGAGCTCTGCCGTCTTGCCCGTGTTCAGTATCAGGCAGTTGGACCTCATCCAGTTAGTTATGACGGTCCGAAAGTTGGTTCTGGTGTTGGTTGTTGTCTGCATAGGATATGATTTTGAGTCTGTGGGTGCACACAATGTCGGACAGCAGGATCATGTAGGAGTTGATCAAGGTGGGGTTGAGTGAGGAACCTTGGTGGATACTGCAGATGATGCTCTTGGGCTTGGAGGTTAAGGTCGTGGAGCATATTCTTTGTGTGCATCCTGTGAGGAAGGAGGAGATCCATTTATGGGTGTCTCGCTGGATGTCAATGTGGTGGAGGCTGATGAGAGTGTGGTGGGATACTGAATTGACTGCCACTAAGAGGTCAAGCAGTATCAGCCTTGCTGTCTCCTTGGTCGAGGAGGGCTCTGATGTTGTCGGTTGCAGCAACAAGGGCGGGGGCTTCGGTGCTGTGGTTGGCGCAAAAGGCGGATTGAGAGGTGTCAAATAGGTTGTTCCATTTCACGTGTTCCGTGAGCTGGCGTTTGATGGCTTTCTCTAGAACTTTGGCTGGGAAAGATAGCAGGGCGATGTGGTGGTAATTCTTGAGGCCGGTGGGGTAAGAAATTAGGAATTTCTCTTCTCTGATGTAGTTATTGCTGAGCATCTCAAATGTAAATTCCACATTATAAGCTACTAATGCAGATGCAGCAGATATAGGAATAACTACTATGTCCCTAACATTCTTTTCTAAAGTATATTGTAGTTAGTGATAGAAATGCAGTGTGGTCAGTGTTGCTTTGATAGAATATTTCCTGCAACAGTTGATATTGTTGGATACCCATGAAGTTTGCTCTGGAGGGTCCTCTAGATTTCTGTGGATTGATAACAACCACCACTTTTTTTGTAGTGATGCTCTATCTTTGCAAAAATGTGTGACAAAAAAATCCCTTTTGATAACAGATGCAGGATTTTCAAATTAAACCCACGTAGGTGTGTGCCTACTTTTGCTGCCCTCTACCGGCATTCAAAAAAGGAACACTGCACCATACCAGATGCCCCAGAGAAGAAAGTGTTATGTGAAGCTTGTGCCCTAGGATGCTGAAATCATTCAGCACAGTTCTGTTATTTCCATCCTCCACCCACGTTAAAAAAGACCCACATTTTGTGGAGCTGTTATTGCCCATCCTCTGGTCCCATCAGTTGGGCCAGCAGTGTGTACTCCACAAATGCCAGATGAAAAGAAAGGTATCTCTTGAATGGTATTGCTATGGTCTGATATAAAACCGAGGGCCAGAGTCCCTGTCTTGCTTCTATGGGATTTACATCCATCTTGTTCTGTTTTTGTCAGTGGGCAAATATCCTCATTTGGCCATTTTGTGGTGCCCGAACAGAATATACAGAAAAGTATAGGATGCATGGACCCCTATCATTGTTGGCAAAGCTGTCAACTCCTCCATGTCATGTGGGATCTATTCTGTAATTCCTGGATTTAGCCAATAGCACTTTGGATGCTGAGACATTTAGGTCAAACATAATGAGTTGTTTAAGAAATCTACAAGGCCCAGGAAGCAAAACATAATTTGCTAAGAAATGGGAAATGAGTGCAAGGCCCCCAGGGATATGGGGTCATGTGTGACACCTTACCTGGAGTCAGGTCTAAGATGTTAACAATGTTTACAGCTTGAAAAAATCATATGGAGAGGATACAGGGCTCCTAGTACATTTGAACCATATAACACTTTACATGCTGACACAGTTGGCTTAATACTTCTTCTGTGCAAAACTTCAGTCCCATACTGTAAAACCCCAATGGATACAACATTCAGATATGACTGTATGTGCAGCACGTGACAATCTGCAATTGGCTGTTTTGTGCCCATAACCCATCATCACCTGCACCACTATCGTGTCACTCTACCCATCTGACAGTCTTGCAGCAAAGTGTACTTTCTCACCAAATATGTTAGATCTCCCAATCTGATGCAACAGCGGACTCTACATCTAAAATACATCTTATGTCCTGTAAATCACATTCAGCTCAAATGCATAGATGACCTTCATAAATGCTCAGCTGCCCATACTCCATCAATCACCTAGTAGTGATAGAGCGCGCAGGTCACCCAGCTAGGAAATTTTACTAATACTCACCTGGGCCCATAAATTCAAACTACACAACCTAGACATGTAGATACTTAGGAACTTTAAACACATTGGATCAGGGAGTTGAGTTTTGAAGTTAGGTACTCAAGAACATTCATAACATTTGTAAAATATGAAATAACCACAGACTCTGGGTAGGTTCAAACTTTTATCTAATCATCTTCATCATCATATGTCATGAGCATAAGGTTAAAACAAACGAGACTATCTATAATCAAAATCATAAACAGCGTATAGCTATGCAAAAGATAGAGTATGCTAATCATTTAGGAACTTGAAATAAAGGGAAGGTAAAACAAGGAACATGCTAATTTTAGATCACAGTCTTTCGCAATTTCATTAAAGGAGGGTAAAGGAAAAAAGGTACATGCTACACGCAAAGATTTTCGCAATTTCAAATGACAGTTTAAAGAAGAACTTATTTCAATTCGAGATTTTAATTTAACTCAATACTATAGGGAAGGTAAGATTTGGAACATACTATTAAATACAGCTTATCTCCTAAAAGGGAGGGTGAGAAAAGGAACATATACTAAATAGGAAAACGATTTACCATTGACTATAGGTGGGGGGAAATGGGAACATACTAATAAACAATAATACATGGAAATCTCATTCAAAAGGGACGGGGAAAGAAAAGGAACATATGCAATAAAGCTTTGCAAATTTTCAGGAATTTAGAAAACGAAATGAAAATTTGTTTATGAACACCCACACAGACTTTATATTTACATAGGATAGAGTGAAGACCAACCATGGCCACGGGTCAGTTGGAAAAGACAGGAAGAAACCCCAAGGACTTAGGAGCCAGTAGGCGAGCAGGTGCAGCTCATGGAAAATCAGGACAGGATACCCCAGAATTCGGATCAGGACCGGTTCACCAAAGGTTAAGACCAACACCTGCAGCTTTGGTTGCAAAGCCTGCACTACTCCCTCTCTGCAAGGAATCTGCCAAAACCCCGATTGGGTCTCGAACCTTTTGTCCGCAAAGTGCTTCGCCAGCACTTTCACTTCCCAAAACCCCGATTGGGTTCCTCGAACCTCCCAACAGAGTGCTTCGCAACTCTCTGTTTTAGTCACCTATTGAGTGCGTTGGGTCAGTGACAGGTCAGCTATTCAAACAAGTCGGACAAATTCTCTAGCTAGACCTATGCTAGTTATACTGTTTTTCGGGTCAGTGTTCCACCCCCCAATGTTGCAAGTGTAAGGATCCCCAATTTTGATTGGACAAAGGAAGAGGACAGGTCATCACACCACCTAATTTTTCAGACTTTCTCAGATATTTATGTAAATTCCGTTAACGCCCATTGAATTCCAGGTTCTCATGACATATGCCTTCGGTTAACAATGGTGAATATAACAGTGAATACAAATGTATCGAATCCTAGTACAGTTCAGCTTCTTCTCGCTAGGTCGCAGGTCAGGTTCCCAGGAGCATCTTGGCTGTGGCTGCCAGCTGGATGGGTTCCACTGCTGCAGAGTTCTTTTCCCTTCGCAACGTGACTTGCGCAGTAAGGACTTCCAAAATGGAGTAGTAAGCCCCTCCCAGGCCCAAAAAATACAATACATGAAAAGCAAGAGAAAACAATTTAGAAACCCAGTAATAAATGATTACACTGTATACCATGAATCTCTATACTACTCTTATTACTTTATAATAATCTATAGCATTAGGATTAAGCAGAACGAACAGCTTAGCGAAAACCGCAAGCAAACTGCAAGCATGTGAGAACACAGAGCAGCCATTTTAGTTCTATTGCGCAAGTGCAACTAGCTTCCCACCAAGACATTGAATACGTCACGTCACATGGGTATGACCGACGCATGCACAGTCTAAATTCCCGCGCAGCAGCAGCCATTTCAGGTTGCAAGCGTATTAATATTAATAGACACATAAGCAAGCGACTGTCGGACACCCAAAATGTTGAACAAGGGGCAGATTAATAAGACAAAACAGGTTGATTAGTTAAATATTTTTATTTCGAGGTTCATGAATAATTCAAACAAGTCGCTTCACGTGCGAATTCTTGGTCCATCGGTAGCACCCCACCTAATTCACTTGCAAATGACAATTTAGGCAGGAGCCAATGTGAAAGTTGGTCAGGAGGAGGTAGGAGTGACCTGGAAGTTGTTGTCACAGTGTAACTTGGGCTCTCTGCATGTATGGATTGTCACAGCCCCTCCGGAGGTATGCAGCATGTCGGTATCTCTGAGGATGCCACAAACCCACAGCATGATAAGCCATAAATATAAACATTAAAAATAAGCCTGTGATTTGTTGGGTGACATGGTGAGCCATACTATGGACTACATGGAGCTTGTTGCCCACAGTTAGGAATGAGTGGTGATGGTGACAGCACACAAGGCAAAGAGAATAGAGAGAGTGCACACTTGAGGATCAGTTCTAAGGCACCAGAGTGTGTCTGACTTCTTGAGCCTGACTAGCTTTGAACATCTGTGTCTTCCAGTCTTCCCAGGTTCTCAGCATAATGTGATGCAGTGGGGAGAGGGTCGGCACTTACTATCTGTCCATGCTTCTTTGAAGTCAGTTTGCATTATCCAAAACAATACATGTTTTAATTTGGCATGCAGGCATAATGAAGCAAACTCACTAGTCCAGCACCTCAACGTATTCTGAGTAGATGTGTTTTCTCTATCCATAAAGTCACTGCAGAGAACCGTACAGGAGTAATCCTTGGGCATAGCTACAATACTGCGCTAGGTTGGTGAAATATGGTGGGCCAAAGGGGTATGGAGATGAGGTTGCAGTAAGCAAAGCAGAGTGGCTGTTTGCCAAAATAGTGCATGGAGGGACCGGTCCTCTACTATATCTCCTCTTAGCCCCACCCTGTCACAAGTCATTCACAACTTTTCTGTTTAATTTCCCAGCAATGCCAAGTTCATAATTTGTTCCACGTTTTTCCCCATGGACTGTTTTTAGTGCCCTGTTCTTGCTTTACTAGATGTCTTGTATATTCTTCTTTTGAGAGAGCTCTCAATGATTGTCTAGGGAACTGTCACCCTCTCTTCTACCCAGTGGAAAACTCCTCCACTCTCCTGAGCAAGCTCAAATAAAACTTGTCTTCAAGAATTGCATAATTACTTTAAAATTATTTGAAACTACATCTGCTAAGTTGCAACCTCTGCTCAGTCTCTTGTTCATAGTTTGGAAATTGTACCTTTGGTCCATTCAGTTGCATTATTGCACACATTTCATGTTCCCCAACTGTTGTAGCCCTGTAGATGACATGCTGTTCTCACTTGTGCCATCTAATGTTGGCTTGGGATGTTCTTCAAAGAAGCTCTTTCAGACCACTGATGCCTCTCATCAAAGCCACAATGCACCAGTGCACATATTTCACCTAAATGTATTTTCCACCATTTTATTATGATGTGCTTGGCCCTCTGTGCTTGGCCCCACCCCCGTGCCAAAAAATGTTGTCAAAAACTTAGGTGTCTGGCTCGACCCCTCACTTAACTTTCAGTCCCACACGAAGAAAGTGGCAGCTATGTGTGTGGGTCTAATGAGGAGCCTCAACCCCATACTTGGATTTTTTGACTCCAAAACCCGCCAGCTCATCATTCAATCTATGATCCTTGCCCGGCTGGACTATGCCAATGTCTTACTCTTGGGGGCAAACAAAGCAGAACTAGCAAGGCTGCAACGTATCCAAAACTCGGCCGCCAGAGCAGTGGTTGGTCTCCCACGTAGGTGCTCTGCCAGAACCACCATCCGCAATTTACACTGGCTACCAATTGAATCTCGTATTCACTTCAAAACCCTTACCATGGCATTTAAAATCCTCAACTCTGATTGTCCTGAACTCCTACACCCGCTTCTGGTGCCCTACACTCCCCAGCGCACCCTGCGCTCACTGGGACAACACCTCGTGATGGTCCCCCGAACTAAGCTCTGTAGAACGGGTGGACGTTCCTTCAAAGTCTTAGGGGCTAAACTATGGAACTCCCTACCTCCACACATCCGTACCCAAACCAATCTGATCGCTTTCCGAAAGGAACTCAAAACCCATCTCTTCTCTGTCATCTAATTCCTCTGTTGGTTTCCCCTTCTCCTCAGGTACTTGTTAGGTTAGCGCCGGGACGCTCTGTTGCTGGGGCAGCTGTTGCGCTTTAACAAATAAATAACATAACATAGCATGTGTTTCAAGTGCTGCAGGAAATACTGCACCTTAAAAAATATAGGTCTGAAGATCAGCGCCTACTGAGAAGAAATCTCGCTAAAGAGCAAGAAGACAGTTGAGATGAGAATAAGTCATTACGGAATAGGCTATGGAAAGCACTTTTTTTAACTGAGGGACTACAGTGGCATGTCTGTTCGGCATACAACAAAAAAGACTATTTGACACTGAAGAGATAGAAGATGAATGCCGCATGAAGGCATGCTACATTAAGACTTCAATGAGTCTGTAATTGATGCAGTTACCAAAGAGGGTGAAGGATGTGAGCAGGGGCGGCTGGTGACATTTGAAAGTGGTGCGGTGTAAATACTGCACTGTGGCAAGCGAACGAGCCCGAACCACTTATGGGGGGTTCCGTGGGTCTCCCCGAGAACATTTAAAAAAAAGAGTGGGCAAATGTTGCATTCTCAAGCAGAAAGAAAATAGATGGCTTGGCGAACACATCTCTGGGAGTAGCCAGACAAGTCTCTATGCAGTTGCACAGATACATCACTCTCCCTGCATTGACATAGGCACAGTCATCCTGCACTCATAGACTCATTACTCACCCTTCTCTGACAGATCACTAAGCCAGCATTCACCCATCCACATCACTCACCCTGGACTCACATAGGCACACTGTTCAACCTGCACTCACACAGACAACACTCACCCTGGACTCACACAGGCACACTGCTAAACCTGCACTCACACAGACATCACTCACCCTGGACTCACACAGGCACACTGCTCAACCTGCACTCACACAGACATCACTCACCCTGGACTCACACAGGCTCAATATCCCTTTTCTTCTTTGTCTTTCATTCTTTTATTTTATTACAACTCCAATTATTCTTTATCGTTCTCCAATTATTCGCTCTTGATATGTTTATTACATACTCAATCCTGGATACTTTTATTGAACAAATACGTTCCTCTTTTAAGTAACTTCTCCTACCGGAATTTTAGATCAAAATATATTTCCATGCTATAACATTTTGAAAATCGTTTTTAAAATTATAGATTACTTATTCTTTCTGACTCAAAAATCAAAAACACATTTGAGTTTTCTTATTTCACACCAAAACAGTAACAACGGCAGACAGTGTCTGTTGTTTCCTCACACGCTGACTTTGGAAGGCCAAATCCTTCTAATCCCAGCTTCTCCGGGTGACTAAAATTGTGCAATTTTCTGCACATAATTGTAGCTCTTTTATAGCTGCCAAGGTTTCAGATAGCTATGTGTGACATTTCTTTAATTTCAGTGCAATTATGAGTGACATTTTAACCACTATGAGTGACATTTTCTCGTGAGCAAAATCCGGCAGTAAAGCTGAGGGAAACATGTACATTTCAGAAATGACACCCAATTGAGCAAGAAGAAACTAAGAAAATCTTAAAATTGCTACAAATGACAAAAATGGAAGAGCACTAAGCTAGTGCCCTTGTAAACTGATCGTAATTTTGGAAATATGCAATGTAGCATTGGTACAGTCAAGTGCTTTCAACAGGGTTATCGAACATCTCCGCTGTGATAAATCCCTGCATTAGCATTAATTTAATAACTACTTACCTTTTCTCTGGTAAAGTCATAACACTACAGGGCACAAGCTAGGTAAGGAAAACATTTAAAAAAATAATGTAGCTGCCGCTGTCCTTGAGAAGTGTCTCTAGGTGTGTTACACTCATTAGTTCAGCTGCCATCATGCACTCCCAGCTGCTGTACAGTAGAAGTCAGTCTTTTCCAAGTCGTAACGCTGTTGAAGACCTCTGAATGCAAAACTGGTCAGGGGAATGCATATTTGTATTTTGTGTATTGTGAGAATCTTTCCCTGAATTAGCGAGTTTCAAATTCTGTTAAAAATTGCTCTAATTAGATGTGCAGTCCCTTGCTATAGACATGTTTGAGAGAGGCATGCCTGCCCTAAACATCACCTGTTCAGCCTCTCCCAGACTTGGAGCACGGATTGAAGGAGAGTTTTAGTGTTGCCAGGCGACTGCAACAATTATTTGGGGCCAGGCTGGTGCACGGGCTGAGGGAGGAAATAAACATCGGAAAAGAACCAGAAATGAAAGTGCACATAGTCAGGACTGGAACAGCAACTTTTATATGTGGCAGTTACAGAGAAGTATTTTTAAAAAGATGTAATGTTGATTTTTAGTAAAACATTACCTGCTTTCTCAGGCACTGATCGTTATTCATCGTGTCACTGGGCAGCTGATCCCGGCTGGTGGCGCCGCGACCCAGTGGGCTGGGTAAAGGTTGTGTGAAATATTACCGCCTGCTGTGCCATTAAACATACTGCAACCAAAGCATCAGCTTGCTGCACCCATCCTCAATGCGACTGGCGCCAGCGCTGCCTCTACTGCCCCACTGCTCGTGGTGCTGATCTGGCTGAATGGTGCAAGTGGGTTCAGATTCCTGTATTTCTCGACCCTCGGCGGGCCCGGGGCTCCGGGTCAGAAATAATTATTAGCCGGCGGGGGGGCGGGTGCCAGATAATTTAGCCCCACAGCTCAGGCGGCCCAGCAGCATGTGCGATCAGAGTACTGATGTCAGCCAGAGCACCATGATTTCGGTGCTGCGGCGCCAGTTAGCTCAGTCATGGTCACAACAGTTCTTGAAGCAACCAGGCATGCACATTAACGGTGTGCTCTGGGTTCCAGCGGCAGCCGCGGTCCCTGGGATTGGTTTGGGGTTGGTTTGGTGGGTCAGAACTCCTGAATTAAGAGCAGCCAGGAACTGCGGCCACGTCGAATCGGGCGGGAGCAGGACGTTACGCCCTGCGCCGTTGCGCTGTGTCCGGAATAGAATGGTTGATACATTGTCGCAAAATCTCCAACGCTTGCCAGGATCAGCTCTAGGGCGCGCTGCCACTGCAGCTTCAGTTTGCCATTCCAATGCTGCGTGATTAGCAGTGCTTGGATGGGGCTTGAAGTCCTGGGAGGCACTATGTCAATTATGCGTGACTTTGCATTTCAGTGCGGTGATGCGGATCACCACACTGAAATGCGTTAGTGTCACTTCCAATGCGTGATACTTGGCAGGCCTGCTCTTTATACCTTAACTTGTCTTCTAGTAGCCAAAGCGAGGCCTCGCCCACGCTTTGCTCTCGTTCTTTTTTTGGGCCTCTGAGGGGATATTAATAGAAAGCATTAGGGCAGAGCAGACGTCTGCTCTCCTCATGACTTCTCTAAAGCAGGATTCTTTGCTGCAAAAATTAAGTGCCCGTCCGTCTGTAAACCCAGCCTCAATGTAATCGGGATTAACTCGTCAACATCCCGCATTTGGACAGAGTTCATAAAGCGCCGTACACTTTCAGCCCAACGGGAAATCGCCTGAAGAGCACCAACCAACTGAGCTGCCTGCTAACCGCCGCTTTTTAAGTGTCAAAAAAACGGCCTCTCTCTGTACTGTGCACATACCATTTCCACCACCTTCAAACATACCGTTATTCTGTTTAAGGGGTACAAATACCGCACTGCAAAAACATTTAACGTGCTTGCTCAATACCATATAAAAAGTGGAGGTAATAGAAAACAGCAGGAAGTATATATGGGCTGTTAAGTACTTGGGGCAGGGAGAAAGCTGAGCACCTCCTGCATGGCTCTGAGTCCCACCAGCAAATTAGCAGACTGAGTTTCCAGCGGCAGCCGCGGTCCCTGGGATTGGTTTGGGGTTGGTTTGGTGGGTCAGAACTCCTGAATTAAGAGCAGCCAGGAACTGCAGCCACGTCGAATCGGGCGGGAGCAGGACGTTACGTCCTGCGCCGTTGCGCTGTGACCGGAATAGAATGGTTGATACATTGTCGCAAAATCTCCAACGCTTGCCAGGATCAGCTCTAGGGCGCGCTGCCACTGCAGCTTCAGTTTGCCATTCCAATGCTGCGTGATTAGCAGTGCTTGGATGGGGCTTGAAGTCCTGGGAGGCACTATGTCAATTATGCATGACTTTGCATTTTAGTGCGGTGATGCGGATCACCACACTGAAATGCGTTAGTGTCACTTCCGATGCGTGATACTTGGCAGGCCTGCTCTTTATACCTTAACTTGTCTTCTAGTAGCCAAAGCGAGGCCTCGCCCACGCTTTGCTCTCGTTCTTTTTTTGGGCCTCTGAGGGGATATTAATAGAAAGCATTAGGGCAGAGCAGACGTCTGCTCTCCTCATGGCTTCTCTAAAGCAGGATTCTTTGCTGCAAAAATTAAGTGCCCGTCCGTCTGTAAACCCAGCCTCAATGTAATCGGGATTAACTCGTCAACATCCCGCATTTGGACAGAGTTCATAAAGCGCCGTACACTTTCAGCCCAACGGGAAATCGCCTGAAGAGCACCAACCAACTGAGCTGCCTACTAACCGCCGCTTTTTAAGTTTCCAAAAAACGGCCTCTCTCTGTACTGTGCACATACCATTTCCACCACCTTCAAACATACCGTTATGTAATAGAAAACAGCAGGAAGTATATATGGGCTGTTAAGTACTTGGGGCAGGGAGAAAGCTGAGCACCTCCTGCATGGCTCTGAGTCCAACCTGCAAATTAGCAGGCTGAGTTTCATTTAAGTTATAACACGTCTATTTTTGTAGTGTGTCTTGTGTATCCAAAGTTATTTTATACAAAACATTCGCACTGAATGATAAATAAATAGGCCATCAGCATGGCTTACAACATACCTTTGCAGTGTACTCGTGTCATCTGAACACCAGTGTTGCCCAAGATCTCGGTACATGGCTCTAATAAAAATGTGCTACTCAAGTTTGATCAATTATTTGAATCAGTATTTACCTGCAAATAAACCATTTATCTTTCCTTTTCAATCTAGTATCAATCTCTGTTCTTTGCGGTGGATCCAGCAGGAAGAGTTGTGTGCTTTCACTGACATAATCTGCACAAGTCCAGTCGCGGCTCATGGGGGGAGAGAGGCGGTGTGTCGCGGCTCGGGGGGGTGGGGGGGGCAAGACAGGGAATTAAATATAACACTGAAAACCTACCTGTCCGCGGGTCCGCGCCGCCTCTGCTTCCCTTGGCACCTTCACAACGGCAGTGGAGTGGACTGGACGCCCCTCTAAGACAATCCTGGCGCTGCCAGGAGTGCCAGGATTGCCTTAGTGACAAATAAACGTTTGTCCTCAAAGGAATAATTTATACATTTATTTCATTAATTAATACTGTCACTGTAAGTGATCAATCATTCATCCGAGGCAAGGTAGATACAGTTTTTTACTGTTTTTTATTTCCAACAACTTAATTTGTTAGAGTATTTTTTCATAAAAATTTAGACTTGCCTTAGGGCACGGCTACTATTCGCCCACCACACACCCATTAGGAGTCCGAGGGGCTCCTAATGGGCATGCGCAAACCAGTCCAAACACAAGTGCGCATGACTGGGCACGGGCTAAACATTCGCCCTCCGTCCCCACTCATGCTGCCTGCCCCTGGTGATGTCTGACAATCATGTCAGTCAACATGATGCCAGCCCGCCCACCTCCTTCAGTCTCTGAAGGGGGTGGGCGGTCCGACGTCATGCTGACTGACATGATTGTCAGTTCTCCCTCGACATCTTTGAACTTAAGTAAACTGAGTCAGGTTACTTAAGTTCAGAAACGCCGAGGGAGCTGCAGGCCGGGGGGGCTACGCCCCCCAGCCCCAATGGACGCACCGCGCCTGGATGTGAGTCTGACGACAGTGTGGGAGCACATCCAGCAGTCCTGAGGCCCAAAAGTATTACAATCCTTTAAATCGCTCACTGGCGGATTCAAATGTACAAGACCAACATTTTTCAGGGACCCAGTAAAGCTTGCACCAAGTATTATGATTATACCTCAACATCAAGGATCCCATAGAACACCACCAGCCTTGAAAGAACACTGTCCCTGAACACTACATCCCTGAGAATCAGCCTCAAAACAATTTCAACTCCATCCAAAGGAATTGACTTCAGAACATGGCCATGCCTTGATGGATGTACCCCTTCTCAAAATAGCTTGACCCATGCAGTTGGATCAAATGTAGAGCCCAACACTGCTTGCCAGCGAAAACAAGCTTTGACTCTGGAGGAACCACAATGCCAAAAAACCTCTGACTCTTCATCAGCACCAAAGTAAGCCTCAAAGTCGAAAAAGGCTCTTGACACTGAGGACAGATACAGTTTCTATGCATAGTGCAGAAGGCACTAATTTCCATCAGACACCACAACAGGACATTGGACAAGGCACCCTCCACATTGATTCTGTCACAGGCCATATTCTTGTCTGTCTCCACAACACACATAGCCAGCAAAGATAAAGCATGAACTTAACTTCTGAGGGAGCTATTTCAGAGGAAGTCTAAGCTGTCTCATTTACTAAAAAGATAAAGGCGGCAATCACTGACACCCTACTGCCTTATCACCATCTCCAGCCCTGCACTCACTTTCTGATTCAAACTGCGATGTTTCTGCTGACCCAGTTCCCTCTTGTCCAGCATACCACACAATCATACTGAAGACTGCACAGCACCACACTCTACCTCTCAAGGGAAGAGGAGGAGGATGACTTCTTCATCAATCGAGACACTCTCTGAAACTGAGAGATCAAATCAATACATGCCCATGTTTAAGTCCAAGCTAGTGTTCAGTCATAAATCTCAAGCGCCCTGTATAAATATGGATAGTTAAGCTACAGGTTAAGAAGAAATTCAAGCCTGCACCCCGGATCTATGTTCATCTGCAGTACTCACAAATTTACTGGCAAACAACACACATAGAAAGAAAAGTTCTGGAGACACCGTGCCTCCTGATTAAGAAAGTAAAAAAATAGACACTTCTGGGAACCAAGTTACTGTCAGAACTATAATGCACTAGTGATTTACTAACTCAGTAGCTTTCCTGTCAAAATACGACAGACACCAGTGGGCCTTATTCAGATGTCTAGCTGGTAAAAGGGTGAGTCAATCCCATGTTCATAAACCAACACAAAACAGATAGTCCTTCTTTTCCATCATTTGGGATTTTCATCAATATAAAAAACTTACACCTTTGTTCCAGTCATACCCAAACGATTTTCTGAACAACTATTATTTCCGTAATGGGCAATACTGACCCCAGTCAAGAACGAGTGTTGGATTTTCAAAGGTCACTTCCTTTTAACCAGATGTCGCATCCTATGATAGTGAGGTTGATAATTAAAATGGTAGGCAAGACGGCAGTGTCCATTAGTCTTTAAAGCATGGTTGCAAATGCACCTGCTGCAGGAATGTGTTCCCAAACAATGGTCACAAGTAACTGGGGAATGGGAAGATCTAGTGGTGGAAGAGCCCAGTGCCCAACACAAAATGCAAGGGTGAAACCAGAAGAACTTGTTCCTGGCAGGTCATTTCTAGAATCTCAGGGTTAGAAATGGGGTTTCTGGTTCGCTAATGTATGCACCCAGCTCAGCCAGAACCCACCACTCTAGTCAGAGTAAGCTAGATATTCAGCTGAGATAACCAGTGCTCACACTCTAGTAGCTTGGCACAAATCAGCAAGACAATTGCAACACACATCAAGTAACACAATGAATACACCACAAAAATACTCCACACAGGATAACAAAATACCAAATACAATAAATATTTCATTAAATAATTTGCGTGTTATGCACATCGTACACAGGGAAATGCAGAACTGAGCACATTCACTTCTATGAAATTATTTACGGTAAATTGAGTGCAGTTGTAAAGATTCCAGTTGAAGATCAATAAATAGATGCGCTGAATTTTGAAGCACCCAAAACAAGATAATTCTACGGTCAGTACCTCGAGACCGGTATGCTTTATGTAAACTTGGCCCGCTGGATAACGCTTAGCTTGGCAATAGAGACCCAATGGGTCTCGGGAGGCACAATGCCTTGGCATTAGGGTTCAGCAGCAACTGCCACGCCAAGCCTTTCTTTGTTCAGCACTGATGGTAGTAAGCAACAGCAGCAGCTTTCCTCTGTCTGAGAGGGGGGTGGGGCTCGTCACTGACATGGCAACGCTTGGCAGTAGGAAGGCAGGGGTCAGAGAAGATGCTGTAGCGTTCATCTGGACTCTGCTGTAGTTTGGCAAATTAAATGCAGGGCCTCCAGTGAAACAAGCACTAGGCACTTTATCTAATCGGGATTAAAGCACTGATTGTCACAAAACAGAGGTCTTCTCTGGTGCAGAGTGCTGGCATTCACAGGACAGGAGCCTTATCTCTTGCAGGGCGACGCACTGGTTATCACAGAATGGCTCGAATGACATTGACAATGAACAGGAAGCAGATGTAGATCCAGCACTGTTTTGTTACAGGTCCAAAGAGTGTCTGGTTTGAAGGGGTCAGAGCCCCAGCACTTATACCCAAAAGTGACTTTGATGTAGGGGATGGCTTCAAATGAGCCCCCTGAAGTGCACAAGTATCCCTTACAATCTGGGGAAGGTGGGTTATCAGTACTTTGTGTGTGGGCAGGAGACTACCTATTCAAGTGGAGGGTGAGCCCCTCCCATCCCTCCCTGCACAGGAAGACCTATCAGAATGCTGGTGAATGTAGATGCAGTTGAGTGTTCTGTATTGTGGCAGGAAATGCCCAAATGTAGCTGTCACCTAGCCCAGACACGTTTTGGAGACAGGCCGTCAGGCACACAGAGCAGTAAGTTAAGTGAAATGTACACTTTATAAAAGTGTCATTTCTAAAACAGTAGGGTCAAATACAAATTCACCAGCAAAGAGGATTTATCATTACCAATCCAAAAATATCAAACATGAAAAAGCTAATCCTCTCTGAACAGGGACTACCACTTAAAAATATATAAGGGAATTTCCGGTGCTAACCTTTTAGAGGGGTAAGCCTCACAGTTGTGAAAAACTAAATAGGCTGTTTTCACAACCAGGACATGAAAACTGCAACAGTACATGTCCTACCTTTTAATTGCATAGCACTCTGCTCCTAGTGCTACATAGGGCCTACCTTAGGGGTGCCATATGTAATAAAAGCGGAGTTTAAGACTTGGCAAGTAGTTTTAAATGCCAAGTCAAAGTGTCAGTAAACTGCACACCTAGGCAGTGACTGGTCTGAGACAGGTTTGTAAGGCTACGTATGTGGGTGGCACAGTCAGTGCTGCAGCCTACTAGTAGAATTTAACTTACAGGTCCTGGGTTTGGTATACCACTTTACAAGGGACTTAGACGTAATGTAAATATATTAATCAGGTAACTACACACACATTTATGGGACAAGCACATGCACTTAATACTGATTAGCAGTGGTAAAGTACTCAGAGACGTAAGGCCAACAAAAAATACAGTAAAACGTGGAGGTAAAAAGCAAAAAGTATGGGAGAAGACTACCCTAAGGATGCCAGGTCTAACACTCGGCAGCAGGTGACCACGCAGAAGCATCCCTCGCAGACTGCAGGGCCCACATCAAAATCCTCACCACTCAAGGTCAGTGGTGACCCCAGGAAAGTCTTGTTCACATCAGCATATTGTATCTTCCAGTACAAAAATTATCCTTTAACACTATTCCTGCGTTATATGTTTGTATATATCACACATACAAAGTAGGAAAAACGGGGAGAGATACAAATATTTCTCCTCATTACGCCTGCCTTGAGGCGACATAAGAGTTTTACGCAAATCCCTGTTTACAAATGTTTGTATGTAGCGATTTGCGTCAAAACCCATGGGAGGCTGCATGGAAATGACCATTTCCACTCACAGAACACCCCTTGATGAAAAGTAACAAAAAGCAGCAAATAGCACAACTTTTTGAAACTTTGGGAAACTATTCAACAAAAATTTTATTTGTGTCAAATAGTGAATCTCAGCATAACACTTACAGCAAAGCACAAGCACTCTGGCCTGTACCTTATTTCTAGTACACATAAGTGAAGTATGTGCTCAGTTTATTTAAATGTGTACTGTCTATCTGTGAATATTGTTGTGCTTCTTATCGCGTTTTTCTTGAAGTAACTTTTGCTTTATAAGAAAAGAATTGATGCTAAAGCTTAGTTACGTAGCCAAACTGTGGGGCATATTATCAGGCCTGGGTGATAAAATTATCGCCGCTTTATTGGCAGGAAACTGCAGATAAAGTGGCGATAATGGGCTTGATAATATGCTCTATGGAATTCCAATCGAAGCTCATGTTAGATGTCCTTCACATCTAACATGAGCTTCAATTGGAATTCCATAGAGCATATTATCAAGCCCATTATCGCCACTTTATCGGCAGTTTCCTGCCAATAAAGCGGCGATAATTTTATCGCCCAGTCTTGCTAATATGCCCCCTGTGTCTCCCTTTCTTGGCTTCAGCAACTCCCATCCCACGTTCATTTGTTACCTCTCCATCTCTTGCGTATGATGCACACTTCAGAATACAAGTACAAAGTATTCTATTTCCAAGGTTCCATCACTTTTAATTTGTTCTTTAATTCTTAGGTTATTTCATAATAATGCAAGTGCACCACCCCTACCAGCAAGTAGAACGTATCTTATTATCAAGGTTCCCTTTTGTTCTTTAATTCTTAGGTCATTTCATAATAATACAAGTGCACCACCCCTACAAGCCTCTGTAAGTCTAATAGGGGTCATGCTCTGTAATAGTTTGCAGCACGACTTTGCTGCCATCTTCGTAATTTACTGGCAGGTAAACAATGAGAATGGGAAAAAATGATATAGACAGATGTGATCTGAAGGTTCCAGGAATGTTAACACTGATTTTTTTTCTTGCTTCTTTTTACAGTGATTCATCATTTTTCTACCAAGCAGAGAAGAATACAAGCAATAAGAGAAATGTCAAGAGTTCTGAAGCCTGGCGGGCAGATAATGCTGTATGTTTGGGCAATGGAACAAAAAAATAGACGTTTTGAAAAACAAGATGTGTTTGTGCCGTGGAACAGAGCCTTGTTCTCCAGGCATTCGTCTGAAAGCAGTCAGCCAGGAGCTAAGGGCAAAGGTGGGCAGAATACTAGAGCACAAGATGCATTCTTGCAGCCAGCCATTAATTCAGAACCTATCAACATGCACGACGTCGACCCGGAAGTTCAAACCAACCGTTCTCAGAGCACTAACAACTATGGGCCATCTGAGAGCTGCTGCCTGAAAATTTCAGATGAGGAAAATAAATTTTACAGTGTGTTGGGTAGGTCTTTTCGGTCGTGGTTCTTCTCCCGATCCCTCGACGAATCTGCCTTGAGGAGACAAATTGACAAGATGAAACCTTTGAAAAACATAGGAGAGTGGGCAAGCAACACTGTGTCCACCCAACCTGGCAGGCATTGCAGCTTGGATTTGGGGCGTCATGGCTCCTTGTTTAAAGAACAAAGTTTAGACGATGATGAGGTGTTTACGGAAAATACGGCTCACAAAAAGACACAGTGGGTCCTGGCCGCCGAAGGCATACGAAGTTTAAACGGAAGTCACCGTGCTATAATTCGAAGCAGCGGTGACAATGTTTCCTTTCATTGTGAGCCTGTGGAAGATACCTGCCCGCACAACAGGGAAGCAAATACATCCACTGGAAGTAAAATTTTGAAAAGAACTTCTACCACAGACTCCAACGACTCCATTTTGGATGCAGCTGTGGCAGTTGGAGAGGAAGGGGACAACATGTTGGACAGTAACGCGTTCATGCGCTACTACCATGTCTTTCGGGAAGGTGAACTCTCTTTTCTGCTTCAAGAATGTGTACCAGAACTCAAGATAGTGAGTTCCTGCTACGATCATGGAAACTGGTGCATCATTGCAGAGAAAAGCTAGGACCTGCTTCCACAGACTGCAGCTGCTGTCAGCCATATTGGACATCCATGGGGAAATACTGAGAAGAAATGGTGTGGCTCATAAGAAGGTCGTTGCGTAATAGAGTCTATGCTTAGCACTTTTGGGGGCATATTATCAAGAACAGGTGATAAAATTATCGCCGCTTTATCGGCAGGAAACTCCCAGTAAAGCGGCGATAATGGGCTTGATAATAGGCTCTTGTGAATTCCCATAGCAGCCCAGGTTAACACCAGAACCTGGGCTGTTATGGGAATTCACAAGGGCCTATTATCAAGCCCATTATCGCCGCTTTAGCGGCAATTTCCTGCCGATAAAGCAGCGATAATTTTATCTCCTGTTCTTGATAATATGGCCCTTGGTTCTGAATTATAATTTAGTACAGATATGGGTCAGACATAGGGGGCATATTATCAAGGAGGGCGATAAGAGATTATCGCCGCTTTAGCGGCCGTTTTTGGCCGCTAAGCGGCGATAATTCTATCGCCCTATTAGCAAGCTGTCGCTAACAGCAGTTAGCGACAGCTTGTAGGCGATAGCGAGCGATTTGGGGCCCGCTTTGCATGTCAGTGATATTTATTGCTAATGACATGCAAAGTGGGCATACTCAACCTGTTGGCGAATAAAAACAGTCGCTACCTTCGCTATTGCCTATTATCAACACAGCCGTAGCGATGGAAATATTCACGCTACGCTCAAATATCTCCAAAAGCTAACTGCTGCTCGTACCAGTTCTTAGCCATTATATCCAATGGGAGGTGGATATTATGGCTAAGACCCTATTGGCGTTAATGCGTGAATATTGCTGTATTCTCAGCGATATTCAAGCATTTCGCCGCTATCGCCGGATATTTTATCGCTTTAGAGATAAACGTTGCTAATAGCACGTTATCTCTGCGATAATATCCGGTGATGCTTGGCGATAAAAAAAACTTGCTAAGCTCATTTAGCGATAAATATCGCTAGTTGTTGGTAATATGCCCCATAGTTTTTATTACAATACAGAGTTTAGAGTAAAACACATTAGCGAGAAATATGTTTCACATTAAGAGTGTTTACCACACTGTGGTTAACGTGTTAACAGTGATAGACTTGGTGGACTAGAACATCACATTGAATAAATATATACTTAAATTCTCTGTTTAAGATGCCCCGCAGATTTATTATTTTTAAATTTATTGCAAATGCGTTTTCGTGGCCTGAAGGCTAACACTCGTAAAAAAAAATCACTATGTTCAAGGTTGCATAAGCACACTTGTCTTTCATGAGATATAGAACTACTTTTAATTTCCCTTATTTTCCTAAAACGATATTCCAAGAGTAGATGTACAGAAGCAGATAGTACAGACATGTTAATGTCCCCACATATAAATATTGGTTTGATATGCAATAAGTAGAATATTTATTTATAATAGTTTTACAGTCCAAACTGCCAGTATTCATTAGGAGTTTCATTAACAGGTGCATTTATTCTCCGTTTTAAACAGCTAGATGATTTATATTTTGTACATGGCAACATGCATGGTATTTTAAATTTATGTGGATATCTTAGTATAGGGAAGAAGTTAAAGAGAGTACAGAAGTAAAGAGAGTAATTCAAAGCTGCAAATTATTTCTAAACCTGTACCTAAATAGAGAATAACATCAGATGAGAAATATCAGTGTGCCCCCTTAGTACCATTTTATTTGTGTACCACGTTCATTGCACACATAGCACCCAATTTCGAGTTGCAGGAGATAAATCTACACCCAAAATTACAATTTACTTGTGGTATCACCTCTCTATTGCCATTCACTTACATGTTTTTGACCCGGAATGAAGAATAACATGGGGTTCAAACATCACCACACCTGTGTGTGCATTTCTCTCCCAATACTGGCCCCGTTACTGGGCTTTTGGCAAGTGGCTGTGTGCCCAGCTTCTACAGGGATCATTTTTGATGAATAAAATGTATCAGCTTGTAATTCCAAAAATATTTGGCTGGAATGGAATTACCTCCCAATTTCTATTGGCGCCCATAGAAGTGATACCAATGTTGTCTCAGTGATCTCTAAGCCTAAAACACATTCTTGAAGCAAACAGGGACAAAGAAATACTTATTTTAAAATAGAGAATGCGTCATATGAGTGCATTAAAAAAAATGTGGGCACTAAAGTATGAAAATATTACATGGTAGAAAGAGGTCAGTGGTGGCCGCCACATGGTAGTGTGGCGTGGGAGTGGGATGTGCGGGAGAGGGAGCGCGGGCGAGAATTAAAAATAAAATAATACTTACCTTAAGTTGACGGCTGCATCCAGCATTGCCCCGGATGCTTTCTCTTCATGTCCCAGCAGGCACTTGGGCTGCATCAGACTCCCTATCCAAGACACACTGCTCCGACCAGGGAGTCTGTGGGGTTTCTCCAGCCCGCTGCTCAGTGCAGCCAGGCCAGAGAAACCTAAGTGCGCATGTGTGTTTTGGTCGGCCTGAGATGGCTGGCCAAACACACATTTGCACTTAGAGAGTGCACATAACACTCCTCCTATTGCTCCCTCCCCACCCCTCCCTGTACAAGCTGGCTGAGCCCGCTGCTTAAAAATAAAATGATAATCAAATATTGTTTTATTTTTTAGCTGCTGGCTCTGCCAATGGTGCGACGATCCTCTGCCATTGTGGAGGAGCCACCCCTGAAAAAAGTAATGAACTCTTTCTTTTTATTATATCATAGTTAGAAACCTGAATACAAAACATGTTAACATGCTTCATCCTTTATTGCATTATTCAATATCTTCTATGTATCCATCAGCTAAATTAGAGCATGTGAAGGGGAACTCTTCAGCTGGTTTAGAGTTTGGCTGGCAGATCTTGGTCACATGTGATACTGTCAGTGGAAGGCCTGCAGCATTATAGGTTTGCCATCATAGCTGTTGGGGTTTTCCTGCCAAAGTGTCTGTTTTGAGATACCAAGGGTGTTAAACCTCCAATGGAACACTGGAAATGTGCTCCCAGAGTGGGGGGAAACATTTTCAATGTCTGCATACCCTGTGATATGGAAGGCTGGGCGACTGTTCTGGTGTAGGTGGGAAGAAGGGGGAGGAACATCTATGACCAGCTCTGTATACATCTACCCTTGTCACCGGGCTCTTAGTTTGTAGAAATATATTGACTTTGGGGTTGGACAGCTGACTGTTTGTGGCTTATATTGACCCTCGATTATTTGCACATCAAATTCACAAAGAATCACAAGCCTAATGCAGCAGATCTGTCACAATGAAAGATCAACTGTTGTATAACAATGTATAATATTTACCTTTTTTGGAAATAGCAGCACGTGGAATATTTGACATGCAATTGTCTTGCAAATTTGCTTTAACAGACACAGGGGCTTATTTATAAGTCCCCTGCTTCACCGGTGCGTCACTTTTTTGACGCTCCGGTGGCGCAGGAGCCTGATCCATATTTACCCGGTAGTACTAAGCCACTTTTTTTGGCTTAATGCTGCCTTGTAAATATTGTTGCCTTTAACACAGTTTTCGGCGTTAAAGGCCTGTGCATTTTGCACAGAAAAGGTCAACTTTGAGGTGGAAACTTCCTTACGAACTATGGCCAAATGAGCACTTTAGTGGATCTCTTTAAGACGAGAAAAAAGGCGGAACACTTGTTATAGGCAACAAAAAGTGTGCTATATTAAACTAAGTTAATATGTTTTATTATTATTATTATTATTAATGTTTTGCAAAGTTTTACCGTTGTGATGCAATATAAAACAGATTTAGAAAAGCAATAATTATACTAAAGACATGTATTTCTGTAAAACTGTGGGTATGAGTTATAGCAATTTTTGTACACCGCATTCAGAAACTTCATTTTCTCCTTCTTGGTCATTCACGCTGTCAAATGATTCTTTACCATAGCCAGAATTAATTCAATCAAGTCTACACATTGTTAAATATTAATGTAGCGTTATTCACAGCACGTTTTGTATGGTAAGCTCATTTTAGGTGATCAAAAGCCCCTATTTGTGGAGGCAAATCATAGAGCAAGATTTACTGAGAGGAGATCATTGAGCATTTCACAGATCGCATTTAAGACTATAGGAAACTGACTGTATGTGAAAAATTCAAATTAATATCAGTGATGTAAAGAAGTGAACATAAAATGTAGTGGTAAATAGACATGTCAATGGGAAGTACAAAAATAGAGAGGTAAAATAGTCATGTTTTAACAATATAAATCTGAATTATATATAGACAAACATTAACCCATAACCTAACCCCAACCTGTTAGCCCTATCCATAACTTTTACTTCTCTTACACCAAGTTGTTTCTACCATTTTATGGTGTGATACTTCCTTTTATTTTCATACGATCTTGGGTGCCTCCCTTTCTCCTACTCCTTCTTCTTGCAGTATCCATATACCAAAATTCACATCTTCGAGAACTCTAACCCTTACCCATGCTATCAACTTAGCCTAACTTTAACCCAAATCCATACTATAATCAAAATGTTTAGCCTAATCTTAACAGTAGCCCTTATTCCAAACCTTACCATAACATCTTCTCTTACACCTTCCCATAAACCATCCCTTACTCTGGCCTATATGCACATTCATAAACCTTCCTTGTGCGAATTCCCATACAACGTGTATTCCTATATGCAGGGCTCATTCAGAGAATTGCAATAATAGAAAACATACCGAAAAACTTAGTTTCTCCATTCTTGCCACCAGTTGCTTAGCTTTCCAGTTTAGAAGTCCTTTCATAATAGACGTTCCACTGACTGAGACACTTTAAGTTCCATCATCAGGTGTACCGATGTACACGTCTAGCTCTGCCAGATGTGGCGATGGTGGTGGTGGCTGAGCCATTCCATCAACCGTAGCAGACATACCATCATGTTTTGTTGCAGTTAATACCATGAAAGTCTGCCATGCAAAATGTTGGTGATTTCATGGAAAGGTACATATTGTGGCTCTGACATGCTAGGAAGCACTCACTGCAAGATATGTGGATTCCAAACTGGTATCATTCAATTTCAGGGTCCATGCCAAGTGGTGAAATTTCCAGCACCTTATACAGAATTTGCAGAACTGGCATCAATGATTTCCACCCAAACCACTCCTCCTTTTGCAGAGACAGCCAGTTTGATGGTGAAACCTCTGCAGTCCAGATGCTTTCCCTCTGCCAGTGTAGGAAAGGGCTTAGATCTGCCACAATTGTGGATTGAAATTCAGCTGGAAAAATCACTAAATCAGCTCATTAGTGCCCTCAAAAACTGGAATAACTTCAAATAGCATATCAAAGACTTTAGCTTCAGGTTATGGGTTTTCTTGACCTGAAAAACAAAATCTGCGTGGGTCAAAAAGAAACAATTGTTAAGGTACATTTCTTATTCATAACTACACTGGAAAACATTCTTGAAGCACAACATTCTCTGGTTTAGAATTGTCATATAATTTGTGCATTAGTTATGAGAATTTTATGAATTCCACAAAAATTAGGAACTTTGCAAATATTATAAGAATACTTCTGCCACTCATTTCTTTTTAATTTGGGTCCACCACCTGTAAAAAAAACTGGAAAACAATAAGCCCTTATATAAATATAACTGATAACTAGTGGTCTAGGGTTTGAGACAACCATCAAGACAGTTTTATAGAAAACGTCTTAAATAAATAAAAAATGAAAGAGACTGGACATTTTTAAATATGCAAAGGGAATATTTGCTCTCCAAACCCATTTATGATCTTCCAGTTACTCAAAGAGAAGAAAAAATAGGTTACTCTTTAAGTTATGGAAAGTACATACATGATACTAAAAGGCAGACATTTGTACCATGTGCGACAATGATTGTGGATTTACCAAAATGCTAGGGTTTCAGAAAGGATATTGTTTATGCTTTGACTCCTAGTGAAATTACAGGGGTTACTGCTCGGCCCACACCTAGACCCAAAGCGCCTACTGAGTTTGGCCTAGGCTCTCTGGAAAGGACAACAATTGGAAACTACAGAAAGGAAACAGAACTCAAAGATCCTGATTACAATTCAGTTTCTGTGCTGCCTTCATGCCACTTAAGAGTAGGGACAGCAAGCTGCCATCCCATCTGTGTCATTTGCCCATCAACTTTAGTTTAAATTAATGAATTAAACATGTTTGTGTTTCAAATTGTCATTATAAAATTGCCTGGCATCTCACCAAAGCTAAATCTGTGACTTGCTAAGCACTTCAATCAGACAAATAATGAACAATACACCAAGTTCTATCATATCACAGATTAGAATAATAATTGTTATTTTTTAAGTAACCATTCACTCCAAATGTACAAGCTATTACACATTTGATTTGCAACAAAATAAACAGACATTCAAATAGCACTGTATTATTTTATTTGCAATCCATAAGGCCACATGTAAGATGATTCAAAAAGCAGGTATGACTGTTAAGGATATTTTTAAATAGTTCAAAAGCTTCCACCAAATAAGAAAACAACTGAAACAACTCTATTATTAAAAAGCAGACCTTAAAAAGATGAAGATGACAAATTGTGTCCTATTATGAATTTTTAAAATAAAATTTTCTGCATCCCGAGTGGTAATTTATCTGCACCCTAAACCTCATTTCTATTACACTTACATAAAATTACATCTTTAATTTCATCTTGTCAATTACCTTTTTCTTTACACTATTTCCTTATCATTAAGATACTAATGTTACTAAGTAGAAGGCACTATCAGAGAAGGTGTTAGGTAATAAACAGGTTTAGATTAAGCATAAGGTTTAAAGAAAGGGAAAGGTTCACATTAGGTTATGAGTATAGCAAATGTTTCGGATAAGCAAAATTAGCAGTGTTAAAGTAAGGGTTAAGTTATTGACCAGCAAAATGCTGTTTAGGTAATTAAATATGTGACAGAGCGCCCCTTTGTTTCATGTGAGAACTGGGCATATATCAAACAAAGACATGTTTCCAAAGGAAACATTTAATTAATGTGAAGAGGTTTTAATACTGTGCTTTGACAACAGTTATGTTACACTCAGGATAAAATGTCCTGTAAACATAGAGAAATAGAACAATTATCTTTAAAGGCTATTATTATGTTCTAGCACTATTGATTTCAACATTGTACTGGCTAAAAATTGCAAGATAACGACGATTGAAATTGTGGAGTTGAAACACTGAAGGCGGCGCAGTGGTGAATGTTTCAAATTGGTAATGCAATGTATTTCAAACACAGTAAAAAAGACCCAGTTATTTCTAAACAAAATCCCAGCAGTTTAGAAAGATCGATATGCAGCAGTTTTTATGTATAGATTATGTTGATGTTAGTTATGATGCGTCAACCCTAGGTGCTAATAGTTCATCAGTGTCCTCAAGAGTACAAGTAGACAGGGCTAATGGGAATATACATTTAAAAACCAGCAAGCCTACAAATATTCAATCTTTGATCATTACTAACCCACCATTAGCTCAAAAATACTTTTTATTTCATGATTTTGAATTGTTCATATAACATTTCTGACATTAATATACACTGACCACTTTGATATGCACATTCAATAAGATTAAAAATACAATATTTCATCATCAGAATTTCATCAAATCCCCCATGAGACATACTCCTACTAACACAAAGAGGAGACTCCTCAGTCTTCCATCGATTTGTCTTGGCCAGGGGCCACCATTGATGGAAAACAGAGGAGGGGTATCCTCTTTGTATTATTATGAGGGTTTCTGGAGGGGGAGGGAGTAGTGTTTGGAGTATGTGCTTTGCGTTATTGATATTGATTTTCAAT
The DNA here is from genome assembly GCF_964263255.1 of Lissotriton vulgaris. Taxonomy (NCBI): domain Eukaryota; kingdom Metazoa; phylum Chordata; class Amphibia; order Caudata; family Salamandridae; genus Lissotriton; species Lissotriton vulgaris. The sequence goes on along the minus strand of NC_141689.1, from coordinate 2,079,867,843 downwards.
TGGTTGGGGTATGTGGTTTTGTTTTAACTTATTCTTTTTCTCATTTGATGAAATTAATATGATAAAAAGTTGTATTTTTAATCCTATTTAATGTACATATCAATAAAGTCAGTGTATATTACTGTCCTGACATTTCTATGAACAAATCAAAATCATAAAATAATTAGTTTTTTTAAATAATGGTCGGTTAGTAATTAAATAGGCTAGCAGCTTTTTAAGTGTATAGTGATATCCCCTATGCCTTAAGGGATTATTGGGGGTACCATTCACGTAATAGTTCAGACGGGGCTGATGGAACTGAATGAGGTCAAATTATGACCAAGGTGATGGAGTTGATGTAATGGCATTATGTATACTAATGACAAACAACAAAGTGGTAGAAGACGTAATTTTGACAAGGTAAGGTCTAATGAGGTAGTAGTTGCCAATTTAATGAAAAATCTATTCATGACTTCTTGTACAATACTCACCCACTCTCTTTTTAAGTAGGATGCACCATTAGAAATCAATTTTAATCTCTTAATTTGGCAGTAGGCAGCTGGTGCCGTTAACAGTGCAAAATACAAACTTTGTCTTTCACATTCAGTACATACCCAGGCAGCCTTAGTTACAGTTCAACCTATTTTCATTGTGTCTTTAGAAACATTGTACAATATTAATAGAATAATTTGTCTGTGTTGTATTGAAGTGAATGTGAAGTATTTTAGTACTGAAAAATATAATCACCCTATAATCTTCTCTCAGTGAGAAATAAGGCAATAGTTTCAAAAGCACAAACTGCATAGTGTATGATGCGAAATGATTATGACAGTGTTATACATCTGTATCTTTGCACCCATACCAGTACACATTGCTTGTGTAAATAAATGCATTTAACAGTGTTATCAATGAACAATCTAACTATGTTTACGTAACTAGGATCTCTTTTTAAATAATGCTTTTGAGTTATTTTATTGTTTTTGTTTAATTGATTAAGATGTGCATATGCTTTTATACTCAAGACAGAAATCTGTTTGTATGATTGTTAAGTTATATATTTATGTTTTCATCTTCAGTCACCATGTTGTGAGAGTTGTGTTGATAGACTACATGCCTTATCCATTCTCATATAAAGCTGCAAACTCAAATTAATATTTGGAAGTGAGTTTCTTCATTTCTGGTTGTTACTTTTACATTATTGTGTGCATTACATACATGCATGTAATGAACAGTGGAGCATATCCTAACTAGTCATTGTTTACAGCAAAGTTAATAAAGATCAACTATGGTATTACATCCACAAGTAAAACGTCCTGCAAATTACATAAATGATAGTATCACAAACGTTTCACAGTATCGAAGTAAGCAGATATTGTGATCTATTAGAAACTTTCATTAAGGCTTGACTGTAATAAAAATACTCCAATTTCTGAGGGTAGTAGGACATCTAGAATATAACTGCCAGTAGATTCTCCCCTAGATTCTGATCTATAATGCAAAATCTAAATGGGAGCTGAGCAAACTGTAGACTCAAAAGAGAGGTTTATTCAGGGTAATATGTCACTACAATGGTTTTGAGAAGTCTTATTAATTACATGTGTCACAGCCACAGTAGTCCCAGCCACAGTGAAGGAAAATTATTAAATGCACTGAAGGGGCAGAAAAGGACAGTAACCTGAGGGGCAACAGGGCAAGCTCATGCTCAGGGACAGAGCAAACTGTTCAGAGGGAGTCAGGCAGAACATCAAAGAAGGCTTCACCTCCTCAAACAGATATTTGTATGGGTCATGCCCTACAGACGTGTGGCATTAGAGCTGACTTGAGAAATGAATGTGTAATGAAAAGCAACAATGGTTTTCTATGATTAGCTGAATGTGATATTAAATAGCTTCAATAGGGGCCAAACATGTGGTAATACTTGAGCAAACATACAAAGGAATACGTTTTATAAGTAAAGTTTGCATTGAATACTGTTCATTGAGTATGCATTAAATCAGATATACAGTAGGTGGTCCATGGGACAGGGCAGTGCAAGTGATCTGTGACAGGCGATCTCTTACATCGCTCCTAAAGTGTGGAACGGCCCCCCACTGCACATTAGAGCCTCCACCTCTCTTCTTGAATTCTGCAAGAAGCTGAAAACATGGCTTTTCAATTAGCCAACCTACCATAGGCAAATCTTGGCACTCACATCTGCTCAGTGCCAGGATACCTTCACAGGTGATTGTGCACTTTACAAATACACATAACCGTACACAAATCTAGGTGCAGAGTTTACTCCTCCACATATATGTGCAGGGCCCTCTGCCCCAACACACATATATCTATACTAATATAATAAAGAGAGAGCCCAAACCTTTGAGGCGGGTAATCTCAGGAACCCACGCACCAATCACAACACCCAATACAGCATTGGAAAGGGCAGTTGCAGCAGAAGGACATAGGCTATGCAGACGCCCACCATATACATTTAAAAGGTAAAAGAAAGAACCGTGCCAGCAAAGTAGTCCCTTGTGGGCGTGTCTGCGTTGTGTTGTGGGTGTGTACTGGGGGCGTGACAAACGCTGGGGGCGTGTGGTACGTTCCGCCCTTCATGCCATGTCTCATATCGTGTGCTGTGGGCGTGTGCTGGGGGCGTGGGCATGTGCGGGGTGAGGGATTACGGGAAAAAAAAGCGAGCGTTGTGCCCCATAATTCATTGTTTTTCTTCCCAGGTTCTGTACTTTCCAGCTCCGGGTGTCCACCCTGCTTCCTTTAAATACACCTGAATGCTGCAATCATATCCCACCTTTACTCCTTAAAATACCCCAACACCCTTAAACACTAACCCATCTTAACCCTATAAATATACCCTGTACCCTAAAACCCAAACCTACCCCTGAACCCTAAAAATACCCCTGTACCCCAAAACCCAAACCTAGCCCTGAACCCTAAAAATACCCCTGTACCCCAAAACCCAAACCTACCCCTGAACCCTAAAATACCCCTGTACCCCAAAACCCAAACCTAGCCCTGAACCCTTAAAATACCCCTGTACCCAAAAACCCAAACCTACCCCTGAACCCTAAAAATACCCCTGTACCCCAAAACCCAAACCTAGCCCTGAACCATAAAAATAACCCTGTACCCCAAACCCCAAACCTACCCCTGAACCCTAAAATACCCCTGTACCCCAAAACCCAAACCTAGCCCTGAACCCTAAAAATACCCCTGTACCCCAAAACCCAAACCTAGCCCTGAACCCTTAAAATACCACTGCACCCCAAAACTCAAACCTAGCCCTGAACCCTAAAAATACCCCTATACCCCGAAACGCAAACCTAGCCCTGAACCCTAAAAATACCCCTGTACCCCAAAACCCATACCTCTCCGTAAACCCTAAAACTACCCCTGTACCCCATAACCCAAAACTATATCTGAACCCTTAAAATACCCAAACACCCCAAAACATATACCTCAGTACCCCAAAACATATACCCCTATACCCATACCTACCTTATCAAAACATTAAAATAAAAACATGCTTTTACCATTCATGCATTTACATGTATGCGTGGAAAAAGCATATAAAATGTAATGCCATGCGTTATAATGGCATTGCGCAGTCATGGTACTTTCGTAATGAAACACATTGGTGGCACGGCGGCCCACATCTCCAGCAACATACTCAGATTTTTTCACCACCGATTTGAAAAATGCACAGGTCTCTCTCATTGATAGCCAGCACCGACATACACTTTTAGACACACCTCCCACCACAAGTTCTAGAATTACGAAATTTAGAGCTGGGGAGCTACGTTCGAATCTCGGCATCAGTTCAACATCCTGTGAATCCAGGCAAATCGCTTTGTCTCCCTGTGCCTACCACAAATGAATGTGTTCTTCTGTAATGTAAATTGTGCTCATGCCATGTTGTTGAGTTCGCGCTATATAATATTGCAAGGAAAAATAAAGTAGGGAACCTCGAGTTCACACACTACTGAACGCGCACTCTTAAGTGCATCAGCAGTGCACTGTGAATTCGAGCATTTCACAGGCCTGTCAAAGATAAGAAATGCTATCAAAACGAAATGCTACAAAGCAATATACTACTGGCCGGCAGCAATTCATACCCGGACAACGTCGGGACAGGCTGCTAGTATATATATATATTAATATATATATATATATATATGTAAAAAAGAAGGAGAGAACTCTGGGTTAACAAGTTTAGGTGGCAGGCAGCTCCTGTATAGAGCACCCTCAACACCAGCCACCCTCTAAATTTGCTCACCTCAAATGTCTGCTTTTCTATCAAAGTTTTTGAGCATAGGATTAGCACAGTGCTATCCACGCCGAGATAGAAATGGACAAAGTCTTTCGCAATTTGTACAGCAAAGTTTTTAAGCATAGGAGTAGCACAGTGCTATCCACGCCGAGCTGTAAAATGACAAAAGCCATTTACCACAGAGTTAGGAAAGGTCTATAGCAAAGTGACAGACATTGATTAGATAATACAATTTACGTTTTTTTGTAAATAAAAACCTAGAATGAAACAGTATATTAAGTCCACTTGTGTACAGAAACCAATGAGCAAACTAATTTCTGATAGAGCTTTATTGTTTATTGTTGTTGACTATTTTTCTTTTGTTTTCTACTGTTTTTTTTAATATATATAGTTTTTATAAGTGATTATGTGTTTAAATTTTATATAGTCTTGAATTAAAAAATACAAAAGAGAAAATACAAAATCAATAGACATGAAACATATATACAGTGATGAAGGCAAAGCGGTAGACACCACTACGCGCGTTTCGGCTCTTGAGCCTTCTTCAGGTGACCGTCTATTGTTAGAGATTCAAAGAGTCCAGGACTCACAGTTAGGTGTGGCGTGGATATAAAAGGTCAGTCGGTAAAGGCAGCTTCTTAAGATCTTGAGATGTGGAACGATGTAGTCCTATAGCTTGTCATATGATGTTATGACATCAGAGAAAATGAGGTGGTAGAACAGTATAGTGGAGGTAGCTTAGATTCAGATCGTTATTTGTGTTGACATTTGTAGAACCTCCACGAGTATAACTTCCAGTGAGTAGATGGTAAGGTGATGAGAGCAATAGTGAAGGAAACGAGTATTTATCTCCACAAGTTGATAAAATATCCGGAGGCGAGCAATAATGATGTATAATTGTTAGCACGAATATTTTGTATCCACCTAAAGATAAAGTAGAAAAGATGTCCCAGGAGCGGAAAATACTATGGAGGATGATCTGGTCATAGCATCGCCCGTGAGGTTTGATGAAAATAGTGACGCTCCTGGTAGAAAAGGACTGGTAGCAATACTCGACCGCCAAAAGACCACACACCGGTATGCTAGAATGCACAGTGCTATCCACGCCGAGATAGAAATGGACAAAGTCTTTCGCAATTTGTACAGCAAAGTTTTTAAGCATAGGAGTAGCACAGTGCTATCCACGCCGAGCTGTAAAATGACAAAAGCCATTTACCACTCCAGGCACAATATTACAGCTTTGGATTTGTAAAATATCATCCAAGCCAACCTGAAATGAATAAAAGCACCCCCTGACACGTGTTTCGCTGTCATTACAGCTCTTCAGAGAGATTTACCTTTGTCCAGACACAAGGGAGCACCCAGTATAAGTCAAAACAATACCCTTGCAGGCATAGAGTGACGCATAAATTATGCAAAAAATAAGGAGAGAACTCTGGGTAGTTCTCAAGTTTAGGTGGAAGGCAGCTCCTGTATAGAGCACCCTCAACACCAGCCACACTCTAAATTTGCTCACCTCAAATGTCTGCTTTTCTATCAAAGTTTTTAAGCAAAGGATTAGCACAGTGCTATCCACGCCGAGATAGAAATGGACAAAGTCTTTTGCCATTTGTACAGAAAAAGTTTTTAAGCATAGGAGCAGCACAGTGCTATCCACATTCTCTAGGGGCAGAATGTTCTAATAGACTTACACTCCATAGCGGGCTCTCCGGCCATTAAAGGCCCGCTCCCTTGTTAAAGGCTGTCTCCTTCTGCTTGGGTCTTTAACGCAGGAGCGGGCCTTTAATGTCTGGCAGAGTCCACTACGGTGGGCTTTAAGGCTATATTAGACCCTGAATGTAGCAATGACCTGACAAATAATGCACAGGTTCCTTATATATTTTCTTTTCTCCAAATAAAAAAAGAAATGTCACATGTCGGTCAATTGAAGAAATGTTAAGCCTAAAGGGAGTATCCTTACAGAAAAACAACAATTCAGTGAACATATTAATTTTTACTTCATTGTACCTTTCCACTATTGTCTGCTGAAGAATTCCAGAAAAATTTAACTAGAATATGCTTTTAAAGGATCATAAATAAGGATGTACAAGCAGATGCGTAACAATAGGCCATCTAGCCCCTGCGGTGCGGGTCGGCCCAGGAGCTCCAAGGGGCCCCCTTCAGAATTTTGTACGGGCAGTGTGCCCCTGGCCTGGGAGCTACTTACTGGGTTAAGAGTGTGGGGGTCCTTTCCGTGTACTTTGCAGGCAGGGCCCCTCAAGTTTTGTTACACCACTGGACACCATTCTAATGATTGGTTATCCACATGTACAACTATCATTAGGGCATGTAATCCTTTCCAACAGGTCAACAAATTGCTGAGGCTTTGTTACATCTGGGAATGAGAATCATTGGACACAGTGGTGTGGTCATTTTGCTTTGGGTCTACAGAGAAGACTGTATTTTTGGTCAGTGCACGATGAGGATTTTATATCAAAAAAACATGGAACCCCTGCTTCAATATGGTTACTGGAGCAGGGGAAAAGTCTCCGTAGAAATTAGAACCCCCATCAACCATAGAATTATATTTTCTTTGGAATCAGCACAGACAATACGGATATTGCGGCTAGGCCTCGAGCATCCCAGAAGTAATTCGGCAGGGATTGTAATTACTTTCTACCAAAAAGAAATGAATTATCATTCAAAGAACAAGTCTCCAGAGAAGATTACATTAGGAATTTTCCTCCGCAAACACTGTAGAGGATAATTACAGATTGTGTAAGGCTGTTGCCTTCTCTGTTTAGATTAAGATCACAGTCATTGTTAGACCTGACCCTTTTTGCAGGTTTATCCCCAAACTTTTTGCCTTTTGACTCCTATTTGTCTGACCCTGTTTTTATTGGATTTTGGACTCTGGGCACTTTACCACAGCTGATCAGTGCTAAAGTGCATATTTTTTCTCTGTAAATTGTGATTGTGATTGGTTATCCATGATTGGCATATTTAATTTACGGGTAAGTCCCTAGCAATGTGCATGTTGTGACCCAAGGGCCTGTAAACCAAATGTTGCTTGTGGGCCTGTAGCACTGATTGTGCCACCCACACCATTAGCCTTTCAAGTGTGTCTTAGACCTGCCACTGCTGTGTCTGTGCGAGCAGTTTTAAACTGAACTGTCAACCTGGCAAGTACACCCACTTGCCAGGCCCTAACCTTCCCTTTTCTTAAATGTGAGTCACCTCTCAGGTTGTCCCAAAGTACCCCCATAGGCAGGGTGCAGTGTATGTGAAAGGTAGGACATGTGCTGGTGTTTCCTGATGGTGAAATACTGTGCATTTCGTTTTTCACTTTTGGAAAGGCTGTTTGTCCCATGGGCTAACATGGGAGCTGCCTTGTTACATCTTACAAGTGTAAATTTCCATTGGGACAAGATAGACGAATGGAGTTTAGACTCACTGAACTCAGAATTTAATAACACATTCTTTAGTGGAGGTGGTTTTTAAATTACATTTGAAAATGCCTCTTTTAGAAAGTGATTGATTGAAAAAGGGGGGCTGGGTCCCATGGACAGGAACCAGGTAGGGCCTTATATATACTTGAAAGAAGGAAACAACCTGGTATCCCAATTATTTATAAATTGTTTTTATAACAACCACACTATTTTCTTTCAGTGATTGGGTTATTTATTTACCCTATTTTTTAACAACTCTTTCTTCTGGAAGGACTTTTAAATCTTTCACATGGAACACCACAATACCATATACATAGTTACATACATTACAATTTACACAATATTTACAACACTATACAAAACCAACATTTTCATGACAAAAACAATACTTTGCACACAACTTTACATAACCATAGATACATCGAAACAAACCAATGTGCTACATGTACTCAAGCGGTGGCTCAATTGGATATCATTAAGCATTCTGATAATTTAATCTAAACTTAATCATGAATCAATTCTATTTCTTTTTTTGATCCTTTATCCACTCTTTGCTACTTTAATAGCAACTGCTGACGCGTTTCAAGCCTCACTGGTTCTCTATGGGGCTCTCATCATCAGGGCATCTTACTTTCACCACATTGGATATATCTACAATATAAATAAAACAAACCATAACTTATTAGACCAACTCCCCTTTCTTCTCTATTTCCCGTGCCCCTCACTGGCACTTAAGCACATACCTGCCAATGTCATGAATAATTTTGCTTGAGACTATGTTTTCAAAGATCATGTATCTCTCTCAATATCAAAAAACTGGATAGATTCCTGAGCGCGTCTACTGCATTTCCAAGCAACCGCGTGTACAGAAGTGCGGGCCATATTTGGCACCCCAGGGACCGAGTGTGAGTATTTCTGCCTTGCGGCCTGGAAAGTGAGCCCAGCTCCTCCAGCCGAGCCTGCACAAGAAAGTGAGTTCATGACCACTGGTGTGAAGGACCGAGACGTTGTTGACTTCAGCCGTCGTGAGGGGTGGCAGCCATGTACATGGCCTTAGCAGCCCAACCAAAGAACCCATTATGAACGGCCAGGTTTGGGAGCAGCACTTGTTCTTGTTTGCGTGAGGAGCAGGAGGTCGGAGACACGTGCTGCTCCCATCACCCGATTCAGGTTTCCTGCATCAGTGGAGCATAGGAGCTCTTGTGGATCAACTAAAAGGAGCAGCCATAGGAGTTGTGGGGCTGATCCCTACCGGTTTTACCGGCCTCACATTTGGGCAGTTTACAATTTTTTTCTTGGAATTGTGTACATTGGATTACTGCCATTTTGGTCTTGTCAAAATTTAGATAAAATATTACTTAACTGGTGGGGTGTCACTTCTGTGGTGTTTTCACTGTGTTACTGTGTTTTCTTGGGTGCAAGTACTTTACACATTGCCTTTTGGTTAAGCCTGCCTGTTCATGCCAAGCCACCAAGGATGTGAGCAGGGGTTATCTAAAGTGTGTAATCCCCTCACCCTGACTAAAAGGAAGGTTCCCTACTTGGTGCATACCTTTGCCAGATAGAGACCCCCATTTCTAACAGTCATTAGTTTTTTTTCCTGGTTCCATCGCTATGTTCTGGATACAAGTAGAAATCTTGAAAATATGTCGTTCCTGTGGAAAACGATTCACGCCGAAACACATCTTGAAAGAAAACACAGATTAAAGCCACAGTTCTAAATCAATAAGATCAATGACTCATGATTATTTTGAATCATGAACAAAGAACTACAAACATGTAGTTTTTAATCTGAAGATAAATTTGACAAGAGGTTTTCCAGAATACCATCAAGACCTATGCTGCCTCAGAAAATAATTGTTTACCAAATGGATACATGTTTGAGATGATTGCAGAGAGGATGGTTGTGAATGAGAGTTTATGTTAGTTCAGGCTATGAATTTCTAGTGTGTCTCCATTGTAACCTGTATGTAAAACCTGGATTGAAAACAATGAGGATGTTAAAAATTAAAAATAATAAATTTTTAGGAAAAAAAGACGATACACAACAAAATAGATTATTTTATAGCAAAATAAAGAATGGAATAAATTATTAAAATCCTCTGAGCCGTACATGTTTTTGTATATTTGTGAGATGTTTCCAAAGAAAATATAATTGTAAGGTTGATGGGGGTTCTAGTTTCCGATGAGGATTTTTCTCCTGCTGTGCCTAGCCAGGATCAGTGCTGTTAAAGTTCGGTGAGTGTTCCGCTAATGAAGAAGAATGTCTGGCTAGACTAAAATCTAGTCCTATCAAATATGGTCCCATTCTCAGCGTTAGTTGTCTAGGTAGTCTGAGTTTCCGAATACAAGATAGTGTTAAACATTTTTCCTTTGATGTTACTGTCTTCCTAGACCACATATAATGAAACATTAGTCAGATAAATTTGTGTTGCAGCAATCTCAGATCCCTATTTTCGCGTTCGTCACCCACATACTTTTTTTGTCCCTGTTTTCACTCCTTTCTTCTACAGCAGTTTTCCTAGCTGGAATTTCTAACCTTTATGCTGAGCTGTTTCTCTACCCTACTTCATGATAGTTTTGATTCTTGGTTTTACAACTTCTGCATCATTCATCATTTTCAATCAAGAATTATGTGTGGTGCTAAGGGGCCCACTGTGGCTTTTTACTTCTAACTGGGCCATCTTAAAGAGAAACCTGACACCTTTCACATATAAGCTAGCTACCATTGGTACTGGGAATAGTCATTCTTTCTTCAGGTAATAAAGAAGAAAAACCTTTGAAGTATCCAGTCCTTGAAAGACATTCATGGCGATGACCTAAGGCTTATCCATATCAATATTATGACGCAACTCCTTTGAAAAACAGAGAAGTCGTTTTCAAAACCTCGTCTATAGTGTTTTGGTCATTTGCTAAAATCAGTACAGCATCATTAGCCTATAGTTTAATTTTTGCAAACTCTTAACTGTTAGTTCAAATACTTTCTCAAACTGCAGATACAAGAGTTTATTACACAGGACAAAAAAGGTGAAAATGAGCACTCCTACCTCGCCCTTCAACCAGCATTAATGTTACCTACCATTGCCCTATTAAGTACCAAATCAGCTATTAGTTACAAAAGATGTCTTGAGTAGACCCAGTGTACAGGATAGGTCTGCTTATCTATCATAGTAAAACTGTTAAGAAGTTCAAATGCCTCAGAATGAATACACACATTAGTCGAAGAATGGATATTGGCAAAAAGTTCTTTACCAGGAAGATCCCAGTCTGATCAAAGTGAACAATATCCCTAATTTCCTTAGTCAATATAAATGCTAAAACTTTCATAAATGTATTATATTTAGAAATTAGTAGAGTAATCGGGTAATCAAAGCAACATTGAGTCTGACCTGTGATTGTATTGAGAACAACTGTACATAGATCTGTCTTAAAGGAGGTCCAACAAAGTGACAACAAATTACTTTTAGAACTGTTTAATTGGTGAGCCTTTCCTCTCTAACTGTCAAATCATTCACTCATTTGCATGCCCATCACTATTCCACATTCGAATGGAAGTGCATTTAGAATCACTCTTGACACTCTCTTCTGCTCAATGAATCAATTATACTTTTGCACAATGCCATCCTCTTTGTCAGGGATCCCTTTCATCTCTTTTGCAACATCTATCCTTCCAAACTCAACCTAAACTCTGAACCATGCTGGACTTCTGAAAAAAGAAAACCAACATGGGATCTTATCTTTAGTCAAGTGAGTAATGTACACCCCCTCAACTTTTCATATTCTGTAAACTCGCCCTTGAACAAGACAAGACATTCACCTCTTCATTTCCATGTTCGTCCTAACCCATGTTAACTAACAATGACCCTACTCTCCTCTGCGCCCATCCATCTCCCAATTTGCACTCCCTGCTAATGCTTTGTAACCTAACTTTAACCTAAGTCATTAATGACCATTTCCCTACTCTTGTTAACCCTCCTTAACCCTTCACCATGTAATGTATCAATATATTTGACTATATAAAGCAGTTTTATTGAAAGCACTGTAAGAATACTAAACAGTAAAGATCAAAAGAAAAAAAACTATCATGAACCTTTGCACAACATCAGTAAAAAGGTGAAACAGTCAATAGTTCAGACGGATGTGAAAAGGTATGTTCTAGCATCTTTTTGTGTAGCAGGGGAAATTAGTTCCACAGCCTTGGACCTATCAAAGAAAAAGCACAGGGGCAGTCGAAGATGGGAGAGAAGGCCGTACCGTGTTTATCATAAATTATGAGCAGGTTGGTAGCGAGAACATAAGTCAGCTAGATAAGAAGCATCAAGACATTTAGTACATTTAAAGACAATACATAACCAATGGCATTGAAAGTGATACAGAAGAAGCAATTAAAATATAAAGACCAGAAGTACAAAGTAATAAGTTTAAATTGAAATAGGCCAAAGCTAGTGGCGGAAGGTCCACACATGTGGTTGTAAGTCACACACCAGCAACAGAAATATACTGTAAGACAAAAATATTGTTGCCTGAACATCGATAGTTAAAATATTTGCAATGCCAATAGCTAAAACTTGCGTACATGCGAGACCTATTGCATTGCAAATGCTTGTATAGGACTTGTGACCTGGCTGTAACTTAAATATTTGGTTTTCTGTGCACACCCTGCCAAAGTACAAGAACCTGGCCCTGACCGTTGGTTTGTCGCTGCTAACAGCAGACCGATGAGCTCTCAGTGGAACACCTCAAAAAACGCGGGCCCTGTGCCAAGCTTCAAAGTAGCCCCAAGTCTGTCTAGACACTGCATAATGCCACGGGCACCAACACAGGGCTCTGAGCAAGACCCTAGAGCTGTCAGACTAGGTCAGAACTGTGCGCCTCGCCCGAGGGACCCCACACTGGGGAACTTATTTACAAGCCCCTTGCGGTGCCTGTACGCCACTTTTAACATGGGGGAAAGTGACGTATGTGCGGCACCAGGGGCTTGTGTGGTGTCCCCAGGGTGAGGCGCACAGCTCCGACCTATTACAGCTCCCGGGTTATAATAAGTGATTCATTGGTGGCATAAGCCCCTGTGTGTCAGTCTAGCCACACCCTTGAGCTGCCAGAAAGCCGAGGCGAGTACATAAAATGGGAAAAATAGAGACCCCTGTTGTGCTGGTGATGGGTAGGGGCAGGTCAGAGCCACCTTAACTAATGCCCACTACTATTACTTTCCCGCTGATCAGTGAGGGTAAGAGACTGCACCCGCCAGCAGCCTTCTCCACGGTGGTGTCAGTGGAATCTTTATGAGAGTGGAGCTGTGTGTTGCTGACAGACTGTAATAATTTGGGGGACATCAGCAGTGGGAGGAGCGCGGGGTACTACATGTAGCAAATACAAAACCTGAGGTACACACAGAGCACAAGTGGGGAGTTTGAGACAGAGAGCATGACCCGAAGTACACAGACAGCGAGGGGGGGTGTTAGACACCCGGACAAGGTGAGGAGCTCGAGGCACACATGATAAACAATGTTATCCCCATTACATACACAAATGGTGATAGATACATACATGCATGTGAGAAGAGTCTGAGGCACACAGACAGCGTGAGACAGTGGGGGCAGAGAGACAAGCAATTAGAGGATATTCAGGGTCAGAGGCAACCGCGCGAGGAACCACAGGGGCGCAAGCTCTGTGAGGAGTCCAGGTCACACGAACACCGTGAGGACTTTGGGGCACACCGCTTGAAGAGCTTGGGGGACATGGACAGAATGTAAGAAGCATTGGCCTGCCTATCAATCATGCAGCAGGTGTAGTGGCTCCTGGGGTGTGTGGAGCCCCCTTCAACTAAATTAGTGTCTGTCTTTCACTAGCAATTTTAGAATTTTAGTTTACAGGGTTATTTTTTAGCTGGCTTGAAATCAACGGTATCAGAGAGCTTTACATGAGTACTGCACCAGTTAAATTACACAATAATTAAATTTCTTGCTTTAGGGCACAAGATGGCCTTGCCACGCCACTGATAAGAAGTTCGCATTGACATCAAGGTCGTTATGCTACAACTATTCTACATGCCCCAAAGCCATCTCCTCTTATGAACACTTACGCCAAAGTGCCTGGAAGCGGTTAAGCTCACGCCACGCACCGCAGAAAAAGCACAATATGATACGGAACTTAAGTGCACCGCTTTCTGCTGTTCATCGCTACATAATGAGTTAGGCAACTGTATAGCGCTTAAAAGGCCAACCCAAACACTGTGTGGCACCACAACACACGAGCTGATTGGAACAAGCAGTGACTAACGGCGGCAGATGAAGTGATTCGCCCAGAATCACAGAACGTTACGTTGAAGCCAAGACTTCCAAAGTCAGCAGCTGTGGCCGTAATGCCACAACCTCGCCACTTTTGATAAGCTATGCACAGTGTACGCGCTGAAGCGATACTGTTGGGAATTCAGTGCATTTTTGCCACTTACCTCAGAAAAGAGACCGCTGCTAATAACAAGCAGTGGTGAACGGCAGTGGAAAATAAACAAGGAAGTAGGCCCTAAATGAATAGATAACGCCGAGCAGCGGAACTAAACTATAGTTGGCCAGTTCTGCTTCCTGCAAAATGGAAGTGACGTTTCGGATCGCAAGCCAACGATAAGCCCGCTAACAAAATAAATACCAGAGTTAACGAATGCCAAGCGGCAGGAGAAATTACCCGGCAATAGGCGAAGTTTCACCACGCATACCGATTAATTAATGTCTCGGAGAGACAGCGCATGCGCTGCCTAAGCGAGACCTAAAAATGATTACTAAACTAATCACATTGAAAAGTAGAAGTTTCCAAATAGAATAGCTAGGATAGAAGAGCTGTCACATAATCAAAGCTGCTGCACAGAGGAGCCCGTTACTCTGCACTCTTCCACAGAAGCAAGTAGATCTCGAATATAAATAAGTGGACATTTAATTTTTTTTAAAGTGCAAATTCATATTTAATAAAATAATAAAACGCCTAAACGATATTTAATAAAATATATGTATATGCACCCGGAACCTCATAGAAATGAAAACATTTCATCCACCCACTGGATGGCAGTGCCATTGGCAGTCTGTGAGACACAACTATAATGTCCATAAAATTCAATGAAAGATGGCACTCCACTGAAAGTACACTGTAGGTTTATTGTGGTACACAACACTTCTCTTCTGCTTCCAGGAAAACTTTGTACTTTGTCAAGTTTAGTTCCCATACACCACTAGAACCAAATATTAAAGCAATAATGAATATGGGAGAAAGGCTTTCAAAACAAAATCATTTTCACCGTAGTACAAAAATTGGTTCATGTCATTCAGGATGTTTAACCAATCACATACTAATCTCTTAAGTACCCATAAACATCTTGGCAAAACAACTTTATATATATATCCCTCCATGCACATTATCCATGGACCTTAACTGAAAAAACATTGTAAATCTCAGTGTGTGAGCAACTTACTAGTCAGAACCTCAGAACCGTCCGAATATGCCTGTGTGTGTATGTTTGTGTGTGTGTGTATATATCTCATATTTCCAATACACATATGGCCAGGTAACACCTTCAAACTGCTGAAAGAAGAACTGAAAATATGTGTTACGCGTAAAATATACTTATAACCAGGGCGGGGGGGGCCGCGCGGCGCGCCCATGCTGGTGACGGAACCGCTCCGTCATCAGCACAGCGCAACCGCGGCTGATGACGGAGCAGTTCACCAGCAGGGGAGGGGTTAAATGTAACCAATAAAACTAAGCTAAATGTAACCTCTCACCCAAAATTCTAAGCTTTAGCCAACTATAGCAATAAATCCCTGTATATCATTCACAGATCCCAAATTGTCAACTCAACCAAGCTATACCATTTTTATTGCCTTGGTTAAAATTATTGGTATATTGACAAACATAGAGAGAAATTTGGGCAGTATCGTCATTTTCATTATAGCAACAAGATCTGGCAACGAGAGTTAGCCGTATCCAACAAATCACTTGATCGGACAGTTTCATAACTGCCCTCCTGTAATTTCTACGGACTACCAGTTATGTTATGTTATGTTATGTTAAGGTGAGCTTATAGAGCGCTCTGTCACCGTGGGTTTCCTGGCACTGATCTGGTGCTGGGGGTGGACAGGGGGAGTTAGCCAGATTGTGGGAAGAGCCATGTTTTCAGAGATCTGCGGAATTGGAAGAGCGAATTGGAGGATTTAAGTGAGGGTGGGAGAGAATTCCAGAATTTAGGGGCCAAATGTGCAAATCTCCGACCTCCGATTCTGCAGAGTTTGAAAGAGGGGACAACCAGGAGGCGGAGGTGAGAGGATCTGAGGTTGCGTGAGGGACAATAGGGACTGATAAGGGATTTCAGGAATGCGGGGCAGGGACCAGTTAGAGATTTGAAGGCAAGGCAGCCGATCTTAAAGGCTACCCTCGAAATGACAGGAAGCCAATGCAAGTTGGTAAGAAGAGGTTTAGCGGATTGCCATTTCGGGATCCCGAAGGCCAATCTCGCCGCTTGGTTCTGGACGATCTGCAGCCTAGAAAGAAGGGCCTTGGGCAGACCGTGATAGAGGGAATTCGAGAAATCCAAGCGGGAGAGGACAAGAGCCATGATGACTTGAATCAGAACTTCGGGAGTCAGGAGATAGGCCACCTTCCTGATCCTACGCAGCTGGTACATGCAGGAGGAAACCACCGCCCCTATCTGGGGCTTAAGGGATAGCTCGGAGTCAATAATGACCCCGAGACTCTTCACCGAGGCCACAGGGGTGGGAGGAGGGCATAGTTCTACCGGCCAGAAGTGCGGGCCCCAGTGGATAGAGCTCTTACCAGGGAGAAGGAGCTCCGTCTTCCCGGGATTCAGTTTGAGTTGATTCTGGCTCATCTACTGGAGAGTGTGGGACATAACCGCCTGAAAATTAGTGATAGCAGAAGAAGAATTGAGAGGAAAGATGAGTTGCAGGTCGTCAGCGTAGTTAAAGACGGTGACGTCCCACTGCCTCAGAGAAAAGAGAAGAGGTCGAAGATACAGGTTAAAAAGAAGGGGAGATAAAGAGGAGCCCTGGGGAACCCCGCAATGTGATCGTTCCTTAGGTGCCCTGAAGGTGCCCAGACTAACTGTCTGAGACCTCCCGGTCAGGAAGGATTCGACCCATGCCAACGCCAGGCCTTGGATGCCGGCCTGCTCGACACGATGGATAAGGATGTCATGGTCCATCGTGTCGAAATCGGCCAACAGATCTAAGAGAACCAGGGCCTGGGGGGTACCCCTGTTAGTGCCGCCTCTCAGAGCATCCAACACGGCCAAGATCACTGCCTCCGTGGAGTGGCCGGGTCTGAAGCAAGCCTGGTTGGCTTCAAGAAAGTTGGAGCTCTCGATGAACTGTGAAAGGCAGGCGGTGACGTGGCCTTCCAGAATTTTAGAGAAATAGGGCAGAAGAGAGATAGGCCGGTAGTTCGCCAAAACTGCGGGGTCAGCTCCTGGCTTCCTCAGTAGAGGCCCCAAAATGGCCTCCTTGAAGGAGCTGGGCACCGTGCCCGAAGAAAGAGAAGAATTCAACAGAGGGAGAATGCAATCAGGTAAGGTAAGGCAGATGTCCCGTAGTATAGATGGTGGACAACAGTCGTCCGGTGAGCCAGACTTGACACGAGCGGCCAGTCTGGCCAAAGATTCTGGATCAAGAGGAGGGAAATGTGTGAAAGAGAGTGCATTATTAGGGGGACAGACAGTGTCAGTGCCAGGAAAGGTGACCGGAATAGTATCCTTAATCATAACAATTTTTTCTAGGAAGAACGTACTGAGAGCATTGCATGATTCCTGAGTAGGAGCCTGGTTCGGGAGCGTCCTAGAGTCAGAGGGAAATTCATCGAGGACTTTAAAAATCTCCTTCGACTTACAAGGGGCAGACAGAATTCTCTTGGAGACATATGCTGTTTTGGCCGCAATGATGGCTTTTTTATATTTATTACGAGCGGCCACGTAAGTGTCTCTGCCTGTGGTGCAGTAATCTCTCCTCCACTTACGCTCCAATTGGCGTAGCTCCAGATGTTGGGTTTTTAATTGGGAGTCAAACCACTTATGGGAGTTGCTATGCCGAGAGCGGGGAAACTTGGTTAGAGGGGCAAAAATATCGCTAGCTGACGTAAGCCAGTGAGAGATGTTACCGTCTAGCTC
Organism: Lissotriton vulgaris; assembly: GCF_964263255.1. Lineage (NCBI taxonomy): Eukaryota > Metazoa > Chordata > Amphibia > Caudata > Salamandridae > Lissotriton > Lissotriton vulgaris. The sequence goes on along the minus strand of NC_141689.1, from coordinate 2,079,850,007 downwards.
GTTGATGCAGATGTCGTTGGAGAGGGAGGGGCGGGTCTCTGACAGATGGGAGAGCAAGTTATGAGATTCAGCAGCCCTCCACTTGCGGGCGGCACCGCCCTCTAGTGGCGGGGCCCTGATATGACCATCGACAGAGATTACAGTCTCGATCAGAGAATGGTCAGACCACACACAGGGAGTGATCAACGGGCAAGAGGACTTAACCCCGTGAGTCCAAATGTGGTCTAGAATATGGCCTCTGCTGTGGGTGAGGGACTTGACAAGTTGTGTGAGATTTAAACAGGAGAGGGCTTCAAATAGCTCAGTGGCGTGAGGCCCGGCATCCTTGTGTTGGAACCAATAGTTAAAATCGCCGAAAATGGCGACACGAGAGGAGGATGTAGTAAGATTGGCAAGCTGCTCAGTAAAGGAAGAGGGGAATGAAGGCATAGGGTGGGGGGGGGGGGCGGTAGAGTATTATAAAAGTGACAGCACCCACCTCAGTTCCCAGGCTGAGAACCAAGTTATCAACTTCAGGAAGAGTCATGGATGAGGTAGCTATAATTTTAAAGTCCTTGCGTATTACCGCTGCCACCCCGCCACCAGGACGGCCCCCGGGGCGATTAGCATTCAACAGATAGTAGTCTGGGGGTAATACCGCCAGGATATCAGGGAGGGAGTCGTCAGTGGAGGGATCTCTGTCAACCCATATGCCTAAGTACCTAACCGACTGCGAAGCCCATGCCAAGGGGAACTCCAAGTCATGCGGAGTGGTACTTGATGTTATGGGGAGCACCGTAGACTTATCCCTAATTATGCTATGCTTATGTCTGAATACCATTTGAATCGTACATACTCCCGTATTAGCGGTGCTAATTATTTCTCCGGCTCTCTGACATACAGCAGCAGGTCATCCGCGTACAGGGCAATAGCCAACGGTTGTCTCCGAAATCTCAACACCGTCTTCGCATACCTTTGCCTTCTTATATGTGTCATCGGTTCTAAGTAAGCATGGGCGAATTTTGCGAACTCGCAATCCACAAAATCCGCGAATTCTCGCGAATTTGTGGATTTTTTTTTTTTTGTTCGCGCGGGTTTCTGCGCGAACTTACCTGTCGGGTCGCAAGTTTCGCGAACTTGTTGTTTCTACGTGTCCAGCCTGTTTGGGACACTCTTCTTCATCACTGCCACTCTCTGTCACCACTGCCACTCTCTGACTACTCATGCCACCCTCTGGCCCACCCATGCCACCCTCTGTTTCATCACAGCACCCTCTGGTTGTCCAGTCAGTGTACATTATTGTGACAAAGCAAAGCACACCTTCCCTGCCTCAAGTGACCTGAATTAATTTGGGGCTGATTAATGTGTCACAGAATATTTTTTTAGCTGGCACCTGCTTCCTTAGTGCTTCCTGATTAGTGATCTTTTGCACTTGCTAAGTGCTTTCATTGTTGCAAAATTAGTTACAACACCTGCCCTGCCCCAACTGACAATAATGAATTAGGGGCTGATTAATGGATTTGAACTTCCAGCCTGGCTCCTGCTTGTCTCCCTTAGCTGTAATTCAGGACCTTTGTGGCATATGTGTAACTATTCTGAGGTTCAGAGCAGGGTCACATAATAGTTGCAACTGGCAACTGAACTCTGGAGGGGCCCCTCAGGAAGCACTACAGGAAATGGCTACTAATGATGAGCCTGAACTTTTGAACCTGGTAAGTAGTTTCAGTTTTGCTAAGATCGTATTTCTGCAATTTAGCGCTTATTCCCGGGGCGCGAAGTTGTACTGGGAAGCCGCGAACTCACGCGAACAGTGCGAGCAAGCCATAAAATCCGCTGCGCGCAGATTTGCGAATTTTGCGGGAGATTCGCGAATCTCGCGGATTGCGAATTTACCGAAAATCCGCAAAATCCGCGAGCGAAACGGATTTTCCGCCCATGCTTAGTTCTAAGACCAAGGAAGACAACATCGGGGAAAGGGGGCAGCCTTTCCTAGTATGTCTACAGATTTTAATAGGCTTCGATATGGTCTGATGTATTCTTATCTTTGCTACTGGGGCTGTGTACAACAGGCGTATCCACCAAAGGAATGCCCTTGGCATCCCCATCCGCTGTAAAATATCAAACATATGTCTCCATTGCATGGAGTGAACAGCCTTGGCAGCATCAAGCAACACTGCTTCAGCCTTCATCTCTGGACCTAGGTGTTGGAGCAATGTGGTTCTCCCAGCAACGAAGCCTGGCTGATTTGGCCAAAAAACAGGTTTGGCACTAAGGGTTGGAGTCTGATGGCGATCACCTTAGCCCGAATCTTAGTGTCAATGTTAATGAGAGAGAGAGGCCTATATAACGCACATCTACATGGGTGCTTAACTGGTTTCAATAACGTGACCAACATAGCTTCCCTTAGCATGGGGGCAGCACTCCCTTCTCGTACGCTTCCTCAAAAACCTTTAACAGGTGCAGGGCACTTTATAGAATTCGCTCTGCAGCTCATCCGCACCAGCTGCCTTCCCACCTGGTAGTGCCATGGTGGTCTTTCTCACATCCTCCACCATCACTGCCTGTGTTAGATACTCCCTCTGGCCAGGTGATAGCCAGAGCAGAGCCACATCTTCAAGATAGCTAGCAATTTCAATCTCAGAGGCTGACTTCTGCGCCCCATAAGCTGGGCATAGACATTCTCAAAAACCTTAAGGATTTCCGGTGTTTTGTGATGTTTTACTGAATGCTCATATAGGATCTCCACTACATGCACCTGTGATTTTGGTTCCTCTAATTTAGAGGCCAATATGCTCCCCGGTCTGCCCCCCTCACCATGCACCTTCACTGTTTTAGCACCACTGTAGAATTCTACCTTTTATTTACTCTGTTGGTGCTTGTAATCTTATACATCTGTTTCTGTCTACTGATTGTCGCAACAAACATGTTTTATACTAGAATGACGCTGGTTCAATAAATGCTTATTGAAAACGTCCCCATTGTTTATTCTGTGTACCTCTCTGAGACTAAGTGAGCATGAGTGACTAAGTGAAAAGTAGAGTACTGTTTCCACGATCCCTGAAGGATCAAGTGTTGTCATGTTCAATAGATGCCAGAAACTATTCGCCACTTGGCAGGTTAGGGGGCTTATGGTGGCACTGTGAACTAGCTGGTCTAAAGGTTAACATATATTTTGGGAGTGCCTGGAATCTGCCTGGAAAACAATCCCTTACAGCCTGATTCATCATTCTCCCGTTTTGCGAGCCCCTAATAGCGATTCATAGCGAATCGCTATTAAGGACTCGCAAAACGGGATTCATGTAGAAATTGCATAAAGAAATGCGATTCCTACATATTCCTTATTTGCGATTAGCAATTTGCTAATCGCAAATAAGATAGCGATTTGAAGGGTGCCAGGGGTGTCCAAAGGACACCCTGTAGCACCCCTCAAATGAAATTTTACACAGGTGTTGCACACACACATGTCCAAAGGACATGTGTGTGTGTAACATGCAACTCAGAAAAATGCATTTAAATGCATTTTTCGGAGTTTTCGCAATTTACCACGAGGTCTGACCTCGCAGTAAATTGCGGCCAGAAAGTGCGAATTCGCAAAAATAAATTGGATGATGAATTGCATTTAAGGAATCTCAAATAGAGATTCCTTAAATGTAATTCCTCGCAAAATTGCGAGATCGCAATTAGCGATTTTTGCATTTGGGATGCTGAATCCCAAATGCAAAAATCGCACTCGCAAAGGGCCAGATTCTCAGAATCTGGCCCTTTGCGAGCCGATTTCGGCTTCATGAATGAGGCTGTTTGTTTGTTTTGTCTAAACAAGGCCTGGCCGTAGTTTGCGTAGCAGCACTACAAGTAGCTTCACTTAGTATACTTTGAACTTCACGTAGTATGAGTATTATAGCTGATGATACTGTGCACTTATCTGCACTGTGAAACAATTGCAAATAGCATCCTCCACAGTGACAGTTATGATAATATAAGTATCTCTATCTTTATATGCTAAAGTGGAGGTACTTTCACAAAAGTGAACCTGAAAAATTAGCAAGCAGTGAGAGATGTGATGATTTTGGTATCCTCCCTAACCTAGGGGGAGTACCAAACAGATGCCTTAAAAACAAAAAAGCACATCTTATTGAACGATTTGGTGGTGGTCCCATCCTCTTAGGGCCACCCCAAACACAGTTATTGGCAAAAAAACATTCCCAACCAAAGGCCCTGCAAAGCATTATGGGAGGAGATTAGCAGTGGGAAGTGAATATTATATAGTATCCAATATCAAAATAATTTTACAAAGAGCTGCAGTTCAACTGGTGGTTACTAGATGTCCCTCACGAGTCAAATGCAAATGCTTGATGAAAGGGTTTCAATGGTTTTGCATTTGACTCGTGAGGGAAATCTAGTAACGACTAGTGGAACTACAGCCTGATGTAAGAATAATTTCAATGCGTTGCATTTGACTTGTGAGGGACATCTAGTAACGACCAAGTGAACTGCAGCTCTTTGTAGAATTATTTTGATATTGGATACTATAATATTCCCTGTCCACTGCTGATCTCGTCCCATAATGCTTTGCTGGGCCTTTGGTTGGGATTGTTTTTTGCCAATGACTGTGCTTGGGGTGGTCCTAAGACGATGGGACCACCACTGAAGTTCAACAAAATGTGCTTTTTGTTTATACTCTTTGTGTTCAAGGCATCTGCTTGGTCCTCCCCCTAGGTTAGGGGGGACCCCAAAATCATCAGCTCTCTCATTCCTAATATTTTCATTGTAAAAGTTCACTTTTGTAAATTGGTTATATGCTTTTAAGTATGTAAAATTGCTTTTTCAAAGCGTCTGAGGATGTTTTTGATTTAGCTCTTATGCTATTTGTTTAAGCACTGTTTTGGTACTGTACTACGTGCAATTTGCCTAGTGAGAATTAGTACAAACTTTGCATGCTCCGTTTGCGTAGTATTAAGCCCAGGGTTAGTCTAAACATGCAGATCCTATATGGATTCATAGGAACTGCACGACAAGGCACTGCCAACGCTGGTTTGGTTCTTATTTAACGGTCAAATCCGAGCAGTTCAGTTGAGCTTTCTCAAAGACCCATACTCACATTTAGCCAGATAAGTCTGGAGTGGGAAGGGAAACATCTGCCACAGTTGATTAGGCATATCCTATGTGTTGGCTGTAGGTTTGTTCAAGCTCGAAAGATTATAGTTCCCCACACCGTGCAAAATCTTATCTCTTTTTTTTTAACAATTCCTTCTGCAATATTTGTCCAAGACAACTCTGCAAATGCAGGGGAGGGAAAGCTTAAAGGAGCTCTAAAGATTTCAGAAATTGCAGAAATGCACTTTCTATTAAATTAGCAGATTATTGTCTCTTATCACTAGGTGAGACTGTTACTTTAGTGATTGAGGCACACGAGGCATTCAGGACAGAGGCATTCTATTCTTGGGTCAAATTCCCACCTGCAGATGCACATACCCATGCGTCTCATGCTATTATTCCAGATCATACACCTGAAGAATACTCTCCATACAGGGAAATAGAACTCCCGTTAACTTACCAAGAGCACATAACTTGGTTTAGAGGTGCCCTCCCCCACACCACCGAAAAAGTAAGAATTGGTCCGCTCAGCAGAGACGGAGCAACTTGGCCGTTCTTAGCTGCTTACACACTGCATCCAAAGATTGATACATTGCCAGCAGCAGACGTATGTACACTTTACAAAAAGATAGTAAAACTAAACAGAAATCTTACACAGTTCATAATGCTAACACTTACAATGCAACTTTCAAGGGTCACTCAAGCTGGCCAACTGCAAGGGAGGTCACCAAGAATCACCCCACAAACGCTGAACGCGATTATGGAAAGAATGCCTACTAAACGTGATCAAATGCCATTCTGGATAGCACAGAAAATAGCCAAACTTGAGGCACTGTTTCCCCATACAGACCCGCAAGAAAAACACTGAGTACTGACAATTTGATTGCCAATGGGGATAGCTCCCCCGATAGAGGATTGTACCACTTAGGTTACAGTTTTCCCTGCCATTTATTCCAGGACATATAGTACTCCCTCAAAAGCAGTCATACCAGAAGCATTGAAACAAATACAGAATGAGTAAAAGACAGGACCTGCCCTGGTCTTAGTGATGAAATTGATAGGCACCTTTGCCCAGGTATCTACAATTATGTTAGTTGACATAAAAAGGGAGGCAGTAGCGGCCGCTATATGCCAATGCCTGAGGAATGCACTCCTGCACAACAGGAGTGAGATTTACAAAAAATTATCGAAGATACCTATGCTACGCTGGGTAGACATAGTTTGGGAGCTGGACCTCTGAACCCCCAATTAATGGGCAATCATGTAAAGGATAACTCAGAGCAAGCACCCTAGAAATGGGATTACAAACAATCAAAAACTAATAAGCAGAATGCATCAGGATCAAGGGGTGGATCTCCTCAATAGAAGCCCTATGATAGAAAATATAATCTTCGAAGCCGTGATAATATTAAAAAAACTGACAGGTATCAGGATACTGATACACATTCCTTTCAGGGTTCATCTTAAAACTCAGAGAGGGAATGATGGACGGTCAGAACACAGATCAGAAGAGTGAGCCAAGCCAAGAGACACTCATTGGACTTCAGACTACCTTATCAAACAAGAAGATATCCCAAAATATAATTGTCAATTGAAAAAGAAGAAGGAGCTGGCTTTAAAATAAGGACTACTGAGGACTCGACTATTGAACAGGGAATGGGCTCTGATGATGCTAGAAAGTGCACCGGAAGTAACAATAGCGCGCCAGAACCTGATGGGAATTTCTGGTGACAGGAGCATTGAAGGAACATATCACAGTGGAAACACCTGATACATGGGTAAGTGTCCCACATTGTTTATACGAAATAATAATGCTCCAAATGGAGGGGGACATACCCAGGAAAGAGAAAGTTCTCTTTTGGGAGAACCGGACTTATGAATTGATATCCTGTTGGCTTAAAAAGATTGGCCACCTGAGTTTGTTATGGACTGCCCTAAAGGGGAAGACAGGAGTAGGCATTAGCTCTATCTCCTGTACTTTACAACAATCATGTAGGGTGGGATGCTGAATCACTTCACAACGAAATCCCATTAAAAACTACTCCTACACCACATAGGCAGTACCCATGAAAACATGAAGCAAAGAAACAAGTCAGGGAGATCTTAGATCAACTTGAATACCAAGGTGTTATAGTAATTACACTCTTCCACGATTAATCCGTTGTTTCCCGTAATGAAACCTGGAATTCATACAGTCTAGTTTTAGACTATAGGCATTTGAACACATGCACAAAAACATTTGCAGTACAAAATGCACACAGTGCCGCATTAATGAATAACATTGTGCACAAGAAATACAAAACAACACTAGATATCTGAAATTGATTATTTTGTCAACATATAGCACCTGAAAGCAGATATTTGACAGCATTAACAGTATTTGGGTCGCACTGCCAATTCTGTAGACTGCCCCAAGGGTATAAGACTAGCCTGGGTTGTTCTCAGCAAGTGTATCAGAGTTACTTCAATCTTGTGGTGAGGAGGAATTGTCCTATGTAGATGAAATTTATCTGATGGAGGATGAATTATTGGATCACTTGCACAGGGTGAACAACATAATTCTGGGGTTTGCCACAGTGGACTACAAATTTTACGTTAAAAAAATCGTACATTGCCCACCTCAATGTCCTATTTTCGGGATACGAGTTATCAAGTGAAGAAAAAGCCTTGCAGCTAATTTCTTAGAAAAAGGTTCGCTGCTCCTACCTCCAAAGATTCTGAAGGGTTTCCAATCCATTTTAGGATTTTCTTAATTTTGGCAGGACATATATTTTCTATTACACAGAAAGGGTTACACCTTTCTATGACCTAATCAGACCTGATATTTCAGTTCAACATTGGACACAGGAACATACAGATATATTCTGTTCCATACAAGCTGACATGATAGCTTCCAAACAGCTACACACATGTGTAAATACTACAAATGCGTTGATCCGTATTGTCACGGGTCAATCTGGGTACACTTATATCACCTTCAATGAAGACGAAATTGTACCCATTGCATACAAATCACATTTATACACAAATGCTGAGATGCGATATGCATCCACAAAAGAAATACTGGCAACTGATCTAAAGGCAAACATATCCTTTGAGGGTGTCTGGAATCAGTCTGGACACCAATCCCTTAGTTTATATTGTCAAAATGTGCAGTTCCTATATATATATATTTGTAGGAACTACACAACACCATTTCACACAGTGCAACACAGCAAGGTGTCTTTCTGCGTTATGTGAAAGTTTGATAAATCTGGCCCTAAGTGATGACATGTGTTGGCTAGTGATCACACCTAATCACACTAATGATCACATAACTTCTATTACCTTAATTTACCATAAAGAAAGTGAAGTAAATGCAAAGAATGGTTTGCTTGAGTGCAGAAGATTAATCCCAATAACCAACAATAACTAATAACACTGGACTAACCACTAACCTTTGGTCCCGGAGCAGTATGCTGCCCGGCGTAAACTGCTTCAATGCCCAATCGGGGTAGTATTCACTATGTAAATGCTATTACATTTTATTTTTTACAATAGCATAACACACCATACAATTACAAAGTCAACTAGACATCATTTATAGAGAACAGGCAATGTAATAAAATATTTAATTTACTACCAATATTATTATAATGATGCTATACCTCATATAGGGCCAGATGTAGGTAAAGTACATTTGCCGATTCTGAAATACCGAATTTTACCGATTCAGTATTTTAGAATCTGTAAATGCTATGTAGCAAAATAATCGGTAAACATTACCGAATCGGTAAGATTCGGTATTTACCGACTCAGTATTTACCGATTTGGTAATTGCCATTCATTCCTATGGACCTGGAGGCCCATAGGAATGAATGGCAATTACTGAATCGGTAAATACTGATTCGGTACAATGGGGGAAACATTCAAGGGTGCCAGGGTGTCACTTTGACACCCTGTTGCACCCCTGAATCGTGCCTGTGTGCAGATGTGGCACACATACACAGTTGAAAATGCACAGATTTGCATTTTCAAAGGTATTCGTTATATACCACCAACATATAGTTGGTGGTAAATAACCATTCCTAAAATGGGAAAAGCACTCATTTGAGTGCTCCCTACATTGCAAATTCGGTAATTTACCGATTCGGTATTTTAAGGAATCGGTAATTTACAGATTCCTTAAAATACTGAATCGGTAAATTACCGAATTTGCAATTTAGGCCACCTACATCTCAATAGCCTAATACCGGTCGGTAACGTCCGAAATTCGGTAATTTCGGCCGTTACCGACCGGTATTGGGCGACCTACATCTGGCCCATAGTTTGATAAAATAGTTCAATTTAAACTAATCCAAAGTCACTTATAAAGTGCTACAAACCCAAAGACATCTAAGCACATAAACAAGAAAACCACAGGGAGAGAGGCAACTCTAAATATTAAGGGCTGTGTGTTTCTGCAGTAGATCATATATTTCATAATTTTCCTGACATATTCAGATAAGCCATTTTCCAAAACTGAGCACCATCTGCATAGAAATTACAGCCTCCAACTGTAGTTCTGAAGATACTGGGAGAAGTAAGTGACACTTTATAGACTTGAGTTCAAGAACTGCACATGACCTTGGAAGTAGTGGTCATGATTTTAAAAGGTATACAGCTAAAAAAGGTAACCAGTGGAACTGTCTCAAGCTAAAGTTAACCTGGTAGAGCAGGTTGTTTAGTCACAATATGTGTCACATGATTTTAGATAATTTGTAGCTCATCTAGCAAGTCTCTTGAAATATCTGCATATAAATCATTGTAATATTCCAATTTGTCAATGACAATTGATCGAGCAGCTGTGGACAAGTGTTTCTGAGATAGAAAAGAGCTTCTCCTATGAAACAGCTTTAAGTAGTATTAGCTAGGACTTACAGTTGTATTGACCAGTGCTTTCAAATGTTTAAACCTTTGATACAGAAACATTTGGCAGAGTGAGAGCACCCCTGTAGGTTGGAAGTCCTCGCCCTAGCAATCACGTGATTTTTCCACTCTGTTTAGAGTTGGGGAAGTTCTGGGTTTAGCCCAGCAGAACCTCACCTAATTGTGTTGATGTAAACCCTTGACCTGGTGGCCCAACCAGCACTGCATAATGATGTCACCACACTTTAACTATGATGGGTCCCCCTTTAATCATTTATCCAACCTGCAAAGGCAGTGTGGTCCCAGGTAGTGAAAAAGCACATAGCCCCCATATATAGAGATAAAACTCTCTGTGTTTTAGGTGCCTAGATGTTTTTTTGTTCTGAACAAAACAATTGCCAAGATGGTGCTCACTTAGGATAGGATCAGTGCCTTCATTGGTGCAACCTCTGTGGTGGCTCTACCACAGACATAGAGATCCTGTCTGCCAGGAATGATCTGCCAATAGGTTGTGTAGTATTTTGCCAGGGCATTGAAGGCCATAACCTCTGCTAACTTGGAATGCCAGTAGACCACTCTGCAGGATCTAAAAGAGGCCCTTAGTCTTAGTGTCATTTAATTGGAAAGCTAATGTTCATAGATTTGCTAATCTGCACTAAGATTGAATACCAGACAGTGAGTTCCCAGTCAGTCTAAATGTCACCTGTGCATCCTCTGCATTATGTATCAAAATGCAGTTCCAGACCCTGAAACATATCATCTAGTGGCTGAAGTTATACTTAAATAAGGCAGGAAAATGACCAGAGCCAGGCAAGGCCAACAATTTGACTTTCGACACCTCAGACTGCAACCCATCAGGTGGTGGCAGGACTTGTTTAACCGGCTGTGGGTACTGTGGCAGCGTGTGGGCATTATTCTGATCCAATGTGTTTTTTATTGATTCTGGCAGCTCCTGCATGATTACGATGTAGGTGCTGGTTCCTTTTAACTATCTGCTATTTTTGCAATGCATTGAGCTTTATTTTAAAAATAACTTTACTCTACTCACACTTCCTTCTGTGGTTCTCCCTGCCCGTTCCACCGCGGCTGTCTGTGCCGATTGTGTGTAGTGCAGGGCGCCATCTTTGGTGTGTCCCGAAGCGCGGTTGGACCAAAGTTAGTGGTCCAGCTGGTCATTGGAGCACGCCATAAAACTCACATGTGTTCCCGGGCATGGAGCGGACGCGCGCAGCGGGCGCGTCGCTGGCAGGCCTAAGGCGCACCAAAGGCAAGCCCGTCTGCGCCCGTCCACACCCCGGAAGCGCACAGCGCCAGCAATGCTGGCTGTTTTGCGGCCGGGGACGGGGTGGGCAGGAGGTCCTTTAATCGGGAGGAACTCCTGACTTTAGGTACTACAACCTGCAATGAAGGTAGCCAATGGGCAGTCCTGCACGGCCTTCCAGGACGTGCCCTTCCTGTCATTTCTGTTTTCAAACTATGCAACCTGATCTCTCACCTCATTTAGCACTAGGGACTAAGATTCAGGCAGCTCTTATTAATGCGCGTTCAATGGCTAAGCATGCCCCTGACTTTTAGAAGCTGCTCCTAGATGAACAGCTTGATCTCCTATTCATTACCGAAACCTGGCTTAGCGTATCCTGTGCACTGGTGGTGTAACTAGCTATCCCACAGGGCTTTAAAATTGCCAGAGGTGACCGTAAGGCTGGGAAAGGGGGAGGCGTCGCAGTGGCATTCAGGGATATATGGTCACTCACCAGTGAGATATCCAAGGAGCTAGAGGACGGCGAGTATTTTGAAAAAGGGGACCCCTATATACTTCTATTTCACTTGCTATACATAGGGAGAAAATAGGTTTAGAAAAGGTCTATAGCCAAGTGACAAAAACAACAAACATTTTTGTGATTAAATCAAATCAATTGTATTTGATATATGTATTCAGTAGTGGAGGTACAATTATTTATATTTTTTCTTTTTTTCTAAATTTTCTTTTCTAGTGATTCTTTTTAAATTTGAAAATAGTATTGACTTTTTTTCTACATTCAATTAAAAACATATTAGAAAAAGTACATCATCAATAGACTTGAAACTATACAAATTGTTGAAGGCAAAGCGGTAGGTAACACTACGCGCGTTTCGGCTTTTGAGCCTTCTTCAGGTGACCGTCTATTGCTAATAAATACTTTAGACCCAGACCTGATGAGTGGCGTAGATGTAAAAGGTCAGTCGTAAGAGGGGGGCTTCTTGGTAACTTTCAGGCACAAGTAGATGAATTGAAGGTAGAACTGTTTGCTTCAAAAATGATAAGGCGTAGTAGGTATCTAGACGTCAATAGTTATGGTCGTGTCGGATCCTTTCGGGTATAGATAGACGAATTAGATGTTGAGACCGTGTACTTCAAACGTGGTAGAGCGTAGTAGGTATCTAGATATCAATAATTATAGTCTTGTCAGATCCTTTTGCATTGTTGACGCTGGAGATGATATAAATACAGCTGCCGTAACTAGAGTTTCAAATGATATCTCAAAAGATTGAACGTTGTTTCAAGGTAAAAAAGATGGAAAAACGATGGTGATGTCAGGGAGGGGGGGAAGCAGGAGTTTTTTAGCAGCCTAAAGGAAGACTATGGATAGCTTCCCAGGAGCTTAGACCTGTATGATACATGATTTTCGTATGTCCATAGTAGCAGAACGTTATAAGCTCCCGGTCTGTCTACGTGACGAAAAAGCCGACTGCCTGAACGCGGAAACGCTGGATACAAACACGTAGAGGACGGCGAGGCCTTGGAGTTCTCGTTGCTCATGTCCCCCCACTTTATGCTGGGCGGCACTTTGGTCTACCGCCCCACCCTGTCCCTCCTGGTGCTTTTCTAAAATCTCTTGACAACGCTATCGCCTCGCGGGAGCTTCGTTTTTCGTTTTCGTTTTTCTAAGTTTTTGCTGTTAGGAGATTTTAACATTCGCCTGGACAGCCCGGAGGCCCCAGGAGCCAGGGATCTGCTGGATGCCTGTAATCTTGCCCATCTGACCCAGTGGTACGAGGGTGCCATGCATAAATGCGGTCATCTGATTGACATAGTTTGCTCCAACTTTGATCTTTCTGGTACGGATCCCACACCTTTCACGTGGTCAGATCATTTTCTGATCGGGTTTTCATGGGATATTGGAAAACCACTCCTCACTCCCCCATTGTTAACGTGCCCTCTGCCCCAGAAGATTAATATTCCGGCCCGGCCAAAGCATTGTCATCAGCCCGTCCGGCAGCCGCCCTAGATCTGGAAGGAGCAGTGGTGAGCTTCTCCGCCTGGATCAGCCAAGGGGTTAACTCTTTATCTAAGCCTTCCTCCAGATGCCAACCACGCGGTATCCCCTCTAAACTTTGGTTCACAGATTCCCTCAAAGAACTCAAGCTAGGGTGCAAAAAGTTTGAGCGGCGCTGGCGACGTGAGTACTGCCCTCTAGTCAAGGCGGCTCTCGTCGCTGCCCAGAGGGACTATTATGCAGCCATTAAGAAAGCTAAAGGCAATTTTTACACAGAGAGAATTGCCAAAGCTAACAACAACAGCAAAGACATTTTCTCTATTGTTCGTAGCTTTCTGTCCCCTCGTGCAGAACAAACAAGCCTTCCTATCTCATCACATTGGTGTGAAGATCTTTCTACCTTTTTTATTAATAAGATCCAAAAGATCCAAGATAGCCTAGAGACTGCCCCTCTTTTTCCTCCTCTTCCCTGCTCCAGAGCACCTATCCAGCTTCTAACACAGTTCCGGCCTGCTGAAGGGCGGGATGCTTTAGCCATCCTTAAATCCCTGAAATCAGGATCCCCCTCGGACCCCTGTCCGGCTAGAGTCCTGAACGGGGTGGCCGAGGCAGTACATCTGGAGGCTGTATCTATTATCAACTGCTCGCTTCAATCAGGCACTGTCCCCCAACAATGGAAGCAAGCCAAACTCCTCCCTCTCCTTAAGAAGCCCTCTGCTGATCCGTCCATCTCCTCTAACTATCGCCCCATTTCTCTTTCACCGGCCTTGGCTAAGGTCTGCGAAAAAGTGGTCTTTAGGCAACTGGAGGAGTTTGTTGAGTCTTTGGGTGCTCTCCACCTTGCACAATCAGGGTTCAAGGCAGCCTACAGCACTAAAACGGCGCTGGTTGAGATACCGAGGCAATTAGGGAGTGCCAAGACGCGGGCGGCAGGGCGGCTCTGATTTTATTAGACCTCTCTGCCGCCTTAGACACGGTGCCCCACCAGCAACTCCTCGCCCGTTTGTCTGCCATCGTTATTGTGGGCCTAGCTTGGGATTGGGTTAAGTCCTTTCTTGATGACCGCACCCAGCAGGTGTGGATGCCACCCTTCTCATCATCTGTAAGGAAACTGTCCATGGGGGTCCCGCAGGGGTCTACACTTAGCCCCCTGCTTTTCAATATTTATTTGACACCTCTGATTTTCCTGGCTGAGGAGCTGGGCGCTAAAATAATGGCCTAAGCCGATGACACTCAGCTCCTATTCACTTGGAAGGACTCTGATCTGCAAACTGACATTGCTCATAAGTGCCTTTCATCGGTGTTCTCCTGGCTGGCTCATGCTAGACTCAAATGTATTGAAGACAAGTCTGAGGTGCTCCTTTATGGCCAGTTTCCTCCTGCCTTTAGAGAGACCCTTTAGCCCCCTGACTTTCCGCTCTCTAATTCAGAGGGTGGGCCTGCTAAGAATCTAGGAATATGGTTTGGGGAAGATCTTTGTTTCCACGACCAAATCAAAAAACTCACAGGAGTCTGTTTTGGCTCTCTTAAAGCTCTGAGGCAATTCTTTCCTTAGCTGCCACGCACTGCTAGGGAAATGGTTACCCGGGCGCTTATCCTCTCCCGCCTAGACTATGCCAATGCTCTTTACATCAGTATACCGGGCTACACCTTAAAAAACTTCAGGTTATACAGAATGCCATGGCCAGACTCCTGTTTAATATCTCGAGGAGTTCCAGAGTTTGACAACAGCTACGCGACCTTCACTGGCTTCCCTTGGCCCAGCGCGTGCATTTTAAAGCATTGACCATGACTCACCAAGGATTTCATGGCTCTAGCCCGGCTTATATCAGAACGCGGTTCGCGTTTTATTTGCCCAGGCGACCTCTGCGCTCGTCCCTCCACCGTCGGGTGGTGGTCCCTAGGTTCCGGTGCTCACGGATTGGTGGTCAGTCCTTAGCGGTTAAAGCAGCTGTGATGTGGAATGCTCTTCCGGATGACCTTCAGCATACTCAGGATTTCCGTATCGTCAAAAAACATCTTAAAACTTTCCTGTTTAAACTGCTACCTTAATATTTCTGTTCACTCATGCCACGGCCCATTCACACGCCAGGACACTTCAGAGTATGAGTGCGCGGCATAAATTCCTCTATAACATAACATAACATAACTATAGAGCTTCTTATGTCTAAAATAAAATAGTACAAACCATGCTTTTTCTGCCCCTATAGTCGAGGGTATCAAAGGAAATAGAGAAAGCCAATAATTTTAAAATGGCCAACTCACTCTTGACCAGAAAGTCCAATATCTGAGTAAATGTAAAAATGAAAATGACACAATATTTTGTTAGGTTCCAGGGGATCTTGAATTTGCTCTGCCACTACCCTCTCTCAGATCTTAAGAGGCAAAGCAATTGATGTAGTCAGACGGAATGTCCAAAATAGCGTTGTTTTTTTTCGTTTTTACCACTGGAAGGAGCCAAAATGTATTTGGAATGGAAGGAACAGAGACATCCCTGACTGATACATTGGCAGACTTTAAAGCAAGCATCACACAAGGGAAAACCATCCTTAATGACTTCGCTTGGATAGCAGTTATCCTGACATGAGGCGGCCTTCAAGCCCCAGCAGTAAGTCTGCTACTTGAAAGGACTAATGCTATCAGTCCTTAAAAGGGGTCCTATCCCCAACCGGCATGTTGTGCCCCCAGGTGATATTTCAGAGGAGTCAATGTCCTCGCTGATCCTGGCCGTTGTATTAGTAATCTTGTACGTTCTGCTTGATTCTCGACCCGAGCTCTAAGAGAGAGATTGTGCTGGAGTAAACGCATGGGTTCCTGTTGTATTCATTGGGATTCCTTTTACTTGTTATGTTGGGCTTGAATTCCATGTTCTATGTTCTGGTTGGGGATTCCATGGATGGGCGGTTGGGACCCAGTGGTGTGAAGATACTGTAGCATGGTGGTTGTTCAAGCTGTTCTTCTACTGTACTTGGAAATAAACCTATGAAACATATCACGCTTCTAACTCGAGTTACTTCAGTTCCCAAGCTGCAGAGGCATATCAAAAATCACCTCTGAGTTGTCAGCAGCATTAAAAGTATGCTCCTTTAGCCACTATACCAGGTTATTGACCCTGGCCTTACTCCTGCTGACAGATAAGTCAAGTTTAAAATGTAAGGACTGATCCTTCACTCATGATTGGTGGTGACACCACACCAGGGTTTTTAGGCATCTATTCTCAACTGTGTACCAGTAATGAGAAACTATTTGACCAGTGTCGGCTGGTATGACTCGTGGGTGTGGAGGGGTGGGGGGGGTGGGTTGGTCATGCAGGGGTGGGCCGCGCGGGGAGGTTTAATTAAAATATATATATATATAAAAGTTAACTTACCTTCGCCGGCCCAGTCAGGTGTCATCGATCTGCGTCTACCTCTCTGCAATAAAAAGCTGCCACAGGCAGCCTCCCTCTCCTCCCCTAAGCCAATCACAATGCTGCAATGGCAGATTGTGATTTGCTGGGTCGCCGACCAGACAGGCGTCTATGGGGAGGTCATTTTCTCCATGTAGGCTACATGCAAGCCACTCCTCCCTTGGCCTACAGTAGGACCTCCCACCTGCCTGCATCCAACCAAACCCGTCTGCTTTCTCGCATTGCGAGTTGCAGAAACGTAAAATTATATTTAGAGTACCGTTTTATGTTTCTGCTTCTCGCACTGTGAGAAAGCAGTGTGGCTACACTCTTCTGCCCACTTGGATGAGCTGCCCCTGTATTTGACTCAATTCGCTTCTACTGTAAAGGGACAAAGTTGGCTGCAGTAATGATTCAAGTATCATCGAGGCCCTCATTATGATCGGCTCCGAGCTGTGAACCTGTTTGGGGAAATACTGCTCCATGCCATTCCAAGTAGTCCAGTGTCAGAGTTCAGATGTAGTTCTTCTGCAAATTGATCCCAGGTACAAAGACAATGGACCTGAAGCCTCGCAGGGATCTGCTTGGTCTGCCGGCAACTGTGGCATCTGGCCAAGGCCTACCTCCCTGGACAACAGATGGGGCATCAATTGCTACCTCCATCAATTCCCTCTACCGCCTCTGCCCTTGCCTCGCTCTTGAACTTTGCCAGCCGCACTTAGGGCCAGATGAACGAAATCACATGTGTGTGATTTCCTAATAGCGAAGTTAAGCGATTCTCTATTAGGAAATCGCAAACAGCTATGTACAACAGTGTGTTTGACACTGTTAGCGATTCACAGTGGGTTGCAAATGGAGCTACCTCATCAGTATTCATGAAGCAGATCGCACATTTGTGACCCATTGTGAATGGCTACAATCACAGGGATGGTAGCCTGCTGGGGTCAGCAGACAACCATGTCTGAGATTGCTTTTTAAATAAAGCAATATATTTTTTTTGTAATGCAGCCCATTTTCCTTAAAGGAAAACAGGATGCATTTCCAAACTAAAAATGAAAAGCTACCTTTTCATTTTTTAAGAGCAAGCAGTGTTCTGTGGGACCACTGCCTGCTCTTAAAAAGTTTTAGGCGCGCACATTCACAAAGGGGAAGGGGTGCCTTAGGGACCCCTTCTGGTTTGCGAATCGGCTATCACCAACTTGAAGTTGGTTGTAACAGATTGTTTTGCACCCGCATTTCTGGTTGTGAAACACTCATACATATCAGTGCTATTCAGTATTAGATAGGGACACCCTAAACACTCCCCTACCAAATACCGAATTACAAAAGCAAAATGCGATTCGGTAACAAGTTACTGAGTCACATTTTGCCTTCAGTACATGGCAAAAGGCATTTTACCGGTCGTAAATGGCCCAATGAACTGTAGGCAATGGGTAAAATGCTTTGTGAATCTGGCCCGAAGAGAGTGAATATGGATGTGGTTTGTCCACTGGCGAACCACTGCGAATCGCTAACAGTGTTAAATACACTGTTGTACATAGATGTTTGCGATTCCCTAATAGCGAACTTCTAAAATTTGCAATTAGGAAATCTCAAACACTCGATTTCGTACATTTGTCTCTTGGTGTTTAGAAGTGCCATCTTCCTTCAAATGTCCTGAAATCTAAGGTTGTTAACTGTAACTCATTCTACCTCACCTCATTTCTTCGCAGCATGAGCTGCGAGGGAGAAGGGCACTGACACTGATTGACATTATATTTCTGGAGAGTGACACAATAGATAGCCGACTTAGATGTTCTCCACCCCACCCCCACCAAGACGTTTCAAGATCAAGGGCCCGATGTAGGTAATCTCGATTTACCTACTATTAAATACCGAATCATACCGATTCGGTATTTAAGAGTAGGTAAATGGGATGTAGGTAATTCCACTTTTGAAATTACAGAATCAGAAGGCCCATAGGAAACAATGCCAATTACCGAATCGGTAATTGCCATTGATTCCTATGACACCCTGTTGCACCCCTCAATTGTGCATGGGTGCACATGTTGCTGACACACATGCCCTTAGGGCATGTATGTCTGCAACATGGCACATTTTTTAAAGCAAAAAAAATGCTTTTTGAAGGGTTTTAATTATTTACCACCAACTTCTAGTTGGTGGTAAAAAACGAATTCTTAAACCCTTGTAGCACTGATTACAGTACTACCTTCATGTTAAATTAAAGAATCGGTAATTTTACAGAATCGGAAAAATTACAGATTCTGTAAAATTACCGATTCTGTAATTTAACATGCCCCTACATCTCATTTTCCAAATACCGGTCGGTAACGGCCGAAATTACCGAATTTCGGCAGTTTCCGACCGGTATTTGCCTACCTACATCGGGCCCTCAGTCTTTCCTATTTTATCATGCTATCCACAGAAAGTAAATATAATGAGGGATAACGTGTAAATTGATGTTACAGCATCAGTATGATCAAGTCATCCCTTAAATATCTAACATGTATCAAATTTGGAAATTGTGATTACCTAATTGCGATTTTCTGAGAATCGCACTAAGGTAATCACAATTTCCAATGTATTAAACTCCATGAGTTTCATATACCGATTCATAGTGGATCGCAAACCAACCTACCTCATTAATATTAATGAGGTAGATCGCAATTTGCGACCTCCTAGGAATCGCAAAAACTACAGGGATGGTGGCCTGCTGAGGTCAGAAGACCACCATGTCTGTGATTGCTGTTAAATAAAGCAATCTTTTTTTGTAAAGCTGTCCATTTTCCTTAAAGGAAAATGGGATGCTTTACAAAAAGATTTGGGGGCAGATTTATGAGTTCTGGCGCATCTCTGCAAATCAGCAGGGATGCGCTAGAACTGATGCGTCACGCAATTCCCTCCTTGCGGCACCACAGATGCGCTGCATTTACAATGCGGTGCACCATGGTGCAAGGAAGGGCAGATGCGTGACGCATCTTGTTGTGTACGGGCGGCGCATTGCTGGAGTAGCGTCGCAAGTGCGACGCAACTCCTGCAATGTACAGAGGCCACCCATACATAACGTGGTGCGTCACTCCTTACGCCTGCTTTAAGCAGGCGTAAGGATTTGACGCAGCAGCCTCGTAAAACTGACTCAGTGAAATCTTATAGATTTCACTGCGTCAGTTTTATGGAGCTTTCCTACGAGGGAACACCCACCCTGCGACAGAACGCCCACATGAAACCTTACGCAGGTTTCATGTGGCGCAGGGCTTTACAAATTGACGCATCTGCCTAGATGCGTCACGTTGTAAATAGGTCGCAGGGATGCGCCAGGTTTCCGCGCCGTTGCGTCACGCAACGGCGGCGTAAACGTGGCGCAAGTCCTTCATAAATCTGCCCCTTCATTTTTTATGTAAGAGCAGGCAGTGTTCCGTGGGATCACTGCCTGCTTTTAAAATATGATTTTCAAACACTGACAAAGGGGAAGGGGTCCCTTGGGGACCCCATACCATTCGCGAATGGGTTATCAACTACTTGGAGTAAGTGGTAAAATGCAATTTTTTTGTGACCACATTTCGGTCGCAAAACATGCCTACATATCGTTGTTATTCGGTATTAGGAAGGGACGCTCTAAACAGGCCCCTTCCTCATACCGAATCGCAAATCCCAATTTGTGATTTGGTAACAGGTTACCAAATAGCAATTTGGGTTTGATACATGTGAAAAGCCTTTTTTGCGTTCGCAAACGGGCCGATGCGAACTCAAAAAGTCTTCACACATGTGGCGCCAAAAGTATTGTCATTTAAATGTTAAACTATTGCAGATATAAACTGATAGTGTTCATTTCCTATCCAATGCTGCCACCGCCTGGTCTTAAATATACGCCGAAAAATGATTTTAACGTTATTTTCGTCCGCGAGAAAAGTACATATTGTGAAAGTGATAAAGCCATTTGTTAGTCCAGCTAATGTTCAGGTGATACAATTGCAATACTGTGTCTACAAATCAGATACTGCCTATTCTCCACACTGAAAATAATCACAGTCTGAAATAATTCAGGTCAGCTGCTACCTGTACGCTCTTGCTCTTGACTCGTCACTTTGTTAGGCATGTCACATTTCAATGTCGTTTCCGAGATAATCAGATAACAGTATAAGTACTTCTGCTTCTTATCTGGTACCTTAGTGTACATCGTCGTACAGTAGCCAATCACAATCCGAGCTTCACTTTTGTTTCCATTTTTAGAGTCGTGTGATTGGTTTAAGTATTTCCTAACACTCCTTTACCATACCTCTGGTATTTTTAATTTAACTAGGTCAAGATTACTGGCCAAGCCTATGCGGGATGAGACTGCTCAGATGCTGTCATACAGATTGTGGGACTAACAGAGACAGACAGAGAGAGACCTAGACAGACAGAATGGGACCCCAACATATGTAGAGATAGGTGATAGATAGATGGATAGATGGATAGATAGATAGATAGATAGATAGATAGATAGATAGATAGATAGATAGATCGATCGATCGATCGATAGATAGATAGATAGATAGATAGATAGATAGATAGATAGATAGATAGATAGATAGATAGATAGATAGATAGATAGATAGATAGATAGATAGATAGATAGATAGATCAGACTATTCATGCATATTACGTTCACTATTTTCTGTATATATTTAATGTAGGGCACGTCTCTGTGAACAAGATTGAACGGATTACAAATTTTGTACATGCCAGCTAAACAACACATGAGATGAGTTTATGATATTTGCCTGTTGTATGCATTTGAGAACCTGCTTCACAGACTTTGCCAAATATTTTGAAAAAGAGTCTGAAAACAGCACGGAGTTAGCCTTGTTGGCTCAGCGGAGCACTCCGCCACTTCTGAAAAGTAGGGCTGCATCGTATTTACGAGAATACGGTTCAACCCTGTTCTTCCTGCACTGGTGCTAATTTACCAGCCTAGCGCCAATGCAGGCACTCCTGCACCCTAGTGCAAGAGTGCCTGCGTCGTCGAGGGGAAGGATTATTTATGTGCAGGAAGGTGTCCCTTCCTGCACATAACAATCTGAAATAGCGTTCAGTAACTTCTATGTATGCAGCTTTGTGCAGCATACATAGAATTTCAGCTTCTCATTTTTTTTAATGATTCTTTATTTGCAGGAAGGTGTAAACAATCAATGGCACTTTGCTGTTCCTATGTGTGTTGCACAACGCAGCACACATAGAAACAGCTAAAACAAGGGGAACTAAAGCATTCCCCCTCGTGTCGCCAGGGTAAGATCAGGTTTTCTCTGGTCTTAATTTTGGCACTGCCCCATATTTACGCCACCCTTGCAAATATGGGGCAGCATCAAAATCAACGGGTGTTCCGGTGGAACACCCAACACAACAACCAGTGCCCGCCCATTTCACGCTAAGTCTAGTGTGAAAGGATGCCTTATTTACGAGGCAGCATTAAGCCACGTTAAGTTTCTGTGGCGATAGGGGCTTGTAAATATGCCCCTAAGGCTCGGAGTGAAACAGAGTCTTACCAATATATTTACTTTCAAGTGCAAAATGTTTTGCGCTGTACAGGTGCCCTTTTATTAGCACAAAACGCTTTTGTGATACTTTGTGTTGCTGTGCGACAAACAGCCATTACTGCAGTGCGACTGGAGCAAATGAGCACAAATACCCATAGGTACGGTGTAGAGGCAAATCTATTAACATAGCCAGATAAGGCTTCGGTCCAAAACGAACGCCTTCTTGAAGAAGATATCAACAAAGGGAAATATGTTTATTTCTCAAAGAAACACATGAATTGCATGTATGTTGAAGTGCACAGCATACATCCAATGCGTGAGATACTTCTGAGCTTGTATAGACACCGACATTTGTACTGGAAGTGTAGGCCACACTCACGTTTGCAGCATTGTGCGAGGGTGAGCATCACACAAGGCAGCCTTGTTGGAGCCCCATTGTAGGGGTTTGCATCAGCAGCAGGCCAATCTTAGTTGATGTTGATCTGTGCTGTGTCTTTCCATTGTTTACAGCTTTACATTTATTTGCTGTTCCACGTTGAAGAATTTATTAATCTGGCCAGAAGTATCAACTTGTACTACCTATGTTGCTTGGGGTATGTCGTATTGCATTGTACAGAGGATTTGTGTATGTTGCGATATTATCTACATTGGTCACTTATATTTATGGTCAACATTAGGACTTTATTATTCTTTTTTGGACTGGACGGTATCAGGTTCAAACAGTGTGATGTCACAAGGACTTACTTTTAAAATATGTTGTTAATACAGTTTGTATATATATTTATATATGTATGTTATGTGTTATTTGTATTTATACATGTGATGTGATGTGTATGTATTGGTGTTGTTTTCATTTATATGTATTTGTTTATATGTATGTGCTGTCTTGTGTCAATTATTTCAGCCCTGAAGAATTTCTTCTGTAAAGAGCGAAACGCGTTAGCTGATGTCTGACTGCATGCCTTACTATAAAGAATAAAAGAATTCTAAAGGACTTCCTTATTCACGTTTGGACTCATTTTTCCTGCACACCTTCTATTTTCATAAACTTCCTTGTCTGGATTTCCAATGGAGCCTAACTGCGGCAGACTTCCGAAGTGTAATACACAGGACATATACATTGACTAAACTGGGATTAAGGTGCTATTGTATAGTTGTGCTTACTGCTAAGTTCTTGCTGATCTGATAAATGTAGGGGAGTATTTACAACAGTTTGCTCAGGCGCTTGTGGGCTTTGTCAATACATTGCACCAAAACATTATATTTTGCACTGTATCTTGCCTGTGTAACATGACTTTTAATGTTGCACTCGTTATATGTTCGTACTCCTTAAAAATATGCCCCTTAAAAGGATCAAGGGGCATATTTACAAGAGCTTATAGCCACCAGAATGTCACTTTTTGTGACGTTTTGGTGGCGATAAGCCCTTCGTCTTATTGACAAGGCTGCATTTAGTCACTGAACACTGCCTTGTAAATAAGGCCCCCATTCACGCAGCACTAAGCATGAAATGGGCGTGCAATGGGTGTTGCGGGGTGCGTTCCATTGCAACACCCATTGCTTATTGATGCTGCCCCCAATTTACAAGGGTGGCATAAATAGGAGGCAGCGCCAAAAAGAAGACCAGGGAAAACCTGGTCTTAACCTGGCGAAATGAGGAGATTGATTAATTTCTCCTAGTTTTTGCTGTTTCTATGTGTACTGCAGTAAGCAGCACACATAGAAACAGCAAATCGCCACTAGTGATAGTTCATGTGCAGGAAGGTGTCCCTTCCTGCATATAAACAATCATTAAAAAATGACGAGTTACAATTCTATGTTTGCTGTATAAAGGAGCAAACATAGAAGTTACAAATCACCATTGCTGACTGTTTATGTGCAGGAAGGGACACCTTCCTGCACATGAGCAACCATTCCCCGCATCTCAGACCCCCATGCACCGTTAATGATTGTTCATGTGTTACCTACGTTGTCTCTAGGCAGCTAAAATTAGTGCCAACGCTTTCGGAAATGAAGGGGTGTGCTGCTTTCTTGCAAGTACGACGCATCCCTGCAACTTCAGAATAGCAGAGCATGGCGTTAGCAATTTTGGCTTAACGCTGTGCTCCCTTACCCTTATTCTCTTGTAAATATTCTCCCAAGTCCTACATATTCCTGGCATGACTGACAGCAGTTACATGTTTCCTCTAGCATAGGATTTATAATCCACACGTGACATTTATGGCTTGCATAAGAAGGGAAGTGGGAATGTAGGTTAGTAAGACATACTCTTACTTGCAGAGACCCATAAGTCTTATGTTTGGGAAAATGTGTTTTTCATACAGTGTTGCTGTTTTGCTGTAGGGTTATGAAAAAATGAATCTGTACCGTCATTGCAATTTACACCGCTCTGGACGTATTTGCACTTCCCCTAATTATAGCATCGTGCTACCAAAGATGACGCTACACAGAATTGTATATTTACACGCTCTTTATTTAGCTTCCTCTAGGTTCCCCGTCCCTACTCTAACTGTCCCCAGCTCGTCCCCCCGTAGCTCCTCCTCTTCCCGTTCCTCCCCTTAGCTCCACCCTGACCACTAGACTGCATCACGACACTACATCTCCCCCCTTGTTAACGAAATGAAAATTAGAGTCCAACATTTTTAGAATTCCTGGATCAGTCACACGAGTCCACGGGCTGTTCGTTTGAGCTATGGAGATGTATCTCAGCTTGCGTTGTGTGGCTTTCTGTCTCCTTGACGAAAGCATCCGTCATTACAAGAGTGCATCTTTGTATTTGCACGAATTCTCGTGTGAGGTGCATGTGCTCCGATTCATGGTGGTCTTCACTCAACTTCTGAGTGATCCATTCACTTTCAGTGTCTGAGGTGTCTGTGAAGGACTCCGCTTGATATCCACAGTCTGTCCTCCTTTGTGACTCTCGTTCAAGTGATGCTCGACCTCTTTTCTGAGGGGATGTTGTTCTGGTTCTCTTCCGAGCGCCCGCATGTATTTTTATTTCTTTTTGTCTTGTCTGGTCGAAAACAACACAGTCTTCCTGTTCAGAGTCCTGGATACCTGACGGTAGGGTAATATCTGAAGAGATCATCTTGGTATGGTTTGGGGACTGATTTGCTGTCTCTGGTTGTCTCATCCACTCCCGCTCACGACTGTGACTGGTGGACCCTGGGACCGGCTGGGTATTTGTATGTTCCTTTCTCATCCGATGATGACCTGTCTCTATTGACGCGTCTTGCTTCCTTTGCAGATCGACTGGCTGGTCCGTTTCCATCTGATTAATCATGGCCACTATATCTGTTTTCCTTTTGTAGGACCTTTGAGTCAGCCTCGCTGCCCCCATCCGGGGTGACGGTGTAGTAGTTATGTCTTGACACGCCTGTGACTGACATGACAGGTCGTCTGGTGTAGTGATTGAGTGTTCATGGACATTGATGTGAGACGTGTTGCTCTTGACGGGAGAAATGTCCCTTAGTTCTCTGGTATGTTTGGGTGATTGACGCCATGGCCGTTGTCGGGACCACGACTCTGTCGACTCGAAAGATCGGACTGACATGCTTTCTGAATCAGAGGAGTTCTCTTTCAATTTCCTTTGAGAACGTTCCTGTGAGAATACCTTAGGGGGTGGACTTCTGAAATGGGTAGTCTGTGACGAGCTGCTTTCCATGTCAGAGTTGTCTTTGAGGCGTTTCTCCGGGTATCTTTCTCGAGGTGTCTTTGTTGTCAGTGCACTGGAGTAGTTGTTTGATAACCGCGTACTTATGTCTTGAGTTTGATTCCAAGGTATTTCGTTTCTGCATCTCTCGCCTGATGGTAATGACCTCCTCTCCGTTTCTTCATTATTTTGGATGTCATGAATGCGTTTGTCTTCCCCTTTTCGTTGTTTGGGTGAATCAGTCCATCTTATGCAGTTCCCTTCCTCTTCACACTTGTTTGATGTACTGACATCTGTGTTACCGGTGTGGTGTGTTCTCCTGTTTGATGTCTCCTCGGACTCGTCTCTCGACCAGTGAGATACTTGTGTGTGGTCGTGAACCGATTTCCAGTGTTGACTTGATTGGTTCAGTCTTCTATGTTTTGCCTTTCTTGCGCGTTTGTTGGACAGACTGTCATTTGGTCCATTGGTGCGATCTGAACTACTTGACCCTTCCTCTGCTTCAGAACCGTTTGCTCCATCTGTTGACTGGCTTCTGTAGATTGAATAACTCCTTGAGGTTATATCAGTGTCACTATCACAATCCGAACTCATCCTGGTCTTTCGGGTTGGTGACTCGGAGTGGTTCATGACGCTTTGTCTCTTCTTTTGTCTTGGCTCTGATCTGCCTTCACCTTCCCTTGTTTTGGTTCTGTTTGATATGTCTCTTGCTTCGAGCCGCACTCCGACCTCGGCCCCTCTGATAATTCTCCTTAGCGACCACTGCCCCTGAAGGATCTTGCGCTTCGTGTCTGCATTTGAACAGCCTTCAATTATCCGAAGTCGAACGGCTTCTTCATTTGTGAAGGTATCGAAGTGGCAGGAAGCTAAATAAAGAGCTTGTAAATATACAATTCTGTGTAGCGTCATCTTTGGTAGCACGATGCTACAGCTGGCGACGAGGGTGGGATGGTGAAGCCTGCCACCCTGAACCCCTGGAGACAAGTACCCGTCCCAAGCAGCACACCGGAAAAGTCGCCGTCGCGACACGTGTGCCTGGAAGAAAACCGCCGCCAAAAGGAAGAGGCCAGCGGTGAAGTGAACGCGCCGCATTTTGCGACGGAATCAGCCGATCGTCAAAGCCCAGCGAGTGAAGCGCGGTCGAGCGCTGAGGTGATTTAGCGGAGGAAGCGCTGCAGAATACCAGCATCGGGTGCTCACCCCAGATGCGTGACCAATTGCGGGAGAGGTAGCGACATCGGGAGCTCACCCCGGTCCTACCTGTGCGAAGGAGATCCTGCGTGGGAGAAGCGGTGGAAGGTGAAGGCCCCAGCACCCGGCGTGAGTCTCATCAGCCCGGTGAGTGTCTAGAACCGGCCGATGACTGTAGTGCCGTGGAGGGAGCCAAAATCTCGTGGGAAACGAGATTTCAAGCGCGGCGGCCATCTTGGAGTCAGGCTGTCCCCACCAATCCCCTATCGAGGCCTAGAAGCGGCCATTTTGGAGTCAGGCAATCTCCAGTAGGAATGAAAACAAGCATTGGCACCTGTGTTGAAAAGCAAATGTGTTGAAATTAGCAAATGTAAAAAGGATAAAAGAAAACAAGCACAGACAAGTACAAGAGGTAGATAGAAGCAACAAGTGAACACAAACAAGCACAAGCAAATGTGAGAGGTGCACAAATACAAACACGCACAAGATAAGGCAAGAGGTGGAGTGAAAAACAAGCATAAGCGAATGCACGAGACAGACACAAAACAAACACGAGTGAGTGCAAGAGGTGCAACAAGAAAACAAGCACGAGTGAACGCAAGAGACATCAAACAAGCACGAGCACATGCAAGAGGTGCAGTAAGAAACACACACAAATAAATGCAAATTTCACGTGCGAACAAACATGAGCAACCGCAAGTCTTGAAGGAAACAAGCACTGGTGGATGGAAACGAACAAACACTGATAAGTTCAAAGTGGTAGCAATCCCACAAGCATTGGTAAATGCAAGAGACAGATAAAGGCAACAGTAAAACCACAACAGCACAACAAGCACAAGCAAGTGCAAGGGTTCACAATAAATAATCACGAACGAAGGTAAAGAGAAAACAAGCATGAGTCGATGCAAGAGGCTAAACAAGTAAACAACCACAAGTACATGCAAAAAGTGCAATTTGTAGACAAGCACAAGCAGATGCCGGAAACACAAATGTAACAAGCACGAGCAAAAGACAAGTGCCATTCAGCACCACGTGAAGACAAACAATTAAAAGTAACGGGAGCTAAGGAAATGAATGATCCAGAAGCACAAGTGGAAAAATGTCAAGGAAGCCCTCTCCCATCAACGAAGTGATTGGATAACCTACACTAGTTCAGAAAAGACACATGAGTGAACTGGATGTCAAATGTGCCAGGCACCATCGCGGAAGAGCCACCAACCACCTGCAGCCACCATACAACTCTAAAGAAAGCGAGCCACGCGTATTGTATCGGAGTGGTGGCCATTCGAAACTCAAGAAATTCAAGCTTCATTAACGAGCGCTGATCGAGACAGTTGCGAAGCTTATCAACCTACAAGGAAACACCCAGACCAAGGATCTCGGCCGAAGGTGATCAGCAAATAAGACAGGAAGCAAAGTGAACAATCCTGCACCGGCCACAGACGGAAACTCTCCTCCCTCATGGCAATGGATGCAGCAACCCATCGGTCCAATCCCTGCATCGAAGTACCGCCCCCGGTGACACAGACTGACAGTCAGAATTTGGGCCCCAAGTGGAACCGGTGGCTGGAATCATTGGACGATTTCCTCGATGCAATCGGTGAACGAAGAGATAGAAAATGTCTGACACTACTCCTCCAGCTGGTAGGCCATGAGGGTCGACGCTTAGTCAGAACATTCCCTGAAAAGGACACAGAGACCTATGAGAGACTCCAAAAGAAGCTACGTACTCATTTCCATGCACCGGTAGACGTGGATCATGCTCGCATCGCCTTCACCACAGCACGGCAGGAACTAGGAGAACCATTGCCACAATTCGTCGCCAGCTGTAGCATCGTGCTACCAAAGATGACGCTACACAGAATTGTATATTTACAAGCTCTTTATTTAGCTTCCTCTAGGTTCCCCGTCCCTACTCTAACTGTCCCCAGCTCATCCTCCCCCGTAGCTCCTCCTCTTCCCGTTCCTCCCCTTAGCTCCACCCTGACCACTAGACTGCATCACGACACTACACTGATGTATCCGTAGAAGTCTAGATTTATAATTTTCTGGACCCATTCATACTCTCTATATGTGTTCATTCGGGTCTTGATTTATTCTTACCTCCGAGATTTATCTTTACCTCTCTAGCAGGGCCAGACTGGGAACTCAAAGCAGCCATGGTGCATACCAAGAGCAGTGAGCGAGCCTGACCACTACAAAAGGGAGCTGGGAGGGTTCTCCCCCACAAGAACATTTGGGAAAAGATGGTGCATTCTACAAAAACATTTTTCTATATATATTTAATTGTATTCGTTTTTAAAGCATATTACATTATTGCCTTACTGTGCACCAGGATACAACAATCTTTGTTGCGTCTCTTCAATGATTCCACCACTATCAGCCTTTAATAGTGACTCTCATCTCTCCATATTCAGTACCTCCAGGGGGTCCCCTCCGGCACTCTGCATGGGTGGCAGGATTCTGATGTGAGAGCTCCTGGCTGGGACCAGAGTGTGGGGTGCTCCCTCCATGTACTGTGCAACGGGCCCTCTAAAATTTCATTACCCCACTGTCCATAGTCCCTCTCACATGTATTTCATCTCTTTTATAGCACCTCTCATATCAGTGTAGGGAGTGAGAGCACTTTACATCACGCACACATGCAGAAGAACGAAACAATGAATAATACATGTGCAAATCAGTGTACGGAAAATGTAACGTAAGGCAAATGGGACTACAAGGTGTAGGATTCACAAGTCATCCATACTGGTAGGAATCTTTTAAGAGTGCTTGTTCTGGAGAAGCTCAAACTCGGGATTCAGAACATAACACAGTGGTTAGGGTTTATTCACACCTCTCTAGGTTTAGTCATACCTGTCTAGATGTTTCAATATGTCCCTTGAAAAGTTCACATCTATTTGATTTTAACTTTAAATCTGTTCATACGTTTCTGAATTCATGAGGATTCCATGTTGCATATCGCGCAGGTTTCTATAGGTAAGAGCCAACATCTTTTTAATAAAATAATGTGTCATAATAACACTTTGGCATTGCTAGATTTAGTCCTGTCCGAAATATCAGAAATCAATGGAAAACAAGAGCATATAGGAATCTAAAGGGGCCAAATATTATCGCATCATCAGATACCAAAAGGGACTTATGGTTTCATTCAAGGTCCACAGAGGTCTGGAGGGGGAATTTGTCGAAAACAGGAACATGAAAGTAGCAATAGTAAGGTCAAGGGCGGCACTTCTGGGGCAAAGAAGGTAGTGTAAGTATATAAACACCACATAAGCACCTGGTATCTGCCTGGCAATGTCTCTTGTTAGTTTGTCTTTCTACCGTATCAATCAGTTCATCATCTGGTCTCGTCTTCCATACACTTTGTTATTTTCAGGTCTCGCCTATGTAGCGTGCATGCGCTACACAGGAGACCTTTGACCTTGCCAGGTAGGTCGCTCCCCCACTGCACAGCTCCGCCTGTGTTTCCTGGCCACCGCTGCTGCTGCTAGTTAGCTCACCCTCTGCCTGCTCTCTCTGTACCCCGCTCTGCCTCTGTGCCCGTTTTGCTTTCTGTGCCCGATCTGTCATTCCCGAGTGTTGCGCTTGCCTTGTGTACCCCCGTGTGCTCCCAACCCCATGACCTTGCCTCTGCCTTCTGTGCCCTGATTCCTGCCCAGTTGCCCCAGGCAACTTCGCCACTACAGATTTCCGCCGCTGCATCCCCTGCGGCCCCGACCCCTCACTGCCCAGTCGCTGCTGCCCCTGCCTCCCACCTCCCATCTGCTCCTCCCTCCCACCTCCTCATATATGGTGCCAGCTGCGCTGCCACGCAGCAGGCGCGCCACTGGCGTGCCGAAGGCATGCCTAAGGCAAGCCTGTCTGCGCCCGTCCACGCCCGACCGCGCCAGGACCGCGCTTGGACCACGCCCAGTACCAGAACCCCTGGTCTTCGCGCCCCCATGCCCGCCACAACGACCGCCACCGCTAAGATGCCACCACACTCCATGCACTTAACCCCGGACGGACGACCCACACCTGCTTCAGGGCCGCCCGAAGTGCACCCATGGTCCCTTCACCTGCCGGAACTGCAACTACACCAGCCTCCGAGCCGTCAAAGTACCTGCCAAGAAGGACCTCAACCACCTCAGATGCATCCTACTGAACACCCGCTCCACACACAAATATGCCATTGATCTCTGGGACCTGCTCAACACATCATCACCGGACGTAGCCTTCCTGTCAGAGATCTGGATGAACGACTCCTCCGCACCCAACATCACCATAGCCATCCCAGATGGCTATAAGATCACCCGCAGAGACCGCACCAATAGAGTAAGAGGAAGAATCGCCATCGTCCACAAGAACACCTTCAGGGTCTCGACCAGCACCGGCGACACTCTCTGCACCGCCGAACACTTGCACTTCCATATCCACATGGACCCCAACACCACCCTAAGAGGCACCCTCATCTACAGACCTCCCGGACCCCGACCCCAGTTCAGCGACGCCATCGCCGACTTCATCAGCACGCATGCCCTGACCTCCACCGACTACATCCTCCTCGGAGACCTGGATTTTCACCTGGAGAACAACAACGATAGCAACTCCGCCACCCTGATCGACAACCTCGCCAACCTAGGACTAAGACAGCTTGTCACATCGCCGACCCATTCCACCGGCCACACGCTAGACCCCGTCTTCTCCTCAAGCTCCCACGTCTCCTTCAGCCACACCACCAAACTCCTCTGGACCGACCACCACTGCATCCACTTCACCTTCCAGAAACCCACCACACACCACCGCACCCAACAGATCCCACCCCGCTGTTGGAATAAAGTCACCGAAGACCAACTACAAGCAAACCACGCTCTCAGACTCCAACACCGACGACGCTGCCCACAACTTCAGACGATGGGTAGACGACTGCGCCAACACCCTCACCCGCTGAGAAAACCCACCTATAGAGACACCAGCAAGAGAGCCAGCTGATTCACCCCGGAACTCCTAGCATCCAAGCGTACCTGCTGGAAACTAGAGAATAAATGGCACAGCGAAAAGACATCGGATAACCACGCAGCACTCAAAGACTCCATCCACAACCACCATCACCTCATCAGGTCCGCCAAGAGGATCTCCTTCAAAGACCGCCTTGACAACAACGCACACAACAGCAAAGAGCTCTTCAACATAGTGAAGGAACTCTCTAACCCCAGTTCCAGCACCAACGCCATCCTACCATCGCAAGCCCTGTGCGACTCCCTCGCCTCCTTCTTCCACAGCAAGATCTCCGACATCCACGACAGCTTCAACATCCAAATAGTCCCTACAGACATTGACACACCAGACTCTCCGCCCACCATCGACCACGACCCCCTGACAGCATGGGTCAATGTCAACATCGATGACACTATCAAGACCATGAGCACAATCCACTCCGGCTCCCCGTCAGACCCTTTCCCGCACCACATCTTCAACAAAGCCAGCAGCTCCATCGCCCCCAACCTGCGTAACGTCATCAATCTCTCCTTCGAGACCGCAGCCTTCCCAGAGAGCTGGAAGCACACCGAGAT
Organism: Lissotriton vulgaris; assembly: GCF_964263255.1. NCBI lineage: Eukaryota > Metazoa > Chordata > Amphibia > Caudata > Salamandridae > Lissotriton > Lissotriton vulgaris. The sequence continues at coordinate 2,079,817,488 of NC_141689.1, read as the reverse complement.
CAACGCCTTACTCAAAAAACCCAAGGCGGACCCGAGGGACCTCAAGAACTTACGGCCCATCTCCCTGCTCCCGTTCCCAGCCAAGGTCATCAAGAAGATCGTCAACAGACAGCTAACCCGATACCTCAAAGAAAACAGCATCCTGGACCCATCCCAGTCAGGGTTCCGCAGCAACCACAGTACAGAGACTGCCCTCATCGCGGCCCCCGACGACATCAGGACCCTGCTGGACATTGGCGAGACCACAGCCCTCATCCTGCTGGACCTCTCTGCCGCCTTCGACACGGTCAGCCACCGTACTCTACGCGCCCGCCTCCATGATGCAGGGATCCAAGACAAGGCCCTGGAATGAACCACCTCCTTCCTCTCCGGCAAAACCCAGAGAGTCTGCCTCCCCTCATTCTGATCCGAAGCCTCCGAGATCATCTGCGTCGTACCCCAGGGCTCTTCCCTGGGGTACGACATTTACATGGCCCCGCTTGCACGCATCGCCCAACAGCACGACCTCAACATAATCTCCTATGCTAATGACACTCAACTGATCCTCTCCCTCACCAAGGGCCCCCTCACCACCAAACCCAACCTCCACGAAGGAATGAAGGGAGTCGCCAACTGGATGAGGAGCAGCCGACTAAAGCTGAACATGGACAAGACGGAGGTCCTCATCCTCGGCTCCAACCCATCAGCCTGGGACGACTCCTGGTGGCCAACGGCACTGGGGGCAGCCCTGACACCCACCGTCCACTACAACCTGGGAGTCATTCTTGACTCAACGCTCTCCATGGCCAAGCAAGCCAACGCCGTCTCCTCCTCCTGCTTCAACACCCTCTGCATGCTCCGCAGGATCTAAAGGTGGATCCCAACAGATACTAGAAGAACAGTCACCCAGGCCCTCGTCAACAGCAGACTCGACTATGGAAACACCCTCTACGCTGGAGCCCCGGCCAAGCTCATCAAACGACTGCAATGCATTCAAAACGCCTATGCACTCCTCATTCTCGATGTACCACGCCACAGCCACATCACACCCCACCTGAGAGGCCTGCATTGGCTCCCCGTCGAAAGGAGTAGCTCCTTTAAACTCCTCATCCATGCACACAAGGCACTCCACAAGACCGGCCCAGCCTACCTCAACAGACGACTCCTCTTCTACGTCCCTAACCGCCAGCTCCGCTCCACCGACCGCGCATCCGAAGAACAACCACCGGCTGCAGATCCTTCTCCCTCCTTGCCGCCAAGACCTAGAACTCCCTCCCACTCAGCCTACGACAGACCCAAGACCTGCCGAGCTTCACGAGGCTACTCAAGACCTGCCTGTTTGACCAGTAGCGGCACCCCCCTCCCTTTCCCCCCCTCCAGCGCCCTGAGACCCTTGCCGGTAAGAGGTGCGCTCTACAAATTACATGATTGATTGATTGATTGATTGAGATCTTTAGCCGCTGTACAGCTCTTTTTCCAAGCACATACTCATGCTTGTGGTAGCATACAGCTTGCGGGAGTGCGCAGCGGCGCGCCACAAGCACAAGTGTGTGCTTTGAAAAAGAGCAAACAGCTGCTGCTTAGCACGCACGCGTGTGCACTCCGCCACCCCACCCACCCCTCCCACTTATTTACTTCTTCAAGCCTCAAGGCTCAAGCCCACCCAGCTGCAAGAGTTGTCTCCTGTGTGTGCGCGCGTGCACTCACCCCACCCCTCCCACTTTTTACTTCTTCAAGCCTCAAGACTCTATCCCGCCCAGCTGCAAGAGTTGTCTCCTGTACCCATATTCCATTTTGCAACTTATATAATTGTGCTATGTGCTGCGAAATGGTTTATCCAAAATAATTAACTACAGAAATATACTTAAACCGCAAGTTGTTAAGCCTTCTATTCCAGGACCAAATGGCTCAGTGCGTTTTAACATGCAATGTTTCCCGGAAAAGGACCCTCCAGGCTGTGTATTGTTCCAGTCCAGAACAGCAAAGGGAGGGCCCACGGGTAATTCTGACTAGGATCTAAAGATGCCTGTGCCCACATTCTTCGAAAGAGTATCTGTTGGACTTGCCCCTTAGGGCGGGTTCCCCCCTAATCTTTTTGCTTTTATTTGTGACCCTGTGTTAGTGATTTTTGGGTCTCTGCGCACTTTTCCCTGGGTCCCAGAGTGAAAGTGTGTGCGTGTAGTATGGCTGGCCTGCCCTCCCATAGGAATGCATGGGGAATGTGTGTGTCCCTAGTAGTTCCTGATGTGTGGGGAGTGCAGGCTCGAGTTTGGTATGTGTGAACTCGTGAGAATGAATGCTGCACAATGGTATGTGCGGTTTGTATGTGTCTAGAAGGGAAGTGCTACTTCTGGACATTGATGTGTGTGTGCAGTGAGGGTGCTGGAGCGTGATTGGCTGGAGCTGGCTGGCATGCCAGGCTCCAGGAAGTCTGGATGGGTCTGCCCGGTGGTGAGTGTGAGATTAGCATGAGTGATGTGTGGGAAGAGTGTACCTGTGTCCTGGATGGGCTGGGTTTTCCCCACACAATGCTGGCTCCGCCCCCCCCTGTGGTGTGTCTAACGACCCTAGCCTCCCCAGTGAAAGAAAGGGGTGGTTGGGCCATCAAGGGTACTCCCAAACCAGCTGCGACTGGTTTCTCCTCCACCCTGCACCTCCAACCAAAGGATTTAGCTGTATAAAAATGGGGCTGTGTCCCCATGAATGTGTTCTCCTTTCTGTTCCTGCCAGAGGGGGCTGTTGCTGCTGCTGGGGCCAGGAGGACCGCCACTTGGACTGTCTCCCTGCCTGGAGACCCAGTGTGCTGGCTCTGGCCCAGCCTTGCCCCCCCTGCCTGCCTCCAGCCCCTGCTGGAGCTTGTGCTGTGCTTACAGAGCTGAGAGCGCTGCTCTCTGTCCTTCAGCGCTGGGGAGCGCTGGAATCCCTTGCCTAGATGTAAATAAACAACAGGGGGTGGTGATGGACAGAGTTTCTGAATTAAGCAGAATACTCTCACCCAGTCAAGAGATCAGGGTTTATTCCAACACTGTTTTTTAGCTCACTGCACCATCCCAGCTCAGAACCTGGCTATATGCAAATTAGTCTGTCCCTGGCCAAGTGTATCATGGGAACAGGGCAAACCAAACTACCAAGCCAATTCTTTCACTGGGTAGGAAACAAGCTACCGGGGACCGGTTTCTGGCATTTCAGCCGTCTTTGGCCCGGCTTGCTTGAATCCTGATGGTGCAATGAGCTAGGGACTCACGTCTGAGTATACCCTTCCACGCTTATGGTGGACAAAATAATTAAACAACAGGGGGTGGTGATGGACAGAGTTCCTTACACCTCTGAATGAATGTTATGCATTGCATCATGTGTTATGTTCTTACACCCCTACAGGTATTGTGATACTTAGGTGGTTGTTTTTCTCCTAGTGCAGGTGGTGCTAGTGAGGTCCTGGTTCCCAGTAGTTACTGGTGGTGTGCTATTGTGTGCTACAGTGATTTTACATTCTATTGTTTTTACTCTAAAAGTGTTACTTCTAAAAGTGCATACACTTGACAGTGGTCCAGGTGGCCCTGTCCTGTACATTATCCCCTGTAAATTCTGCCCGTGCCTCTGGCACAATGTAAAGTGTGTGTTTTATCTAATGTATGTTTATTGTAATACAAAGGCTATTTTTTATATAACCTTGTGTGGAGTTTCCTTTGTGGTGGGTCCTGGGTGTTGTTGCTGGGGTGCGTGCGCAAATACTTAACTTACATCGCCTCCAAGTTTAGCCTTGCTGCTCGCGCCACGTTACCTAGAGGGTGAGCAGGGGTTATCTTGGCGTGTAACTCCCTTGCCCTGACTTGGGAGTGGTGGTCTCTGACTGACTTTGGCGAAAGCTCTGGCCAGCCGGGGATCCCATTTCCAACAGTATCCCAGCGCCCCTTCTGCTCACCACCCTTTCTCATCCAAAGTTTGGTTTTAGGTGCACATCTGCTAACTTTAATTCCATTTCAGAATTAGAACGCAGCTGCTTTGCAACATGTAACACTTTAAAAATGTAAACATTTCTTCTATGGCGTCTTAGAGCTGAGATGATGCTCGACCATGACTCAGCAAGGTGGGCTCCGAGAGGCATCTCTTCTCCGATCCTCTGGTCCAACTCTACCCTGCTTTAACTCTTCTCCGGTCGCATTTCTTTCTCCACCATTCCCTTTCTTCTCCCCCTCATCTCTGCTCTCTGCAGCCCTTTAATGGGCATCCTTTAAGCCCACCCCTTTCTTTCCCTCTTATCTTCGTTTCCATTTTCAATACCCATACCACTCCTCTTGCCTGCAGGGCCTTAATTAGGGCAGTTTAGCTGTTAGTGGTGTCTTCCGGGAGGTTGTACCATGGGCGTGACCGAGGAACAAACCAGCCCGGGGAAAGGAAGCAGACGAGCGGACTTTTGCCAACTGTGAAACATTAAACTGTTGCATGGCTAATAGAATTTTGTTGCGCTATTTATAGTGAGACAATTCTCTACATAATGCCACATTCTTGATGCTCATTTGGCTTTTCCTCCTTTACGGTGGCCCATATTTACGTGCATTGAGCTTGATATGGTGAATTTGAATTCTTCCTTCTTTATGGCCCAAAATTAACGCATATTGATTTCACTTCCTCACACATTAGTGGACCTACTTATTGTGAAGCGATTTCTATATGTAGTGATTCTCACATGGCGCTTCTTTACTTCCGAGCAACTACCTGGGTGGCTCACTCCTGGCACCTTTAATTGTTGCGTACTTCCGACCTCTGGGTGAGACCCTACGCCATTTCCTGGACCCGTATGTAGTGACCCAGAGTCACAGTTAGCATTCTAGTGCTCAGGATGTAATTACACTGAACACCCACCCACCACTGATGTCACTGGTCAGGTGACACAGCTATAATAAAAGTGGCTGGGCGCACGTGCTCTGGGCCAGTTGCACCCAGTATTCAGTGTGTCTGCATGTCCTGTTATTTCCAGCATGAGGGCCTAGGGCCCGATCCTACACCGTACACACACGTGCTTCCTCCACCCTCTCTCTCTCTACCTCCACCCTCTCTCTGTCTCTACCTCTCTCTCTCTCTTCCTCCACTCTCTCTCTCTCTACCTCTCTCCCTACCTCTCTTCCTCTACCCTCTCTCTCTACCTCTCTCTACCTCTCTACCTCTCTGTCTTCACTGCTCTACCTCTCTCTCTCCCTCTCTCTCTACCTTTCTACCTCTCTCTCTCTCTCTACCTCGCTCTACCTCTCTACCCCTCTCTCTCTACCTCTCTCTCTCTCTCTCTCTCTCTCTCTCTACCTCTACCTCTCTCTACCTCTCTACCTCTACCGCTCTCTCTTCCTCTACCTCTCTACCTCTACCTCGCTCTACCTCTCTACCCCTCTCTCTCTCCCTCTCTACCTCTCTCTCTACCTCTCTCTCTCTTCCTCTCTACCTCGCTTGCTCTACCTCTCTACCTCTACCTCTCCACCTCTCCCTCTCTACCGCTCTACCTCTCTCTACCACTCTCCCTCTCTCTCTACCTCTCTCTCCCTACCGCTCTACCTCTCTCTACCTCTCTCTCTGCCTTTCTACCTCTCTCTCTCTACCTCTCTCTCTACCTCTCTACCTCTCTCTCCCTCTCTACCTCTCTCTCTACCACTCTACCTCTCTCTCCCTCTCTACCTCTCTCTACTTCTCGCTCTCTACCTCTCCCTACCTCTCTACCTCTCTCGCTACACCTCTCTCTACACACCCCTCTCTCTACACCCCTCTCTCTACCTCTCTCTCTACCCCTCTCTCTCTACACCTCTCTCTCCACCCCTCTATTTACCCCTCTCTCTCTATCCCTCTCTCTACCACTCTCTCTACCCCTCTCTCTACACACCTCTCTCTACCAACCTCTCCATACACACCTCTCTCTCTCTACACACCTCTCTCTCTCTATCTCTAAGTGTCAGCCGGCGCCGGATAGAACTGTTTGTCCTTTTTTTTTAAAAAAAACAAGCATTGTCATAGCCAAAAGGGCTAGTCTTGGGGGCCGTAAAGGTGTTTTGCCATGCAACAGTTAATGTTGTTGCACCAAGGATATTGTGCTGCATAACTAAATACTTATAAGGTCCCAAAAGTGAGACCTATTGGCAATGCCAATGCTTGTTCTTTTTTAGTTTCCCATCCCTTCTTATGCAGGACTGTGCTCTTTTCCTTAGTCAAGAAGAATTTTCTTTAGCATCTCATTTGCCTGCTTCAGCACCTTGGCATCCTGCTTACTATACTACTGTTGGTTTCATGTTAGCTGCTGCCATTTATGCTCTTCTTCTCGTCTACCTGGTAGGACCTAGGCTCAACACAGCCTGAAGGGGAAGCTGACATTTCCAGATTTATGTGCCTTACATATACAGAAATCTCAGAGAAGTATTATTTCCTAAAATTCTATTCTTGTCTTCTTGAGGTTATGAGTGGTGGTTCTGCAAAAGTCATAGCACAAGCTATTTTGAAAATTCAAAGTGACTTAGACACTTTTCAGTAGGAGTGGGCAGTATTGCTTTCAAGAATTCTTCAATTAATGTTGACCACTCAGGAAGGAAATTCCTTAAATCTCTATCTTGACTTAAGAACACCAGCTGACAGGGGTACCAATGAGCTGAGTTCACTAGCTCCAATAAGAGTGAAAGCACACTGGGAAGTGTGATGGGAGTGGCTAATATATTAGCACCACCTGAGAAGCTGACGGTAAACCATAGTTGTGGAAATCCTTTACTGCACAATGCTAGTTACACCTCTCAACCAGAGCTCATAATTTAACCAGAGACAAATTAGCTTGAACAATGCCTCTTATCCTGTATGAACTCTAATAGCTTTCTAATTATGATCAATTTATTAAACAATTTGAAGCTGTCTTTGATCAAAGTCAAACTAAGGAAGCTGAGGGAAAGTTAAAGGATGCCTTATCTAGGGTCAGAAATCGAATGGCTATCTTAGCATCCCTCATATATCTAACATTGAAAATTGATGTGCAGCAAATGAACTAGAAAAGTGAGAAATGGCGAAGCTAATGCCAAAGTTTGTGGACAGTTCTAAGAGTAGAAACAGACTCAGAGTACTCAGCTGAAAAACCTATGAATCATAAGGGTGCTTAATAGTGAAGTAAAAGAAAGATGTTGTAAAGGACATTTGTGGCAAGTCAGTTAATTTTGTTAATAACTGTCCCTCTATATAGGCTCAACCTTAAAGGACAGATGGAGGTTGAGTTTAAGTGTTTATATAATTTGGTGGCAATACAAAGTCTGACTTCTATATAAATGTAATATTAACAACGACAAGTAGGCTAATGGAAATCTATTCTCTGATCTATCCAGGGGTTGTTGGCCACTTTACGGACACTACCTTCCAGAGAGAAACAAACATTTGACATAGGACAAAGAAAGACCTGAAGAAATCAAAGGCATTGTTACAACCTCTTTTACAAGAGGAGCAGTATGTAAAGAAGACAGAGCGTTACTTATGTGTACACAATCAGGACATGTGGAGTACATACACGTTGACATCATTATGATTCAGCTTTTGCAACAATATCAGGAATTGCTAATTCGCAGATTGATGGGAGACTCCACTTATCGAATTCTGTTCAGCCTTCTGCCAAGAGAATTGCTACCCAACCAGAGACATGAGTGTAAAGTGACCATTAACTTGCTTTAATTTGAAAAACGTAAACTTAAAACAGCCTCTGAAAACAAATATTGTGGAGGAGAAAATTACAACTGCTTACCAAAATGTCAAAGATGTGTTTAGCAGAAAAAGGCAGATATTCCGCCAGCCAATCCTGAATATGGCTGTGTCATTGATTTCATACCCGAGGATCATATTCCTCATGGAGGGATTTATCCTCTGACAGTGAAGAAAGACAAGGGGCCTCATTTATGAAAAGTGACGCATCGCTGTGTGAAAAAAGCCATGCGTCACTTTCAATGCGCCCTCCTTGCGACATGCTGGATGCGTCATATTTACAGTATGATGCATCATGTCGCAAGGAGTTACAGATAAGTCCGCATTTCGGACGTATCTGTAGGGGCAAAAATGACGCATTGCTGGAGTGTGTCACAAAAGTGACGCAACTCCATCAATGGGTCATTTCACATGGCAAGTCCCATTTCAAATGTACCTGCATCAGTCTTATGCCTGGTGTGAGGCAGGCGTAAGATATTGACGCATTTGCGTCCTAGAAGTGACACAGTGAAATCTCATAGATTTCACTGCGTCACTTCTACAAGGCTAATTTGCGTCAAAACGGCCACCCTGCATACATTATACCTGGCACAGGTATAATGTGGCGCAGGTGTTTACAAAGTGACACATCTACCTAGATGCGGTACTTTGTAAATATGACGCAACATGGCGCATTTTTTTACACCGCTGGTGCGTCACTTTTTGTGGCGTAAAAATGATGCAAGACCTCATAAATAAGGCCATAGGTGTTAAAACAATACCTCAAGGAAAACCTGGAAAGAATTTCATTCACCGTTCGACATCCCCTGCAGGGGCTTCAAACATCTTTATATTGAAGCCAAATGGAGAATACAGATATTTTACTGTTATCAAGAGTTAAAAGCCGTTGCTATCAGAAACCTGGTGCTATATCAGAAAAAATACCTGTTTAGATCTTAGAGAGGTTACAATTTAATGTAACTTAAAAGCTCCCTTGAGCAGTGGGCTGACGAGCCTAGGATCCTGAACCTACGCGCCTGAGTGGTACTATACCTGGCAGATATTGGCAGCCATCGGCAACCCCAGAACATGGCCTATCCCTGCTGATGAGGGGTGATACCCCGAAACACGTGTCCAGGGATGGCGAAGACAGCGAGGATAGCAGAAGATCGAAAGATGATGCATCGCAAACATGTTACTCCATTGACCAGAGTCCTTAGGGCGACACCGCCGGTGTGTGAGTAGTGTGCGACCCCACCCCCATTTGTAACAATTTATTATATGTTTGTAATGAGAGGCGAGTGGAAGAAGGGATTTAATACCCTCTATGGTCATTTTCAACACTTAGTCATGGTATTTGGTGTGTGCAACGCCCCTGTAGTCTTCCATTACTTTGTAAATTATATTTTGTAGAATTATTCAGATTAATGTCTTGTTATATATCTGAATGACATATTGCTATGTTCTGAAAATCTAGAGCGACATATAATCCATGTGAGAAAATGACTTCCAAGATTGAGGAAGCACACTTTGTTTGCAAAAAGCAAAAAAGTCTTTGTTTGAAGAATATCAAGAGTTCTTAACTTGCAGATAGCTGGAAACGAATTAGCATGAATATGGAAAAAATCAAACTTGTTTCAGAGTGGCCAACTACTCTAACATTCACGGAGATTCAAAGTGTTTTACGGTTCTCAACTTTCACAGACGTTTTCCTTAATTTTTTTACTTGCATTGTTCGGCCCATCACAAAGGTAACCCAGATGGGTGAACAATTCATTTGAGGAGACGATCAAGAAAATGCCCTTCAGACCCTTAAAACAACTTTCATTCTTCACCAATTCACAGACATTCGAACATGCAATTTACTTGTTTGCCGTGGGGGGGGGGGGGGTCAGGGGGGAGGGTCATTTTTTCACAGTGGGAATCGGATTTGGAGGTAATGCACCCATTTGCATAATAATCAATGTGAGAAAGGGTGTTATTAGTTAGGGGGGGATGGTAGGCCACGGCAAGCATTAATGTCACAATTATTGTTCAGTTCGGTAAAGGTTTCAAACCCTGTTTAGTTGTGGCACAGAGCACACAGGTTTAACTTAAGACTATATAAAGCATTTAGAAGTACCAAAACAGTTAGGAAATCGAAAACATAACACAATAAATATTCCATTCTATTTTATGAAAATAGATAGTAGTTTAATAAACAAAAGTATACCACAATGTCAAAACTTCATCAGGGGGACCGGAGTTATGAATTTTTAAAGTAAAAAAAGATGTCAATCGCGGTCATCTGGTTGCTTTTGTCCAGTACCTTAGGCACGGTTTAAGGTCTACTGCAATACAGCATGGGTCATATACAGAAAGTTGGAAGTGTTATCTTTTGACTTAGTCTCTGAAATGGGACTAAAAATCCTTAGCGGGCAAGGCAGCAGGCTGTGGCCTATAAGGGCTCCACGAGGCAGGATAGCTGTTGGACGAGGTACCGATGAAGTTGTTACATTTTGTTGGTAAAACTCCAAGCAGGAGAAAATTCTAATTTTCACATTAGAAAGGTCCTTTGCCCACCAGATATAATTTGCGCCTTTGCCTACAGAAGGTCTCTACATTTGAGTTGAAGGACTTTTTGGGAGTTGGGATTCCTGCAGTGGGGCAAGGCTGCAAGCTGTATCTGGCTAGGGCTCTACTGTCATGGAACACTTTTGCAACCCTTCCAAGAGCAACAAAAGTTGGCACCAGACACACCAGTTGTTCCGGAACAGATGAAATATACCTGTAGGTACCAATGCTTGCTGGCCAGCAAGGAAGAAGAACAGACAAGAATACCATGTGTGCAATACAGACAGGCTTCTTTTTCTCTGAGTGGCTCGTCTTTGGGCCACATACACACTACAGAAAAGTAACTTAATCACAACCAAAAGGTCACAGTGCCAAACAAGGGCAACCACAGAAATGCAACATAGCAACAGTGCCAAATATACAGAAATGCGGTGTAGGCATCAATGAACAACCTGGTGAGCAAAACTAACATGGATGTCAGGAAAAGCAAAGTGACCTCCAAGCGGGGTCTGAACAGCTGTTGAAACTTGTCCAGGCAAGGTCAAATTAGAAGCCTTGGTTTAGGACTGGAATATGATCTGTGAAGAAGGGGCTGGTGTACCATGGAGGACCTGAGCTGCAGTCCAAGCAGCTTTTTACGGGGAGAAGTGAGATAGCTCAGTAGGTTTGAGATTGTGCGAGCGAGAACTGGAATTTGGTCTTGCATCCATATGGATCTATATATCTAACAATCCACACTTTAGGATATTCACAGTTTTGGACGTCATTATACAATGCTTAAATGAAATGGATATTATCACATAGATACACACCAATTAGATAATCATTACTCAAGCATAGACAAAATGATACTTTAGTATTCAATGCATTTATATGCTATAGTTCAATAGCCATTAATTCAAATGTTTCTTTTTTTTGCTTTCTCTACTTCCTGTTGTATTATGATATCAGCTGTGTTCATAATACAGGCAGTACACACATAATTAAGGAACTAGAAAAATAGTTTTTGCACTATGCAATGCATATTGATAGTGTCTTTCAGTCACTCAGTTTCGGGGAACATTTTCTAAGTGTCAGTAATGCAAAGGCATGCAGTGTGCTGTCATCTGCTTCCACTTCTGGTCTGCAGTCATTTTGTTCAGGGGAAGTTTCACGGACCTGCCCTGCCGTATTCTCTTCAGTCTATTTTTCTCCAGGTATGAACCATCACCTTTCTTCGAGTCTTTGTTTTGTGGTTCACTCAACAGCATCAGTTGGTGTCACCGTCCCTGTGACAGTTGATCTTCGGCTCTCAGCGTGGCTTTTGGGAATTGTCTTGTCGGTCATGTCATTTTCTGGTGTGTTGCGCAGCTCTTCTGGTGACAAATGATCATCAAATTCTGGTACCTGTGTCTCAGGCATTGGTGGTGCAGCTCTGCATCTTCTCCCATTAATCCACTCAGGACGTCCTTTGACCGCTGTCGGCATCACCAGGAGAATGAGGTGGGGCCCAGCCCTCCTAGAAATGAGGGAAACATCTTTTATTTTTCTCACCACGTTTCAAGCTTTAAAAGGGTGTGTGAGCTCTGAGGACCAATGGGGCAAAGCTTCCTTCACCTGGAGATGGTGATGTCTCACGACTGCTGAAAATTGTACAGCGTAACAGCCCCATCAGAACCTCATGAGGAGACAACAAAGTTGTTCTAGATGGTGTTGCCCTTATGTCAATCTTTGTGAGTGGGAGTGAATGTTTGCATTGTTCAGCATTCTGTCCATCACCTGTTCCTTTTGCTTTTGTTGCCCTAGGTGGGAAGGGTATGCCCAGATGTAGATCCTGTTCTCACTGCACCACTGGATTCAATATAGCCTGGCGGATGAGAGGTGATGCCATGAAACCGGTCTCAGGATGCATGTTTCTTGACCAGGGAGGACCTGGCTTGGCAGTTCGGGCTACACTGTTCTCATGAGGAACAGGGTCAGGACTGATTTACATATGGTTGGGTACAAACTGGGGTGGCGTGGTGAGCAAAAGAACAATGGATTAAACCCAGATCTTTGTGACTGGAGTGAATGTTTGCATTGTTCAGCATTCCGTCCATCATATTTTCCATTTCGCTTTTGCCACCCTAAGTGGGAAGGGCATGCCCATACGTGGGTCCTGTGCTCACTGTGCCACTGGATTCCAGATAGCCTGACTTATGAGGGGTGATGCCCGAAACTGGTCCCAGGATGCTTGTTTCTTATCCAGTGAGGCCCTGGCTTGGCAGTTCGGGCTGGATGGTTCCTATAAGGAACCGGGTCAAGACTGATTTGCATATGGCTGGGCCCAAACTGGGGTTGCGTGGTCAGCACAAGAACGATGGACTAAACTCAGATCTTTGTGCCTGGAGGTGAATGTTTGCATTGTTCAGCATTCCGTCCATCAGATGTTCCTTTTGCTTTTGTCACCCTAAGTAGGAAGGGTATGCCCATACGTGGGTTCCGTGCTCACTGCGCCACTGGATTCAAGCTAGCCTAGCTGATGAGGGGTGGGTGATGCCCCGAAACCGGTCCCAGAATGCTTGTTTCTTGTCTAGGGAGGACCTGGCTTAGCTGTTCGGGCTGTACTGTTCCCATAAGGAACAGGGTCAAGAGTAATTTGCATATGGGTGGGTCCAAACTAGGGTGGCGTGGTGAGCAAAAGAACGATGGATTAAACGCAGATCTTTGTGACTGGGTGTGAATGTTTGCATTGTTCAGCATTCCGTCCATCATCTGTTCCTTTTGCTTTTGCCCTTATGGTGTGCAGCATAAAAAGAATTGCAATGGGCCATTTCAGGCATGTTGCATCAGTTGTCTTTACTAATCTGTTTTTTATAGTGGAGTTCATCCTTCCCACCTGGCCTGACCTTTGGAGTGTGGTATGGGACATTCAGTTTCCACTCTGTTGCCAAACAGTGACACATTTTTTGCACAACTACAGTCACAAAGTCTGTCACTATTTCTGCCCTGGGGCACCACAAACCTGTGTATGATGTCTTTCATCAAGCGTTGTGGAACCGTTGCTGCATAAGTCTTGCTTGTTGGAAATGCATCCATCCATTTTGAAAACGTATCCACACACACCAGGAAATATTTCACTCCATTCACTGGGCAGCAACATCTATCTGCAAGTTGGTAAAGGGACCCTATGGTACTGGCAAGTGATTGTGTGTAGAAGGGGACCAGCCTTTATAATGTTGGGCACAAACAAGACATTGGGAGCAGAATTATGCAGTGAAAGCTGTTATACACCTGGCGCAAAGCACTCCGGTCTAATTAGCACATTCATACCCCCTTGCACATGCGTGGGTCCATGTGCAAGCCTTGTAAGGGGAAGGAACTTACTGCATGGGGCCAGAGGCCTCCCATCCCGGTGTACCCAAAATCCATCATCCTTCTGGTCACATCAAGCATTGATCCATGCTCTCTCCTCCTCTCGTGTTGCAGACCATTGTACTTCCTTCACAACAGCTAGAAACAATTGTCTCAGAATGAACTAATTTTGTTTTTTATGCTTTTGGGCATTGAAGGCACTATCTGTACTGGCTGTAACATGCTCTCTCCTGCTGCTGAGCCACCAAGGCGTTATCTCTGGTGATCTTAGTATTAGCTCCTGTATGGCCTTCTCATTTTATTACCATTATCCTGTGGAGTAGTAGTATTGCTTTTAACAAGTTCTTTACTAAAGGACCATTTTGAATGGGACACCCTGCTGCTATTGCCACAGCTGACCAAAATCATAGACAACTCCAATGGCATAACGTGAGTCAGTGTTAATGTTAACAGTAATAGTACCCCTACACTATCCAACACTTTCCCTACTGTTGCACCCCCTGGAGTTAGAATAGTAATTTTTACCCCTACACTAGCCAACACTTACCATACTGTTGCACCCCCTGGAGTTAGAATAGTAATTGTTATCCCTACACTATCCAACACTTACCTTAAATGCAATGTAATGGTATGCGCTGTAATGGTATGCGTTGTAAAGGTATAATGCGATGTAATGGAAGGCGTTGTAAATGTAGTTTAAACAAAATTCGTTGTAAGGCATGTGATGTAAATGTTTGTATTGTAAGGGATGTTGCGGTGTAAAAACTCAGTTTTAAATGCATGCGTTGTAAATGTATGTGTTGTAACGTCATACATTCAATGGCTACACCACACTGTCTGCATCCTAGTCACGTCAGTAATTGCTATCCTCTCTCTTCCAAAATGCAAGACTAGGAGGGGGGTATAGCCGCTGTACTGCCTAGCTCTATCTGGCCTTAAGAGTTATGAAGGAGTTGCCAAGTAAATAGTTAAATGTATATTACGAACTGTGCTCCTTATGTCAATGCATTATATGCTATTAAAGATCTCTAGCACCCATTAACATCAGTAGAGAAAGAGAACCTGCTGAGGAACTGGCTTAAGAAATATTGGAATACCAGTAAGTGTGTAGAAATCATGTGCAAAAGGGAAGGCAAGAATTTGCAATTAATATGGCTAGGTTAAATATGCAACCTTTTATTCCCCACCTAACAATACGCCGTCCCTTACTGCTTGTAGTTGCAACTTAGGGTCCCTGATGCCATGAGGACAGGTGTTACATTCATGCATAGTAGTGTTACTTGGTGTACTGGTGGAAATAGCGCCTTGACGCCCTTGGGCTAAGTTTGCGCTCTACAAGTCAAATATTCATTCATCATTTCATTCACAGTCAAAGATTTCCAAAACACTTACAACACAGTCCTTCATAAATAAGGGAATAAAGATAGAAATATAAACTTTCTTCTATTGGTATTCCTGTGCAGTGAGCGGTGAATATAGAAACGTAAACTAAAAACCCAGTGCACTAAACGTCGAACTTTATTAGCTGATGTGTTGCATCTTTGATGTGTTTCAAGAGAGTTCTGACCTCAAGGGACCTAAATATTCTTTTAGTGCAAAGAACTGTTGGTGAATAGAACAGCCCATGTTGCACGCGCCCAGTCATTAAACCTTTCTTATTGGGATGTGTTTGCAATTACTATACACTTCTGAAACACCTTGGCACTCTGAGTACACACTTTGAAGTACATTGTGCCTATTTTTTTCTACTTTTCCAGGTCATGGAAGTAGTGCCTATCACTCAAAGAAATGTATTTTACAAATGTAATTCAATAATGATTTATTACTGAGGGGATAGCTACAAGTATACACTTTTTCATTATAGGCCATCTCTCACTCCCTTTCCTATTTTTCAAAAACATTTCCACAACATTTCCACACTAGAAAAGGGGGGGAGTACGCATTGCACATTTCATGAACAGTGCAAAAGTGCATGTGCTTCTCCCATGAACATGGTTACATTTGGTGTATACACAATTGACATATTTAGTTAGTTGTAAGTCCAATGTAAAGTGGTATACCATATGCCCAGGGCCTGTGAAGTAAATGCTGCTGGTGGCCTGCAGTACTTGTTGTGCCACCCTCACAAGTAGCCTGTCAAACCTGTGTGCAGTTTTACTCACTACTTTGACTTGGCTTTTAATACTAATTGCCAAACCTTAAACCCCCCTTTTACTACATGTTCGTCACCCCTAAGGTAGACGCTAGGTAGCTAATAGGTCGGGGGTCTGTGTAAGTAAAATGTGGCACATGCACTTTTAAGTTTAACATGTCCTGATAGTGACAAACACCCATATTCATTTTTTTACACTACTATGAGGTCTGCTCTTCCCATATGTTAACATTGGAAATTCCTTACCAGAGTGGAGTTTCTGTTTTGTTTTATATCTTGGGAATGATATTGACAAATCATCTTTACCATATTGAGTTCCTTTACACTGGTAAAGTTGGCCTTAACAATACTATTTTAGAAAGTTCACTTCTAGAATGTAGGCATTTCTCTGCTTTTGCTGTGTGCATGCAGCCTGTTTCCAATACACATCTAGTCGGCTGACAGCTACACTTTGTACCTTCCCTCTCCCTGTCCATACTAGCACGCAAAGCAATTTGACATATTTTAGACAATTATTCTCCTCTTCTACTTGAGCTTCAGTGCTATCTGATGAAAATGTTAAACCTTTCTCAACTGCTGCTCGGGGGATGAAGTCCACTTTAGTCCTGAGGTCCTCAGGGCACAAGAGGACCTCATTGCCCCACCAGCAGTGCGCCAATAGGCGCAATTGCAGAGTGGTGTAAAAAGGGGGCGTGGCCTCAGACCACTCTCAGCAATCCAGCTGTATGGAGCTTACTAGAGGTACCCGGTGGGCTAGTTGGCCCCTAAGGACCCTGAGGATTCAAAGGGGCTTAATCCCCAACCCAGAATGAGCCAGGAAGTGCATTTGTAGAGTGGTGGGGAAAGGGGGCATGGCCTTCTATGAGAACTTAGCAATCCTCCTGTGTGGGACTTACCATAGGTACTACGAGGGGTAGTTGGCCCACAAGGTTAATCTTGGGGGCCAACTGCTCCTCCTGTTACCTCCAGTAAGTCCCACACAGTGGGATTGCTGAGAGGTCTTCAAAGGCCATACTCACCTTTCTCCACCACTCTGCAAATGTGACTCCTGGTACAGTACTGGTTGTGGGGTGAAGTCCACTTTACTCCTGAGGGCCTTTGGTGGCCAAGAAGTCCTCCTGGTTCCTCCTGTAAATCCTAAGCCGCAGAATTCCTGAGCGCTGGTTGGAGGGCCAGCCCCCTTTCTCCATCACTCTGCAAACATGACTACCAGTTAAAGAAGCATTTGTAACATAATTAGTCATGCATTTGCAAGGGTTAAAGCTATTGGTGTTGTAATCTAAAAGTTTTTTACTCATGCTTTTTGAGTGGAGTGGATGTACTTTGTGTGTGGTGGAATTATGTGGTATGTTGTGCAGTGAAATTATATGGATAGAAAGTATGTGGGATTTAGTGTATAGGAATTATGTAGAGTGGGATTATGTGTTAGGGAGAGTAATTATGTTGTATGGTAGTCTGTGTTGTGGAATCGTAACCTCAGGTTTAGTCTTCCTCATTTCCATAGAAGCTAAATTATGAACTCAATGAGACAAAAAAAGAAGGAATCACTGAGCAGCGATTCTGGACATAGCCAGAGGTATGAGAAGGGCCACTGGAATTAGGCGACTGTTTGGCTGCACCGACTTTCTCACAATTATACATTTTCCACATTAGCAACATATTCCATCATCTGCTGCCTAATCTGCAGATTTGAACAAAAAAACTTGTTTCTAGCTCAAACGGCTCAAACGTTACCAAAAATGCAGCAACAAGTGTTACAGCCTGGTGGAAGGCCCTTTGCAAACATAGAATGATCACCTGTTTCTTATTTTCTGCACCTCTCTTGTAAATTTCTGTATCCCTCTTGCCTCTTTTGGCACCACTCTTCTCTCTTTCTGCACCCCTGTTCCCTCTTTCTGCACCTCTCCTACCTGTTTCTGCACCTCTGCTGCCTTTTCCTGAACTTCTCTTGCCTCTTTCTGTACCTTTTTTGCTTCTGTCTGCATCTCTTGTTTCTTTCTACACCACTCTTTCTTCTTTCTGCACCCCACTTACCTCTTTCTGTACCCCTCTGGCCTCTTTCCACATCTCTTTTGCTTGTTTCTGCTCTTTGTTTGCCTCTTTCTGTACCCTTCTTACCTTCTTCTGCACCTCTGTTGTTTTTACTGCACTGCTCTTGCTTCTTTCTGCACCTCTCTTACAAATTTCATCAGCCCTCTTGCCGCTTTTGGCACCCCTCTTCTCTCTTTCTGTACCCTTGTTCCCTATTTTTGCACCTCTTCTGCCTGTTTCTGCACCTCTGCTGCCTCTTTCTGAACTTATCTTACCTCTTGCTGCACCTCTGCTGCTTCCTCCTGTACTTCTCTTGCTTCTTTCTGCACCTCTGTTGCTTTTTTCTGCACCCCTCATGCCTCTTTCTACAACCCCCTTCCCTCTTTCTGCACCTCTCTTGCCTGAGTCTGTCCACCAGTTCCCTGTTTCTGCACCCCTTTTGCATGCTTCTGCAGCTATCTTGCCTCTTTCTGCAGTTCTCATACCTACTTCTGCACCTCACTTGCCTCTTTCTGCAACTCTCTTGCCTCTTTCAGCAGTTCCCTTGCCTCTTTCTGACCTCTCTTGCCTCTTTCAACACTTCTCTTGCCTGTTTATGCACCCATTTTGCCTGTTTCTGCACCCCTCCTTCTTCTTTGTGCACCTCTCTTCCTTCTTACTACAACTCTCTTCCCTCTTTCTACACCACTCTTTCATCTTTCTGTACCTCTGTTGCTTCTTTCTGCACCTCTCTTGACTCTTTCTGCGCCCGTTGTGACTGTTTCAGCACCTCTGTTGCTTCTTTCTGCAGTTCTCTTCCTTCTTTCT
Source organism: Lissotriton vulgaris (assembly GCF_964263255.1). Lineage (NCBI taxonomy): Eukaryota > Metazoa > Chordata > Amphibia > Caudata > Salamandridae > Lissotriton > Lissotriton vulgaris. The sequence continues at coordinate 2,079,798,950 of NC_141689.1, read as the reverse complement.
GCATCCCTCCTGCTTCTTTCTGTACCCCTTGCCTCTTTGTGCACCTCTCCCAACCCTCTCTGCACCCCTCTTGCCTCTTTTTGCACCTCTGTTGTTTTTTTCTGCACCTCTTTTGCTTTGTTCTGTACTTTACGTGCCTCTTTCTGAACCCTCTTGCCTCTTTCTGCACCTCTGTTGGTTCGTTCTGCACTGCTCTTGCTTCGTTCTGCACCTCTCCTCCAAATTTCTGCATCCCTCTTGCCTTTTTCTGCACCCCTCTTCCCTCTTTCTGCACCTCTCTTGCCTCAGTCTGCCCACCTGTTCCCTCTTTCTGCACCCCTTTTACCTGTTTATGCAACTCTCATGCCTCTTTCAACAGTTCTCTTGCCTCCTTCTGCACCTCATTGGCCTCTTTTTGCACCTCGTTTGGTTCTTTTGCACTGCTCTTGCTTCTCTCTGCACCTCTCTTGCAAATTTCTGCACCCCTCTTGCCTCATTCTGCACTCCTCTTACCTGTTCCTGCTCCCTTCTTGCCTGTGTCTGCCCCCCCTGTTCCCTCTTTGTGTACCTCTTTTGCCAGTTTCTGAAGTTCTCCAGCCTCCTTCTGTACCTCAATTGCTTCTTTCTCCACTTCTCTTGCCTCTTTCTATTCCCCTGTTGCTTCATTCTGCACTTCCCATGCTTTTTTCTGCATCTGACTTGCTTCTTTCTGCACCCCTGTCAACCACAACCGGCAATGGGAGTACCTGCAGGGCGGTGATGTGGGGAGGGGAGGGGCAAGTAATGTATGGATTATGGAGTTGTACGGGTAAGTAAACATTTAAATAAATAAAATGAATTTCGTTGCGCGCACTGCATCGCATTTGGGGATTCAGTGCACTCAACACAATTTGTTTTATTTATTTAAATGTTTACTTACCTGGGAAGCTCTGCAATCCATACATTACTACCCCCCACCCTGCCCCTCCCCCTCCCAATGTCACCGCACTGCAGGTACTCCCACTGCCGGCCATGGCTGACCCCTGTTGTCTATTTCTGCACTCATCTTCTCTCTTTCTGCACCTCTCTTAGCTCTTTCTGCATCTCACATGCCTCTTTCTGCACTTTTCTTGCTTCTTTCTACAGCTCTGTTGCTTCTTTCAGCAATTCTCTTGCCTCTTTCTGCACTTCTCTTGCCTGTTTCTGTGCCTCTTTTGTCTCTTTATGCACCTCCCTTGCCAGTTTCTGTACCTCACTTGCTTCTTTCTGCACCTCTGTTGCATCTTTCTGCACCCCTATTCCTTCATTGGGCAACTCTCTTGCCTCTTTCTATACATCTCTTCCCTCTTTCTGCACCGCTCTTGCTTCTTTCTGCACTTCTCTTGCTTCTTTCTGCACCCCTCTTGCCTCTTTCAACACCCCTCTTCTCTCTTTCTGCACCCCCGTTCCCTCCTTTTGCACCTCTTCTACCGGTTTCTGTACCTCTGCTGCCTCTTTCTGAACTTCTCTTGCCTCTTTCTGCACCTCTTTCGCTTCTTTCTGCATCTCTGTTGTTTCTTTCTGCACTTCTCTTGCTTCTTTCTACCCCTCTCTTGCTTCTTTCTGCACACCACTTGCCTCTTTCTGCACCCTTCTTCCCTCTTTGTGCACCTGTCTTGCCTCTTTCTGCACCTCTATTGCCTCTTTCTTCACCCCCTCTAGCTTCTTTCCACATCTCTTTTGCTTGTTTCTGCTCTTCTTGTAACTCTTTCTGTACTACTCTTGCCTCCTTCTGCACCTTTATTGAATTTTACTGCATTGCTCTTGCTTCTTCCCACACCTCTCTTGCAAATTTCTGGAGCCCTCTTGCCTCTTTCGGCACCCCTCTTCTCTATTTCTGCACCCCTGTTCCCTTTTTTGTACCTTTTCTGCCTGCTTCTGCACCTCTGCTGCCTCTTTCTAAATGTCTCTTGCCTCTTCTGCACCTCTGTTGCTTCCGTCTGCACTTCTCACGCTTCTTTCTGCACCCCTGTTGTTTATTTCTCTACCCCTCATGCATCTTTCTGCAACCCTCTTACCGCTCTCTGCACCCCTTTTGCCTTTTTTTGCAACTCTCTTACCACTTTCTGCAGTCCTCTTGCCTTCTTCTGCACTTCACTTGCCTCTTTCTGCAAATCTCTTACCTTTTTCTGCAGTTCTCTTGCATCTTTCTGTACCTCTCTTACCTCTTTCAACACTTCTCTTCTCTGTTTCTGTACATCTCTTGCCTTTTCTGCACCTCACTTGCTTCTTTCTGCACCCCTTTTGCCTGTTCATTACCCCTCTTCCCTCTTTGTGCAACTCCCTTGCCTCTTTCTGTACCTCGCTTCCTACTTTATGCACCACTCTTGCCTCTTTCTGTACATCTGTTGCTTCTTTCTGCTCCTCTCCTGACTCTTTCTGCAACCTTTGTGACTCTTTCAGCATCTTTGTTGCTACTTTCTGCAGTTCCCTTCCTTCTTTCTGCACCCCTCTTCCCTCTTTCTATATCCCTCTTGCCTCTTTGTGCACCTCGCCTAACCCTTTCTGCAACCTCTTGCCTCTTTTTGCACCTCTTTTGGGGTTTTTTGCACTTTTTTTGCTTTGTTCTGCACTTCACTTGCCTCTTTCTGTACCACTCTTGCCTCTAGCTGCTCCTCTGTTTTTTCTTTCCGCACTGCTCTTGCTTCTTTCTGCACCTCTGTTCCAAATTTCTGCTTCCCTCTTGTCTTTTTCTGCACCCCATTCCTTCTTTCTGCACCTCTCTTGCCTCAGTCTGCCTACCTGTTCCCTCTTTCTGCACCCCTCTTCCCTCTTTGTGCAACTCTCTTGCCTCTTTCTACACCTCTTGTCTCTCTTTCTGCACCACTCTTTCCTTTCTGTACCTTTGTTGCTTCTTTCTGCACTTCTCTTACTTCTTTCTGCACCCTTCGTGCCTCTTTCAGCACCTGTGTTGTCTCTTTCTACACTTCACTTCCTTCCTTCTGCACCCCTTGTGCCCCTTTTGGCAAGGGAAGACCCTTTTCCTGCACCTCTCTTGGTTCTTTTTGCTCTGCTCTTGCCTCTTTCAACACCCCTCTTGCCTCTTTCTGTTGTTCTGTTGTTTCTTACTGCACAACTCCCGCTTCTTTCTGTACCTATCTTGTAAATTTCTGTATCCCTCTTGCCTCTTTCAGCACCCCTCTTCTCTCTTTCTGCACCCATGTTCCATCTTTCTCCACCTCTTCTACCTGTTTATGTACTTCTGCTGCCTCTTTCTGAACCCCTTTTGCCTTTTCTGCAGCCCTCTTACTTCTTCTAGAACTCTCTTGCCTTAGTCTGCCCACCTGTTCCCTCTTTCTACACCCCTCTTCCCTCTTTGTGCAACTCTTTTGCCTCTTTCTACACTTCTCTTCTCTCTTTCTGCACCACTCTTGCCTCTTTCTGTACCTCTGTTGCTTCTTTCTGCACTTTACTTCCTTCTTTCTGTACCCCTCGTGCCTCTTTCTGCACCCTCTTCCCTTTTCCTGCACATCTCTTGGTTATTTCTGCACTACTCTTGCCTTTTTCTGCATCCCTCTTGCCTCCTTCTGTACCTCTGTTGTTTCTTACTGCACTGCTCTTGCTTCTTTCAGATCCTCTCTTGCAAATTTCTGTACCCCCATACCTCTTTTGGCACCCCTCTTCTCTCTTTCTGCACCCCTGTTAACTCTTTCTAAAACCACTTCTGCCTCTTTCTGCACCTCTCTTGCCTCAGTCTGCCAACCTGTTCCCTGGTTCTGCACCCCTTTTGCCTGTTACTGCAACTCACTTGCCTCTTTATGCAACTCTCTTGCCTCTTTCTGTAGTTCTCTTGCCTGTTTCTGCACTTCTCTTGCCTCTTTCAACACTTCTCTTGCGTGTTTCTGCACCTCTCTTGCCTCTTCCTGCACCTCACTTGCTTCTTTCTGTAACCCTTTGCCGGTTTCTGCATCCCTCTTTGTGCAACTCTCTTGCCTCTTTCTACACCTCTCTTCCCTCTTTCTGCACTACTCTTGCCTCTTTCCATTGCTTCTTTCTGCTCCTCTTTTGACTCTTTCTGCACCCTTCGTGCCTCTTTCAGCACCTCTGTTGCTTCTTTCTGCAGTTCTCTTCCTTTTTTCTGCACCCCTCCTGCCTCTTTCTATACCCCTCCTGCCTCTTTGTGTACCTCTCCTAACCCTTTCTGAACCCTCTTGCCTCTCATTACACCTCTGTTAGTTTCTTCTGCATCTCTTTTGCTTCGTTCTGCAATTCACTTGCCTCTTTCTGTACCCCCTTGCCTCTTTCTGCACCTCTGTTGGTTCTTTCTGCACTGCTCTTAATTCTTTCGGCAACTCTGTTCTGAATTTCTGCATCACTTTTGCCTTTTTCTGACCCCTTCTTACCTCTTTCTGCACCTCTCTTGTCTCAGTCCCCCACCTGTTCCTGCTTTCTACAGTTTTCTTGCCTCCTTCTGTACCTCACTTGCCTCTTTTGGCACCTCTATTGGTTCTTTTGCACTGCTCTTGCTTCTTTCTGCATCTCTCTTGCCTTTATCTGCACCCCTCTTACTTCTTTCTGTACCCCTCTTACCTGTTTCTTCACCTCTTTTGCCTCTATCTGCACCCCTGACTCCTCTTTCTGTCTCTATTTTGCCAGTTTCTGCAACTCTCTTTCCTTTTTCTGGCGTTCTCTTGCCTCCTTCTGCACCTTTGTTGCTTCTTTATTCACATCTCTTGCCTCTTTCTGCACCCCTGTTGCTTCATTTGGCACTTCCTGTGCTTCTTTCTGCACCTGTCTTGCTTCTTTCTGCACCCCGTTGTCTCTTTCTATACTCATCTTCTCTCTTTCTGTACCTCTCTTGCCTCTTTCTGCATCTCACCTGCCTCTTTCTGCACTTCTCTTGCTTCTTCCTATACCTTAGTTGCTTCTTTCAGCAATTCTCTTGCCTCTCTCTGCACTTCTCTTGCCTATTTCTGCATGCCTCTTGCCTCTTTTTGCACCTCTGTCGGTTCTTCCTGCACTGCTTTTGCTTCTTTCGGTACCTCTGTTTTTTCTTTCTGCACTTCTCTTGCTTTTTCTGCACCTCTCCTGCTTCTTTGTGCACCCCACTTGCCTCTTTCTGCACCCTTGTTGCTTCTTTATGCACTTCTCTTGCCTCTTTATGCACCCCTGTTGCTTCATTTGGCACTTCCCATGCTTCTTTCTGCACCTGTCTTGCTTCTTTCTGCACCCCTGTTATCTCTTTCTATACTCGTCTTCTCTCTGTCTGTACCTCTCTTGCCTCTTTCTGCATCTCACCTGCCTCTTTCTGCACTTCTATTGCTTCTTCCTATACCTTTGTTGCATCTTTCAGCAATTCTCTTGTTTTTTTTCTACACCTCTCCTGCTTCTTTGTGCACCCCACTTGCCTCTTTCTGCACCCTTATTCACTCTTTCTGTACTTCTCTTGCATCTTTCTGTACCTCTCTTGCCTCTTTCTGCACCCCTCTAGCCTCTTTCCCCATCTCTTTTGCTTGTTTCTGCTCTTCTTTTCTACTTCCTGTACCCCTCTTGCCTCCTTCTGTACCTCTGTTGTTTTTTACTGCACTGCTCTTGCTTCTTTCTGCACCTCTCTTACAAATTTCTGCATGCCTCCTGCCTCTTTCGGCATGCCTCTTCTTTCTTTCTGCACCCCTGTTCCCTCTTTATGCATCTCTTCTGACTGTTTCTTTTTTTTTTTAAACAATTTTTATTGAAAAATAACAAACAAATATCAGCAAAGCATCGCAAATCAAAGGGGGTATCACAGTCTGCATCATCGGTACAGCGAGAGAATTCACAGAAATGTTTAATACACACCAGTGGAACGTCTAAGGAGTCGGGGGATCGCCCACCACAGGGGCAAGGGGAGGCTGACATATTTTACCCCTGTGGGAGTTCCACGGGCCACACACCCGAGACCATTTCTTAGGGCACCCTTGTGCTACATACACAATCTTTTCTTGGAACATAGCCCCATCCAAGTCCCTCTCCCAATCCTGAACCGTGGGCGTGTCCAACGAACCCCACCGCTGGGCTATATTCCTCTTATCCGGCATTAACCCCAACGTTACCCACTGTGTCTGACAAACATTCAAATCAGTTGGCTCCCAAATGTTCAGGAGGGGAAACAACCTTTACAATCCAACTTTTACAACGCACTACCATTACAACAAAACTTTTACAACGCAACATCCATTACATCGCATGCCATTACAACGCAACCATTACAACGCATGACACCACAACGCAAACCACTGCAACGCATGTCATTACAATGCAGTCATTACAACGCATACCATTACAATGCATACCATCACAACGCATAGTACCCTTACACTATCAAACACTTACCCTACTGTTGCACCCCCTGGAGTTAGAATAGTAATTTTTACCCCTACACTCTCCAACACTTAGCCTACTATTGCACCCCCTGGAGTTAGAATAGTAGTTTTTACCCCTACACAATCCAACACTTACCCAACTGTTGCACCCCCTGGAGTTAGAATAGTAATTTTTACCCCTACACTATCCAACACTTACCCTACTGTTGCACCCCCTGGAGTTAGAATAGTAATTTTTACCCCTACACTATCCAACACTTACCCTACTGTTGCACCCCCCTGGAGTTAGAATAGTAATTTTTACCCCTACACTATCCAATACTTACCATACATGCAATGTTATGGAATGCGTTGTAATGGTATGCATTGTAAAGGTAGTATGCGTTGTAATGGAATGCGTTGTAAAGGTAGTTTTTAAAAATTCGTTGTAATGGAATGCGTTGTAAGGGATGTTGTGTTGTAAAAAATGTGTTGTAAAGGTATGTGTTGTAAAAGTATGTGTTGTAACATCATACATCCGTTCAGGAGACACCTGCGGGCTTCCACTCAGAGTTGCACTGACAGGACAGTATTGATAATATTGTGGACCTCGCGCCAAAAGGATTGGATTCATGTACACTGCCAGACTATGTGGAAAAAAGGTGCCCAGCTGGCCACAACCTCTCCTGCAAGCTCCTTCATCTGCCCTACCCATTCGCACCAGCTGAGACCCCAAGACATAAACACGAGGAAGTTTGAGCTGGATCAGGCAGAGGCGAGCCGGAATAGCCACGACTCTGGGAGAGGAGACTGCCTCCTGCTACTCCTCATTGTCCATTTCCCTAACCCATTTCTCTGAGTGACTTGAGAGGGTCTGAGCAATTATTGAACAGCTTTTTGTATATCAGGGAGATGGTGCTGTCAGGGAAATGACCATCTAGTACCCTATCCTCCAAGGAGGATGACTCCAGCAGAGCGGTCCCAGGTTTAAGATGTGTAAGACGTGCATGACGGACCTGTATGTAGCGGAAGTGTTCCGAGTCAGCCATGTGATACTGGCCCTGCAGCCCTGCAAAGGGCTTAATACCCGTGTTGTCCCACAGGTCTCCTATGCGAGAGAGACCTATAAGATCCCATCTGTCCAACCCCTTAGTTTTCCACAGGTTGCCCAGCTGCTCGGAATCCCATAGTTGTGTTGCAAGCTTTAGCTTCCGTCGCCAACCTAAACAGGAGGTAGCCGTGTGCCAAACGTGTACTGCATGTTTAGTGGGGCCTGTTAGAGGATAGCGCCGGGGTCCAGAATAGAGAGCTCTGATGAAGGTCCCCCCGGAAAGGAGCCACCTATCCATATTGTATCCCGGGTTGCCTGGCTGCGCATAGGTGCAGTGATTGATGAAGGACAGATGTGATGCCCAGTAGTACAATTGTATGTCCGGGAGGCTTATGCCCCCATCATACCAGTACAGTGCTAATTTGGCAAGGGCGATATGAGGCTTGCCATTCCACAGAAGGTCCCGCTGGAGACTCTCAACCTCCCAAAAATATAATGCAGGGACCAAATCTATAGCGCTGCGGAGAGCATACAGAAATCTGGGCAGGGACATCATCTTAAAAAAAGCGGCCTTTCCTAACAGTGAAAGAGGAAGAGTCTTCCACCGGGCAATATCTCTACGCAACTGGAGCAGTGGAGGAAGAAGATTTCAAGAATAATGAAGAGAAGGGTCCAGCAAGAGGAAGATGCCCAAGTACATAAACCCATCAGCGCGAGTCTGCAGCGGACAGCCCCTCGGCAGGATCGGAGGCTCTCCCACCACCACAAACATAAAAGATTTGCTACAGTTTATGGAATAGCCGGAGTACTGCTCGAAAGTTGCAAAAATGTTTAAGACCACGCTCAGGGACCTCCTGGGGGAGGTCACATAAAGAAGGATATCATCCGCATAAAGGGAGATCCGATCTTACCATTCCAAGGACCAGCGCATGCCCCGCACCATCAGGTCTTGATGGATCCAAGCCGCCAGTGGCTCCAGAGCCAGTGCAAACAGCAGACGGGGCAGGGGGCAGCCCTGTCGGGTCCCTCTGCCCAACAGAAAGGCAGCTGACTTCTTGTAGTTAACTACTACCTGGGCCATAGGCAGGGAGTACAGTAATTGCACCCACTGAATGTACTTTAGACCAAAGCCCAATTTCTCCAATATTGCCTATAGGTATGTACACTCAATGGCATCGAAGGCCATAGTGGCATCTAGGGAGATTATGACTGCCAGTTCCAGTATCGTTAAGGCCCTACTTAACACCCATGGACCCTTCGCGAGTTCAGCTACGTATTGCGGTGTGGTATGAAGCCTGACTGGTCCGGGTGAACCAAGGTCCCGATCACTGGCAGGAGACGGGTGGCGAGAAGCTTGGCCAGGATTTTAGGCGCCACATTTAGCAGAGATATCGGCCTATAAGAGCCACATTTGGTCTTGGGCTTACCCTCCTTGTGGATGGTGACTATGGTGTCAGTATGCTGGTCTAAAGGGAGGGAGCCCTGCTGTCTCGAGTCCTCCTACATGGTTCTGAGATACGGGGCCCGCCTGTTGGGCTTAAGCTTGTACAATTTGATCGGTAACCCGTTAGGGCCCGTAGCCTTACCCGGCTTGAGAGCACGGATTGCTGCTGCTACCTCCTCATTAGTTAAGTCACTGTCAATGAGGTCACGTTTGACCTCAGACAGTTTGGGCAAGGCAATGTCGATGAGCAGCTGGAAGTAGTCTTCGACCGGTTATGTAGCAGCCGAGGTGTAAACATCCTGTAAGTGGGCTGCAAATAAATCCACTATTGCCTGTGGGTCCAACAGGGAGTTCTCCCCAGGCCCGCGAAGTTCCGGGACAAGTCTACTGGACCATTCCTTTTTATCCAGCCAGGCCAGGAGTTTCCCTGCCTTGTCGCCCACCTCATATAGCTGCCCCTGAGCTGCTCTGCCCATGGCCCTTGCCTTGTCTGTCGCTAATGCCCTATACTCCTGCTGCTCAAGTTTGAGCAGATGAAGATTGTCTGGCGTTACGTCTGACTCCAAAACTGACTCCAGCCTCTCCACCTCTGTCTCCAAAGCCACCAACTCTCTACGCTGTTCCTTCTTCTTTCCCGAGACGAGAGAGAGTGCCTGACCCCCCAACACAGTCCTAAATGCCTCCCAAAGCACCTGGGGGGACTCAACCGAGCCCACATTCTCGTTGAAATAATTCTCAATGGTTTTAAGGAGCTCCTGCCGGAAATGGGGATCCCGCAGATACCATGCATTGATGGGGGCCACATGCCCCACCTGTTGGAAGCCGAGCATCAAATGGAGCCATAGCGGCGAATGATCAGAGAAACCTCTGGCTACATGGCATACCTCCCGAATGTGTGAGAGTTGCGAGGTCGGTAACAGGAAATAGTCAATTCTAGATAAGCTCCAGTGAGCCCCTGAATGAAAAGTGTATTGGGAGGAATCTGGATGAAAAGCCCTCCAACGTCCGCCAGCCCCATGGAATCTGAAAACTCAGGCAACCAGTGGTGTGAATGGGGGAGATCCCGCAGGGGATACCAATACAGGTCTCCAGCGACCACCAAATTAAAATCCCCTCCCAACACCAAAAGGCCCTCAGGGACTTCCAACAGCAACGTACCCAAGTCCCTGAGGGTGGAGGCTTGAAGGCCGTGCGGCACATAGACTAAAAGGAAGGTGATAGAATGGCCCTCCCATCTGCCTTAGATCCCCACATATCTACCTCTCGCATCAGATCAAGTATCCTGCACCACAAGAGGGAAGAACTTCTTCATCAATATACCAACTCCCTATGAGCCCGTGGTGAATCCTGCATGAGTAATAGGACATAGCCCCCCCCTGTGTAGCGCTTTACATGTGCCGCCGATCAGATGAGCTTCCTACATGAGGACAATATCGAGTGCCTGGCGCTTAATACACTGAAGGACAACACTGCGCTTGATTTTGTCCCCCAACCCGTTGACATTCCAACTCATCAGTTTAACCCCACTGCCCCCGACTGATGCCATCTCCACGTTTGTTAAACATCACTAAAAACAATATTGCTCCCCCAATCGAAATATCCATAGTTGCTGCTGATTCAAATCAAATAACAACCAAACAAATAAACCAGCCCTCCCAACTTCCCCCCACCCCCCTGCCCTGCCCAACAGTTCCTCGTCATATACCTACTAAACATAGACCACAGAATTCTTTAGAATGGCCCCCACTCGATCCCAAGCTCGAAAGGAGACCCCCCCACTCATTGCATTGCCCACACCACACTACAAAAAATTCTAATCTGACTACTAAAAGAGTGCCCATAAACAACAAACAATACTGTCCAACCACAGGGTAAGCGTCTTCTTAGGCCGGTTGACTGTCGTTGTTCCCATCTTCACTCCGACCTGCCGGGCTTCTTGCTCCTCTGCTCTCAACCCAGTCTGCCGCCGCCTCTGGGTGTTCGAAGAACCATGCACGCCCATCCGCCCCAACACGGAGGCGGGCAGGGAGCAACATGGAATATTTCAATCCCTGGTCCCGCAGAACCCACTTGATCGACATGAACAGCCATCTCTGTTTCTGCACCCGCTGGGTAAAGTCTGGAAAAAAGGAAATATCCGAGTTCTCATAGCTCAGGGGAGCACCAGCTCTGGAATGTTGAAGGATGACGTCCCTGTGGGCACGCTCAACGGCAAATAAATTACTAAGGCCCTTTGGCTGCAGGTGCTTTGAAATTATATCCTCCACGAAAGGGTCAGGTGCCTGCCCCTCCGCCTTCTCTGGAACCCCAAGAATGCGCAAGTTGTTCCGGCCAAGCGGCCTTCGTAGTCATCCAATGTAAGATCGGTGAACTTGCGGCACTCCTGAAGCTCCCTCACCGTACCCTGGAGCTGCGAAACATCGTCCACCAGGCCAGCCGCCGAAAGCTCTACTTGCTTGACTTTTGCATTGAGTTTGCCCATGTCCACCCGAATAAGGTTGACCTCAATAGCCACAGTATCCAAAGAAGTCTTAACTCCAGTAATGGCGGGCATAACGTCCTTAAGCGATATTTCCGGTTCCTCCTCACCTATTCCCCTGGAATCAAAGTCCCTTGAGCGCCCAGGTCTGTAGAGCCTCCTTAGGTACTGTATACTGGTCAAGTTTGTTGGATTGCGTGGGCTTGGAACCACGGGCCCCCGTGGACTTGCCGTGTTCCATCTAGGCCAGCTCACTGCCAACTCCTGGCTGCAGCAAACGGACGCCGTACAAAGAGTCCTGCGGGGTAGGACACGCAGTACCGCACCACCAGGCCAGTCCCCAGGCCCTCCACCGGCCACCCCACCGCCACTTTCACCACTTGGGGGCCCGGTACCACAGTCTGCACTAGGTCTCACGCAACTTTAGGCCCAGCCCGCCCCATCGGTCCAGGGTTCCACAGTGTTGGAAAGTGGGTATTGGTAGGGGCAAATGTAGGTCTTATTGTTGCGTGCTTCCAAACACTTGGTTGCAAATCCCCTATTTGGAGCACTCCTATGTAGATCAAATAGAGCTTCCAAAGTTCATTTAGACATTGAATTTTATTCATTCATGTTCGTTATTCAATTATTACTTTTCAATTGTATTGTTTTTATCTGTTTTTTATTTGTAACTCCATGTCATATATACAATGGATTTCCAATCCACATCATATTGTATTCCAATGCATTTCGAGCTATTTGCGCTCTTCGTCAGGGAATATGATCTGTGGAACATAATGTTACAATGTTTTGATTCAAAACTGAACCAACTCATTCCTATAAGCAAACATTTTCACTAGATATGTACATGCACAAAAATGCATGTACATATCTAGTGAAAATGCTTTATTTGATCTACATAGGAGTGCCCCAAATAGGGGATTTGCAACCAAGTGTTTAGAAGCATGCAACAATATTTACTAGTGGACGTTCACAGGATTGGAACGTCACCCCTGGGAGCCACCTGAAAATACAATAATACAAAAAGAATATTTTTCAAAGAACAACATAACAACCGAATAAAAATTGGTGGTGCGCAGACAAACATTTATCTTTGCAAATGTAGGTCTGCCACTGGAAATAAGGCCACTAGCACATGATAGGACTCAGCATAGGTCTTAGAAAATTATTCCTTAGCTCAACCCTTGGTAACGTGGCTGCGAGCAGACAGGCTTAACTTCAAAGACAGGTATGTAAAGCATTCAAAAACACCATTTCAGTAAATAATTAAAACACAACAAAAAATAAAAATCCAACACCAATTTATAAATATAGGTAATATTTTTATCTTTTAAATGACACCAAAACGAAAATAATCCACTGTAGGGAACCATAGATATGAATTTTTAAAGATTAGACACTTTCTAGTGCTTAGAAACCAACAGTGCCCCTTAAGTCATTTTGTTTTCTCTGTCAGGGACACACCTTTATAAATTGTTCTGAAGAATTCTCACCACTGTAGTAGGCCACCTTCTTCCGCAAGCGGGGTCCAGTTAGAACACCTTCCTGGCGTTCTGCTTGCGGGTCCCAAAGTATCCAACACGCAATCCAAGGTTCTGGAATCTCCAAGAGGGTCCTTGAAAGTGTGAAACTTCAATTCCGCAATCCACTTGAACAAAACCCTTACAAATCCACTGGCACTCCAGTCTTTGAATTCTTTGTGGGGCTGTCCATGTGAGCTCTGTTAACCTGTAGCGTGCAGGGAGTTTCCACTCTTGAGTCTTTTGGCAGCAAGGTAATCCACATGGCTGTAGTTTCAAATGGTGCAGTCTTCATAGGTCAGGCCTTAGAGTTCCTTGCACAGCAAACTTCAGCAGGGCCTTTCTTGCTTCATTCAGTTTCAAGCAGCAGATCTGGAGGGCTCTGCCCCTCTCAGATACTTATTCAAAATTCTCTGGGTCAGGCACCAGGTCACTGCTGACCAATGAGAGTAGGGCAACTCCTCATAGTTATGACCACATCCTGTGGAGTGTGGCATTAGTTTGTCCCAGAGTGCATCATCCTTCCAAATCCATAATGGCTGATTTTCCAGCAAGGAGGTAAGAGCTGGCTAAACACACCCCATGGGATATCTCATTTCCATGGACAATCCCCGTACCATCTGCAAATACCTTTCTTAAGCCTAGTCCTGAGTCTGGGTCACAAATGTCATAGTGGATTAAAACCCAGGCCTCCCCTCTTGCCTTTGAAGAGCGTAGTTTACGACGCCTCCTCCTGGCCTGGCATTCCTATAGAACAGATCACTGCCCTCCCAGCAGCCTGGCTAATCCACTTAACTCTGACCAATCAGGGCAGACCACTGAAAGGCTGAATTTGGACTTACAAACAAGAAAGTCTCATAACTTATTGTATGTACACTTTAGGCGAAATTCAACAATATAATATCGTTGGATTTACTACGACCCCATTCTGGGAAGTCTTTGAATGGTCCGGCTAGTCCTCTCATATCAATATTTATTAATCAATTACTTCCTACCATGTTAACCTATGGGCCATGGGGTTTGCAATGGGGAAAGTGACTTGTGCCACTTTTGTAGCACTAGGGCTTATAAAACCATATTTTATAAGTATTTCCCTAATTTCTACCAGACCCCTACCCCCTGTGCAACTAGGGGAGACTTCAGGGGTTCTGAATCTGCAGAAATATTGCAGATCACCCTTACCCAATTCTTCCAGCATCAAAGTCGAATTTGAGCACCTCTTTAAGACAATGTGGGGAGTGAAATGTAAAATTTCACTTTACTCAGGCTTCTAAAAACTCATTTTATAAGGGTGCTCCTTATAGATAACTGACCCCCCACCCCTGGGATACCTAGGGGTGACCCTGGGGGTCCCTAATATTCAAAAACATGGTAGATTTTTAATTCCTAAGGGCCCCTACCCCCAAAGTCGAGTTTGGGCACATTTTAAGGTTTAAAAAGCTGCCCTGGCCACCACCTGGCTCCTCCATTGTCACCACCTGTTCCCATGTGCGGGCAGTGCCACCATCAAAGAGGTCCCCCATAATATGTATTCCCAGCGACCTCAGCGCGGCTATTACCCCCTTGTCCCTGCAAGGGGCAAGCCAGGAGCACCAGTGGATAGGGGCTGATGGCGCCTATAAGAAGGACCGTGTATCCAGCGATATGCGTGTGCGCACTGCGTCGCCCTATAATAGAGCTCCATATCAGGAGCGCCCAGTCCTCCCGCCGCGTACGGGCGAGTCAAAACTTTCCAGGCCACCCTAGGCTGTTTGCCAGTCCACGCTAGCCGAGTCAACAGTGAGGTCAGTTGCCTAAAAAATGTTTTAGACAGTACCATAGGGATATTAATAAATAAGAAGAGGAACCGTGGCACTACGACCATTTTCATCAGAGAGACTCTCCCCAGCAAGGACAGTGGTAAGGCGATCCACCTCTCAATGTCGTCTTCTAATTTGGAGAGCGCGACTCCATAGTTCTCCCTCAGCACCACTTCAGAGTCTGTATGTAACTGGATCCCCAGGTATCGCACTGCATCCGTGGTCCATTGCAATGGGTACTCCAGATCTGCACGTGTCGTGGCCGGTGTGAGGGGGAACATAATGGATTTATTCCAATTGACATTAATACCTGATAGGGAGCTAAATAATACCAGCTTACGCAATACTGGAGGGAGGTGAACCTCAGGGTCTCTGACTTACAAGAGTGTGTCGTCAGCATGTGTGGAAATGATGAGGCGATAGTTTGGGAATCGCACTCCCCTATGGCCATGGTATTCGTGTAAGGCGCAGGCTAACGGTTCCGCTGCCAGGGCATACAGCATCGGAGACAGGGTGCAGCCCTGTCTAGTGCCCGTACAGATGGATATCGGTTCCCTGACCAGAGATCCAATTTGGATAGGCGCCTTGTGAGCAGAATATAACGTAGCCAGAAGTTGGAGAAAAAGTGGCCCAACTCCCATTCAGCCTAGGACATGCCGTAGAAATGGCCACTCGACGGAGTCGAAGGCCTTCTCCATGTCAAGGAATACAGCTATGGCGGGGACCTCTGGGCGTGTGTGCTGCACAGCCGCGAACACCGTCCTGAGATTATAGGTGAGATTACGGCTGGGCACAAAGCCTGCCTGCTCCGGAGCGAAGAGAGTAGTAACCAAAGGGCTAAGACGATTGGCTATAAGCTTCGCAAAGATCTTTGCTTCAACATTCAGCAATGATAGCTGCCTATATGAGGCACAATCCCCTGGCGGTTTCCCAGGTTTAAGAATGGCTACCAATATAGCCTCTCGCATGGTAGGTGGCATCTCTCCCGATGAGCAAATCTCTTCAAAGAGCGTAAGTAACTGTGCGATCAACATGTCAGAAAAGGCCTTATAGAAAGCAACGGTCAGACAGTCACTTCCCGGAGCACTGTTGGCCCTCATTCCCAACTGGGCCCAGACGACTTCTTCTCGTTTAATCGGTCTAGCCAAGAATCCCCAGTGTAAATCTTTTAGCCACAGTAGTTCTACGTGGGTCAGATTGTCCAGAAGCACTCCTCTGGGGCGGGACCTCTGGAGGCGTACAGAGCAGCGTAGTACTCCCGGAACCTCTTAGCCACCTGGGCTTCGGAGAGGGGCAGATCCATCTAGTCCATTCTCATGTCTGGGACCACCGTTCTGCTGCGGCGTTGGCGAACCAACTATGCCAATACTGTTCCCAGTCCTTCCCCCTCCCCATATTTCTGTCTGTGGCGTATTTCCCAAGGAGTTTAAGTTCAGCATTCGCCTCCTCATGGAATTTGCGTAATGTCTGGGCCAACTCTTGTGTTAGCAGTTCGCTCCGGTCTGTCAATCTCCGGGCCTCCAACTCCGCTAGCCTTGTCTCCAGCCTCTTCAATCGGTCTCTTATTGATTTGAGCACCCCTGCGTGTTTAGAGATGGTGATCCCTCTAATATATGCCTTTAAGGCTTCCCAGACTGTCTGGTATGAATCAACAGAGCCCACGTTTGTGTCAAAGTACGATTCTATGGCCGTGGCTAGTTCCTCCCTGAATGCGCCGTCAAGTAAGGAATAAGCGGGGAAGCGCCACATAAACTGGGGTATGCGCTGCTTAGGTGAATCTACAGTTAACAAAAGCGGCGACTGGTCAGAATATGTACGGGGTAATATCATACACGCGCGAACATGCTGAACCAAATAAGTAGATGCCAGCCAATAGTCTATCCTAGTGTGGATATCATGTGGGGCGGAATAATGTGTATAGCCTCCCTGCTTCAGGTGTCTCTGTCTCCACACATCGCATAGATCCAGTTTCACCATTGACCACTCCAGCACTCTAGTCGAGGCTGAAGGGCGACTGTCCCGTCCGATATGCTGTGTGTCTCGGGCCGCCACCCTCTGCTACCGGGCGTCCGCCAGGCTCTCTCCGCAACAGGTGGGCCACGCTATTCTGGCAAGCCGCAAGTGGAAGGGCCCACCCCTCCGCAACTTGCATAGGCCCAGCGCCAACCACCCAGAGTCCGGCTGTCCCAGTGGCCTCGGGCAAGTCAGTCCCCGCAGCGACGCCCCCCTCCGTCAGCAGTCACAAGGGCGATCCCCTCCATCCGGCGCTCCGAACCGCAGGCGAGATTCTCATCTCCACCGCGCTTCTCTCTCTTCTGCGGCCCACGCGGCCTCCTCAGCTCCAGTGACCCAGCCGCCCCGGCACTCGTCGCCAGCAAGAGGTAGGCCTTCAAATCGCTGTGTGAGCAGACGTTTAGGTTCCGCTGTGGCTCAGCTGGGCATTACGCAGTGTCAGGACAGTATTACTATGCGCGACAACAAGGATATCTGGCGGATTCTGCAGCAAGACAAGGGAGCTCCAGCCTCAAGAGGCCATCTTGGTCGCAAGCTAGCTCCGTCCCCAAGGACATTATAGTTAGTTGGACATTTCACTTGGTACAAAACCAGAGAAATTCAGCCATTATAGTTAGTTGAGCTATCTATAACTCGGGCGCCCGCAATGCACTGCTGATGATGTCACATATTACATCATTCATGACATGGTCAGTGATATCACTGATGACATCTCGAATTTGCAGTTTTAAAACTCCACAGACAAGCTACAGCAGTAGGCTTGCAGTCATGCTTTCCTTGTCACTGTAGGGGTGGCACAATGGGTGCTGCAGTCCACTTGTAACATTAAACCTACAGACTCTGGATACAGCTGGTTCCAAATCCTAGGGGCTTACAGGTAATTTATATATGGCAACTAGAAACATGGCCAATTTTGATATATTTTATGGGTCAGGGGACATGCACTGGGCCTGGCTAGCAAAGTTTCAGTGCACAGAGTAAAAAAAAAACACAGCAGCATCAGTCCAAACAATTGAGGGTGATCATCCAAAAAGAGGCATTTTTCTACACTCACTGGCCTTATCCTCCTCACAAAGCAACTACACCATCTATGAACATCAGCTCTTAACTGCATAGTGTTAAGTCTCACCTGGTGTTTCCTCAGGAACGATATGAAAGGTGCAGAAGGAATATTCCCAACTTCCCTCATCCACCAAGTATGCCCAACATAGTCAAAGCAAAACTGGTGTACTGGAGCAAGAAAAACTGAAGAAGTGTCCCATGGCGTAACCAGTGAAGCAGGTAGGAGTTAAATAAGGTGTGTGTGTGTGTTCCCTGTATAAACAAAGAGTATAGTTTATGTCATTATAATTCTATGCTGAAATAAAGGCCTTCACTACCTCTTTAACTACCCTCTTCCACTATAATCCAATCCTAAACCACACAAGAATTTAGATGCAATCTATAAACAAAGAAAATAAAGAACAGAGACAGGTTTTGTGCTACTACGTTAGCGGAAAAATCATACAATCCTACATATATGAAAAACACACATTTACCAGCCATTGAGAAACCGCAGTGAGTAAATATAGCCCAAAATCATATATCTATATATCATTTCTAAAGGAGACAATATCAGTGGATATGAATCCTTCTCTTAAAAAAAAAAAATATATATATAAGCAAAAATATGCAGGCTATTAATTTGTTTCCGTAGCTTCAGAAAACATTCATATGCTGTTTTTTAATTTACAGCTTTACCCCTTGTGAAAAAAGAATACGGAACATTCAAAGGCCATAGGGACAACAATTAGATAAGTACATGTGCCTTTAATTTTTTGCATGCCAGTGCAGCACCGACCGCCGACAGGAGGCGAGAAATAGGAGCAAAGAACAGCCGCAGCATTCAGAAGCAACCCAGAAACGGTATGTTAATGACCCAGATGCAGAAGAGCCGGATGCGATCACCAGAACGTGAAACGCTCTTTCGTAGTCCTCGGGCTGTTTTAAGCCTGCACCTTCTGCCCCCGCTGCAGCCAGCAATGGAAGTGGAGAATTCCCAATATATAGGAGGGAGTTTATACTGTAGCAACAATATCAAGTGTGAACACTACACAAGATCACTATCAGGACAGATCACAGTCATCTACACCTGGTCTCTGAAATGTCTTTGTTCCCAACTTACTGACTGGTGTCTCTTTTTCTCCTATTTCTAATATCAAGTTATGTATAGACCTGGATGCAACCACAGAAAAGCAGACCGTTTGTTTTCATTGCAGATCACAGAGGATCTGATTGAAAGTTTTGTTAACAATTTTACCTGTAGTCGACAACAGATTAACAACAAGCAATGACTTCAGAAAGAGCCTCGAAAAAGGAAGAACTAAGGTACTTTTTTTTATTGAAAAGAAGTTTCATATCTCCCCCACAAGGATTTACTACTTCAAAA
This sequence comes from Lissotriton vulgaris, assembly GCF_964263255.1. Taxonomy (NCBI): domain Eukaryota; kingdom Metazoa; phylum Chordata; class Amphibia; order Caudata; family Salamandridae; genus Lissotriton; species Lissotriton vulgaris. The sequence continues at coordinate 2,079,779,938 of NC_141689.1, read as the reverse complement.
CTCCAAACCCTGAGATGTTGTCATAATCTTCCAGTATCTGGACATCCAGGACAGATAATGATATACTATTTATTAAAGAGATAGTTCTGGCACCCAAATTTAAGAATATCCATAAAGAGTTTTATAAGACAACGATATAACTCTGCTCAAGAGAAAAACAAGAGCACTAGAACAGCAGGCTTGTTACAGCAAGTGTCACATCAGCCCTGTGAAGTATCCTCTGTAATAAATCCAGGACACAGGAATGTCTTCAAATGGAGTTTAATCCAAGAGTAAAAGATCCCATCCCTGCACAAGTAGACAAGAAATAAACGGACTCAAAATAGAACGCTTTCATCCAAGCATCCACCATTACATACTTAAGATTCTACATTAGAAATATTAAAGGGATCACTGACATATTATCGAGGGACATAATATCGACTACCTAAAATATCGTTGACAGAATATCGACTTTGTATCTACAAACAGGTAAGTACAAAAATATCGAGTAAAAAAAATATTGTTTACTAAAATATAGTTTGTAAAAATATCGACTTTAGTAAAAACAATGTTAAATTAAATTAATATTAAAATTTATTTACTAAAATATACTTAAAAATACTTAAATGAACTCATAATAATTAAATAATTAATTAAAGTTATAAAAAAATTTTTTTACAATCATATTTATTAAAACATATATATATAGTAACAAAATATAATTAAAAAAATGTCCAATATTAGTACCGTAGGATAGCGGAAGTGTAAAATTACTATTCCCACTCCAAAGAGTGCAACAGTAGATAAGGCGTTGGATAGCGTAGGGTTAAAATTACTATTCCCACTCCAAAGAGTGCAACATTAGGGAAAGCGTTGGATAGCGTAGGGGTAAAAATTACTATTCCCACTCCAAAGAGTGCAACAAATACCAATAAATAAATTTACATATTTAATTAATTATAAATAAATTACTTCCGACCCTACTCCCCTATAAACCCACAACCCACCACAAAAATAAAATTAATTAAATTAACATAATTATCAATTAATCAATGAAATAAAATTAATTGGCAATTAAAATGTAATTAATTACAAAATAAAAATTATTTAAGAAATAATTATAAATAAATAATGATAAATACATTTACATATTTAATTAATTATAATTAAATTACTTCCCACCCTATTCCCCTATAAACCCACAACCAGCTACAAAAATGACATTAATTAAATTAACATAATTATCAATTAATCAATTAAATAAAATTAATTGGCAATTATAATGTAATTAATTACAAAATAAACATTAATTAACAATTTTTTATAAACAAATACCAATAAATACATTTACATATGTAATTAATTATAATTAAATTACTTCCCACCCTATTCCCCTATATACCCACAACCCGCTACAGAATTAAATTACGCAAAATTTAAATAACATTAAATTAATTAATTTAAATACATTATAACATAAATAAACACTTTTAACACATAAAATACACTATAAAAAAGTCGATATTATTAAATTTTCAATATTTTTATTAACCTATATTATGTACTTCGATATTTTGACTATCTATATTTTAAATTTCGATAATACATTACTTACCTTCAAAACGATATTTTTGATGTCTATATTCTGTACTTTCGATATTCTGTCCAGCCTATATTTTGAACTCGATATTATGTCCATTCGATATTTTGTAGTCGATATTTTGTCTGTTTACCACTTTACTAGAATACATTACTTCACACAAAATCTGAAAGATAACCAGGACGTTTGGATACTCTTGTGGAAGATCTCATTTTTTTAGAATCTTCAAACATACAAGATTTTTTTTTCATTCAATTATTCTTTTCTTTTAATGGAATCACCTTTTTATCATTTTGCAAGCTTTTCCAAACAACAACAACTCTATTCAAATTCCATATGCGATGGTCTTGTGTTTTAATGGCATTATTGAATACCTTGATCACTTTGATAGGCTTCATGAATTTGGTTTCAGAGCTACCCACCATACCAGGACGTTTAATCATGACCCAATCATCTATTCTCACAACCGTTTTCTTGACAGTTTTTTAAAATCAAAATAAGCTTTCCTTTGTTCAGCTTTGTCCTCCTCGTTTTTAAGAATCTCCTGACTATTAAATACATTTTCCTACCCTTTAAAATTCATATTTATTAACTCAAAAAGGTTCGACAGGCGTATTTGGTACTCTCCCACGAAACAACAAGAATGGGGGTTTTCCCGTTGTAGAATGCGGACTAAGCCTGTGTTCCTCCACTTTTACAGACACACATTTTTTCCAATCTAAAGACATGCTTTTTGCTAATCCAATGGTTTCCTTGATCACTTTATTGAATCTCTCGACCGTGCCATTGGCCTCTGGGTGATAAAGAGAAGAAGTCTTATGGACTATACCTCTACAAGATAAAACTTGCTCCATTTCCTTAGAAATTAGTTGAACTCCATTGTCAGTCAAAATTGTAGCAGGAAATCCTTCCCTGGCAAACAACTCATTTAAGCATTGAATAATTCTACCGGAATCCACCCCAGATAAAAAGAAAACTTCAGGCCATCTAGAATACTTGCCAATACCACTAATAAGAAAATGTGTGATTCCTTGGCTTGTATAGGCCCAACCAAATCAAGAGCTATATCCTGCCAAGGACCACTCGGACGTCTCCTCAAAACCATGAGATGTACATGTGTGCAATAGGACTTGTCACTGATGTTACAAGGAACACTATCCCTTATGACACGCTCTATCATCTTGTCCATACCAGGCCACCAGTAAGACATACGCAGCCTTTCCTTGCTTTTAGGTAGACCTGAGTGTTAAACATGCACTAAATCAATCACATTTTTTCCTAAGTCTAGTAGGTAGAACTAATCTAGTCCCAAGAAACAGCAAATCATTATCCACAGATAACTCATTACGCACCACCCAAAATGATTTAGTTAAAACAGACCCATCCTTATTGTTGTTCCATCCATTTTTAACTAAAGACCTTGCATCACATAATACTTAATCATTTTTTAACTCCTCAGACCATTTTTTTTCAGATATGAACTCAAAGTCAACAACACAAACCAATTCCTCATCGAGGTCAGCAGAATCATCTTCCATTTGATCACTAGAGACCAGACGTGAAAGCACATCTGCAACACCATTCTCAATTCCAGGAATGTATTTAATTCCAAAACTATAGTCCAATAATCCATTTGGTTATTCTCCCAGAGAACAAATCTAATCCTTTCTTGCTAAAAATCTCTATCAAAGAATTTTTTTAAATTTCTCTACAGCCCAAAAAACTGGCAAGGCTTCTCTCTTAACAACTGAATACCGAGTTTCAGCATCTCTTAAACTCCTAGACAAGATTATTATAGTTTGCATTCCATTTGGACCATTTTGTTTCAACACAGCACCCAACCCTTTTTTGCTTGCATCAGTGAGTAAAATGGATTTATTTCTAAGGTTGAAACTTTTCAAAGAAGGAGCTTGACTTAACTTTTCCTTTATATATATAAATTTGTTCTCACAAAGGCTCAACCACTGAAAATCCTCTCCTTTTCGTAATAAACCCCTCATATTGACAGTTAAGTCGGCAAATCCCTTTACAACTTTTGCATAGTACGCAATCATTACTAAGAATTTCATCAATTCTGCCTTATTTTCAGGAGCACTCCTTTGTGGTATAGTATCAATCAAATCAGATTTGGGTCTCACACCATCACCTGAAATATCATGTCCCAAGTAATTTATTGAGCTAGACCTAAATTTGCACTTGCCCACCTTCACAGTAAGATTATGTCTACTAAATCTTTATAATGCCTTCTTCAATCTTGAATCATGACCAAATTCATCCTTAGCAAAGATAAAAACATCATGCTGATACATGCATACACCAGGAACATCTTTTAAAACTCTTTCCATCACACGCTGAAACACGGAAGAGGCAGATACTAAGCCAAAAGGCATCCTCTTGAACCTAAAAGTGCTGAAAGGTGTGATAAACAAACTATAAACCCTTCATGACTCCTCTAACTCAATCTGATGATACGCAGAGGTGAGCTCAATTGTGTTAAATACCTTAGCATCCTCAAGTAACACCAGCAACTCTGCAATATTGGGGAATGGATATCTGTCAACAACCACACATCTGTTAAGTTGTCTCGGATCAATGCAGAGGCGTAAATCGCAATTTGGTTTTCGTGCTGCGACGACCGGAGCCATCCACTCACAACCTTCTATTTCTTCAATTATCCCATTTTCTTTTAATTTTCTATTTCCATTTTCATATCATCTTTTACAGATAAAGGCACACTACGCACTTTGCAACTCACTGGAACAGAATGACTTTTTAATTGGATCTTATGTTGATATCCCCTTAGACACCCTAAGCTTTCTTTAAACACATTGGGAAATTCCTTCTTCAGTTCTGATACAAATATGTCCTCATCATTCCTTTCCACAGTTTGTATTTTGCCTCTTAATTGTATGTGTGGATTGGCAGTGGGATCTATAAATACCCCTAGATCTCTTTGGTGTATCCAACTGATAATGCTGTCTCGTTTTTTTGAGACATAAATTTTACCAGATACTTACCTACTTTCATTCTCTATAAGTCCCATGAAATACCCATGCAACTTTATAGGTTCTCCACCATACGCTAATGGAATGATATCTGGTTTCAAAAGAGACACCTTTCCTTTCAATTTAGCATTGTAAAACTCATTTGAGATAATCGTTATCTTAGCACCAGAATGAAATAATACTCTGGTCTTTTCACCTTCAACCAAAATTTCCTCTGTAGGACTGGATTTTTAGTTAGAATTGCTCTCTACCTGAATAATTGTCTGAACATATTCAACATCATCATCAGATCCTACCATGGATTCTTCATAAATCTCCACTTTCTTAACCTTAGTTTTAAGTTTAGTTTTGCACAGTGCCGTGAAATGTCCTATTAATGTGCACCTAGAACACGTTTGACTGAGAGCCAGACACTTTTTATCATTAGCAAGATGCCCCGACTTGCCACACCTAAAACACTTCCTCTCAGTCCATGTCTTGACAGTATCTTTTGTATTTTTGTCAGACTTACTTTTAACAGTTTGGACTTTGGTATCCTTTTCTACATCCTTTTTTATTATAGCTACACACTTGAGTGAATTCTCAATTCGTTTAGCAACAGTCAAAATCTCATCAAGAGACGGCTCATCTTTTAACCACAACTCATCCCTGACCTTTTCTATTCCACATCCAAACATAAACTGATCACGAATACATTCATCAGTGAGATTTCCGAAATTAAATGATGATGTGAGTTTTCTTAGGCGAGTTACGTATGTTTCTATCATCTTATCTGAATTCTGCATACATTTCGTAAATTGATTTCTTTCTAGAATCATACTGATCTTGGGTAAATAATGTTTATCCAATTTCTTATACATATTTATAATCATTTAAACTGTCCGCCTCTGAAGAAGGTAAGTCTGGCAAGTCATCAAAAACATCCTGAACTTCCGACACTAAGCAATGGAGCAATAAAGTACACTTCCTCTCAACACTAAGGGAAGGACCACAGACTTTAGCATATCATTCAAAAACAACGTTCCACTTTTTCCATTTTATTGGAGGGTCACCCGGACTGGATAAAAAGAATGGTGCAGCTGTAACGTTTTGCATTTTCTTTTTTAAAGTACTATAAACACATAAATATAAAATTAATTTGAATTAAAACTGACCAATGGCAACAAAAATATGATGTGAAATTGAATATAGTGCAATCTTTTTCTTTTTCAATGAAGGATTAATTTGTACTCACGAGTTAACACTCATCAAAGTGACAAACTTTCTTGTTAAGTTTTTTTAAAGTATGCGTATCACTGTTGACCTTTTGTGACACGCGATCCTCCAACCGAGAAGAGCTGATCACCTGCTGTTCCGCTGATTGTCAAGTGTGCGTGTCACAGCTGGCGAAGAGTTGCACTGAGATTTAAAAGTGTGCGTATCACTGCTTGTGTGATACGCTTTAATTTGAATGAGCACAGTTTATCAAGTGTGCGGATCACTGCCACTGTGACTCGCTGTATATCGAATCAACTTATTCAAGTGAGCGTATCACTGTTAATGAATATTCCAGTGTGACACGCAACGTTTCGAGTGTGCGTATCACTGATGTAATCTGTGTGACTGTTTGCCAGATAACTTACAGCGACTTCTTTGATCCACGCCTGTCGATGAATAATTTTCAATTGTGACACGCAACTTTTCGAGTGTGCGTATCACTGATGTAATTTGTGTGACTGGTTGCCAGGTAACTAACAATGGCTTCTTTGATTGACGCTTTTTTACGTACTTCGTCAGATGACGCTTCCTACGTTCTGGTTCTGGATTTGCCGTCAAAGAAATCTCACGTCTCCCACGTCGTGCGTCCGAAGTCAGAGCACAAATAAAAGACGAAGAATGTTGAAGTCTGAAGACGAAGCCAAAGAATGACGATAAGAATCCTCTTGACAGATTCGGAAGCTCGAGGGTTTCAGCGATTTGTATCTTTTCAAAATCGCTCACCTTTCAACAGCAACACAAAGTATGCATTTTTTAAACTGTAAGAGAATCCTATTAACGATCATACAGTTGAACGCGATCTCTTCTTCTGGGTTCACATAGATTTGTAGATTTATGAACACCAAGAAAGCAGATATAAATATACAATAAAATCAATTATTTCATCCTGGGAAAGCTCCGTTGGAAAATATTTGCACGACATCCAAATCAAGTTCAAATAAATATAACTAATTCCTTCTACTAGGTAGTGACCAATTCTCAAAGTTCTGATATCATAAATATAGTGATCACAATCTTTGAAGACATATGAGATTAAAATGCAAATAAATTATGAAGTTTATCCTTCTAAGCGCTTCCAAAATTAAGTCAGTCACAATCTTTAAATCTTATCTTGTTAAATGAGTGTGGTAATTAATACCATCACAGTCTTTCAAGTCTTTGCTTGTTAGTTAAGTGAGATAAAAATATTGTGGACTCTCACCAAGAACTTAGGTTGAAATCTGTACGCTTGAAAATCTTTTCTTTTTCGATTCCTCAAGGTTTCCAATGCCGACTACGCCAGTGAAGTATCCTCTGTAATAAATCCAAGACACAGGAATGTCTTCAAATGGAGTTTAACCCAAGAGTAAAAGATCCCATCCATGCACAAGCAGACAAGAAATAAAATGACTCAAAATAGAATGTTTTCATCCAATCATCCACCATTACATACTTAAGATTCTACATTAGAAATATTAAAGATACATTACAATAAATACTACACCCTGGTGTATGATGTTTAGTGTTATCTCCATCCCAGAGGCAAACATTGTTTTGGTGGTCGTGCACTTTTTATTAAAATAGGCCATTCTGGTACTTTGAAGGGGTAGTCTTGACAGTTGAATCAGCTCATATATTGTTTTTCAATGTGCTACAATGTCATACTTTGTCAGATATTAACATCATAGATTTAGGATCATAGTTTACCTCCCATTTTTAGAAGGAAGTCATTAAACAAACTGATGCTATTAATTAATCAGCCCCAGATAGATGGGAAGCCGGAGAGGCTGAATCTGGCAACAGATCAGTGCCTGCAATGTTGCTAATGGACTATCAAGCAGAATGGAGGTAGTAGAGCTTGCTTGCTGAATTTTCTTATACAACTCACCTCAAACCTTCATGAGTATCCCCTACTATTTTCTATTTAGCAAACATCCACATATTTACCCTAGATGCATTATTTCATCTCCTGTTCTTTCTGTCACCAATTCATTATCTCACATTTGGTCCATTATAAAGTTGTATAGCAACATCTCATTAAAGCCAATGAATATTAGAAGAAATAGGCATATTTCCATTGTAGACCCGCACCTCTTTGTTATATTGAAGATGAAATACGGGTTTCTACTAAACATAAACACCTTCCAGGTTCCCATCTCAAGGTTACACTAAGGTTTGAGAATCCATTATCCATTGTGAGATTGGTGGGAGCATCTGGAGTACTCCTTACCTTCTGTACCCAATGGAATATTCACCTGATCGTCCATGTCTCGCATATTAAACCAGCAGTATCCATTGATGGGATTCCCCACCTTTAGTGTTGGTTGAAGGTTCATAGGAGCTCAAAGTGGAAGCTATATTACATGTATGGATACATTTTGTCAATTAGAATAACTAATTTCAAGGAAGGGATATGATGCCGTTGAACAATCTTTGAAACCAGCCTCTTAGTCCTTAGACTATTGCCCTTGACTATTGTCCCAATTTCAAAAACAATCGCCAATGAATTAGTGGCTTAAAAAGGTCTGCAGGGGAGGCATTCTTTTGTGTGTGGTGCTCTTAGGAATATTGGGAATTGATAGAAAACAAGTGCACAAAGTAATCTGAAGGTCTCTGGTATAGTGCCTGCAGTCCTCAAATATTTTCTGTAGTGTCTCCTCTGCCCGCTTATCCTGTTGCTCACCATTCTGCTTACCACATTTCAGTTGGTTTCATGTATCCATCTACACTGCTACTATCTACACTCTTCTTCTTGGCTTCCAGGGGCTCTAGACCAAATTTAATTTTGTGCATTTTGAACAAGAGTCCTGTTTCACAATCATCAAATTTACCTTATAGCTTACCAGTGATCCACTGTTACCTCCTATTGGTGTTAAGACTCAGTAGTGGCAAACAGACTTACATTTTCCTTACCTTGCCTGTCACATTCATGATAGACCAATTCATCTGTCATGATCGATTCTGACATTAGTATCAATTTTATGGATAGGATATATGACATACTCAGTATTCTCAAGCCCATGGTATGCAGGTGATGGAAAGAAATGGAATTCAACATACTTCAGGACCAATCGCAGCATGGACTCTATTCTCCACATGACTCCACGTGATTTGTAATAATGGTGTTAAGTAAACACTGAATTTAAGTAGATTAGTGTCCCCATTTACAAGTTATTTTAGATATTATATTCTTTACCTGACATCACAACCAAAGGATAAACTGGAAATTCAAATTCACAATTCTAATTTCAGATTTCCACATGGTCAGTTGTAATTCCCTTGATTAGAACAGTTACACCAATTTGATCAAGGAGTTAGAGACTTATACCTGAACTAAAGTCACAGCTGCATTTCAGTTTATTTTCATGAATAAATTGTAGAGGAAATATATCAGTAGGTAAGTTTACCAATAGTTTAATTATAGTTTACAAATACATCATCATGATGTAGTAAGACAGCAAGAAACTTCATGTTCATGAGTCTGTACTGAACAAACTACTTTAAAACCATACTGCTGCCCAACTGGAAAAAATAATGTATATGTGCCTTCGATGAATTTTATGCTTCCTTCCAAAAAGATCTGCTTGGATAAAAAAGAAAACGTACAGGTATGTGATCAATTGACCTATTCAGACTAATGTGAATTTCTTGCAATTCACAAACTTCTGTTGATACATCATTAGAATTTCTTCAAAGGCATCACTCTAGTTTCTGATTCGTAAGCATAGTAGGTACACTTGAACTGGTCCACCAAAGCTGGTTTGGCAATGACACCTTAAACCCATTGTTTATTGCTTCATTTAGATTCTAGTAAGCTTTCTCAGGCTGAGGCTCAAGAGTGTCATGAAGGCACAGGATATTGTTCCACCACATGGTGTACTGCTCATGAGAACTTTCAACAGCAATGTCCAACTATGCCTTATCACACAACAAACTGCTTGCTGTTAAGAAAGTTTTTCGAGAACAGTGGGGCATATTAGCAAGAACCTTGTTAAAATTATCACTGTTTTAGCGGCAGGAAACTGACGCTAAAACGGCGATAATGGGCTTGCTAATATGCATTATAGAAATCCAATAGAAGCCCAGGTTACATGTCCTGCACATCTAGCCTGGGCTTGTATTGGAATTCTATAACGCATATTAGCAAGCCCATTATCGCCGTTTTAGAGGCAGTTTCCTGCCGCTAAAACGGCGATCATTTTAATGAGGTTCTTGCTAATATGCCCCTCTGTGACTGGTCTGTAGGAACTGAACATGACATGTAGTGATGGTCTTGACAGAACACAGAGACTTAATTTTCAATAAAATCAGCGGAGGTTTTGACCCTATGACTTCGTACATGCTGTAAATGTATTACAACTATAATTTCGTCTTTCTATTCCACCCAGATTGAAGAATGGACTGACTAAAACTTTATCTCATCTCTTTGAGTCAGACCTCAGGTTTCCTTCCTCTTTTGGAGTTGTTTGGCCACCACATATGTGTCTGCGTGTGATAGAGGATTACCTTATTTAAGGTGAAGAACAATCTTAAAATGTTACATTTCATGCAAATTGGCTGAACATTTCAACAGAACCTAGATGACTGCCTTGGGCCTCCAACACTTTTGATAGATGCCTAATACTATATGAGAACTATAGGGATATGCTATTACAGAGCTGTTCTTTTCTGTGCCTCTGGAGATGCATATTTCAAAGATGGCATTTTTACTATGTTGATTTCTTCATTTTATCTATTCTCTCTGCACTGGGACACTGAGCACTTTGTGTTGTTTTTTCATCTGTTTCTTCCATCTGTATTTCAATTCACTGATTGTGTAAATCCTCATGATAATCTATTTCAGGGTTGTATAAACATTTGATAAATTAAAATGTTTTCTCATTACTGTTGGGCGAGGTTATTTGGCTTCCATTGATTGTTTGCCATACTTATTTCAGTTAAAATTAATGGCTTTTTATATGTTTTATTTATGGATTTATTGATTACTCAGAAATCTACTGCACTAACTTGGTAATGTTTACAAAGAATACCAGTTGAACCACTGTATTTTGTGCACATTAAAACTGTTTATAGCTGAGTCAAGTAAATATGACAATTCGAAAAGTGCATAAGGAATACAGTTATTATAAAAGTGGAAAGAAGTGGATCTGACACATGTTTACTGTAAAATTGATAACTGAACAGTATCTCCAAGCCTAAGTATAGAAAAACAGTGGTGGCACTGATTTTGCCCATAAGGTATAATACACTGAGCACTCTGGCTTTAATTAATCACTACAGACCAACACTATGAATGCCAATTCACATTATAAGGCCCAAATCATTTTAGCAACAGTCTCCGAAGGGTCTCTTCTGTGACAGGCTACCTGTGTAAGATACCAGCTTAGTTAGACAGTAGTCCCAAGTGCTCATCTCGTACATGTGTGCAGGTATTTGCCAGTCGAGAGCCTCTTATCCCATATCGCAATAACGGCCTCAGGATAAAAGGCAAACACTGTTTCCACAGAATGTACTATGAGCGAGACTAGGGTAGTGAGACTCAATCACAGTGAAAGTCTAAAAACCGGATAGTCAAAAGTGATAACCCATTTGCAACAGTTTGTATTACAAGTGCAGTTTGTTAAAAATGGGAATTAAAGTGTACTTGTTATGCAGAGTGTAAGATAAAATTAAATGGAGAGGTGTTGTGGATTTGGGATTGGTTTTTACTTTGGTTGGTGATAAGGAGTTTGAGAAGATACTCCAAGAAAGCAAGAAGGAGTTGTTGGAGCTAGATTTTAACCCAAGAAAATAAAGGAGAACCAGGTTTTAAATTGATTGAACTGATATGCATGGAGATTGTAGTCAGGCAAAAAGATGCTTAGGAATGGTTATATGACAAAGAGGAAACTTGTTGGACTGGAAACATCAAAAGGATTTGCGAATAAGGCTGGGCCCTAATGCTAGGGAACAAGCTATGTTTGTCTACCGGTCCTTGCTTGAAGTTTGAGGATGTGGTAGCAAAGTTACCTAGAGTGATTAGTGAAGACTTGGACTTGCTCACAGACTTCGAATATTGTATCATACTTAAAAACAAGTCTGTGCAAGTTCTTCATAAAGTGAGGACTATGCCTCATCGCATGTGCAAACCTTTAAAGGAGAAATTTTAGAGGTTAATGACAGCTGAAGTCATTCAAGAGATTGAGAGTTACCCATGGGTGGTCCCAGTTGTTCAGGCAGCAAAGGCAAAGGGGTTTTGGGATCTGCATGGGTGTGGCCACGCAAGATTTTATTAAAGACATCTGAGATGATGCTAATCCTTCCTATACATTTCTGAGAGTCTAGATATTTTGCAAAAAATATGTGTTTTTAGTTTAATGGAATTCTCATCTGCCTCTCTCGGGTCTTATTCTGATGCAATTTTCCGTATTGGAAAAGGAGTCTTGGTTCTTCTTTTTTGGTATCTTCAGCACATTTATTAACCTGAAAAATCTCTGAGTTAATGCATTCTTTGGTGACAAGAATGTTCGGAAACACAGGGTAGTAATTGCCTCTTTGTTTTTCCAAGCTTTGCTGTCAGCAAAATATGCATGACTTTGAAGGTTTTGTCTTTGGCCAGGACCTGCACTAACAATGAAGGTGGTTGTGCAATTGAAAAGGTATTTTAAAGTGCCACCCCAGAACTGGTTTGGACTGGCTCAGAGCCCTGGTCCAGGGGAGAACAAAGACATTTGGTAACATAAATATTGGGGCTGTGACCCCATGTCTGGTGCAACTTCTGGAAATTGGGAGATACACTTTGGACTTTAGTCTGCCAGGAGGAACCACCATGGGACCCAACTGCTGCCTGAGGGGGGTTGGAGGGGCTTTCTTGGGGAAGAGCGCTGCCTGCTCCCTGGTTATCCCTTGAAGGGGGAGACATGCTGAGCACTGCATTTTCTTCTGATTGTCCTGTAGCCCTGGGCTTGTGATGCTGCAGGATTCCTGTGCCTTGTATGCTTCGGCCCCTTGTGTGAGCTCGTGCCTTAGTGCAGCATCTGGAGTGCTTCCGCTGCACTGCTCCCTTCCGCGCTGTGTCTGCCCACCAGGAGAATGTGTAGGTACCTGAGGAGTGGGCTACCACCATGGTCATGATGGGTGCCGTTGCGCCGGGAAGGAGAAACCCTGTATGTGGCCAGAAGTCAGGCAGAGTCAAAAGCCTGGTTTCGGGTGGGGTTCCAAGCCCGATGGACACTTTGCTCTTTATTATCAGGCCATGAGGAATCACCAGGAAATCAGGCAGAGGATGCCTGACTGCGGGTGTGGTTCCCTTAAGGAGGAGGAGAGCCCCGCGTGTTTAGTGAGGCTGTTGCAGGCGGGGTCAGAAGTCTGCATACAGCCTCTGGGGTGATGACTGGAGCCATTGAAAGCTGAGTGCCCCAACACGAAGAAGAGTCCCCGAGGGCGAGACTCAGAAGGAGCCTGGAGCCTGGAGCTGACGCCGGCCAAGGATACGGCCCTGACCGGGGCAGCGGATGAGTGCCTTGGGGACTAGAGGGCCTTTTGTCCCGGGCCGCGCTGTTGTTTTCTGGCCCCAAAGGGCCATTAACAAATCTCACTTGGGTGCTGAGGTACCACAGATACTATCCTCGCATTTCCGATGTTGTTTAGCTGTGCCACAATGCCGCGGGCAGCCACACATTTGCTTTATGATTGGGGATGATTCTGTTTAGTGGCATCATGGATCGAGCCCAGTAGGCGCCGCGGACGTGCCACGACATTTCTGCACTTCCTAAAGGGAGGGAGTGGAGACTCCTGGAAGTGGAGATTTACTGCCTCACAGGACAAGGTGGGCCCAAATTACTTGCTGGTGCCTCATGTGTCTTACCTTACAGCGTTAGCTCTGATGTAAATGTATATGAAGTGAAATCCTTCCAGTAGATACCGGGTGGAGACAACTGTAATGTTGGGGACCAAGACATGTGCATTGCGGCAAGTTCTGTGTATGTGCAATGTACTATGCTAAGTGCCATTATTTGGGTTATGCATAATGTGTTATGCTAAAGTACAATGCTACTAATAGGTTTTGGTTATCCCTAAGTGTAATGTTATCACTGTGGCCTGAGGGGCCTATGGATTAATGCAAATTCCTGTAAATACATAACAAGTGCCTGGTGGCACAGTAAATATATGTGATATGCTCTAATGTGTTTTATAATATTACAAAGGCTATTTTTATATAACCAGGTGTGGAGTTTCTTTTGTGTTGTCCCTGGTGTGTCGCTACTGTGTAAGTGTGTTGCGCAAACGCTTTACACATTGCATTGCCTCTGGGATAAGCCTGACTGCTCTGCCAAACTACCAAGAGGGTGAGCATGGGTTATCTTCAGTGTGTAACTCCCTTGCTCTGACTAGAGTGGTGGTTTCTGCCTGGCTCAGGCGAATGCCCTAGCCAACCAGAAATCCCATTTGCAACAGGCTCCATAAGTGCCATTGTGTTGATGGACCTCTGGGTGCCGATGTCAGGCTGCAAGGAGGCCAGGTAAACGAAGAGTGAAAGATGAAGTGCACTCCAAGAGAGTTCATGGTACTCCAGCATAACTCATGTAAGGGTACTGGTTTTAGTACTTACAGGAGAGTAGCTGATTTACAGAGTGCATCGGTGTTATTAAGTCAGTACAACCTTTATGTAGTGCCGGATTCAATGGCAGACAGGAGTTACGTAAATCAGGGAGTTGCCGAAGTTGTTTTGTCTGTATAATGGAGATCTGGGTGAGTAGTGCTGCATGTATGATTCGAAAATGAGCCAATGCTGAACTCCTGTGATGTCATCAATAGAGTGCTGATGCAGAAGTGAAGGGTAGGAGGCTGGTGCGAGAAGGCATATGAGGAGACAGGTGTTGAGGAAAAGTGCGTCAGATGAGAGGAGCTCAGGTGTAAATCAGAAGAGGACCCTCAATTTTTGAGCTACCCAAGAATTCTCTCAGGTGAGACAGCACAACCTGTGTATCTTCCCAAAGCATTTCATTGCAACAGATGCTTATCCCATATTAACTAAAACTTCTGTTAAAGCCTTTACAGACTAAATTCAACGTCGCTAACTATATGGGGTGCTTTTCACAAATTGCATTTTGTACTACGTTTAGTAGCAATACAATAATACTACTAAAGTACTACAAAATACTATTCACAAACCTGCATGTGTAAATCTCCACCTTTCCAATCTTTTCTTTGGGGAGATCATCGAACATGTAAGTTTACTACTTGGTAGTAAACGTGGGTGAGACTGTGGGAGTTGGAAAAAGGAACATGCTTACTACTTAAGGGAAGGGGCTTTGGGAGGAGTAAGGATGGGTTTGGGGAAGGTTAGGGAGGTGCTGTAGGATGAACAGACAACCACCCACAAAAGGGTAAGCCCATGCAGGGAAAAATCATTTGTAAATTACTCCAGCTAAGAGCTGAAGTCCAGCACTACACGTGGCCAACCACTGGTACCACAACACCCTCCTATGGAAAATAATGTCAGAGGTACTGAAAAAAATAAAAAAAGAAAGAAATGTGAAATTAAATTCAATCATCTAAATACTGCATATAATACACCTACAATAAGTTTAAAACCTTTTTTGAATTTAAAATTTATTGTTACATGTAACGTTATTGTAACATTATACATTATTACATTGTGATGATATTATTTTTAATACATTCTGTACATCACTTTTAATTATTGATGCTTTTTTTCTACTTTTGGTAGGAATTTACGAAGTGCGGTAAAATTGAATTAAATGTCTATTATGAATCTCTACTGCCACCTGGTGGTTAAAAGGACGAACTGTCCGTCAAATCGCTCAACGAAGTCTGCGGCATTCCTAAAAGAATTACAGGTTATGGGCCCACATGCATCATTCATTTTTGGAGTCGCAAACGGTGCGATTCCTTAAAATCGGCCGTTTGCGATTCCAAAAATGCTTTTTGGAATGCATGAAGCATTTTTTGAGATCGCAACATTTTTGCGATTTCCAAAAATGCGATTGCTTTTAGGAAATCGCAAATTTGCAATTTCCTAAAAGCAATGCATGAATAATTTTGAAATTGCGAATTCGCAATTAGAGGGACAAATTTACCGAGTAGTTGAACTACTCGGTAAATTTGCAAAAAGTGTAATTTACACTTTTAACGCATTTTAAAAGCATTCATGTTACGGACACACATGTCCTTAGGACATGTGTGTGTGCAACATGATGCGAGAAATACATTTCAGGGGTGCAGGGGGGGGTCCTTTGGACCCCCCCCTGCACCCATGAAATTTTCTAAGTGCCACTCGCAATTTGCATTGACTCCTATGGGCCTTTTGGCCCATAGGAATCAATGGGAATTGCGAAAATTAACTTAAGAATTCGGTATTTCTTTGGGATTCGGTAAAAATTGCGATTTTTACCGAATCACAAGGAAATACCGAAAAAAATGATGCATAGCATTTTGCACTTCTTAATTTGCGATTCCTTATTTTTCGCAAATTAGGAAGTGCAAAATGTCACAATGATGCATGTGGGCCATGGTTCCTGGACTATTCTGTGCATGCAACGGCACAGAAAATACAATTCTGATCGAGAGTTAGGCAGCTCTAGCATTGGAACAGCGTGAGAAGAATGCGAGACTCCAGTCCTGCTGCATATTTTTGGCGGGATGTATTTTAAAAGTTCACTCCCCAATAAAAGACCCAAATCGGACATTTATAACGTGACAATTAGTATTTTCTCAATAATAATTTTAAGAGTCTCTAGAAATTTAAATTAAGTCCTACATTCATCCTGGACTCATAGGCTTCATTTTTGGCAGCATACTCAGTCAACAAAATCATGTCCAAAAGGTGTTTTTAGAAGAAAATGGTATGTTTTCTAAATAGACATTCTCAAGACAGTGTGGTAAATTCTGCAAAATCAGCTTAATGCAACTCTTCACATCTCAGTCTATTGCGAGAAAAGAACGCTGTGTTAACATGGTATTCACAACAATAGGCACCATGCAATAGGCCCATGACAACGATGCAAATGTCCGCGATAAAGTCAACGCAACACCGCAAAAATGCAAAACACGTTCGCAAAAAAAACTTAGAATGAGGCCAATTGCGATACAAACATCAGCGATAACCAGCGGCAGGCCTGCTATTCCCACGCTCTATAAAAGCAGAGTAAAAAAACGCTCCCAAGACAACGTACGAGTACAACCCGACTGCCATGACGTAGAACAAATGACCTTTGTCCCGCATCAGTTAGGCATCTCCCCACAAACAACCACAAAGTACATTGACATGCATTCTGTATGAACCTGTGCCAATGCTGAACACACATGGACCACACTGTGGAACCGCATCTCCTCATCACATTGCAGAGGGACAATCAACACCCCCTGCACACAGACGTGCCATTTCCATGTCCAAACTATAATGAAAGCATGGACTAATGTAGGGGTAGTGACGCCCCCTTAAGTACATGTTGCCCATGTCGTGGGACTTGAGTCACAGGGTGCATCCCTGCTTCAGGGTGGTATGTATCAGAGCCCAAAAGAAGCCCTCTTGTCACTTGTAGGCCACAAATAACTGCCAAAATGGAATGAATTGGGACACATGTGAAACGCCGAAGAGTGGGATACCTTATCAACTGTGACAAACAGAATTGGCAGTTCAAATACGTGACACCCTAAACAGCCTCACTGCACAGAGGTGACACACCCACCATCCATCAGCAAATCCCAAAATTGCCAGCACTTCATGTCGCACCCACACTTGTCTGAGTGAAGTGCCTGTACAGATGAGTGACATGCACACAGGGAATGTAGCTTGGAATGCATTTATTTGCACATGCTGTGCCTGTGGTCATTCATCGTACTGTACCATGATTGCTAAGGACCATCACAATGTGACATCAACATGAGAAGAAATGGTCAATGATGGTGTTCCACGGGCTATTCCTGTTGCGGCTGCAGTGGGGTGTGGTCCACCTGCCTCATCTTCATCATCATCGTCCGGTGCATCTGGCACTCGTATCCATGGGGCATTGCTGCCTACACATATGTTGTGCAACACACAACATGGAACGATCATCTTGCACAATTTGTCTGGACTCTACAGAAGCCTTCCACCTGTGATCTCCAGGTACCTGAAACGTGACTTCAACATGCCAAAGGTGCGCTCCATGATGCCCCTGGTGCATTTGTGGGCCAAATTGTACTGCCTCTGGGCCTGTGTGTTCGGGACTCAGTAGGGTGCCATCAACCAAGCGCAGAGTGCATATTCTTGGTCACCTGTGACAGTGCAGAGACACATGAGTCAAAACAACATACTACATGATGTGTTGGCAGATTCACTGAGTCATTAGTGTGTGATATGTGTGACTTAGTGAGTCCTGTATGACATGAACTGCCTGTTGCAAATGAGTGGCATACACATGTATTCCGTAGCCTCACTGCTGCACCTCCCTCCCCCCGAGCATAGTCACTGGTGTGCACAGCAGGGTTGCATCACTTCCACCCCTATGGCACACCACTGTCATGCCTGTCTGCACATGTCCACAAGCCTGACTATGACACAGTGATGATGTGTGCTAAAGGGGGCCGGCCACGTGTGTATAGGCCCATTGTAAGGACAGGGCTGACACAGATGTAGAGTTCAGGGCTGGCTGAACTAGTGATACAGCTGAGGGCAGACATTTGGTGCATGTATACTCAGACATGAGTCCCTTTCTCACTGCATCATCAGGATTCAAGCAAGCCGGGCCGAAGACGGCTGAAATGCCAGAAACCGGTCCCCGGTAGCTTGTCTCCTTTCTGGTGAAGAATTGGCTTGGTAGTTTAGTCTGCCCTGTTCCCATGATGCACTGGGCCAGGGACAGACTGATTTGCATATAGCCAGGTTCTGAGCTGGGATGGTGCAGTGAGATAAATAACGGTGATGAATCAAGCCCTGATCTTTGGACTGGGTAAGAGTGGTCTGCTTAATTCAGACACTTTGTTCATCACCACCCCCATTTCTGAATCGTTTTTGGCCACTATAGGTGTGGCAGGGTATACTCAGACATGAGTCCCTTTCTCACTGCATCATCAGGATTCAAGCAAGCCGGGCCGAAGACGGCTGAAATGCCAGAAACCGGTCCCCGGTAGCTTGTCTCCTTTCTGGTGAAGAATTGGCTTGGTAGTTTAGTCTGCCCTGTTCCCATGATGCACTGGGCCAGGGACAGACTGATTTGCATATAGCCAGGTTCTGAGCTGGGATGGTGCAGTGAGATAAATAACGGTGATGAATCAAGCCCTGATCTTTGGACTGGGTAAGAGTGGTCTGCTTAATTCAGACACTTTGTTCATCACCACCCCCATTTCTGAATCGTTTTTGGCCACTATAGGTGTGGCAGGGTATACTCAGACATGAGTCCCTTTCTCACTGCATCATCAGGATTCAAGCAAGCCGGGCCGAAGACGGCTGAAATGCCAGAAACCGGTCCCCGGTAGCTTGTCTCCTTTCTGGTGAAGAATTGGCTTGGTAGTTTAGTCTGCCCTGTTCCCATGATGCACTGGGCCAGGGACAGACTGATTTGCATATAGCCAGGTTCTGAGCTGGGATGGTGCAGTGAGATAAATAACGGTGATGAATCAAGCCCTGATCTTTGGACTGGGTAAGAGTGGTCTGCTTAATTCAGACACTTTGT
The DNA here is from genome assembly GCF_964263255.1 of Lissotriton vulgaris. Lineage (NCBI taxonomy): Eukaryota > Metazoa > Chordata > Amphibia > Caudata > Salamandridae > Lissotriton > Lissotriton vulgaris. The sequence goes on along the minus strand of NC_141689.1, from coordinate 2,079,760,457 downwards.
TCATCACCACCCCCATTTCTGAATCGTTTTTGGCCACTATAGGTGTGGCAGGGTATACTCAGACATGAGTCCCTTTCTCACTGCATCATCAGGATTCAAGCAAGCCGGGCCGAAGACGGCTGAAATGCCAGAAACCGGTCCCCGGTAGCTTGTCTCCTTTCTGGTGAAGAATTGGCTTGGTAGTTTAGTCTGCCCTGTTCCCATGATGCACTGGGCCAGGGACAGACTGATTTGCATATAGCCAGGTTCTGAGCTGGGATGGTGCAGTGAGATAAATAACGGTGATGAATCAAGCCCTGATCTTTGGACTGGGTAAGAGTGGTCTGCTTAATTCAGACACTTTGTTCATCACCACCCCCATTTCTGAATCGTGCTAATTGCAACACACACATCAGTTTTCATGTGTGATCCCTGACCCCGAGCGGGCATGTCCCCCCTCATGTACCCCTTCGGCCGAGCCCGCACTCTCGGGGCATGCCACATAGCAACATCGTCCATTTTGGGATGGGTGGCACAGACACTACAATAGAGACACAAGCATGAGTAACTGCCTTGGGAAGGCCTGAACTTAACCATACCCAGATCCACTTGTGGAGGAGCCACACCCCTATGTTGTACTGTTGTACGCCTGTCCACCCCGCTTACGCTCACAGGGAGGTATGACTCGTTTACATGTCCCAGGTCTACCCCACTGCCTGCGGTGACATGGTTGTGCCTGATGTACCCAGCACAATGTAATGTGGAATGGCCGGGGTCCTCATGCATACATATTGACCACATGGACACACTGAGCGAGTCTGTGGAACAGGCTACGGACATGTGCACCCGGCCGCTTTTATTGCCAGGGTCACATGTCCAGTGATGCCTGTGCTGGATGGGTGTTTGGTAGTGTAAGCCACCCCTCAGGGGTTGTTGGTACTGGCAGCAACCACAACAGTGATCAGACAATCAACAGTACATGGTTCAAACAGCAAGGGTCCATGACCTGAGCTGCACAGATTATTGGCCCCGGATGCACTGGGGCCGCCACTGGCACACCGCCACAGGACGGTCACTTGTGTTGCACTGTGGTAGGGCCACACGAGCTGAGCGGGTCCTCCTTGATGTTCAAGGAGAATGTGGTGGAGGGTTGCGGGGGACAGTGGAAGGTGTCCTACCAGGGATGATGCAGAGGGCAGAAGCAACCAGAAACAGGCAAATGGTGGAGTTGAATGCTACAGACTCCTTTTTACCACCACCTGTATCAGCTACATGATGATGAAGACAACCCCCAGCCATAGACTCAGACGCCACCAAAGTTCAACCAGAGAGTGCCAATGGATTTTGGGGCACATGCTTAGTGGCACCATAGCTGAACGGGTATGCAGTCTGTGATGAGGCGTGTACAATGACATGAACTCTGCCATGAAGAGAGCAAGGCTCAATTCAAATTGTGTGACCTACTCAACCGCAGTCTGTACCGGAGGCAGCAGTCAGCAGGGGGCCACATCTTCTTCTTGTAGGCCTGTGATTCACAGAGTTAGGGGCACCAGTGCAGTTATTGGTAGTATGTAATGTCTTAGGCTTGTTTTGGAATGTCTGTACTGTGAGAACACTCTAATTCTAGTATTACATAGGTGTGTTCTTGACTGGCAGTTGACAAGCTCCTTTTGCAGCTGCAGCCGCCCTGCTATTATGGTCCAGTTATATTGATAATAAATTGCAGACTGACCTTATCCACAATGTGTCTTTCCATCATTACGACACACTTTTGATGGCGACGAGGACTGGGCCATCAACACGAACCCATGGAGTCTCTGTCACCTAATTTTGAAGAAATTGATGTTTTCGAGGTGAATGCCTTTTCATTATTTCTCCACACGACGAAACAAGTAAGGAATGAGGAGCGGTCGTCGGATCAAGTAAGATCGCCAAAGCGCGGCTTTAATTTTCTTAACACTTTCGACGCTCATAACGAGCTCAGCTCGTCATGAGGTACACCTCTCGTACACTCATGCCGAGCTGAGCTCGTCATGATTAGTAGGAATTACAGATTTTCAGTGCAGGGGGAGAAAACCATAAGCGTTGATGGTGTTAAGGAGCTGGGCGGGAAGCTTAAAAGACTAAATCTGGGTTTTGAAATGCATGAAAAAATTCTGCGTTTCAGCAACTGTCCAAACAACACGCTTGACGTTAAAAGCGTGGTGATGTAAGGACATCCCAGCGTGTGTTTGCGTTGCATTGTTTAAACGCACAGACATATTTGAGGACGTCACAATGCATCCCTGACAAGTGGGGATTAGCGAACGTCTGCATTCCTTGTATTCCTCGCAGTGAAGTCATAGAGGTATAACGTAATAAAGGGAGCGGCAGAGCGGCAAAGCTTATAACAAAGAAGTGGCACATCAACCTTATTGTACATATTTAGGTTCCAGTTTAACACTGATGTACACAGCAAAAGCTGTAATTCAAGGCTGATGTGCACAGAAAAAGCTGTAATTCAACGCGGATGTGCACAGCATATAGCCAGTTCATTTTTCTTATCACATTTGGTGCACATTCAACTTGTTGTTTTAACGCTGATGGGCACAGCAAATACCTAGCACATCTTCTTCATTTGTGTTTGGAGCTTGGCGCTGATGTGCACAGCTGATCTACATTCATAGTTCATTTCGTTCATTCAATTTCTATCTCTTATTTGCACAGCTCTGTAAGAATAATGAACATTCTTGGTTTGTGTTTTCATTTACAATGCTGCCATCTCGTGGATTGTTTTAATAAGTTCACTCAACAATCTCCTTTTTCAAATCTGTACACAATATATTTGTTTCTTTGGTTATAAAAAGAACAAGCATTTACAATGCAATGGTCTCGGCATCATTAAAGGTAGAGCTATTGGCATTGCTTGTGACATTTTTTTAAATCATAAATAAATGGCATCGTCATTTACATTGCCAATAGCTTAATCGTTAAATAAATGGCATTTTCATTTACAATGGGCAACTGCAAGACTTTGTTTGTAATGTAAGCCATGCTTTTGCAGTACTGTTGAATTTCATTATCATCGCCTAGTGCTATTTTTCAGCCGTATATAGCATGAGTTTTGTGGAGGTGCACCCTGCACGCTCACACACTGCTCACCCTGCACGCTCACACACGGCTCACCCTACACACACACACACACACACACTGCTCACCCTGCGTAATGCGAAAAGACCTAGCTCTGCCCTTCGGCCTGTGTTGTAATCGTACAGTAGGTTGTGAGTAGCTGCGCTTGATTGGTTGAGGCATCCCCTCCTTGCTGCTCCCTTCAGAGGGCCGGCTGCCTCAATGAAGCTCCCACGTGTTCAGCTGTTCTTTGTTTTAGCTCCTGTGTGTCAGTGCACCGTGTAAGCGCACAAGCATACCCTGCTCTCTCTGGAACAGGCACTCAGCACTCACCACTCTGCCCTCACCACTCTGCACTCTGCACTCACTACTCTGCACTCATACTCTGCACTCACTACTCTGCACTCTGCACTCACTACTCTGCACTCACTACTCTGCACTCACTCTTCTGCACTCTGTACTCACTACTCTGCACTCTGCACTCACTACTCTGCACTCACTACTCTGCACTCACAACTCTGCACTCACTACTCTGCACTCACTACTCTGCACTCACTACTCTGCACTCACTACTCTGCATTCACACTCTGAGCAGATGGATGACTGGGTATACACACTTGTTTTTTTAAATCCTACACTGGATAGTAGGTGCAGTTGGTTCTCGTATTTGGCATCACTGGCAGTGGCCTGAAGTAGCGCAAGCAGCAGTGGCCTCCTCAGAAATATCTTGGGCCCTGGCATTTATTATGGCACAAATTAAACACTGCTAACAAGTGATTTTGCTTTCTAGCAACCATGTCACTGCCTCATTATTTACTGCTCTGTTTTCACTTATGTTCATGGACACATCATTGTTTTGTGCTTTTGCGCCAGTGGCGTTTTCCGTTAATGTACTTGCACGCAAACCGCAACCTGTTGCATAACTTGCAGATTTCAACAAAAAAACATATTGTGCCTGACCCGGCAGACTCCCGAGCAGCCTTCGAGGCACGCACCTCTGCCGAGCCGAGGCCCAGGAGGAGAGGCTGGAGTGCACGCGTGCCCAGCATCATCCAGTCCTGACACTAAATGCACACGCTCCAGGAATGGTGCACGCGCAATCAGCATCTGGATTCAATTACGGCGCCCCCTGACAGCTGGTAATTGATGATTTATAGCCTTCTGCTGCGCGTCTCCGCACAGAATATGCAGGAAGTGGAGAAACTCTACAGACTATGGCCTATTGCGTGCTGCCTTGTAAAATGACAGCCATGCGATGGCCAATTGACATGCAGCTGCCATAAATAACGAACAGAATTCACGCGCTTCTCTGGAATGTGTAGGTTAGCTTGTCGAACTGCTCTCTATAGGACTCTGAAGCCACACCCACTTCGTGGGATGTAGGCCGAGCCCTAAAAAGCAACAATGTTCAATCTCCGCCTAAAAACACAGCTCGACGTCAGGAGTGTCATATAATGTTGGAAAATTACTCCAGTTACAGCCATGACAAATTTGGATGTACACACAATGTGAAGATCTGAGCATGCATTAGCCAATATTAATACGTTTTTACTGTCACAAGACTTGAAATAACGATTTAAAATCTAAAAAACAGAACTGTATTCTGCATTTATTGTGATAGTCTGAAAATCCTGGACAGAAAGTGTTCTTAAACACACAAAAAAATGTGTGAATGTCAATGAGAGATCGCAACACTTAAAATTAAAACTGAAGTTCCGTTACAAGACTTAAAGATGATATTATGAAGAAACAACAGGTTAGTGTGATTGTAGGATTACAGGACCACAGGCCACTAATGTAAATGTACTTGTGTAGCCTTTTATCATTTTTGTTAAGGAAGGACCTAGCATTTATCTAAATAGTAGTTGCGTGATGTTGTACCGGGCCGGCAGGATAATCTCTTGGTATGTTTTGTAATGTGACAAAGTGAATAGACAGTAAATAGAACATTATGTTTTACTGAAAAGCTTTTCAGCGAGAGACATGACTAACGGATTACAACACAGAGGCGTTTAGGGTGCATGTCCTATAAATTAGGATGTAATGGAGTAAAACATTCCTGAAATGGAAAGTCACATAACTTTTATAGATTTTGTTCTTTTTTAATAAACAAAAATGCATAAAGCAGCACTCCACTGAGCGGATGGGGTGGGATGTTTTCACTTATAATATGAGAAATACTAAGCATCATTTGCAGATGCCAACTTATGAGCATAGCTGCGTGTTTTTACCAGTGGGCCATCCTGTCTTTAAGTTCTCGAAGTACATCCCGGTTGAGTTCGTAGAGATGAGGTAAGTAGTAGAGGTTTTGGTTCAAAATCTTGTCCTCGATCACCGGCTTCCCCTGCTTCCTTGATGCGTGGGTGACGGCATTCCTAAAGTCCTGGCGAGCATCCGCAATAAGATAACAAACAAATAAACAATGGACATTTACACACAGACAAATCACTTCCTTCGAAAAAAATACTTCGGAACAGAGCAAGCGCCAAGGAGCAAATGCACATGCGTTAAAACAGCTACTGTGTGTTATTAAAACAGCAATACGAGTCAGTTTGTGAGCACGGTTTTCGTAACCCCAGGTAAATTATATTTTGCTGCTTGGGTGCTCCTCCGTCCCTACTAAAGAGGCTATTGTTTAGGTAATTTGTTGCACTCTGGTGACCTCTTCTAATAGTGCCTACCGTTCTTGTAATTTTGCATCACCCTGTACTGACATGATCAATATCTATTACTCAAATCGAAAAACCAATTTAATATGTAATATTTCAGTATAAAATACGCAATGCTATATTATTTAGGAAAAAGAAAACAATCGAATTCACTATAGTGCAAATAAAACTTTTCCAAGTCCTGCACTAAGTGCAAACCCACTATCAATGGTCTTTTTTAAAGGTTTGTCTTTCTGTTGCTGGTACAGCAGTATTTGAGGTTCTGACTAAGAGGTGAATCCGGCCCCACCCTATGTCCAATGGAGCAGGTTCTAAACATGTAGCCCTCGCACAGCAAGCTTGTGACAGCTGCTCTGTATCGTCTGATATGGGGTAACATGCCCAGTAGTGGCATCTGAGTTTGTTGTGTGCCCGGTTATAGGGTTCGTTTGTGTGACTGGGCTTCAGCACTGCCATATCGCTGGATGTTCCCAAAGGGGGTGAGCCTTTTGCAGCACAAAACTATACACGTGACCCAGCGAGCCCAGCCTTATTTTGGTTGAGAGTCCAGACTCTTTGGGCCTCCTTCCCTAGATTCAAATATTCGAGACTTTCACTTTTCAGGCCTGTGCACCTTCGCGTAGCTTGAAGCAGTGGACGCTATTTTAAGTGTTTATGTTACAGTCTGTGAGCCCCATTGACGAGGCCCACCTGCCACTCCCTGAACCCGATTTACAAAAAGGGGGTGGTGATGAACAGAGTGTCTGAGTTAAACAGACCACTCTTACCCAGTCCAAAGATCAGGGCTTGATCCATCACCGTTATTTATCTCACTGCCCCATCCCAGCTCAGAACCTGGCAATATGCAAATCAGTCTGTCCCTGGCCCAGTGCATCATGGGAACAGGGCAGACTAAACTACCAAGCCAATTCTTCACCAGAAAGGAGACAAGCTACCGGGGACCGGTTTCTGGCATTTCAGCCTTCTTCGGCCCGGCTTGCTTGAATCCTGATGGAGCAGTGAGAAAGGGACTCATGTCTGAGTATACCCTGCCACACCTATAGTGGCCAAAAACGATTTACAAAAAGGGGGTGGTGATGAACAGAGTGTCTGAGTTAAACAGACCACTCTTACCCAGTCCAAAGATCAGGGCTTGATCCATCACCGTTATTTATCTCACTGCCCCATCCCAGCTCAGAACCTGGCAATATGCAAATCAGTCTGTCCCTGGCCCAGTGCATCATGGGAACAGGGCAGACTAAACTACCAAGCCAATTCTTCACCAGAAAGGAGACAAGCTACCGGGGACCGGTTTCTGGCATTTCAGCCTTCTTCGGCCCGGCTTGCTTGAATCCTGATGGAGCAGTGAGAAAGGGACTCATGTCTGAGTATACCCTGCCACACCTATAGTGGCCAAAAACGATTTACAAAAAGGGGGTGGTGATGAACAGAGTGTCTGAGTTAAACAGACCACTCTTACCCAGTCCAAAGATCAGGGCTTGATCCATCACCGTTATTTATCTCACTGCCCCATCCCAGCTCAGAACCTGGCTATATGCAAATCAGTCTGTCCCTGGCCCAGTGCATCATGGGAACAGGGCAGACTAAACTACCAAGCCAATTCTTCACCAGAAAGGAGACAAGCTACCGGGGACCGGTTTCTGGCATTTCAGCCTTCTTCGGCCCGGCTTGCTTGAATCCTGATGGAGCAGTGAGAAAGGGACTCATGTCTGAGTATACCCTGCCACACCTATAGTGGCCAAAAACGATTTCCAAAAAGGGGGTGGTGATGAACAGAGTGTCTGAGTTAAACAGACCACTCTTACCCAGTCCAAAGATCAGGGCTTGATCCATCACCGTTATTTATCTCACTGCCCCATCCCAGCTCAGAACCTGGCTATATGCAAATCAGTCTGTCCCTGGCCCAGTGCATCATGGAAACAGGGCAGACTAAACTACCAAGCCAATTCTTCACCAGAAAGGAGACAAGCTACCGGGGACCGGTTTCTGGCATTGCAGCCTTCTTCGGCCCGGCTTGCTTGAATCCTGATGGAGCAGTGAGAAAGGGACTCATGTCTGAGTATACCCTGCCACACCTATAGTGGCCAAAAACGATTTACAAAAAGGGGGTGGTGATGAACAGAGTGTCTGAGTTAAACAGACCACTCTTACCCAGTCCAAAGATCAGGGCTTGATCCATCACCGTTATTTATCTCACTGCCCCATCCCAGGTCAGAACCTGGCTATATGCAAATCAGTCTGTCCCTGGCCCAGTGCAAGTAAGAATTGGCTTTTGTAGTTTGGTTTGCCCTGTTCCCATCATGCACTGGGACAGGAACAGACTAATTTGCATACAGCCAGGTTCTGAAACTGGGATGGTGCAGTGAGCTAAAAAACGGTGTTGGATCTAGCCCTGATCTCTTGACTGGGTGAGAGCTTTCTGCTTAATTCAGAGACTCTGTCCCTCACCACCCCTTGTTGTAAATATTTTTGTCCACCCTAAGCGTGGAAGGGTATTCTCAGATGTGAGACCCTTGCTCATTGCACCATCAGGATTCAAGCAAACCGGGCCAAAGACGGCTGTAATGCCAGAAACCGGTCCCCGGGAGCTTGTTTCCTTCCCAGTGTAAGAATTGGCTTTTGTAGTTTGGTTTGCCCTGTTCCCATCATGCACTGGGACAGGAACAGACTAAGTTGCATACAGCCAGGTTCTGAAACTGGGATGGTGCAGTGAGCTAAAAAACGGTGTTGGATCTAGCCCTGATCTCTTGACTGGGTGAGAGCTTTCTGCTTAATTCAGAGACTCTGTCCCTCACCACCCCTTGTTGTAAATACTCCCTGAACCCGGCAGCTGCCAGGCCGGGCTGGGCACTAGGAGAGCCGCCCTTGCCTCCGGCAGCGGACAAGCAGGGCTCCGATCGCCCACAGCGACAAATGACTCAAGACTTGTAAAGTGACAGTCTGCCAGCAGCTAATGACAAACCAACAGGTGCGTAGGCCACGCTGAAACTCACACCGGGCCCTAGAAATGGCAGACAAAGGGTGACTTCCATAGCACCTCGACAGACCGACAACAAACACAAATCCATCAGCCACACGATTTAGGGCAAGGCCATCTTTCCCCTCAAAAATCTATCTTCATCTGAGCGCAGTCTGTTTGTGGCAACACCAGAGAACATTCCTGATAAGGCAGCTAGCCCTGGCCACACTGCTGCACCTGGGTAGCTTCAAGACAGACACACCACATGCAAGATGCGTCTTTTGGGGCGAGACACAGACTTCACAGGTGGCCACCAGAGCAGGGCACAGTATCCAAGAACCGATCAGAGGACATTAACATTCAGAGCGGTCTCCGCTCCAGTTTCAGGTCTGTGTGGGCTTCTGGAACATTTACCTTCACTTTAGACGTCCCCGCGCACAGTAGGAGACTGGCTTGTGAATGTAGAAATAACATTATGATACGAACTTGTAGTGAGTGGGTTTGGAAAAACATTCACGCGCAGGTGGCTTCATAAATAATGCCCAGTTTCCGGCGCTGCCCAGGATGTCCGCTCAGCACGCGGAGGAAAAGCCTTGCATTGTCACCGACAGGTCAACGCAGCAAAAGCAGAACGGACGGCCTGGCTGCAGCCAACATTTCAAGGCTGTCATACGTCAGACTCTGGACCACAACTTCCGGACACAAAATACCTTGCAACTGCCTGAATAACTTTCCTCTCCTGGTGCTTGTTGCAAACTCTTCCCTACTACTTAAGAGTGAGGGAGGGCTAAAGAAAACGGCAGTAAAAAGGAGATGCGAGGTAGAGATGAGGTCAAGCAAAAAGGGAGCAATAAGAGAGAGCAAGTGAGAAACAAGCTTCCGACCATTTTCGGATTGGGGGCGTGTTTTGCTGTCCTGAGTGACGGACGACGTCATGAGCTAAAGAACAGCAAAACTTACGCCCCCAAATCCGAAAAAGACAGAGCCTATTCGGAGGGACGGCTCTCTCCTCCAATGGCTGGCCTCCGTTTAGGAAGCCAGCCAATTGGAGAGAGGCAAAAACTGAGGCGGGACCAATAGTCCCACTAAGAAACATTAATTCTCGGACTTCCGGTCTGCCTTCGGCAGACCGGATATTACCTCGACCTAAAAAGGGAACATGCAGAGTGTAACTCCTCCTTCACCTTTCTTGGAAACACCTGGTGATCCTCCTATTAAGTGGAGACAATGGTACAATGGTTTCGAGACTTATCTGGGAGCTATTGGTGCGGCAAGATTTAGGCCTGAAAGGAGGAAATACCTTCTTTTGCACTCTTTCGGTTATGAAGGCAGAGAGATTCTAAAGCATCTTCCTGCAATTCCTGTTAATGAGAACAATCCTCTTGATGAGTATCAAGAAACTTTTAAAAAAATTGCAAACTAGATATGATGTTCTTCTCAACTTAGTTATGCTCCGTCACAACAGTCTGGTGAAGATGTAGACACTTATATTACTGCACTCAGACGTTTGACGGCTGATTGCCAGTTTGAAACATTTTCAGAACAACTGGTACGTGAGAAGTTTATTTGTAATTGTTCCGATAAGAACATAAAACAACATATTTTATCACTAGGCAATCCCACTTTGGAGGAGTCCATTAAAGTTGCCAAGAGTATCAAGACGTACCAAATTTCTGCTAAAGAACTGGAGGAGAAAAAAAATGAACCAGCGTCTGCTATTAAGTTAAAAGATGCGAAAAGTGTTGAAAACAAAGATAACGAGAAGCAAAATTCTTGGAACAATCAAAACTCATTTTTCTCAAGGAAAAATATTTGTTTCCGGTGTGGTTACAAAACACATTATGGAGGTGTTAAGTGTCCTGCACAATGCGTAACATGTAAAATTTGTAACAAAGAAGGACACTGTACAAAAGTTTGTCAGACTAGTAAAATGATCTCACGTTCAAAACCTGTACAAGTAAAATGTGTCACGGAACAGTCTATTCAAGATGAAGAGGAAGATTGTCTGACTAAAGATTTAAGCAATATGGTTGTGGTTGTAAGAGATGATGGTGTCATTTTGGGGAATCCAGATTTGTGTGTAGATCCTTATGTTAACCCCTTCGATGCTGGTGACGGAACCATTCCGTCATCAGTCACGGTTGGGCTGTGCTGATGACGGAATGGTTCCGTCACGACCACACCCATTATCATAGGGGCCCAGCACAGGAGGAAAATATCATCCGCAGCGGTGAGGTTAACATTCTAGTTGGGGATCAGACATTACATCTGTTAGTTGATTCTGGTGCTCGGATCTCTATGATTACTTTGGATTTGTATCATGCAACTTGGCCTTGTAGACCTATGTTGCCTCCTGATCGCAAAGCTGTGTCATATGAAGGACGTGAAATTGATTTGTCTGGTTATATTGAAGACATTCTTGAATACAAGGGTAGGAGGATTGCTGGGAAAATGTACGTAGCGCACAAGGACTTAAACATTTTAGGATGGTTCCATCAAGGTTTATTTGGGATGGTACTTAAGCCAGGAACTAAAGATCAAGTTTTAGCTGTTAGAGAACATCCTGATCTTGAAGGTTTGATGAGTGAGTTTCCCCCATGTGTTTTCAGGGGAGTTGGGGAAAATAAAAGATTTCCAACATGAGATCATTGTGAAAGAGGGGGCATGTCCTATAAAACATAAATTGAGGAATGTGCCATTCAGTATCAGACAGGACTTAGAGAAAGAATTAGATTCTTTGTGCACTAAGGGGATAATTGAACCTGTGGAATCTTCGTTATGGTTATCTCCCTTAGTTGTTGCGCGGAAGCAAAATGGGGAGCTTAGGGTTTGTGTGGACCTTCGTTGCTTGAACAAGGAAATATGGGTGGATTCACATCCCCTACCTAACATTAACAAAATGTTAGCCACCCTTAGGGATGCCAAAGTCTTTACAATTAGATTTAGCGTCAGCTTATCATCAAGTTGAACTAGCTCCACAATCAAGATGTCTTACTGCTTTTGTTTCACCTTTTGGCACCTTTCAGTATGTACGAATGCCTTTCGGGTTGGCCTCAGCTGCATCAGTATTTCAGCGATTAATGTCACAAATCCTGAAGGGCATTGATGGTCTTTCTGTTTTTCAGGACGATGTTCTGATTTTTGCCCCTGACAATATTATACATGACAACATCTTAAAAAAAGTACTTTCCAGATTTCAAATGTATGGTGGTGTATTGCGCAGAGATAAATGTGTTTTTAGAACAGGAGAAGTTGAATACTTGGGGCATTTGGTGAATGAAAAAGGTATTTTTCCAAAAACGAGTCTTGTTGACTCCATTGTCAAATTTAATCCTCCTTCTGATAAAGTTACGTTGAAGTCGTTTCTAGGGATGTGTGAGTTTTATTCTCGCTTTATCCCAGATTTTGCAACCATGTTAAGACCGTTGTCCCAAATGGTGATGAAAGGAGTAAGTTTTGAATGGAACAAGGATTGTCAGGAATTGTTTGAGTGGGTTAAACAACAATTAGTCTCTCAGAGTTCTCAAACACTATGATCCATCTCTTACTTGCACACTAACAGTAGATGCAAGCAATGTGGGGTTGGGGGCAGTCCTTTCTCAAAAGAAAGGAAATGAGGTCAGGACCATAGGTTATGCGTCTAGAGTTCTATCCACATCTGAAGTTAAGTACTCTGTAATCGAAAGGGAGTTGTTGGCATGCTGGTGGGCTGTCATGAAATTCAGAAATTTTATTTCGGGTATAAAATTCTGTCATCAAACTGATCACAAACCTTTAGTTTTTATTCTAAGTGGCAAAAATGTTAGGTCTTCTACTCCAAGGATTTCACGTTTATCTTCTAAGCTTCTCCAGTTTGATTTTTTTGGCAGAGTATATCCCTGGGTCCAAAAATTGTTGTGCAGACTATTTATCTCGTTCTTCTGACACTTTGGAAAGTCAACCTGATATCATACAAGAGGATAAGGAAGATTTTATTGTAGCAGCTGTGGATGTTCCACATTTGTGTGCTGTGTCAGAGGAGAATTGGCGTACAGCTCTTAAAGATGACTGTTTGTTAGTTCAAGTAATGAAATTTGTTGGGAAGGGTTGGCCCAAAAAAAGGAATTTGGCTTTTGATTTTAAAACTGTTTTGCAGGTAGCTGATGAACTTAATATTGAGGATGGGCTTTACTTAGAGGTGACAAACTCGTATTTCCTCTTACGTTGAGAGTGGGTTTGGTCAAAAATGCACATGAAGGTCATCTTGGGGCGACGTTCACTGAAACAAAGTTACGTTTGTCATTTTGGTGGCCGTCTATGGACAATCTTGTAGATGAGTATGTTAAGTCCTGTGTTATTTGCTCGAGGTGTGACAAAGCTGTCAAACTACAAACTTCCCCCCTTACCCCTATTGAAATGCCATCTGCACCATGGGTAAAATTAGGATTAGACGTAGTAGGTCCTTTCCATGCTCTTGACCCATCTTCCAGGTTTGGATTAGTCCTCATGGACTATTATTCTAAGTGGCCTGAGGTCACGTTTGTAAGAGAAGTAACCACAAAGACAGTTATTGAATTTTTGAATGATGTGTTTTTAAAGGAGGGTTATCCAGAATATTTGATTACAGATAATGGGATACAGTTTGTGAGTTCGTAATTTGAATGTTTTTTAGATAATTGTTGCATCAAACATCTCAAAAGCTCACTGTACCACCCTCAGACCAACGATTTAGTGGAACGTATGAATAGGGTATTGGGTGAATGTATCCAATGGGCCATTGTTAATAAATGTCAAGTTGCAAATTCTGTGAGGAGTATGTTGTGGTTTTACCGCACTAAGCCTTAATCAACGGCAGGTGTGTCACCGTTTGAGTTGTTACGAGGCCGAAGGGCTGCCATCATTTCCTGTCCTGCATGGATGAGTAGATGGGTCAAAGGAGTGAGTTGGTCCGATGAAAGTGTTAGGAAAAATGTTAAACTGGTTCAGAACAAACAAAAATCATATTATGATGAGAAAATGAGAGTCAAAGACTTTGAGTTGAGACCTGGTGATTTTGTTTGTATTAAAAAACCTGTCCATGTACAGAAAGGTTCATCGAAAATGAGATTACCAGTCAAGGTTGTGGATGCGAAGGGCAGTTCGGTGAAACTCAGCAATGGGCAATGGTGTAATAAATCTCTTTTAATTAAGAGAACTGTTCACCCTCCTTTAAAAAATGATGATATCATGGATGTGGGGCAAGACTGTCTGAGTAAGTCTACTTTGAAGTATCGTGTTAAAAAAACATTCAATTCAGATTGTACCGGGGAATCTTCCCTGAGGCGCAGTGCTCGTATTAGACAAATCCCTTTTAGATATAGGAATTAATTGTATTTGGGTTTTTTCTTGTTTTCTTTCTTTTCCTTGTTGTTTTTTTCTTTTCTCTTCTTTTTCATTTCTCTTTGCTATCCTTCCTTTCTTTGTTGTTTTTACTTAATTAGTGTTTAGTTTCAACTTCTGTTTGTTAAGGAAAGACCCATGTAGTTTTCTAATGTCTGTACTGTGAGAACACTCTAATTCTAGTATTACATAGGTGTGTTCTTGTCTGGAAGTTAACAAGCTTCTTTTGTAACTGCAGCCGCCCTACTATGATGGTCCAGTTATATTGATAATAAATTACAGACTGACCTTATCCACGATGTGTCTTTCCATCATTACCACATAGTGTCCCATCACCTCCGTAACGGAGAGCCTTTTCTCCTCAGGACTGAAGTGTTTTTTCCTCTTACTCCTCTCCTTGCATACTGTAACATGAACGCTGCCATGAAGACATCAAGACTCACTTCCAAATGTGTGACCTAGTTGACCTCAGTGTAAGCCTGAGGCAGCAGTCAGAGCGTTTCAACCACTGTCCAATTATCTCCTCCTGGATCTCTAACACATGATATTGGAAGGGCATGAGGTGAAAATTTGTGGTTGACGGAGGTAGAGGCACCAGAGCTGAGCGGGTGTGCAGCGTGCGACGATGCCATGTCCTGCCTGGTATGGACTGTATTGGATTGGTGTGAGGCCTGCAGGACCGCAGTGTAGGTCGGAGGCCGAAGTCAGCAGGGGCCCACAGACACATGTGGTTGGAATGCTATGCACAGATTTGGTGGCACCACATGAAGGGGAGTATAGTGACGTAAAATCTGCCATAAATAATGTTCTCTGCCAAAGTGTAATCAAGACTCAGTTCCAAATGTGTGACCTACTAGTCCGCTGGGTATGCTGTTGTAGTACGTCAACAAGAAAGGAGTACTGCTGGCCTGTGTCGCGGAGGCTGTGATGGTCTGAGGAGGCTGGCAAGGTCAGGCCGCGGGCTTGGAGCTTGCACCGGCATGTGGTGGGCCCTCTGTGACACACACCAGTGTCGACAGGGGAGCAGTGAGGTCTGGAAGGTCGGGAAGACAGGTTTGGGAACCAGCGGCTTGGGTGCACAGGATCACAGGTGTTGTGTAGTTCCTATATTCCCAATAGGCTCTGCGCAATGGAATAATATATACTGTAGTTTAGATGAAGGACTGATGTCTACTAGGTCTCTACCGAATATATTAAACTTAATAGTGAGTGCCAGCTAGCTTAGAGGTCACTAGAAACTTTCTCGAATTCACAAGAAGGGATTAGGTTCTGACAACCGCATAAACATGACAACTTTGTTTCTCAAGAATAAGAAATCAAATCTCTAGAGTCGCGGAAACAATAGATAACTATTTTACTCAGTCAATCGTGCATGCTTCGTTTCACCAGAGGGCATATAATACACACAGTATTATAAAGTAGTACTGTAAAAGCATGATATGGTTTCTAAGCCATAACAGTGCATAAAATGTATAAAATACATACAGTAATAAATAATGACTAAAAGTACTCAACTGGTGTTTCTAAAATACGCCTACCCCGGTGTACCTAACCTAAGTCTAGTACGAGGGAAGAGGTAAGTGAGGAGTAGCCTAAGTTTAGTAGTAATCTGCCAGGAATCTGTTCCAAGAGTTCTCTAAGAGGTCTAATCAGCTCTGTACCTTGGTTTTAGAATGAAGGAGGTCTTGTATTTCTCTCTCAGGACTCGATTTCCCAGATACCTGCAAGGGTAAGCCGGAAACACTGGAGCTTGATTTCTCAGCAAGAGAAAAGACAGCGTCTCTCTCAGTGCGTCAGCTGGAGGGTCGGCTTCCTTCGGCACTTGCTGTTGCAGGGCGTTGGGCAGGTAGATAGTCGATCTGCTCCAAACCACCGTGTGTTTGACTGGGCAAACCTGGGCATATTTATAGTTTGAAGGTGCCGAGTTTGGCGCATGATTGGACTTAATATCGTCTCTAAAAGGCTAAATTCTTGGGAAACGCCAGGAGTTCTTGGAGAACTTAATATTCAAGCAGGGGTAAGTTCCTAGCTGCTGGAGGCGGGTTTTTCCAAGAAATCGTTGTTAATTCTTGGAACGTAGTGGAAGTAGCCATGCCGTATTTGGGCTGTATGGCTTAGACCAAATAGGGTAGTGATTTCTATGCCTATATAAGGATATGACAAAGTTTACCTATATAAGGACATGAATCAGGAAAATTACACTAGGGGCCTAGATACGATTACAACAACCACTCCACGATCTTAAGTTTAATTTAAGCTAACCTAATAAGCACTGAACTTATCTAAAGCTAGTGTTTACAATCCCACCCCAAAATACATAAAAATGCACTTGAAATGGTTTGTACATGAGAAAAATTTTGAGTATTTCTACAGGACGCATTTTAAGGAAGTGATGACATTCTAAGCATATAGTATGATATCTACATATGCAAATTGAATGAATCATGAATTTACATTTATGAAAAATGGCTCTTAAATACAGAAAGAAAATGTTGAGACCATTTCATAACATAACATATCACGTCAATTGTTATATGAGGACAAGGCCAAATATATTTTTAGGCAGTGTTCAAAAAGAAAAAGAACTTCTTGTTCTCTAAGAATAGTTCTACTTTAAGCAGATTAGTCTGTGCCAAAAATTCAATAATTCTGCAGAGAAAAAAAATTCAAATGGTTGTGACAAACAGAGTGTCAATAAAGTTTTCCCAAAGTTAAATTTCTTTGTTTTGAAAAATTGAAGGCCGAATTTCAGAGTTCAGGGAACGCTGTGTGCATGAATCAAAAGTTATTTTCGGTGTCAGGAGAAAACATTAGATCATCAAGGCTGGCAAGGAAATCGTCTACCATAGTAGCTGAAAGTGGGTGAAAGTGGAACCACTTGATCAAGCAGATCAGAAGTGCGCAGATGAGAAGCATTGCCGTCAGTGCCAGGTGCCGCATTAGCAGTGTTCAAATTAGATAGTACCTGTGTGCCTGTTGATTCTCGTATCTCACCCTCAGTTAGACTTACTGATGAGACCTCAATTAATGCCGTCATCAGGATTGGTAGCCGTTGGGACAACACTATGCATGAGCCATTACAGGACCTAGCAAGGCATCGACATCCGATGGCAGGGCTGATGGAAGCGTAAGACAGATGTCCAACACGCATTCCTCTCCGCAAAGCAGGCATCGTAGAACAGGTAAGATGCAATCTTGCCAGATTGGTCTGAACGATAGAAACCAAGTAGTGTTCAGATCTCTTAAACGAGCCAAGCCAAGAATCTGTGAAATCCTTTCACGATACCTCATGGCAAGGAGAGTCCCTTCCATGTTGGTCTGGGTATCGTTGCCGGACTTGCCATATCGGAGCAGAGGGAATAAAAATAGAATTCCTGCTACGAGTCCCAAGATAAGAGGCAGGCCGCCAAACACAGAGTGCAGGAAATTCGGAAAAATGCAGAGGACTGCTTCAAATGGTGTTAACAGTCCCGAAAAAATCGTCTTAAATACATGTGCGATGCCACTGGTATCAGACATGTTTAAGATTTGACTTAACATTTCTGCGAAATGAACTGGGCAGTTTGTTGATAATAATGCATGTATCTCTGCAGATGTCCTCGCAAATTGCAGATCATACGTTTCTTTAGACGAGGTCAGGGGCACAGACTTTTGCAAAAGAATGGCTTTTATTCTGCTTAAAGTATCAATTCGTATAGAAGAGATATTCAGTGAAGGCCATTATGTAGTCCCACTGTCTTTCTTTTGAGTTGGATATAATACTTGCATACAACAAGTGACCATGGACGACAGACTAACGAGATAAAGTTTTCCTGGCATCATGCCACAGCAGCTGTGATCATTCAACATAACGTAACTGCCATTGGATAGCTGCCTGAAAATGGGTTCTACCACAGTGGAGGGAGTACCGTGCAGGTGGCAAGAGAGGTTATTTGCAGAACCGTCGCAGGCTATGTGTAAATTAATACCTTTGCACAAAAGTGTACCACTTAGTGAGTTCTTACAATTTTCACCACTAAGGAATACCTCTTTTCCCTTGTTCCAACATTTGTGTGTGTAAGGTAAAGTCCATGTCGACTTAATGTATTCTTTACCCAACCTTTCATACAGGCCCGCTGGCATATGCTGTAGACAATACTGAAATTGAAAAATTGTCACTGGTATCATGATGGTGCCATGAATTATCCATTCAATGACAGGCTTCTCAGAAACTGTTAATGGTAATCTTTCCAGTTTTTCAATGCTCAGCACCGTATAGTCTGCTCCTCTTTGTGCCAAAGAGAATTGTTTATCTGTAAGGTTAAATACAGCAAACAATGACGTTGTATTGATTAGACGACATGGCACGTAGCCTGAACGAAGATTTTGCGAAGTCCAGCCTAACTGCATTATAGAACGTATTCAGACTGGCCATGTTGTAACATTAGCAAGTCCTGTTCCATTATGTCAATTGCAGAGGATACAATGCTGTCCAAAGAATATATTCTGGAGGACAGAGTCGTTAACCCATTGTCCACTACAGAGAGAGCTTTCTCTAAATTAATACAATCAATTTCTCGTATTCTTTCTGCAGTTTCCATTTGCGTTATTTTCCATTCTTTCGTTGTACTCAGCGTATATACCTGCGTATATGAAACGTTTTTGCCATGGTTTGCGAGGCCCCATTAAGAAATCTCGCAAATTATTGCTTTCTTTAAGTAAAGATAAGTGTTGTTTGATTTCAGGAATTGTGGATGTTTTTAGCCAATCTAGGCATAGTTTTCCTACACTGTATGATGTTACTATCCCTGGATGTTGTCTCTGGGAGTATCTTGGATCTGGCCTGTTCAGTTTTAACCCCTGTGTTTTGTTCAGGAATCTTTCATAATAGTTATTGGTGTCTGTGGGCCAGATTAGCCATTTTCCCAATCAGGATTTGTTCTGTTTTGTGTTAAAATATATGGTACGTTTACCTCCTTTTCTGTTGTGTCATTACTTTAAGAAGTGGGTTTAGGTAAAGACAGTTTATTTAATTCTTTTAGCTTAGCCAGGCCAAGACAAGAAGTCTGTTGAACAGTGTCATTTAAAAAAATTATTTGTTCTGGTATAATGCAGGCTATGAACAATGGTTTCTAAACCTTATACCTTCCATTCTTTCGTGCCCCAGACAGTTTTTGTCTCAATGTTGTCTTTACAAAAGTCAAAACCTAATGTAGACAGCTGAGCATAAAGTTTGCAGAACAAATTTGTTTAGTGTTGGTGTCTTATTTACATTTTTGAAATAAAGTGTTTCTGGATTTGTAACATTAAACCCTGAGAAGTATGAACATTTTTCATGGAATGTTTTTGAGCTGCCTTTTGGTGGCGTGGGACAATGTTCCCATTGATTATATGTAAAAACATTCCTAGGACTTGTAGATTTCTGCAAATAATGGTGACCATAGTGGTTAAAACAATAGATTTGTTCATAATCTGACGACCCTTCTAAATAGTCATGTTCAGTATATTTTGCAGACATTTCTAAATCTGACATCAAATTATTAATAGTCTCAGAGTCCCAATCATCAGAAAATGTGCTGGGTGATACAAAGTCACTTAAAGAAACCTTGAACTGGTGTAGAATCTTCAGCAGCTCCACCGGGCCATAGATGTCATAATCAGTTCCATCCCATACTATACCCCCTGGTATAGGAACGGCTGTGATGTTTACTGATGACAGGTCTCTCTTTTCACAATGGGATGATTTGTGAGGTTTTAGGACTAAGTTGATTTTCTGACTTGCTGTGTACATTGTACTGTATTTTCCATCTATCATTTGTCCCAAGCTTAAAACTAAAATTAGCCATAGCTGGAGAAAAAATACACCTAAACCAATCCAAAATTCAATCCATGGTGAAACCAGATATATTTTCTCAAGTTGATGAAAGAGTTCTGTTGTTTTTTCTTTGAGAGTTTTATTTGCTGGTGTTTCTTCGGGTTTCAGCCAAGCGCTGGGGCCATAACCAAATAAATCTTGTGCAGGAATCCACTGCGACCATGATATATTTATAGTTGCCATCCCTTGTTAAGGGACCTCAGTGGTCCGGTAAACACACGCTAGTGGTTTATCTGAAATCAGAAGGGGCGTCTGTGCAGGACGTTTCACTGTAGAAACTTTTATTTTTTGGCAGATTTCACAGTCTAGAATATAGTTTCTAGTTTGTTTCCTCATGCGAGGCCACCAGTATCTCTGTTTTAATAATGACACTGTGGTGGAAACTCCTGCCTGTGCAGAGGCCAACCCTTCATGCGCTGCTTCAATTAGTCCTAACCTATGTTCTATGTTTGGAATTGCTCTATCCCCCACTCCAGGGATTCGAGCAAAAGGAACATTATTTGCATCAGTTATATATGAGTACGTTACTGAAAAGCCTTTTGGGAGTGTCTTACCACTGTATTTGGCTGAAGCAGTGACAGCTTGCATTATTTCGCTGTCTATTTTTGTTTTTGACCGAGTGATTGCAGCTACGGAAGCCGTTTGCACAGCTGCCTTCGCGGCTTCATCAGCCAATGAATTCCCTGCAACATGAACGCCATCACGCTGATGACTCAGTGTATGAATCACGTGAGTCTTTTGTAGTTCTTTCTGCAAAATAACTACTTGTTCCCAAAGTGTTTTATGCTTAATTGTTCCACCTTTTGAATTTTTGAACCCGTTTTTAACCCAGTTCTGCAAATTTTCGTTGTAAGATTCAACACAGAAATACGAATCGCACACTATTAGTGTGGGGAATTCGCGATCGGTATTCTCAAGCGCCATCTTGAATGCCTGTAGTTCAACTCGCTGAGCTGTACAGTCTCTGAGTGATTGAGTTTTTCTGACCATAGGTCTGAATTTACCTTCGCGCCAGCGACCTTTAACAATTGCGCACGCAGCACTATAGGCTTGTTTACCCCCAATTGCGGGCTGTGCTGATCCGTCTGTATATATTATACATCAGTAATGTTCAAGACGCAGAATTTCGGTCGGCAGAGGACATTCGTGTTCGTATTGGAGAAATTCTTGTGTTTTTAAGCTGGGGTCAAAAACGTATTCAACGTCTGTTGCAGCAAGAGAGTTAACCCATTGTATCCATCTTGGATGTAAAGCTTTTGCATTTGGGATGCTTGCTTTTGTCACTGCCTCTAAGGCAGGTACAAGTGTAACGATCAATATGCGTTTACCCTGCGCTAGAGCTCTCTCTTTTGATACTGCAGTTTGAACCGCTGTCAGGATTTTTTCAGTAGAAGTGAACTTCATTTTAGCTTGTGTGATTTGTATGCTATTGGTACCGTTTCTCCTTCATTAAAGGTCAGGTACGTGTATCCGCATCTCCCTGGGATGATTCGGATCACAAGGTTGCGCACGTTTTTGCATGTCTGTAATCGTGTTTTTGCTAACATGTCTGTTTGGACTGAACTCAGAATTTCTGTGTGTGTTTGAGTCCAATTAGTTGGTTTGAAATCAGGTTTGATTAGTTCGTAGAGAGGTTTAACCCTTTCTGTGTAATTTAGAACGTAAGTTCTTCCAAAATGCAGGAAACCTAGAATGGACTGTAAGTTTTGCAGCGTTTTTGAAGCTTGGAGCAGCGCACATTTTTCTAGAAAGTTTGCTGCCAGGCTTTTGCCTTCACTTGATAACTCGTATCCTAGAAATAGGACGTTGAGGTGGGCAAGTCCTGGATTTCTTAAAGTTGATTTTATACCCTTCCGAAGCGAACCCAAGTATTATGGTGTTCACTCTTTTCAAGTGCCTGTCCAAGTCGTCATCTGTAAGATAGATGTCATCGACATAAGATATTGCCTCATCATCGTACGTTTGAAGTAACTCTGTTACCCTGGCTGAGAATAACCCTGGACTATTCTTGAATCCTTGGGGAGACGGCAAAATTGTCGCTGTATCCCCATTATTGAGAAAGCAGTCAGATGCCAGCTTTCAGGTGCAATGTTTTGACAGAAAAACCCATTTGAAATATCTAATGTGGTTTTATATTTTTTTGCGCACAATGTTATTCATCAGTGCTGCGCTATGTGCATTTTGTACTGCAAATGTTTTGCAACAGGGATTTAAGTGTCTGTAATCCAATACTAGACGATATGAATTGTCTGGTTTGGACACAGGAAACAAAGGATTGTTCATTGACGAGGTGCATGTTTCAATCACCCCTTGGTATTCAAGTTGATTTAAAATCTCCCTGACTTGTTTTTTAGCTTCTTGCTTAACTGTGTACTGCCTTAGTGCAGTAGGTTGATTTTTTAACTGGATTTTATGGTGAGGGGAATCCTCATCCCATCCAACATGATTTTTATATAATGCTGGAGCCTGAGCTACTGCCCATTTTCTGGCATATGTGTATTTTTGTGAATTGGAATATGATTTGAGAAGGCTGGCATAATTATCTCTTCGTCATGTGGGCACTCCCTGACAAACTCAGGCGGCCAGTCTTGTTCAGCTAGAAGAATGTCATAGCCCTTAGAGAGCTTCTCCCAAAAGAGTGCTCTTATTTTTCTAGTTATGTCCCCCTCCATCCGGAGTGTTACTTCATATAACTTGTGGGGTACACTAACCCTGGTGTCTGCAGTTTCAACTTGAATGGATTTATTCAAGTCCACTGTCTCCAGATGATCCTTCAGGATCCTGCGAACTATGGTGACTTCTGTTGTGCTGTTCTAGTATGGTTTGAGCCCACTCCCCGTTCTTGAGTTGTGTTCTCAAGATCCTTGGCATGTCTGATCTTTATGCTTGATACCTTCTTTTTAGGAAATTGAGCTTTTTTGTTTTGGTGAACGAGTTCTTTGTCTTTGGACTTGATGCGTTCCTCTTTCTGTTCTGACCGTCCTCTTCTTTCTGATTTCTGCGGGGAAGTCTGAAAAGATCGAGAGGGACGTGTTTCATTATCTTGATATCTGTCAGGTTTTTTCAAATTATCCCTATTCCTAAGGTTATACCTTTTTTCAGAGGGCTCCCGTTGGGGAGACCTATCTCCCCTTTGGGGAGATCTTCCTCTGGACTGAGAATGTTTCTCTCTAGGAAGAGTCTGTTTAGTATTTTCCCACTTCTTGTAGGAGTAGTGAGATTATTTTTAATAAACACCTTTTCAGGATTTTGTGTTAATTCAGGTTTTACTGGTTTCCCACCCAAACTATCTCTTCCTAATTCTTCATAAGATTTTTCAGTAATTCTAGCATGCTCATATGGTTGATCTGTTATATCTGTTTCTTTTAACTTTTGGCGGATTGACACGGATGCTGCTTCACCTTTAATGTTGGCTAATAATATAGCTGAGACCTGTTTGAAATCTTTCAGTAATTTCATACCTAGATTTAAGGCCGGTTCTGGACCGTATTAATTTTGAATCTGCCTCAGAACGTCTGGTATTACCGCCATGGACGGTACACCATGTGTTTTTGTGTAGATTGAAGGAAAGACTGTACCCCAAGTGTCACAGTCCTCCACATGCTGTACGATCCCCATTGGTAGACAGATTGTCAGAATTCTGTGTTTCTCATGAGGTGTACTATCACGGAATACTGCCTCTATCTGAGTAATTTTTTGAGCTAACCAGAACTGAATTTGTTCCCTCTTTGCGGGTAATTTACCAATGACTGATTGTATAGTCTGTGGTGTTATTTTATTTGTGTTCCCCTGGTGAGGGGTGTGCTGTGGAATCCTTATCGCAGGTTGGACTGTTAAAGTCCTCATGACATATTGAACCAATTGTCTGTGTATTTTAATTAACTGGTTCAGCTGAGCTAACAGTTCTGGACCTGTCATTCCGTTAATGTCAGGATGTTGTGTATAGCTGGCTAGTACCGGCCATGTAGCTGCTGGCCTACCTAGTGGACCGAGCCTGGTAATGTGATTTTGATGTTGTAGGGCGCCTTTAAACCAGAGCTGATGCTCTGGTTAAGTTAGTGGAATTTCAAAGTCCTCGAAAGGAACATATTCCCCTGGTGGTTCCTCTGCTTTGTAGTAGTGGAACTCCTGTGTTACTGGATTTACTTGTGGAAAAGTAATCCATGAATAGAATACCTCTGTATGTCGATATTCATGTGCCTCTATAACAAATATAACTTTACCACCTCTCGATGATACCCCATTTTCTATACGTTTTATAGTTATGGTTTTCCTTATATTTGCCGGGATGATTATAGCATCATCGTCGTTTTGCATCAACATCCATCAACTTCCAGGATGCATTAAATGATATCAGCACGGTCCATTTGAAATCTCGTTCTTTATGTTCTTCCTTCAAAAAATGATCGACCATAGGGGCAGTACTGACTCTCTTTTTTATTCTTGACCGTTGCTGTGTTATCCTCTGGTTGATTTGCTGGTTTGTTTTTCCATATGTAAATTTTAATACAAGGATAAAATCACTACATACACCACATTCCTTGTCTTACAGTTAGTAAAGATTGCATGTTTCCATTTCACATTTTTGTGTAGGAATTCAATCCCTTCCACTGTAGATTTGCATTCTATGCAATTGCCACACTTGTGGTGGCCTTCCACAGGTTTCATGCCCCACTGGGCACGTAAATCTTTTTTTGGTTCTTTTTGGAAAATGTCTGCTCTCACTAACTCCTGACGATACTTTTTTTTTTCATTGCAAATAATGGTCGTACAAAATGTACCTCAAGGTTTTCTAATAGGTGCCAGTTGCGCATTATAATCTGCTTGTACTTATTAGTATCAGGGCCAAAAGTTGACACACAAACTAGTCTATTTAATGGTGCTTTTGCTTTTTTTCTGTAGGAGTGTCTCACGGGGAGTATACCATGCGTGCTTTCTTGCATGCTTTAACATCTTTTTTGGGTAACCCCTCAATTGCATTTGATTACAAAATTCTCCTGCATACAGATCAAAATCACTTTTAGAAGAACAGTTTCTGCGAATGCGTAAAAGTTGGCCATACGGAAGATTTTCTTTTAAACTTTTGGGATGTGAACTCCTAAAGTGTAAAATCGAGTTTTTGTCCGTATATTTCTGGTGTAAAGCAACCATAAGTGCTCCCTCTCTTGGAAACACATCAACATCAATGAATGTCAGTTTTGTTTTGCTTCTAGCTTGGCTGAATTTAATGTCTTTATGTCTAGAACCTAGACATCCGGAAAACAAGTCAAATGTCTCTATTGGACCAGACCAGAGGCACCAAATATCGTCAAGGAAGCAAAGCCATTGCTTTATATTCTCTGAGAATGGATTGTTGTTGAAGATGAAATTCTCCTCAAACTGTGCCATGAAGAGGACCGCCATCTCCGGAAGATTTTTTCCAAGTGCCAGTCTCATGCATGCAATGCAACATTAAAGGCAGCTGAGTTTCAGAAATGAACAGCTGTGTTAGTGTTGTGTCTAGAGCGTGGAACGATCAACCTGCATCAGCAGCATACATTGTTATTTTAACCTTGAACACTTTGTGCAGACTTGAGGTTGCAGTGTGAGTCTAGAGATGTGAAAAACAGACAGTTCTCATGTGAAGGAAAGCAAGCAGTTTGTCTTTATGAAAACTGAGACATGTAGTGCTGTGTGCAAAAGCAAGTGTAGCAGGGTTTCCGTTCTCCCACAGAACTGTGCATAGAGATCTAGAACCTCAGTGAGTTAGGATGATCCAAAAACTCATCTCAGTGTCAGAAATCTCGTTACCTAGCTAGCTACAGTGTCTCATGGATCATTATGGAATGATCCATGTATTAGACAAACCAGAACATGATCTTTAGAATACCTCAGGAGTCGTGGAACACATGAACACTCTTTCGTTATATAATCATTTCAAACCAAAACTGAGAGTCAAAGAACACAAGTGCAAGTTTGAAATATTTATTATTCAATGCAAAGTTCTCAAACGCAGTATCTTGTATAATACCAAAATGCAGATTATAAAAATCAGAGTCAGCAGCATAGTCACTAATCCATAATAAGCAAAAGGTGCTAGCATGTTATAATGCAATTTCTATAGAAATCTGTATCACCTATATTTCGCGCACCCTATCTAGCATATTATATTATATCTAAGAAGGTCTCATCCGGGTTTTAGCAGGGCGGCCCCATACCTCTCAATGTCAGTAGGAGCAGTTCACATCAACCGCTACCAGCTCTCTTCATGCGCAGCACCAAGTGTCTACGTTCATTCCGTGTAACTCTATCTTAAACCCGCGTAGAGCCCAAAATGTTGGCATCAACATTATTTGTGTTATGTCTAATGTGGTGCGAGGATCAAGCCTCCCAGCGACCTTGTGTTAGGTTAATTTCAGAGTGTGCAGCTCTCAGTGTGCAGACAGTTGTACCAAGTGTACCAGGCAAAGCTGATAGCATAGAAATAACATATTATTCTCAAATAAACCACCTCACCGCTTCTAGGGTGAAGGCGACAACAACAAGTATGTGTCGTGTGCAAAACTGAAGCCGAAGGAAAAAAGGCTGTTTAAACATGTAATGCACTCATGCTAACTTAACACAATATATGTAACGAAGTATCCATATGACACAAGAAAATGGCGTTTGAGCAACTAACTCACTTATTCTAACATAGCGATGTGTGCAGGCAGAACCGTTTCCTCACTACAACCCTTGAGGTTCTCAAGGCGCTAGGGGTGGTTGTGAGCAGCTCCTTTGGGGTCATTCAAAGAACCAGGTCTTGAGGTCCTTCCTGCATTGGTGCAATGTTGGGCTCCATCGGAGATGAAGGGGGAGATTGTTCCAGGTCTTGGCTGCGTGGTAGGAGAAGTATCTACCACCTGCCCTGGCCCTGGCCCTGTAGAAGCATCTGACGGTGGCTAGGGAGGGGTTGGCTGAGTAGAAGTTTATCTTGGGGGCATGGAATGAGATTTGGTCATTGAGATATTGAGGTCTGGTGTTGTGGAGGGCCTTGCAGGCGTTTGTGAGCAGCTTGAAAGTTATTCTTCTTTTGAAGGGAGCCAGTGGAGGTTGCAGAGTTGTTGGGCGATGTGATTGTGCCGTGGGATATCGGGAATTAGTCTGGCTGCGGCATTCTGAATGGACTGGAGTTTGCGGATGAGTTTTTTGTTGATTCTGGCACAGAGGGCGTTGCCATAGTCCAGTCTGCTGATGATGAGTGCAAGGGTGTTGGTTTTCCTGGAGTCAGGGGGGATCCACTTGAACGTCTTGCGTAGTATGCGGAGGGTGTTGAAGCATTCGAAGGAGACAGCGTTGATCAGGCGATTCATGGTGAGTGGCGCTCATCTGCTTCTTTCGATCATCGATCAGGTTCAGCAGGGATGTGGAACTAGTTATTAGATGGGTTTTACTGTTGTGAGGCACACTTTAACCAGGATACAGGCATTGAACGCCAGTATGCCATGAGAACCAGCAATTCCAGGTGAGAAAGAAAAATGGAACAGCAAGCAAACTACAAGGACTTGCCCAAACATCATTAATAGGAGGTGCCTATAATAGGAACAAGAAGGTAAGGGAATTAGAATACAGTGCCAAACAAGCTGAATTGGAAAGCCATAAAGCACAACAAAGTTGCCAGGCTGCTTCAGCATGCTCATGTCAGGTTTAAATGCTCCAACGACCTAGACTGCCCTGAAACTGGTGAAACTGGTTGACCTAATCTGGAGACTAATACAGAAAGAGTTTAGCGGACTACTTCTTGAGCTTGACCTTCCTTGTATGGGTTTCCACAGCTTCCATTCAACCTTACAACCAATTTACCAGTTCTGTACAAGTGTATCTTGGAGACGTGGTCTACCATGTCTGTTCCCTGAAGCTGTCTGTGTCTTCCCAGTGATGTCTGCGAGACGCTTCATTGTATTCCTGACAAGACCTGCACCATGCACATTCTAGTGATGAGACATTCACAGGCCTCTTACCCCTTTCCTGACCTGTACTCTGAAAATAGTAGTTCTTGACAGGTAGTGCAGCACAGTGCCTGGCATACTCATACTTGATTGCTATATCTTCATGATTCTCTTTTGAGTGAGACTTCAGTTTGTATTTTATAGATCAGTGGTATAGTGCTAGGTATGACGGTGCCACTTACGAACAATCGCACAGAAATCATAAATCCGTTCTGTACAGTATCAAACTATGGTGCTCCCAAAAAATTGTGGCCAGGCCAACACAGAGATTAACAAAATCCTCAGCACACGTCTGCAATGTAATGTTAAAAAAAATGCAAGTCTACTCAAATTATTAACACAGTATTTGAAATCTTCTTTTTCTTTTATTCTTTTCTTTCTGTAGAATTCCTATACTAGACGTGGATTACATTCCAATACGTGTGGGATGAAATTATCACCACATGGAAAACTACTACCTATGATGTTTGAGCCTTGAAAAAGTTGCCGAACGATTTCCCTGGGTTTGCGATGAAACACGTGTTGGCTGATTGTGAACGTTATGAAATAACAGAAGAGAAAATAATAAAAGAAAAAAGATTTCAAATACTGTGTTTATAATTTGTGTAGACTTGCATTTTTATTTAACATTACATTGCAGACATGTGCTGAGGATTTTGTTAAAGGCGAGAAACTCATACAGGGGTTATGCCCAAATCACCCTCTTGTACATGAGGAAAAAAACATCAAAGATGTATATCAAAAGAAACAAGAAGTAAAGAGGGATCAATTCAACATTTATTACCATACAAGGTACACTTAATTACCCTGATGTACTCTAATTTATTTATAAATCTTATATATTCATACGTTAAACTTATATACGTGAAAAAAGGATGTGGTGGGTCACAAATAAACACAATTGTATATATACACTTCATAAATTTCAAACAAAAAGCAAAAATGCTCTCAATGCATTAAATCACATACATATCTATATTACATGACATGATACATTATATACACAACCTGTACAACATATACAATACATACAAAAGCTTATGTACAAGAAGAATATACCCTAAATAAAAATAAACATAAACTATCACAGTGTACCCCTAACTACTTGTTTTTGTAGGTGCTTATACTCTTTAAACCATTCAACACTTAGGGGATTCCTCATTAAAGTGTTGACGCAGTCGCGGTCGCATTTCAGCCGGTCATTTCTATAGGCCTCATCAGGACTAGTGTATAATGTCACTAAAACTATAATAAAAATCATTGAAAAACAACAATACACTCTACCACTACAATACTCACCCCTGTGTGACCATGCAGTGCCAAGCAGAACTAAACGTGGGCAACCACACCTTAGACAGGAGGAAGAAGAATTATACACGTAAAAGAAGCCCGTACAGCCAATTCATGCAGTCTTTTGTTAAAGACTTCAGTTTGTGTTAGTTACCACTTTGGCTTCACTTTGACTTGTTTCTCCTCTGTGAAACTACAGTTGACCCCCTGTTCATTTTCAGCAACTTCCATAATGGTGATTAGTTTCATCACTTCCTGTCTCTACAATTATCTCTCAGGACCGACTATAAACCTACCAGCCTTACTCCAGGGCGACCACTTGTTTTGCTGACTTAGACTTAAGACTTGTTTTAGCCTTGCAAAAGTTCCCCCCTCAATGAAACACAAGGCAGCAGGTTGATCATAGTCAATGAACCTTTACACAGCAAAAGTACTGCTCATGTTATCATTGTGAAAAATCCAAATGGATTGAGCATTTACTGTCCTTGACCAAACTGTCTGGATATCTTTTACTACTCTGAAGAATCTAAAATTATTAGTATTCTTATTTCTCTTTTATTCTAACTTTGTATACAGCAGTATCTGCTACCTTCTTTACATTATAAAGTTTTGATTCTGTGCTTTATATATTATTAGTGTCTATTAGATTTTGCATGTGCACCTCTTTCATGGGACACACTTCACCTACAGAACAATGGGGCATATTACTAAGCAATAGCGATAATTATCGCTATTGCTTGGTTAGAGACAGAAATTTACCACAGAGCTGCGGCGATTATTACTGCAAATGAACCTTGGTATTACCAAGGTTTATCGCAAATGCGATAAAAATCGCCACAATGCATGAATATCGCTGAAAAGTCAGCGATATTCATGCATTACCGAGCTAATGCTCTTAGCCATGTTATCCACCTCCCATTGGATAGCATGGCTAAGAACTGCTCAGGGCAGGTGTTAGCTTTTGGAGATATTCCCGCTTAGCATGAATATCTCCAAAAGTTGGTAATAGGAGATAGCGATGTTAGCGACTGTTTTCAGTCGCTAACATCTTGGCACGCCCACTTTGCACATCATTAGTGATAAATATCACTGACATGCAAAGCGGGGCCCAAGATGGTCGTTATCTCCTACTAGCTGTCGCTAACTGGTGTTAGCGACAGCTAGGTAATAGGGAGATAATTTTATCTCCGCTTTCTTGGCTTTTAAAGCCAAAAAAGCAGACATAAACCCCCTTGATAATAATCCCCAATGTTTTTCCTCACCTTTGGCAGGGGTCCTTAAAGGTTCACCACCCTACATTCTCGGACTTACTTCTCCTTTCAACTACTTTGTATGCTAAAATAGGTTTGGTACTTTCTGTGAGTGTGAATTATGTCACCCTTTTGTAATTGATTTTCTTTTTCAAAAATAGTGTCTGTGTTCTTACACCCCCATTTAGAGGGCTGACTCAACTCAATAACACCACTGCTAAGCAGCCTCAAAAGTAAGACTAACTTTCAACACCCATCTTTCCATTGAAAAAAAACATCCTCTTACTCTCACTGACGTCTCTCCACAATGATATCTGTGGTATTATAATCGTGGGAAGTCTTTTCATTGTAGTTTTCACCTTTGAAGCAACTTAAATCTGTTCTCCTTAGTCTAGTCTAAAAGTAAGAGGAAAAATAATTTTATCACAAGGCTTTGTTACTAATAATCCTCGTTGGCTTCCCTCAAAGTCCGCAACACCTTTAAAGCTCTCCACTTTGGTCACCCTCAATGTCGCCACAAACACCTGTGGTTGCTAGTTACTGCCGGTATATAAGGAACGTAACCAGACCTGCACTAGTCATCCTTAACAAAACAAACCAAGCATACCGACAAAGGTCCTCATTCACAAAGGTATATTTACACTTTTGTGTGGGTTTACGATTGTTTGCTGTCTCGAAGGTATTTTACGATTATTAACTTTACCATTGCTGAGTCTATAGGACCGTCCTATCTCTTCGAGTGCTGGGACTTCCAAAGAACTGCTTAAATATACAAAACATCCATATTTCTACAGCAAGCAGTTATGCAAACCACTAAACACAAAATGTTAATAAAAACCACCTTCAAAGCATTCCAAGCAATGAGCAATGCATGTGTGTCAATTGTAAAGAATTCAAGGCAAGCTGCAGTTGGGCACAAAATAGTATAAAGAACAGTGGTTTCTTCATATTCTCTTGACAGATAATAATCTATCCTTTGGTGATCCAGGCAAAGTGCCCCCCAGATCCACACACGTCGTAAAAGCAATACAATATGTTTTACAGAAAACCATTGCCAGCAGATTTCTTGCAAGGCATGAAACTAATATATTGGTATTCCACATTAACATATAACGTGCATTTGCATTGAAAGTAATTAAGGGTCTCCTACTGTAAAAACTCCACAGTGCAAAGTGACTGGTGAAGAAGTGAATTGGCTCAAGCAAAGATTTATAAAAAGGGACGGTCCCTGTTGAGGCTGTAGTCAATTAACTTTCACAGGAACAAGAACCCAAACACTCTTAGTGCTCTGTACATGCCGCAGTTAAAAGCAGCCTAAAAGCATGGTAATCGTTGACTTTTCAGCCCTTATCAACAGTCAGTTTACATGGCACAATGGTAATATGTATATGTCGTATATTAATGTGGAATACCAATTTATCTGTCTCATGACTTACTGTAAATCTGCTGAACGAACATTTTGCTAGATTTGTTTTGCAGAAATCAGAAGATTTACGAGGCAGAATACAGTGGACATGGTAATTGTGTCAATTCCATGCTTATGCAATCTTTACCAAAAAATTGCAAACTTTCAGTGGCCGTACTAGCAATATCAAAATGTGAAGGTTGCATGACCATCCCTAAATTAAGATTTGTGTAATTTGCCACATCGTTGACATTGTGAGGTAAGTAATGATGTAAATATGTTTACTATTCTCTTTAAAATGGGCAGCTACTTTTTATTACAAAAAAATAGATATTTTTGTATACATTTGTCAG
This sequence comes from Lissotriton vulgaris, assembly GCF_964263255.1. Classification (NCBI taxonomy): domain Eukaryota; kingdom Metazoa; phylum Chordata; class Amphibia; order Caudata; family Salamandridae; genus Lissotriton; species Lissotriton vulgaris. The sequence goes on along the minus strand of NC_141689.1, from coordinate 2,079,728,265 downwards.
ATTACTTTATCTGGCTGAGCACGGCTGTAAAATGAGTCATACAATTGTTATCCTTCCGTGGCATACAGAGTTATCTGTATGCAGAAAATGCCACACAAAGAAGCATACACAGAGCTTCATTTGTAGCCATCTTTCTTGTATTTCTTGTTTAACTATTAAATGCTCTCTAATTGTCTCTATTGTAGGCAATGTAGTCTGTTTCCTTACAACTGTCTTTTAAATCATTTCCAAGTCTCCGGTGAAATGAAAACACAAAAAACAGAGAGAGGTCTGTAACATTTCAATGGAGAAACAGAACACAATCCAAGCTACCTACAGGAAACATCAATCACAGCCCAGCAGTACTTGACAGTTATAATCTGAGCAACTCCCCCAAACCTTCCTGAGGCGTCAGGGATCTGGCTGTTAGTGTGTGACAGGCCTTCTGTTGTCAACGGGAAAGGACTACAGACAGATTCAGTATTGTCTCATCCCACAAGAGAGCACATAAATAGTCTATACTTTGATTCATTCTTAGAGTAGTTCATTGTCTTGACTGAGGCACTTCAGCCTACCAAATCCAGTGTCAAATCCAGTGGTACATATTGACTAGTAAATCTTTTGTTGATGCCCATGTTCACTTTGCACACAGGTTTCAAATTATTCAACAGCTGATACTCATTTGTAATTATTCCATGTCCTTTTCTTTTAACTCTCTTGGTTCCTTGTATATATTAGTTATTTTTACAACATTGCTGATACAGGGCCAGATGTACGACCATTTTTGCATGCGCAAACAGGTTTGCGAACCCGTTGGTGTATGCAAAAATAGCATGGGGAATGTACAAACCCTATTTTGTGAGTAACAACAAAATAGGGTATTGCGACTCGCTATTAGGAAGGGGTGTTCCCTTCCTAATAGCGATCCCAACCTTATGTAAGAATGTTTTGTGTCTGCAATTGCAGGCGCAAAACACTCACAAATTACCACCCGCTTCAAGAGGTTGGTAATGGGGTCGCAAAAGGGAAGGTGTCCCCAGGGGATCCTTTTCCCTTTGTGAATGCAGGGGAAAATATGTTTTCAGGGCAGGCAGTGGTCCCAGGGACCACTGCCTGCCCTTAAACAAGCATTGGCATTGCCAATAGGTCTCGCCTTTGGGACCTTATAAGTGTTTAGCCATGCAACAGTTGATGTTGTTGCACCAAGGATATTGTGCTGCATAACTAAATACTTATAAGGTCCCAAAAGCGAGACCTATTGGCTATGCCAATGCTTGTTTAGGACTTGTGCCCTTCATAGTGTGCACGGACTACCGGTGCATGGAAATACTTGGGCCAATCCGGTTGCCATTGCAAGTGCACAACGTGAAAGGTTGTTGTTACAGACTTTGGATACATATACTGAACCTGACCCACGTCATGATGGCTAATTGTCAGAGGCAGAGCGACAATGGGCTGCTCCTTTCACACAAAAGATGTGCCCGCCCCCTGGCTCCCTCCAGGTGGGACAAGGCCTCAAGGAGCTACTGATGGGAAGCCATTAGCACTGGTTTTGCAGAGGACTACAGTAGCGAGGACAGCTGGAGAGTTATGGGGGTGGGGCGCTGAAGAGGGCCAGTGAGGGAGCTTCTCAGGGTCTGTCCCACTCCATGGAAGGGTGGGGGGGTGTGGGGGGAGGAGAAAAATCTGGTGGTGTTCTTTGCCTGCCAGATATCGATTAATGTAGTCAAGTAGTATGTGTCCTTAACCGTTTTTGAAGCTTGAAAACCAGGTTTGATTCTTTATTTCAGCTCAACATCCTGCGATTCTGTGCACATCACTCAACTTCCCTGTGGCTACAAAAATAATTCAAAGAAGCTGTGCGGGTTGCTGTGCTACATGACTGACATATACACAACGTGGTTAGAGTGCTGAGTGCATATATAGTATGTTGACCTGTTGGCACATGCACACACACAAGGTGATGCTGTGCGTGTGCACACTCTTACAGGTGCGTATAATCACAGAGCTGACCCTGCGAACAGACATATATGGAGTAAGATGTCTGTAGTAAACTACTTCTCTACTATTCCTCACTGTACTACTCTGTTGGAATGTGCCTTGACATCATAGAATGCCCGAGTGCCTCTCTGTGTCTAGAGTGTCAGTTGGTCAACCCAGGCTGAGCAGCTAGGAACCTGCTCCTAGTGGGGCTGTATCTGTACCTTCTATCTTCTCTTATTCACTTATCCAAGAACCAAGCTACAATAAAGGATTTCTCTACAAATACACATGGACTGTGTATCTTCCTTTACTACATTTTGGCGACGATCTTCAGAACCTACTCGTGGAGTTTGAAGTAAGGATGACCATGTACCAAGCAACCAAGAAATCAAAGACAATAAGACTTTTAGAATGTCAATTGAACGCTGAGGATTAAAGGATACGCCCTGGTCAGCCCCACCAGTGCCCTCTACCATCTGGACAGCCTGCAACCTGGGTGTTAGTTATTCCATCACCCTGCTGTCATTTCAAAGACTTCTATTACAGTCTCTCCAAACTTCCCAGAGGCACAACAGGTTTGCGCACCCTGCTGTGTTTCACTGCCCTTTCTGGGCACTGCATGGGAAGCGTTGCAGTATGACAGCAGGTTTCGTCTGCATCCTCAGTAAACCACTGAATTACCTGAAGATGCAATTAGTTTCCTGCCGAGCCTCGCAGTGTACTGAATATATATTGTAACGACTTCATTAGCAGTGAGCAGCAGTATCCTGCTTTTCAGTCAAGCTACATCAACAAATGACACACACCAAGCACTTTGTAAATGTGTTTTAGGGTTAGTGCTTTTACAGAGACAGTGACAGCACCAAACGGTTCTCGAGAACTTTCCTGAATGAACTGTCCGAGCGATTGGTGGCATGAAGAGGGATTGGTGTCGTTACAACGCAGGCTATTACAACGCCTGCTGTTACAACGCGGTTTTTACATCGCATACCACTACAACGCATAGTGCTTTTAAGCGCTGGATAGTGATTTATTTAATTTACTATTCCAACTCCAGTCCCCGTGGATAGTAGGGAAGGTGTTGGATAGTAAATTAAATATATTCCCTATCCTAGAGCGCCCCCCAGCGCAATGCGTTGTAATGGTTTGCGTTGTAATGGTTGCGTTGTAATGGTAGTGCGTTGTAATAAATGCGTTGTAAGTGATGTTCCCCCATGAAGAGCAGCACCTTTGATGAGCACTAGGGCATATGAGCGGGGTCAGAGACTGCATACTTTTCATGTGGTGAGCACATTTCTTTTTGCCGCTTTAGATGCCTAAAGTGGACCCCCCACCATGGCAAACTGAAGCGCATTGTTTAAATTCAAAATCCTTTCACGCGCATCTCACCATTTTCTTAGTGCCGCGTGGAAGCAGGGTGAATTCTGCATGACGTTCTTCTTCTCTAGTTCTTCACAGCTGACCAGCAATGCCTGCATACAACAGCGCGCCGTGAGTCACATGGCGCCGCGTCAAAAAGCGTGCCGTCATTTTGTGCTTAATTAGAAGATATCAACCGCAACTAAAAAAAAAAAAAACTACAGAAGAAGAAATCAGCCACCAGTAATTTTGTAAAAAAAAAAAAACTACGAAAAAATCTAATCAGGATGACTTTGATACTTCTTCATGAGGGGTTGGCTGTCTAATGTCAGGAGACGTTTCCACCAAGTCGCAGGTGAGAAATCCTGTTCTGCTCTGCTTGTCTCGTGTGTGTGTCATCTCCAGAATCTCTCAGTGTTGCCTGGTTACCAGCGCCATAATCCAGCGTGTGTCAGGCGGACCAGCGTGTGGCCGGAGAAGTATTTTTAGTACATCATCATGCATGATGTAAAGCGGCCATATTTTGTCTAGTCTCTTGCGCATTATCGCCGAGTCATTAAAATAAACTGTCAAACAAGATTTCAGCACAGAAATGCTTGGGAGCCTGAGAGAAAGGGGTCTGCCTGTGCTGCAACTTACGGACCATTTCTAAACCTGTAGCAGTGAGGCAGAAACCACTCTGATGTTAAGGTAAGTGAGTGTATACATTAAAGAGACTCGTGCTTATCCCTGTGAGGATGCTGTCTGCGCGTAGTAGAATTTTGAAGGAAGAGTAAATAAAGTCCATTCTGTTCAGTTTGTGGTGCTCTATTTCTACAGCCTTAAGACAGTTTACTTTCAAGTTCGTTATCATATGCATCCTGCGTTCATTGTTTTCCATCAAAGGAAAATAAGTTGTGAACATGGGAAATAAGCTGCAAACTTACTGGATCTTTAATTAATGAAATATTTTTGTGAGAGAGGAATCACATTTGATTGGATGTGGGTTACACTTCACGAGTAAGTGTGCTTAAAGGCAGTGACAGGGTGAAATCTGAAACAAGATTGGCATCTTGTGGAGTTTCATATGAGAATGGGTTTTCCATGCAGCCTCCGCATGTTCTAAATGATTAAGAAGAGGGTGCAGAGCGTGCAGAATCATCAGCAGATGCTTGTACTAGCCAGAGACATCAAACAAAGTGCATCCTGTCAGTTCCGTGTTGTGGAGGAAGTAACGTCGCCAACTTTATTCGACATAAAATCTGCTGAATATAAACATAATAAACTCGAGTGTTGAGGGCAATAAGTGTACACTTTGTACCTAGTCTGCATTCAGCTTTAGAGACTGATCACATCTAGGCAATAACATCCGACCAGGACAGCTGCATCATAAACAGTGTTGGAGACTGGATGTCTCGGTATGCTTTAAAAACAAGTCAATTCAACAAGAAATAAGGGACACCTAAAACCTCCTGGACATTGAAGACATAAAAGATGCTTCCTTAAAATTATAATATTGTAAAGTTCTGGAAACTAACAAATTCCTTTTGTTTACGCACCTTTCACAAGCACAGTTAAGGACGACTCACAGTACTGGCACAGAGAAGCATGACAGAGAGTCCAGAACCAAGACAGAGAGTCCAGAACTGAGAAAGTATAGAACTGTGGCAGGGAGTCTAGAGACTCCAAAAATGGAACAGAGAGTCCTGAACTGGGACAGTGAGCTCAGAAGAGTCCAGACCCAGGACAGAGTTTCCAGGACTGAGAAAGTATAGAATTGTGGCAGAGAGTCTGGAGACTCCAAAACTGGAACAGAGAGTCCTGATCTGGGACAGTGAGCCCAGAAGAGTCCAGAACCAGGACAGAGAGTCCAGGACTGAGAAACTATAGAATTGTGGTAGAGAGTCTGGCGACTCCAAAACTAAAAAAAAGAGTCCTGAACTGGGACAGTGAGTCCAGAAGCAGGTCAGGGAATCTAGGAGAGGATTGAGCGACAAAGGGATTGTGACAGAGAGATTCCCAGTAGATCTAAGATGAAGGTAACAGCACCACAACAAAGAATAATCGTGACAGAGAGGTTCCTAGTAGAACCAGGACTAAAGTCCCAGAACCACGAGAAAAAAATGGGACAGAGGGGCTTCCTGAAGAACCAGGACTAAGGTCCCAGATTCACGACGGAGATTTGTGACAGAGAGGTTCTGAGAAGAACCAGGACTACGGTTTCAGAACCACAACAAAAAATAGTGTTTTTTAAAAAAAAAAGGGTTCACAGAGGAACCACGGGTAAGGTCCCTGAGCCAGGACAAAAGTTTCAGTACCACGACAGAAATCGTGACATGGAGGTTCTCAGAACCGGGACGAACGTTCCCCGACTACACCGGGCCTTATAGCCCACAATACTGAGACAGTCCACAGATTCATGACAGAGAGGTTGTCAGAAGAGCCAGGACAAAAGCCTCTCCTGCCAATCACGTTTATGTCTTGTTGTATGTTGTGTGATCCTTGCTGACGTGAGTGTTCACAGCGATTCTTGCTATTTTAAACGCGCGGTGCCGGCACTCATGGATAACGATATGACACGAGCAAAGTCTTTACTAGACCAGCACCAGGAACACAATGACAGTTTCAGAGTTACTTACCAGGCTGGACTGGCCTTGCCTGCTGCAGGTCACAATGCTTTTGACAATGTCTGTGATGACTTGTCCATCCTAGTAGGGGACAACCTTCCTGGAGCTACATGGAACTACATGTAACGAGCAAGGAACCAGCAGTGACGACTTCGGGTGAGAGACCGCTCACCGGTGTTCAAGATCTTTTCCTTTGTTTGTTTACCTATCATTACTTTCCATGTTTTAATGCACAAGCGTTTTAGAGCATTTGTTCTTGTTCTAATTACTCTACTTAGAAGAGGTCTCTACAGTAATTACCCCTATGTGTACCCTTTTTATGGGGAGTAAGGGTAGACAGTTACTGCCTTGGTCCAGTTTGATCTTGCTTTTAGGGGAGGTTGCGTAGTTTTCCTGGTTGACAAACGTTTACCCTGTAGTGTACTCTACTTTGGTGCGGTTGTATGAGCGATTAGTGTCTCATCTAGTTTCAAGGGTCAGTTCTCCTTGTGTTCCTCTTTATGGGGAGGTTGTGCGGGCATTCAGTTCTTCACTCTAGTTCTAAGGGCCAATACCCTCTGGTGTACCCTACCTAGGAGAGCTTGTATATTTTTTTCCAGGCCCTGATGTGTTTCAAGGGTCAGTTCTCCTTGTGTACTCTTTATAGGGAGGTTGTGCGGGCGTTCCGGGCCTCATTCTAGTTCTAAGGACCTATACCCCCTGGTGTACCCTACTTAGGAGAGCTTGTGTAATTACTCCACTTAAAGGAGGTTGTGTTGTTTGTGGGTAGTCAATGCCCCATATCAGTTCCCAGGGTGACTATCCTGCTGTGTACCCTTCTAGGTTTACCCTACTTAGGGGAGGGTGTGTTTTACCCTACTTAGGGGAGGGTGTGTAGTTTGTGGGTAGTTTATGCCTGTATCAGTTCCCAGGGTGAGTATCCTGTGATGTACTCTTCCAGGTTTACCCTACGTTGGAAGGTTGTACTTTTAGTGGGTAGTCAGTGCCCATATCAGTTCCCAGAGTATGTATCCTGCGGTGTAACCTTTCCTGTTACCTAGGGTGACTCATACCCTCTGGTGTACCCTTTATGGGGAAGTTGTAAGGGCAGTTAATTCCCACCTTTGTTTGCCAGGGTGACTACCCTGTGGTGTACCCGTCTACGGGGAGGTTCTGAGGGTGACCACCCTTGGTTATTCCACCTAAGCCTTGTCTTGTTTTTTTCCCTAAGGGAGGGGGATGTGTCAGGTAGTAATGATATTTGCAATTTTCATGTTTTCTATAATTTTTGCATTTTTATCGCATTACTTTTCATGCCAGCATTATTCCTGATACCTCATGTACTATACTGTTAGATATTTGCATCTCAATGTTTTACATTCATGCTAATGTTATTTTTGAGGTATCTTACTTGTCTTTCTCTTTATTCCTGCTGTTGTTCCCCAAGGAAAGAGGATGTGTAGTAAACTACTTCTCTACTATTCTTCCTCACTGTACTGCTCTGGAATGTACCTTGACAGCATAGAATGCCTGAGTGCCTCTCTGTGTCTAGAGTGTCAGTTGGTCAACTCAGGCTGAGCAGCTAGGAGCCTGCTCCTGGTGGGGCTGTGTCTGTACCTACTATCTTTTCTTATTCACTTATCCAAGAACCAAGCTACAATAAAGGATTTCTCTACAAATACACATGGACTGTGTATCCACCTTTAATACAATGTCCACCCACACATTCTAGGAATTAAAGTGCATCAGTCTTGTGATGCACAACAGCATTCCCAGATCTGCATAATTACTCTACTCAAATCTCAGTGTTACATTCTACAAATTGTAACACAACTTTCCAGTGAGCTGTGTCGCTGGAATACTGCCACGGTTTTCGAGGATTTCCATGTGCCATTCCAGGAACGGTATTGCTTAACGTTTGGAATGGAGTAATCACATATTAAAATAAATGCTTCTCAACTTTTGTAGAATTGTTGCTACATTCCAGAAAGGTAACCAGGCCAGAACATATTCAAGTCCCACTCTTAACGAGGTGCACATGACAGATGGGGACGATTATAGCCAAGCAAGTGTGTTCATGTTGATGAGTAAGATGCCAATAGCTCAGTGGGTTGAGCTCTTACTGCATAGATCTGCATGTAACCAGCAAAACACAGTATATACTGATATGGCATCTGACGCAAGGTTACAGCTTAGATGTTGATAGACTTAAATAGCAAAGTTTGATTTTCTCAGAATCAAGATACATTTAGTGTGTGGTCTGTGGTTATAATGACTAAAGATGGTATTAGTTATTTCCTCTTCAATAATAAGGAACAGAGAGGCCAGAAATAGCCCAATAAATAACATTTCATTTTTTAAGAGGTTGAAGAATGTATGCATAGTTTTCATAATATTTTTAAACCCAGGCCCACAGTAAAAGGCCCCTTGTCTTTGCCAATTTTTGAAGAAATTGACCTGTGATGAGGACCAGAATAGACCCATGGTGACATATGTTTTATGCTATATAGCTAGGACCCTGTGTGACAAAGATGTAGCATGCGAGTGGTCGTCCTAGAAGGCTTTTTATTACAGTTCTAAGAACAGTTTGCACTTAAAGTTCTCTAGAGCTTGGAATGCACATATGAAGACAAGAGGAATATGAGGGATTGTTGATTAACATGCTGTTGGAAAACGAGGCAGCATCTGTGAGGCCTGCACAAATAACATGACACATTTGTCCTTCACTGGGAACCAAAACACCCTAGGGCAGCGCCTGACTCTCAGAGGGTAGAGTTGCAGATCCAACTGCTAAAGACATGAACACAAGAATATCATTACTACAGAGTGTATTCTTTGACAAATATGCTTGTTTTTCTCATTTTTCTTTCCGTGTTTGCATGACTACTTTAGATTGTGGAGGAGAATCTACACCTGACAAACAGGTGATATAATCTCTTTTTTATAATTTTTCACATAATTGTACAGCAGTAGCAACATCTAGGTCCTGATGAATGCATAGGATCAAGTCCTTATATGCAGAAACATGTCTACCACTCGCTGAGCAGATATTATGTTAAATCTGTTTTTTTCTCACTTTTCACTATGGTTTTAAGCTTAGGGAGCTGAGAGAAAATATTAAAATTAACTACTCTACTCAGTTTCACCTAATTTTATTCACCTCTCTAATTTCACTTGCACTGTTTTTTTCAGTTGTAACATCATACCAATACCATACTGACACCACCTAGCAAAATAACTATTGTTGAGTCTTCTTACTCACACAGTCCCTTCCTCACAACTTGTGTGACTGTGTGCACACTAACTCCTGGGTAAGGAGAACCCAAATGATGTAATAGTGGTGGTACAGAGAGACAACTGATGGGAAAATTCTCACCCTGATTGTATGTTGCACGTATGTGTGTTTAAATGGTTTTATATGTTCAACTGTTTTCAATCCACAATCTTTCTTTGTGTTGTGTAACTGATTGTCTATGAGAAAAGTATGTTTTTGACTCCTGGGTACCTCTTGTTGTAACTAGAGTTGCAGAGCAGTCTGAGGCGTACTCAAGGGAGGTGGTGTCAGCTAGTAATCGCCATTTGCAGGTGCGCAAAAATAACACTCAATAATTGATTGTCCAGTCTGTACTTAGCTTTATAAAAGTAAGAGTACATTTATTAAACACACACACCACTCAATACTATACACCGATTTACAAATATACATAAGCTGATGGAATTACTTTGTGACATTGCATAACATCTCCGCCCCTCTCAAAGGGGCGGTGGGGGTCTAGTATCACCACTCCCATTTATTCACATCATCTTCCCCCAATGCAGTGAATTGGTCTTAACCTGGAGCGAGGGCCCCGCACACTGGCACCATCCCAGTGGCGACCCCCCCCCTTACCTCAACAAGCATTAAACAGGCTACACCTGCCTTAGTGACACATGACCCTGACTGAGCATCTCCTACTGACCATACAGTATGCACCTCCACATCTTAAGGGCTAATAGTCTGGGGTCTTCACCTAAACGCAGCAGCAAGAATACATGTTTACGCACACTTTAGAATGACAGTACCCAGCACATTTGGATATCATTAGAAATGCATTACAATTACAGCCCCCAAAGGCATCACAGATGATCACAGGATTAAGTTGTAAATACTGCCAGACACCCTATCGAGAGTGTCTAGCACTTAGCTTATGACATCACCTTACACCAGGGGTCTTCAAACTGTGGGGCGCGACCCCCAGGGGGGCCGTGGAGTGATGCAAAGGGGGTCGCGCCTTCACAGTGCCTCCAGGGCTTCAGCCCCCCTCCTCCCCATCCTGTGTCTCAGCCCGGGCTGCTGCAGTGCAGCTCGCACTCCTGGGGCCTCAGCTGGTCCGTGTCTGGAGTCTTATCTCCGGCCCGAGTTTTTCACAGGTCTTTAAAGACCATTAGCATATTTACATGCCTTTGTTAACTGATTACCAAAGCTTAGTTTTTTTATGGTTCCAGTACCCCCCCCCCCCCCGGCCCCTCCCCCACCGGGCCCCCACTCTGCCTATTCCTTACATTTGTCTTTTTCTTTTTACACTTACTGCTGTAGTGTGAGAATGCATTTAATGAAAATAAATATAAAGTTGGGTTGCCAAAAGAAACATGCCTGCTATGTGTTGTTTAAAGATCCTGCAGAGACCTGCTCTTGACACTAAATTGAGTTATAAATAAAAAATAAATGTATTAATTAGTTATGTGACTTTTCTGTCTTTATTCTCTTTAATTTTTAGTCATGGATCATTAAGGTATCTCTAGAACACAATTAAAAGTGCTTTCTATTTATATTTGCTGTTCTAAGTATTCACAGATAAGTGCAAAAAATACAACTGTAGGTGACTGCTTATTTTCGGGCCATCAAAATAATGAGCTGGTAACCCTAATCATTAGACTGGAAGTTTGTTGCAGGATCAGCACATTATTTATTTCCTCAACCCTCGAACCCTCATTAATGCCATTATAGCAATAGTTTAACTTATATCTGAAACCCTACGCTTCAAGTTTCTGGGAATGCACCCTGCTTTCAGACTACTCACTTCTCATTTTCGCCTTCACTTTCACGTTCACCCTGCACTCCCAGTGATCACAATGCACTCACACTGATCACAATGCACTCACACTGATCACCATGCACTCACAGCAATCACAATGCACTCACACTGATCACAATGCACTCACACTATTCACCCGCCCACCCTGCACTCACACTGATCACCATGCACTCACACTGATCACCATGCACTCACACTGATCACCATGCACTCACACCAATCACCATGCACTCACACCAATCAACATGCACTCACACTGTCTTTATTCTCTTTAATTTTTAGTCATGGATCATTAAGGTATCTCTAGAACACAATTAAAAGTGCTTTCTATTTATATTTGCTGTTCTAAGTATTCACAGATAAGTGCAAAAAATACAACTGTAGGTGACTGCTTATTTTCGGGCCATCAAAATAATGAGCTGGTAACCCTAATCATTAGACTGGAAGTTTGTTGCAGGATCAGCACATTATTTATTTCCTCAACCCTCGAACCCTCATTAATGCCATTATAGCAATAGTTTAACTTATATCTGAAACCCTACGCTTCAAGTTTCTGGGAATGCACCCTGCTTTCAGACTACTCACTTCTCATTTTCGCCTTCACTTTCATGTTCACCCTGCACTCCCAGTGATCACAATGCACTCACACTGATCACAATGCACTCACACTGATCACCATGCACTCACAGCAATCACAATGCACTCACACTGATCACAATGCACTCACACTATTCACCCGCCCACCCTGCACTCACACTGATCACCATGCACTCACACTGATCACCATGCACTCACACTGATCACCATGCACTCACACCAATCACCATGCACTCACACCAATCAACATGCACTCACACCATACACCCGCTCACCCTGCACTCACAGTGATCACAATGCACTCACATTGATCACAGTGCATTCACACTGATCGCCATGCACTCACAACATTCACCCACTCACACTGCACTCACAGTGATCACCATGCACTCACACCAATTACCCGCTCACCCTGCACTCACAGTGATCACAATGCACTCACACTGATCACAGTGCACTCACACTGATCACTATGCACTCACATCATTCACCCGCTCACCCTGCACTCACACTGATCACCATGCACTCAGACTGATCACAATGCACTCACACTGATCACAATGCACTCACAACATTCACCCACTCACCCTGCCATCACAGTGATCATAATGTACTCACAGTGATCACAATGAACTCACACTGATCACCATGCACTCACAACATTCACCTGCTCACCCTGCTCTCACAGTGATCACTCTGCACTAAATAAAAATTTGCTTGCATTGTTCACTCTGTACCTCACCCTGCAGTCACACGAGCACACTTCTCACCCTGCACTCATGTGACACTCCAATCACCTGCCCCCCCTTACTGCTCAATCTGTAGCTCACTCAAACAAGGCCATCACTAACCATGCACTAATTCGTCCCACTCTGCACTTACAGCCGAACCAAAATTCATATGGTCACCTCACTGACCCTGCAGTCACTCCTTTTACCCTACTCTCACACTGTTGCATTGCTCACTGTGCAGTCATATGGGCACTCTTGTCACCCACACAGTTCAGAAGGTTAAAGTGCCTGGTACAAAGAAGATGTACCATGCACATCACAGAACTGAGTGTGAGTAAACTATGAGTGGTACAAAAGGGGGTGGTGATGGACGGAGCATCTGAATCAATCAAACACTCACACCCAGTCAAAAGATCTGGGTTTAATCCATCACCGTTCTTTAGCCCACTCTGCCACCCCAGTTCAGACATGGCTATATGCAAATCAGTCTGACCCTGTGCCTCATGGGAACAGTCCAGCCCGAACTGCCAAGCCATGTCTTTCCTGGACCGGAAACAAGCTTCCGAGGACCGGTTTCTAGCATTCCAGCCGTCTTCAGCCCGGCTTGCTTGAATCCAGTGGCAAAGTGAGCAAGGGACTCACGTCTGAGCATACCCTGCCACACTTATGGCGGCCAAAAGCGGTACAAAAGGGGGTGGTGATGGACGGAGCATCTGAATCAATCAAACAATGAGTAGCGCTATAATAAAAATGAAATGTTTGTCAGACAGGTGCTATAGAGAGATGAGGTGTATCGTTGGTGAGTGGTAGTGAGGGAATTCATGGAGAAGGTGGAAAGACTGTTGCACCGTGTGCGACCAGTGCTTGGACAAGCCCTGGCTGGGAGTGTTAACCCCCCCCCCCCCTGAAGTTCGGGTCTAGTTGATCCCCTGCTGCTGCCTATTATTTACATTTGTAATGCGCTACTGTTACCAAAAGGTGTCCTGGGGCTATTAACCATCTGCCTGCAATGTGAGAGAGGGATCCGGGGTTGGGAGGGGAGAGAAGAGAGGGATGGAAGGAAGGGAGTGGGAGGAAAGGGGCATGGGTAAACTGCTTAACTCTGCACAAGACCGCCATGGTTTGAATGCACCCTTGCTGCTCCCGGCCATGGCCAGGTGAGCTTCTAATGTGGCAGCCCGTATTCCTGCGGATTGGGAGGCCCTTCACAGAGGTTGACTAGACATCTTTCTGATGTTAATTGCTGTATTTTGGTTATAAACTGGTACTGATGGGGTGAAATCTTTCCTCAGTATTACTATGTTTAAAAAAATTCTAAATAATAAAGCAATGCACCCCAAAATACGCGTGGAAGGGTATGCTCAGATGTGAGTCCCTTGCTCATTGCACCATCAGGATTCAAGCAAGCCGGGCCGAAGAGGCTGAAATGCCAGAAACCGGTCCCCGGTAGCTTGTTTCCTTCCCAGTGTAAGAATTGGCTTTTGTAGTTTGGTTTGCCCTGTTCCCATCATGCACTGGGACAGGAACAGACTAATTTGCATACAGCCAGGTTTTGAAACTGGGATGGTGCAGTGAGCTAAAAAACGGTGTTGGATCTAGCCCTGATCTCTTGACTGGGTGAGAGTATTCTGTTTAATTCAGAGACTCTGTCCCTCACCACCCCTTGTTGTAAATATTTTTGTCCACCCTAAGCGTGGAAGGGTATGCTCAGATGTGAGTCCCTTGCTCATTGCACCATCAGGATTCAAGCAAGCCGGGCCGAAGAGGCTGAAATGCCAGAAACCGGTCCCCGGTAGCTTGTTTCCTTCCCAGTGTAAGAATTGGCTTTTGTAGTTTGGTTTGCCCTGTTCCCATCATGCACTGGGACAGGAACAGACTAATTTGCATACAGCCAGGTTCTGAAACTGGGATGGTGCAGTGAGCTAAAAAACGGTGTTGGATCTAGCCCTGATCTCTTGACTGGGTGAGAGTATTCTGTTTAATTCAGAGACTCTGTCCCTCACCACCCCTTGTTGTAAATATTTTTGTCCACCCTAAGCGTGGAAGGGTATGCTCAGATGTGAGTCCCTTGCTCATTGCACCATCAGGATTCAAGCAAGCCGGGCCGAAGAGGCTGAAATGCCAGAAACCGGTCCCCGGTAGCTTGTTTCCTTCCCAGTGTAAGAATTGGCTTTTGTAGTTTGGTTTGCCCTGTTCCCATCATGCACTGGGACAGGAACAGACTAATTTGCATACAGCCAGGTTCTGAAACTGGGATGGTGCAGTGAGCTAAAAAACGGTGTTGGATCTAGCCCTGATCTCTTGACTGGGTGAGAGTATTCTGTTTAATTCAGAGACTCTGTCCCTCACCACCCCTTGTTGTAAATATTTTTGTCCACCCTAAGCGTGGAAGGGTATGCTCAGATGTGAGTCCCTTGCTCATTGCACCATCAGGATTCAAGCAAGCCGGGCCGAAGAGGCTGAAATGCCAGAAACCGGTCCCCGGTAGCTTGTTTCCTTCCCAGTGTAAGAATTGGCTTTTGTAGTTTGGTTTGCCCTGTTCCCATCATGCACTGGGACAGGAACAGACTAATTTGCATACAGCCAGGTTCTGAAACTGGGATGGTGCAGTGAGCTAAAAAACGGTGTTGGATCTAGCCCTGATCTCTTGACTGGGTGAGAGTATTCTGTTTAATTCAGAGACTCTGTCCCTCACCACCCCTTGTTGTAAATATTTTTGTCCACCCTAAGCGTGGAAGGGTATGCTCAGATGTGAGTCCCTTGCTCATTGCACCATCAGGATTCAAGCAAGCCGGGCCGAAGAGGCTGAAATGCCAGAAACCGGTCCCCGGTAGCTTGTTTCCTTCCCAGTGTAAGAATTGGCTTTTGTAGTTTGGTTTGCCCTGTTCCCATCATGCACTGGGACAGGAACAGACTAATTTGCATACAGCCAGGTTCTGAAACTGGGATGGTGCAGTGAGCTAAAAAACGGTGTTGGATCTAGCCCTGATCTCTTGACTGGGTGAGAGTATTCTGTTTAATTCAGAGACTCTGTCCCTCACCACCCCTTGTTGTAAATATTTTTGTCCACCCTAAGCGTGGAAGGGTATGCTCAGATGTGAGTCCCTTGCTCATTGCACCATCAGGATTCAAGCAAGCCGGGCCGAAGAGGCTGAAATGCCAGAAACCGGTCCCCGGTAGCTTGTTTCCTTCCCAGTGTAAGAATTGGCTTTTGTAGTTTGGTTTGCCCTGTTCCCATCATGCACTGGGACAGGAACAGACTAATTTGCATACAGCCAGGTTCTGAAACTGGGATGGTGCAGTGAGCTAAAAAACGGTGTTGGATCTAGCCCTGATCTCTTGACTGGGTGAGAGTATTCTGTTTAATTCAGAGACTCTGTCCCTCACCACCCCTTGTTGTAAATATTTTTGTCCACCCTAAGCGTGGAAGGGTATGCTCAGATGTGAGTCCCTTGCTCATTGCACCATCAGGATTCAAGCAAGCCGGGCCGAAGAGGCTGAAATGCCAGAAACCGGTCCCCGGTAGCTTGTTTCCTTCCCAGTGTAAGAATTGGCTTTTGTAGTTTGGTTTGCCCTGTTCCCATCATGCACTGGGACAGGAACAGACTAATTTGCATACAGCCAGGTTCTGAAACTGGGATGGTGCAGTGAGCTAAAAAACGGTGTTGGATCTAGCCCTGATCTCTTGACTGGGTGAGAGTATTCTGTTTAATTCAGAGACTCTGTCCCTCACCACCCCTTGTTGTAAATATTTTTGTCCACCCTAAGCGTGGAAGGGTATGCTCAGATGTGAGTCCCTTGCTCATTGCACCATCAGGATTCAAGCAAGCCGGGCCGAAGAGGCTGAAATGCCAGAAACCGGTCCCCGGTAGCTTGTTTCCTTCCCAGTGTAAGAATTGGCTTTTGTAGTTTGGTTTGCCCTGTTCCCATCATGCACTGGGACAGGAACAGACTAATTTGCATACAGCCAGGTTCTGAAACTGGGATGGTGCAGTGAGCTAAAAAACGGTGTTGGATCTAGCCCTGATCTCTTGACTGGGTGAGAGTATTCTGTTTAATTCAGAGACTCTGTCCCTCACCACCCCTTGTTGTAAATATTTTTGTCCACCCTAAGCGTGGAAGGGTATGCTCAGATGTGAGTCCCTTGCTCATTGCACCATCAGGATTCAAGCAAGCCGGGCCGAAGAGGCTGAAATGCCAGAAACCGGTCCCCGGTAGCTTGTTTCCTTCCCAGTGTAAGAATTGGCTTTTGTAGTTTGGTTTGCCCTGTTCCCATCATGCACTGGGACAGGAACAGACTAATTTGCATACAGCCAGGTTCTGAAACTGGGATGGTGCAGTGAGCTAAAAAACGGTGTTGGATCTAGCCCTGATCTCTTGACTGGGTGAGAGTATTCTGTTTAATTCAGAGACTCTGTCCCTCACCACCCCTTGTTGTAAATATTTTTGTCCACCCTAAGCGTGGAAGGGTATGCTCAGATGTGAGTCCCTTGCTCATTGCACCATCAGGATTCAAGCAAGCCGGGCCGAAGAGGCTGAAATGCCAGAAACCGGTCCCCGGTAGCTTGTTTCCTTCCCAGTGTAAGAATTGGCTTTTGTAGTTTGGTTTGCCCTGTTCCCATCATGCACTGGGACAGGAACAGACTAATTTGCATACAGCCAGGTTCTGAAACTGGGATGGTGCAGTGAGCTAAAAAACGGTGTTGGATCTAGCCCTGATCTCTTGACTGGGTGAGAGTATTCTGTTTAATTCAGAGACTCTGTCCCTCACCACCCCTTGTTGTAAATATTTTTGTCCACCCTAAGCGTGGAAGGGTATGCTCAGATGTGAGTCCCTTGCTCATTGCACCATCAGGATTCAAGCAAGCCGGGCCGAAGAGGCTGAAATGCCAGAAACCGGTCCCCGGTAGCTTGTTTCCTTCCCAGTGTAAGAATTGGCTTTTGTAGTTTGGTTTGCCCTGTTCCCATCATGCACTGGGACAGGAACAGACTAATTTGCATACAGCCAGGTTCTGAAACTGGGATGGTGCAGTGAGCTAAAAAACGGTGTTGGATCTAGCCCTGATCTCTTGACTGGGTGAGAGTATTCTGTTTAATTCAGAGACTCTGTCCCTCACCACCCCTTGTTGTAAATACCCCAAAATACGCAGCATTACAGAACATTATTTACATTTTCTACTACACAATTTAGTCAAGCCTGTCGCATATTTTGGTCCTCACCTTCCTCATAACCTAGAGGTTTAAAAATTTTTTGTTACGTTTGAAAATGTTGACAGGGGGTCTCGGCATCCAAAAGTTTGAAGACCTCTGCCTTACACCAATACTTCAAATTGAACATCAGTCCCTCTAAACGAAATAACCATTAAAAACTGCATTTCAGTGCAATTACACCTCTTCACCTCCAGAGAATTCCCTTCTGCAGACATCCCCAACTCAGCACTTCACTCCTTGATGTAGTTATCAAAACACACTCATCTGAAGAACAAAAGTTCCAGCCAAGAAGGTATTAACTGCAAGTTGAGCCCTGGAGGGGTTGATTCCTTTAAATCCCCACGACACTTGGGGAGACTGCGCTTCTCCAGCAGCTCCTCAGCACCTTTATACATATAGGGTGGTGACCCCGTTCTCCTGGGGCCACCACAAGCCAAGAAAACGCTGGGTTGCCCTTGCAGCCCGGTCCTGGCCTGCAAGGCATTATGGGCCTGTCCGCATAAATGATGAGCAGCTCTCCCGCTGCTTCAGGGAGAGCCATGCTGTGGCCTCCGGGCGTGTCTTGGGCCTCGGTGAGGGGCCCGGTCCCACCCGGACCGACAGGTGAGAGGATGTGGATCGGGGAGCCCACCACCTGCCGCTCTGCCCGTTGTTGGGGGGCCCCGGTCCCACCAGGACCCCCAACGCCGACTTTGTTGTTCTGAGGGTCCCGGTCCCACCTGAGACCCTCGTGTGTCACAAGGGTTGGAGGGAAGCCCAGGGAGCCCACCCCTTGCTGCCCCCGCCGGCTCCCCGGGCAGCTAGCACTCTTCTGTGCTGCTGCGGGAGCCGGCCGAGCACTTCTGGTCTGCCCGCTCCGGTGGGCAGACGCAGCCTCAGCAGTCCTGTCAGGACCTCGGGGGAGTGCGGCAGCACTCCCCCAGCCTTCTCCTCATCGTCGGAGCCCGACATCTTCAGGGGGAGCGACGGCGTTCCCCCCCCGCATCCCGCTTTGGCGGGGCCAGGGTGGGCTCCTGGCGCCCCCTGGGGCAATTTTTACAGGGGGCGTGATGGCGCTTCCCTGCCCTCCTCCTTCACATCACCGGGGGGCCAGGGTGGGCTCCTGGTCCCCTGCTGGCATCTTCATGGGGAGCGCGATGGCGCTCCCGGCTTTGCTTCTTCCTGGGGCAGCCCCCGGGACCTGATCCACCCCAGGGGCATCTCTGAGACCGGTGGCAGAGCTCCACGCGCTTCGTCGTTGTTCTTCTTAGGGGTCAAAGGTTGCCTAACTTCAGGGGACCATATTTCAGCTCCTGGGGGGTCCGATCTGCCCCATTTATGCGTCTTCTCACTCCTGGTGGCGACCCCCAGCCACTGAGAGCACTCTCCTTCATCCTCCGGGTCTTCAAGAGGGTGCATTCTGCAGGGAGCGGTCTTCCCTGGCTCCCGGTGCCTCTCTTCTCCCTGCGCAGAGGCCTCTTCTTCTGTGCACCGGTCCTGGGCTCTGTCTCTCGCGCTTTTAGGGGCCTCATGGGCAGTCAGGTGTGTCCTCCTTCCAACTGCCCATTGTGCCAGGCTTCAGCACCTTTCACCTCAGCAGACCACACCCCAGAGAGAGCTTCTCTTCCTGTGCAAGTACTTTTTAAAAGTTAAGTAGGGGGTTGGCAGGAAGTCTCTGTGTGTCCTATCAAACAGCGATACATCACTTCCCTGCCCCTGCTCCCTCCTTCTTGTCCAGCCTCTGGGTTTCTTCAAAATGGTGCCGTCCAGTGTCTCTGGCCACATGGCCTCTGAAACCCAACTCCTTCCCCCCTCACTGCCCTCACTGTGGTTAAACTTGGTGCCTGGCACCCAGCGACAGCAGTTGATGGATTGGCTTGTAGCTTCACCTATCTTTTCTCCTTGGAGGGAAGATCTTCGCTCTGGGAAGAAAAGTCATTAATCTAACCTGCCAGGGCCAGACCCCAGCCAGGGACTCAGAGAAATATGACATTTCTGGCAGACCCAAAAGCAGTACAAATATGACTTTGGACTCTGCAGAATACTAATTTTCACATTCGCTACACTGGACATTAGTGCGTGTCTGGAATCTGTAGACTTTGTGAAAGTCGTTTTAGCCATGGGCCCCACATCCCCATAGGGAAATAATGAAGTGAAAACCCAGTAAGACACACTGACCTTCCCTGGCATGTTCCTTTGCAGTGTATAAAGCCTATTCCATATCACCACCCAATTCTGCATATGTCCTGCAACACCATTCACTCTGTAGCTGCTCCTGGACTGCGCACACTAGGAATCTGCCCTCCGCAGCCCCTACACGTGTGCACACGCATGTACACCCGTGTCTGCATGTAACCGGCACGGTGTCCCATACTCCAGCTGCTGCGCAGCAGCCTAGTCAAGCCAGGGGTGCACCAGTAAAATCTCCATGCAGTCTCCTTCATTTTGAGTTTACTGTGGGTGAGGCCCAGATTATGAGGCTCCCCCACAGTAAAAGCTCAACAATTAGGTGCTCAAAAAGCGAAAAATCCGGGCGGCCCATAGTGTCAGAACCACCTTCTAACACATGCGCAGAGGCAGACTGGACTATATTGAATAAAGACACTCATCAACATGCTGTTGACTCTAAAAAGAAGGTGGGAGATCCAATTGCATGACAGGCTATGTAACTAACCCCGCCCCCAAACCCACCGACCCTCAGAGGCCTCGATCTGCAGGAAGCCCTCCCATTTCATGCATTCCTGACATGTAAATGACTCTGCCCAGCCCTTCAGAATTCGGAAAGTCCACAGCACTTGGTTTTTCTTCACTCCAGAGAAGAGCACCCACGCATCACTCTATCAAATATGTATTCGAAAACATGCAGATCTTTGCATTGATGTGGCTGTGGCCTAACGGCCAGAGCTTCTGACTTTGGAGCTCAAGAACCAGGTTTGAGCCTTATCGTCGTCTCATAATCTGTGATTCAAGTTAAAAAATCGCTCATGTACTGTGAACCGGACCGCTGCCTACAGCTCTTTTGTGCCTGGTTGGAGTCTTTGCCTGGAACGGGATATTCAGGTAATAATGAGCGGCCTATCTTACTTCTGGAATCTGGCCATAGAGCAACCACTGCATGGTTAAAACAAGCCCACAGCGCCTTGTTTTCATTTCAACCAGAAAGAGCAAGCAAGCCCTATATCAAAATATGTATTAACAAGCCAGGGGGCAGTCTAGGAATGTGTTTGAGTCGGTCCTTGTAGAGTATCAAGCGGTTGGTGAAACAACAATACCCGCCCAAAACAAAATGTTCCCGCCTACCCCGGCCCCAAAGAAACCGCCCTACTGCTCCAGAAGAGTAAGGACCTTCCCAGGGCTGCCCCGGAAAGTCTCACACAGGTGTTGATACAATCTATGGACCAGTCTCTCGAGATCCGGCACTGTTGTAGGCAGGTACGCTAACCTGTGCTAGAAGAAGATGCCTCTTAGCCTCTGGTGTTAACTTATAAGATGGGAGAGTGTCAGGGAGTGCGGCTCACGGCACGCCGAGAGGGCGGAAAAGTCAGGGTCTGTCAGCTACCTGTAGGCCAAGCTCCAGGAGCATATTACTTGCCATTACTGAAAAGCGCGAGCAAAAAGTGGACGCGAGTGGTGCGCGCGGACGTGTGCAATGGGAAAAGTGAAGGTAGGCTGGCGAGTGGTGTGCGTTGTGCGTGCACCATGACGAGAGAGGAAAGGCATATGGCGCCTTTGCTTGTCATTATGCTCGTAATCGCAAGCTGGTGGCCAAGCTGGTAGCACTTTTAAAACCGGCTTACAAAATGTCTCTCAGAGTAGCGCATGCGCTGACTCAGCGAGACCTACAAATGAAACAAAAACATTTAATTTTCATTTTTTATTTTTTAAATGCATCCCGTTTTCCTTCAAGGAAAATGGGCTGCATTTTTAAAAAAAAGGCTTTATTTAAAAGCAGTCCCAGACATGGTGGACTGATGAGCCCAGCAGGCCACCATACCTGGGGGGGCCTGCCATTCCCAATGGGGTCTCAAATTGCGAGAGGCTCATTAATATTCATGAGCCTCTCTATTTGCGACCCCACCGGGAATCGCTAACAGTGTGTTACACACTGTTGCACAGCCTAAATAGCGCCTCGCAATTTGCGAGGCGCTATTTTGGCAGTCGTACAATTCCTCAGTGAGGTGATTATGTGCCTCACAAGAAGTTCACAAGGATCTTCCGGGTTACTTAAAATAGTGCAGGACATAAAAGCAGTCAAAGTGCCATGAGTGAATAGGTGAAGAATAAAACTGTGTTTGAAGAGAATGGGATCACAACATCTTTTATCTGAATATTTAGATTTGTCTTAATACAAGTGTACACGAGAATCCAAGTTCTGAATTGGTGTGGATATGCAGAAGTATAAACGCTACAATCAGTGTCACTGGTGATCTCGAATCACAATTGGGGTTTTGGGTGTTGGAGACTTAGGAGTCCTACCCGACCTGGGTGCTCCGGGCAGGTGGTGTTGTCCAGTGACCACAAAGGGGTTGATTGGCCAGCAGGTTGGGAGGCGGAGGGAGGCAAGGCTTCAAAGGAATGGGCAGTTATAACGGACCCCTCCTTTTTAGGTCGAGCTGGTGTTAGCAGCGCGAAGCGCTGCATTCAACAAAGCATCTTTTGTTATCCACTTCCTGGGAATGTGAGGCAGGGGATGGGCATGCGCAAGCCCTCGGCGATTTCACCTCGTGGGCGCGCACGTCCAGCCCGGCGCCATGCACATCTCCTATCCCACATTCACAGCAAGTCAGCCTCTCGCCTCTCTCAATCGCGCGCATACACACACAGTCACACTCACGCATGCACACACACACACACATACACACACGCATGCACACACACGCAGGCACACACACACACGCACGCACACAAACACACTGCATACACACACACGCGCACACACATGCACGCGCACACACACACACATGCGCACGCACAAACACACACACACACACACCCCCCTCCAACTAAGCCCCACCCGCCCCACTCACCGGGCTACAGGCTCCGTCACGCGGGGCTTTCCTCACTTACATCGGCGGCCTCTGCTCCTCCTACGGGCCTACAGCATTTCACAGCTTCCCTTGAGGCAGGACTTCCGCCTTCTGCCCTTCTCGTCCAGTCACTTTGTGGGCACGGGCTTCCCGCAGAAGGTGGAAGTCCTGTCCTAGGGGAGGCAGTGAAACGCTGTAGGAGGCATACAAGTGCTGGAGTCTCTTGGATAACAAATCGGGCGCTCCCGCTTTACATCCCCCTTGTGCCAAGTCCTCTTGTTATCATTTGCTCTAGGAGTTTAGCATTGTTTTCGATCATTCTCTTCAACTGAGCAAGAGGCACTTTGTGTTCAAACCTCCTGCTGTGCCCTTCAGAACCTGTCAGTGACCTGATGCCAAACATGTCCTCCACACACTAGCAGGAAATCAGGAACAGAGGCTGCTCAGGTCTAAGTAATCAAAGCGATTATTCATCTGTGAGAGCCAAGCCTGGAGGGGGGAAAAGCTGCACCACCTTCTGGGTGTCAGTCTGTGCAGAGGGTGAACCCCTCCCTCCCTCCACCCCCCCTACGTCCCCCTTCACTGAGTAGCTCTCCATTAAGGCTCCCCAAAGTGGAACAGCAATTTATTTTACATTTTTGATTGCTATTACTATTAGCCCATGTTTGTTTCATTCAAAGTATCGAGCTCAGAAGTTTGAAAGGCTGAGATTGCCCTGCCAGGACTCAAACTCGTGATCCGAAATTTTCAGTTGTCCTCACACAGATGTTTGCAACTAAAATGATCTCTGGAAATTATGCAATCCTGTCTTCCATTTAGAATAATACTAGCAGCCCGCCCCCGCGTTGCCTGGGGCAGAAGGGGTCTGGGGGCTGCATTTTTACCCCGGGGCAGAAGGTGGCTGGGGCAGCATGTTGTCGAGCGGTGCACCCGCCGACTCCCTCCCGCCCCCCACCTCCCGGCCCACCCCACCTCCCGCCCGGACTCCAGCAACATCCGATTTGAGTTAAGTAACAGCCCGCGCGGTGCACCCGCCGACTCCCTCCCGCCTCCCGCCCCATCAACATCTCCAGCAACGTACCTCTCACTGCTCCTCCGCTTCCAGCCGCTCCTCCCTGCGCTGCCACTGCTCCTCCGGTTCTCGCCGCTCCGCAGCTCCTACTGGCGCTGTTGTCCTCCGCTCTTCCTGGTTCTGGTGAACGCCACTCCTCCCCTCACGCAGACGTCGCTCATGTCGTCTGCTCTTCCTGGTTCTGGTGAACGCCGCTCCTCCCCTCACGCAGACGTTGCGGCCGGTGCTAGTTGCAAGGGACTACTTATTTCATTTATTAACATTTTAAACAACGTTTTGTTTTTATTTTTATGTAGCCTATGTCCTTCTGCTTGCCCTGAGGTTTTCTAAGATGTCTTGGGTGTGTAAATTGGCGCTGTGGTTCCCGAGATTACCTTGCCCAAAGGTGCAAGTTCTCTCTTTATAATAGTAGTATAGATATTCGAAGCAGAATTTTTGTTCGAGACAGTTATTTGTTACTCTTCTCAAGAATACCTCTGGCATCTATAATAAGAGGCAGATGACTTTTTAGCAAGGCTTGCAACTGCTCTCAGTGGAGTCGTTTCAATGAAATAATAGAGGTAGTAAAAGTGATATGACGTGCTCTTTGACCCTTCCCACTGACATTAAAGTAAGTGGCTTCTCTTGCCTATTAAACCCAGGATCCGGCCATCGTAAGTTTTATTTGTGTTTGTTTGTTTGTTTTAAACATGTGATCTGTGGTTTAATTTTCAATAGCAGGCAGTGCAAGCTGCTACTAAGGGGGTTACAGTGTGTCCTCTAACTACCCCTGCGCAACACCCCGGATGCTTGTGGGTGTGGGCGTAGGAGTAGGCGGGACAGAGCACAGGATAATAATACTCTTAATTCTCACTCCTGAGTCCATTCAACCCAATAATTGGAAGGTGTAGGACAGTACATTATTTCAGTTTGCCCACCTTTAGTTACTCCACAGGCGGACTGACCTTCTGCGCCATCAATTCTCTTTTCTCATTTGTAGGCTTCAGTGTATGTTTGAGATGGCCAGAGGTCCTAGTAAGGAGAGCTTCCTAAAATGTCTTCATCACCTTCTCTCTTGCCACATTGCCAACAAGATGCCAGCCTTTTTCCAGACTCTCAGTCCTGCCTTCTGCAGTCATAGGTGAGCAACTAACAGGGCATTGGCTATTCTCAATCTAGCTTCAGATTTTTGTTTACAGCCCGGTTCTTGAAAAAAAATGGTGGCTTCTCCTTCAATTAACTAGCCCATGTCTTGAGTGTCTCCCTTCGAACAGCAAGATATCAGGTGCTTATCTTTCACCTCCTATATCGATTTGATGTCATTTTTGGACATCGAATGCTGTAAATGCTTTACTTCAGTGAGACATGGCCCGTACCACCACTCTAGCAATGCACTCTTGTATTGAGTTTGCTTTTTTCCACCACTGAGGCTTCCACCATGCTAGTTGTGCAATGTTCCTGAGATAGTAAGAACCCTTCGTAAGGGCACCTCAAACCTAGGCCTTGTATGTGGCTGTGCTTATCACAACTATTGAGGAAAAATGGCGTATGTTACTTCCTTCTGTTTGAGATCCACCTTCTGGCAGGTACAAAATGGTATCTATTGTTGACCTGTGAATGGCAAGGCACTAGAGGCTCTGCCAAGGTCCTCGAATTTTTTTTCTCATCCTCCATACGTTTTTACATTTTTTTTTTGTAGAGTTTTATATAGCGCAAACTTGACCCAAATTCTAATCGGGTATCAGAGCGCTTTACATAGCACCAGTTACGTTACTCACACTGCTGCATTACTCACACTGCTGCACGCTACACACTGCTGCATGCCACACACTGATGCACGCCTCACACTGCTGCACCCCTCACACTGCTGCACGCCTCACACTTCTTCATTACTCACACTGCTGCATGCTGCACACTGCTGCATGCCTCATTCTGCTGCACGCCACATACTGCTGCACGCTGCTGCATTACTCACACTGCTGCATGCCACACACTGCTGCACGCCACACACTGCTGCACACCACACACTGCTGCACGCCGCACACTGCTGCATTACTCATACTGCTTCCTGCTGCACACTGCTGCGCGCCTCACACTGCTGCATGCCTCACACTGCTGCACGCCTCACACTGCTGCACACCTCACACTGCTGCACGCTTCACACTGCTGCACACTGCTGCATTACTCACACTGCTGCACGCCTCACACTGCTGAACGCCTCACACTTCTGCACGCCTCACACTGCTGCACACTGCTGCATTACTCACAATGCTGCAGGCCGCACACTGCTGCACGCCTCACACTGCTGCACGCCAAACACTGCTGTACGCTTCACACTGCTGCACGCCACACACTGCTGCATGCCACACACTGCTGCACGCCACACACTGCTGCACGCCACACACTGCTCCACGCCTCACACTGCTGCATGCCTCTCACTGCTGCACGATGCATGCCTCACACTGCTGAACGCCACACAACACCACCACATCACTCAGGGACACCACCATATCACTCTAGGACAACACCATATCACTCTAGGACACCACCATATCACTCTAGGACACCACCACTTCACTATAGGACACCACCACTTCACTACAGAACACCACCACATCACTCTGGAACACCACCACATCACTCTGGGACACCACCACATCACTCAGGGACAGCACCACATAACTCAGGGACACCACCACATCACTCAGGGGCACCACCACATCACTCAGGGGCATCACCACATCACTCGGATACACCACCACATCACTCAGGCACACCACCACATCACTCAGGAATACCACCACATCACTCAGGGACACTACCACATCACTCAGGGACACCATCACATCACTCAGGGACACCACCACATCACTCAGGGACACCACTACATCACACTCAGGGACACTACCACATCACTCAGGGACACCACCACATCACTCAGGGACAGCACCACATAATTCAGGGACACCACCACATCACGCAGGGGCACCACCACATCACTCAGGGGCATCACCACATCACTCAGGGACACCACCACATCACTCAGGAACACCACCACATCACTCAGGGACACCACCACATCACTCAGGAATACCACCACATCACTCAGGGACACCACTACATCACTCTGGAACACCACCACATCACTCTAATACACCACCACATCACTCAGCCCAACCACATCATCACTCAGCACCACAACAGCATCACTCAGTGCCACGACAGCACTGTACTTGCTTGCTACCAACAAGCATTGCCATATCCAATAGGACTCGCATTAGGAAAGTGTAAGCTATTGGCTTTGTAAACAACAATGTTAATAATTTATATATTTTCAAAGCCAACACATATTAAAAAAAATTGTCATTTACAATACCAATAGCTCACACTTTATTAATGCGAGACCTATTGTATTGCAAATGCTTGTTGTCCTATAGGGCGGCACACCGGTCGAGAGCTTTTGCAGTTTGAATAGGCGTTTGTGGATTGGTTGGAGTTTTTGTCCAGTTTATAGAGCTTGGTACAGGAATAGCTGTAGAATAGATAGTGACCAGCATGCAGAGTAAAGTGGGGCAGCTAAAAAACAAACAGTTTCTGCAAACAGTGGCGCCTTCTTGGCCGGGTCCTATGTCTACAACTATTAAGCCTGTAACAAAGGGATTTACAACAGGGAGTCCTGATTCTGTATGAACAAATGTTCTAAATGCAGTGGAAAGCATACAGTCATGCATTGTAGACCACAAACAGGTGGAACTGCTGGAGTCCAAGGAAGTCAGTGGGGAAAATGTCATAACCAGAATGATAGTGGCAGGAGGAGAGGAGCCCTGAAAAATTGGGGAAAGTCTTATACACCAGTTAAACTGGACCGTTGGGACAGTAGATTGTAGTAATTGGGAAGACAATGGAAGCATTGTTCTTGTTGGAAGGATTGGACTTTGGTTGGGCTACAAGGCTCCCAGAATACAGAGCTCGGTGGAGAATATGAAATCGGGGAAAGAGCATTAATGGTTGATACAGAGTAAACTCAGGAAGGAGGTGAGGGAAGGACAGATGACAGTGCACTTTGAGGATTGGCCTTTGGCCAGATTGATCATTTCACCTATTTGGGTGGTTCCAAAGCATGCAAGGTGAATTCCACCTAATGCAACATTAGCCCTGGCAAGAAGGGCAGGCCATAAAGAATTCACTTATGAGCCATGTCAAATACATAGCAGCTGATAATGCTATTGATCTAGTTAACAAATTGGAGCCAGGTGAGCTCATAGCAAAGTGCGATATTAAATCAGCCTTTCAATCGTTTCCTGCGCATCCAGTAGACTTCGAGTTGCTGGGCATTCAGGCTCACATTTACTAGCATTTGATGCAGCGCAACACAGCAAGACAACTTGCTGTGCTGCGTCGAATGGAGAGAGCAGGAATGCCCCATAGTTACTAAGAAATGGGGCATTCTTGCTTTCCATTTTTGCAGCCTGGCGCCAATGCTGGCACCCTTGTGTCATGGTGCATGGGTGCCTGCGTTACAGGCAGGACTGTTTTTGTGCAGGAAGGGACACCTTTATACACAAAAACAACCCTCAGAGGTATTTTCTTCTTTCTGCATGTGCAGAAAGAGGAAATAACGAGGAGAAATAAACATATTTCTCCTCATTACGCCTCTGTGGGAGGAAGCAGCAATTTTACATAATCCCAGGTTTATTTACCATAGCAAATCTGGGATTGCAACAAAATCCATGGCTGGATGCATGACAACACCTTACAAATGCAGAGTAACACAAGGCAGTGTTTTGCACTGCCTTGCGTTGCGTCAGATTTACTATGCCACGTAAACTGGCTCTGCCTGGATTAGTAAATCTTGTCATAAGATCTTGCTTTGCCTTGCACCGCCTTGTGTGACGCAAGGGCAACGCCAGGGCTTGATAAATCTGGCCCTCAATTGGGTGGCTATTTTTTTGTGGACAAGGCTTTGCCGATAGTTTACTCTATTTCATGCGACCTTTTTAAGAAATTGCTTTTTTTCAAAAGTTGTTTAATTGGTTCACCAGTTCTGATTGCATGACACATTACTTGGATGACTTTTTTATTGTGGAGCCGCCTGTATCCCTGGAACGTAGAATTTTACTGACAAAGTTTCAAGAGTTGGTGCTGGATTTTGGAGTGTCCTGACTCCTGAGCCCCCAGAGAAGACTGCAGGATCCAATGAGATTTTGGCGTTTCTGGGAGTTAAGTTAGATTCAGTGAGGACTGAGATTCTCCTCCTTGTGCATAAAAACATGAGTGATTGCTCAGGTTGCTGGAGGCTGTGCTGACAGAGAAAAAAGCGATGATGAGAGATATTGGAGTGCTTTTGGGTCACTTGAATTTTACATTCAGACGAGTGAGGGAGGGGCACATTCTAGAGGGGATTTGGATGAGCATCACAGAGTATGTCTATAAGTCGGAGCAAAGGCTGACTTGTTGGTTGGAAAACATTTGTTTTTAAAGGAGAGCGAAATTCTGCTTGCAGGGACCGGGGACTTCAAATCCCGGCATCCTTTGCAGCCCGAGTGCAGCCAATGACTTCCTGCCTGCACCTGTAGGTGCACAAAAGGGCCCAGGGCTTCCCGCAGTGTAGGAGAATAAAATTCGGTGTCTGGGGATCGGGGGACTTCAAATCCCGGCATCCTTTGTGGCACGAGTGCCGCCAACGACTTCCTGCCTGCACCTGTAGGCACACAAAAGGGCCCTGGGCTTCCCGCAGCGTGGGACATGCACGGGCATGCCCAGGTTGCACACGGCCAAAGCCCGGGCCAAGGGCAGGCCCATCTGCGCCCGTGAGAGCCTGGAGGAGGCTGGGCTGGGCCACCCCCCTGAGACCTGCCACTGGAGTAATTTGGACTTGACTTTTAGTCAGTTCACGAGCAGACAAAAAGGAGCATGCGAGGAGACTGGTTAGTCCCGGCAGGTTTTTGGAGACCCTGATAGCACCAATTGATAAGGTGCAACTCCATATATTGAGTCCATATGCACGTGACGGTTTTGAGGACCATAGTTCCGGTGGTCAAGACAATACGGACCCAGTAAACAGGGAGGATGGTGTGTTCCCCAAAATTAAATGTTACAGTTGCGGTCTACCAGAATAGGAAATCGTCATCGTGAAAGGAGAGATACATCATCCTATGGTTGAAGTATTACTGGATGACTGTTTTAGGAGATATAGAATAATACTTGTTAGCCTGAAGAAGGTGGTGAACCATATAATACCACCGAAACGTGTCGCTTCCTTTAGAAAAGTACTCTAACAACACCTGTTTTGGATAAGAGCTGCTTTGGTCAAGAAAGTACATCAGCATCTAATCCTATGTACCTAAAGAACCTTTGATACGTAGCAGGTTGTTGTTATTGTTTCTAAAGTATGATAAAAAATTCTCCCTTTTATTTGTAGATGAAATGTTTTTAACATATGTATATTGATGAGATATTTGTTTAAAAAAATATATATTTTATGATATCTGTTGAAATTATGAGAATCCGAATAAATAAAGTATATATGATATTGTTATGTTATGTTTTGAGCTTCTAATTTGTGCTGATGAGAGGTTTATGAGTGGATGTGAATAAGAAATTGTTGTATGCTTTATAAGGAGTCCAAACGGATTCTTGGGTTTTTTAGAAGTGGCACACTAAAGGGGCCATAGCTTCCCACAGCTTGGGAGAGCGAAATTCGGCATGCGGGGACCGCGGGACTTCCAATCCCGGCGTACTTTGCGGCCCGAGTGCCGCCAACAACTTCCTGTCTGCACCTGCAGGCGCACAAAAGGGTGCAGGGCTACCCCCAGCGTGGTACGTGCACGGGCATGCCCAGGTTGCGCCCGGCCAAAGCCTGGGCCAAGGGCAGGCCTGTGTGCACCCGTCAGAGCCCCGAGGAGGCTGGGCTGGGCCATCCCTTTGAGACCTGCCACTGGAGTAATTTGGACTTGACTTTTAGTCATCGCTGGAGCCAAGGTTAGTGCTCCTAATCCTGTAGAGCGCATACATTACCGTTCCATCACCCTCTGCTACTGTCTCCTTTCCCTTTGTGGTCTATTCAAGCCCTGTTTAGCTTTGGCTCCTGCTGTTATTCTCTCCTGACTATTGGGCTGTTATTTATACTTGCAGTTAGCGGAAGGGCAGAACAAGAGCGCCAGACTTAAAGAAGATCCGATCTACCCTAACGTGATGCATACAAACATAATAATGGGGACGCGAACCTGTGTTGAAAAAAGCAAATGCAACCTCTGCAAATCTCATCAACATTGCAACCAACTTCTATTAACAGGATGCTTCAGAGGGCTATAGGTGTGGCGGCCACTGAAATTGAACTGACCAAAAGGCAGCTATCATTAACCCTGGACATAGACTTCCCTTTGATAGATCTTGATGCCTCATGTACCTCACCAGCTCTGTCCATTAACTCTTCTAAGGCTCAGCCAAGGGGTAGAGCAACAGCCCACAAAACTTCTAACGAGCCACATTCGGGGGTTGCTCTCCCAAGCCCAGCTAAAAAAGGGAAATCTAAACCAGATTGTGAGATCTGGAGCAAAACACAAGAAATGTGTAGAAGAGATATCAGACCCTGGAGACATTATGGAGGGTGGAAAAGCTGTTTGTTCATCCATAGCCATAGAGCACCTAGCATGGGTGAAAAACCGGGTGGTGGATCTACAGTTCCAAGTTAGGGCTATTGTGAAGGGTGAGCTCAGTTCTTTGATAGCACGGGTGGGCAAGCTTGCAACATTGTTTGAGTACTGGGTAGGCAATCGGGAAGCAACAACAAGGGGGACTGAGAATGCTAGCTATCAGGTAATGGGAGCTGCTCCGCCCAGTATTAGGTTGGACCCTCCATCCACAAACACATTTTGATTCCCAGTCTAGCCCCAACTCAGGTTAATCAAGAGGCCATTAACAAAAGTGGAGCTAATCCAACAATGGCTATAGCACACAACAACATGCATTGCCAGGGGCCCAGTCCCTGGGAGGGGGAGGGGCTCGTCCCATGCACAGAATCCAGTGAAGAGAGTTCAGCCCTGCCATGTATTAATGTTCCACCTACCTCAACCCGTATGTCATTGTCCTAACAGGAGTACCAGTGCTCAAAAAAGGGGCAAAGGGAATCACATCTCTTGACATGCAGTGTTGGTTGGGTGGGTTGGGAACCGAAAGATGCGCAAGGGGACTGCATTGTGATCAACTTTAGAAACCCACTGGTAGCCCAAGTTCTCCTAGATAGGAACCATCACAGGCAGGACGGGGTATAAGGTCTCTTCCGCTGGGTTATTTTTATCCTCTAGGGTGAGTCCCGCAAACTAGAAAGCAGATTTTACAGAAGGTGGGGAAGTGGAACCAGAACCATCAATCTACAAGCTTGTGTCAGGATCAGCCCAGACCGTTATTTTTTAACTTACCACTAGCAAACAGATTCAGAGTCAGTTGACAGACTCGAACCTGTGTAGCACCAGATTGAGAGATTCTACCACCAGAGGGAGCCCCAGGGAAGAGTTTAAAAAAAAAAACCTGTTTATTGAAAAGATTCACAGTATCACACAGCTTCATGCCTACAACCCTGGGGCCGGCAGCATGTCAATGAGCAATAATAAACACAGCTATAAAGCCAACAACCTAGTGGGCAGGCAGTGATCATGATCCATGGAGTTTGCGAGTACGTGTTACGTAGCGTTCTTGGTGCACATTGAAGCAGCAAATATAAAGCATATTCAGCATACGGTGATTGGGAGATAACAAAATATTTATAAAATATTAGGTGGTCATCTGTCTATAATGGTGCCGGTGTGGTGGGTTACCCATCAGGTGCGCAGTCGCTGGACCCGCATACCCACACATCCAAATTAACTCTGCTCCCCAGGTATCAAGTCGCCCTTTTTGCAAGGTATTCAAGGTGGCTCTGCTAAATATAAACCGCCAACAGCGGATTAAGTGATAGAGGTATGGCTATTGTAATCCGGTTCAGTGAAGTAGTCACCGCCTTCGTTCGTTTCTTTGAAAAGCAGATACGTAGTATAGAGCCCCCAGAAGTTCTTAGGTCTGCTCCGAGGCGGGAGCATTTCGCTGAAATACTCGGTTTGTGTACTGCAATAAAGCATGTTGTGTGTCCATTGTGTCATTGTGGGTGTAGGGCCCCTAGACCAACACATTGCAACCCTCCATTTAGCTATGAGAAGACCCATGTCTACCAGCCTGCGTATCGCCTTCGGCAACTGTTTAGAATACCCCAGATGGGCCAGAGCCGGGTCCGGAGCGATTTTAGTGTCAACAATCTTCCCCAATTCTAGTAAGATCAACTCCCAGTATTTATACACTCCCGGGCAATGCCACGCAGGGAGGATAAAATCAGTGTTTTGTGCATGACATCTGTAGCATGTCGGGCTATCCCTCTGACCATAGTTGTGTAATCTCTCTGGGGTGTAGTACACTCTGTTCACATACTTGAAGTGGATCAACCTATGCCTCCTGTGTAAGGAAATTCGTTGGGTGCTGGTACAGCAATAGGCCCACATAGCGTCATCTATGTTATATTGTACATCTCGTTGCCAGGCTAGCCTAGCTTTAGTATAACGATTCGCTCTATGCAACATTGCTATCTTATATATGTTAGAGACCATCTTGCGTGGCGACTTAGCTTTAATGATATAGGACAGTTCTAGCATCTTGGGTGGTTCCTGTAGGGCAGTGGTTCCAAAACTTTTTCGACCTGTGGCTCCCTTTATCTTTTGGCAGTTATCCGCGACTCCCCATTATGTCTTTTATTTTGCGGGTGGCGAGGATGTAAGCCAGGCCTCTGGAGTACTTCCATTTTTCTCCTCTTTTGTCCGGTGGCCGGTCACTTGCTTACCAGACATCCAATGGTTGTTCAAAAAACACAGGGGGTTCTGCATCACAGACAGACTGTCCTAAAGATGCATGCATACAAAAACCTGAACAGTAAATAAACGAGCCAGTTACGTTTGCCACCTGACCAGTTTTCTACCAGCACCACCGGTATTTTTAAGCATATGGCTAAGGAAGGCTGGGAAGTGTTTGTGTGCCACCTAGGGCCCCACCACGTTGTCTAATTGTGTTTTCTTTCCTGTTCCTGCATCACATCTACATGGGATGACACCTCCGGGCATTTTCATCCAAATGGCAGCCTCCTATCACTGTGGGAATTGCTTAGCAGGCTGTGATCTTGGACGCTATTCGCATCACCCTAACTAACAGCCTGATTCATGAACGGGCCGTTTTGCGAGGCTCAAATAGCGAATCATAAGGAATCGCTATTTGAGACTCGCATAACGGTATTCATGTAGGAATCCCAATATTAATTGCGATTCCCACTGATTCCTTATTTGCGATTAGCTAATTGCTAATCGCAAATAAGGAATAACTCCCCATGCATTCCTATGGGCCAAAAGGCCCATAGGAATGCATGGGGAGTCATTCCTCATTTGCGATTAGCAATTAGCTAATCGCAAATGAGATTGCGAGTACAAGGGTGCCAGGGGTGTCCAAAGGACACCCTGTAGCACCCCTGCAATGGAAATCAACACAGGTGTTGCACACACACATGTCCAAAGGACATGTGTGTGTGTAACGTGCAACTCAGAAAAATGCATTTAAATGCATTTTTCTGAGTTTTCGCAATTTACCACGAGGTTTGACCTCGCGGTAAATTGCGGCCCGAAATTGCGATTTCGCAATTGTAAAATGGATGATGAATTACATTTAAGGAATCTCAAATAGAGATTCCTTAAATGTAAATCCTCGCAAATATGCGAATTAGCAAATAGCGATTTTTACATTTGGGATGTTGAATCCCAAATGCCAAAATCGCACTCGCAAAGGGCCAGATTCTCAGAATCTGGCCCTTTGCGTGCGCTATTTTCATTAATGAATCGGGCGGATACACCCAGCAAATGTTATTCTGTAAAGCCAGTGTGAAATGTAATTCCAGAGTGCCACACGTTGGTTTAAATATGTTTTCGCTTTCAGCTATTTCTAAACTCAGTTATATATTTCAATATAGAAATCATATATGTGACTTATAAAAAGTAGTTTGTATGTGACTGCATTATATATAACTCATAAGTACAGAGCACAAGCCTCATGTACCATGTCACATTTTTAAATGTCATCCTCTTTACCAACCTCATTATCTCTAAATATATGCAACAACAATAGGAGTGTGTAGCTTCACACTCAATATCTGACATTAGCTAAACTGGTAAATATACAAAACATTATAATTAAACGAGACGCCTTGAAAGTGAAGTTGCACTGCCCTCTTATGGCCCAGGGCAACCACTGCAGGCCTGATCACACGGAGCAGTGTTGAATTCAGAGGCCATACTATTTGTTACCGATTCCCAAACTGTGTGCTCATCTGTTCGTGGCGCCCCTGGCAAGTTTTCACGGTGCACCAGGGAGCCGCGGCGCACAGTTTGAGAAGCCATGCTGTAGGGCTTTATCCAACATCCCATGTACTGCCCTCCTCACTCTGTGAAACTGAAACTGTTGCAGCATGGTATTAGCGTTCGCCGTGATAGCCACTTCCTCCAAAGTTTTAACGGCTTCATCTTGAAATAAATCCCCTGCCGTGACAATGTTCAAAGATTGTAACGCAAAACGACCCCACCATCTCTACATGGTGCC
This sequence comes from Lissotriton vulgaris, assembly GCF_964263255.1. Lineage (NCBI taxonomy): Eukaryota > Metazoa > Chordata > Amphibia > Caudata > Salamandridae > Lissotriton > Lissotriton vulgaris. The sequence goes on along the minus strand of NC_141689.1, from coordinate 2,079,693,027 downwards.
AACCATAAAGTCCACTCAATAGGCATAACCTGGGAGTACAACAGTGCAACCGCTTGTAAATGCAATAAATTATGCCAGGCATGGCGGGTCGTGCTACTGAAGTCTAGAATTCCCGTCCTGCGGTCTGCAGGTTCAAATATTGTGGCCGGAAGGGGGAGCTGTTCTGCAAATAATTTTTCCATACGGAGGAACGGGAACTCTGGCAAGCCATGGATCTAGTAATAAGCTTGAGCGCCTTGCGCCGCCGTGTAATACTGATCCAAGTCTGGCGTGCCCACCCCCCCCCATGTGGTAGGGCAGTGTAAGTATTCGCCATTTCACCATTGTTTGTTTACCCACCCAGGCAAGTTTCATCAATGATTTGTTGACTCTTTGAAAAAAGGAATGTGGCATAACTATGGGTATATTCGTGAAGAGGAAAAGGAATCGGGGCAGGATCGCCATCGTCATAATAGAGATTCTGCCAAGTAGAGACAACGGCAACCTAATCCAGGCCTCTACATCATCCTCCAGTCGGCTGACTGCAGTGCCATAGTTTTCTCTGAACACAATCTCCGAATCCATGTGAAGGCGGACACCCAGGTACCGTATCGCATCAGCGGACCATTGCAACGCAAATCGGGCTCAAAATGCGTCGTGACCAGAGTGAGTGGGAACATTATGGACTTAGACCAATTGACCCGTAGGCCCGACAGCGCTCCAAAGTGCACTACCGCCTGGAGGACAGAGGCGAGATTGTCCTCTGGCTCGCGGACATAAACCAACGTGTCATCTGCGTAGGTTGACACGATAATCTTATAATTCGCAAAACTGGCACCTGTATGACTATGGTACTCCCTTAATGTTCACACTAGGGGTTCAGCTACCAGAGTGTATAAAATGGGAGACAGCGGACAGCCTTGTCTCGTCTCTCTAGTTACCATGATGGAATCCGTCACTAAGTTACCTATTTTTATACGGGCCGAGGGCGAATTGTACAGTACCCCAATCAGCGACGGCTCGTGGAGGGAGTTACGGTGGGGCAGGAGGGTGGGGAGGGGGAGGGGCAGGGTGGAGGTTGCTAAAAACCGGCATATGGATAATTGCAGGTAAGTAAACAATTTACTTAATAAAACGAATTTCGTAGCTCGCACTGCATTGCATTTTGCGATGCAAGGCGCACTACGAAATTCGTTTTATTAATTAAATTGTTTACTTACCTGCAATTATCCATATGCCGGTTTTTAGCAACCTCCACCCTGCCCCTCCCCCTCCCCACCCTCCTGCCCCACCGTAACTCCCTCCACGAGCCGTCGCTGACCCCAATCAATTGTAGAAAGACTGAGCCCAGTCCCATCCTGGACAATACGTGTCGCATGAAGGACCATTCGACAGAATCTAAAGCCTTCTCCATTCAAGGAACACCGCGACCGCTTTAGAGTCATTTTTGGTATGTTGCATAGTCACAAACCCCATACGGATATTGTAGGTGAGGTTCCTGTCTGGGATGAACCCCACATGTTCAGGTGCTACCAATACCGGCACTGGGGGGCCAGACGATGAGCAAGAATCTTGGCGAATAATTTAGTGTCCACATTGAGCCCAGAGAGTGGACGATAAGATTCACACTCTTCCAACGGCTTATCTGGTTTAGGGATGGGGACGATAACCGCTTCCCTCATCGTTGGAGGCATTCTACCTGACACGCACATGTCCTCAACAAGCACTGAGAGGTGCGAGAGTAATAAATCCATAAAGGCCTTATAGAAAACGACTGCTAGGCCATCCGCTCCTGGAGCGCTGGCAGCTTTCATGCCCGATAAGGCCAAACATATTTCGTCCTTTTCTATAGCCCTCATGAGGAACTCCCGGTGAGTGTTGGTGAGAAATGGTAATTTAATATGCTCAAGATAATCAAAAATGTTGTCCTCCACGCCCGAGGACCGGGATGTATATAATTCCTCATAAAATTGCTTAAACCTGTCCGCAATGGCCGCCCCTGTCTGATAACATCTCACCCTCCGCTGATCTGATCTCAGTGACTAGCTTTTTGCCGCGTTTAGCTCTCAGCATTTGTGCGAGTACCGAACCAGGCCTGTCCCCCTCCCCATAGACCCCCGCCATGGCATATTTGCCTAGATGCTTAATTTTACTGTCACTGTCAGCAGCTTCCTGATATTCTTCTAGTGAATCTGTGATCTCTCGTTTTAATGTCTCGTCCTCACACTCTAATTGACGTTTTTCCAAAGTTCCCTGCTTCCTTTCCAGAACAGCAAGTCTCTGCCGGATAGAATGCAAAACCCCTGAGTGCTTGGCCATAGCAACGCCATGAATATAAACTTTCAAAGGCCTCCCACATGACCTGAAAATGTTCCACCGACCCCACTTTAATAGTGAAATAGGTTTCAATAGCTTCAGCTAATTCTTCTTTAAAGATAGGGTCTAACAATGAACAAGGTGGAAACTGCCAAGTAACTGGTGGGACAGTCTTCCTTGGCGCAGTGAGAACTAGAAAAAGAGGGGAGTGATCTGATAAAGTGCATGGTAATACCAAGCACTCCAGAGTGTGCTCCATGAGTGGTGAAGATGCCAACCAATAATCTATACGAGTATGTAAGTTATGATAAGCAGAGTAATGTGTGTAACCTCCCCTGTCCGGATGTTGCGTTCACCATACATCGCATAGATCCATGCTCACCATAGCCCTCTCAAGCCTCTGTCTGCTGCAGAGGTCTGTCTCATCTGCCCCCGACCTATCCAAATTTGGGTGTTTTAACCAGGTTAAAGTCCCCACCCCAAAGGAACTGTGTGTCTGGGTACCTATGGACAGAGCCTGCAAGTGTTGTATACAATTCTGGGCAATTATAGTTGGGGCAGTAGACATTCACTATTATTAGGTCGATGCCCTTCCTGTGACATCTGAAGATCACAAAGCGACCAGCCCTGACTGAGTCTAATTGCACCAGTGTGTAAGCTGACCTAGAGTTGACCCAGGTCAGCACCCCTGGGGCATGTGTGGTGAAACCTGAAGCATTGATATTACCCAATAGGTCTCAACAGCGTAATAGTGCGCTATTCAGTGGGAGATGAGTCTCCTGAATTAGTGCTACATCTACATTCTGCCTATTCAGATAGTTCAACATCTTTTGTAGCTTACGGTGGTCATTAAGCCCCCTAACATTCCACCTGAGGGCGTAGAGGGAGTCCAACGTCTTTGGTACATTAAAGTCACTGGGTCCCACCATCGTATGTGTTAGAGCTCATTATGCATCCTGACCTATGCAGCAAATCTTTAAGAAGCACACCATGCAAATACCACCTTGTATCTTCTAAAAACCAAAACAACCATACTGTGCCCTCCACCCACCCTCCCCCCACCCACGCCAGCCCACCCCCAACTTGGCCGCAAATCATCCCCGGAAACCACCACCAATCAACCTCCCACACCCCCTCAAAAGAAATTGTCCCCACCCGTGTGTGATTCACTCGTGGGCAGATGTTGCTCGTCTTTCCGAGGAGAACAACAAAAAACATTTAATAGCCCCATTCCCCCATGCATTGTCAGCAAACAGGAGTACAGCCTCCCATACCATTCCCTTCACGGCGGCAGCAATTATATGGATCAAAATTTGGTAGCTCACTCTCCAGGTCCAGGGCCTAATACCTCCAGGATCAGTGTTCATGCCCTACAATAGTTCCGGATTAATTTCTACGTGGCCCATTCCTAGCTGCCCCACCTTGCCCTCTCCCCGTGTCGACCTCCAACTGCATATCCGATGTCTGCCCCACCAATGTCTGAGATGACCATCGAGTTGAACCAATAACACCCCCTCTCATATCAATAGTGGATAGGCTATAACAGTCCGCAATAAGCAGTACCTGATCCATCCCTAAGGCAACCCCCTCCCTCTTTTTCAGTCCCCGAAACTATACTTATCAGCTAGCTGCTGTTCGCACTCGTCAGTCCTGTTCTTCCAGTGAACCCCCTGCTGCCTCATCAAGCGAATGCCGTTCCGTGCTGTGGCGATGTTCCTTGGACCATTCCTCAAGGGCCTTCTGTAATGTCTATGCCCAGATCACGCAGCTTTTTTTCATGGGGATGAACTGTTGACGCGCTTCCTGTAAACCGATAGTGAAGTCCGGGAATAATGATATCTCCGAACCTCCGTAAGCCAATGACTGCTTTTCCTGCGTCAGTCTCAAGGCGGTGTTCCTGTCTCAGTAATTAACCCTTTCGATGCTGATGACGAGCTCAGCTCGTCATCACCCACGGGTGTCGTGTGCTGATGACGAGCTGAGCTCGTCATGACAGCAGCAAAATGGCAATTTGCAGCACAGCGCAAAAATCACCGCAGCAGCGATGCGGTTAAGCAGTTTTGCAATGATCGGTCGTGGTGGTGCCCCCGGGGGTGGGCGAGGCCAATAAACTGTTCCATGTTACCGGTCGGGGTGGACTCCGGTAGGCCAGTGATTCTGAGGTTACATCGGCGAGAACGGGCTTTCAGGTCCTCCGTTTTGTCTTGAAGGACGCGCATAACTTTCCCAAGTTGCTTGTGTTCAGTGTCAAGCGTGGTGTGCACTTCCTCCACCTCAGTGATCCTCCATTCTGACATGTCCAACCTTTCAGCATGTTTGTCTAACCGCTCAACCATTCTGTCCATCCTATAGGAGAGAGCATCCATTTTTGTACCGAGGGAAGTTATACCACTTTGCAAACTTTTCTCCATAGCCAGAAGCATGCACCGGATATCTGGGCTAGCATCTTCAGGCGTTGGGGTCTGCATCATGGTGGCCTCATCTGTAGTGGCATCATGAGACTTCGACCGCTTCTGTTCGAAAGAGAGTTTGGGCTATGCTCTGTCCACTCTCCTCATTTTCGCACCCAGACGGGCCCGCAAGGTAGAGCTCTTTCACTCTACCGCCCCAATTCTTAATTCAAAATGCAGCAGGAGAGGCTGTGAGACATTCCAGGTGGCTCCAGTAGCTGTCAACTTTTAGCCGACCTGTTTAACAACACCCTGTGCAGAGTGGTGATGGAAGTGCGCCTCCAAGCGTTTGCATCAGACAGCCATCTTACTCACCCGAGTGCCGGGTATTGTGCTACTGTGTGGCATCCGGACCAAACCCAGCCTCAAACGTCATCAATGTGCCTGCCTCACCGTCGCTGTCCAGGCTTTGCTTGATTTCTTCACCCAGCCCCACGTGGCACTGCAGGGGCCACATTCTTCACTCCACACTGAGTCACACACAACGTAAGGGAGCCGCTAAAGAGGACTGAGGGATAGGGTCACAGTTGGTTCATTTCCAGCTGAAGGCGTTTCTTCACACCAAGCGCACCTCTCATGCAATTGCCACGCCAGAGGGCATTGTAATCCCAGGGGTCCCGCATTACCACCGGCCCGCGGGAGCAAGTGCTCCAATCTGCTCCTCTCCTGGCGCCTTTTTCACTATCCCAATCGTCTCCAATACTGGCTCATCAAATACAGACCCTGTCCTCTGGGTCTCTTCTCAGGGCCAGGCAACGTGCGTTTGTTTCACAGAGCTCAAAATGGCGGACCTCGTGCCCGACTCGCCCCCCCCAGACACGTAGAATCCCAAAGCGCATCTACTAAAAGGGGGCACACATCGTCAGCCGAGCACCCTGCAAACCCCTCTAGCTTGCCAAGTTCAGGGAGGTACCTTTATAAGAAGAGCTGCGCATGCTCAAATCGGGTCCGCTGTTCATTCCGAATTCTGCCACCATCACCGGAGTACAGCAGGCCCCTGCTCTTCCAGCCCAGTATCGCCCTGGCCTCAGTCCGCCCCGAGGCACGCTTCAGCGAGCTGCTACCCGCTAGAGCAGCAGTCATGGCAGGTCTCCCGGTCAGCAGAGGTATCCTCCACGCTTCCAGACACCCAGCAGCTCGTCCCTCTGCAAAGTCCGTCGCTCCGCCCAAATCCAGTACGGGGATCCAGGCCCAGCAAGGCGGACCTATTTAGGGCTCCGTATCTCTGTTATTCCAGAACATCCGGGAACCGGAATGTGACCCTTGTAATCCCAAAGTGTTCCAGTGTGCAAGCCTCAGCAGAGTGATGAGTAGGGAGCACTAAGCTGTCAGATAAATGTCAGATTTTATGACGATGTCACGGAGGGAAGGGCTCAAGTGGCCATCTTGGCTCCCCCCTTCCCCATGAAAGAGTTATACAACAAGGGGAGTTCCTTCAACACAATGTGCCTCTCAGGAGTGTCGTGGACCATGGGAAGGTGTGTGCTGACGAAATGGACCCCATGAGATAGTGCAGGCCTTTAACCAATCCATATTGGTGGCTCCACAATCCCCATTCTCCACACCTGATAAAAGTGTTTCCAGTATTGGTTCAAGGACAATGGGGTTGAAGAGGACCAGGCTTTTCCAGCAGGCATCTAGTTCACCAACTCAGGCAACTGTTCGGCCCTTCTGGGTTACTGGTATCATCTTGGAAGGTTGCTGGACTCACCACCAAACTGGATATCCCTGAGTTGGGGATAGTTATAGATCAACGTGAGGTTTACATGTTCCAGGATACCTGGGCTAGGGTGGACTTACATAGACTAGGTTATGCGTCATTTAGTGCAGATGCCATCACTGGGGGAAAGGGAAGGCCTTCAGGGGGGCTCTATATCTGGGTTGGTGTGCACTTGGGTTGTGTAGCTATACAGTGTATTTTTCAGATTTTTCCTTCAAGGGACAGAATTTCCCTATTAAATGTTTATTCCCGACCAGTTGGCTACAGTCAAGAGTCAACGGGCCATATGTAGGCAAATGTGAAATACCGAATTCTTAATATAGAATTTTACCGATTCGGTATTTAGAATTCGGAATTTACGATGTATGTAAAAAATCGGTATTCTTTACCGTTTCGGTAAAATTTGGAAAAAACAATACTGAATCCTTAATACCGATCGGTATTACTGATTCTGTATTACCGAACCGGTAAATACCGAATTGGTAATTCAAAATAGCAGCAATTGAGGAATCAGCCAATCCTATGCATCCACCCCACCTCCCAACCAGGAAGTCGCCACACCCATGCAGGTGCACTGAATCAGAATCTTCTGGAGAGGCAGGAAACACAGAGGAGAACACATGAGCAACTGTAAGAACTTTTCTTGACACAAACTGCATAATGGCCCGGAAGGAGACTGAAAATGAAGGTGCAGAAAGGAAAAGAAAGCTAAAATTTAGCAAAAGGGAGCTGCAGGCCCTGATTGAGGAGGTGGTTAAAGAACACACAAAGCTGTTTGGGAAACTGTCACTGCAAGTGCCAGAATCCGAGAAAAGGGAAATATGGTTTGGAATACAGGAACATGTAAATGCGATTGGAGTGACCCACCGTGAAATAGAGGTACTAAAAAAAGGTGGTACGACGTCAGGAGCCTCACAATGAAGAAGATGGCTGAAAGGAAAAAACAAGCGAGTCTGACAGGAGGAGGAAGAAACAGGGCACCTGCACTGACTGCACTGGAACAGCTGGTGGAGTCCACCATTGAGCCTGACAGCGTCAGCGGAATCGGGGATGCAGACAGCTCAGCCAGAGCTGCCAACAAACAAGGTAAGATGCATGCACAAAAAGCTGCGCCCCCCACTCCCTGACCCCATTCCCCAATTAGGCAGTGTGAATCCTACTCCAGTACATGTATTAGTAAACTCCAGCAATGCATTGTGGGAGATGTAGTCAGTGTAACGCCTATCATAACAGTCATCCCACTGAACACAAAGGCATGTGACACACATCAGTGATAAGCAAGCAGAGGACAGTCAGATAGATTGGCAGATATGAAAACGTATTATTGTTACGCAGTGCTGCCAGACTAGTGAGCAAATGTACAATTTATGTCCACAGGCGAGACATCGCGCAGGTCTGCAAATGACAAGGTAGGAAGGACACCCCGGAGGGAGAGAGTGGAGGAGGCCATTGCAACTGCAGGGCACACCACACCACCACCACCGGCATCACCACCACTGCCAGCATCACCACCACTGCCAGCATCACCACCACTGTCAGCATCACCAGCAGCGTCACCACCGGCAGTAACAAGACCCAGGAGGCATGCCAGACTCCAAGAGATGGAGTTGTCCTTGGAAGACAGCAGGGGTGGAGAACAGTCAACAGTGCCAGTGGATGGCAATAATGCAGGATCACAGTCCCCCACACACAGGTGCCAGACGCCACAGGGCTAGGAAACCCAGTCCACCTTTGTAGGGTGAGGAGCATGATGTGTTTGCAGGTCTGGAGGCGAACATGTTAAAGGCTCAGCGCCTGCAAGGGATAGCAATACAATCAGTACAGTGGCAGATGAGACACGTGACTGCAAACATGCAGAACATAGAGAAGGGCATCTGCTCAATGAACACGACGTTGGCTGAGGGCATGAAGGAAATGGCTGAGAGCATGAGGGACATGTCCCAGTCAGTGATGCTGTTGTGCAGCAAGCTTGATGAGGACAGGATGGCGCAGCGCAGGGAGAGGCAGAATATGGAGAATCATACAAAGGCGGTGAACCGCCTCTCCACTGCCACTTCTCTGCTCTGCAGGCGCTCCGTGGCTATGCAGGAAGGGATGGCACACTGCAGCCTTGATGTTTCAAGGGTGCTTGTTAAAGTTACTACTGCACTTGAAGTGCTCCTAACTACTCAGGCTGCCAATACTGGTGCAGGTGATGTGGGGAACAGTGAGTAGACGACAAGTCGCAGCAGTATAACGCCCCCTGCAACTGAGACCAGGAGGAGCAGCAGAAGTCATGGGGCCGGCACTGGATCGATTGCCAGTGACGACAGTCTGCAAAGGGAATCCAGCACTGTTGTGCGTGGCCGCAGGCATTAATGCAAACCACACTTTGTGTACCTAACTGGGTGACTTAACCCATGACAACCTCGTACGGTGGTTACAAATAGGACTGCCATGCTGAGCCCTTCATGTAGTGGCGTAGTGCCAATATATTAAACTACGTCATTCAAATGCAACAACTGTCTCTGTCTCCTTACTTACTGAAAAATAGTTGCGTGTGATCTCAGCCTGTCTTTGTCTCCCATCTGGTGCAGGCGCCACTCCTGCTGCATTGGGCTCTAGCTGTGCAAATTCAACTTCTGTACCTTTCTTAGTGGCAAGGTGGTGCAGCATAGCACAAGTTGCATTGATCTTGCAGCAGATGATGCGTGTGTACTGACAGGCATCTCCCCTTTTGTGGAGGAAGCGGAACCTGCTTTTCAATAGTCCAATCGTGCGCTCCACATCATTGCGTGTTGGTTTGTGTGCCACATTGTCTCGTCTCTCACTTGGGGTCGATGGGTTTAGGTAAGGAGTCAGGATGAATGACCGCACAGCTTAAGCGCTATCACCTAGGTGGGGAAGACAGTGCCATTAATAACAGTCACCAACACATTCATCTGCAGTATACATCAGGGTGTGTCACAGTGATGTACCTAGCAGGTATCCTTCTCCAAATTCTCCCGCAGCCAGGTGTGTGTAGATCCCACTGTTCTGAAAAATGTATTAGTCGTGGGCGCTCCCAGGATATTTTGCCACAATGTCGGTGATTAAGTTGTCTGCATCGCAGATTACCTGCACATGAATGGAGTGGGTGGATTTTCTGTTTCGGTAGATGGACCCAGTGGCTGCAGGTGGGCACATTGGAATGTGTGTCCAATCAATGCACCCTATAACATGAGGGAACTGTGCCTTTTGGTAAAAGTCTGTCTTGGTTTTCAGCAGTACCGCCTTTGTGGTTGGGAAGCTTATGTAGTGATGCATTCTCTGCATCATGGCATCCAGTAACTTGTTAAAGAAACGGTACAGGCAACTCTGTGACACCCCACCTACCGCAGCTATCACCCCCTGGTAACTGCCAGATGCAAGTAGGTGTAGGCTACAGAGCACCTGCACATGTGGCGGTATAGCGTGCGCCCTTGGTGTTGGATGCTCCAGGAGTGGGTGCAGGTCCCTTATCAGGTCCAGGATGGTTTGGAGGTGTAGCCTGTACCTTTCATGGATCTCTGCCTCAGTCAGTTGGAAGAGTGTGATGTGCTGTCTGTATACGTGCTCCTCCCATCTCCAGATCCTCACTCCTGCTGCCTGTAGCCGTGGCTGCCTTGCAATAACATAAAGGGCCACCATAGTGATCACACTGTCGCATTTTGGGACTGTTTAAATACACTGCACCTGATTACCACCTGTTTCAGTCAGTGGTAATTACAGACTCTTAAATACCGAATTTTAGTAAATTCTGCATTACTGAATTTTTCTACATCTCATTTCACGTTTTTACAGTTTCTTATTTACCGATTCAGTATGTGGGTGTTCGGTAAATCCGAATCGGTAAATTAGAAATCGGTAATAAGGAACCGGTTCCTTTCCTACATTGGGGATTGCTATATTCCGGTCGGCAACGCAGATATCTACGGATTTTCAGTATTACCGACCCTTATTTGGGCCACTTCGACTCTTGATCAGTTAAGCACTTTTCTATCCACCATCCCGACAATTTTTTTGTGTTTCTTGGTGGTGATTTTAATTGCCAGTTTGAGCCCTTGGATAGCTTGAATGGAGGTAACCCCAGTGCAGAAGATCTACACTGGGCGATCCCAGAGCCCAATACCCCGTCAACCAAGGCTTGGACTCCATTGGTGCTACAGATGAATTCACTTACTTTGAAACACTTACTATGGGCAAGTAATGATAGAACAAAATCTGAGTCACCGGGGAATCACACCTTTCAATCAATCCATCAATCAAAACATTTGTAGAGCGCACTACATACCGTGAGGGTCTTAAGGCGCTGGGGGGGGAGGGTGCTGCTACTGCTCGAATAACCAGGTCTTGAGGAGTTTTCTGAAGGTTAGCAGGTCCTTGATCTGCCATAGGAGGATGGGGAGGGTTTTCCAAATCTTGGCGGCGAGGTGGGAGAATGATCTGTCACCGGAGGTCGCTCTTCAAATGCGGGGGACTGTGGCGAGAGCGAGGTCGGTGGAGTGAAGCAGGCAGTTGGGGGTGTAGAGGCTGAGTCGTCTGTTGAGGTATGCTGGTCCGGTATTGTAGAGTGCTTTGTGTGCGTGGGTGAGGAGCTTGAAGGTGATCCTCTTGTTGACGGGGAGCCAGTGTAGGTCTCTCAGGTGGGGTGTGATGTGACTGTGGTGAGGGATGTCGAGGATCAGGCGTGCAGAGGTGTTCTCTATGCGTTGTAGCTTTTCAGGAGTTTGGCCAAGGCTCCTGCGTAGAGGGCGTTTCCGTAGTCCAGTCTGCTGCTGACGAGGGCCTGGGTGACCGTTCTTTTTGTTTCGGTGGGGATCCACCTGTAGATCTTGTGGAGCATGCAGAGGGCGCTGAAGCAGGAGGACGAGATGGCCTTGTCCTGCTTCGTCATGGAGAGAGTCGAGTCGAAAATGAAGCCTAGATTGCATGCGTGGTCGGTGGGTGTTGGAGCTGTTCCCAATGCAGTTGGCCACCAGGAGTCGTCCCAGGCTGAGGGGATGGAGCCGAGGATGAGGACTTCCGTCTTGTCCGAGTTTAGCTTCATTCGGCTGTTCTTCATCCACTCGGCGACCTTTAACAGAATAGGACATGCCTCCATCCTAGACTATATTCTGGTAGATGCAAAATCCTGGCATAGGGTGATAGATTTTAAGATTGTGCCTCACCACAATAGTGACCACAATGCTCTGATTTTAGAGATGGTTATGCCCTGTGCTGAGGGTGTATCCGATTTATTATCTCTATCTGATACTAGACTAAAACTCACTAACTGCAGGAAGACCACTCCAGTGAATTTCATCAACTGGGAAAAAAGAGACCCTCACCCCGACACCCCTGTTCATTTAGATGGCTTTGTCTCTTTTACAGAAAAAGAAGTCGCTAAAGCAATGGCGGAAGTCAAAGCGGGATCCCTTCTCAACCCATGTCCACACTTTATTTTTTCACAACTTGTACCTACCCTGTGCCCTTACATCACACAGCTGTTTAACCAATCTCTGGAGACAGCAGTCTTCCCAGATATCTGGAAACAAGCCATAGTAACTCCCTTACTGAAATAGATAGGATCCAACCTAAACAACCCAGCCAACTACAGACCAATCTCTCAGCTCCCCTATCTTTCCAAGGTACTGGAGAAACTTGTCAACAGACATCTATCTAATTACCTAGAATCCAACGAGTTGCTTGACCCCTCACAAACAGGATTCAGGGCCACCACAGTACGGAGGCAACTTTCTTGGCTTTCCTAGACACTATAAGATCATTGCTGGACCAGGGAAAGGCAGTAGCCCTGATCCTGCTAGACCTGTTGGCGGCTTTTGACGTGGTCTCCCACCAACTGTTATTGGAAAATTTGCAAGAAAAAGGGATACATGCAAAGGCCCTTCGATAGCTCAGCTCATTCCTATGTAACAGAACTCAAACTGTGCAGCTAGGTGCTTTTTCATCTACTACAAAAAAAACTCAGCTATGGCGTCCTGAAGGAAGCACCCCTGAGCCCCACACTATTTAATGCCTATGTTTCATCCTTGGCAAAAATTGGCATGAAATGAGGCTTTGGAATTTGCTCCTATGCGAATGATACCCAACTGACAATAGCCATCAGAAATAGGCATGATGACACCAGAGCCAAACTGCCTAACTGAGATGGCAACCTGGATGTCAGCACACTGTTTAAAGCTCAATGCAGACAAATCTGAAATCCTGCTTCTAGGCAGAGACAATCATATCTGGGACACGTCCTGGTGGTCCTACTCTTTGAGTGTGGCGCCAGCACCAAAGCAGTGCGTAAAAAACTTGGGCATCATCATTGATAACACCCTATCGATGCAGGACCATGTGCGGATCCTGTGTGGTAGAAGCTTTGCCACACTGAAGCTTCTAAAAAGGCTCTACCCCTGGATACCACTGGAAAGCAGGAGGATAATCACACAAGCCCTGCTTGTCAGCAGGTTAGGTTACGGAAATTCACTTTGTGTTGGCATGCCAGACTACCTTTTTAAACGTCTGCAGGTGACACAAAATGCAGCGGCTAAACTGGTGTGCAATGAGGACAGATACAGCTCAGAGACAAAATGCCTGAAGCAACTTCACTGGCTGCCAATGCACCAAAGAGCACGATTTCAACTCTTAGGACATGCACACAGGGCACTTTATCGCACAGCCCCCAAGATTCTCCAGAATAGAATCAAATTCAATGTCCTGCCTAGGTGCTTAAGGTCACGTTCCTTAGCATTAGCTGAGACCAAAAGAATCAGTAAGAGTAGGACAGGTGGACACACCTTCTCACACCTTACAGCACTTTATTGGAACGAGCTTCCGCTGGAACTATGGCTAACTGCAGAACATATGGCATTCAGGAAGAAACTTAAAAACTATTTATTTCCTTAGCACTGCCGCTACAGCCCTCAATTAGACTAAACTGACCAGTGGGATGAATGTCACGCTTTATAAATAAATAAAAGATAGTTTGATAGGTGGATATCTGTCACCCCAGGAAAAGCTGTCCACTCTATACCAAACTATCATTACATTCCTTGTGGCTGTGAATCATTCTATTCTGGCAAATGGTACATTTATTTCTCTTTTTAAAGTTGCTGAGAATCGTAAATCATTAACAACTACCATGGCCAATAGTTTCTACCTCAATAAAAGAATAAGGGAACACAATAAACCTCGACACCCCTGGTATAGCGATAGCTGCCGCACGGCTAAGCCACCTCTTATCTCTGCTATTAGGGCCAAGGATAGGCTACTAACTAGAGTAAAAAGGGCCGCCTACAAAAGCACCATGAATGAGGCAAAAAAAAGGTGGGAATGTGATAAATGGGATAACCTGAGAAGCGCCCTATATACCCATGATATGAGGACTTTTGGAATGTGGTAAATATGGGCTGCTCTGAAGGCAAACAGGTAATATAACCCAGTATAGGGGCGGATGTGTGGAAAGTTCATTTTGAGTCCCTCTATTCAAGGGTAGAGGAAGAGGATAGTGTAATTTGCAGAGAGTTTTCCCCCTGACAGATAACTGATGCCCTGGGTAAAGTAGCACCATCTAAAGCTCCAGGGCTAGATAAGATCCCCGGGGACCTCTTTCCCTGTGAACCTACTATCTGGGCCCCCTATTCGTGGACCTTGTTTAACGTCATGCTAAAAGGAATGGCCATTCCCGCTACCTGGGTTGGTGCAGAACTTTTACTAATCTTTAAAAAGGGTTCACCACTCCTTCCCTTAAACTACAGACCAATAAGCTTCATCGATGGTCGTCAAAATATATTTGCCTGCGTGCTGCTGGAAGAACTCCAGAGCTGGATGGGGGAGCACAATGTCCTTAGCCCATTTCAAGCCAGGTTTAGGGAAAAGATGTCCGCATCAGATCAAATATTTAGGCTCAAGCTTTTACATTGGAAAACAGTGTGTATAGAGGCTGGCAGCCTCTATTTAATATTTGTGGACCTAAAATCCGCTTTTGATCTGGTGCCGAGAGACAAACAGTGGGCAACTTTGACTGACCTTGGGGCCCCAGCTTATCTTTGACACCTGTTGAAACGACTTCATGAAGGCAATGTTGCCCAAATCCGGTTTGGTAAATTTTTTACTGATGTACGAGTTGTGAACTTTGCCTGAGGGTATGTTACTGATGGGATGCTGCTGATGATACATATGTCTAATGGCTAGACACGCTTCATGCACAGTATAACATATCCTATAGCTAAGGTGGTTTCCTGTGAGATTGCTTGACGGTGCTGCTTCTCCTTAAACACTGCTGCATTCAGTGGCACCACTGCAAAGGAACCCAGGGCAAAACAACAACAACAAAAAAATACTCCATGGGAAAGACGGATCGGACTCGACCCAAACTTACTTTCAAACAGACGAAAAAGCAACTGGACCACGGAGCAGACAAACACCCCTTGTCGCAATCGGTGGCAGGCGCGGCGGGAGTAGTAACACATGATGACGTACAAGCTATGTTCACCACAATCCAAACGGCTCTGTCAAACATTGATGGGAAAATAGACTCGCTGACATACAGAATTGACAGGATGTCCAAGAGCTAGACAAGCATACAGAAAGGATAGACATGGCGGGGATCACTGACAGAACATCAACAGTCAAAATATCGAGAGGATAAAATATCGAGGTAAAAATATTGACTACAAGAATATCGACTTGCTATCTTCAAACAGGTAAGTACAAAAATATCGACTCCAAAATATCGAGTGTAAAAAATATAGACTGTCAAAATATCGAATTTTTTAAATGTCTTAAAAGTAAATTAAAAGCAATATAATAATAAATTAAATTAATTTAAACATATTTAAAATACTTAAATAAACGTAAAATTGAGAAATAATTAATGTAACTAAAAAAATATATATATTTTAAATACATATTATATATATATACATATTATTTACAAAACATATACAATATTTTTACCGTAGGAATAGCAAAAAGGATCAATTTACTGTAACGACCCCAGTGAGTGCAGCAGTAGGGAAAGCATTGGATAGCGTAGGGGTAAAAATTACTATTCCCACTCCAGCGAGTGCAACAGTAGGGAAAGCGGTGTACAGCGTAGGGGTAAAAATTACTATTCCCACTCCAGAGAGTGCAACTGTAGGGAAAGCGTTGGATAGCGTAAGGGTAAAAATGACTATTCCTACTCTGAAGAGTGCAACAGTAGGGAAACCTTTGGATAGCGTAGGGATAAAAATTACTATCCCCACTCCAGTGAGTGCAACAGTAGGGAAAGGGTTGGATAGCGTAGGGGTTAAAATTACTATTCCAACTACAGTGAGTGCAACAGTAGGGAAAGTGTTGGATAGCGTAGGGGTAAAAATTACTATTCCCACTCCAGCGAGTGCAACAGTAGGGAAAACATTGGATAGCGTAGGGGTAAAAATTACTATTACCACTCCAGAGAGTGCAACAGTAGGGAAAGCGTTGGATAGCGTAGAGGTAAAAATTACTATTCCCATTCCAGTGAGTGCAACAGTAGGGAAAGCTTTGGATAGCGTACGGGTTTAAATTACTATTCCAACTCCAGTGAGTGTAATAGTAGGGTAAGCATTGGATAGCGTAGGGATAAAAGTTACTATTCCAACTCCAGAGAGTGCAACAGTAGGGAAAACATTGGATAGCGTAGGGGTAAAAATTACTATTGCCACTCCAGAGAGTGCAACAGTAGGGAAAGCGTTGGGTAGCGTAGGGGTAAAAATTACTATTCCCACTCCTGTGAGTGCAACAGTAAGGAAAGCGTTGGATAGCGTAGGGTTTTAAATTACTATTCCAACTCCAGTGAGTGTAACAGTAGGGTAAGCGTTGGATAGCGTAGGGGTAAAATTACTATTCCCACTCCAGAGAGTGGAACAGTAGAAAAAGCGTTGGATAGCGTAGAGGTAAAAATTACTATTCCCACTCCAGTGAGTGCAACAGTAGGGAAAGCATTGGATAGTGTAGGGGTAAAAATTACTATTCCAACTCCAGTGAGTGCAACAGTAGGGAAAGCGTTGGATAGCGTAGGGGTAAAATTACTATTCCAACTACAGTGAGTGCAGAAGTAGGGCAAGTAAATACTTCTTATTTAAATATAAACAATATAAATAGTAACACCAATTACAAATTAATTAAAATATTTTACAATTGTGTTAAATATATTAAATAATCAATTTAAAATACAAATAAAAATTATTTAATAATAAAAATTACCTACTAATACTAATTATTTACCTATTAATAATAAAATAATTAACAATTTAAAAGTATTTTGAAAAATTAACTCAATAATTTTTTTATTCAAAAATGTAATTACTTACAATTAAATTACTTCACAAGCTATTCCCCTAAAAGCACACAACCCACTACAGAAATTACTTTAATAAAAGTAACATAATTATCAATTAATCAATTACAATAAATTACAAAATATATTTGTGTTAATTACAAATCAATAATTAATTTACAATTAATTCTAAATAAATACCAATAATTAAAATAACATATTTAAATAATTATAATGAAATTACTTCCCACCCTATTCCCCTATAAACCCACAACCCGCTACAGAAAATAAATTACTAAAATTAACATATTTATCAATTAATCAATTACATTTAATTACCAATTATATTTTAATTAATTGCCAATCAATAATTAATTATCAATTAAGTCTAAATAAATACCCACAAATTAAATTACATATTTAATTAATTATAATAAAATTACTTCCCACCCTATTTCCCTATAAACCCACAACCCGCTACAGAAAAAAAATTAATAACATTAACATATTTATCAATTAATCAATTAAAATTAATTACTAATTATATTTTAATTAATTGCCAATTTTTAATTAATTAACAAATAATTCTAAATAAATACCAATAACTAAAATAACATATTTAATATATTATAATTAAATTACTTCCCACCCTATTCCCCTATAAACCCACAACCCACTACAAAAAATAAATTACTAAAAATAAAATATTTATCAATTAAAATAAATTAGCGATTATATTTTAATTAATTACTAATTAATAATAATTTAACAATTAATTCTAAATAAATACCAATAAATAAAATAACATATTTAATTAACTATAATTAAATTACTTCCCACCCTATTCCCTTATAAACCCACAACCCGCTACAGAATTATATTTCACAAAAATTAAATATTAATATTAACTTACCTTAAATTCGATATTTTTGTGGTCTATATTCTGTCTAGTCGATATTATGTCCATTCTATATTTTTGATTCAATATTATTGCTATTCTAGTCGATATTAATTTTTTTCTAGTCGATATTTTTGTAGTCTATATTATGTCTAGTCGATATTATGTCTATTCTATATTTTTAACTCGATTTTATGTCTAGTCGAAATTAAAAACTCGATATTTTGACTAGTTACCCATGGCGGAATTCAGAATGTCTGAAGCCGAAGACAAGCAGGTGCAGATGGACACGGAACATACCAAGATGGAGAAGCAGCTAGTGGCAATGCCTGCGAAAGCGGAGGACTTAGAAGCGAGGTCTCGAAGAAACAACATCCGCCTAACGGGAGTGTCGGAAACGACGAACACTGGACCAATGGAATAATTTGTGGAGAAGCTGCTCATATCCCTGTTGGAGTGAGAAACGTTGTACGACATCTTCATAGTTGAGAAAGCCCACAGATCCCTAGCGCCAAAGCCACCAACCGGATAAAGACCACGACCAATCATAGCAAGGATTTTTAATTACAGGGACAGAGATGCAGCGCTTCGAAAGGCCAGAGAACTTGGCAAGCTGAATCATGAAGGAATGGACATCTTCCTTTCCGGACTTTACGGCATCTGTACAGGAAGCAATGAAAAAGTTTGGCGTATCGAAGCAAAAGCTTAGAGATTCAGACATACGTTATGCTGTATCCAGCAAGACTCAAAGTCACAGATGACGGAAGAACACGGATCTACAATGACCCTCAAGAAGTGCTGAAATACCTCCAACAGAAGAGACAGACAGGCGCTTGGGGGAGATCACTGAGAGGAGATCATGGAGAACAATCTACCACGTCGGACGTGGAATGATTAGACATTGTGAAGGTACAAAATCGCTCCATCACACGTTTGTTCATCAGTACGTACAGCAATGTAATGCAAATTTCACATGGAGTGGTGACTGCTCGATGGCATTGGGCTCACAGGTTACAGGTACCTGGATAAGTCCAAAGAGACGCTCACTCTGTGCAGAGAAGCACATGGCCCCCTGTCGAGCACGGTGAAGGCGACTCTACAACTGGACATTAGAATGACAGGAGGGATGGTCGCCCAGGAACAGATAAGTCGAGTGATGGTTTTTTGTTTTGCATCCTACCTAAGGCATTTTTTTAATGTACAATTATGCTAATACACTCTGAGTTCCAGGATGATGGATACTTAGCCTTCTCTGAGCTGCCGACTCAACAGACAGTATATGAACAATGTCTAGTATCTTGTTTAGCCTCTGATATACAAATTGATGGGCGTCCACCCATGTGGTCTAGTACCACGAGAAACAGGATGGCAACTCTGACCCCTTAGTGTGAACCACAACAGTTTATTCTTTGTTTTTGTTATTGATTTAATTCTCATCTTTTTTGGTTATTGTTTTGGGGGATGGGGGAGGGGTTAATGGGATGTTGTACTTGGAATGGCTCTGCTGAACAGGATCATGTGGAGTGGGTGGTGGGGGGGATGGGAATGTAAAAATGTCCGGTCGACGTTGAAAAGGCACAGGTATACTGCTTTACACAGACACATGGTATTCACAGGGGGGAGGAGTTAAACTGGGAAAGGGACAGACATGGCTGACGCAGGCACACCTACCCGCAAACTGTCGTTTCTGACGTGGAATGTCCGTGGGCTTCAAAATCCGCAGAAGATACGCAGAGTACTCGCATACTTAGATAGGCATGGCGTTGACGTCGCCTGCATGCAGGAAATGTACCTTACCTCTCACACAGAGGCTAGAGTGTGCACCAGATGGGCGGCATATCGTCTAGCGTCCTCTTACTCCACTTACGCTAGGGGTGTGATGATTTTGGTTAGACGAGGCACTCCCTTTCAACTAATAACCACATTCAACGATGATCAGGGTTGGTATGTGATTGTGCATGTAGATTTTGGGGGTACAATATTAACAGTAGTGATGTCCTATGGCCCAAATACCGATGACCCCGGTTTCTACGCAACCATATGGTCCAAACTTAGAGACTTACCCAACACGACTGTAATATGGGGAGGGGATTATAACATGTGTCTTGACCCAGCCATGGATAGATCAACGGGAAATTAACTGTACGGCAAACATGCGAGGACTGAGGGAGGGTATGGATTTGTGGAATATGAATGACATATGGCATATGAGACATGATGGACGTAGAGAGGGTACCTGCACGTCCACAACGCATAACACATGGTCTAGAATGATTACTGGCTTATCACCCAAGACGCATGCATTTGGACTAAGACAATTGAACATTTACCCAAGACACTGTCTGACCATTCACCGGTCCATCTCAGGCTAGAAGTCCCTACTCACGTACCTAGACAATTCACATGGAAACTGCGAGCGAAACACTTTTGGATCCTGTGTTTCGCAGTGAATTACATCAAGCCATAACGGACTACTTTGATTTTAACACAGGGTCAGTAGAAAGTGCGGTATCGCTATGGGAGGAGTTTAAGATTACAATCAGGGGGCACTGCATCAGTAAACATGCTGGTATCCTGAAGGATATACAGCAGAAATTGAACATGATAGAAAGGAACCTTTCACACCTTGAGGAAGAACACATACTAACACAGAGCAGAGAAATGCTGAAAAAAATAAGGGAAAAGATGCAGCGGATGAAATAAAATATAAATTGCGTAGATTCACGGCACGTATATATAGCAAGGGAGGTAGACCGCGTCAAGCCTTTTTAAACAAAATAAAACCTGCACCCACGGCATCCTACATAACAAAGATGACAGGTGGTGACAACCACACTTTATACAACATCTTGTCTATTTTAGATTGCTTCAAAACCATTTTTAGCCACCTATACGGTAGAAGAATAACTGCTGACTCCCTAGAAATTAATCAATATCTGCAGGATATTGCTATAGCATGGCTGTCTGGCACTCACCGCAAATTCCTCAGTCACCACATCACCAAAGATGAAATTGTGGACGCTATAAACTCCCTCCCAAATAACAAAGCACCTGGAATAGACGGGGTACCTGGTGAACTTTATAAAGCATATAGGGCTAGATGTAGGTAATTTGGATTTACCGATTCATAAATACCGAATTATACCGATTCGGTATTTATGAATCGGTAAATCCAATGTAGGTAATAATTCGGTAAAAAATACAGAATCGGTAGGATTCGGTATTTACCGAATCGGTATTTACCGATTCGGTATTTGCTATTGATTCCTATGGGCCTGGAGGCACATAGGAAGGAATGTCAATTACCGAATCGATAATTACCGATTCGGTAAATACCGAATAATTCAAGAGTGGCAGAGTGTCACTTTGACACCCTGTTGCACCCCTGATTAGGGCTTGTGTGCCACATGGCACACGTGCACATGCACAGATTTGCATATACACAGGTATTCGTTATTTTCCACCAACTAATAGTTGGTGGTAAATAACGAATCCTAAAAGCCCTGTGGCACTGTTTACAGTGCCACCTACATCTCAAAATACAGATTCGGTAATTTTACTGAATCGGTAAATTTACCGATTCGGTAAATTTACTGATTCAGTAAAATTACCGATTCGGTAAAATTACCGAATCTGTGTTTTAAGATGCCCTACATCTCAGTATCCAAATACCGGTCGGTAACGGCTGAAAATCGGTATTTTCGGCCGTTTCCGACCGGTATTTGGATACCTACATCTGGCCTATAGTGATTTGTTGATATCAAATTTGGCTGAAATGTATGAGGCATACAAAGACGACAAGTTGCCTGCTTCTCTTGGTAGCACTTCCCAAACCAGACCGTTATCTTTAATAAATATAGATGCAAGAATCTGGCAAAAAAATATTGCAACCAGAATTCAGCTCCTACAGGAGACACTGGTATTGCCAGACCAGGCAGGATTTGTACCCAATAGATCTACCACTCATAATCTTCGCACTATATCATCACTTAGACCCTGACATCCCAGCTACGGCTGCACTACTTGACGTGTCGAAAGCTTTTGATTCCGTTGAATGGGTGTATATGCTAATAGCACTATGAAGAAGGGGTTTCTCAGAGCCATTCCTGAAATGGATAGAGATATTATACAATGACCCCAGCGCCAGAGTCAGAATAAATGGACACATGTCGGATCCTATAAGCATAAGTCGAGGGACAAGACAAGGATGCCTCCTTTAACCTATCCTATTCACGTTGATATTAGAACCCTTAGCCTGCAAGATTAGACAGCTGCATACAGAGGTGGCACTACAGTTTCATCTCCACCCCCTCAGCATCTCTCTTTAAGCTGATGATATGGTGCTATTTACTCGACATCTGGATACACACCTAAACACACTCATTAGGGAGTATGTTCGATTTGAACATTACTCTGGCCTGCAAATTAATTGGGATAAGTCGGTGGTCATACCGCTAACATTGGCTACAACACAACCAATTTTGGACTATCCCCTGCAGTGGCACAGGGACCGGGTAAAATATTTGGGCATATGGGTACATAGGGATTCGGAACTGGTAGTGAGGAAAAAAGGATGGCAGAGCAATGACTAGACTGGACGAACAGATAGACAAATGAATACGGATGCCCCTTTCACTAGCAGACCGCATAGCCTTACAAAAGATGATTGTACTGCCAAAGTTTTTATATCTATTCAGTAATATCCCTATCTGGTTGACACAGGCGCTATTCTTAAAATTAAGGTCAGCAATGCAGAAGCTCATATGGGCGGGTAAACAGGCCAAAATACGCTGGGATGTTTTGACAAAATCGTACCACAAAGGTGGTTTTGGGGCACCAGATCGGCAATTATACTACTATTGCACGCAGGCACAACATGCTCACTATTGGTTTCAGCCGCACGCTTATATCCCACACGTGGCGGTGGAGAGGCATAGTGTAGACCCAATGCCTCTGATGGCCTTTGTATCGGACCCTAGATCCTTCACCCACAATGATAGTATTCAAACAGTACATTGCACCTCAAAAGCCTGGTATACGCTAGCTCGTCAGGTCAAGAAATTGCTCGTCTATGCACCAGCACTTCCAATTGCGTATCATCCAAAACTTCAGTTACACAAGAAAAGAAGATGCTACAATTACTAGATGAGATGAAATTAAATACTATGGCAGATGTATTCCCACACTGTAGTTTCATTCAGATGGGGGACCCATCACTTAGCATACACAACACTCCCATGAAGCTGTTTGTTATGCGTTTACAGACGGCGATGTAAGAACAATATGACTCGTACTCGGAGGAACAACACAAATTGCAAGCCCTACAAACACTATTAACTGCATCTAGCCACCGGAAACTTGTCACCCGTTTATACAACATGTCACAATTAGAACAAAAAGAGTCAGTAAATAGATCACTTAATAAATGGGAAATGAACTCTTAGAGACACTATAAGTGAACAAGATTGGGAATTTAGCTGTATGCAGCTGCAACTAATGATGCCAAACTGTAACTTACGCATAGTGCATTTTAAATTCCTACATCAATTTTACTATACCCCGACTCAATTACATAAATATGGTCTGAGACTGAATGATAAGTGCTACAGGTGTGAAGCTTTGAAGGCTGACTTCTTACATACGGCCTGGGGCTGCCCACTGATACACAAATACTGGGAGGAAGTAACGGGGGCACTCACTATCATGCTATCTGAGATGATACCTAACGCACCACAGGTCAGCTTATTGGGAATATATAAGATAACACCATTCAGAAGAAGGACATTTTTGCCGGTGGCACTCTTACTAGGAAAGTGCCGCGTTATCATTAGATGGGGAAGTAAGTGTCCCCCCAGGTTCAATAAATGGCTCAGAGACATGTCATATTGTAGGTACACCTTAGAGATCTATGCGGAAGAGCTACCACAAGCATCCAGGACAAGAGATTATTGGGAACCCCTACTGCAATATCTCCAGAATGCGCAGGCGGATGAGTGAACATTAGAATAAACAGGATGGCAGTGGAATGTATGGCGATCCCCTCAAATCCCCGATGGTGTAGGGACTAGTAGTCTTGGTTAAACAAAACACATATGTCATGTACGATGGTAAAGTTCAATTGTAATGTCAGAACATCCTAAGAAACCTAGAGTTACGATGGTTAATTTGAGGTGTGCTGTTGAAATTGTGATTCCCCCAGGATACAGGATGACATTTAAAAACATAACATGTGATTATTGACTGGACACGATGTGACAGGTGCTGCTGTCAGCGGCACCCGCTGCAATGTTAAAAGGATGAGTGCGACCGCCATGGTGGCGGTCGCATCCTGATTTGTGTTGCAGAACTGTCGCAGGCATGGTGGATGGTCCCAATTTACAACAGGATGGCGGTCGGACTCTAGTCTGTCTGCCATCCTAATGAGCCCCTTTGTGTTGATTTCCATAGGTGTCTCCATAGAGACTATTTGAAATGAACGTAACAACCCTGAATTCATGTGTGCGGGTAGGATTTTAGATTTGCCCTTATCATTGCCTGCTATAAATCTATAGTTATTTTCTGTGGAAAATATTTATTTGGTTCTTGTTTAATTTTACTTAGTACTTCCATATATATGGAGTTTTGTTTAATGGGTAGCAAGGCGTAGATAAAGGGGATGTTGGTGTTCTGAAATAGGGCATGGACAGTGTATAATTGATCGAATGGTTTGGGACAGATTTCAAATGTCCGTCCATAATCCATGTTTCTGATTGTAGTAGCTTTATTAAATTGTTTTCAGTTGCAAGCATAATTATTCTTTTCTCTCTGCATTTGTTGTCATAAAGAACAAAGGGTTCTTTATTATGAGTTATAGATAGTTCTGGGGGAATTACCACCTCTGTAAATGTTTTTGGAGTAGGTGAGGTAGTTGTTGTGGCTTTTTTTGTGCGAGCTATAGTTCTTTTAAATGAAGAAGTAGAGGGCATTTGCCCAGTAGCATGTTTGGGTACTGTAGGCAGCAGCTCTTTAAGTATTTGAGTGGTAGGTTTCTGTGAACTATGGCTAGCTTCTCTAATGTTATCAAGGGCATTCCTAACCTGTATTTCAGTAACATTTGGATGGTGGTTATGCTCCCTTGTATACAAAACAGTTGTTTCTCTAGTTGCTGCCCGACCATAACACTTATTTGAATAGTACTTGCTACATTTCCAATTTACTTTTAGCCCACTTTGCTTTTCCTGGGTATATACATACCCCATGTAACATAGCAAAAATGTTCCTTTTTGCGATGTGATAAATTGGGCGCCTTCTGTCATTGTGATGTGTTAAATTCTACCAAAAAAATTTATATAAAAAAATTAAAACAAATATTGTACATGTTTTGGTCTAAATAAATACATATTGTTATTAATATACGTACAAAGTGGATTTTGAGCTGCTTTTGAACAGAGATGTTCTGTCTTTGTTGGTTGAATTCTGTTAAGTTGTTGATCTTTCTGTTGGAAGAGTAAAACATATTTTTACTTATTTTGTTAAATATGTACATGGGGTGGGGTGGGTGTTTGGAATGGAGTTGGGATTTGGTTGGGTGTTTTACATGTTTATAAGATGTGTTTTGCTGAATACTTACTTTATTAGTTAGATGATTTTAGAAGCTGATCTGTAATTTTCTGGATGCTTTGAGAATTATTTGTAAAGGAGACATAAATTGAAAAAAGATATCTATTAATTATTTGAGTATGATAATTAGTTTTTAAAGATTAGCATTACTGTTATTTTATAAATGGTAATTTACTTACTTTATTACTAATGCAATAGATTTTTCTTTAATGAAGTCCTTGCTTCTGGTAGAAATGGCGTCTTTATTGTTTTTGGTTCAAGGTGTGAAATAAGAATACATTTTCGTTCTTTATATAGCGTTTAATTATCTGTTTGGTTAACCTCATTGGTTTATTTTAATTTTGCATGTTTTTCATTGGTTGATCCCTATTGTTTTAATTGTTTTGGTAGTTGTCTTCCATATAAGGAAAACGCTAATTAAGAGTCAGTTACTTCCCCTCCTCCCACAGTTTGAATGATTTAAATGTGTACTATATTACATGTGATGTTAAATAATGAGTGTATATAATCTAAATATAAAATTGAAATAGTTATTAATAGTGTATTTATGATTTAATGTTTTTAAATATGTTTTACTGTTTTCTAAATATATGATATTTAATGTATTTTATGTGCAGTGTATGGTTATTTATTTAAATATATTTATGGTGTTTACTTCTGTTTGTTTGATCTGATTTTAAGTTGTCGATATTTTAGCCAAAACAATAATATTGTTGTCTATATTATTGTGATTGATATTTTGGACATTTTGTATATTTTAAAGGATGTTCAATATTTTGAGTAACAATATTTATGTGTTCGATAATATTGTAATAAATAATTATGTTTGACAATATTTTGAGATCGATAATTGTGTATTTTTTTAATTAAGTATAGGGTATCGATATTAGTGTTGTCAATAATTTTAAGTCGATAAAAAT
Organism: Lissotriton vulgaris; assembly: GCF_964263255.1. Lineage (NCBI taxonomy): Eukaryota > Metazoa > Chordata > Amphibia > Caudata > Salamandridae > Lissotriton > Lissotriton vulgaris. The sequence continues at coordinate 2,079,666,857 of NC_141689.1, read as the reverse complement.
GTAGGTCAGGATTCGCCAGAGCTTTTTAGTCTGCATTGGGAAATGCCAATAGAATATTACCAGTTTTATACACCTGTCTCATTAAAACTGCCCTTTTCACAGATTTTGGTATTCAAGTGGTTTCTGTGTGCGCTGTCCCACCTAAAGCAGCAAAAGCTGGTGAGAAATCAGGTGCCATAGCATTTTAGGCTTTGCTAATGCAACACAGAGCCTAGTGCCTGTTTTATGCACAAACAGCAAATATTTCTCAAGGTAATGCTTCATTTTAGGTGTTACAGTTTCAGGAACAGCTACCATCCCAGAGAAATATCTGGTAGTTTAGAACCTCATTGTTGTATTCCTCTACCTTTTATTATTCTAAGGTTGCTAAAAAAAGTCCCATTGAGTAGTAACACATTTTTATTATTATGAAAACTCAAATCACTGAGTTTATGAAGAATATTTATTTACAGGCTGTGCCTGGTTTGCATCACATACGTGACACAACCTGGTGCAAAGTGCTGTTTTTGGGGTTTACTTTTCAGTGCAAATCCTGAATTGCAGTGGACAGTAACCCTAAAGCAACACAAAGTAGCACTATACAATAATTTGTGTCAAGAATACATTCGATAGGGGACGAATGTTCCTGTGCACCCACCCATGGATTTTTATGCTAATCCCTATCTACTAATTTCAGTTGAAAGACATTTGCATCAAAACATTATGCCTCATCAAGGCACATATAAAGTTGGAGAAAATATTTATTTTCTCCAAATTTTCCAACTTAACATGTTTACTGCACCATACAACACACACAAATGACAACATCCCAGACACCACATTAGGCACTGTGCAGTGACACCAAAGCTTTCTTGAAGTGCATTAATTTCCATAAGACTTCAATCAAACAATCAATCAATCAATCACAGGCTTTTAAAGTATGACTACTCACCCATAAGGGTCTCAAGGCGCTGGGGGCGGGTGGACTGCTATGCGTACTTGCTGGAGGATCATTCGAAGAGCCTGGTCTTGAGGTCCTTCCTGAATTGGGTCAGCGACACTGATTGTCTGAGGTGCAGGTACAGGGTGTTCCAAGTCCAGGCGTTGAGGTAGGAGAATGTTCTTCCTCCAGTTCTTGTCTTTTGGATCTGGGGCATGGAGGCGAGGGTGAGTTGGGAGGATAGGAGTTGCCTGTTAGGTATGTGGAAGGTGAGGCAGTGGTTCAGGTACTCTGGTCCTTCGTCGGGTACGGCCTTGTATGTGTAGGTGAGAAGCTTGAAGGTGACTCTCTTGCTGACTAGGAGCCAGTGGAGTTGTTGGTGGTGTTGGTTGATGTGGCTTCGGTGCTGGATGTCGAGGATCAGTCTGGTGGCACCATTTTGAACATTCTGTAGTTTCTTGAGCTTTTTCTTGGTGGCTCCGGCGTAGTGTGTTGTCGTAGTCGAGTCTGCTGGTGATAAGTGCATGGGTGACCATCCTTCTGGATTCTGTCGGGATCCATCGGAATGTCTTTCGGAGCAGGCGGAGCGTATGGAAGCAGGCTGAGATAACTGGGTTGATTTGGAAGTTCATTGTGAGCGAAGAGTCCAGTATGATGCCAAGGTTATGTGTGTGGTCTGTCGGGGTGGGGGGAGCTCCCACCGTGGCTGGCAATCAGGAGTCATCCCAGGCTGACGTGGTGAGTCCCAGGATGAGAACTTTGCTCTTGCCCTAGTTGTGCTTGAGACAGCTGCCTTTTATCCACGTAGCAACGGCCTTCATTCCATTATGGAAGTTGGTTCTGGCGATAGAGGGTTCATTGGAGAGGGAGAGTATCAGCTGGGTGTGATCGGCATTGGAGATGATGTTGAGTTTGTGGCTTCTGATCATGGCTACAAGGGGGACTATGTAGATGTTGAAGAGGGTGGGGCCCAGGAAGGAACCCTGGGGGACTCCACAGCTGATCTCCATGCTTTATGAGAGCAATGGTGGTAGACTGACCCACTGGGTCCGGCCGGTGAGGATGGAGTGTATCCAGTACAGAGTCATGTCACGGATCCCAGCGTCGTGAAACCTGATGTTTAGGGTGCAGTGGGAGACGGTGTCAAAGTCGACGAAAGCTCTAGTAGGATGAGGACTGCAGTCTTGCCCCAGTCAAGGAGGGAGCGGATGCCATCTGTCATGGTGTGGAGGGCAGTCTTTGTGCTGTGGTTGCTTTGGAAGCCGGATTGAGAGGAGTCTTGGATGTGGTTTGTTTTGATGAACTCAGAGAGTTCGGCATTGATGGACTTCTCTATGACCTTGGCAGGGAAGGGGAAGAGGGAGATAGGTCTGAAGTTCTTGAGGTCCGATGGGTCTGAGGATGGCTTCTTCAGCAGGGGGTTGATCTTGGCGTGTTTCCAGTCATTGGGGAAGGTGGCAGTTTTGATGGAGCAGTTGATGATGCGGAAGAGCTGGAGGGCGATGGCGGCAGTTGATCTGTGGAAGATTTGGTGCGGGCATTGGTCCATCAGGGCCCCTGAGTGGATGGTCTTCAGATTGTCTTCTGCCGTGAGCGGGGTCCAGCAAAGCATGGTCTGTTAAGGGGTGGCTTGGTTGTGTGCGATGGTGGTGGGCATGGCATGGAGTCTAGGGTGTTGAAGCTTTTGTAAATCTTCCTGATCTTGTGGTGGAAGAAGGTGCCTAGTTTATCGCAGAGGTCTTGGGAAGGGGGAACGTCTGTGGTCTCGCTGTTGGGTCTGGCAAACTCCTTGGCAATGGCAAAGAGTTCCTTGCTGTTGTGTGCATTGTTGTTGATTCTGTTTTGGATGGCCATTTACCAAGTGGTTTTCAGGAAGAGTTGATGTGTGTTGATGGCAGATATGAAGGTTGCGTGAGTTTCCGGGATTTTGTTGCTCCTCCATTTCTTCTCAACGCATCTTCAGGCATGTCTGGACTATGGAGGGTGGGTGTGAATCAGCTGGCCACCTTGGAGCATTGTTTACCTGGTCTTCCCTTGAGGGGTGCCAGTGTATCAGCAAAGTTGGAGATCCATTGGTGGAGGTGGCGCGCTGCGGTGTTAGCATCCATAGGCGTTGGCGGAGTGGTTGCGCGTAGGGAGTTGACGAGAAGTTCTTGGGTTGCCTTGGTCCAGCTGCGGCTGGGGGGCCGATGATGATGATGATGGTGTACGGTGGGAGTGTCGAAGGTGTGGTGTGCGCAGTGGTGGCCGGTCCAGGACAGTTTGGTGGTCTGGCTGTAGCTGATGTTCTTTCGGGCAGAGAAGATGGGGTCTGGCTCTGTGGGCTGTTGCAGTGACTAGCTGCTTGAGTCCGATGTTGGCAAGGTTCTCCAGGAGGGAGGCAGTGCTCTGGTTGCTGGGGTTGTCCAGGTGGAAGTTGAGGTTTCTAAGTTGGATGTAGTTGGTGGATGCGAGGGCCTGGGGTGCGAAGAGGTCTCTAATGGAGTCGGTGAAGGGTGGTCGGGCCGGGGTGCCTTTAGGCAAGGGTGCTGTGGAGTGTGGCATTGGGGTTGATCCGGATCTGGAAGTGGAGGTGTTCCATGGTCATCATTGGGTCATTGGAGTGCGTGGTCAGTCGGAGCATGCTTTTGTGTACAATAGCGATGCCTCCACCCGGGCCGTTGGGACGGTCCTTGTAAAGTCCAATGCGGAGCAGGGGTTGGTCCAAGTTTCTGTGAGGAAAGTGATGTCATGAGAGGTAGCTTCAAGGAGGTCCCAGATTTCTGTAGTGTTTGTGGAGAGACTGGATGTTGAGGATTATGCAGTTGAGGTAGGCGGGTTTGCTGTCCGTTGGCAGGGTGGGGAGGGGAGCTGGTGTGATGGTGTGGTTGAAGGGGTGGTTGCAGTTCCAGCAGGCAAAGGGTCCATGGGTCTTCTTCGGTGATGCTAGGTGGCAGCCGGCATGTTGTCCCAGGTTGTGGGTGAGGAGGCTGCTTGCGTTGTAGCAGTGGAGGGTATGAGAGGCAGTGTACCTGGCACTGAGCGTGGTCCAGGCACAGACAAGCCCATATGGGCTTGCCTTTGGCATGTGGTGCGCCCACTCAGCGGCCGCCATTTAGTAGTACTATGGCAGGGCTGGATAGCTGGGAGGCGGGAAAAGTGGGAAAAGGACAGTGGAGGGGGAAGGGCCATGGCAGATCGCAGAGGCAACAAGGCAGAGGACAGGAGAAAACAGGGGAAAAGTGCAAAAAAGCCAAAAAAAGCAAGAGGAAAGTAAAACCAATCGCAGAAATAAGAAAAGAAACAGAGAGAGGGACAGAAAATAGCAAAACGGAGGGCAGTCAGCAGCAGAGCAGTGACGGTCTACCACTAGACCACAATGGATAAGACATGGGCAGGAGCCTGCGGTTGGAGGAGGGCCTCGAACTCCTGACCTCTGGATCAGAGGCGCCAGCAGCAGCAGGAGGGGACAGCAGCAGCAGATACCAGACGGCACTGAGCTGCGGAAGGAGATAGTCCACTAAGGGTAGTGGACTTAACCATGCGATTCATCATCTCTAGTGTTGTGTTTTATCTAGGACCCCGAACGATATTGTGACCTCATGCCCCTATACAGCTATAATCAATACATATCCCTATAATGGCATGACGATCAGAACCATATTTCAGTAACTCGTCTCTGCAGCTCATGACAGTCCATGACACAGCAGAAGCCACTTCCTTAGATTCCTAGATAGCACAACGAGTTCTTTCGACATCTCAAACCCCCCAGCAACCTGGGAAAGCCCTGCTTGCTTTGTTTTGATTAGTAATGGAACTCCTGCTAGCACTGTAAGAACGACCAGTTCTTAGTGACATCTTTATTGATGTCTTATGTCCAAAAACTTACGTCAAACTCAGCACCTTTCAGGTATAAATATACCAAAGTTGACTTAAGCAAACACACAGTGGTGGTGAATACTGGAGCAGAACAGCTGTCCCTTGCAGAGCCCAGCAGATGCGAGAAGCCCACGGATGCTGCCCCTCCTCCTTGACGCGCTGAGAAAGACGCTGTCTTTTCTCCTGCCGTGAAAATCCAGCTCCGGCGTTTCCAGCCTACCCTTGCGGGTAACTGGGATATCGGGTCCTGAGAGGAGATACCAGACCTCCTGCATTCTATTCTAGAGGTACGGGTGCTGACTAAACCCTTAGAGAGAATTCTTGAAACAAACTCTTGGCAAAACCAACTTAACTTAAAACTGTTACTTACTCCCTCCCTTGTATTAGGCTTAGGTCAGGTACACTGGGGTAGGCGTAGTTAGAAGCACCAGTTGAGGTCGTTAGCCAATGTATATATGAATGTATATATTTTATTCATTTTAACCATCTTATGGCTAAGAAACCATATCAATGCTTTTACAGTATTATTTCATAATACTCCTTTTACTGTACGCACTTTTTATAATAACAAGTCTTGCAATTGTGGCAATTCATTTCTCTTGCATGAGAAGGAAGACTGCTCAATAAATAATATCTTTTATTGAAAACGCCCGTCTCTCTATTCTCTGCATCCTGGTGAAAGTAAATCTGTACAACTGACTGAGTGAAATAGCTGTCTATTGTTTCACACGACTCTAGAGATTGACTCTTATTCTGAGGAGCAAAGTTGTCATGTTTATGCGGTTGTCGGAAGCTGAATCCCTTCTTGTCTGAAGCCTGGGAAGCCGATCACTTCCTATTCAGTCAAGAAAGTTTCCAGTGACCTCTGAGCTAGCTGGCGCAAACCTAAATTAAGTCTAACATAGTCAGTAGAGACCTAGAAGACCGCAGTCCTACGTCTACACTGCTGTTTATGTTATTCCAATGCGCAGGGCCTATAGGGAAAATAGGAACTACACTACACTAGAAAACAATTAACTTGGGGAGAGTATAACGCAGTTCTTTAATGCTCGCACTCAGGCTCTTCAAAACTCCCTCTTAGCCTTGGAAATAAACTGTGCCTCATTATCATTTTCAATTGTGTGCTGAATCCCCTTTCTATATAACTCTTCTTTGATAAAAAAGAAAATCACTGTGTCATGTTCTTTGTTCCCTTCATTATTACCGATTTAGAGTAAAAATCTACCATCATCAAATAAGCACTCTGATAAAAGCTCAAACAGACCAACAATGTCAAGCCCGAACTTACACCAAAGAGTTTCTAATACAGGAATTAGACATAATGGAACCTCTCTTGTCACCCTGACCTTATCAATGAAATCGGACTGGAAACACTCTCTAACCTGCATCTAAACCATCTCATTATTCTTTGGCCACCAGCAGACTTCCTTCAATTTAGTTGTAGTGTGGTTTCCTGTCAGCCGTGGCTCATGAGCTAAATGTACTTTATTCACGTACACTCGCAAAGGTGAAACCATCCTGTCTCCCTGTCTTCACTTGCCATCACGAATATTCAATTCCTCCTTTAAATTCCTGAACTATACTCCCTGGTAGCCATTTCTTTTCTGGATGGCTATTCTTCCACCACCATCTTCCGGGCTTTCATCCTCACCCACAAAATTATCTGCTCCTCACAACCTAGATCTTCCCTCATTCTTCCACCAATTGACAAGAAAGGTAGTCACACAATTAATTTTTCAATCCACCTGAAAATGTTACTTTTTTTCCATCAATTCAACAGGCAATCTGAGGACGGCCTTCGAAGAGAAAAAGTATTTATGATCTGTCCGCATCACAAATGGTATACTCCCAAAAAATTATTTAGAATGCTCAACAGTCCAACTACATCCCAGTACCTATCTTTCATTGAAAGAATAATTCATGTCTGCTCCCCGATTGGCCTTAATGGTCCCGGAGGAAAAGGCTACTACTACCTCTTCGTTATCCACCTTGTGAGAAGGGATTTCTCCAAGAACTTTCATCTGGCATCTTTGCCTCCAATCTTTAGGTCTCGCCTAAGTTGACCACTTCATACGTTTTTCACAAATGTCTAAAATGTGAGGCTTTGCAAATGCTTATTTGTTGGTGACATTAAACTGACTTAATATTTCCCAACCTTCTGCTTCACCATCTCTTATGTCTTTCAAACCTTTCTGAGCACACAAAAAGAACTCTTTTCCCCAACTGTCCCCACAATAACCATATTAGACTTGCAAACTCTATAGAAATATAGAGTAGAATTCAGCAAGACCTTGGGGAGAAAAAAACTCAACTTTATTCTTAGGTGTAACTCTGGTAAGTTTCAGTGTCTTTATTATCTTCAAGTCAAGAACCACCAACCCCAGCTGCTGGTCTGTCCTTTCTCCTGGTCAACTGTCTAACACGAGACACTGCCATGGAGATGGAACAGCCAGGCTCATGCAGCTTTTAGAATCATCACAACACATCCCCCATACAGGGAAATGCAGAAAGAAAGGAAAAAATAAGGAGCAAAAAGAGTAGAAACAAAGAAACAAAGAGGGAAAAGCATGAGAAGAATTTAAGATCAAATTCATACAAAGATCTCAAAGCAGTTTAAGAACATCTTAAAAGAAATCAATACATTGCATAGTCATCATAGTGCTTAGGAGGACAACACAACCTAGAAGGAGGTCCTCTTGAAGGAACACTTGAAGAGGGACCTCCATTGGGCAACACTGGACCTGGCATAGCGTCCTGCCATGAGGGAAACTTGGATTTGTTGCCTTGGAACTTCACCAGGCGAGACATACTCCACTTACCACCATTTTGAACTGTGACAACATTCTTATGTACATGAGTAATCACAAAGGGCCCATAAATTCAGTGACACCTTTCCTATACCAATGCGGTCTCTTGATAAGCACCCACTCGACAACCTTCCATGTTGTAGTTTTGGTTGATTTCTTGAAATCAAACCTCTCCTTGTACCTACTTTGGTAGGATTTAATCTTGACACCTACCTCCTCCTTATCCAAATTAGGACCCTCAATAAGTGGTAGCCACCCTGGATTGAGTTTGGACAAAGCAACCCTCCCCTGGAGTATTTGGAAAGGAGACTTTTGCAGAACAACATTGATAGCAGTGCGATGTGCCCACCACATGTCTCTTAAAACACACTTGAGTGAGATCCTCATCTCAACTGCTTTCTGTACACTTGCCTTAACTACTCTGTTTATGCGCTCCGCAAGTCCATTGGCTTGAGGTGCATAGAGCGCAGTTCTCTGATGGATGATGCCATAATCTCTCAAAAAACTTTGCATCTCCTGAGAGACTAATTGCACATCATTGTCCGTGATAATGAACCTGGGGATGCCCTAACTAGCAAACTCATCCTTGAGAAAATCAATAACCACCCTGGTATTGACTGAACTAACACACTTAATGGAAACCCATTTGGATGAGTAATCCACTAACAGAATCACAAACCTCTCGGAGGGATTTAGCTACTTGAAAGGCCCCATGAGATCCAACCCAAGCTTGACCCAGGGCTCTTGCTGAACCTCAACAGGTGATAGTGGAGCTGTACTGGTGGTATGAGATTTGTCACTGGAAGCACACTGACAGCACTCACTAACCACCTTTTCAACCTGACTGTCCTCCTGGGCCACCAATATCTTTCTTGGAGACGTGACTTAATGAGGTTTCTACCTAGATGCCCTTCGTGAGCAAGTTTTATGAGCTTTGGCTTCAGGGCATCAGGCGGAACAACTCTCTCACCACGCATAAGCTGACCCTGACAAAGAGTACGTTAATTTCTAATGGACCAAAAAAGGCCTCACGTCAGAGTCCATATTTTTGTTGTCAGGTCAACCCTTGATGACAAAGCATGTTACCACAGGAAGCAATTGATCTTCCAGCAAGGCTTCCTCCCACTCCAGTTCTTGGATAGCAGGCTCCCTGACCCGACAAACATTAACAGAGTCAGAATCAAGTGTATCTCCACCACACTCAATTGGCAGTCTCGATAAGCATTCCACAGCTATGTTAGCAGAACCAGGGAGATATTGCACCTGAAAGTTATACTCTTCCAACCCTTCGCTCCAACGTTTAAGCCTTGAGGTAAGTCTCTAGCTCTCCCCACAGGAGAAAACATGAACCAAAGGGCGATGATCTGATCTTACCAGGAAAGGATTGCTGGATAAGAGCTTCACCTGCACTCTAGGACTATTGGTGCACCTGACCAAATGATCAGGTATCAGTGAATCAGTGAGGTCACCAAATTCACAGGTGCGTGGAAGTGTCTTTAGGGATGCTATGCAGTTCCCAACTTTCTCATTGGGTTCTTGGACTCTCATAAAAAATGTGTGCCTTTCCAAAACCACATTGATGCATGGTCCAACCTTTTTATGGACATCTCAAAAACATCAGAGGGTTCGCCATCAGTTTCACCCACAGGGATCACATCAATGCTCTCATAAATGTCATAAATGTTGCGCCCCTCTATTCTGAGGTTGTGAAGGAGAATGGCTTGTCTTCTATGAGCCGAAAGCTTTTCACCTCAAATGGCTACTAAGTAGGAATCAAACAGCAATTTCCACCTTTTCCATGGTAAGAGAGGTTCACCTTTCTCACAGATAAATGGAGTAGTCTGGTTCATAGAAGTGGCGGCCATGGTGGTAATTTTGAGGTAAAAGTTAGTGAATATAAAATGAATCAGTCAGAACTGAATTACATAAGGCGCAACAAATAATAAAAATTATTTCCCAATCCAAAATAGAGTTAAGACGAAGTCACAGTCAAAGAAAAACTATTGGGAATTCAATTAAAGGTATGAGATGACAGTCAATATAATAAACAATGAAGCAGGCAGAGATCCTAAGCATGGAGTCAATCAGCGTGTGACAAAGAGAACGTGCAGGCAGTGTTTCTAAAAATCCACAACAATAAATACCTGTGCCAGCATTACTAGTTGAAAATCGGCTGGCCGATGCTGATGAGAAACGATTGAAATGAGGAAATTGATTCCGTAGCGATAATCAATTTTTCCCTGCCTCCACCAGCTTCAAAATAGGTTTCATCATGTCTGCTGAAATAATATGACCCAGATGCTCCACACCACTCATCCAACACTACTCACTTTTTATCATCAAAACTTTTTTTCCAATCACGTGAGCTAATAGCACCTCATTGAGGGCCACGCCGTGTTATTCAACATTAACAACATGCTCTAGGATATTGTCTTGAAAAGACATAACATAGTTTCTTTTTTCCAGTTTTTTGTTCATTATCTGTTGGAAAATAGAAGCAGCAGAGACTAGTCTTAAGGTCATCTGAATAAAACAGAAATGATCCAAAAGTGTAACAAAAAACGTAGGGGCATATTCTCAAAGAGCTATTGCCGAGTTAACGGCACTTCAATGCAGCCAAAGTCACGATAAATTTATCACCCACTTCACAAGCTGGTGCTAACGCCCATAGCACCAGTTTACCTGTGATAGTAGCCGCAAAAAACATCACCGCAGATTACCCCCGCAACTATTGCTAATGAGATGCAGAGTAGGCATTCTCGTGCCAAAAGCCATGACAACACCACACCCCAACATTCTCAACGACCAGCCAGATCAGTGATAAGAACACAAAACATGCAATAAGGCACGTTAGCAGCAGGAAACTAACACTTGCTCTGACATGGTGCAAAATCGGACCACAACCCGTACCACAAAAAGGAGCCCAGCCCACAGCCACACATGAAGAACAACAGATGCCATGGAGCCACTGATCATGCGGGCCGGACACCCGAGAGGACCACAACACCCAAAACGCCACCACCCCTAGGACCATAACCACCCCCCAGGCACCCACCACCACCGGACCAAGACACTGCACATCATCATCTTGCCTATGTCACCTGCATCCAGCCCTGGTTTCACTGTCGATCATGCACATTTAAGTGCTCCATGGAGGTCTGCCTATCCACGCAATGGTAGCTGAATTGGATAATGACCTGACAGTGCGCCCCCTGTTGGCCCATGAACAGGAGTGTCACTGGGATACTTGAGCATGGGATGCACTGATCTTCGGCGTATGTGTCGGAAGTTGTGCATGGGAGATTGCACAACTCCTTGTGTGCAGTGACCACATCGAGGCGCTACCCTATTTGGCTGTGCTGCGGATTGGGGAAACGGCGTGGACTGAGCACGTCTGCCCAGACCAGTTAATGGATTGGGTCACCCTAGTTTTTCTTGAACTCAACAATGACGTACTATTGGAACACATTGCCCATGAAGCTGCGCTGGCATTCATGGACGAGTAACTATGTTCCTGCAGCCACATCGTATTGTCACTGACAGCACAGGTCCCAACACCTTGTTGCATCGTGGGGAATGCTCACATATCCCACCACAACAGTGGACATTTATGCCTTCGTCTGGACTCAGAATGCATAAGCGAGGAACTATGCATGTGTACACACACCTTTACAAGCTGAGGCACTTCCATGGTCAGAGCAGCACAGCGTCTTTTGGCAACGTTCACAAATCGGACATACTGCTGGGGGGGAGTGCACACCTGGCAATGTAGCATGACATGTGACCTTGTCGGACCCTCCCACCTGATTACTGTCAGCTGAGCAGACAGTTGGTGCAGTCCGGTGGCACAGCACTATGCAGACCTCATGAGCTGTGAGTTGTGTCCCCTGACACGGGGCAAAGGGCAGACGCCAAACATCACATGACTCGTCCAGCAAGGCAAGGTGGGCTGACACCGTTGCCATCCGTAACAATTTGTGTATATTTTTGCACCGCCATGTCTTGCACCTCGACATGTTCCCATGCTGCGTGTAAGTTTCTCAAGCATGTCCCTGCATGTTGTGGCCCTTGCCTTGTCCGTACCGACACACACATGTGAATAAAGTCTCTGCATCTTCACTAATGTCCGAATACGATGAGTGTTGATTAGATGTACGAATCGTGTGCCACAATGAGCATCGTCCCTACACAGGGAGGGACTGAGTGATGCCTGTACAATGGGGGTGGGTCCCTTTTGCCTGCTCCACCTCTGTGAGCCAAACATTGTGTTTGGGATTGTGCTGGCAGGCCTGTGCACTTACGTGTCTCCAGCAATGTGAGTATGGTGTCCAACCTCTGACCATGTGGAGAAATGCTATGAATCAAAACAGATTATATCCACACAGATGTGTGTGAGTAGGTATGCAACGTGAAGTTCTGGTGACACATTTTATGTAGGACACCGCTTCTGGCCTGCTACCGATTTGGTCATTCCTAGACACAGCCCTATTCAATACATGGACGTGTGCCTACGTTGGTGGGGTAGCAAGATTTTTGTTAATGTGCAACGAGGCCACAACTAGTACTCACCTTCACAGACATCCAACTGGCCATGTGGCTCAGGGTACAACATTTATTTATTTGAAGGTTTTATATAGCGCAAACAAGACCCTTGCGAGTATCAGAGCGCTTTACATGGCACATGACGGAAACAGGTACAGGCATAAATAATCTAAATATAGGTGACTCCAATACAAGGTGATCAATAATACAGACTAGTAATTATATTATAGTAAAAAGTAAGTAAATCAAGTGAATGTAGCCATGAGAATCGCTTTTACTTCTATTTTAAATGAGGCCCTGTCTTGTTTCAGAGGGCATAGCATTTCAGATCCTGGGAGCCATTCCAGAGAAGGACCGGTTGTAAGTTTTCTTCTTGGCAAATCATTGTGGTCTCAGTAGAAGATTCCTGGAGCTTTTGGAGGCTCTATTACCAGAGACGAGAACCAGTTTCTAAACTAGGTAGTATGGTGTGTTATGATGTAAGGCCTTGTGCATCATACATGCGATTTTTAGATGAATTCTAGCCTCGGATGGTAGCAAGTTGAGGGCTCTATGGTCTGGAGAGATGTGAGAGTTTCTTTTTGAACCTGTGATGAGTCTAGCAGCGGAGTTGATAGAGGCTCTAAGTGGGGCTGTTGTCGATCTGGGGAGGCCGCACAGGGCTATCGCCCCATATTCCACTCTTGGGATTACTAGGGCTTGAACAGCTTGTTTCAAGTAGTTTGCTGGTAAGAAGGATTTCAGTCTTCTCAGGGTGTTTATTTGGAAATTTGCTCCTTTTGTGGCGGCGCTGATATGTTTCTGCATCTTGAGGTCTCTGTCCAGTGTCACACCTAGCGATTTCGCTGATTCGACAACAAGAGGTTGCCCATTGAGTGCTGTTAGGTGCTTCTTCCAATCAAGGATGATGTGAGATTTATTGGGGAGGGTGGGGGAAATGAGTAATTTCATTTTGAGGGAGTTCAAGTGAGTGGATCTTGATGTATAGTTGGGTGTCCTCAGCATACATCTGAAAGTGGACATTGGAGAGACTGAGAAGTTCGGTCACCTCAGCATCAAACTAGAGAAGTGCAAATTTGGTCTTGACAAGATAGACTATTTAGGGCACTCTATAACATGTGGTGGTGTGGTACCAAAATCTGAACTGGTTGACACCGTTAGAAACTTGAGTTCTCCGTCTTCTAAAGAAAAACGTTTGTTTTTAGGGATGGCAGAATATTACAAGTTTTTGAAAGATTTTGAAGAGGCCATATACAACATGAGAAGTTTGTTGAAAAAGGGGGCTAAGTTTGACTGGAATGATGAGTGTGAAGGTGAATTTCTTCTGGTTAAAGATAAACTTTCTCAGGCACCTAAACTGTATAATTTTTGATCCATCCAAGCCTTCGATCATTGCCACTGATGCTAGTTTGAAAGGATTGGGAGGGGTATTGTATCAAGGGGTTGTGGTCCTGAGAACACCATATTGTTTATTTCCAGGAGTCTGAGAGGGGCAGAAACATGTTATTCTATCATCGAGTGAGAGGCTCTTGCTGTTCATTGGGCGATTAAAAAGTTGAAAAAGTTTTTGTGGGGAACCGCTTTCTTAGATAACATTGATTTTATTTCACCTAGGATTTCAAAATGGGTGGTAAGCTTACAAGCTTATGATTTCTGTGTGAAGCATATTCCTGGTTCCGAAAATGTGGTCGCAAATATGCTATCTTGATTAGATGCCATTGGTGATGGTGTTCCTCTTACTGTAGCTGAACATGATGATTTTTCTCTTAACAAGTCGTCTGATTTTGTTTGTGAAATTGTGTTTGAAACCATCTCTCATGAGCGTTGGCAAGAAGCTTCTTGCGAGGATGAAGTTCTTCAGAATTTAATTATTCTAGTAAGAATCAGGGTGGACCATCTTGTAATGAGTTTTGGTGTGTGAAATATCAGCTTTCCTCTACAGAAGGGTACCTGTTGAGAGGCCTAGGCTTGTACCTCCAGTCACGTTACACGGGGAATTAATGGAACGGACACACAAATCTTATTTGGGAATTTCCAAAACCAAGGAGAGATTTCGATCTAACTATTGGTGGCCTGGTATGGACTTACAAATTGAACGACTTGTGAGAAAGTGTGTAGAATGTTCTCTCAGTGAGAAAAGTATGAAAACTAGAACACAACCCATGGTAGTTTGCACACGCCCTTGTGGTCTATGGAAGGACATTGCATTAGACATCCTAGGCTCCATTCATGGTGATGGTTTTGACACTTATGTAATTGTTGTCATGGATCTTTACTCCAGCTGGCCTGAGATTTGTTTTTCTAAAGTGATAGACAACAAAGCTGAAATTAATTTCCGTAGAGACTTGCAGTGAAGGTTTGCCTGAGTCTCTACTTACTGATAATGGCATACAGCTTGTTTAGAAAGAGATGGAGGAATTTCTGTTGGGGTGTGGGGTTACACATAGAAATGTGCTCTTTATCATCCTGAGTCAAATGGCACACCACTGGGGGATGACCAGATGCCCCCGGAATTAGCACTTCAGTTAGCAGCGGTATTACCATGGCTAAAGAAGGGAGCAGGGGGATCAGCGGCTGCGGGAGACCCGGCCGAAGAAGCCAGAAGAATTATTGAGCAGTTGCGGCAGGCAAGGGATGCCGGGACGGCGAATGTACCTTCTATTTCCCCGCAGGTTGCGAAGGTGGTCGCGGCGGACAACCAGGAGAAAACAAAGGATCCGGCTGGAAGCGCGGCAGAAGCCGGTAAGGGATCGCTACTGATGGTGGGGGAGGGTGCAGTACCCTCAAGGCGGGAAAGTTTAGCTCAACATGTTCCCATGGCTACAAAAGAGATGGTATGGGCAGATAAGTATATAAATATGTTTTCACTGTTGACTGATCATCGTGAATTGGAGTATGCAAAGACCCAGAAAGATTTGTGGCACCCCAGTGTATGGTGGGCCAAGATGGCGGAATTCAGGGTCGATGAGACGATGATGAACTGGATCAGGGGCTTTTCCATCTTTGTAGCGATTATAGGAGAACGAACACCAGAGGTGTTGACTGATTTGGCATGTTATCAGAGTAGAATAACGAGTTTCCATGCAAAGTATGGGGGTGATGAATGGAAAGGCTATGATATTGTCTTTAGAAAAGCGAAGGAATTTAATGCGGCCTTGACATGGGATTGTTTGGATACAGTGTCCTGGCATGCGCAGCTCTTGCCAGGTCCGGCGAGTGCTTCAGGGGCCAGCGCAAGCGGCTCAGGGGTATTCCCTCAGAGGCAGTCACAGCCCTTTCGGGCGAGCTCTGGGGGGTAGGCCCAACCTAAGTTGGGCGGGAACGGAAGCAAGCGTGGGGTATGTTGGGGCTTTAACAAAGGAACTTGTAGCAGGCCCCATGGAACGTGTAGGTTCCGGCACGCATGCTTGGGCGGTGGAAATTCCTCACACCCGGAAACGAGTTGCCGATCGAAGGCCAATGGCGCAGGAGGAAAAGGGGGTCCCAAGCAGGATTGATGTGGTGCCTCGGAAGCAAACATCTTCGCCCATAGATATCTTGGCTTTGACCCCCTGGCTAAACGAATACCCTGATCATGCATCCGCCGGGACTCTGAGGAATGGCTTCTCATATGGCTTCAGGATCCCGGCAGGCAATTTTCAGGGGAGCTCTTCCTGTAGAAATCAGTTGTCGATTCAACACAACCCAACAGTTTCCGCCAAAAAGATCGGAAAAGAGGTTAGCCTGGTGCGGGTGGCAGGACCATTTAGTGACCCACCAGTGGCTGACTTTGTGTGTTCCCCTTTGGGAGTGGTCCTGAAGAAGGACCCAGGGGAGTATAGGCTCATTCACAATCTGTCGGCCCCGAGGGGGCTTCAGTGAACGAGGCGATTGACCCCGAGGTATGCTCAGTGAAGTATGCATCGTTCGATGACGCTGTGGTAATGTTGAATCGCCTGGGCCCCGGGGCATTGTTAGCTAAATCAGACATTGAATCTGCATTCAGATTGCTCCCAGTGCATCCTCAAGACCAGCGCCTGCTGGGTTTCACGTTTCAGGGGAAATATTACATGGATATGTGCATGCCTATGGGGTGTTCGATTTCATGTGCTTATCTTGAAATGTTTAGCTCATTTTTGGAGTGGGTGTTCATAAAGGCCACAGGGCACAAACATGTGATGCATTATCTAGATGATTTCCTCTTTCTTGGCCCACCGGGCACTCGGGACTGTGCGCGGGCATTGCAGGACTTCTGCGTGCTCATACGGGGTTTCGGGGTCCCGTTGGCACCGGGTAAGACAATAGGGCCGGCTACCTCAATCGAGTTTCTGGGTATAGAACTAGACTCGGATGAGGGGTGTTTCCGTTTGCCATTGGAAAAGGTTACCAAGTTTAGGGCTTCCCTGTTACAGTGTCTCCGAACGGAGAAAGTGACCCTGCACCTGTTACAACAGACAGTGGGGCAGCAGAACTTTGCATTGAGAGTGATACCGATAGCCTGGTCCCACATGATTCCCAGGAGAATATGGCGGGGGGGGTTTGTCTATGACAGCGTTGAACCACTCGGTAAAGAGGGTCAACAACAAAATAGAGAAACTGTTTCGCTCAGCTCATCTCCAAAGCATTTCGCATGGGTGTATCAGGGGCGATCACTGTTATTTGAATGATGGGGTGCATCTGTCCAGGGCTGGGAATGACTTACTGATAGGAGACTTCGTAGCTTGGCTAGTGGGTTTGAGGAGACATGACCTATAGGAGGTGTGGGGGGGCCAGATAGTCGGTCAACTATCTGGCCTGTGGCAGTAAGGTCATGATCGGTGAGCAGTGATTTCAAGGTCCCTAGGGGTGGCGTCATCCATTATGGATGGGAGCGCCCGGGTGGAGGCGGCCATTGGCCCCTCCCACGGGGGGCGGCACCCACTACGGATGGGTCACCCAGGGGGAGAAGGCCATAGGCCCCTCCCAGGGGGAGACGGCTATATGACCCTCCCACGAATTTCCCGGGGGCCGGATATTCGCTCCGGCGGAAGAGAGTGTGGGGAAGGGGGGAGTCCACGCTGACCTTCTTACGGATACCTCGCACACGAAATCAGATGACCTTAAGATGGCGTCGAGTGAAAGGGGGCCCCCACGACAAGGGAAGTTACAGTTGGCTGCGAGGGTAAAGTCCTCTGCGCATGCGCCACTCACACCGTGAGGGCGGGAAGTTGGTGATAGGGATCTGACACCTGTTAAGACCTTGCCGGTGGCCCTTAATGTTAGGTTGTACAAATTCAAAAATGTAATCGATTTATCAGGATGCTAGACTCGGCTAGGAAACCTTTGTATTAGAGATTTGTTAAGGTTAGCCTGGAAAACCTGTCTTCATCAAGATGTCATTAAAGTTGAATTTGTACATGATTCATGAAACATTTTAATTTAAAGTTTTAAATTTTGTTTCATATTTTAATAAATACGGTCGGGGGTCATGAGGCCCCCCCGCCTTCTAAAAGTTCAAATCTGTGTCTGTCTCCTCCATTGGGGAATTGGTGTTGAGAGGGGTGGCGGGCATCCCGGCCCATATGGAAAGGGGAGACCACTCAATCCCCCCGAACGTATGGATGGGTGCCCCGATCCCCTGGGAAACCATTGTGGGCGGGGGGCGTGTCCCGGCTGGTATGCCCGAAGCGGCGTGGCCGGAACACGCTCCTCCTGCTCAAAAGGGGTTGTCCTAAACACCCGCCCGGAAGTCCGTGCACTGATGGGCGTGCTTGAGGCGGGGCCCCGCCCTCCCGCAGCTGAATAAATAGTGCGGGAATCCAACGAAGCTTCCTCTTGTTCCTGTGCCCTGAAGGCTGCACCACTCGTCGCCAGTGCTTAATTTGTGCCGGAGCTTGCCGGTGCTTAGCACCGGCACCTAATTATCAGGGCCGGGTCTACAGCATTTAGTGCACGTAATTTATTTGATCGTAATTAGTGGCACAGAGTGAGTGCTGCTGTACCATAAGTTCTGCTGTTTAGTTAAATGCGTTACGTACTGTGTACTGGTTGCTTGCAGTATGCAGTTGCTTGTGTTATTGATGACTAGTGATGTTGAAGAAGTGAATTTAAAATACTTAACTGTGTTTCTTTCTGACTCCGATTCGGTTTCCTTTCCTTTCCTTTCCTCACGAGTCACAAGTTCAAGTTAGTTCCGGCCCCGCCCGGTCCAGTGGGCGGGAGTCGGAGACACTGAGTTAGTTGCCTAGTAACTGGGGCCTGGGCAGGGCTTTGGTCTTTTGGGGGGTTGGGGTTGTGCGCCGTAGCAAGTAGCATGCGCAGAATGATTTTCATTGCAATGCGCGCGAATGCCCCAGCATACCCGGCCGCACTTGACTTGACTTTATCGTGAATGTGGAGTGGATCACTGCCGCTGCTATTCAAAGTGCCTGAGCGAGAGAGGCAGGCAGCGCGATCTGGACGATGTTGGGTTGGCCGCGTTGAGGAGCAGTAGACACTACAGTTACAGTACATACCAGGTGAGGCAGGGCCTGGTTTGTAGGCCTAAATCGTCATCCGTTAAAATAAAGCTGTGCAGCCTGCAGGCTGTGCATTACTGCACTGAAAACATGATGTCCGGCGCCCTGACGTTTGTAAATAAGCCGCTTGGGTATGTGTCGCCTGTAATCCTGGACTTGGCAGCTCTGTGCACGTCCCGCCACAGAAAGGGTGCCTCGATCCTGGGGGAATGAACACAGAATGAATGCACACTTATGCATTATGGCTCCTCACTGTCCTCAGAAAGCCTACGTGGCCACACTGCGTCGATCCTGGCCTCCCAGTGCCCACCCAGACGAAGCACTGCACGCTGCTACCTGCGTCTATGGGGGCAAGCAACAGGGGACTGTGGAATGCGACCTCCTGCGTGGGTGCACGCGGATTCTAACACGACAGCCCTCAGCTACACGGACTCCCTTGATAATAAAAAAAAACATCGTGAGCATTACCTCCATCACTCCATGCACACTAATGGCCTATCCTGACAGGGCCGCCCTCCCACCAGTACTGCCTCCCGTGAGTCCCGCATAGTCCTCATAAACCCCGTGCTCCCTCAGCCATCGGGCTAATACTACCGAGGCGCCACAGAACACCTCAGATTCAGATTCTTACTCTAGACACTGCTCTAGCGTCATGAGTACAAAACACAGAGCATATCTCCCCCCCCCCCGCCCCCCTCCCGAAACGTACACGGGTGGCATTTCACTCTATCCTCACAGTCTGCACTATTCTAAATTGGGTTACGCTTATTCTGTGATAATCTGCTTGGGGTCACACGACACAGTCTGATTTTGTGAATGTGACACCATAGTCTGTGATACTCTGCACAAGGTCTTAAGACACAGCGATGACATATCTTGAATGGGGGTCACACGATAGCCTGTGTTATCTAAAATGGGTTTTATGACAGCGTTATACTCTGAAGGGGTCACATGACACGGCAGAGTCTGTGATACTCTGATGAACCACTAGGGTCTGTGATGTGACAGAGACACAGAACAGTCTTGTACATTCGGAATTAGTCCCCTCCCTCCTTTTGTTTAATTTCCCGCCACTGACGTGCCCCTGGCTTTACGGTTTGAGGACGTTGAGCACAGATGTCTCTTGTGGATTGGCTGGAAGCCGACAATGGGGAGAGGGGCGAGGAGGCCCATTTCGAGGTGTCGACGGCAGGTCTGATGCTGAGGAGACTCATGGGGGGGCTAGATGCCACAAGTGGCGGAGGAACACTTGTGCTTCGAGGTGAAAGGTGAGTCAAGCATGTGACACCTGGCGATTCTCCAATTGGATGATAAGATGTGAATGAAGAAGCGGTTTTAAGAATCACACGTAACCAGCAAAGCATATTTGTGCAGCAGCACCGAGTGCATGCACTATTCCTCACGTGCGAAGAAAGCACCTCAGTCAGGCCAATATATAAAATGACCGCCCAAAGGATGGTGTCAGCAGGCTGCGCACTGCAGGGTCCAGTCACCATTATACTGCGTACATTGACATTGTAACTCGGCTCTGTTTCATTCTTTCATACTGTGCGGGGGCCGGCGGGATCTCAGGGTGGAGTGGGGGTTGCGGGCCTTCGGGAGGCCCCCCCCCCCCCCGGGTTGCAGTCCTTCGGGAGGGCCCTTACTGCGAGACAAAGCCTGGGCAATTCAGGGGTGTGGCGATAATGGCCATAAGTGCTGGCGCATTGACACTGCCTCGGTGTCCCAAAAGAGTGTGGGGACTGGGGGGCCGTGAGAATCTGCAACTGCACATTTTTGAAGACCCAGAAAAGCTAAAAAGTAGCCTACGATGTTGACCTGGCTACATATTGATTGATCTTGCACGCACCAGCGGCCTATGTAAACTGCCTAGTGGTGACCCTGCGGAATTTAGCTGCTGCATGAGGAGACTTATTTTGGCAGCTTGGAACTCATCTTTGCCTACGGCTCTGGGACATAAAAGTGGTGGATGTTGTTCTGCTGGACTGAAGACTTTGTGTGTGGGGCGGGGGCCCCCGTGTGTCACGGCACCTGTTGAATTAGTTACTCAGTGAACTCTTGCTGAGGAGAATTCTCTAGTAGTTTCATGTAACAGTATATTTTTGTTTAAAGGTAGTACAGAGGGTTAATATGCCTGCTGCATTAAACGTTTGCCAGGCAGATTAAAAAGTGCATATAAATGTAAAGTAGGTCAGTGTGTTACTGCTTCTGTCGGAGAGATCCTTTTGTTACTTGCAGTTTGTAAGTTAAAATCCTATCATAGAACAGCAAGCTATTAACTAGTGTGAGTGTCATCAAAGAGCTGCATGCAAACTGGAAGTTATATATTACAGCTATATGTTTTTTTGCCCAATCTTTCATTATCCTAATCTTGCAAAAAGGGTTCATTTGGGTAGAAATCAATTCTTATTGGAGAGCACCCCTAACAGTGCTGTTATGTTTTAAATTCTGAATTTGCGCTTTTCCAGACTTAGAACTGTTAAACTATATTGCGCAATGACAATAATGGATGACATGTGACTCCTATACCTTGTAGTCCTGTCTGGTGTAACATTCCCTATATACGGATTTACACACGTAGGATTTGGATCTATGCATGTGTGTATGATGCAAAGTCCATGAATTTAATTCGAATTTAAAAGCAATCTGTAACGCGTGCCAGCCATCATATGAGCATTTGATAACACAGGCCACCCGATGATTTTTCATGCCACTGCCTACGGAATACCCTACTATACTGGATAACCCAACCCCATACCCCTTCGGCCACTGGAAGTGACTGTGACTGACTTATTCAAGTGTATTGCATAATTTTATTCACGTTTTTCTGTTTAGAGTGTTTTTACAACATTTTGGTTTATTTCCCCACCTAAACTATGTAAAAGTGGTACATTTAAACTCATAGACTCTGTTAAAAATGCCATACCCTACCCCAGTATTGTCCTTTCACCAAATCAGCACATACAGCTCTGGAATTATCCCTTTTGAATGCATTAGTGATTTTAGATACACTTTTGATTTAATCTTTTTCAAAATGTTCACAGGGCAGGGGAACCTCCTATCAAAACCTTACTATGAGAAGGCTCCCTTTCAGAAATTCAGATCAGGTATATATTACATCTGACTTTTAGCAGTGCCAGTTGACGACGTGGGTGGAGCTAATATAGTAAGTGGGTGGAGCCAGTGGAGGGAGTGGGTGGAGCCAGAGAAAAGTAGGTGTGGCCTCCGACAAACATTTGAGCACCTGCACTTCATATTTTACAAATTAAGCACTGCTCGTCGCTCCTGAGCCCTCAAGGGAACAAGCTGCACTTTTTTGACCCACCCACCAGCCCCTTGTTGCAGAGTTGTGAAATAAAGAAATATCGTATGTTTTATATGATGTAATAAAAATGTATGACAGTCATTTCTTGCATCATGAATGTATGACGAGGTATACATGTAATTGAATACTTGCTTGTAGGACATTTTTCCTTTGTAGAGACGTAAAGGAATGGATTCAATATAGATTGTGTTTTGCTTTAGGACCTTTTTTTCCTTTGTAGCAATGTGAAGTCGGTGAATTATCAAGCTGTTGCACATTTTAGGCATAGTTTTTTCTTTCCTTAGTAGGTAAAACAATTGTCGTATTTATACTTTGGTCGGGCGGTAAGGTCATGATCGGTGAGCAGTGATTTCAAGGTCCCTGGGGGGGGCGGCACCCACTACGGATGGGTCGCCCAGGGGGAGACGGCCATAGGCCCCTCCCAGGGGGAGACGGCTATATGCCCCTCCCACGAATTTCCCGGGGGCCGGATATCCGTTCTGGCGGAAGAGAGTGTGGGGAAGGGGGGAGTCCACGCTGTCATTCTTACGGATACCTCGCACATGAACTCAGACGACCTTAAGATGGCGTCGAGTGAAAGGGGGCCCCCACGACAGGGGAAGTTACAGTTGGCTGCGAGGGTAAAGTCCTCTGCGCATGCGCCACTCACACCGTGAGGGCGGGAAGTTGGTTATAGGGATCTGACACCGGTTAAGACCTTGCCGTTGGCCCTTAATGTTAGGTTGTACAAATTCAAAAATGTAATGTATTTATCAGGATGCTAGACTCGGCTAGGAAACCTTTGTATTAGAGATTTGTTAAGGTTAGCCTGGAAAACCTGTCTTCATCAAGATGTCATTAAAGTTGAATTTGTACATGATTCATGAAACGTTTTAATTTAAAGTTTTAAATTTTGTTTCATATTTTAATAAATACGGCCGGGGGGGTCGTGAGTCCCCCCCGCCTTCCAAAAGTTCAGATCTATGTCTGTCTCCTCCCATGGGGAATTGGTGTTGAGAAGGGTGGCGGGCATCCCGGCCCATATGCTGTCAAGACTTCAGACCACAGAGTTTGGAATCTTGGAGAGCTGTTGCGTGCAAAGGAAGAAGGTTGGATTGTGACAATGATTCTGATGATGTTGTTGGTGAGTCCGGCAGTGGCAAATCTGACCTTGTTGTCAGCAGAAGGTCTGAAAGATCAACTCGTCCTCCTTCATATTTACAAGACTGTGTATAGTAAAACTTTACAGTTATGTCTTATTGTTCACTTGGAAATTTTCTTGTTTTTTTTTCTTCGCAGTTTGATTCTTATTTTGTGCCTTCATTTCTTTGTGTTGAGTAATTTAGGGGCAGATGTATCAAGATTCCATTTTGCGATTCCTAATAAGCGATTTTTAAGGAATCGCTATTTAGAATTCGCAAAATGGAATGTATGAACAAAATCGCTATATTTTTGCGATCCCTTAATCTTCCTTATTTCCCATGCATTCCTATGGGCCAGGTGGCCCACAGGAATGATTGTGAAGTAATTCTCAAATTGCGAATTCGCAATTTGCTAATCGCAATTAGAGAATTATTTCAAGGGTGCAGGGGTGTCTCAAAGACACCCTGCTGCACCCCTGAAATGTACATGTGTGTGCATATGGCGAACATACATGCCCTATGGGCATGTGTGTGCGTCACATTCCACCATCAAAAATGCTAAATTGTGCATTTATTAATGACTTTGCAAATTACCATCAACTACAACTTGGTGGTAATTTGCGAATTCTTAAACATTAATCGCAATTCAAAAATGCTTCGTACATAGCATTTAAGGAATCGCAAAATTGCGATTCCTTAAATGCTATGACAAAATAAGGAATCGCAAATTTTTGCTATTTCTTATTTTGCGAATTTTTTATGCATTCCAAAACATGCAAAAAGACCTTTTGCGATTCGCAAAGGCCGAAATTCTGCTAATTTCGGTCTTTGCGAGTCGCAAAAAGCTTGATACATCTGCCCCTTACTCTCTGGTTGTTTTTCTTTCTTTGACATCATCTGTGTTCATTCCAGAACATTGATCAGCCTGTGCTGGCTTTGGAATGTTGATGTTCAAACAGTCCCAGAGGTTGAGTCTCTTTGGTGGCTGATCGGTTTATCTTGGATCTTACGCAATAAATGTCCCTTACATCAACTACGCCTACTGCCTGTAATATGGAAGACTGCACTTTTTAACACTACCCTTGCCTAAGATACCACCTTCAGACCGGGGCCTCAGAAGTATGTTTTGCAGTTGATTTCTGCAAAAACAGATGCATTGCCGCTACTGTGTGAAAATTTCTGCTGCATCACCCTTCAATGTCGAAACAAAGGCTGCCCAATGGCAGATAATACACAGCCTGCGCAGCATAACGATGACGCTCTGCGCGGCTTGACGACAACGCATTGCATTCACTTCAACGGAACTCGACGGCGACGCGGGACCCACTCGGCAATAGCTCCATCTAAGGTATTTCTTCAGCTGCGCTTATTTGGGTCCTGTAGCCGGCCTGCCCTCCGTCGCGGTTGGCCTGAACTTTGAATTTGCACTGGTCCCTCGTGATGTAAAGTAAAATTTTGACCGCTAGTGATTTCTAAGAGCTGTTTTCACTTTTAATCTATAAAAATGCATATCTCAACTTCTACCAAGCACAAAAACTCAAGTATTTACTTCTCCCACCCACCGGCTCTCTTTTTTGAAAAATCTATCTCTTCTGAAAAATCTAACTCCTTTGTACAAAATGGCTGGGGCCATAAAACTGTAACAATAAATCCCCCCATACCTCTGTCGTCCACGTGGCCCTTCAGCGCAGCTCAACTCCCCCACATAGAGATAAGATTCCTCCCAGCTAGCCTTGAGCTCTGTTTGCTTAAACAGAAAGTGGAATCTCTTCCCCTGTGCTCAGAGCAATAGCAGCAAACAGAGGACTATTCTCTCTTTCTCCCAGCCTGCATAGCAACAAACAAAGGACTACTGGCTTGATCTGAACTATTTGGCGGCCATTTTAGTCTAGTTTCTAGTTTTTATTGGATTATAGTATTTTAGACTAGTAGAACAGATTGCCGGCCTATGTCTGTATTATTATACTCTTACTTATAGTTTTATCATTTGTTTAGGTCAGATTACTACCTCATTTTTGAAAGAATGTCTACCTATTATTGTATTATTGCAATATTGCTCAACTAGCCTTTTCTGAATTTTTGTACTACACAGACTGCTACCTCATACATGAAAGAGTGTTTGCCATCATTGCATTAGTACACTCTAGCTTTATCTTAAACATTTGTATTGCACAGATTACTACCTTAAATATGACAGAGTGCTTACATACCATTGTAGTACTATACCTATATCAGTATTTTGAACACCTGTATGCACAGATTATTACCTTGTATATTAGGATTCCTCACTAGTGCCACTTTTACTTGTATTTTGAACATTTGTAAATGCACAGACTGCTACCTCACACTATTTGGGTTGACAACCAATGTCACCTTCGATTTTTGAGTTTTGACTCATGTAAATTGTTATATCTGGATCCTTCCTCTATACTCTATCAATATTATCAACTATAGTGCATTAGTGCACTCTCCCATTGTACCCTACCCTTATATATTATATATTATCAGTATTATGCCTATTTGTACAACTTGTACCTAACAATTTACCGTATGTATTTGCCCTACTGCTCACTCTTATATCCTGGATATGCTGGTTGATTACTAGTGTCACTTTGTAATTTATAACTTATTACTGTGTATCCTACTGTATGCACCTGTTTTTCTACACACATGTTTTTCTGCACATTGGTACCACTATAGTGCACTACTGCATCCTCTCATACCCACCTAATCCTGCAACGCAACATGGACCCCATTGGCAAACACACATACAAAATCAACTACCCACCATCACTCACCAAAAAAGCCGCCAAACGCTTTAAACACAACTTCCTTAGGTCACACTTGGAAACGCCCTTTGCTGACACCTACTTCTCACCGGTCAATGGATCCCTGAACACCGATATCATCTTCCACACCACACGCAGAGCTCAATGGAGAAAAGCGTTCTTCTCCCTACTCACCGTCTCCTCCACTAGAAAATCCGCTCACAGCCTAACTCTCACCATCTCACCATCCCAAGTCTTTCCAGGCAGAGCCACCATCACTATTTACAATAACGGGATTGTCCTATCACAATCCACAGACAGGAACCTGGAACTGCTAGACAACATGTTCCCCACCTTCAAAGAACACCTTTCCAATTCACGGACAGACACTCATATCTCCCCCAGTCCCACCAACCATGACCACACAGCGACATACTCTTCAATCAGGGACACACCTACCACCCCTGACCTCCCATCCCCTACCCACAACCCCACTATCCCAATTCAGCACTCCGTCACAGACACAGATCACTCCCCCTCATACACCGCTCTTTCCCCCGCCCCTTCTACCAACTTGCGGACCTCCACACATACCCCCAACACTCCTATCACACCTACAGCGGGCATTAACACCCCGCTCGCCGCTGACAGCACAGTTCCCACCCATTACACACCTAACTTAGTCCAGCACCAGAATAACACGCATTCCGACAATTCCCCCCCTTTATCCCCCCCCATTCTCAGTCCTCATTACCCTCCAACCAACTTCGCAGAACGTACCCCCTCTCCTAATTTAACTCCCCCTCCCCTCAACAGGACCATCTCCAATCCCACTTCCCCTCCTACTCTCAGCCCCCACTACCCTCCTTACACCCCCACCACGGCTACCAGTCTCCCAGCCTACACCTTGTCCCCCCGCCTACCACCAATGCCCCCACCCATAACACCAACTTCCTCCCTACCTCATCCACACCCCTCCCGTCCAAAACCTCTCGCATCCCTAACCCCATCCCGCACACCAACACAACGCAGACCTGCTCGAACACCAGCCCTCCCTCCCACCTGCACACGAATCCCCTGGCCAGCCATTCACCCCTGACTGCCACTCCCACCCCCACCACCTACCTTACGATGGAATACATCACGGCCACCCTCACTCAGATCAAAGAAGACATTCACGCCATCAAAGAACTACTCTCCACACATCCATAATGGACATTCTGGTTCCTCCCAACTACCACATTATCAGGCTCGACAGAACAGGCCAAATAGGTGGCGGAATCGCATGCATATACAGGAACAACCTCTCTGTTCAGAAAGTCAATTCCACATCCCTACCATCACCAACATCCTGGGAATACATCTGCCTCGACATTATTAGTGAGGGCAAACCGATATGCTCTCTTCACAGCATTTACCACCCACCCAGGGACAACCTCACCTTTTCCCAACAAATCATGGATATGATCTCAACCAATTCCGGACGCCAGCTCACCCAAATATACCTTGGTGACTTCAACCTCCACTGGAATGACCGCAACGACGCGGTGGTAAATAGTCTTAAAATTTTCCTCAATGCCCTTAACCTCACCCAAATATGCAACAGCCCGACCCACGAGAAAGGCTCTACCATCGACCTGATCATCTCCAAAGAGGACTCTATCCAACTCGAATCCATCCAACCCTGTGACTGGTCAGATCATCATATTATCACATTCTTTATCAACGAAAAAGTCAAAGTCAACCCGGCGCAACTCTCCAAGCCCAAAGTCTGGAAAAGAGACTCGAAAAAGCTCAACCCAGGCTCTCTGCCCCTTAACAGTTGCAATCTCCTACTCCCTCCTGCAGGCGCCTCGGACGTCCAAACTCTGACTGACCACTATCTCAACACTATGACCTCTATAATTAATGAGGCTGCACCTATGCAGCTAAAAAGAGTCTCTACTAAAATCTCCAAACCATGGTACGACGGGAGTCTCAACGAAGATAGAAGAGACATGCGAATGGCAGAACGGACCTGGAGATCAGCCCCCTCCGCAATGCACCTAAAGGAGTTGAAGAAAAAGAGAAACGCCTACTTCAGGAAAATAAAACGCTCAAAATCGGACTTCTTCAGCCTCCAACTTAACCAAGCAAAAAACCGCCCGAGAAAACTGTTTGAGCTAATCAAATCGCAATCCAAGGAACAACCACAACCACTCAACACTGGTCGTGAGGCACCCTCCTGTGAAGACTTCGCTGCTTTCTTTATCCAAAAAACTGACAAAATAAAAAGCGATCTCCTCATCGACGCAAGCCTCTACTCCAAACCCAAATGCCTAGCTCCCGCTGAACCAAAAAACAATGCTACATGGTCAACCTTTGACACATACTCGGAAGAAGAAATTGGCAAATTACTCAGCACCCTGAAACCATCCAATCACCTCACGGACCCCCTCTCTGCCTTCGCAGTAAAAGACTTTACCCCTTTGCTTCTCCCTCTCTGGACTAAAATCCTCAACAGCTCTCTCCAACAAGGAAGCATACCTGACTCCCTCAAAGTTGGTCAGGTCACACCTCTACTAAAGAAACCAACAGCCGACCCCTCTGATCTCAACAATTACCGTCCCATCACCAATATCCCCACTCTCGCCAAACTGCTGGAAAAATGCGCACAACTACAATTGACTAAACACATTGAGCAATTCGATCTCCTCAACCCTCACCAGTCAGGCTTCCGAGCAGGACACAGCACAGAAACTGCTATGACTCACATAATTGACGACGCACTTCAAATGCTAGACCAAAACGACACCGGCCTCCTCATCCTTCTTGATCTCTCCTCAGCATTCGACACCTTTAAACATGAGAATCTACTAGAACTACTAAACACAAGAATGGGCTTATCTGGAACTGTCCTCAAATGGTTCACTTCCTTTCTTCACAACAGGTCACAGAAATTCAAGAGCAACAACCTGATGTCCTCGCCAATACCTGTAACGCTAGGCGTCCCCCAAGGATCCTCTCTATCCCCAACTTTGTTCAACCTAGTCATGGAACCTCTCACCACCTTGCTACAAGCATCCAATGTACACTTTCACATGTACGCCGATGACACCCAACTTTACCTCAAATTACAATCACCCAATGACATCCTGCTCCTGAACTCAATGATCAGATGCACCTAATCCTGGATTGCCGACAATCACCTCAAACTCAATGCCCTGAAAACAGAGTTCCTTCTGATCTCACCTCCAGCGAAGATATCCACCACTCAACATTGGCTTAAACTCCTAACCGCACTCAATGTCCAACCCACCATCGTGGACTCAGCAAAATCTTTAGGCATAACACTCGACACCAATCTCAACATGCAGCAACATATCAGCAAGGCAACAAAGGGAGCGAACTTCCAGATCAATACTCTGAGGAAACTTAAACCCTACCTCCCAGCCAAAGACTTCCAAACTGCGGTACAAGCACTAGTCATCCCACGAATTGAATACGGCAGCACCGCCCTCTGCGGACTCCCACTAACTACAACCGCACCACTAAAAGCGTCTCTAAATGCTGCAGCTAGACTCATCACTGGGTCAAAAAAGCACTCCCACATTACCCCTGACTTGAAGTCCCTGAATTGGCTGCCTTTTGAAGCCAGAATACATCTGAAAATCGCCTGCATGACACACAAGGCGGTACACCTAAACTCACCCGGCTACCTTGCTCAGAAATTGACAATCTCTGGGGGAATCAGAAACACGAGAGGCACAAACAATCTTCTGCTGAAACTTCGAAGATTCCGGAAGGAAAAAACATACAAGCGCTCCTTCTCAGGAATGGCGCCTAGGATTTGGAACTCACTCCCTCCCGAAACCAGGCTTATCTCCTCCACTACACTCTTTAAAAAAGAAGTAAAAGCTATACTCATGGCTAAATACACTTGAACTGCTATCTCGAACTCTATTAACACCCTGCACTGATCTGTATTACTTGCTTGACCCCTTTACCTATTTGTATGAGTTGTCTTATCACTCACATGATTGGCTTTGCAGTCACCTATTTGTATTATTTGTACTGTATGATTTACTGATTTACCTATTTGACTTTGTTCCCTCATGTACCCTTCTGTACTGTGTGATCTATTGATTTACCTATTTGACTTTGTTCCCTCATGTACCCTTCTATGTAAAGCGCTCTGATATCTGCGAAGATCTTGTTCGCGCTATATAAAACTTTGAAATAAATAAATAAATACTTATTGGAAGTTTGTTGTTTTGGTCTTGTTTCACTCAGATAAATATTCTCTATTTTCTAAACTTGTGTGGAGTCTTTTGGTGGTGTGTTCATTAAGTTATTATAATTTAAGTGCAGCACAAATACTTCACACATTGCCTCTTAAGTTAAGCCTGACTGCTCTGTGCCAAGTTACTAGAAGGTGAGCACAGGGTAATTTATGGTGTGTATCTGACTTATCCTGACAAGAGTGGTGGTCCCTATTTGGACACAGTGCAAACATCTGCCAACCAACTAGAGACCCCACTTCTAACACACATCTGCACACGCACACACACCTATTATTATGAGCACGGGCCATTGACCATAATGAAATGTATAATTACTATTCTAACTCCACGCACACGTGCACACACACTGTTAGACGGACCGGGAGGGTCGGCCGAGGTTACGGGGAGAGGTCTCCAGGGAGAGCCGTCTCCAACGACTGTACAGATAAGTAACTTCCCCCCCACAGACGGACACCACACAAGGTTGAAGGTTAACGAGACTTTATATGCAATTCTTAGGTTACGATGATGGATACAAGGAGGTCTGGACTCAGGGGTCCCCTCGGTTCTAGTCTCTGGTTTAGGAAAGGGGTAGCGGGACAGTCTTAGTTACCAATGAGTACAAAATAGCTCTCAATCCTCGAGCTCGGCGTTCTAGATGATCGGGCCGTGGAGGAGCCAAGCAGGTCCCGAGATGGATGAAGGAAGGACGACGGTCCGCGGCGGAGCCTGCAGGTCCCGGTGGAAGATGACGGTTACAACGGTCCGCGGCCACGCCAGCAGATCCCGACGACGATGAAGGATGAAGGTTACGACGGCTGTGGCAGCGCCAACAGGCAGGACGATGGTGCACAGGACAGAGCTATGGCAGCGCCAGTAGTCCGTCCAGGATGAGTTCCTCTTTACGTCTCTCGACTCCAAGATACAACTGCCTTCCTGCTCTGGAGCTGCCCCAGTTATAGGGCTGGCGTGCTTTGATGTCCGGACCCTCGCACTTGGAGGTCGGGAGGTCCGGGATGGGGGAGTCCAGACACCCAGCAGGGGGGTGGAGCCAGCGCCCGGGGAGGCGATGGGCGAGCGGCACTTGGTGGGGGAGAGCCATCGGCACCTCTTTCTCCCATTGACTTGCCAAGTAGCCCGCTCACCTCCTGGGTGGAGGGTGGTGCCGGAATGTCTGAGGCCGGGCCAGGCCCAGGGTTGAGGTCGATCGGGGGCCAGGCGGCCTCGTGGTGGAGTGTCCAAGATGGCGCCCCAGGCTGGGCGCGTGGGCCGGCAGTGGATCGGACCCACGAGGTCGGCAGGCTCGAGGGCAGGGGTCCCTGAGGGGACGGAGGACGTGCAATGGTGGTGTGTGGTACTTGCGGGACTGGGCTCAGGCCTGGTTGGGCCGGGGGAGAGCGGCCCTTCATGTGGCCTGTCCAACATGCGTCCCCCCCAGCTGAAGGCGGGGAGAGTTACCCATCCTCTTGGGGACTCTCCTCGTCGAGGCGGAAAAACCGGGACAGGCCATCCGCGTTGGCGTGATCTGGCCCAGGCCGGTGTTCGACTGTGAAGTCCATACCTTGCAAGGAGATGGACCAGCGTAGCAACTTTGGGTTCTCCCCCCGCATATGCATCAGCCATTGCAGGGGTCGGTGGTCGGTCTGCACCCGAAAGTGGGTGCCGAAAAGGTAGGGCCGGAGCTTCTTGAGGGCCCATACCACAGCGAAGGCTTCCCTCTCTATGGTGCTCCAGCGTTGCTCCCGTGGTAGGAGTCTCCGGCTGATGAAGGCCACCGGTTGATCAAGGCCTTCGGTGTTCACTTGAGACAGGACTGCCCCAATGCCCTGGTCGGAGGCGTCCGTCTGGACGACGAACTCCCGGCTGTAGTCTGGGGCCTGGAGCACAGGGGCGGAACACATGGCGGCCTTTAATTGTTCAAATGCAGTTTGACACTCTGGGGTCCAGGTGACTTTCTTGGGTTGGTTCTTTGACGTGAGTTCTGTGAGGGGCCCCACTATGGTACCATAGTCTTTTACGAACCTTCGGTAGTAGCCCGTGAGGCCCAGGAAGGCTCGTACCTCGGTTTGGGTGATGGGGGGCTGCCAGGCCTGGATGGCGGCAATTTTCAGCTGTAGCGGGGCCACTAGGCCGCTTCCCACCTGGTGTCCGAGGTAGGTTACAGACCCTTGCCCAATTTGACACTTGCTGGCCTTGATCGTGAGGCCAGCTCGCTGAAGGGCTTGCAGCACTGCTCGGAGGTGGTGGAGGTGCTCGGTCCAATGGTGGCTGTATACAGCGATGTCGTCTAGGTAGGCGGCGCTGAATCCTTCGAGCCCCGCTAGGACCTGATTGACGAGCCGTTGGAATGTTGCTGGGGCATTCTTCATGCCGAAGGGCATGACCGTGAAATGGTAATGGCCATCGGGGGTGGAGAAGGCAGAACGTTCTTGCGCCCGGGGTGTGAGGCCGATCTGCCAATAGCCTGCTGTCAGGTCGAAGATGCTGAGGTAGCGGGCAGCTCCCATTCGGTCGACTAGTTCATCTGCCCGGGGGATGGGGTGCGCGTCTGTTCTGGTGACCGCATTCAAGCCCCGGTAGTCGACGCAGAACCGGAGTTCTGGTGTGGTGCCGGGGGCAGCTGCTTTGGGGACCAGTACGACAGGGCTGGCCCAGGGACTGTCTGAGGGCTCGATGACCCCGATCGTGAGCATCTTGGCTATTTCTTCCTGGATGCAGGCCCGTACCCGGTCTGGCACGCGGTAGGCCCGGTGGCGGATAGGGGGGCTGTCCCCGGTATCCACATCGTGCACACACCAGGAAGTGACACCCGGGGTGAGGGAGAACAGGCTGGCGAACTGTGATAGGAGGGCTTGACACTCCTGGCGTTGTTCTCTGGTGAGGGCCTCTGAGAGCCGGACCCCATCCACGGAGCCGTCTTGCTCTTGAGTCCGTAGGAGGTCAGGGAGAGGCTCGGAGTCTTCTTCAACCCCAGTGTCTGTGGCCATCAGGAGGCTGAGCTCTGTTCGCACAAAGTGGGGCTTTAGTCTGTTAGCGTGGAGGACCCGGAGAGGGTTCCGGGAGGATTCCATGTCGATGAGATAAGTGGCAGGACCCTTGCGCTCTATTACTTTGAAGGGCCCCGTCCATTTGTCTTGCAGGGCGCATGGCTCAGTGGGGGACATCACCCATACCTGTTGGCCAGGTTCGAATTCAATGGATGAGGCATTCTGGTCATACCATTTTTTCATGTCCTCTTGACTGGCCTCTAGGTTGGCCTTCGCTAGTTCTCTGAACCGCCGGGTCTGGTTGCGGAGGGTGAGGAGGTACCGGAAGACATCTGGAGGGTTCTTTAGCGGAGGCATCTCCCAGCCTTCTTTGACGAGACTGAGCGGCCCTCGCACTGGGTGTCCATATAGCAGTTCAAATGGGCTGAAGCCCAGGGATTTCTGGGGGACTTCTCGATACGCGAAGAGGAGGCACGGCAGCAGCACATCCCACTGGCGACGGAGGGGCTCTTCCAACCCCCCGATCATTCCCTTTAGCGTGCGGTTGAACCGCTCAACGAGTCCGTTCCCTTGAGGGTGATAGGGGGTTGTGAATCTGTAGGTGACCCCGCACTGTTGCCAGAGGGACTTCATGTATTTGGAAATAAAGTTCGTGCCTCTGTCGCTGACGACTTCTCGGGGGAAGCCCACACGGGAGAAGATCCCCATCAGGGCCCGGCCGACCACCGGGGCTGTCACAGTTCGCAGAGGAACAGCCTCAGGGTAGCGGGTGGCGTGGTCCACTAGCACCAGGATGAATCGATGGCCTTGTTTTGTGCGTGGGTCCAAGGGCCCCACAATGTCTATTCCGACTCTCTCAAACGGGGTAGTGACCACGGGAAAAGGTTGCAGGGGAGCCTTTAGTTTGCGGCCGCTCTTCCCACTGGCTTGGCACGTGGGGCAAGATCGGCAATGCTGGTGCACATCGTTTCTCATTTTGGGCCAGAAGAAGTGGGTCACTAGGCGACTGTAGGTTTTATCTTGTCCCAGATGTCCTGCCAGGGGGACATCGTGGGCCAGGTTTAACAGGAAGTCTCTGAAACGGAGGGGTACCACTAGTACTCGGTTGCTCCCCAGCTCGGCGATTCTTTGCTCGCTGTACAGCAGATCATTGTCCCAGTAGACCCAATGAGTTCCGGGGGTATCCCCTGCGCTTTGGGCGAGCGCTTGCTGGCGGAGTCCCTCGAGGGAGGGACAGGTCTTCTGTTCTTTGCGAAATTGTTCTTGCGTGGGCCCCCCTTCTTGAGGCCACTGGTCGAGGTTAGCGAGGTCGGTAGGTTGAGCTGGTTCGGCGGGAATGTTACGGTCGGTGTTTTCGGCCGGGGCGACCGGAGGCGGTGGCGCCGGCCATTCGGGTTCTTCTGGCTGGTGGTTGGCACGGGCGGCCATGGAACGGGTGGTGACGCACGCCCAGTCTGGGACGCCCAACATCCCCAGGTGTTCCTTTCGCTCCACGGCGGCCCACGGAGAGCTTTCCAGGTCATTGCCCAGGAGGCAGTCTACGGGGGCATCGTCTCGGACCGCCACTTTCAACATGCCGGAGACCCCCCCCCATTCGAAGGGGACGCAGGCCATCCGACACAGGCTCTCCGAGTTATCGGCTGATCGTACAGGGCAGAGAATGTTCGGTAGATACTGTTCTGGGGCCACCAGGTGACAGCGGACGGCTGTTACACTGGCCCCGGTGTCACGAAGGGCTTCGGCCTGGTGTCCATTGATGCTCACCCATTGGCTGTACTTCTGGGTGTTAGCGGGTAGGGGGACCCGCGGGACCATGTCTTTCCCCCCTAAGCAGGCTAGAGTCATGGCGGCTGGCTCCCACTCTTGATGCTCTTGTTCGTACTCTTCCTGTTCCTCGGAGATCTGTTCTTCCCCTAGGGCTGCAGCGGCCACTTGGCGGGGTCTTGGGCTCTGGTACTGCGGGCAGTTTGGGTCGTTCGCATAGTGGCCGACTCGTTGACATCGGTGACACGTGACATTGGCTCTGTACCCCGGTCGCGCTGGGGTGCTGCCCCGGTTGGCCGGGGGGGTGGTGTTGGTAGCGGGGGCGACCGGGGCGTTGTCTCTTCCTCGCCCTTGGCCCCCTCCTCCTCCTCTGGGTCGGTGCTGACCATTGTTGTTCCGGTTCTGTTCGTAGGACCCATTCCGGCCCACTCTGGTGATCTCCCACCGGTCAGCTTCGGCTGCGAGCTGCCGGGGATCCGTTAACTTGCTGTCGAGGAGGTGTTGGCGGAGTTCAATGAAGCAATTGTTCGACAGATGCTCCCATACCATCAGGTTAAATAGTTGCTCGTAGGTCGTGACGTTGCTTCCTCGGATCCAGCCCTCGAAGGCTCGGCT
This sequence comes from Lissotriton vulgaris, assembly GCF_964263255.1. Classification (NCBI taxonomy): domain Eukaryota; kingdom Metazoa; phylum Chordata; class Amphibia; order Caudata; family Salamandridae; genus Lissotriton; species Lissotriton vulgaris. Next base: position 2,079,631,413 of record NC_141689.1, on the reverse strand, counting down.
AAAGTATGTTACATAGTCCACCCAAGTTGTACCCGGGATGCGGGTGCAGTCTCGGAACCTCTGACGGTACATCTCGGGTGTGAGACCATAGCGGGTGAGGAGGGCCGCTTTCATATGGTCGTAGGAGGTCATCTGGTGGTCCGGGAGCTGTAGTAGGGTGTCGCGGCCCTCATTGAGGAATCTTCCCCAGAGACCGGCTCCCCAGTCGCTTCTATCGATCCGGTGTGCAGTCATAGCGATTTCATAGGCTTTAAACCATTGCTGGATGTCGTCCTCTCTGAAGTATTCTCGGACAACATCCTTGGGGATGTGTACCTTTTTGTCTGTGGCCCCTGGGGTGGGGGGTCGCTCGGGCACCCCTGCTTCTTTATTCTGCTTGCGTAGGTTGATCTCGGCTAGGTTTCGTTCGTGTTCGTACGCTAGTTTTTTTTCCTCGAGCTCCCTTTGTCTCTGTTTCTCCTCTCTTTCTTCTCGGAGACGCAGGTGCTCTAAGTTGATTTTTTGTTCGGCCAACTTAAGTTCAACGTCCATTTTAAGTCGGGCCATTTCTAGTTCGTGTAGTCGGGTCCTTTCTCTTTCCTGGATCTCGCCTTGCGAGAGACCCGTTCTTTGCCCTTCCGGGGCCGTGGTCGTTTTTTCTACGGTGCTTTGATCAGGGGTTCCGGCAGCCCCGGTTTCTGCCCAAGATTCTAGGGCATGCTTAAAATCGTCCTTGGTACTCAGTCCGGTGGTAGCGATACCCAGTTCGATGCAGAATTGTTTAAGTTCACGATGGTTGTACTCCTCCAATTTCTCCATTTGGAATTTCTCGGTTGATCCGCTCTCTTTCGTGGTCATTGTGACTTCGTCGTGGGGTGAGCTACTCTCTGTACGTTTATGCGGTGATTCGGATCGCGCCGCTGGCCACCAATGTTAGACGGACCGGGAGGGTCGGCCGAGGTTACGGGGAGAGGTCTCCAGGGAGAGCCGTCTCCAACGACTGTACAGATAAGTAACTTCCCCCCCACAGACGGACACCACACAAGGTTGAAGGTTAACGAGACTTTATATGCAATTCTTAGGTTACGATGATGGATACAAGGAGGTCTGGACTCAGGGGTCCCCTCGGTTCTAGTCTCTGGTTTAGGAAAGGGGTAGCGGGACAGTCTTAGTTACCAATGAGTACAAAATAGCTCTCAATCCTCGAGCTCGGCGTTCTAGATGATCGGGCCGTGGAGGAGCCAAGCAGGTCCCGAGATGGATGAAGGAAGGACGACGGTCCGCGGCGGAGCCTGCAGGTCCCGGTGGAAGATGACGGTTACAACGGTCCGCGGCCACGCCAGCAGATCCCGACGACGATGAAGGATGAAGGTTACGACGGCTGTGGCAGCGCCAACAGGCAGGACGATGGTGCACAGGACAGAGCTATGGCAGCGCCAGTAGTCCGTCCAGGATGAGTTCCTCTTTACGTCTCTCGACTCCAAGATACAACTGCCTTCCTGCTCTGGAGCTGCCCCAGTTATAGGGCTGGCGTGCTTTGATGTCCGGACCCTCGCACTTGGAGGTCGGGAGGTCCGGGATGGGGGAGTCCAGACACCCAGCAGGGGGGTGGAGCCAGCGCCCGGGGAGGCGATGGGCGAGCGGCACTTGGTGGGGGAGAGCCATCGGCACCTCTTTCTCCCATTGACTTGCCAAGTAGCCCGCTCACCTCCTGGGTGGAGGGTGGTGCCGGAATGTCTGAGGCCGGGCCAGGCCCAGGGTTGAGGTCGATCGGGGGCCAGGCGGCCTCGTGGTGGAGTGTCCAAGATGGCGCCCCAGGCTGGGCGCGTGGGCCGGCAGTGGATCGGACCCACGAGGTCGGCAGGCTCGAGGGCAGGGGTCCCTGAGGGGACGGAGGACGTGCAATGGTGGTGTGTGGTACTTGCGGGACTGGGCTCAGGCCTGGTTGGGCCGGGGGAGAGCGGCCCTTCATGTGGCCTGTCCAACACACACACTCTGAGGAGTCCGGTGCTTTCTGTTTATTTAAGCATATTTTGATTTTATGGCTTGGTTTTACACTTCTGTGTCACCTTGTACACTGTACAGTGATATTTACATATTGGAGTTAAAATATTTCTAGATCCATTATTGTTGGTGGTTTCGGGTTTTAGAGTCTTGCATCATAAAGGAGATTTTTCTTCTTTTAGTTTATAGTTTGTTTGTTTTTAGGTACTGAGAACAGGACAGTAGTACCTCTCCGAATAGCAGGAGTCTTTCTTTGCTGGATTTTAACTCACATCGACTCTAAAAAGCCAGGGAACCTCGAATCTCTGCTTGTGTAGAAGTAATTTACAGTACATCAACTCTGGATTTGGCTGTATTCACACTGTGGAAGAGACAGTTTTGTGCTGCAAAGAGGAACATGGATAACTACATTTGTTTTAAAAGATCCGACGTTTCTGACAGAATATATATTCATTGAACACAAAACCACACATTTATAAAAAATATATGTGTTTCTTAAACTTGACATATTTGGCAGTGCTTGCCCAAGGACGGGAAATGTTAGATTATGTTAGGATTTCAAAATGAAAATCCTGCTGGAAAGATGCCGCGTCGCATTCCTCACGTCAATCAGTGAGGTAGAACTGCCTGTTTCAAATGAATTAATGAATGCAAATACAGATAAACAAGCGATGAGGAAACCACTAATCACAAAGGTGAGCTGGTGATTCACTACTACGAAAGCAGTCCTAGCACAGAGCTCGACATGTTATGAAGCGGAACACGATGTCTTAATTCGTGTGACGACAAGCAGGCCACCCCCTGCTTCCACTTGTTTTTAACAAAGTTGCACAAATTAATTCAGAGATGACGAAGCCAGAAAACTTAGCACAGTTCCCATTCAAACCTGTTAATATTTTTCAAGTGATTCCTTTAAATACAAATTCGAGGTTGAGCGGAATTTTCGACTGTTAATCGTAAAAAGTAGCGTACATATTTCTTCATTATTGTACTCGAACTACCGGTGAAGAGTGGTGAGAAGTGATGAAGGGGACCTAAGATCGCCCATTTTTTCAAAGACAAATGAGCACTGACGTCAGTTCACCGGGATACCAGAGGCAGTGACAATAAAATAAAACAAGCTGCGTGTTCCCCTTCTTAGATCCAAAAAGAGACATAACCGTATTTTTGACGTTGTTGACATCATCATGATCAACAAGCACGCTGTGTTGACGCCAGAGGAAACGGTATGAGAGAAGTTAAAACAAACATTGGCAAAGCCAATAGGTCTCTCTCAACCATGCGAGAGCAATTGGCTTGATTAATGTTAATGTACTTTAGCCATGCAGCCAAAGAGCACCCAATTTAAGTATGGAAGCCGTGATTTATCCTCGTTTTCTAGACTTCAGTAGCAGAACTGTAACCGTTTCAATCCGAATCCTTTTCCTCCCTGCACACCCATGGGAGGGATCTCACTGCTAGCAGCAAGTAGAAGTGCATTAAATGATGGCAATCTGCTGCAATCACATGAGGAAAGGAAACGCAAAAGCAAAAAAAAGATATGGACACACACAACAACTCGTTATAGCTGAGTTCGTTACTGGCCATTGCATCTGGAGCAATGTTAAGATTGTGAAGGTGGTGAACCCACATCAAGCTTAAACCGCAAACGCCTACCCTCAATGACTGCAAGCATGGAGGAGGCTCCAAAGTATTGACTAACTGAGCCTTGTAGTGCCTTAAAGTGCTGTGAGCAACTGTGGGAGCACAGTTCTATCCAGTGGCGGGTTACATCTACCGTGTGGGGGGGGGGGGGGGGGGTGTTTGGGTTGCGCCAGTGGAAAAAATTATAAATTTAAATAAAAGTTACCTGATGCAACGTCCTCGCTCAGGATCTCTTCTTTACTGGAACCAGATTCTGGAACTCCCTTGCCCAATCCTGGTGCTGCAATGCCAGGATTGGTGGGAGTGGCCTCACTTGGCATTCCACAGTGCTCTGGAGACCTGCACTTACTCTCAACCCAGCTGTTCTTGAGACATCTGGGTTGAGAGGTTTAAAGTGCGCGTGCATGGCTGGCCATCGTATGACAGCCAGGCAAAAAGACATGCGCACTTTAAACAGTGCATTAGCCAGCTTACCCTCCTCCCTGCTGCTGTCACTCAGCAGTGGCCAAGCTCCTGTTCTGACACTTGGCTCGGGATGGGGGATGAAAAATAAAACTGTAAAAAATTACCATTTTATTTTTCTTCTCTGGGACTTTGGGGGGATTTTAAGTGGGGCCACACTCCTCTGCTCCAACAGAGGAGCCACCCCTGGGTCCATCCAGTCACATGTAGCTGCTCACTTGACCTGTGTATCTTTTTTTTCTGTTACCCTGAGCATCTGCCAACTAAGAGTTAAGTGATCCCTAAAGGATATTAAAAATAGTTATTTAATAATGCTTTCATGAGCAGCTACTTTGAAAGGAAAAACTGCCATAATTTAAGGAGAATGGATGCACTTCACTTTATTCGCGCTGAAGAACCGTTTATACCCACTTACTGGGTCTCGGCGGCAGGGGAACCGCCCAGGTTTTCCATACCCTCCTTATATAGAAAAAGGAGACACAGGAGCCTTCGTCTGCAGGAGAAACCCAGTTTTATTCAAATAGCCCGGGCTATGGAACAGAGTCCCAAGCTCGTCTGAGACAAGACAGAGGAGGCTGCTGCTTCACTCTGCAGCTTACAGGCCTTAAATACACATTTCCCACCTTAAGAAACCAGTTTGGGTGGGGGCCTGACACCCCCGAGTCAAAATGCAGTTACACCATTCTTTGTTCAGGCAGGACGGGGACTGCAATAGATGGTACAAAAGATTACGAACATGTCTTGCAAAACAGGATATGTACGTGAGAGAACAGATAGATCTTGAACAACAGGATATGTGAAAGTAACAAGTTCTAGGACGGTGGCGTGACCAAGTCTTGCGAAACAGGATGGATGTGCGCAGGAGTTCAGTCTGAGGGTGGTGAGGCCAATTCTTTGTTCCCTTTTTCGAAATTGGCTCAACTAAAAGGATCAGGAAGGGCAGGGTGGTCGTGACAGTTAGAATTTCATCAAAAATCAGCAGAAACAAACAGGAGGGTCGTGCAGAGGTGTTTGACACGAAATGGCAATGCAAAAATAATGGAGACCTGACACAAAATAAATGCAGACAAGAAGGACACTTTTCCTCAGCATGGCCAAACTACCATGACAGGGTAAATGATCGCAAGTTAGAAGGTAGCACGATTTGCACAACACAAACAGTGGAACATCAACCACAGGAGATGGATTCACTGTAAAAAGATGCTTTCAGCCAACACACATTCTGATCCCACCAGGCTCGGAAAAGGTAGCAACGTGGAGATAGACCTAACAGCAGCCAAGTACTCCAAGGAAGAAGGAGAGCTGCGAGGGACAAGGATCATGGTTGCCTGCCATTCCAGAGGCCCGCAGCTGCTCCCACTGACAGGAAAAGGCAACTTAGGCCCACATAACAAACAGTGGTGTTACAGCCAAAGCTGCCGACTGTGGAGCTGGGAAACCGGGTTTGAGTCTCGGCGAAGCCTTAACATCCAATGATTATGGGCAAATCACTTAATCACCTACACAACTGAATGTAACTGAAAGCACTCCAACAATGAATGTGTCCCTGTATAAAGCAAAAGTGCTCCAATTATACCTTCGGGTAGTGTTTGCACTATATAAAACTGTATTTAAAAAAACAGGAGATGGAGGACGGAGCGAGTGAAAACACGAGCACTTATATGGAGTGCTCCAAGTCAAAGAAAAAAGTTGCTCCCAAAACAGGAGCTGTGGATGGACACAAGTACTTGGTCCATTTTCTGAGGAAGGGAAGAGGCATGACGCATACATGCCATGGACAAACCGGGACAAACTATTTGAGAGCGATGATGGAGCGAGCAAATGGAAAGTCTATGGTTGGGCTGTAGCCCAGAGATTGTACACAACATCTTCCCGCGAGACAGCGCATGCGCTGTCTAGCTGAGACCTAAAAACTTTAGCAGGTGCAAGATCAATGAAATATAAATAAACCTCAGTCATGAATTGCATTGCATGTTTTATAGCATTTATATGGCACCGTATACCCCCTTATGAGGAGCCAAACAGCAATATTGAATGGGTGGTACGCCACTGCATGGGGAGTACGTGATTGGCAGAGTGTAGAGCTGTGATACTATGTGGGAAGTGTTGGAGCATCATGTGTTGGTGACCACAGAGGTGTTTTCTTCTAGTCTTGGGATGCAGCGCTTAGCAGTGTGATTGAGGAGGTTTGAGAGGTAGGCACACAAAGAGGTGAGAAAAGACAGGTAAAAGAGGCTGGGTTCTACCATGATGGTCTGCATTATAGGTAGCCAAGTTTGGGAGTTGGAGAACTAAAACATGTAGACAGCTACACAGCATTAACCTAGCCAGACGGTCTGCAGTATGCAGTGTGTGTGTGTATCAAAACAAGGGAAATCAGAGGGGGCTTCGTATTCCAAGTGGCAATATGTGCAAGGCAGAGATGAGTAACATAATGACAAATGGGCATGCATGGAAGTTGGCGACATGAGTAGTAGCCATGCACCTTCTTTAAGGCAGGTATACGACCTGTACAAATATACATCAGAAAAAAGGGGGACATCAATTAATCTAATCAGGAATTACAAAGCCTTTGAAGGATCAGATTTCTCCTCCTCCTGCTAGGTAGAAGAATGACAACATTTCTCGCAGTGGTTCATGCCCCAAGCACCTCTCATGCTCCCTAAGCTCTCAAACTTGGACAATCCCCAGTGGGACAAGCTCCAGTTGGTAATGACTCTTACTCTAGGCGGTCCGCTACCCTGCACATTTGAGGGTAAGAGGCAAAGCGTTTAGTAGGTTGCCGCCGTGACAAGCACTAATCGGCCTGTACCATGTTATCCTTTTTTTTTTTAAGTTCAGAAAGAAGTTTATTAGGATAAAGGATTACAATTATGTCAAGAATGTAAAAACAATAAAAGTAATAGGATCATTGACAATGTACCAATTGGGTTGAGAAAATAACCAGGGTATAAAACAAAACAATCAGAGATTGCATATACAATCAAAATAGTCACATCATATATTGTACTGTATTGAAGGAAATACAAATAGAACTATAGATTAACATAAAGGAAGTCATGGAGGTTTAGTAACTTCTTGCTGCAGAGGATTAGGGGTAACAAAACATTTAGCACTATCATCAATGAATAAAAAACTGGAGCCCACAAATCTAAACGTTTGGATGCCAAATGTGATGGGTATACAAATGTAGTATCTAGTCTCTTATTATAACAGACCACATATCACCATGCTTGATATGAGAGTTTAGTGAATTCCTTCCAATTTCTCGTTATTTGTTGAAAAGCTACTGCTAATAATAGGTCAATTATGTTGAATTTAATATCTGAATGTTACCAAATAGAAGATAAACTGCCTAAAAAAATTTGCAAAATAGAAAAAGGATGATTGGAATGAAAAATCAAATTTAGTTGTGTCCACACTTTTTTCCAAAAAGTTCGAACAAACTTGCAGGTGAAAAGTAAATGAAATAAATCAGCATGTGGTAGTGAGCAAGACCAACATTTTTGTGAAATATCAGAGTGAAATGAATTGAGAACAAGAGGGGATAAAAGGAGTCTGTTGTATATAAAAAAGAGTGTTTGTGTTGTGTTTGCGGCCCTGGAGGATTTCCTAAGTTTAAGCCAAATTTTATCCCAGAAGTCTACAGTCCAGGAGGTATCAAATTCCCTTTCCCATAATAATTCTGTCTGAGTTTTGTTTCTTGATATATGTAAAAAATTATATATAGTGGAGGCCTTAGATTTATTAAGCAGCAGGGAGTGTAATTTATCTTCATGAACAGATACAAGGGAGAGGAGATGGCCTGTATTTTAGGTAAGCAGATTGAATAGCTTATGCTAAGTGAGAGTATCTAGAACAAAAAGATGAAGGGAGATCAAATATTGTACAAGCTTGTGTAAAGGACATAATCAAATCCCGATTATGTAATTGATGGACCCAAATCAACCCTTGTTGTCTCCAGGTGTTCCAGAACAAGGGCTTATTATTTATTAAAATGTGAAAATTGTGCCATAAAGGAGAGTTAAGAAAAGATGGCAAAGAAACTGTTGGAATATTCTAGAAGTATGTTTAAGAATAGGGGTAGAAAGAGATTGTGGTTTGCACGTAAAGGATGAGTATTTCTGGAAGGAAAAAGGAGAAATGAAAGATCGTTCCAATACATTCCAAAGAGGACAAGGCAAGGAAGGATCAGAGAGCTACTGCGAAGATTGAAGTAATATGAAGGATTTATGGTAAAGAGGAAAATCAGCAAAGTTCGCCCCGAGTTATTTTTGTGAATAGACATGCGTGATTTCTTGCGTCCCCATGAAAAAGAAGATAAGATGGAGTTGATTTTTTAAAAATACTTAAGAGGAATCGACAGTGGAATGTTAGAAATTGTATATAGGACTATGGGAGAGAGCATCATTTTGTGGTGTTCAAATGGCCCCACCAGGACAAGTGTACGGGATGCCATTTTGTTGTTAAGGAAGATAGTCTCTGTACGCAATTGTCCATGCATCGTGATACTGTCCCCGCTATGGATGAAGTAAAGTGCAAACCTCAGTATTTGATAAATTGGGGACTCCATGAGAAGCCTGAAATACCAAAATCAGCACTGAAAGTATATTTTGTCAAGGGTAAAATTTCACACTTGTTTTTATTTTATTTGTAACCAGCAACGGACGCGAACGATTCTACCTCTTCCAAAAAGGCAGGGAGAGAAGCCTGAGGTTGCGAAAAAAATAAAAGCACATCATCAGCGTAGGCCGCCATTTTAATACTGGACTCTTTAAAAGTAAAGCCATGAATATTATCATTTTGACGTATCCAAAGCAAAAAAGGTTCCAATGCAATATTAAAAAGAAAGGGGGACAGAGGGCATCCTTGTCTGACACCCCTAACAAGATCAAAGTAAGAGGAAACTCCACCATTGGCTGTGACAGCTGCTCTGGGATTGGAATATAAAATACCATGGTATCCTTATGAGTTAAACACTCCTATCAAATCCTGCAGTTTCTCCTACACTCCAGAGACCCTTGCTCTTACTAGTTTATGTGAGGATGCTTCACTCTGTCCTTTTAGAATGTTCTCCCAGACAACATCCACTTTCATGCTTAGAAAGGAATAGCTTTTCAGGGTGAAAAGAGACAATGTAGTCAAAGGAGACCTGCACTGCTTCCATTTTTCTGCTAGGTAAGCTGCATGAGGCAGATTTAGTAGTTCTTTTGTGTAATCTTAACAGTTCTTTTCTGATCTGTGAGCCTTGGTAAATACAGCTTTTATATATGTATCCACAAGTTAACTCTCATTCCCATCTCTTCTCTGGGTCTCCGGGCGAGCGACTGTCTATAAATTATGCTCTCACCTCTAGCATGGGACCTAAGGGTAAAAAGCACATTAGTAGCCAAATATATGTTATTTCCTCTACTACAGAACTAGAGACCTCTGAATTCAGCCTCTCCGAATGCCAGCTCGTCCAGCAAAATGTGTTAATTATGTCTGCTGGGTCATGCTGCTTACATCAGCCCTTGGGGAGACAAACTTCTTTGCACTTGTAGTACTGTACTGTATTGTTGGATTTATATAGCGAGTCATACTTTGTTGTGGGACACTGAAGCACATTATAAAATGGGTAGCATGCTTCACCATGGACAGTGCACGGTTGGCAGGGTATTGTATTTGCTATGATCCTAATTCGGGTGTAAAATAAGCCTGTACGAAATTTCCTTTACACCAGTGTAATGTCAGGTAATTGCTTGCATCTCATATTACGGATGTATCCCATCGTGCCTGAGATTACTCACCACTGTTTAAATGAGTTTTCTCAGGGGAGTAGAAGAAAAACATGAATGAATTGAACACAAGCAGTTAACACTGAATACCTACAAAACAAATAAAAAATGTATTTGGAGTTGAATGTTTATCAAAGTGGACAGTTCGTGTATCTTTTTTAATACAAAATGCATTTTTTATTTAATTATTTTACACGGGAAGTGCCATAAAGAGTTATGCTACTTTACACACAGTAGTATCAACTTCATCTGCATATCATTAAGATTCATCTTCTTTGTTGAGCCCTTGGCCTTTCTGTATTTGGATTCTGAAGCGGACACATCACATATGCTTTGCTTGGAATTTCTGTTACATTGACTACCCTTTGAAATTTTGTATTTTATTGGAAAATCAAGTAATTTCAGTTCAGTACTTTTCACAATGAATAAGGTTTAAGTGAGGGCAGACACCACTATTGCTTTATCTTTTTTTGGATTTGTTTTTCATGTTTGACTGTTTGGTGCTGGGTGGTCTAAAGTTTGGACTAGGGGCTGCAGGGCAATAACAGGCTCCTGTGGGGATTAAGGGAGAAGAGTGCAAAGGCAATGGAAATTTTGTGACAGTGGAGTCCTGTGGTTATATATATGACTTCCTTTTCCTGTTTTTTTGTGTCCAGATTTGTGATTATACTGCAGTTTTTACTGTTTGGGACATAAACTATTGTAGGCCATTCATCTCATCTTATTTTTAATGTATTTTTCATAGTCTTACTGCTTCTGTTTTTGCATGTGCCTGCTGGTTTCTGGGGTGGGAGTGACTGCAAGAGTCTCAGCCGCTTTCCTCCCCATGTGCTTGCCCACTATATATATGTGTGTGTTTGTGTGTGTGTGTCTGTGTGTTCATTTGCCTGTTCTGGTTAGATAATGGGAAGTGGTGCTGACAGCCATGTTGCCCACATACCATTGAGCTTTAACAGTTTGCTTCCATGATGCCCCCTTGCCTTTCAGTTAATCAGGTGGGAATTTAACAGCGCTGAACACCATGTGTACTTTTCTGCCTCCTAAGAAATGTCCTTGCTGGTATATCTACGAACGTTGATTGTATATTGCCACTCATCAGCAACATGCCAATGATTGTTAAGCTAATAAAGTATCAACAAATATTGGATGAATACAGAGCAACGGGCAATTCAAGGGTTCTTTGGGTCATACTGATCCAGCAAAAGGCCAGGGATAAACACATTACAGTCAACAAAAATTAAAATAGGCGCATATACACATTGACGTTTCCTGGCTGTTTTACTCGGGGTCAAGTTTTATAATTCACTTTGATCTTGATTAGTTAACTCAGTGTATACTTAAATTTATTACTGAGAAATGTTATTCTATGTCTAACTAATCTTCACAGATAAACACTCTTCGTTTGGTCGATGGACAATTAGTTGAGTAGTTGATAGTGATATTAATAATTACCTAACTAACTTACAAATCTTATTGAAATAACCACAGACTCTGGGTAAGATTCAAAGAATGTTATCTAAATCTCAATCATAAATGAACGCTTGCTTAGTACAAATTCAAAGATCAAACTCCATCAACTTTCATGGGAGACAAAATTAATTTAGCAATACATTCCATACACAGAATCATTCAACAATTCAATGCATTAAGAGTGGATAGATGAAGAGACAAAAGGCATAATAAATCATTCATCTGCAAAAGATATGTACATTTAAAGACAGAATAATAGTTACCTAAGGGTGCTAACGGGAAAACCAGCCCTCTGGCCAAAGGACCGGTGGAGGTCCCCTGATTAAAAATCAGGAGACAAAGACTATAGGGCAGGATCAGGACAGGGCAATATTTACTAAAACTTCTCTACAGACCCGACACACCAGGGCTCATCCCTCTCTTACACTCTCTCCCTCCTAGATATTCTTCTGGAATCTTCAATCTAATCAGGTTGTCATTCAGGTATGTATCTTCCCAGTCTGTTCTCTATCACTTCTCAGTAGCAGCTCTCGCCTCTCTCTCTCTCGGTCTCTCTCTCTCTCTCTCTCTCTCTCTCTCTCTCTCTCTCTCTCTCTCTCAATGAATGATCCAACTAAACTTAAATCAATCTAGTTATAGTCTTTGTTACTGCATGCCCCACCCTCAAAACTTTCTAATATCGATGGATTACGGACTGTGATTGGGCAGGGACAGTGGAGTTGTCATCACCTCTTGCTGACATATTCACTTCTTTAATAAATCTTTTGTCTAGCAAACCCTTCCCCTTTAGCTCATTTAATATTTGTCTTATTTCCTTTCTCATGTATTTAATTTTACAAATCAGAACACATTTCAATATAGTTCTACAGTCGAGAAGAGGCTTCACACGGTGGGTGTCCTTGGATCTTGGCAGCCTGTCAGTGACACGGTCAGCAGGTCACATCACTATTACTCTGCGCATGTCTAGCTCACATCCATCTACACCACCATCTTTTCTTTTGCATGCCACATTAGGCCCAATCGTACACTATTAATAATGGAATCATAAACAGATGTTAATTTCTCAAATATGTGATTATCACTGTTCACCACCCACTTCTACTCTATCCCATGTTATTTTCTCTTTCTTTAAGCAAAAACATAAGCAGCAACTGCTCTCTTTAAATTCAGGTAAGCTTATGCCAGGCATGAGGATGCCTCAAGTCCTAATGTTAGTAACTTATGAGCATGCGGGTTAGTCACGTTGTTATCTACGTCATTCTGGTTTGCACATGAGCAAAACCATTTTTCAGATTAAAACGTGTTTTAGTCGCATTGCATTTCATTCTTCAATAATTAATCATGCGTAAAGCTCCTTTCCCCATATGTAAATGTTGTGCGTATGTTAATTTAGTTTTCTATACTATTTTTACTGATTAGTATTGTTAATGAGCGATTGATCCGAGCAAGTTTAGTTTTCTTGAATCCTTGCTCCATCAATGCCCCCTCTGATAACATTTTAGAGCCCTCATAAAATACCCATTATTACCAAGTGCCAACCTTATTATTAAATCTTGGTATTTACATTGTTCTCTACACATTCTATATTTTTCTCTTTCGTGTTCATCTCTTTCATCTTTCCATATAGATTGTCTTTCATTTCTTCTAACTCTATCTCTTTCCTTTTTCTCTTTCTTCCCATCCTTTTATTATGTGTCTCAGTCATCAATCCAGTACTCATTTTTCCCTTGCAACACTTAAAGGTCATTATTATCATCAAAATAACTAATACTATTGAAATTACTGGAATTAATATTTGACCTAATAAGCTATTTCCAAAAGTGGAAAACCAGCTGCCTATATTGGAAATACTTTTATTGAGTCGTTCCCATACACCGTCAACCTCCAGTTGGGTCAAGTCTTTATGAATCTTTGTAATATTCTTGATATATCCCTCATTACCTTTACTTTTTTCTGGGATATATGTACAGCAATGTTGAACTTTCTACATGCCACAGACCCCACCCTCTTTTACCAATGAAAAATATAGAGGGCAAATCTATTTTGTAAAACCATATATTTGATTGCAACCATTTCGGTAATAATCATTAAGAACCATCTAGCAGTATTTGTTGATAAACGATTTTATTTATTTATTTATTAGAAAGTTTTGTATAGTGCGAACAAGACCCGTGGGTATCAGAGCGCTTCGCATAAAAGAGCAGATTAAGGATTAATACATACAGTCACAATGAACACCGAACACAAATATGAGGTAGATGATTATAGGGCCTTGGGCGGTGCGTATTGATATATAACCCTCCGACTGACCATTATGCATTAAGAAGTCAGTTAGGCACACTTATATCATAATCTATCTACGCAAACCTGTATGAGGTAGAAAATTATATGGCTTTAAGATGTGAGATAACTATGAAAGATAAATGTATAGAGGCTGACTTAAATCATAATCTATCTACGTAAACATGTCTGAGGTAGAAAATTATATGGCTATAAGAAGTGAGATAAATATGAAAGATAAATGTATAGAGGCTAACTTATATCATATTCTATCTACGTAAACATGTATGAGGTAGAAAATTATATGGCTTTAGGATGTGAGGTAGTATATAGGTTCACATTGACATGAGGTACCCTTTAGTATATAGCTTAATTCCAGTAGTGACGCCAGCCTCAATAGTACTACCCGTCTCATATCGTCGAATATCTTACAACTTCTTCCCGTTGAAGCTTCCCCTTCTGAAGGCGTGAGTGTTCTGAAGTAGAGCTGCACTTGATCGTAACCATGTTCATTAAACCTGTGTATGGTATTTACTCAACAAGAAGCTCTTCACTTTCCGCTTAAATGTTACAATATTCTGAATCTTCCTAATGCTTGGTGGGAGTGAGTTCCATATTCTGGGGCGGCTCCTGAGAACACTCTGTCATAAGTTTTTTTCTTTCTAAAAATGGCTGGCCGCAGCAGCAACTCCTTGGCGCTCCTAGCTGGTCTGTTACCTCCTGATAGCTCAATTTTCTTGGCTAGGTATCTTGGCGTGTTGTAGTGAAGTGCTTTATGGGTGATACATGCTATCTTTATTTGAATTCTGGCTTCAAAGGGTAGCCAGTTTAGTGCTTTCAAGTGAGGGGATATATGGTTAAATTTTCTCGATCCCGTGATGAGTCTTGTCGCTGCATTGAGGCATGCTTTTAGTGGCGCTGTGGACGTTTTTGGTAAGACAGCTAAGGTGGTGCAGCCATATTCAATCCTAGATATAACTAGGGATTGTATTGCAAGTTTAAGATCCGCCTCTGAGATGAATGGTTTCAATTTTCTTAAGTAGTTCAGGTGGAATCGTGCACTTTTAGCCATTGAATTAATGTGCGCTTTCATGTCAAGGTTTTCATCTAAAGTGATTCCCAGCGATTTAGCTGAATTGATTAGGGTTGGGGTGCAGTTTAGCGCCGTCACCAGCTTAGTCCATTCCTTTATTTCTGCCTGGCTCCTTGTTGGTGAGATTAGTAGGAACTCTGTTTTTTGGGCGTTTAGCATTAAATGATTGGAAGTTAACCATGGCAATGCCTTTTTTAGCGTCTCATTCATTAGCTCAATGTCTTCAAGGGAGGCGATCTTTATATATATCTGTGTGTCATCCGCATACATGTGATAGGACATCTGTGAGTTTCAGAGAATTTCTGTAAGAGGTTCGACCTACAAGTTAAACAGGTCAGGGGATAATGTCGATCCTTGTGGAACTCCAATTGAATTAGGGCATATAGGTGAAATTGATTGGTTAACCAGGAATTGTTGTGTTCTGTTCTGTAGGAAAGACTTGAACCCTTTCAGCACATTTTCCATGAGTCTCATCCTGTCTTGCAACCTTTTCAGTAATGCTTCGTGGTTTACTGTGTCAAATGCCGATGACAGGTCCAGGAGAATCAGTAAGCAGGCTTTTTTTTGGTCTAGGGCCTGTACCGCATCATCAACAATATGGAGGATCGCTGTTTCCGTGCTATGCCCTGATCTGAATCCTGATTGACATTCATCTAGTAGGGAGAACTTAGTGATGTGTTGGCTCAGTTGGTACTGTACACATTTCTCAATTAGTTTGGCCAATATAGGGATGTTGGTCACTGGGCAAAAGTTATTCGGATCTGTTGCATCCGCTGTACGTTTCTTGATTATGGGAACAACTTGTCCTGTTTTTAGACAGTCGGGAAGGATCCATTGAGATAAGGATGCGTTTATTATTTTGGTCCAGATTGGGACTACGATATGGCTGATTTCTCTTAAGCACTTCGCAGGTAGGGGGTCGTGATAGTGGTTGTTCGGCTTGAGTTACGAGAGCGTTCTGGCAACCTTGTCCTGGTCGTATAATTCAAATGTGTCCCAGTATGCCTTGTTTTTTGTCTTGCTACACCCTGTTATCGAGTCGGAATCGTTCGTGGCCAAAGGTTGGATGAGAAGGTTAGCCGCTGCGCTTGTGAGCTCCACTTCCAACGATTTGGCCTTCTCCATGAAAAATGTCGAGAATTCCTCGCAACTTATAGGAGTTTTTGAGTTTTCATGAACGGTTTTGGCTAGTTTATTTGACTGTTGCTTTAGGATTTCGAAGAATTTCCGCGGTCTGTTTTTGGCATTGTCCAGTTCAGGTCTTATATATTCCTTTTTGGAATTGATGATCTTTTTGTTATATTCGTTTCTGATTTTTCTGAGGGCTATCAACTCCGGTGAAGATGGGTGTTGTCTCCATTTCCTTTCGGCCATAATCAATTTGCGGCTGTCTTCGTTTAGTGATCCATGGAACCAAGGATTTTTTACCTTCTCCGTGACTCTTTTCAGTTTTAATGGCATGGTGTCATTGACGATGTTCCCGACTGAGGTTATGTAGTGATCTGTCATCTCATTTACATTCTCCAGGTTGCTAGAAGGCTTTAGGTCCCTTTCACACCTTTCTAGGAGTAGCTCAATATTACCCTCTTTTGTGTCTCGTATCCATTTTTTGAACTTGACGGGTTGGGTGGTCTTGCTCTTTTTCACTACAGGTATCACAAATGTTATGGCGTGATGATCCGACCAATCACATGGTGTTATTGAGAGGATTGATGTATCTTTGTCTCTTGAAATAATCCAGTCTAACGTTTCTCCTTTCGGGTGAGTGGGTTGCGTTCATGCTTGATTGAGGTTTATCTCAACGAAGAACTCTTTAAGCGTGTTCACTAGTTTGTCATTGTAGTCTTCCCAGTGTAAGTTGAAGTCGCCTAGGAATATATTCTTAGCATCGGTGTTAGAATTGGCTGTTATGATCTCCATTAGCTGCTCTGTGAACTTAGCGTTCTCTCCAGGTGGGTGGTAAAACGCATGCAAGTTGCATCTCTGAATCGTTGCTGATCTTATATTAAGACCCAGGTATTCACAGGATTCTAGAGGATCGGATTGTATTTGGTTAACCTCTATATCTGATCGGTGAATGCATTGTATCCCACCTCCAGTCTTTTTTAGCCTATCTAGTCTCACAATTTTATATCGAGGAGGTACTAATAGATCCATGATTGTCGAAGATGATTCTGAAAGCCATGTTTCTGTAAGGATTGCTAGATCAATTTCCTTGTAGAGGATGAAGTCTGCTAAGTCTGAAGCATGTCTGTTTGCCGATCGACAATTAAGTAGGAGGCAGGTCAATGGCGTCCCCGAGTTGTTAAGGTTTATCTTTTTCGTTTCAGTTATTAGCTGGATTTGATGTAAATTGTTAAGGTCAGGTTTTCTATCATTCTTTCTGGATGTTCTATTAGAGTCGATTGGTACTGTCTTGATTCTCTCCTCTCTCTCATGATCCATAGGTTCATATGTTCGGAGTAAGGCAAGGGTTTCCTCCTTCGACAAGGATTTTGTTCTATTTGGTCGGTTGTGCCTTTTTGCAAATGGCATGGCCATCTCGTTGCTCTTTCTTTGTGAAGAGTGTACAAGGTTTTGTATATGCGTGACCTTGGAGTAGGTGCTCACCGTCGTTTCCAGTATTTTTTCCATCGCTTGTAGAGAACTAATTGTGACTTGTGTCAAGTTGCCAACTAGTTTCTGAAGCTCTTTAATCTCTTTCTGGTTTTGTAGTGACTTCTTAGAAATGATTAATCTGTCTATCCGTGTTCTGCATTT
The DNA here is from genome assembly GCF_964263255.1 of Lissotriton vulgaris. Taxonomy (NCBI): domain Eukaryota; kingdom Metazoa; phylum Chordata; class Amphibia; order Caudata; family Salamandridae; genus Lissotriton; species Lissotriton vulgaris. The sequence goes on along the minus strand of NC_141689.1, from coordinate 2,079,613,944 downwards.
TCCTCTTCTCTGTTTTTGGTCTATTTTTAGTGTCGCAGTCTTTTTCTTTATATCCATTGTCTGATTGTTTGTTTCATTTCTATTTGAGATGACGACTGTGTTATCTGCGTTTTGAGATGCTGGGAGTGCTTCTGTGGGCGACGCTCTAAGTGACTCTAGTACTGTGTTAGAAGGAGGTAAAGGGAGGTTGATACCTTCGACCTTCTTTATTTCCCGATTCTCATTGAGTGGTTCACTCGAGATAGATGTGTGTTCAGCGCAGTAGGTCTCAACATTTGGGAGTGCCACTGACTCCTACTGTTGATAATTGACGTATCATATGTGAGTTCACTACGACTCCAACTGACGTTATCAGTGCACCAAATATGTCACCTACTATTTCTGAAGAAATTGCTCTTTTACTTCTGGTTAGTCCTTTATTTATTACATCCATTTCATTGTTCTTAGTTATGTGGTATACCTTCGGGAATACAATGTCAAAATAATAACTACCATATCATTGTGCAGGTAACCTATCATAGGCATTTTTACCGCACACGTAATCAATACCTGGGAAAATAAAACCAATGAAAATACTGTTATACTCTGTTTTAGTCTATGTAGACAGAAAATACCCAATTTTGACAAGTCTAGGGACATTGCAGCATGAGTCAAGCCTTTCTTATAGTCCCCTTCCTGAGTAGCCCATGGTGGTACATGTGACTTCTTTTGGAAATCCTGACTTCTTTCTTCTAACAAATTTAGAAAATATTTTTATTCATCGCACAATAGACATGTTAAGTTATTTGTATGAGCGTGTGTTATATCTATGGGATTCATTGTTAGGAAACTTTCACCCATAAATTCTGCCTCTTTACTACTAAGCACAGGATTTAAGTTTGTACGAATAGGGATTTCTGAAAAGACAAAATCCATATTAGAGTAGTAATATTGAAACTTGCCAGTAACATAGAACAAACTAGACACAACACTACAAGACACACCATAAGTCAATGGAAGACGATGATTTGTCACACCTTCTGAGACAGAAGTAGGTAGTTTCATGCAGACAAAACAGTCACCCACATCCATTGTATTAACATATTGGTGAAGGAGTTTAGTAAATACATTTAATGACAAATCACTATTTGATTTGTCATGATAATACATTCTTTTATCCATTTGTTCTAAATCTGTAATAGTAGTTTTCTTAGTGACTGCATTCATTCTTTCACTATTATTTGTGTTATTTTGATTATTAGTCACCATTAGAACAGGTATCATAACAGTTAACAATAACCACATCACCATTAGTATTGTAATACTACATAAACAACACTTAATTCATCTCCATTTTAAACTAGATTTTGGATGTTCAGTCACTTTCACTTCTGCCATTTTAGTATCTAAATTATTTCTAAAATGTATTTTCTTTCTAAACAAAAAAATATATAAAAATGTTAAATCTTTGTGTGATCCCACACTTCAGAAGCTTTCAGCTTCATTTAGCCCTTTTTCTTTGGAATTTTCTCTTCTCTTTGTTTGATAACTTTCTCAATAAATCCACTTTTTTGTGCAACAGTCTTTTCTTTAAGGTGGTCTCAATTCCCTTTCATCAGATCATTCAATGGTGTCACTTTCTGGTTCTTCATTTAGATCAAGATTTTCAAAATCTTCAAGGATGATGTAAATCCACTCTGGAGCCTTAAACTTTCTACTTGGAACCCTCCCTCAGGTTTTCACTATATCAGGCGGATCTAAACCACATGTTCGCCTCCTGCGACGCTCTAAGCAATCTAAGATTCCAAACTTTTTTAAGGAGGTGCTAGGGAGCAAACTTTCTCTTTCTCCATCTCTGAAATATAATTATAACTTTGAAAAAGCTATTTATGAAAAAAGAGGGTTACGGTATCGATCAAAAGGTCTTAAAATTTGGGAACCACTGACTAGATGGCTCGAGAGGTAGGGGAAGCCCCAAATCACTCTTTGATTTTGGGATGTTTTTTAAAAAAAATGTATTTGTTTATCTTCAAACCAAAGATAAGCGAGCATGTCCAACTCCTGGTGGGTGGGATGGGTGGGAGTGGGTGGGATAAAACTAACAAAATTGTGCATGCTGATTTTCTTATTCTCCTTTTTTAGCATTATTATATGTTTTTTCTGTTTAATTGCTAATGAAAGATGAAATATGATATATGTAACTCCGAAATCATGCAGTAATAAAAAATAAAAAAAGGAACCCTCCCTCTTTTTGACAACCTTAATGATCTTCTTCTTGATTGTTCTTGCTCAACCTGACTTGACACCTCATTTACTTGTTCTAATTCTTTCCCTGTTTTTCTTCTTAGAAAGTATCTCAGTCTTTTTACCCCACTCGGCCAGTGTTCTTCCTTTTTAACCCTTTTTGTCTGTACTGCCTTTTTACCTCCTTCACCTATTTCGAGTGTCCTTTTATTTTCTCTTTCTTTTGGTTGGACTTGTTCTGAATTCCCTACCTTTCTTCTTCTGTTGTTTGCATTTGTTCTGTTCTGTTTCCAGGACACAATTCATAAGCATGGTTCAGCGTTGCTGTGCTTGCTTCTTCTCCAACCTTGTGAGACACAGAATGCACCAGATCAGCTAGTTCTTTACAATAGTCCAACACTAGATCATCAGTTAGATTCATAAATTTGTTTCCAGGTACAAATGCTTTTCTCATTGCTCTTCCCATGAGGATCTCATGTGGACTTAATCATTTTCTTTGGTCAGGAATGCTTCTAAGGCTCATCAATACAAGGGGCAAAGCATCAGGCCATTTCAGTGAAGTGGATGTACACACTTTCCCTAACCTGGATTTTATTGTGCCATTGAGCTGTTCAACCACTCCAGAAGCTTCTGGTCGATAGGCACAATGTAATTTCTGATCAATTTTGAAAGCTGTACAAATCAATTTGATTGCCTCATTATTAAAATGAGGTCCCCTATCTGACTCCAAAGTGACTGGAAATCCGAATCTTGGAATGAGCTCTCTCAACAGTAGTTTTGCAATTGTGAGACTGTCCTTCTCGTGGGATATGCTTCTACCTATCAAGAAAACAGACACACAAAGACAAGGACATACTTGATTCCATTGCACAGTGGCAACTCAATGAAGTCAAGTTGCAATCTTGTGAATGGTCCTTCTGCTTTTCCAATTTTTCCCCAACTGACAACTGTCTTCCTAACTGGGTTTTGCTGTTGGCAGGTCAAACACCTTTGGCAGAGACTCTATGCAATCACCCTAAACTTTGGATTATACAATGTTTGCCTGAAATGTCTAAAATGGTGGTGTATCTCCCAATGTGTGTCGTTCCATGATATACACTAGCCATTTGTGACAACAAGATATCTGGTGTTATTGGTCTACCGTCTAGCCACACCCATACTTCATCATCTGCTCTTCTTGTGCAACCTGATTTGATCTAGTGTTCCTTCTCTTTTGCATCTGCCTCATCCTGTAACTGCCTAACTTCGTCCCATGTTTCAAAAGCAGAGAAAAACATTAGTTGGCAATTGGTAACTTCTTTTTCCATCCCTCTGTTCAAAGACATTGTTTTTCGAGCAGAACATTATGCAACTTGGTAATCGTGCCAATTACCCAGTGTCACATAATTATTTCCTGACTTATGTGCAGCACATTTGACCACTGTAACTTCTTTTGGCAATTGCAATGCTTCTAATAGTTCTTTAACATCTTTGCCATTTCAGATGGGAGATCCTGAAGAAGTCAGAAATCCCCTCTGTAGCCACAATTGACCGAAGTCATGCACAACCCCAAAACCATATTGACTGTCCATAAACATGGTTACTCTCAATTTCCTCCCAATTTTGCATGCTTTGGTTAATGCTAACAATTCGGCAATTTGTGCAGACTTGACTCCTCTTAGACAGGAAGCTTATTTGATACCTGACACAGTACATACCGCATAACCAGACCTCAATTCTCCATTCTCCCTTCTCAAGCATGACCCATCAACAAACAGTACAAAGTCTGACTCTTCCAAAGGAACGTCAAGGAGGTCAGGTCTGGTTTTTGTACACATTTTTGTTACATCCAAACAATCATGATCAACTTCCTCTTTCACTTCTTCGAAATGGGAATCTGGCAACAAGGTTGCTGGATTCATCATGGTGCATCTGGTCACACTTACATTCTCAGCACCCAATATTACTCTTTCATACTTAGTCAGCTGACTAGTGGTCAAATGTTGAGTACGAGTCCTTGTAACAAGGATTTCGACAGAATGTGGCAAATACACCTTTATAGGATGTCCCATCCCAATTGATGCACTTTGTTCCAGACTCACACAAGTAGCAGCTACTGCTTTTAAGCAGCCATGTAATGCCACAGCTACTGGATCCAGAGAAGCAGAAAAGTATGCTACTGGACGTCGGGGCAATCTGTGTATCAGTGTTAACACTGAAAGCGCAAAGCCTTCCCTTTCACAACAGAACAAAGCAAATTCTTTCATATAATCTGGCATTCCCAATGCTGGTGCTTGACACAAACAACTTCTCAGTTTTATGAATGCTTCTTCACTTTCTTCATCACATTCAATCGGATCCATTATATCTTTTTGTGCCAACCTTATTAAAGGTTTTGCAAGCAGCGAAAATCCACTGATCCATTGGCGACAATATCAAACCACTCCTAAAACCATTTGCACTTCTTTCTTGATCTAGGGCAAACTCATTTGATGAATCCCTTTTATTCTTTCTGGCCTCACTTTTCTGACTACTCTCTGTATTTTGTGTCCTAAATATTGAACTTCTTGTTGGCAAAACTATAATTTTTCTGGTGACACCTTGTGTCCACCTTCTGCTAAGTGGTTCAATAAAGCTATTGTGTCCACGACACAAGCTTCTCGTGCCTTTGATGCCAACGATAGGTCAGAATCTGATTGAAAATCAAAGGGCTCTCTGTGTACCCTTGAGGAACTCGGCACCATGTCAAAACACGGTCTCCTAACCGGAATGCAAATAAATATTTGCGATCCGGATGCAAGAGAATTGAAAAGAATGCTTGGCACAAATCAATCACAGTGTACCAATGGGCATCCCACAGTATCTGATAAAGAATCACTGCTGGGTTTGGTACTACTGGACAACAGGGTACTACTATTTTATTAATTTTCCTCAAATCTTGCACTATTCTATATTTTCCACTAGGCTTTTTAAGTCCCATGATTGGAGAATTACAGGTAATGCTCAATATTTCTTTTAGACTACCCTGTTCAATCATTTGATCAATTACTGAGGCAACTCCTACTTTTACTTCAGGACTCATTCGGTATTGTGGTATGTTTGGATCTAGTGCACCTTCTTTTACCACAATTTTAACCCCTTGGGTGCTTATGACGGAACCACGCCGTCATGAGTCACGGGCGGCGTGTGCTTATGACGGCGAGGTTCCGTCATGCCGCTGCCGCTCTGCCCATGCGGCACTAATTCCCCACCTGGTGGCTTATGCAAATGAGGGTTGAGAATCCTAAATTGTTGAGGTGGTCCATTTCCCTACAGGGGATGAGCTTCAGGGTGGAACACGGACCCGGAGTAGACCACGCCAATGCTGACGGTCTCTCTAGGTTTTTCCACCTTAGTGATGAGAACTCCCTAGAGGAAGGGTAGTTCTCTCCCCTTTCAGCTGGGGGGGACACGTGTTGGACCTGTCAGCCTTAGGGTGGTCTTCCCCTACCTTTTTGCCCTTGCGCCTCCCATTTTCACTGTACCTTTTTGTTGGACCTAGGACTCTGGGTGCCTCACCACTGCTAAACAGTGCTGAGGTGCAGGTTCTCTCCCCTAAAACAGTGTGATGCTGGCATATCTGCCACAAGCCCCTGCTACTGCAGTTATGCTTAACTCTCCATAGGCTAGCATTGGGAACCCCCCCTTATGGGATAATTTCTGACAGGGACCTAATAAGTCTGTCATGTTTGGTCTTGTTGGACTCGGGGCGGGGAACCCTTTCCAATGATATATGGGGTGTGGGCACTACTACGCTAGGGATCCCACTTTTAGAAAGTGGACCTTTTCCTGCCTACACTTAGATTTGGCACTGCAGACTCCCCCCTCCCCTCTGCATACTGATAGCCTGCCTGGGTTGGGAGGTGGGAGTGGTGATTCACACCTTCTTCTTTTGGATGGGCTGTGATAGGCTGCCCACTGTAGCCTTAACGGCCCTGTCTCTCGTCAATGTGACAGCCAGGTCAGGGAAGGCAGGGAACATCCTAGAACTCCCTGGACTCTTCCAGAAGCCCCTGCCCCCAGACCCTTCCAGAGACTTCCACCACTTTCTAGTCACTAGACTGTAGAATATATAAGGGAGGATCCTGGCCTCACATTCTTGTTACACTGCTGGACTACACAGAATCTCTGCTGGAGTGAGGACTGTTGCGCCAGGAAGGATTGCCACTTGAAAGGAGGCTGACTGCTCCAAGGAACTGCTGCCCCTACTTGCTGAGTTGAACTACTGCCTGCTGATCCTGCCCGCCAGGGTTACTGGAAATAACACCCCCAGAGTGTCTCGACCATACTCATAAGAACTGCCTTTTTGGGACTGCATCCTTTTTGAATTAAAGAACACTACCTTTCTTTGGATAACATTGGCATAAGGCCTGCCCTTCTGGGACAACAACCTTTGCAGGATTTGCCCTACAGTGCTGAGCCTGCGTGCAATCTCGCTGGTCCCTTGACCTTTAAAGAAACTGCCCCTGTGACACGGCACGTGGGACTGCCTCATTCCACGGAGGAACAGCTGCTTTTGTGCTTGGAAACTGCCCCTGTTGTCACCTCTGTTACCATGGGTGACTCATAAGTTAAAGTGCCCAGTTTCACTGCCCCGCCTCGGAGGACAAGACTGCACTGAGAGGCACTGTGCAAGGACCAGGTGCTGTTACAAAGGAGCGCCGTGTGGGGGGCTGAAGCATTAAAGCATATCACCGAAAGCACCCCCCCCCCGCAGCGCTGTGCCTAGTCGCCTGCTTCTCCGTGTTTTTCTTCCCCGCCGACTGGAATTGAAAACTGACACCCGGGATCACTAGCCGGGGCCCCTGAACACGCTGTGCACTGGCAGAGAGCGCTTTATGTACTGGCTTCACCACTGTGCCGGCCCGGGGCCTGAGTCCACTGTGAAACTCGGTCGGGAAACTCGGGACGCCATTGAGGATTCCCCTCCGTAACGTCAGGCTTTCGCCGGGCTGGAAGTGTGCCAGTGAGGAGCCAACTCTACAGGTAAAGGCGCTCCCTGTCGCACTGCTGTGTATTGTGTGGGGCCGGGAGCGAATTGAGAGAAGTGGGAGAGCATTTTCCTGAGAAGTGGGAGAGCATTTTCCTGCACATACAGCGGAGGGCCGCATATTAATATTGGGAACCCAATCTTTGCGGCAGTACCACGGCGGGTAAAATCGCCTTACTCGGTCTAGACCCAATAATCCAGTGAGACGGGTCCTGTGGACTAGAAACAAGCACCGGCTCTAAAAGACAACAGTATTTTGAGCCTGTAACTGTTTCTCTCGTGACCATCCTCACGCCTGGGGCAGGGGTAGTCCCTGTACTCGTTTTCTGTACACACTTAACTAGTAATTTCACAAACGTTGTTCCCACAGACTCCTTCAAACTGCAAGGTTATTCACCTTTCTCTGGTACGACATTTGGAAAGTATCACACAGGATAGCCTCTATGCATGGGTTTTTCTTTTTTTTCTTTATCCTGCATACCTGAAACTGAACTGGTAATTGTAAAATCATATCGACCCAAGACACTGCCAGCAAAATAGTGCTAGTACAGAGCTCATGATTCCTGGGGAATGTTTCATGTTGATCTTGTCTTAAATATAGATAAAGATTCTTAATATCTTTGATGAGGGGCATTGAGTGTTTATATTTCGCAATGTTTCGAGGTCATTAATTTTGAATATTAGAACAGGATGTAAGACTGGGGTTTCCACACTAAGGCACCACGTGTCTTGCTGTTGCAGTGTCACTGTTTGAATGTGTGTTTTTTAGAACCACATTCAAAAGTGGATCTTGTAAATGTATATGTCACACTACTAGCAGGATAATTGGCAACAGATTTAATGAGGACCTCAGATCAGTGCCTATTTAGGTCTGAGCAGCTGGTATCTTCTTGTCTAATGATTCCTTAGTAAAAAGAATCTGTTTAGTCTAGCTTACAAACAATAGAACATGAGTATTTGGGCTTGAACAGCTTTCTATGAGGGTATTTTAGCTTTGTATTTGCAACTTTTGAGCCTCCACCAGCAATTTTAAATCCTCATAAATTGCAGTGTGAGTGAGGCTTTAATGACAGAGAAGGTTGCATCCTAAAACACCAGGGGTAAGCTGTGTGTTGTAAGAGAAGATAGGCACTTGTAAGCAAGTATCCAGGTAGACAGTCGCGTAGGTAGAAGGAAACAGATTTATTAAATAAGGTAAGTCTTAGTAATAGATTACGAGTAAGATGGTATAAAATAGCCCCACCAGGAGCAGAATTCTTGCAGCACAGCTCACTTTCTCCAACAGACATTCATCCAAACCAGGCACTCCTCAGCATTCCATGACATCACACTCTCACTGACTGAGCACCAGGGAACCAGTAACCAAGGAGAGAATGTATATCAACAATTCAAGTCACAACACATCTCCTCTCCTTAGGGAAACAACTGAAAATATCAAAGCAAGTACCATGGAAATAACATCATCCTTTAACATAAGGACCCCAGATGGAAGTACAAATTCAAACTAACAAATCAATAATTAAAAAGGACTCAAGGTGGAAATAAATGATCAAACAGTCCTATAACTTCAGATACATTAATAATGACATCATGTAATCCTCAGTGCAGTTCTTAGGGAACTAGTAATGCCCCTAAAGACATTCACATCACTAGGGTGCAACAACCACATGCCCTTCTGCAACACACTATAACATTGAGATGCAACATTTGCATCACCGGTGTGCAACATTTGCATCACTGGGGTGCAACACACAAACTCTACACTTCTCCCCAACCCCTTAGGGTAGTCACATCACAACACTAAGGTACATGACCCTACACAGAGAACACAACTCTACCACGTAACACCAGGGTACAAAACCCCACACTAGAGAATACGACTCTAAAACATAACATCAGGGTACACAACCCCTTGATAGAGTACACAACTCTACAGCCTAACATCAAGGTACTCGGCCTCTCACTAGACACAACTCTACAATGTAACACCAGGGTACACAACCCCAAAAACTCAACATTAGGGTACACAACCCAACAACGTAACACTAAGGTACACAAGCCAACGCTATAGTAAATGACTCTACAACATAGCATCATGTTATACAACCTAACGTTAGAGTACACAACTCTACAACATAACACCAGGGTGCACAACCCAAAGCTAGATTACACAACTCTACAATGTAACATCAGGGTACAGGGTACATGCCTCTTCTTTTCTCTCTGGCTCACCGATGTTCGCAGGACTAGCGCCAAGACACCTCCGGGTAAACGCTGCGCTCTATAAATTGGTTAACACAACATAACATAACATACACATCCCAACACTAGAGTACACGACTCTACAACGTAACACTAGGGTACACAACCCTTAACATTAGTTTAACAAACCCCACACCAGAACACTAGGGTACACAAGCCATAACATTAGGGTACTCAACCCCACAATATAACTCAAGGGTACACAGCACTTAACACTCAACACCATTCTGCAACACACATGCTACAAGCCTTACATGACCTGGGGAAAAACCACAGACGCCAAATCAAGCATGGAATTACAAATGTAGGCAGCAAATTAAGAATTACATCCCAAAAAAACTCACTCAAATACTGACCATTCTAAAAATATATGCATGCAGCAAATCCAGACCCACTTTTAACATACACTTAAGCAGCAAATTCAGTATGGAATAAATAGAAATACAGTTTAGCCCAAAAATTCTGAATAATTTAACTAACAATTCAGTTGGGCTGCAAATTCAACATGCATCACACTTGGGCAGCAAATTCAGTATGGCATAGAAACATATAATCTAATAGCACAAATAGAAACCCACTCCGGTGAGGGACCTCTCACCCGAAAATCCAACCCAGGGCGCTGCACACTTCTCATTGCACTGAAATGAAGAAGTTCTAATGTTTCTGTAACTATCTGTTTCCACTGTTGCACAAATTTTACCTCTGAGCCGCTAATAGCTCCCAACTCCAAGTGCACGACCTGCAGTACATTTACCTTCAACATGGCTAGCAACTACTTCATGGAATGCAGCTATTGCAGCTGCCGGAAAAATTCTGGACTTCCAGTTGGCCCGATAATAAAACTTGCAACCAGGAATAACACCGTCACAGTCACTCGGCAGCAGTTAATTGTGCTACTTGACCTTAAATTTGGGTTTAATGTACACAGGAAATAATGTATACAGGGCTCCATCATCTGCGACAATCACAGAGACACCTGCCCTTTCCAGCTGTGCAACTGAGATGACACACTGTTTAAATTGACTACATGCGCTGTCTGACACAAAGCTTCCTTCTCACTATGTAAGATGCACATGGCTATGCAGCTCATGTTCTAGTCATTTCCCTGTTGTTATAACGTTGGCTGGTGTGCGACGTGGCTACTCGCCTTGATGCCTTTTGCATTCTAGTCTCTTTTCTTATTATAGAGAAATCGAATAGAGCACACAGTTGGCAGCGTTGATTGTCCCAGCCAGTTGACGGCACAGTGCTTGGCTCGCTCCTCTGCACACGTCCAAGACCAGCCCTCTGCAGAGAAATCTTCACACTCCTCCACTCAAGCTGCACCGGTTGCTCGCTCCCATATGGTCTAGAGCAAAGCATGGCAGCCTTGCGGCAAATTCGAATGCTGCTTCACTTAGCAGCCTCTCACTTCAACTGTAACGTGACACCTGCTCCGCTCCGTGTATCGACACACGCGCCCCAACACTCAGAGGTACACAAAAGTTGCTGGTTGTGTCGACTTCATTAAATAAAAAAATGCAGTTGCTTAACTGTCTTGTACCCCACAGTTACCGCTGCTAAATTCAGCATTACTTAGAGAAAGGCCGGGTCCGCATCGGCCCCCCCGCAGGTATGGCAGGGCACCGGCCCACCCCTCCCCTTGTCGTCAAACCATGGTGGGGGCGCCCCGCCGCGGTAAGCGTGCCTCACCATCGATTGGTGTAGAGCCCCCAGTTGCCCCGGAAGCGATTGGATCACTTCCGGGTCAAAGGGGGGAGCTGAGGTCAGGCCAGTTAGAACTGGTCTGACTGGTGAGGATTTATAAGGCTGGGGAGCACGGGAGGCGTTCTCTTGTTCCCGCGCTCCTCAGGCCTGAACTTTGCCCCCCAGCCTTTTAGGAGGCTGTTATCTTTTTCTCTGTTTGTTTTTCAGGTCCGACAGAAGTTTTTGTCCCACCGGAGGAGAGCAGGAACCAAAGAGGAGGGCGAACGTTAGATACCGAGCGGATCCGTGCAGTGCCACAAGGGATTCCACCGTTCTGTGTAGGCGGGGGAGTTCGTGTCCCACCGGAGGAGCAGCGCTGTAAAGGTGACTGTGATAATTAGAGATCGCGTTTTGAGGACGTGTGTGTGACCTTGTGCCAGCGGGCCCTGCAGACAGTGATGAGTACCATTGACTAAAGATAATGTTCAGATGGTATACTTTTAATGTTGTTGGTTGAAAGCACCGGGTAACAATAAACATCTGTTATTAAGGGCATTAAAAACTGGTGAGGGCCCAAATCTGTGCTTACAGGTTATTGGTGTTTGAAAGTTGGATGTTTTACCTATTCAATTTTCTTTACAGAAAAACGGCAAGGGCTACGCAGTCACGTCGGGTCGGTGCAAAGGCAAAACAAGGAACATCTCTGGAAGGGAACACAGGCGGGCCTGCATTTCATTGCTTCTAGTGGGCCGCCGGGCTAGAGTTTACTCGCCCAACACCCAGGCTAGCTGGTGTGGAGAGGTCACAGTTGCGTGGTGCTGACGGCCCGTTTGTGTACCCCCAACATGCACAGGTAAAGGGCCTGGATAGGTCCTTGAGCTACCAAAATAGAATTGTGCTTGTGGTGTTATTTGAGGTCAGGGTGTAAATTACCTGGCAGTTGTCAGGGATGGCCAGCAAACGTGGTGCAAAGCGTTCCCGCATGGAACATATGCTAGAAGGAATGATGCGTAGTATGGCGACAATGAATAGGAGATGGGGAAAGGTGGAACAAATGGGGAGGAGCGTTGCTGAGCTCAGGCAGCGGTTAGATGAACAGACAGGGCCAGCAGGCAGGCCCAAGCAAACGATCATGTCCCCACAGCCCAGGGGGGAATTGGACCCACTCCCCAAGCGGGCTAGAACTAGGAAAGGGAATGCTAAAGATCCTAAGCAGCCTTTAGGGGAGGGTCCTTCAGGGAGCCCAGTGCCACCACTGATCCCTATTCCTATAACTCTGACTCCAGCAACTATACCTGTGATCCCGGCGCCTGCCACGCCGGTGCCTACGCTGAGTTCAGTGCCTCCAACCACATCCCCGGTGGTCCCAGGTGTAATCCCAGGGGTGCCCATACCTTGCCCCGCACCCCTCCCGGGGATTCCTGGCCCGAGCGCAGCGGCCCCCATCCCGGTCCCGGCACCATCAGAGGGTAGTCAGGTCCCGCCGGAGCTAGCGGCAGTTCTTCCTTGGCTAGGAAAGGGGGGATGCTACCAGTTTCAGTGGGAGCGAAAGAAGTAGGAAAGGATCCTTTGGCGGAAGCACATAGGATGGTGGCTAAGATTATGGCTGCCCCAAGCGGAATGGGGTCAAGTACTCCGAGTCCACCCCAAGCAGCGGAACCAGGAAGCATCATCGGAACAGACAAGATGGTAGAGCCAGCGAGTGTTGGGGAAACGAGTAAGGAGGTGGCATTACCATTGCTAGGCGCAGGTACTCTGCCCTCTAGGAGGGACAATTTGGCAAGGCATGTAACACGAGAAGTGATGGAAGTAATTTGGGCTGGTGCATATGTCAATATGTTTTCTTTGCTTGTGGATAAAAGGGAAATGGAGTATTCTAGGAAGCAGAAAGATTGGATGTTGCCTAGTGAATGGCAGGTGGAAATGGCGAGATTCAGAGTTGAAGAAACCTTGACCAACTGAATTAGGGCCTTCTCAGTATTTATGGCTATTATAGCTGAGCGTTCACCTAACTTGCAAGCAAAAAATGGTGTGTTACCAGAGCAGGGTCACAATGTTGCATGATATTTACGGAGGTGTAGCATGGCAGGACTATGACATGAACTTCAGGAAAGCAAAAGAATTTGACTCATCACTTACCTGGGACCAGGTTGACTCGATATCATGGTTTAATCACTTTAATGCAAGCCAACCGAGTAATCCAGGCCAAAGCTGGAAGAGAGGTTACACCCCCAAATCATCTCAGCCATTTCGGCCGGCACAGGCCGGGGGCATGGCTCCCAGTGCAGGGAGCAGTGGGGGGCGAAAAGGGGTCTTCTGGGATTTTAATAAACGATCATGCACCAGGGCACAAGGCACATGTAAACTTAGACACGCTTGCTCCATATGTAATCAACCTTCCCACCCTGAAACAACATGCCGCAAAAGAGGTAACCCATCCTTTGGAAATAGGGAGAGAAAGAAACAGGAATAAAGAAAATGTACGGCTGGTGTCACGTTTACCCATTGATGTTCTGGCTATGACTCCTTGGCTGAACAAGTACCCAGACCATGCCTCTGCTAGGATATTACAAGAAGGTTTTTTGTATAGTTTTAGGATCTCAACACAGGGACCCCAGAGTGTAGAAATCAGCTGTCTGTTAGGACTAATCCGGGGGTGGCAGTTGCAAAAATTACAAAAAAGCTGCGCTTGGGGAGAATAGCGGATCCTTTTTGAAGAACCGGATTAACCCACTTACTGGGTATCGGCGTCGGGGGAACCGCCCAAGCCTTCCATACCCTTCATATGTAGTAAAAGGAGACACAGGAGCCTTCATCTGCAGGAGGAACCCAGATGTATTCAAATAGCCCGTGCTATGGAACAGAGTCCCAAGCTCGTCAGAAACAAGACAGAGGAGGCTGCTGCTTTACTCCGCAGCTTACAAGCCTTTTATACTTTTTCATCTCAGTCTTTTGGCTGTTAGTTCATTGTTCAATCAGGGCAGTGTTTGCAGTTGATAACCAGATCCAGACGACGTTTGTAGATGGTGACCTGGTCAAGGCTTGGTACACAAATCATTGTTCACTCGGCTTGATCAAAGCTCAGTCTTTCAGGTCATTGTTTAATCACCTTGATCAAAGCCCGGTCTTTCAGGTCATTGTTTAATCACCCTGATCAAGGCCCAGCAGTCAGACCATTGTCCAGATAACCTGATCACGGTGTTAAGGATGTTTACCAGGCTGGGAGCAGGAGATGGAAAAACAAATCATTTACACAGGGTGTGAGTGTCTCATGGCTTTCTGTTGAACTGCAAGAACAGGGGGAGTTGGGTGTATGACAGTTCCTGGGCAGAAGTGCAGGCTGCAAGATGGTTTTGGTCATGTCAGTTAGAATTTCCTCAGGCATCAGCAGAAACGACCAGGTGGGTCGTGTGGAAGTGTTTGACACGAGATGGCAATGAAAAAGCAATGGAGTCCCGGTACAAATTATGCCGATCAGAAGAACACTTCCTCAGACCCTCCTTTTGCCATTGAGTGGAAAATACTTTAAGAAATGTAGACTAGCATATTGTTTCTGGATTAGGGTGTTTTGGATGGCAGCCATTGGGCTAAGCCAGGGACCTCTAGTGGCTGTCTGTGATTGGTAGTGGCTTCACTGGGCGCAGGTGCCAAGGAGCCCTATGGCGTACCTTAGTCTGACACACCAGCACTACTCTCAGCCCGGAAGATCACAGCCCTACAGCCTATAGGCACTTGGCAAAGTCAAGGGCAAGCCTTCCCTCGGGGGCGCAAGTAGTATTGTCGGAAGTAGGGACAGTATGGTCGGGAAACAATTGTTCTTGGTGTTGAGCAGCATTAAGGGAGGGTTCCACCGCTGTCACTCTCTGCTTCCGTAGATGTAGAATGCAGTCTGGCATCGCTCAATGGGACAAACGTCGGGACTGTTTCCGTTTCTGAGTCTCCTTGTCCTTCCCTCACCAACTGATCATAGGGGAGGGGCAGAGGCACACGCCTGCAGTGCGACGAATGCACCCAATTTGTCCGACCTTCTACTTTCACTGCGGTGCGGGTGGCCAGCAACACCTGACCGGGCTGTGTCCAGCGGGGCTCAAGGCTCTTAGTCCGCTGAAAATTTTTCACCAAGACCCAATCCCCAGGTTGGATGACGTGTCCTGTGCCCTCGCTTTTGTCAGGTATGGCCTCATGCACCTGGTGATAAAGAGTACGAAAGGTATTAGTCAGACTGTACAGATAATCAGTTAATTCAGGGTATTCAATGTCAGACAGTTTCTTAGGCGGTGGGACAGCCCATACATTGGCAGGCCTCCCGAACACAATTTCATGGGGGATAGCCCTATTCTGGTGTGGACCGTTGTTCTTGTGGACAGTAGGGCTAAGGGCAGAGCATCAACCCAAGTGACACCTGTCTCGGCTACTATTTTGGCCATTTTAGTTTTTAGGATGCCATTGTACACCTCCACTAGACCTGCTGACTGGGGGTGGTTAGCTGCATGATTTTTTTGTTTTATACCCGATGCTGTACAGACATATTCCATAATTTGAGCCATAAAATGGGTCCCGTTGTCACTCCAGACCAAACGGGGCAAACCGAATTGTGGGAGGGACTCTTTTAATAGTACTTTGGCAGTAGTGATAGCGGTGCAGTCTTTGACGGGGTAGGCCTCCACCCATCGGCTGAAGATACAGACCACTAACAGGACATATTTCAAATTGTTACATCTGTCCATCTGGATGTAATCCATTTGGAAGACTTTAAAAGGGAAGGTAGGAGGAGAGAATCCTCCCTCAGGAGTAACTGTGCCTTTTCCTGGGTTATACATTAGGCAAATCATGCATGTTTTAGCTAGCTTTTCAGCATATGCTGGTATCTTAGAGTTGTACCATGTAGGTTCCAACAGTTTACATTTCCCTTTTGCACTAATGTGAGCAGGACTATGGGCCATTGTAACTACTGGTAGCACGTGACTGTCAGGTAACATCCATTGTCTTTCCATAGTTGTAGGGACCCAACAACCATCAATTCCCTCATTTGATAATTGCTCCTTCCACACCCTTAGTTCCTCAGGAGTAGAATGGGACTGAATATCAATCACACTCTGTACTGTGTTTTCAACCATGCCCTCGTCTGCCACCCACCTAGCGGGACCTCCTACATATATTCCTTCCCTTTTCCTAAGAGCTGTTTGTCTGGCCGTCTGGTCAGCCAGGGCATTGCCTTTCCCAACATCTTCTGTCACTTTCTTATGGGCCTTACATTTTATGATGGCCATCTTTCTGGGGAGTGCCAGGAAGTCTAACAGTCGGTGAATTAGGTGGCCATGTTGAATCTTGGTCCCATGGGAAGTAAGGAAATTCCTTTCTTTCCATAACCTCCCAAAGTTATGGGCCACCCCGAAGGAATATTGTCTGTCAGTATAAATATTTACCGTCATCCCTTTGCTTAACTCACAGGCTCTAGTGAGGGCCACTATGTCTGCTGCTTGAGCAGAGCACTGCGGAATCTGAGCTGTTTCTACTATTGCCCTAATGTCGTAAGGGCGTAGGTGGCTGAGGTGTTACCATCTGACCCGCCGAGACATGATCCGTCCACATACAGTGTACATTCTGGTTATGCTATCTGGGTGTCCTGTAAGTTAACCCGTCCCTTCGCCTCTTCCTCTGTCCTTAATATGCAGTCATGTGGGTCTAAGCGGGCATCCTTAGTATCCAGTGGGAGTAATGTGGCAGGGTTTAGTGCAGTGCATCTTTTGATGTTAATGTGGCTGGTAAAGAGTGTAAGTTCATATCCTGTGAGTCGTGCGCTAGTGAGGTACTGTGTCTTGGTGTTATTAAGGAGGGTATCTACAGAATGGGGGACCATCAGAGTCAGGGGGGAGTTCATGACGATCCCCGCATTCTGACGGACCATGAGGGCGGCCGCAGCAGTCGCCTGTAGGCATGGCTGATGGTGACCTCCGAACATCTGGGTCAAGACAGCGCATGCACAGCCATCTGTTTCATGTACAAAAATAAATAATTGTTTGTTATAATCAGGAGTACCGAGGACTGGAGCAGTACACAGATCCTTTTTAAAATCTCGGAAGGCCTGTGCATGCTCTCTAGTCCATGGAAAGGAACTGTCTGATATGTCTTTAGTGGTGAGGGCAAGAAGAGGTTTGACCATGGCCGACAATGGAAATCCCCTGTCTACAGTATGAGGTTAGGCCTATAAAGGCTCGCACCTGCTTTTGTGTTCGTGGGGCCGTCATAGCATTGATAAGGGCTACACGATCAGCTGTGAGCTGCCTTCCCTCCTTCAAGAAGAGATGACCTAAATAGGTCACCTTCTCTTGACAAAACTGAAGCTTTTTCAAAGAGACTTTGTGATTATGGAGGGCAAGGTGGCATAACAAACAGAGAGTAGCTTCTTTACATGCTGGGGCAGAATTTGCAGCAATGAGGAGGTCATCTACATATTGTAATAGTGTGGAATTGTTCAGGGAGTTCCAAGGAATCTAGTTGATTTTTTAGGGCTTGACTATATATACACCGGGCTCTCGGTGAAACCTTGAGGGGCGCGGCAGAATCTAAAGCTCCGCCCACCAAGGGAAAAACCCCAAAAATATCTGCTGTCACGATGTATAGGAATGCTGAAAAAAAAATTCTTCAGGTCTATGACAGAAAAGTGCGTGGCGTCAGAAGAAACCATCATTAAGAGGGCTGTAATGTCGGGGACAACAGGATATTGGGAGATTGTTATTTTGTTAAGGGCTCTCAGGTCAATCACAAATCTGTATATTTTAGGGGAGAGAGCATCTCGATTGGTCTTTTTAAGAACGGGAATAATGGGACTGTTACAGATATTGCCACGTGTCTCCTCCACTATTCAGATATTATTGTTAAAAGGGCCATTTCTCCTTCCGCAGGCAGTCAATACTGCCGGAGACGGGGGAGAAGGGCACCTGGCTGGATGCATACCACATGAGGGGATATGTTGAGACACCCTACATCAGTGTCTGATGACGCCCAGAGGGAGGGAGGAAGGTAAAGACTGCAACTCTGGTGGGAGGGGACCTGACAGATACATTTAGGAAGCTGCAGTGGGGGAAATTGTTAGGGATACACCTTGGGGACTACATGATATGGTCGCATACAGAGCTTTCAGTAAATCCATGCCTAACAAGTTTTCACTGCAACCTGTAGTAAGGACCAAGGGAGCGTCAACATGTGCAGTGCCAATACTGAGAGGAAGGGGTTCAGAGACAGGGCTGATCACAGGTGTTCCTGCAAAACCCAAGTAGACATTCATTTTTCCAGAAAGGGGTGCCTCCGGGACTGACAGACGTGCAATAGAAGAACTGGTGGCCCCAGTATCCAAAAGAAAATTCTGATCGTTCCCCACAACTGACATTTGAACATACGGGCCCCTTTGATCCACTGGAATTTGCACTCTGGTAATATCCCTTTCCTGGCTGTCCTATGCTTGGTAGGACCCTGTCTCATCAACTTCATCATAATCATCATTGTAATAAGTACATGTTGCTTCGTACCCATCAAACCTATTGGCCGGGCGCTGCCGGATGAGAGCGTCATCCCTGGGCCTGCGTTCTTTATCCTGTGGATGGGGCGGGCCATGGTCCCTAGTCGGCCTCCCCTCCCTTGGAGCGTGCGGCCGAAACTTCCCTGATCGGATGTTTTTAGCTAACACAGGACACTTATCTATCCAATGTCCGTACCCCTTACAATGAGCACACTGATCTGTTTGGAGGGCTCCCGTACATTGAGGGCTGGAGGGGGTAGACTGGCGAGCCCTCGGAGGGGGTTGGGGTTGAGGTCTGAAACTCCTGCGGGCATCCGGACCTCGGGGAGGGTAAACATGCTGCAGAAGTGCCTTAGTCTTAAGATCACTAACCTTCTTAGTTTCCTTGTCTCTATCTTCATTCTCCCTATTCTCGTGATATTGCGCCATAGCCAAGATACAAGTCATAGTTTGGGCAGACCACGTACTTTCAACTTTCTTAAGCCTGGTGGAGATCTCAGGAAGCAAGTTGCTGACAAACTTATCGACAAACACTGGGCCAGAACCTGGGGTCCGGGATCCAAACGACTATGTCCCTTGTATTCTGTCAAAACGGGTAAAGAAGTCTGCCACATTGTCATCTTTCCGCTGCCTACAGGCGTTTATTTTTTTCCCAGTTAATGACAGTTTCTGGCAAAAGTGTTTTCATAAACGTCATTATTTTACCGGGCAAAGTCAGGATGGCAGCTTCTTGTTTAGTCCCTCCTACCCTTGCTTCTTCCATAGCCTCTAGGTCAGCCCATTTACCTCCCAACTCTACTTCATGGTCAGTATGTCGAATTTTGTCCCAAATTTCAGTGGGGACAACTGTACCAAAAAGTAAATCTATATCCTCAAGAACGAGAGTACCTGCAGATATAATCTGACCTAATTCTCTGTAAAAGGCAGCCGGATTCTTCCGGGGATCTGGTAATTGTCCTTTTAACTACATTACTTCTGACCATTTCCAAGGAACATGAACCCAAAGCCTGCGTCAGTGTGCCTCAACAGCCCCTCGGCCATTATTTTGGGCATCGGTAAGTGCGTTAACAAAGAAAGGGGCCGCCTCTCTCATTGGCATAGCTGTTTCTAGAGGGGTGTTGGGAAAAGCGGTCATATCACGGTAAGCCATTAAAGCAGACATAGTGACAAGCATCCCCTTTCCCTGAATATCGCCTCTTTTTATTTGCGACCTAAGGTCCATTAATCCGGTGGGTATCTGCATAAGCGCATTCTCAAATCTTTGCAAGACCAGGGTACACATGTATTCAGCCTAGGTGGTCTGTTCCATAATCATCCACTGGGAAAAGGTGGACCATATTTCTTTAAAGGCATAAATATTACCGTTACTTATCCAACATTCACCCTGTTACCTCTGTAGGTCATTTTCTCGAAGGGGCGAAAAGCTGACTGCAGAGCGTAAGGAGGCCAGTGGGGGGAATTCAGCAATTTATATAAATCCTGCTTAACTGTAGACCACGGGGAAGTAGGAAAAGGGCGTGTAGGGGATAAACCGCAGGAGTTGGGCGGATGGAGACTTGTTGTCATTCCCGCAGCAAGGACAGGGTTAGCGGGCGTGGTCGGTGCCATAAGAAAAATCGAGAGGGTTGGTGTGACAGGGAGAACAGTAAGAGGGGCAGTGGAGGCAGGAGTGGGATGTGACGGGGGGGACATGCGGCGTGTGAGGTGTCAGGGCAGGGTACATTGGGGCATATGCAGGAGGGCTCTCTAGCATGGTATCAAGCAAAACAAGTGGGTGGCACACCAGTGGCCGGCTTGGTGAAGGAGGAGAGTGGTCTGATATCTAATATAGGTTTCCTGGAACTATTTCCAATCTGGGTTGCACTGACAGTTTGGCCTCAGCAGTTGTGTAATCAATCTGTAATTTTCTGGTCTGATAACATGACGGTAGTTGAATGTACAAACCAGCAGGCGGCCCGGTGTAAAATGATACTCCGCCTACTGAAGAGATAGTGCTGGTGTGCATGAAACTGAACATACAGTTTAGAACCAAACATGTTCCAGGGGTGCTAAATAATGCGGCTGACACACTCTCACTCTTCAAGATGCAGGTTTTCAGGGAACATCTACCATCCGCAGAGGCGTCGCCAACACACTTCCCGGAAACACTCTGGCAGATTGGTGCCCCCAGCTACAGAACCTCGTGGCAGCTAGCCTAGGGTCCAGTACCAGAACAGCTTATGAAGGGGCGTTTTTGTCTTACTGCGCTTTTTTGGGACAGGGTTGGGCGGAGAGATGGGATAAGTCAGGGAACTTCACCCAGTACCTGACACCTTGCACAGGGAGGGGCGCTCTGGGGCAACAGCCAGCCGGCACGTGGCAGCTGTTTCTTTCTTTGCACAGATCAGGGGCACCAAAGACCCCACAAATAATTTCATTGTGAAGAAGGGACCGCCACTGACACGAGGCAACCAATAGGTTTAGAGCGGCTGGCATCACTATTAAATGCCCTGAGTGGCATTTTCCGTTCGACAGGGGAGGTGCTATTGTTTAGAACTGCTTTCGCACTAGTCTTCTTATGGGGCATTCAGGGTAGGGGAACTGGTGGCTAGCAATAAGCAGGATCTGCGAGGTGGAATCCAGCTTGAGCACGCACAGATATTAGGTGATGCGCTGTTAATTATCATTAAGAAATCAAAAACTGATCAAGAAGCCCGTGGTGAGGGGCTGGTACTTCATCTGGCATGCACTAACCCATGCTGCCGAGTGATGCACGTGGAGGCCTTCCTCCGCCAGAGGGTAGGTGCAGTAGGGGGGACACTTTTAATGCATGCAGATGGTACCCTACTTACCAAGTTCCAATTCAAAAGGGTGTTGGCTATGACAATTGACAGGACTGGTTTAAATCCAAAAAACTTTGGGACGCATTCTTTCCGAATAGGGGCTGCCACAGGGGAATTGCTAGAGGGTTGCACAATAGTAGTGTGAAAAGAATTGGGAGATGGTCTTCTAATTGTTACAAGCGTTATGTGTGGCGGCACATGTTGTGAGGGAGGCAGAACAATTGGACTGATGCCTGTCTTGTTTGTTTGCTTATATTTCAGTTTCTCACACCTGTCACGCTGGGCGGAAACTGCCATCAGCACATCACCAGCAAGTATCTTCACCACGGTGGACGCAAACACAGGTCAAGGACGCACATGTTGTATGGGTTATTGGTCATTGTTATGTAAGGCGTGTCAAATCGGTTTTTCGGGCAGGTAATTACAGACAGAGGGCTGAACAGAGAGGTGTCAGGGTTTCCTTTCATGGAAGAGGGGGTCTCTGCCTCAGTCAGTTTAGGGGGTTTGT
Organism: Lissotriton vulgaris; assembly: GCF_964263255.1. Taxonomy (NCBI): domain Eukaryota; kingdom Metazoa; phylum Chordata; class Amphibia; order Caudata; family Salamandridae; genus Lissotriton; species Lissotriton vulgaris. Next base: position 2,079,591,916 of record NC_141689.1, on the reverse strand, counting down.
TACAGAGCTGCTGAACAGACACACCCTGCTGCCCACAGTAGTTATCTTGCACTTAGGCGGAAACGATCTTGTAAATTTGGGGAGAAGGGTCCTGATGGAGGAGATAATCTCTGAGGTAGGCTGGTTAGCTAAGACATGCCAGGGCTGCACCATAGTTTGGTCCCAGATGATACCCAGATTCAAATGGAGGGGGGGAGTCGGTCAAAAGTTTGAATCACTCGGTAAAGAGGATCAACAATAAAATAGAGAATTTATTTAGGTCACCTCAATTGCCAAACATAGCACATGGGTGTGTCAGGTGAGAACTGTGCTTCTTAAAAGATGGGGTTCTCCTGACTAGTGTGTGCAACAACATATTTTTGGAGAACATCATGGCTTGGCTAGGGGGTTTTAGGTCAGGGCATGACCTTTTAGTGTTGGAGGATAGGGGGGGCCAGATAGTCAGTCAACTACGCTGGCCTGTGGCGGTAGGGTCATGATTGGTGAGCAGTCAATTTAGGGTCCCTAGGGGATGGCGCCATTCTTGAATGGAGTCGCCCAGCGGGAGGGACAAGTGGTCTCTCATAGAACTTCAGGGGTGGTACATCCTGTTGGATGGATGGGTGCAGGGGAGGGGGGAGTCACGCTTTTTTTAGGCTGGTTGGCCACCCCGCACATGCACTATGATGTCACTAAATGAAGCAGAGTGCAAGGGCCCTCGTTTGTTAATGGAGTTCATGGAGCGTACGGGGTAACCGGGGGGGGAAGTACCCTCTCGGTAAACAGGCCCTCTGTGCATGTGCACTCATACGTGAGGGCGTGGCTGATTGATAAGAATCTGACACCGGTTAGCGACCTTGCCATAGGCCTACATAGGATATGCAGAAAAGTAATAATGTGTGATTATGATTCAAAATATTAGTTTCGGATATTTAATACTTTGTATTAGAAGTATGTTAAAGTTAGCCCTTTGGTACCTGTCTACATGAATTGTAATCTCATGTCATCTACGGTTTCTGCATAAATAATTGTGTAAATATTGTTTATTTCAAAAAAGTTATTTGCTTTTATGTTTTAATAAATATGGCCGGGGGGTTGTAAGACCCCCCGCCTTCCAAAGAAAATCCTCTCTCATGTCTCATTTTAATAACTGTGGGGGAAACACAAGGCAGGGGAAGGGGATGGTTGGTAGTCCCTGACCATAGACCACAATGCACCCATTTCTCATTCATCACGTAGATTTCCAAAAGAGTCATTTTCATCAGGACTCTTTTCCCCCGCTGCCGGTTTATATAAACTACATGCTGCAAGTTCATTCCTATTGAACATTGCTAATTCACTCGAATGATGCCAGTCCACCTAAATAATAGATGCATGCCCAGTACGTCTCTGGACTGTGGGCTGTCCAATGAAAGGGACAATGGTAGGGCTTTCAGGGCGGTTTTGTTTCCTTCCAGCTTCGATTTCTTTTTCTTTTAGTTTTCCTCTTAATTTCTTCAGTAGGTTCAGTTTCTCCCACACGCAGATTCTTTTTCCAGACGTCACCGGTGTTGTAAGGGAACACAGGCACTTGTAAGCAAACATCCAGGCATTTTAGGTAGTAAGAAACCAATGTATTAAATAAGATAAGTCTTAGTTATAGGTTACAAGTAAGATGGTACATAATAGTCCCACCAGGAGCAGCATCCTTGCTGCTCAGCCTATTCTCTCCAACTGACTTTCATCCACATCAGATACTCTTCACCATTCCATTACATTGCACTCACACTAGCTGAGCAACAGGGAACCGGTAACCAAGGAGAGGATGAATAGCAACAATTCAAGTCACAACACTGTGTCTGGCTGACAGTCTAACACTTGAGGAGCTCAATAGACCATTTGATTACACTATGATATATATCCCTTACATTATAATTTGACAAACATTCTTTAGGTGGTAAAAGTTAAAAGAGGTTTTTGTGTGTTGGATGTTAGTGATGGTAAAGATAGTGAAGTGTGAGGAGTTTTCAAGGCTAGTTTCCAAATATCACCTGTTTGGTTTGCGGACATTTATGTGGTGTAAGTGCTTCCAGAGACATCTTTTATCATTTTGCCCCCTTATTGATCTCTTTCAAACTCCAGATGATCCACAGCGTCAAACTTTATGGAACCTCTTCCCACTTTCCTGATGGTTGAGGCTTTTGATCTCAATCAGGCAATCCTGCTCATCGTTTACAAACCTATCAGATGTTTTTCCACCCTTTTGTTCAATTAAGGGCATCTTATTAATATGATGAGTTATGCTTCATGGCACTTTTATTGCTTACAACACTTGTTAAATGTATTCACAGTCAGGGAACCTAATCTGAGTCCCGTCCCTGTGCCTTCTGTGCCTCCTAGGAAACCATCCTACTAATGTGCATTGTTACCTCCTCATACCACTCACAGTTTCTCACTGCTGCTACCTTTAATTAACTGCCATCTGCTATCGACCAGGAAACTGGACTCAGCAAGGCTCACAAACTCGCAGACTGCAGCTTGTGGTTCCCAGACAGTTTCCAATAACTAGCATGCAATGTGATTCAAAAGGTCGGGATGGTCCATCCCAGTTCCCTAAACCTATTTACAATCCATTCATTCACCAGGGCCCACCCTCACTTTCAGTGGCGAACTCAAAAAAGAATTGGGGAGCAATTAGGAAAAACATTGCAGCCAAGAAAGGGGGAAAATGACACAATTGAGGACAGACCACATTGCTGCTACTTTCACCACCCCCCAACTACAGGAAGGTGATCTGTTCATGCCCTTTACTTCGCTATGTGCTCATACTTAGATTTGTTGTGCTTTAAGAAAAGAAGAAGCATTTGGTGAGATACCTAGATATGGCATTTAGTATACAAATTCAGCTGGGATGGAGTAAGTATGTTGGCTGGGGTGGGAGGACTGTAAGAGACAAAACAAAGAGTATCTGGATTCACAGATTGGTCCTAGGAGAATGAGTTGGTGCACACTACATAGAAGCTGACAGAACACGTATTGGAGTGTGATAGTGTCCTATGGTGGCACTGGTAGCCATTGCCTTCACCAGGTTCAACTAGGGGTGCAGTACATCCATTGGGGTTAGAAAAGAGAACAAAGAAAATAAGTCCAGATGTAACTGAAGGGAACCAGGGCAGCTTGTTATTAAAAGAACTTTAACAGTGGCACAGCATACATATTATTGGGATTCAGATTGTGATTTAATATGCCAATAGTTCGAGAGATCTATTTTTACATATAGCAACGTTAATGCAATCTAGTAATTGTAAGCCTCTGTTTTGTACAGAAAATTAAATCTGTTATGTGGCAATGCTTATATCAGTGTTTGCATTATATAATGATTGATCCGCTCTGTAATTTATTTTTTATTCAGACAAACCAGGTTTGCAATCTATAAACTGGCATTCGGTTTCATAACTAGATAGCATAAACCTAAAAAGTGACTGCTTGATGACCTATAGATAGCATTTTTTTAAATTCAATTTACAAAGCACAAGACCTGACTTAGTATTCACAACTTTTTCATTCTATGCCTTTGATGATTGCCCCTCAAGGCCAGGGAAGCAAGTGGATAAACCAGCTAAATGTCAACAAACTGACAGATTCCGATTAGATGAGGAGAACAGCTGTATATCCAGCTGCCGTGAGGTAGACTGAGGTAAACTGATCATCAAATGCCGACTCGGTCTTTAACAGCCCTACCTTTCAACTTGTATTGTGTAAATGTATTGGCATTTATATAGCGCACTACTTACCCGTAGGGTCCCAAGGCGCTTCGACCGCTGCGAAACCCTTCCTGGCTTCCCTGAGAGATGGTCCCTTAATGGGTATCTCCAGGGTGAGACCAGGCATCCCCGGCGGTCTGGTGGGGCCGTTAGTGAAGATGAGGCAAGCTAATGCCCAGAGTTGCCGAGTGTGATCGCTGATCAGAGTGGGCACCGAGGCGAGAGAATTATCGAGTCCGCTGACCCTGGTCCAGAAACCTGCCGCGCCGGGAATCGAACCCTGGTCCCGGGCCGTCCTCTGCTCTCGGGTCTGCCGCCTCTAACCAGTGAGCCACGCTACTTCACTAACTTGGCTAATAACACTGAAGTGGGAGTTTAATGACCAACATAACCCACCACAGTGGGTATACATTTATAATAAAAGACCAACAAGTTATAAGTTTATCATAAGCTGCAGGATTAAGACACATTTATTAGTAAATATCCTTGGATCTCTGGAATGGCTTGATTAGTCCTCACCTGTTCTGTATGTGTTAGGCGACTTAGGACCTGGTAACGCACTAGGCAAAGAGGAATTCCCATGCAAAATTCCACTTTGGCTGATCACAAATGGCCAGGCATTTCTGCAAGCTGATTTGCTGAGCATAGGAAAAACAGACCAGATTTTACTAGCGGAAAATGACAGCCCTTAGAATCGCATGAGGCTTTGGCTGTAACAGAAGTCAAGCCTTCTCCCCCGGTCCCTGCTGACCTTTCCTCTGGCAAGGGGGAAGCAAGAAAATCTCAACCACTAAAACGTTTCTCTTTTCTTCTCTTCCCTTTCACATCTCGGCCCTCCAAGCCCCCCTTTGACTACTTCTGCCCTATTTGGAAGCCAGTGCTACCATTTACCACCTAGTCAGAGCAGGTGGGAACTCAGAAAAGGGAATACAGTCAGTGGTGGCCGCCGTCTATCTAAAGTGGCAGGGCGGACGCATGCGTAGAAATAATATAAAAATAAAAAGACTTACCAGCCGCTCTTGCTGACACTACCAGCCACCTCACTGCTCCTCTAATCAGCCTGGAAGGGGATGGGCCTTCATGGTACAGGCTCCCCACCCAATCCAGGCGCTGCTCTCATGCTATGCGAGCTGCACCAGGACCGGTCTGAGCGGCATCGTTTGCAGCTCAGACAGTGCATTGGAGCCTGGGGCATTTCTCCAACCCGGCTTTGCCTGGCTGTGCCACACAGATGGGTTGGAGAAACATAAGTGTGCATTTCTGTTTGGCCAGCCTAAGACGACGGTCAAACCGACATGCACATTTATTGTGTTATTATCATTTTATTTATGATCTGCTGGTGCTGGGTGGTGGAGCGATGCTCCTCCGCCATTACGGAGGAGTGGCCCCTGAATACAGTGTGGAATAATCTATGGTAGTTCTGAGTTTGTTCACTTATTCCCCATACCGAGGGGTTTAACTGAATAACTGCACAGTACTGGCAGTGTGTTACCACGTGGAAACAGTATTTACGTATAAGGAGTTTACACCTTGCCAGTACCATAGAACTTATAATTGGGGGCATAGTTTAGTTTGGTTTGGTTTAGCAAGCATGTAAAATATGCCTTTTTGTAATAGAAAAAAAGATACAGATAGAAAGCAATAAGTTAAATACTTTTAAATACTGTAGTGTATCTATTAGTCTGTTGTAAAAAGAGATGAAATACATTATTAATTGTATGAATTTTAAGGAGTGAGGTGACACTTGGCCATTTACATTTTTTCAGTGGTACTGCTAATTGCACAATATATTTGTGTCTGGTCTATTTTACTTGAGTAGGACGCTGATTAAACAAAGAAAGTTGGGAGAAGGAGATGTTAAAGTGCCTTGATATTTTTATTATTCAATTGCATTGCCAGGCTTTTCAAACACAAATTGTCTAGTAACTAGAATATTAAACTGAGGAAGCTTTTTCTAAGCTGTTTGCCAAAAACGCGTAATTGGCTATTTTTCCATTCTTCAGAATTATGTGAAATTGTTCAGGATTATTATATTATTCCTGTGAAATATGAGTTTTGAAATCACTGCTGTGTAATTATCACATGTAATATTTTCCATGACATGTCAAGAACTGCTGCATCACAACTAACCGTATTAGGCATGAATGTTGTCACTCCAGTCTGTGAAGCATTCCTGAAATTTATTTTTACCAGGAAGTTAAGGTAGGCAAATGCCTCATCATCTAATTAGTGACGCACATGAATGGATGAATCAGATTCCACTGTCCCTTCCTACTATCTAGCGAAACCACGCCCAAGGGAACGGGTCTGGCAGAATCAGCGGGAGAAGAGCCTGTTGAACTTTAATCTAGTCTGGCACTGTGAAGAGACATTAGAGGTGTAGGATAAGTGGGAGGCCCTCGGGCCACTGGTGAAATACCACTACTCTTAAAAAATGTTCACTTACCAGGTAAGGTGGGCAGCGAGCCCTGTGGGGCTCTCTCTTCCGGCTCCAAGCGCCTGGCTCCTACCAGGTGTGACCTGCTCCAGGGACAGTGGCAGGTGGGGAGTTTGACTTGGGCAGTACGACTGTCAAACAATAGCGCAGGTGTCCTAAGGTGAGCTCAGGGAGGACAGACACCTCCCGCAGAGCAGAAGGGCAAAAGCTTGCTTATCTCAATTTTCAGTTTGAATGCAGACCATGAAAGGGGAGCTCACGATCCTTCTGACTTTTTGGGTTTCAAGCAGGAGGTGTCAGAAAAGTTAGCACATTGATAACTGGATTGTTGCAGCTAAGGGTTTATAGCGACGTCACTTTTTGATCCTTCGATGTCAGCTCTTCCAAGCATTGTGAGGCAGAATTCACCAAGCATTGGATTATTCACCCACTAATAGGGAACATGAGTTTTTGTGAGAAAGGTTAGCTTGGCCCTACTGATGATGTGTTGTTGCAATAGTAATCCTGCTCAGTACGAGAGGAACAGCAGGTTCAGACATTTGGTCTATGTAGGAAGCTGCCCTGAACGCTTCCTCGCTGCCTTTCCCTGCTGCTTCCTAACAGTGCCGGAGGTCTGCAATGACCATCTTAGTGCCAGTGACTCTAGTTTCCAGAGTCCCCAGCAGCACCAGCATTAAGCGTCACTACTTTGCGCCAGGAGGCGCTTAAATCAGGACCAGGGCTCCCGCAGTGCGGGTCCCCGAGCTGCCCTGAACGCTTCCTTGCTGCCCTGCCGCTTCCTAACAGTCCTGGAGGACTGCAACGACCATCTTAGCACCAGAGACTCTAGCTCTCAGAGTCCCCAGCGGCACCAGCAGTAAGCGTCACTACTTCGCGCCAGGAGGCGCTTAAATCAGGACCAGGGCTCCCGCAGCGCAGGTCCCCCTGCTGCCCTGAACACTTCCTCGCTGCCTTGCCCTGCCACTTTTTAAAAGTCCCGGAGGACTGCAACGATCATCTTAACGCCAGGGACTCCAGCTCCCAGAGTCCCCAGCGGCACCAGCAGTAAGCGTCACTACTTCGCGCCAGGAGGCGCCTAAATCAGGACCAAGGCTCCCGCAGGGCGGGACGCACGCAGGCGTGCCCGGGCGCTGTCCGGGCGCGTCAGAGCCCAGAAAAGGCCGGGCCGGGCTATATCTCTTGGCTTTGCTGTTTAATTCATCATATGGACTTCTTCTATATTTCTGGTAAGACTGAATTGATATAAGCCCCTGTATAGGGAAGGACATAATTGGACTGCTTATAAACCTCAATGATGGATACTGAAAACAGGGTTTTTCCTGTTGTGTAAGCATCTGCGATTCACTTTTTAAATATATATTCCTATTTTATTTTAATTTTGTTTTCTCCTATAACGTGACTTAATTGTGGGAGGAGCACTTGTTATTATTAATGTTGTATTTGCACAAATGATGTAATTCTGAACTGGGTAGTTGTTTTTTGCATCCTGATATTTTAATTATATCCCCTTCCATATCCCCACTTTATTCACAAAGCTGAGCCAGTTCTCTTTTGCACACTTGAGAAGGCGAAAATGGGGAAAAGGAAAGCAGCTGAATTGATCACAGGGAGGAAAAAGATAGCAAAAATACAAAAGCCTGCGAAATCAGCGGCAGAGAACTGTACCCTTGATGCTATTGACGAACTAATCGAGGAGGTAGAAAGCATGCTAACATCAGGGAAAGCGAATAATGCTAAGGGAAAGGGTAAAATCTCCTCTTATTATATTGCGAAAGAAAAGGCTGGTAAGTTAAGGCCAACTACTCCTCCAGTTATTGTGCACCAATCCCATAGGGAAGAGTTAAGCCAGACCCCAGATGTGTCCCCATTAAAGAATCGCCTGGGTACAGGCACAACTCCCTTGCCTGCCACAAGTAATTGCGGAAGTATGGGAAGGGACCGGAATAGCTTACATGGTAATGAGGTCCTAACTATAGAGTGCTCTACTAGATACCTCCCACTAGAGGTGGATGAGGGGGTAACCCATGTAGACTGCCCAGTAAGCAAAGCTGTGACGGGTCCTACTGGTTTGTCTGTTTTAAATGAAGCCTTGCAGAGTGCTATAAATCCTACCCACAATCTGGTGCAGGCCCTTTTTGAAAGACTCAATACCTTTCAGGATGAGGTCACCGCAATTAAAAGAATGATTGAGGCACTTATGTCCCGGTTAACACCAGCCCAAATAATACCTCCTGCTGAACACGGGGGGAAATCCTCATAGGGAAGAAATCCGATCCCCCTAATATAAGGAAGCGGGCACCTAATCCATCTGTCAGAACCATTGTTATGTTATGTTATGTTATACGTTGTTTTATATAGCGCACGGCTACTCAAAAGAGTGTCCCGGCGCTTTTATTGAGACCCTATAATAGAGTAAACACAACACAGTACTATAAAAACAGATCGAGAAAACAAAGAAACAGGGTAGATAACCTAGAAAGCAAAGAGCCAGGTTTTAAGGCCCTTCCTAAAACTGAGCAGATTAGTGGCACCACGTAGGGCCAAGGGCAAAGTATTCCACAGCTGCGGCGCCAGCAAGCTAAAGGAGCGGCCCCTAATGCGGGCCTTTTTTACCCGCGGAACTACCGCGAGAAACAGAGATTCAGATCTTAAAGATCTAGCCGGGCGATAAAAGGCGAGTCTCCTTTGGAGATACTTTGCTCCCACCGCATGAAGAGCCTTGTAGGCCAAAGTCAAGGCCTTGAAAGCTATCCGCTTCGGATAGGCAGCCAATGGAGCCGCTGCAAAAGGCCAGCAGCACTGGCTCACCTATTTAGGCCATAAATAGCCCTCGCGGCCGAGTTCTGGACAACTTGCAGCCGCTGGAGTAGATATTCCGGCAGGCCCAAATAGAGGACGTTGGAATAATCCAATCTTGAGCCAATCAAGGCCTGCACTGTCACCCTCCTGTGCTCCTCCGAAAGTAAATGCAAACAAAACAGGTGATGGACAGAATGTGGATCAATGTCACACATTCACCCCAGTCCAAAGATCTGGGCCCAAATCCATCGTTTTTTTGCACTCCACACCACCCTGGGTTAGACAATGGCGATATGCAAATCAGCTCTGACCCTGTGCCCCATGGGAACAGTCCAGTCCGAACTACAAAAGCCATGTCCTTCCCAGAACGGAATCAAGCATCCGAGGACCGGACCGGTTTCGAGGTAACACCTCTCATCAGCCCGGCTAGCTTGACTCCAGTGGTGTGGAGTGCCTGGGACCCACGTCTGAGCATCCCCAGCGCACTTATGGCGGTAATTGCAAACAAAACAGGTGATGGACAGAATGTGGATCAATGTCACACATTCACCCCAGTCCAAAGATCTGGGCCCAAATCCATCGTTTTTTGCACTCCACACCACCCTGGGTTAGACAATGGCGATATGCAAATCAGCTCTGACCCTGTGCCCCATGGAAACAGTCCAGTCCGAACTACAAAAGCCATGTCCTTCCCAGAACGGAATCAAGCATCCGAGGACCGGACCGGTTTCGAGGTAACACCTCTCATCAGCCCGGCTAGCTTGACTCCAGTGGCGTGGAGTGCCTGGGACCCACGTCTGAGCATCCCCAGCGCACTTATGGCGGTAATTGCAAACAAAACAGGTGATGGACAGAATGTGGATCAATGTCACACATTCACCCCAGTCTAAAGATCTGGGCCCAAATCCATCGTTTTTTTGCACTCCACACCACCCTGGGTTAGACAATGGCGATATGCAAATCAGCTCTGACCCTGTGCCCCATGGGAACAGTCCAGTCCGAACTACAAAAGCCATGTCCTTCCCAGAACGGAATCAAGCATCCGAGGACCGGACCGGTTTCGAGGTAACACCTCTCATCAGCCCGGCTAGCTTGACTCCAGTGGTGTGCAGTGCCTGGGACCCACGTCTGAGCATCCCCAGCGCACTTATGGCGGTAATTGCAAACAAAACAGGTGATGGACAGAATGTGGATCAATGTCACACATTCACCCCAGTCCAAAGATATGGGCCCAAATCCATTGTTTTTTTGCACTCCACACCACCCTGGGTTAGACAATGGCGATATGCAAATCAGCTCTGACCCTGTGCCCCATGGGAACAGTCCAGTCCGAACTACAAAAGCCATGTCCTTCCCAGAACGGAATCAAGCATCCGAGGACTGGACCGGTTTCGAGGTAACACCTCTCATCAGCCCGGCTAGCTTGACTCCAGTGGTGTGGAGTGCCTGGGACCCACGTCTGAGCATCCCCAGCGCACTTATGGCGGTAATTGCAAACAAAACAGGTGATGGACAGAATGTGGATCAATGTCACACATTCACCCCAGTCCAAAGATCTGGGCCCAAATCCATCGTTTTTTTGCACTCCACACCACCCTGGGTTAGACAATGGCGATATGCAAATCAGCTCTGACCCTGTGCCCCATGGGAACAGTCCAGTCCGAACTACAAAAGCCATGTCCTTCCCAGAACGGAATCAAGCATCCGAGGACCGGACCGGTTTCGAGGTAACACCTCTCATCAGCCCGGCTAGCTTGACTCCAGTGGTGTGGAGTGCCTGGGACCCAAGTCTGAGCATCCCCAGCGCACTTATGGCGGTAATTGCAAACAAAACAGGTGATGGACAGAATGTGGATCAATGTCACACATTCACCCCAGTCCAAAGATCTGGGCCCAAATCCATCGTTTTTTTGCACTCCACACCACCCTGGGTTAGACAATGGCGATATGCAAATCAGCTCTGACCCTGTGCCCCATGGGAACAGTCCAGTCCGAACTACAAAAGCCATGTCCTTCCCAGAACGGAATCAAGCATCCGAGGACCGGACCGGTTTCGAGGTAACACCTCTCATCAGCCCGGCTAGCTTGACTCCAGTGGTGTGAAGTGCCTGGGACCCACGTCTGAGCATCCCCAGCGCACTTATGGCGGTAATTGCAAACAAAACAGGTGATGGACAGAATGTGGATTAATGTCACACATTCACCCCAGTCCAAAGATCTGGGCCCAAATCCATCGGTTTTTTGCACTCCACACCACCCTGGGTTAGACAATGGCGATATGCAAATCAGCTCTGACCCTGTGCCCCATGGGAACAGTCCAGTCCGAACTACAAAAGCCATGTCCTTCCCAGAACGGAATCAAGCATCCGAGGACCGGACCGGTTTCGAGGTAACACCTCTCATCAGCCCGGCTAGCTTGACTCCAGTGGTGTGGAGTGCCTGGGACCCACGTCTGAGCATCCCCAGCGCACTTATGGCGGTAATTGCAAACAAAACAGGTGATGGACAGAATGTGGATCAATGTCACACATTCACGCCAGTCCAAAGATCTGGGCCCAAATCCATCGTTTTTTTGCACTCCACACCATCCTGGGTTAGACAATGGCGATATGCAAATCAGCTCTGACCCTGTGCCCCATGGGAACAAAACAGATATGCAAATCGGTACCTGGATACCCAATATCCATTGGCTCCAGGAATGGGGCATTATACGCGGGAAGGCAGCCTGGTGCCAATGAGGGAAATCGAAGATCAAATTATACCCGCCTTACTCCATATAGTGATGAGCAGAATCTGCATAGTGTATTTTTAACCAATGTACCAAGACTAGCCCCTAGTCATAGAAAAGACAGGGAGTCCCTTGTGAATAAAGTTGTACACTGGCTCAGGAACGAAAGGCAATGTCGGTCAGTCATTAGATCAGATATAAAAAATGTGGCAAGGATTCCTCAGGAATCAGGCAATTTAGATGATATAATGGTATCTTTCTGGTCCAAAGATATTCCTGAGAATCTAATTATCATGAATTTAAGATCCCATTTCCTTTTCAAATCAAAAATAAGTATCAGACAGTCTAGAACAGTGGGAAACACTGATTCTAACCGATTTATTGACAGACATTGTTATAGCGATTTAGAAGCAATTGATTGACTATTAAAAGCCCCAAGTACAAGACGTGCAGCAAATGAAATAGTCAAATCTTCCCCAAAAGCAAAATGCTAATTACCATCTATTAATTATCCTAAAGTGCCTCTACTTTGTGCAGATAACCGGACAGAGAGCAAACTAATGGCTGTTGGCGAGTTCTTGGAGGGGTCAATAATTTCCACTAGTATCTGCCCCAAAATCGAACTACGCAGTGATTTCTTAACCAACCAAAATAGATTTGATCCTCCAGCATACAACTTATCCCAATGTAGTCTTAAGATGATATCCAGGAATATAGCCGGACTTGCAAGGAAAATGCATGAGCCAGATTGGCAGACATATATTGACCTTTTTGATATCGGCCTTTTTCAAGAATCATGGGCCAGGGAACCTCTTTTCACAATTGGCTACAGGAGTTTCAGCATAGAGGCGCGCCAATCCGCCAGAGGGAGACCCTCTGGAGGCCTAATAGTCTGGATAAACAATGACATTAATGTATCTGTAGATATTGGTTCCGATGATATCCTGGGTCTAAGTCTTAAATTTCTAAACATGTACCGGATGTATTTGTATAATATATATATAAGACCGGGGGAATCCTCGCAGGAGTCAATAATTGTCACCTTATTAGGGGATGTTCTTGATACTCTTCATCCTAAAGATCGTGTTATACTTGGAGGTGACTTCAATTGTTGCTATGAGCCATTGCAGGGAGTAAGTATGATTACTGAAGAACAGGACTCGGCAATGGGTATCCCTTTATTGGAGACAGATGAAATGTTGAGACCTTCTGCTTCTGCACTCCAACTGTTCAATTTTACCATTGAGTGGGGACTAAGATCATGCAATGGCAGAAGCCAATTAGACTCCAAATGCTCACATACCTTTTCAAGAGGGTTATGCTCCTCACAGATCGATTACATTATGATAAGTATTGGCTATTGGGACGTTATCCAGGGATTTAAGGTAAATTGTAGCAGGAATAGTAGTGACCACTTCCCTCTGTGATTGGATCTTATGAGGAGCTCATTTATGTTCTATTCCCCCCCCAACTGGCTAGGGCTCCAGATGTGATCCAACCTCAGGTCTCTAATAATAGGAGGGCATTAAAGTGGCCATCTATTCTGGGTAATATCGACCTTTTAACACATGTCTATAACATCTTTGCTGACTTAGTAACACACTATTTAGAAAGGCGCTCGAGTGGCCAAATGATAACTCAAACTCACAAAATTTTGATGGAGGGTATAAAGACCCACTAAACTAAACCTGTTGTTGAAAACACCAAATTGAAAAACAAACTGGGGCACTCCAATTCTTGGTTTGATTTGATCAAAAGCTCTGGGTACAAAAAATATTGTTTTGATTAGGGAAGCGAGGGGTGAATATAATAATGCCCAGAAAGCTGCAGGCAGGAGATGGGATGATGATAACTGGGAGGAATTGCTATTAGCTTCCAAAAGAAATGACCAATTCTTGTTTTTGAAAATTATAGCGAATGGCACTTAGGCAAACATCCCGGCCCAAGATTACAACCTGAATCCCAAGTCCTGGTATACCCATTTCGCCCGCCTTTATGCTGTTCCAATCGAAACAAATGAAGCCCCCTTAGCTACTGTTGATACATCTATGCTACTTAACCAGGCTCCCCCCTCCAATTTAGTATGGCAGAGACATTGAGGGCAATTGCTGCTATAAAACCTTCAAAAGCACCCGGTCCTGACAAGATCCTGGGGGATCTATTTAAGCATGAGTTAGATGTTTGGGCTCCTTACATAAATCTCCTCTGTAATGGTATTGCTACTGGCCAGCCCATCCCTGACTCATGGAAAGGAGCAGAGATCGTCACAATTTACAAGAAAGGTTCTAGGGACGATCATGCAAATTATAGACCTATCAGCCTTTTAGATATACCACAAAAGGTTTACCCAAAACACATTCTAGATAGGCTAAATGACTGGATTATGGATAACAATGTGCTCTCTTCCTGCCAAGCTGGCTTCAGGAAGAAAATAAGCACCATAGACCAAGTTCTGAGGTTAATAATCATCTCATGGAAGTACACAAAGTTGCGTGATGGTCACTTGTATGTAGCCTTCATATATTTGAAGGCAGCATTTGATTCTATTCCTAGAGATCGGCTTTGAGCCAATCTCCTACACCAAGGGGTTCCGAGTAACATTGTATGCCAGTTAGTCAGGTTACACGAGAACACATATGCTAAAGTAAGATGGGGGAAAGCGTGAGAACTAACAGAAGAAATTCCCATAAATAGGGGCGTGCGCCAGGGCTGTGTCCTGGCGCCAACCCTGTTCCTCCTGTACATCAATCATAAGGTTATGGCTCTTAAAAAATGCAACCATGATTCCCCGAAATTGGGCGGCGAACACATCTGCGCGCTAACCTTTGCAGATGATACCATCCCATCCTTCTTTCTCCAAAATCTCTTAAATGCGCTGGGCAGGTATTGTAGTCAAAAGGGGCTGGAAATTAACCCAATAAACACAAAGTACATGACGATCAGACCCCACAAATGTTTTAAAAATAAGATGCAGTTAAATGGAGTCAGCCTGCAGCGTGTTTCAAATTTCGTATATTTGGGGGTGACCATTGACTCTAAACTTTCGTGGAATCCTCAGATTGCGAAATCAAAATCCATCCTTAGTAAAAAAGCAGCTCCAATCGTAAAAAACTCTTTTCAACAACATCAAAGGCAATCACTCCTGCATTATTAGTCTATAAATCTGAGGTCCAATCAGCTGCACTATACGGCTCTGAGCTATGGGGAGTGTAGGGGGGCTCTCTCGCCTCTAATTCTAGGGGAGAATACAATTATGAGGAGATTTACTGCCCTTCCATAAAATACTCCGGTGATCCCTTTGATGTTGAATTTAGGCATTAAGCTGATTGAGCATAGGGCCATATGGATGTCAACGGAAGAGTTACATACATATACGCAGGCACTAACGGAATTGATTGACCTAGATAATTTTGTTACATTCCCATGGCTGATCCACATCCGTAGGTAGTTTCTGAGCCTGGGTTTGACCAGATATTGGGAACACCCGGACTAGCTAACTCCTGACTCAAAACAGGAATGTAAGACCATTTTCTGGAACTTCATTGACCAGAGTGCTGTTCTAAGCCTTAGACATGGTTCACTGATTAGCCAGTTCTTAAGTTTTAAAACAAGCCCCTCCTTTGAACCATTTCTGGATGAGATTGAGCCCCTAGTAGCCAAATTACTCTACCTAAAATTTAGATATGGCACGTTACAAATAAACAAATTTACATATAGGTGGGGTAAAAAGGCTGGTACTGAGTGTTCCCTTGGAAGGGAAAAAGACATTGCCCATGTCTTATTCTTTTTCCTTGAAACTCCAAGGAAAAGGTGGATACGACCATTGGGTAGGAACCTCGGAATTAGACAGTACATCGAAATGTTACGCATCCTGAAAATGGACACCTCTGGATTGGCTGTATTTGGAATAAGCAGATTTCTATTGTCAGCCAACTTCATTAGACTAAAGCGAGGTTTAACATTTTAATAACCAAAAGAATGTGTTAACATATGCTGCTAGGAATTGCTGTTTTATTTAACTGTACTTGTATACTTTCACATTAAATAAGCTATAGTGAAAAGGTTAAAACTATATATTGTGAAACACTGTAAGGCTTTTGCACTTCATATTTTTATACCTCTGTTACTTATTTTTTTCCCTGATGTTGAAGAGTGTCTACCCGAGGAATCGTGAACTTAAAGTGTTACAATCATCAAGAGATTGCATGACTACATAAACGTTTATTCATATGCTGCTAGAATCAATGGAGTAGCACTCTTGTATGTGAATGTTAGGGAATTGTATCTTATTAATTAATATATACCTTGCTACATATTGCATTTTATATATCTCTTTTATTCTATTTATGTATTCTTTTTAATGGAAATGATGTGCTCTTTTTGAATGCTTTGATTATTTTGTGAATCGAATAAAGAAGCTTACCACAAGTATGTGCTTGGCTGAGAAGCCAATGGGACGAAGCTACCATCTGTGGGATTATGACTGAACGCCTCTAAGTCAGAATCCCCCTAAACCATAACAATATTGCTGTGCTGTGGCACCTCGTATGGCCTGGGAGGGAGGGACATGGAGGGGGGGACATGGGCATGCAGGTGGCGGCCTCCACCATGTGCTGGCCAGCACAGAGGCCTCCCCTCCTTCCCTGCACCACCGGATGCAGGGACAGGGGCCACGATCCCTTGTTGGTCAGTTCGGTCACCAGATATCTGGGCCGGGATCATCCCCCTCTATTACTGTTCCTGCACAAGTCGCAGGGAGGCGAGCTGCCCTGGGAAAGGAGCCTCCTGAGCACTGGCCTTAGAGTGCTTGGCCACTCTCACTGATGTTGGGCTGTAGTGAGACTGAGTCCAGGTCATCACAGACCATCTGGTTGCTGTGTAGTCCCGGGCCATCTGGTCACCTGGCTGCATGACTGAATTTCCCAGGGGCTGGGCAACCAGATGGCCTGGTGGGCCGCGCGACCAGATGGCCGTCCGGCTCAGCTAACTTCAACTTTTGTCTTACCTAGGAGGTCTGTAAGCCCCAACTTCATGGGAGCTTAATAGTTGAGGGAAATGGGCTCTCAGGGCTAGCCTGCAGGGAGAGGTTGTGGCCTAGGCATAATCCTCCTTGGCTCCTGTCCCGGCTCCAGGAAAGTGGAAGGCACCCACCCGAGTCAACACCCTGAGCCCCGGGTATGCCGGTGACAGTCACTAACCAGGGCAGGGTGGCTGCTGGCCGGGGAGAAGTCCTTTGCTCCCGGCCCCACTGACTCCGGAGCAAGGACTGGAGACTAGTCTTGCATGAAGGGCCAGCCCTCCGGGGCGCCGAGCTGGAGCAGGAGCCTGGGAGAGCTCAGAGAAGCCCTCAGCAGATGACGCCTGGGCCGGGTCTGGAATTGCTGTGACTGTCAATGTCCTGCGCCGTCCAGGAGGTATGTTCAGCAGACCTCTGTGGTGACTTTGAGTGGCTTGGTAGGAAGCAACCATCCATGGCCCCGTTGAGGGTTTCTGAGCCTTAGAGCAGATAGGACAGGACGGGGTTGGGCAGGGACAGGGATCCAGCAGGCCTAGGCATGCCAGCCCACCAGGGCCCCAGGCTCCCTCCCGGGGAGATGATGCAGCCCCTGCGTGGCCGGGTTCAGAGGGTTTGAAGGGTGCACTGGGTCCCCCCGCTGGGCCTTAGGGTGAACACGCCTGTCTGGGGAACCCTCCTCTAGCTGCCTGACACTTTTCAAAGGGGCCCAGGCAGATTCCCCTGGCTTTGCTGGGCTCAGAAGCACATGTTGTGCCCCAGGCCTGGACTCCAGCAGGTCCAGGGGTGCGGGAGCACCTGTCCTTTTGCCAGCTGAGGGTCCAGGCACCGCTGACAGGAGTCCATCGGGCCCAAAGAGGCTCGCCCCCAGCCTGGCTGGGTTCAGAAGCAGAGACCGGCCCCGGGCCTGAGTTATGGCATGCCCTGGGGTGCGTCCATCTAGCCCATGAAGGCTCCCTCTTTGTGTCTTGGGTCAGCAAACCAGGTACTGGACCCCGGGCCTGGGCTCCGCCAGGCCCTTGGGTGTGGGAGGCCCTGTCCTGCAGCCCCCTACAGGTCAGGGGGTCCATCTGGGCTGGGGAGGCTCCCCGGCCAAGCTGGGTTCAGAAGTAGGGATTGGGCCCAGGCCTGAGCTCCTGCAGGTCCTGGGGTGCCAGAGACCCATCCTGTGGCTCAATGTGGGTGTGGGCACCTGGGATGGGGGCCATGGGGCCTGGGGAGGCTCCACTTGCTAGGCTGGGTTCAGAATCACAGGCTGTGCCCCTAGCCTGGGCTTTGGCAAGACCTCCGGTGCAGGAGCCCCCATCCTGGGGCCAGCCTAGGGTGCGGGTGCATTGGACAGGGGCCCATCGGGCCTGAGGGGATCCCCACCCCCAGCCTGGCAGTAACCGGGCCCAGGGCCTGGGCTATGGTGGGAACTGGGGTGTGGGAGCCTCTGTCCTAAAGCCAGATGAGGGGCCGGGTGATCGGTACGGGGGTGCATCGAGCCCCGGTAGGCTCCTCTGGCCTGAAAGTGTTGAGATGCAGGGACTGGGCCCCTACCTGGGCTCCCGCAGGCCCTGGGGTGTGGGAGCCTCTGTGCTGCAGCCCATCGAGGGACCAGGCAGTTGAGATGAGGGTCCATCGCTGGGTTCGGGAGCTCTGACTGGAGCCCCCTTTATCCTGGCTCCGTCCTTGGGCCTGCTGCATGGCAAAGCACCTGGGACAGGGTGCGGCTGCCCCGGGGAGGCCTGCCCTGTGCGCCAGTGCCTGGGAGCTCTGGCCAGGACCAGGGGCATTGGGGTGGGTGCTCCACTCCCTGGGCACCATGCCCCCAGCCTGCCGCTCCACCATGGGCCCGGGACAGGGGTCCGTCGGTCCAGGGCAAGATTGGTCTTTTTGAGGTCTTCCCGTTATCATGCCGGGGACCGCCATACAATATCTAGTATATGCCGTACCAGAGGGGGTATACAGGTGCTTCCTTATTCCTTTTCATATGTCCATGGATATACATCTCTGCAAGTTTCCAATTTATCATTTGCATCAATTTCCCATATGGTGTTGTTTTTATCAATCTGAATTGACTTGGAGCAAGTGTCGACACCATTTTGGCATATTCTCATTTGGAGTTCAATTCACAATTGTGATGATGAATCAAAATCTCCATACGGTGTTCGTTTTCATTAGTTTGAACTGACCTGGATCAGGTTGCTACGCTGATTCGGCATATATTTATTAAAGCCCTGACGAAGTTCCAACAAGGAACGAAACGCGTTGGCTGTGTGTCGTTCTTGGTAAAAATTACCGAAATAAAGAAAATAATTATTATTGGACTGAAAGAACTTGTGTTGGATTTCAATGAGTGCGCCTTCTGCCTTTTAATGAACAAGCTTGGCCCGTGTGTCAAGGTGCCTACGGGCCCCGGGTCAGAGGTCCATCGGCGGGGACCCATGCAGGTCTATGCCCGAGGGTCAGCTGGCCCTCAGAGCCCCTGGGATGCAGAGTCCCCAAGCCCTCCAAGGGAAGGCAGCCCTTCAAGGGGAGGCCTTTCGGTAAGGTGCAAGGTGGGCAGATTGCCCTCCTTCGTGCGCAGCCATCTGTTCGCACCCAACCTCTCGGCCATCTGGTCATGCCCAATACTTTTCAATGGCACTACCAGATGGCCGGGCTGCCCTGGAAGTCTCGATGAGGGCTTGTCCCCTCTTGCAGGCCCAACCAGGGCTTTAGGAGGGCTGGGAGCATGGGTGCCTTGGATTCCCCCCTGCCACTTGGTGCGCATGGTTTACCAGAAGGGTGGTAGACTTTTTCTAGATTAGAAGTGACAGGGTACACTGGATCTCCTCGTGACCCCGCAGTTCTCAGCCAATGACCAGATGGTCCAGGACCGGGCAACCGCGGCTCCATCCTATGGCTCGTTGCATGGCAAAGTGCCCGGGACTGGGTCCATCAGGCCCGGGAAGGCCTCCCCTGCGCGTCCAGGTCCGAGAGCTCTGGCCGGGCCCAGGGACCCCAGGGTGGGTGCTCCCGCCCAGGGCTCTGTCCCTTGGCCTGACGCTCCACCATGGGCCCAGAACAGGGGTCAATTGGGCCCAGGTAGGCCTTCCACAGCTTGGCTGGGATCAGGAGCCCTGGTGGGGCTCCAGATGCCCCTGCTGAGGCCCACCTTCACATTTAGGGCTCCGTCCGCAGGCCTGCCATGTGGCAGAGCCCCTGGGACAGGGTCCCGTGGGCCCTGGTTGATCTCCCTTGCACATCTGGTGCAGGAAACTTTGGCTGGGTCAAGGGCAGATACTCCACACCCTGAGCAGTGGCCGGGACCCTTGATGGGCCTGGGGAGCCCCAGGCCCCCTTCCCATCCTGGGCTCCATCCTCAGGCCTGCCACGGGCCCAGGGTGGCCTCCCTTGTGTCCCAGTTGCTCAGGCATGGTCAAGGGGTGCAGATGTGGGTGCTCTACTCTGTGGGCTCTGTCCTTCCCGGCTTTTGCTCTGCCACAGGCCCAGGGCGGGGGTCCAATAGGCCTGGGCATGCCTGGAGTAACATTGCCAACAACAATGGACAGTGCAGAACAGTTCTCAGGGCCTAACACTGCTGTTTTGAAGCTAGAATGTGATCTAGTCGAGAGCATTCTCCGCTATGCTGGCTTTGTAGAATATTTGTATTAGAGTGTCATGGTCAACTGTATCAAAGGCAGCTGAGAGATCCAAAAGAAGTAGTACAGCAAACCTGTTCCAGTCAATTGTGTTTTAAAGCCATCCCAGATAGCAATGAGGGCAGATTCTGTGCGTCTTGTTGGACGGAATCCTGTTTGGAAGTCTGAAAGTATTGAATTGTCTGTAAGTTTTCCCAGTGAAGGCCCATCTGTAATCGTTCTGTACTTGTCGGAGTTAAGCGGGTCCAGGGTTTTTTTGGAAAAGGGTTGGCGGTATTGTTTTTTCTTTGTTTTAAATAGGAGTTTAATGTGTCTGCTTTGGTCCTGTAATGATTTGCCAGTTTGTCTGTGAAATCTTGAGTGATGGGATGAGCTCCTTCTAGGCAATTTGGTTTACCAAATTTGGTGGAAATTTTATAGAATTCTTCATTTGCACATTTAGCATTTGAATTCTGTCTTAATAGTATTTTTTTATTGCTGACTTGTATAATCTGTTATATTTCTGTAGGTGAAGTTTGTCTTGATCGATGTTTGTTTTGACCCAGGTGTGTTGCAGCTTTCTAATTTGCTTTTTTATCTCTTTTAGCTCTGTATTTCTCCAAGGTGCCTTGTTTCTTTTGTTCTGTTGTGTTGTTCTTAGTGATATTGGGATATCAAAAGTTTCTTGAAGCCACTCATATAGTTTTTCAACAGAATTTATTGTGCCTAGATCTGTGCTGGATGTTAACTGTGTTTCAAAAGCGCACATGCATGAAAGTTTCATTTTGCGATTACCAAATAGCGAGTTTTTAGAAATCGCTATTTGGGAATTGCAAAATGCAAAGCAACAAAATAGAGAGCAAATAGTGATTCTCTGATTGCAATTCATTAAGATTCGCACACGCAATTAGGGAATCGCTATTTGCAATTGCGACTCAATTTTTTCCTAAGGGCCTCAAGGCCCATAGGTGAGAATGATCTTGCATTACCTAAATTGTGATTACCTAATTGGTATTCACAAATTAGGTAATGCAAAGGCAAGGGTGACCAGGGGCCTAAGGCCCCCATAAGGAGCCCATAAAAAAGGTGCTCATGTAAGGCACACACATGCCTGAGGGGCAAGTGTGGGCCACTTGGAACTTTGAAAAATGCTGTTTTGTGCATTTTTCAAAGTATTCACATGGTTAACATAAACTTGAAGTTGATGTTAATTAGCGTTTCCTAAATGCCCTTTTCAAATTTAGGATAGGCTTCTTGCATGTGCATTAGGGAATCGCAAATTGTGATTCCCTATTTGCATTTGAAATTTAGGGAATCTCAAAAAAATGCAATTACCTAAATTGCGAATAAAAAAACGTTCATGCATTAGGACAGGCTATTATGTGATGTTAAATGCCCTATTTTTGCAAATCGCTCTGTTTGCGATCACAAAATAGCTTGATGCATGTGCCCCTTAGTGTTCAAAATTGAGTTTGTTCCACGGTTGATAGGTGGATGCATTTAAGGTGGTTTTAGGAGTGTTGTTTTATGTTGGATAGCAAGCAAATGGTGGTCTGACCATGTGACTGCAGTAATTGTTTAAAAGATAACTAGTTCTGAATTTGCAAAAATAACATCTAGGATGTGTCCAGCGATGTGTGTGGGTTTTTGGATAATCTGATGTAGGTTCTGTGTATCTAGGCCAGTAATTATGGTTTTTGGATAGGACATATTGAGTTTGTCAAACCAAATGTTTAAGTCACTAAGAATGCATAGGTTGGAGGGTAGTGTTATAAGGTTTGAAACTGTGTCTAGAAGTGTGTCTGGGAATGTTGCATGGCTAGGTGGCCGTCTGTAAACGAGTAGGAAGTTACAGTTGGAAAATGGTGTAGGGTTGCATCTGGTGAAGAGGGCCTCATGAATATGACATTTTCAGTGGGTATTTGTACCGAATAATCATCCCACTCCAACTTAATCAATCTGCAACCCCCAAGAGTCATTATTAAACAAGAGCTTCACAGTTCTTAATATAACAGTGATTGGTAACCAACCTCAGTTCTTAGTTATGAATAGGTGGCTGGTTGTACGAGTACTTTCTCAGGTCTTGTGCATTAATGTGAATAGAATTTGTCGATTTTGTTTGTATTTTTGACTTCATTATTTTTGTACAATTTGTTATAGTTCATCATGTTATATGTTATTTATGTCGAGCACTGATCGATTCAGCAAAGTTCCCTGTTATATGGTCGTGTATATATAGAAAAATATAAAGTTGCGCCTCCATAACATGTTGTATGTTTTGCTACATACTAAAATGTGAATAAATATACCGACCTAGCCATTTAATTTACTAGACCCTAGTTTGAAATAATTTTTTTCTTAAGTAACACAGCTAGATCGCTTTCTTGCATACTCTTTTATAAACTTGGCATTATTTTGTCCAAACCATGTGGTGTCTGACGCTTGTAAACTGGATCACATGACTAGATGTAGCTCACAATTAGTCATTGTGTATTGCTCCCAGACAGTGAAACAAGGTAGAACAGTGGCTAGCAATATAAGCCATCTCTGACTTGATAAGGAGGGGGAGCTGTCACATACCACACTTGACATCGCAAAGAATTTTTGACACTAGTCAAAGCTGGGGCCAGGATAAGGAGGTAGGAAATTCAAATACCTCTGGGGGTGGAATCCTCCAGGACTTTCTTCTTCTTCAAAGTGGGCACCAAGTGTAAACAATGTATCCTCAGACCCAACTCTTCAGTACTCCTCTGGACCTGTGCATACTACAGTAGGACTGATGTGCGGCTTTACTGCCAGAAGGATTACTACATTGTTGTCCTGCTAGTCTGTTGCCCTGCTGCCCTACCTGCTGAGAAGGAAGAATGCACCTGCACCCTTTGTTCCAGGCTGAAGTGAATCCAAGGCTCAGCTGACTGACGTGAGCTACAGGTTCAAAACAAGCTCCAGAGGCTTTGTGCAACTGGCCAGCTTACCTGCTGCCTGGACCTGCCATAGCCCTGCTGGCTTCTGCTGTATTGAGGTCCTGACCCCCAACCAGTGGCCTAACACAGGCCCCTGCAGCCCCCAAGGTGCAGGGGGCCCCCAAGCTTCAGGGGGCCCTCTCGGCACAGGCCTCTGGACGGTGAGCGCATGATTTAGTCCGGAGGAGGCCCTTCCACATACCTTGCAGGAGGGCCCCCTCAAGTTTCGGTATGCCAGTGCCCCCAAGAGGGCATCAGTTGAGCTCTGCTCCTAAGAAAAGAGAAATCCTGAAGATTTGGGCTCTTCACAACGGGTCTGTTTGTGCCCAGATCTTGCTGCCCATGCCACCAGTCACCAATGAGAAGCTCCAGCAACGACACTGGGCCTGCTCTTCGTGCTACATCGACGACCATCAGTGACGCTCCCCCTCATGACCCCCTCTCCACTGTGAGCGGAACTCTTTGCACTGGGTGCACTACCAGATACCAGCGAGTGACACTTTTTGCTTTTAGGCGGTTTACTTACCTTAAATCTTTGAAATTGTATATGTCCAGTTCTACTGGTTGGATTTTTGTCGTTTTAAGGGCAAATGTTTATTAAATGTTGCTCTAATTTTCTAAATTGGTGTGGGATTTTTTAATGTGTTGTGTTTTAACTTCATTTGAAGTGTTGCAAAAGTAATTCACACATTGCCTCAAAATTAAGTCTGACTGCTTTTGTGCCAAGCTAAACACACGGTAATTTGGGGTTGCTTGTGATCTCACCCTAACATACATTGTGGCTGCTCCTTAAATAGGGTTTCATCCCCCTCAACGAGTAACCCAATTTCCAACAAAAGACATGCCTATCTTTTTTTTATTATGGGCTCATGCATTGTGTGACATATTGTTTAAAGGTTCCAATTTTCTGCATGTCAGGTATGTCAGAAGTTACGATTTCTAATAAGAGAGCTACCACCAAACAATGTATCAGCAGTGTGAAAAAATCTAGGTTCTACAATTCACAAAAATGTTTCACTATCAGTTAAGTGAATTGGTGGACCGAATATTTGTTATTCAGTTGTTAACAGGTGAGAAGCCATCGAAACAGTTCCAGGGTCATTCACTCTATCCGACCATTCCCTAAGACCTGGCCTTGTTAGATAGCACACTTTACACAGCTTTGTATTTAAACCCTCATGTGACTAAGAGTCTACCTTTTATTGCAGTACTATACCTCTACTTGTATTTTGTACATTTTGTGTAACCTGCACAAACCTCACTCTTCTTACTAGTAATGTACAGTTCGCTACCTCAATTATTTCTGGCTGCTCGCTAATGTCATTTCTGCTTCATGCAGCTTTTGGTTGCACCGGTACCTTGTATCAGTATATCATTCTTTGATTTGTTTATTGTACATTTTGTAAGCTGCACCTATTTCACTTTTATGCCTGGAATGCAACGACTGATACCTCACATATACCATCATGCAGCTTCTTGGTTGCACCGGTATCCTGTTCTCAGCACATCATTAGTACCATTCTTGTAGTTGTCTATTGTACATTTTTGTAAGCTGCACCTATCTCACCTTTATCCTGGAATTTCTCACTTTTATCCCGGAATGCACCGATTGATACCTCATATATTTACGTAGATTTTTGTACATTGTGTTAACTGTATCGTGTGCTACCTCATATACACTTACACCTTGCACTTTGTAATTCACCGTATATACCATATGCCACTATTGTGTATCAAGTGCACTTGCACCTATTGACACTATGGTTTTAGGGCATGTGAGTCCCCATCCGAAATGGCCAGCTGGACTAGGAGTCTGCAAGACTTGTAGGGCGCCAGGCCAGTAGATATTTGTTGGTGTTGGAAATCGCTATGCATATAGTATATTCTCCGCACCCTGCCCTGAGCACCTCTACTGATACTCTTAAGATGTTGAGGCTGGTTTGCACACCTAGGCTTTGCTAGTCCCAAACGGCACATTAGCTCTGATATCCTCACCTTAACGTCCGGACTATGTGCCCCCTTTATGCCCTTCTATTTCTCTTCTCCACCGCTTTCCCAGTAACACCTTCCTCTTATCCCCCCCACACTCCTTCGCCACTTTTCACCATCATGGCCACCCCCCGAGTTAAGGCTGGAACTAATTGCTACAAAATCATTTATCCTCCTAGCCTGTCTAAAGCCGCAACTAAACGATGGAAACATAACACTATTGAACGTTTCCCAGATTCCCTTTTTGTGGATCAATTTTACAATAGTCGTTTTGGGAGGCCAAAAAATGATTTCATTTTCTTCACTCATGACATCCCCTCCTGGTCCAACAGTTTTTACTATTCCCTCAACGTCACCTCCTCCTCCTCTATCCCCCATGGGAAAAAACTAAAAATTTCCCCCTCTGCTTGCTTCAAAGGTAACCTCACTATCTCACTCTACAACAATGGTACTGTCCTGATCCAAGGCACAGACAACTGCCTCTCGCTCTTTGACTGCCTCTTCCCCTCCTTACTCCCCTCCTCTGCAACCGGATTCCGCCATCACTCTCCTTCCAGCTCCACCCATTACTCCCTTTCTCCTCCGCAGACCCCACCTCACTCCAATTGGCGGCTCCCTCGAGGAGCACAGGTCGGCCCCCTTCCCTCCCCCCCCTTGTGACCTCCCCTCCTATTCCTCCCCCCTCACAGTATATCCCTTCACACATCATTTCAACCTTACCACAAGCCAATACGCTCCTCGTCCCATCTGCACCATCCCGTGTCTCCAATCTCTTCTCCTCCCCCATCTTCCTTCCCATTACCCCCCTTTTTAGCCCACCTCTCCTCCGTCCCTCTCCCCTAGTGTACTTTCCTTATGCTCCCCTCACCCCTTCCATCCCTCCCCCTTACCTCCTCCTCCCCTCGTTATTCACCCCGTCCTCTCCTCAATCCCACCGCATCTCTCTCCTCCCTCCTACTCCGCCAGGAATGCTGCACTACTCCCCTTCCCCGCCCGGTAACCCCCTCCACTTCCCTCCCTCGGGCCCAGCAGAACCACTTCCTCTCTTCAACTCCCCTTTCTCCCAACACCCCTCACTCTCCCTGATGCCCGTTCCCTCGCAGCCACCTCTCCTAGCTGACAGGTCCTCCACAACCACCTCACCTCTTTTCCTCCCAAACCTCCTACATTCTCATGACGCCACACAGGCCTCCCCTCTCATTCTACCCAACTGCCGAGTTCCACACACCTCTCCCCCTAAATTTGTCCTTAATTCCTCTCCCTCTTGCAACACCAACATAGACAACTCTCCCTTAACCTCCGTTTCACTAACTCCCGCTCTCACCCACTACCCTTCCCCACTTATGAACCCCACACCCAAAATTACCTCCTTTCCTGCCACCTCTCCCTGCCTGCCACCACCCACTCCACCCCCCTTGTTTCAATAGAGCCACCCAACCTTCCCCAACCCAACCTTCCGTGCTCTGCCCCATTCTCACTGGAAAACACACTAGGCTCTCTTATCACCTCCATCTCCCAGCTTACAGCTGCCATTTCACTTTTATGCTCTAAGATTGTCACCCCTTATTGCACCGCTACTCCCTCCCAACTTCCCACGAGATGCACCTCGCCCCCTCACCCCAGTACAGCCAAGCTTAACCTATCATCGGGAAACTCTGTTAACTCACTCAAGCCCTTGAGCGCCACCCCTCCTCAACCGACATACCCTAGCAACCCCACTATCTACGCCATTCCGATCATCACCTCTGTCAGAACAAAGCATCCACCTAAACCCCCCCGAGCACCCCCATATAAGTACAATATCCCGATCACCCTTCAGAGCCCTAGTGCCCCGTCACCAAAACAGTCTTGACAGAGCTGCGCTGCATGCTTCACAACTGCAGATCTGCAGTAAAACACAAACTTGAAATCTCCGATACCATCACCCTTCATAATATTGACATGCTCTTCCTCACAGAGACCTGGTTCAAAGATACATCTCACTCTATATTTGATCTCCTATTACCCACAGGCTACTCTTTACTTAGGAATGACAGAACTGACAACACGGGGGGAGGTGTTGCAGTCATCTTTAGAAACCCTCCAACTCAAGGGCTCTCCTAACAGCTCCTCCAAAACCTTTGAATGCCTTTCTCTTGAGCTTCAATTGCAACACCCTTCACCCCTCAGATTCCATGTCATTTACCGCCCGCCTCGTAGTGGCCCTTCATTTATGGATGAACTCACCGACTTCATCAGCGACCAATACTCGCGAAGTGACAATCAGACCTTCGTGGGTGACTTCAATCTCCACTGGGGAGTACCGCAAGACTCCTCTGCGAACTCACTGGCCACTTTCCTATCTACTAACGATCTTATCCAACACTGCACTGAATCAACCCATTCTAAGGGCGCAATCCTGGACCTAGTTATATCTAAAGCAGGCATGCTTTCCACCACTACCCCAATTCATGTAGATTGGTCTGACCACCTCCTCATCCCATTCTCTCTTCAACTTTCACACTCTATAACTCTTGGCCAACCCAAGAGGGCCATCTCATGGTTCCGGGATGCTAAAAATATTGATGTCGGTCCCCTCTGTGAATCAGCTTTGCTATCCCTTCCAAGGCTCGACCCGAACCTAGATGTTGATGAACTCACCTCTCAAAGCCTCACAGTTCTTGCAGCTGAAATTAATAAAGTCGCTCCACTCAAAAGCAAAAGGTTAAGGCCCACTCCCTCAGCACCTTGGTTCAACAAATCCCTTTATGAGGAAAGGAAGCAGCTAAGATCCCTGGAGAAACAATGGAGGCAAGTGCCCTCCTCCGACAATTTGGCCAAGCTTCGCTCAGCAAGATCCAAGTACCACAAGCACATCTTCCTTGGGAAAGCGACACACTTCAAAACCCTCCTTGATTCCGCCAAAAATAGACCCAAAAAACTATTTGATCTCATCAAAATGCCTAACTGCTCTCCCCCAACCTCCAAGGTGGATGATTCTACAAAGAGAGCAGCGGATTTTGCTATTTTCTTTGATGAAAAAGTGAAATCACTTGTGGATCAGGTCGCCCATCCTACCCCTCCAGAGGAGCGCAAATCCTTAGCCATTTGGCAGAGCTTTGACCCTATATCTGAAGATGCCCTTCTCAAGTGCATACGAGAAACGAAGCCATCCAACCATTCTCTTGACCCTATCCCCAGTGCCATTGCCATTGACTTCTATACCCATTCCCTCTCCTATTGGACCACTCTGATCAACCTCTCCCTCTGGCAAGGCTCCCTTCCTGCCTCCTTCAAAACTGGGCAGGTCACCCCTCTTCTGAAAAAACCCACTGCTGATGCGAATGACCTCAACAACTTCCGCCCCATCACTAACCTTCCCTTTCTGGCGAAGATCACAGAAAGATGTGTAGCAAAACAACTCTCCTGTCATATCAAGGACAATGACCTTCTAGACCACTGTCAGTCCGGCTTCATCCAAAACTGCAGCACTGAAACAGCCCTACTGCAAGTGGTTGATGACGCGTTGAGGATACTCGATTCAGGGGGGTCCTGTCTGCTAATTCTCCTTGACCTTTCCGCAGCCTTTGACACTGTCAATCACAATACCCTCCTCAATATTCTTCAACAGAGAATGGGCATGGAGGGCACTGTGCTTAAATGGTTTGCATCCTTCCTTTCTGGCAGATCCCAAATGATCAAAATAGCGAACAGTCTTTCACCTCCTGTGGCGGTAGGTCAAGGTGTTCCCCAAGGCTCGATACTTGCTCCCACACTGTTCAATCTCTATTTAGAACCACTGGGAAAACTCCTAAGTAAATCCGGGATTCACTATCATCTTTATGCTGACGACACTCAACTCTACCTCAATATTGCCTCTACTCACGATCTTTCCATCCTAAGCTCCTCTCTCGACTCCATTCAAAACTGGATGTCAACTCATCAACTGATTCTGAATCCCTCCAAAACTGAATTCCTCCTCTTCTCCTCCTCACTCTCTCCTCCCCCGGTTCAATCATGGATGGATCAGATGAATCTACTAAACAATAAACCCATCATTGTCGACAGCGCCAAATCCCTTGGTGTCATACTAGACAAAAAACTTAATCTAATTCCCCACATCAATTCCATTGCGAAATCAGCTCGATACCAACTGCGCCTTCTTTGGGGAATCCGTCGCTTCTTCGCGGAGCGGGACCTTATAACCCTGGTGCAAGCACTGGTCCTCTCCAGACTCGACTACTGCAATGCTCTTCTTACTGGCCTCCCCAAATCCCACGTGTCCCCACTTAAGTCTGTTTTCCACTCAGCAACTCGTTTCATTTATGGGGCCAAAAGAAGCGATCACATCACACCGATGTTATCTACCCTCCGCTGGCTTCCCTTTGAGGCTAGAGCCATCTACAAGACCGCTTGTATCACCCACAAAGCCCTGCACTCCTCTTCTCCTCTCTACCTGGCGAATAAACTGAAACTCTCTGGAGGCTCTAGACCTTCACGCAATGCGGAGAATCTACTGCTTGAACCTCCCACTTTCAAGAAGGAAAGAACGATGGCCCAATCATTTTCAGGCAACGCAGTGAGAATCTGGAACTCATTGCCGCCTCAGCTCCGGACCACAGCCTCCTCCCAGGCCTTTAAAAGGGAGCTCAAAGCTCTCCTCCTCCAGAGACACCTCCAAAAGTAACTCTCTTCTGTCTGAAGGAAGATCTCCCACTACTGATAATTTCTACTTCTCATGTCCATGGAAGAGCCTTCCCAGTGTGTTCTTGCGGTTAGAGTGTTTGCCTTTTATTGCAGTATTATCCATGTACTTGTGTTTGGTACCCTCTTGCAACTTGCACTCACCACTTTGCCCCTGTAACACACGGTTTGCTTCCTCTCACAGGTTTTTTACCTTTGATACTTACACAAGTGCCACTTTTGCCTACGTAATCGTTTGTTCTTGTGCTTGAGTGTGTAACATATACTGCAGTATTATACCACAAATTATACTCTATTTTCTCTTGTAGCCTGCACACTTGTCACTTTTCCCTCCTGAGCACTTTTTACTACCTCATGTATTTTTGGTAGCCCACATTTTTACTACCTCATGTATTTTGTTTGCTCACAAGTGTCACAATTACCTTGTCTACCTCATGTATTTTTGGTTTCTCACAATTTTTACTACCTCATGTATTCTTGGTTGCTCACAATTATCACTTTACCGTATGTAACATAACGAATGCCTCTGCAATCTGTTGCTCGTGTAACGTTCTCAGTTTGTATCTTTTCTGTTCCTATTGTGAAGCGCTCTGACACCTTCGGGTAAAGTCCGCGCTATATAAAATTGCATAAATAAATAAATAAATAAATAAATAAACAGGGTATTTTACACTCTTTAGTCACCTCCTGTCTCTGCCCCACGCCCGCCCCACTGAACCCGCCACCTACAGTGGGTCTCCATACACTTAACATCACAGTTTTATCTGTTTTTACACCGTGGCTGGACCTTAATTACCTGAGAAGGCCTTGTAAACACCGGTAAATCGACTGCATCATTGCTCGAGCAGCGGTCAGTCAGGTCTGCTGATAATCTCTGCGCGTGCTGGCCCTAATCCACCAGGTCGTGTTACCAAACATAGCTAACCGACATGCACCACTCGGGAGAAAGTCCAGGCCGTCTTATGACCCGGTATTTATAGCACGCCGTTGAAGGAAAAGCATGTTTCATGGACAGGAGACTCCGTCAAATTTGGGAAACGGATGCTTTTCACGCTAAGGAGAAATCGATCTGCTTCAAGGCCTAGCCTAGGTGAAACATTGGAGGGGCATAAAGGTGGGAAGAAAAGCTTTTGTTGCAACTGCGTACGTACAGTTTCAGGTATGTGAGGACGTTTAGTGTTAAAACGTCTGGAACTAAGAGGTCTCTAGTCCCCACACGCACTACAGAACTACTCTTGTAATATACCACAACAAACGACATACATTGCATGCCTTTTTTTCTATGTTTACATACAGCATGACACTGGCTGCCTGTTAAGCATTACTATGTTATTCTAGAACATTCTTTCAGAACACCTGGAACCTCCAGTAAACAGGAATAGCACTGATCTGGGTGTTGTAATGTGCAGTACGAATAGTAACTTCATAAAATATCTATCGTTTGTGTTCTTCTGGTTTTTATATTAATTCATTTATTTACAATGCTGAGCTGTCAATCATTTTTGAGGAATGTTACAGTGACTTTGTTGTGTGTTTGACGGGGAGGGGGGGTTGGGGGGGGGGCACGGGGGCTATCTAGAATGGAATTTTCTGACCATGAAGAAAGTTACGGGGCAGATTTGTGATCCCCTTGCGCTACTTTTGCGTCACTGTTCCCATGTTAAAAATGTCGCAAAAGTGGCGCAAGGGCCTTGTAAAAAAGCCCCTACATTTTTATCAAAAAATAGAACACAATGCTAAGGCTCCGCAGGTTAAAAATAATTTTGCAGGACTCTATAAACAAACAAAATTAAGAATACTTTTTTTTATGTGAATACATTCACTTTGGGGCATTTAAATATAGCCATTGACAAACCTGATAATGCTGAATTTTGTTTTCCAAAAATAAATCATGAAACGTGAGCATCTGAAAGTGAGGAGGGCAGGACGACGCACGTTTGCCGTTGTAACTTTTTAAATCTACATTTGAATCAGGGAATTCAAAGGTATAATGGATGAAACGTTAGTAATATATTTTGTGAGCGCTTGTTTTGTATTTAGTGTTTTGTACTGGAAGCTCTTGCTGCAGTGCAGTAGTTTAAGTAAGGATAGTGGGGGCCTCACACGCAGTTTAGAGCAATCATTAATAACCGTAAACTTCAACCATTTTCAGGGCTTAAGTGGGACAGGCTCTGTCGGATAGGAGACCTGGCAATAAATAAAACCTAACTTTGAAACTGGTCGCGACCAGGCCCTATATTTATGTCCTTAACGCAAAAATTATCAGTTTCTTAGCAATGACCTTTAAAAACCAATGATGCAACATATATTTGCAACATCAGTCCCAGTTTTCATTTCCCATTACTTCATCATGCGTAGTTGCGTACCCTAAGACAATTAGTTTTTTTCCAAAGGTTGTTTCACTAGTTTTTGTTCATGCAATAATATGACTCTTGTTTAGTGCATTCACATGGTGATGAACTGAGAAGCATCCAGGTATCTGGGCAGTCAGTGGCTTAATATTAGCCGCTGGAGCACTCGCAGAGGGGGGAGGGGGGAGCTCCAGTGGGTCCCCTGTCAGCAGCACTGTGCAAGGACGGGAGGCCCTGGTCTGAGAGCTCCTGACTGAATCCGGGGGTGCCAGTCAGGGCCGGACTGGCCATAACGGGCAACGGGCATTCCCCTGGTGCGCCGCACGGGTGGGGGCCGGTTTTGGGCTCCTTGGGGCCATTTTTGTTACAGGGCCCTGTACCAAAATCAGCAGAAACCTGGCCCGGCAAAGAGCTCAGCAGCACCTCCACCCCCCATCCCCCCATGAGTGGGGAGGGGGGGATGGCCGAGCCCTTTGCCAGGGCCGGTTGTGGTTCCCAGTCCGGCCCTGGTGCCAGTGCCCCCTCCATGTACTTTGCAGGATAGGGGATCCCTCACGTTACATTACGCCACTGTCTCTGGGTGAGTTCAGGGTGTGGGTAGGTGCAGGGCTTTAAGTGGGTGGGTCTCACCGGTGCTGACACCGGCAGTTTATTAAAGGGGGCCTCGAAACGGGTCTCTTTCGGGCTCTGTTTTGTGCCCTGGCACAGGCGGTCCGTTTTTCTCCGGACTGACGTGACAGCAGGCACATCGATGTGGGTGTGCTCACACTGCTCACTTCTCCCTAGTGGGAAGTTATTACGACATGACGTCATGCCAGGTGAGAGTTGTAGGGGAAGGGAAATCTTTTAAAAGAGAGTCATTTTCTCTCTGGGTTTCCATTCTCTTTTTTGAAACGCAGGAGCAGCAACATCCTCATGGTGTCACCAGGGCTTTATGTGGAAGCTTTTTCAGCATTATATACAAGCCATCATTGCTGCTTATATATCTTATGGAACTAACAACCATTGACAAAACCAATAGTCCTGGCTTGTTGCATGTATAATGTTACTTGTTGTATCATATATCTGGATGCAATGACAGAAACAGCAACATACCAGTGGGGCAGCACACTATGCTAAGCACATGGATTTCATCCCCCATCATCCAATGTGCCCAGTGGCACCGACAGGATTCCTGCTGACATACTCTTAAGTGCATTCTGACTCCTGCAGCACATGCTGTGCGAGTCATATTTAAGGAAATAGACTTGGCAGAGCGGCGCTTATCCTCAGGCATGGCTGGGCCAAATGGGTCAGATGAACATGTGGTGCCTATTGAGGACCCTGACCCTAGATTGGACAAGGAACTGGAGTTAGTGGAGAAACATAGTATTAGTATCACTGATGTTTCTATCAATCAGTTTGGTTTTAAAAAGGAGCTGGGGACCACTGAACAGTGCCCTAACCTGGAGTTATTGAGTGGGAAATACATTCAAGCCAACACAGGGGCTCTATATATTTGTTTTGCAGATTTAAGTATTGCCTTTGATTTGGTTGACCACACCATTTTCTGCTCATCGTTGATTTTTATTGGTGCACCCAGGCCAATCATAGGTTTCATTTTTTGCCTTTATGAGAACTTATCTAGCAAATTTTAATTTGGGTCCCAGGGTGAATGCTCACCTTCCTTTAAAGTAGGGCAAGGCATTCGACAAGGCTATATGTTATTTTATTTATTTATTTATTTTAAAAGTTTTGTATAGTGCTGGCTAGACCCGGAGGTACCAGAGCGCTTTACATGAGCATCAGATCATAGTTACAGGTTACATCGTTACAAAGGTCACACAGTTCTTAGAGCATGGCAGCATAGTTACTTGTAAGGTCGAGATAAACAATAAGCCCAAATACGTGAGGGGAAAAGAAGGCAAGGTGAGAGATTCAGGGGGGGGGTTGGAGATGGGGAAGTAGACAGATAATGAAGGTGGGAATGAGGAGGGGAGGGGAGGGTGAGAGACACAGCATGGGAAAAAGAGGGGAAGGGTGACGGGGACGCAAACCGGTAGACGAGTCAAGGCAACATCTAAAGTCCAGTAAGCTGTGATCCCAGGGGAAGTGGTATCCCTTCCCTATCTCTATTGCGAGAGGCTCCCTTTACGCAGTGGACTCTCTCAGAGAGGTCTCTGAGACTCCAAGGCCTACATACTGGATCCTTCCCCAAAAAGGGGAGAGGGAGGGCTTTGGCAAAGGGTGCCATACCATACCTCAAGTGTGAGTTGCTCCCTTGGCACAGTGGACTCACTCAGCGGGTTCGCTGAGACTCCAGAGTATAAATATTGGATCTTTCCCCAACAAGGGGAGAAGGAGTGCTTAGTCAAAGGGCACAAAGGACAGGAGGTAGGCAGAGTAGCAGGCAAGGGGAGAGATTCAGGGGAGAGAGGATAGGAGCTAGGGAAGAGACAATAAGGAGAGACAAAAAGAAGTCTGCCTAAAGACCGACTGGGTAGGTGACGACCAACGAGGGAATCCAAGGCCCATCTCCCCTATAGCTAAACCAAGTAGCTCCATCGGGCATCAGACATAATAGTTCAGTCTCAAAACATTGAGCAAGGAGGGAGGGAGAGACATAAATAGAGGGAGGATGCGGTAGGGGAGGATAGGAGAGACGACAGGAAGGGCAACAATGTGGTTCAACAATATACAAGAAGAAGATCAACAAGTAAACATTAAATCAAACAATCAGCAATACAATTAGGGGAGGAGTGAAAGGCAAGAGAAAGTAGTGGGGGGTAGGGAAGGAGAGAGAGTGAAGATAAGGGAAGAGACAACCATAGAGACGAAAGGAAGTCTGCCTAAGGTTCACAGAAAAACAGGGTGGGGACAAAGGGCAAGGGCATGTGAGGGGGGAAGGTTGCATAAGGTGAGGATCGCTAGGTTCAGGATCAAAAGTACCGGGTTATCTATCTGCACAGATTCTGACACAATATTTTTGTTAGACAATATAGGCCTTGACATTTTTGTACTTGAGGCTTTGGCCTCATGAGTATATTATAGCCTTATAGCCCGTCGTAGCGGGCTTTACTGGCTATTAAAGGCCCGCTGAATCGTTTTCGGCTCTGGACTTTAATGAGACAGCAGGATTTTAATTGCCGGTTTCGGCTCGGGACTTTAACGATTCAGCGGGCCTTTAATAGCCCCGGCATTGTCCGACCGTCAATCAAATTCCTCCAAGATGTTCCCTGATGGAAAAGATCAGTGCTACTTTAACTAGTCCATATCTACTGCGCACCAAAGGAACATGAACAGTTTGAGCTTTGTATCCGGTCAGCCCAGCCTCAGATACCATCTGCCAGTCATGGGCGCTCACAAATAGGCATTTTAAAGAGCTCTCATCTTCATAAAGTAGCTTTTATCTTCTGCGTGTGATGTTAATGAAAAAAAGAACAAAAAAGTCTTTTTCGAAAAATGATCATCTAAACCAGGCAAGGGTGTGCTCTTTGGAAGTAATTGACTTTATCTGGCTTTGCTGCTTGCATTTTTGACAGACCGCTTTCTCCAGTCCCATCTTTGAATGTTACACACTGTACAAGCTTTTGGAACGTCTGGCCACGATAGAAAAAGTAGTGCTATTATCCCTTGTGCATTACACACATTATAAAGTATTTTTATTTTTTAAAAATCACTAAAATTACTCCCTACTTGGTACACTCATTATACGTCTTAAGAAGTTTTTATATCTAGAAAAAGGGAATGCTTGCCCAAACAGATGAACTAGGAGGTCGCCTGTAGTACCACCTTAAGCAGCGAATAACAATAACTTTAAAAAAATGAAAACACCAACTTAAGAGCAACTGACTGCATCACTTCCTAGTGCTTCAGTTTCTGGCAGCTAGTCTGTGCCCGCCCGTGCCTGTAAACGGGACAACTCCAACCATTGGTAAGCAGTTGCATACGGTTCTTAATTTTGACACGCATTTGGGACTGTATCACGTCAAAAATATATCATCATAAAGAACATTCTGTTTCTTAACATGAAAAATATATTTTAGAGGGAATATTTATTCGGATCCTGCCAATGATTCTGACATAATTAACACAAGTGGTTTACAAGACCTTAGATTATCTCCAGTGAGGTAAATTTCAAAATCAGTTTGTTTCCTACACTCGTCATTTGTGCGTTCCAGGAATGCTCTCTTGGACAGTACATTCTGGGAAACACCAAGATAGATTTGTAATTCCATACTAATACTATTTTTTGTTTTGCAGTTTACAGTCAGTTTTGTAAAAGAGATAACCATTTTCCCAGAATCAGTGTCTTCTTGAGGTATCATCTCTTCTCAAGCATTGCAGGGAAGTGCACCTGTGGTTTATCAAAGGCTGCACAGCAGTGTATAACTTCTTGCAGTCCTTGCACGCTGATGCTCCCTGTATCACCGGGCATTCCATACCAGTATTGTTATATGTTGACAATGCCATTTTGTTATCCAGGACCCTGGTTGTCTTGCAGAAACTGATGAGTGCCTTTGGGGTGTTTATGTCCTCAAAAAAATGGTGATTAACAAATCTAAAACTTTTAGTATGATTTGCTGAAATAAGCATAAACAATGTAGAACCTTTTTTGTTAATAACACCCTTTTTGCTAAAGTAAACTAATTTTGCTATTTAGGAGTTTTATTCACAGGCAATGGTTTATGGGCACAACACATTTTAAATACTAAAGCCAAAATGAGCAGAGTTTCACAAGGCATTTTTGGATTTTCATGTAAATTAGGTAGTTGACCCATCAGTGAAATCATTGATATTTCCAAGGCTGAAGCGGTGACCACTGCCACACATGGTGCTGGTCTTTGGGGTAATACCTCTAGCACCTCCCTGCAAGTTGAGATAAACAGTTTTTTAAATGGTTGTTATATTCCCCTGCTTCTGCTTCAACCGGGATTGTTCTTCAGGAGGTCGGCCTGCAGTATAATGTGGATATACTTTTGGTAAGACCCTTAATATTATGGTTTTTATAATGGGCAAAAGAGGAAACTAGCTTTATCAGATCAATTATTTTAGACGGTTTAACCCTGGATAACGTTTCACATAGCCCCTGGTTAGCTTATATTAATTCCTTTCTTAGTATGCTGTTTAAATTTTCAATATGGTCAGATCCTGCACATGTGTTATCACTAACTAAAATAACTATTAAAGAAACCTTTTACAGTATAGTTCTGACTGGCTAATGGTTGTTGACAGGTTGAAATCGTCAGTTGCCCTCTATTCATCATTTGACTTAGGCGAGTGCGGTAAAAGTTATTTATCCTGCGTGACAAATATACAGCTTTGCTTTGTCTTGATAATATTGAGATGTGGTATTGTGCATCATTTAGTGGCCTTTCCAAATATGAAGTCTTGTCCTTCAGATACGACCTCTTGCCCATGTAACATTCGAAGCATGCAAAGCATGTTGCATTTTCTGCTATTTTGTAATTTGTATCAGAATTTTAGGTGCTTTTATCTTAAACGTATTTTTTCTGCACCGAATATTAGATCTTATAAAGTTATTTTAGATTGCACTAAATGAATGGTGCGTTATAATGTTGCCTTTTTAATTCTGAAAGCCATTAATATGAGAAAAGGTGTTATGTATAAGTGGGTCTTCGATTGTAAATCGTGTAATGGGTTATGGAGATGATGGATTTTTATATGGTTACCATAATATTTTATATTGTATTTATCATATGTACTTTTATGGATGTTCTAAATTAGCCGAATAAAGTTTTATGAACCAAGCTTACATATTTTGATGACACCTTCTCCTCCCACAGACATTGACAATGTTTAATTTATAGACTCATTAATGCATGATTGAAACGTTTTCAATTCTAATTCTGCACAACAACATTGTTGTTACTCATATATTTGATACTGCTAACAAGCAATATGTCTGGTTTGTTTTATGCATGTGTCAGTCGTATGATACATCTGAATGCAATAACAGAAAACTCAGCAAGGCTCCCTAAGAATGGTTAGTTCTCCATCTGTGTCAAGCATGGGAGTCTAGTTGACATGTTTTAAACCACACCATACCTTAAGGAGGCCAAAACTCTGTGAAAGGATTCCTAATTAGGCTTCTTTGGATATATCCCTTTTACATATACCTAATTTTTTATTCCACTAAATTCACTAATAATTTTAACAGCCCTGACAACAAGTATATAAAGGTTTAATTCCACAAGATATTTCAGTTTCAAGTTTTAGAGCACTGTGTCACAAAATGCCCCTCTCTGAAGGCTCAAAACAAAACATTTTTCATTCCTCCTCCTCTTTTTGCTGTATTCTTTTTGTTGGTTTTAGGACTCTGAGCATTTTATCACTGCTGACTAGTGCTAAAGTACTTTTGTTCGCTCCTCTAAAGATTGTATGATTGCTTTACACCTATTTGGCATAGTTAAATCACTTATAAGCCCCTTCTAAAGTGTATACCATATACCCAGGTCCTATAAATTAAATTCTACTTGTGGGCTTGCAGCACTTAATTTGCCACCCACACAAGTAGCCCAGTAAACATGTCTCACACCTACCCCTGAAGAGCCTAGGCGTGCAGTTTTACTGCCTCCTCGACTTGGCATTTTAAACTCTTAGCAATGCCTTAAACTCCCCTTTTATTACACATAAGTCACCCCCACGGTAGGCACTAGGTACCCCTTAGGGCAGGTACTATGTGTGTAAAATGTAGGACATACTTTCAAGTTTTGCATGTCCTGGTAGTGAAAGAGGCCTACTCCTCTCATAGGTTAACATTGGGAATTCCTTAACACACTTTTAAGCTATAATTCCTGATTAGAAAGGAGTGGCTGTGTCTTGTTATATATCTGTGGAATGGTAACGATAAATCCTCTTTACTGCTAAAGTTGGATTTTACAATACCATTTTAGAAATGCCACTTTTAGAAAGTGGACCTTTCTTTGCTCTTGCAGCTATGTGTGCATGCGGCCTGTCTCCAACACACATCTGGGGTGGATGACAGCTATACTTTTGTGCATTTCCTCTAGACAGCCCAAAAAACAGGAAGGTTAGGTGTGCCTGAGTTCTCATCTGCATTCAGATGGCTCTTCTTGAGCAGGAAGGGAGGGAGGGGCTCCTATAAACCCACAGCTTCTTCCAACAAGACTTACCGAACTTGGTGCAGTCAGTTGTGAATGTACTTCTGCTGAGACTTAAAGTAAGTACAGAACCGCAAGTAACAAACAACTGGTACTGCAACAGCCTATGATAGAAAATAATGGAGGCAAGGATTTAAATAATACCCCATAAAAAATAGTGTTATAATTAATTAATTAATTTTGACATTTTAAATATATATATTGAATTTAATGTTAAAAAACATGGAAATAAAACATATTTTATTATAAACTATTTTAATAACCTAAATAACTGTGACATTATTGTTTTAAATAATTTAAATTAATTTTATGCTTAACTTTTAGTAATTTTAACTACATAATAAATAAACATAAACATTTAACTATAAGTGTTTTTAAATAAAACTGTAAAAATTGTTTTAATGTAATCTAAATATAGTTGATTTAAACATTTAATTCAAAATTAAGTTACCAGTGCTGCAGCATTTTATTTATATTGTTCTACATTTAAAATAAATATTTCCACTGTAACAATTGCTGTTTCACTCAGCGGAGAGTCGAGTACAATGGAAGTAAATAAAGGTCTAACATTTTCAGTATTCCATTTAACACAAGCTTCCTAATTTATTACGAGCCTCTTTTACACATCTTATTAAACTATACTATTCACGCTTGGCAATACAATTAAACAAAACAAAAGAAAATATATAATACATATGTAGTAAAAAAAGTCCATTCTAACATAGAAATAAATCACTGCAAGAAATGAATCACTTATTTACAAAATAAATTCATAAGGACAACTCCATAGCTTTGTCCACAATCCTGTCAAAGCTGTTCCAACTGTGTCCATGAATACAACCAAGGTGATACATCTAAGGAAATGAAACAATTTTTAGAAAAGATTATTGAAAGTGCCAAAAACAGTCAGCTCATATATTTTGCAGTGTCTTTGATCGGCACTTCTTCAGGGTTAAATT
Organism: Lissotriton vulgaris; assembly: GCF_964263255.1. Classification (NCBI taxonomy): domain Eukaryota; kingdom Metazoa; phylum Chordata; class Amphibia; order Caudata; family Salamandridae; genus Lissotriton; species Lissotriton vulgaris. The sequence goes on along the minus strand of NC_141689.1, from coordinate 2,079,551,539 downwards.
GTACTGTGTTGGGAGGTTCCATATAAAGAACATGGGCCACTCCCTTTGCTGTACGTTAAACCCTCAAGAGAAGGTTACCGTGCTATTAGAGCCTCTATTAATGTAGCTCTTTATGTGCTAGAAAAGATCAACCCCTATACTATCAGATTACTCATTGTTTTAGAATCCGCATGTTCCATATCAATAGCAGATGACCTGCTGTCCTGCTGTGTATTAGCAGTTTCAATAAATGGATGGCTCAAAAATTCTCAGTTCTATTTGCCTCACTCGCCCTGGAAAGTGTGGATTTGGGGGTCTTTTGGGGGACCACCCAAAGGTGCAAGGTCACCCTATAGTCCACGGGTCCGGAATACAAACGGAGACCAACACTGGAGCCGGAGAGAAAGGATATTTATTACTAGCTCATGAGAGAAAGCATCAACAACAGACACCACTAGCTGTCTGTGGAGGCAGTCTGCTGAGTGCTTTGGTTCTGTACCTTATACACCCTGTGCGTGCTATGTGAACAATAACAAACACCAATAATTTACAGACAAGCAATGGTCAATTTTGATACATTCAACAGGTGGTGGCTGTTTGGACCCCGCAGGGCATAGGTGAAAAAGGCATGATTAGATGTCAAACAAAGGTTAATCTGATAAGTCCACAGATGGTAGCGTGCAGGGTGTAGGCAAAAAGCATGTTTAAACGACAAGTGGAGTTCTTTCTGATAAGTCCGCAGATGGTGGCTGTTGGACGCCTGCAGGGCGTAGTGTGCAGGGTGAGGTCGATAAACATCTGGGAAACTCCCTGTCCAACTGGTTGAGCATGGGCTGGTCAGTTTGTGGCAGGCTAAAGCACGAACAGGGTGTGAGCATCCGTGCAGGAATGTGGCAGGTCAAAAGTGGGGCTCCAGAGTGTTAATGATACAGAAAGAAGGTCAGTCATGAAGGGTATAGCACAAAATGGTGGAGTGAATGGCATGATACCAGACCTACTTTTCCACAAAAGGTTGGCACATTCCATTGAATGAACCTACCTACTAATACACAGCAGATCATATGATATTGATTAATCATTTAATTAATTAATGATTAATTAATTAATTAATTAATTAATGATTGTGTAATCCCTAGGTTGTTCTCTCTTGCTCTTGTCTCTCGTTTCTGGTTGCGCTGGGACCCCTCGCTGCTGAGGCAGCTATGCGCATTACAAATCCACAAATAAATAAAATGAAATAAATAAATTGGGAAAATGCAGATTCAAGGACAATGAGACATTTGAGAGTATAGAGATTAATATTCATTGTTAGACTGTCCTCCCTCAAGAAGAAATTAAATGTAATCAACAGTACAGGAAATTGCGAGTGTTTAGTTCCCAGGGTCAGAAGCTAAGCAACCAGCTAAACCCAGCTTATAGCAGAGCAATCCTGCAGTACCTTAAGGGCCAGAGAACCCAACAAGGTGGGCAGAATCAATTCTCCTATTAGTCGTCCTCTGCACTCAACACCATAACCCCACTCCGAACCTAACCTTTCCTTTACAGAAGTTCTGCCTTCTGGAATAGAAAGGTCTGACAGCTTACATTCAAAAGTGAGGAAAAATACCTGGCAGTAGGAAATACAGAATATAAAATTGGCTATATTTTTTCATTTCTGAAGAAATGATCACTGCCCAAATTGAACCCTCTCCTCCCTCAAACATCTCGTGGAGAAATGCACTATCCAAACGATTCTGTAGGCCCAAAGTGGCCTGAGATGTTATTAAAACTTCATGTCATTGTTTTTAACCTCCAGTTCCTTAGAGGAAGTTCCTTAGATGGGACAATTTTTTAAATTACTACCCTCTGCCATGTCTTTGAAGTCCTTCACCTGGAAGGCCACATGGTGTCACTCATGCTTCCAAGAAGCATATGGCCATATTCTTGTAACAAACAAGCACATGGATTTGTGGTAGGAGACACGTATTACCATTTGTGTTTTTTTTGTTGCTATCTTTACCACAACCATGATATTCACTAGTGGCATGGTGGCACTACTGTGGTGAGCCAAAATGCATTTTTACCACCCCTGTTTGATATCCTGTGACCCATAAACCTAAAAGTATAGCTAGCACCTCATGTAGGCCCTGATTAGGAGTCAGTCAGAGCTAAATTATTAAATGGAATTACTCTCCTTTTGATTATTACCAGGCCAGGGTTTTGGCAAATGGTTTAACAGGTATTCAAACACTGGACTCAATTTTACCAGACAGTAATTCCACCTGGAAAATCGCATTAGGCTTTGGCTGCAGCCAAGCCTCTTCCCACTTTTTTCTGGCAGATGACAGAACTTAGCTTCTCCTTCCCTACCCTGCCCATACCCCCTCATTCCCCCAACCCACACAGAGGCTGCAGGTTACATGTACCACTTGCTCAGAGTAGGGGGTAAATATATGCATTAAACCCCAGGAAACTGGCAATTCAGTGTGATTTTACAATTGGTAAATCTGGTCCCACGCAGTTATTTCTTATTCCAAAGCGCTTAAGCCATAATTGCATGGAACTGGCAAGAGGTTGCTCTACGCTAACACACATTTTGTGTGCATAGTTTGTACTCTGTCAGTATTGTACCATTTGTAATCCGGGCAAAAGCTGGGAAAACAGACTGGGGTCTTACTGAACCTCCTAGGCTAAAATCAATGGTAACCGCTCAGATTCAAACCTGCTTTAAAGACAGAGAAGTGTGGCTCACTGGTTAGAGGAGGCAGACCTGGAAGCAGAGATCAGCCCGGGACCAGGGTTCGATTCCCGGCTCGGCGGGGTCTTGAGTCCTAAAATGTCCATGGACTCGACAATTCTCGCTCCGGTGCCTACTCGATTCACGGGTTCACACTCTGCGACTCTGGGCAATAGCTTGCTTAATCTCCACAACGGCCCCACGTGGCGGGATGCCTGGCTTTCACCTTGCGGATACCCTGCCGGGGTTATCTCACAGGGGAATACCAGGACGGGTTCCCTAATCAAGCGCTTAGAAACCGCTCGGTGATTTGCGCTATATAAATTCCTGTACATTTACATTTACATTTACAGCCAGAAACTCGTGATGGGTAATTTATATTCTTAGAAACCACCACTTTGTTTCAGGGGCATATTTATGTAGACATCACGCAGCGAAGAAAGTCACTTTGCTGCCATGCGTGACGGGGAAAGGGCAAGAATGCGCCATTTTTAACACAATATGGCGCAATCCTGCCTTTTCCCAGCTTTGATGCACAGTGTACTGCCTAGCGCCAAAACCGGCAATCTTGCACTATGGTATAAGGTTGTCTGCGTTGTCAGCAGGATTGTTTTTGTGCAGGAAGGAACCCCTTCCTGCACAAAAACAATCATCTGAAGCACTTTCCACTTTCTATGTGTGCTGCATTCTGCAATTCTAGAAAGAGAAAAGACTAGGAGAAATAAAGATATTCTTCCTCCTTATGCCTCCCCTTGGAAGGCGCAGCATTTTGGCATATTCCCAGGTCTACCACTAATAGTAAATCTGGGAATGCGTCAAAATCCATGTTTTTTACATGGGAACACCCACACTCCACCCATGGAACGTCTTCCCAGGACAGAGTAACGGAACATAGCATTTGCGCTGTGTTGCATTACCCTGGATTTATCAAGACACTTCACATGGCTTGATAAATCAAATGTTATCGTTGCATCCTGTATACACCCCATTGCATGGTGCAAAAGGTATGCAACCTGTACATAAATATAGCCTTAAGTTACCACACTATTACAGTTGTCAATATATTTAATGCTATAGTATAACATGTGACATGCAACTATGGTAATAATGAGTAAAATGCTCAGGCAATTATCAGGAATGTGAACATGAATTGAATTCCTAAAATTTTAATAAAGATGAAAGGGAGCCTATATTATATATTCTTCTGATCACTAAAAGTGCACCTTTACCCCATACTCAACACCTCTCGTCTTGCTTGCTGAAATGAGGGAACACTGCATGGAGGCAAATGCCTGGGCATGGGGCTCCTTAATCCAGGATACTATTGAGTGTGGAGTTCACAATTACTACAATAGTAATAACTGATAAAATAGCTTCCAGACTTAAATCATTGCATCTGAGCATATTGCATGTTTTCTGTGTCTGCTGTTATGATATCAGACAATACTTGATGCTGTAGAAACAGAGGTGCTCACAATTGGTGAGATGGCTTTTATTTCTAGGACAATGTATCCAGGGAATACGACTGTTACTTTGCTGTTACTTTTCCTCCGTGTGTTTTATATGCCTCTCTCCATGTTTACAGGTATGTCAAGTGCTAGTGAACGTCAGGAGTGTGTACGTTTCTGATTTGCCTGAATGTATGTAATCACCGTACACACCACAGCACATTTGTAAATCACCAATATTGGTTTATGCGCAATTAGTGTAGGGCATTATCCTCACACCTAGGAGAACAGAGATCTGTTAACTGTAAGTCCTTAAGAAAGGCACTAGACCCGTCTCGGGCTTAGGTGGCTGAAACATGTAGACCCCTCTTGATTGAAATGCAGGGGACCATTCATTTATTCCCATTGTTTTTTTTCTAGTTTTTAACCTTGCCCAAATACCCATAGTACGAATTAATTGCACCCAGATATTTGAGGTAATTTTAGATATAACACAGATCCTACCATCAATACCGCTAGTAAGAGCTACCTCCTTCGAAAGGTTGAGCCCACCCAGACACCCTAGATGATCTAGGTGAGGACTCGATGAAGCATGACACTAGATAATTCTAGTGGGTGAAAGTCCTTTTAAAATACTTAGGGTTTCCCAGTTAGGAAAGGAGAATAGAGGCTTCACTCCCCATTGATTATCCCATTAGTTTGTGTGACCGGATGTGGGTTCTGTGAACTTGGTGTGACGCAGATGTGGGTCCTAGGACACTGTGCCACGGGATTCATGCAATATCCAACTGACTAGGCATAACAAAGGCGAAACCGATCTTGGGTTGCTTGTGTTCTGGTTCAGGCAGGACCTGTGTTGGCAGTTTGGACTGCACTGCTCCGATTAGAGCAGGGTCAAGATTGATTTGCCTTTGGCTGTGTCCAAACTAAGGTGGCGTTGTGTGCAAATTAACAATGAACTGGGGTGTGACCTCAAGTAAAGACCAGTGCCTGAGATTATTTCAAGGATTCCATCCATCACTTGGTTTAGAATACAGCATTTATGTAAAATCCATGAAAAAAATGACAGATTTACTACCCATACTCCTGGTGGGATACATGTCCTATACTTGTGCGCACCCTATTTCCTGCCAATGGAAACGACCCCATCACAACCATCTGACCGCCACTGTGTGGCGGTATCACTACTGCAAATAGTGGCAGTTTACCTACAGTAGTAATTTACCACGGTGTCTGCCTGAGCTACCACTGTGATTAAAACTTAGTACAGTGCTTTTAAAATGCTGGGAAACCTCCCAGCATGTTAGCGGGACTAGCTGTGTGAGTCCTAGAACTGTACCCCACTATGGGGGTTCATTTCCAATGCCACATTTGCAGTAATAATTTCATTCAGCCGTGACAATAGTGAGTTTCCCACCAGTGTTTCTTCAGAACAGAAGCTACTTCTATGATGAATGCATCCACTTTTGTGAAATACACATCCACCATCTTGGTGGAAAAACCATATATTTGGTACACTTTCTTCTACACGTGGGGTACATGAATGAATTACAGCACACTGATAGATGAAAATTCCATCACCCTAACTCTTATTTTACCCAAAAATGCTATTCCATAGATTAACTGGACCATATTGACCATCTATGTATCATTTGCTCCTTCTTTGATATTTTCAGGAATGCTTGTGAATCAGGGCATTTCGACGAGCAAATCCCCTAAATGTTGACCAATGGTGAAGACAACTATTGCAGTTGTGCACGTAAAACTTGTGCTTGCAATGCTACATTTTTGCAGTATATTGCAATAAAATATTTTAACAAAAAATGGGTGCATTTCACTTGCAAATTAACACTAAAAGACAGTATGTGATTCAACAAAGTCTGCTGGATATTCACAAGAGAGACTCTATCACTAATACACTGGAAGCTAATAGGTAATGCATCGTTGTGAGAGGTGCTGAATGTGGGCTACAGGGTTGTAAAACAATATGTTTTTCATTGTATAGGGTCCAGAGTAGACTCATAAGGTTGCCAATTTTCTAGTACTTAGGATGTGATTGGTGAATTCCCCTGAGTGTGACCAAATAGAACAAGTCGGTGAATATAATCGAATTTTTAAATCCTAACCTAGTGGCCTAAGTTACATTTCTAATAAAATGCTATGGTTCAGTTTGGTGTGTGACGATGTGTTTCATCATATGCGAACCAGCCCATGAGATCTCTCAACGGTGTGTGATAAAACTCTTCAAAATCTTAGCATTGCATAGATACCAGGTGAATTCAAAATCCATCAGTCAAAGATATTCACGTGACCTTTTAGTTGTTGTCTACAGCCAACTTATGAAAACGCATGAGGATATGTTCAATTAGTGAAGATGCAGTCTTTTTAAACTTTATTTTCCATTTTCACAGTGATATACGAGAAAAACTGCACAATAATTACTCATTGCAATAGTGCAAAGTACATTGTTTAGAGAAATGGACAAGTAGATAACGCACACTGTTGTTCGGGGCAACATACACATTTTGTCACTAAATCAACGATTAGTCAACCTGTCAACGTTCCTTTTTGCGAAGGTTCACGGCCCCCTCCCATATTTTAGAGGTGCTTACTTGCATCAGAAACTCCCCGGAGGTCTAACTCACCCGGCAGGCACTATTCCTGCCAGCTGCTGCGAAAGGCGGGCTGAGCCAATTTCCGGCAAATAAGACTTAAGTGGCCCCTAGATGTCCCATGGCCTGGACTGCAACTGTTGCGTCATGGCAAATAGTTCACTATTCGTATTAAAGTATACCAGACTACTGAGCCTGAAATAGATGATTTAGATGAATATGTAACTTATGGGTTTCCTAAATCCTAATATAAAACAAGGTGGTCCTGCTTTACCAAAACTATTCATTGACAGACTTTCAGGATATTCCAGTTCCCCTAGTTGACACTTATGGTAAACACGGTGTAATTTGGTCCCACAAAACCCCAATTGTGATTCACACTACGTGGATCTCTAGGACTGCAGATGGCCATTCAGTGTGAGACGAGGTGTGAAAAAAGTGTTTTCATATTTTCATGAAAGGTGGAGGGGGGGAGGGGTGAGCACCAACACAGGTTTGACTCTGTGGCATTTACAAATAGTGCCAAAGCGTCCCCCACACTTGTTGACTTCTAAAAGATCCCCTACAGTAAGTGGCCATAAATTGTGGAGCAAATGTTGGGGTCTGCACGATTCCCCTCACATTCTTTTCAGGGATGCACAGGAAGAGCTTTCTTTACACTGAAAAATGTTTCACTGTGAAGGAAAAGGCAACAACTGTACCAAGGCACATTTACTCTAATCCTGTGCCTGGAGATTAGCCCTGAGAGATTTTCGTGGTAAATGTTGCTTGAGTATGTTTGAGGGCTCTGTTAATCTGGGAAATTCAGACATGATAGTAAATCATAAGCCATGTTAACAACTGCCTAGATATCTGCGTGTTTTTAGACATAGCTTCATATAGAAGGAAAATTAAAATACGAATCTTGATGAAATAATGATAATGAAATAAGGATGGTAGGTATCTGAAAGCTAGGGTTTGTGAGTGAAGGTAAATGAAACATTACAAGACAACAGCAGTTAAATCAACAATGAACATTATCAGCCATGACAAGTTGATTGTAAAGACTGTGGGGCAAATTCTCAAGCGCGTGTGATAACCATCGCAAAAGTAATGTAACACAACTTCCAACATCGCAGTCTTACGCATTAAAATTACGCCGTGTCAACCAAGCATTCTCAACCCGGCGGCACCATGCATTCGTCTCCAGATAGCGCGTCAAATGTCCGCGTTAAAATCAAAGCCATACCGCAAAAATGCGAAACACAAATGCAATAAATCTTGCGATGAGGTCAATTGCGGTACAAAAGCAGCGAAAACCAGAGACAGGCCTGCAAATCCCATGCGTCTGGTGGGAAAATGCACTAGAAAAACTACAGAAACAACCTACCAGAAACAATCCAAAGCGTGTAGCAACATGGATGCACCCTGACCGAGTGCAGAGGCCATCGTGAACCTCACAACCCCCACAGACCACCAGCAAGGAACAACGGGGACGAGGACAGCCAAGGAGAAGAGGGAGAGGAAGACGGGGTGCAGTCCGCAGCAAAACCAGATCAGCGTCACAAAACTGACAGAACACCACCATCAACTGACCCACCAGTAGACCACTTGGAATACAGTGGGAGTGGCGAGTAGGCCAATCGAGGAGGCCAAGAGACGCTGGCATGATGTGACAACCTAAACCAGGCACAAATCCGCTGCCAACAGGAAGGCTGCAACGGCGACAGGAGGTGGGAGTCGCCCAATCCATTATTCCTAGCTGGACTACAATAATTAACGCCTCTCTTAGGCGGCAAGGAACGATGCCCGATTCTCTAAAAGCCGGCCAAGTCCACCCCATTCTGAAAAACCCATCACTGGATCCAGCCTCCCCAGACAACTTCAGACCCATCTCCAACATCCCCCTCTTAGCCAAAGTGATGGAGAAATGTGTGCAACAGCAGCTAAGTCAACACATCAACAACTTCCACCTGCTTGATGAGTTCCAATCTGGATTTAGACCAGGGCACAGCACCGAAACCACTATGCTCCACATCATTGATGATGCTCTCTAAGCCCTTGACCAAGGCAAAACCTATCTCCTAATCCTCCTGGACCTATCATCGGCCTTCGACACAGTCAACCATGAAAAGCTACTTGAGCGCCTCAAATTCAGGATGGGTTTGGATGGCACTGTTCTAGAGTGGTTCAGATCCTTCCTCCATAATGGGTCCCAGAGATTCCTTGTCAACGGCAACCTATCAGCAACATCCCCTGTCACGGTTGGAGTCCCTCAAGGATCAACACTTTCCCCCACCCTCTTCAATCTTTATCTGGAACTGCTTACTGAAGTACTACACACTGCTAATATCTCCTATCATATGTACGCTGATGACACTCAGATCTACATCAAAACCTTATCTCTCGAAGAGATCCTCTCCCTGAATGAAGGTTTGAAACTCACTGTCCAATGGCTCGCAACCAAACAACTCAAACTCAATGCAAAGAAAACTGAATTTTTCCTGATCACCCCCGCCTAACACCAACCCTGAGATTCAATCATGGATTAAGGCTATCACAGCCCTGAATTGCCCACCAACCACCGTGGATTCTGCCAAATCACTGGCAATCACCCTCAACAGCAATCTGAACATGCAGGACTACATCAATTCAATGGCCAAATCAGCCAGATTCCACTTGAGCTATCTTAGGAAACTGAAACCCTTCCTCAATACTCTAAACCTAAGAATGGCAATCCAAGCACCTGTCATCTCTAGACTGGAATACGGCTGCTCTACTCTCTCGGGTCTACCCAAGATCTCCCTGGCTCCTCTAAAAACATGCCTGAATGCGGCCGCAAGACTACTCACAGGCACGAGGAAATACTAACACATTTCCCCACACTTGAAAGCTCTCAACTGGCTTTCCCTTGAGGCAAGAATACAGCTCAAAGTAGCATGCATCACGCACAAGATCTTATATTCTAACTCCCCTGCATATCTGAGTATCTGAGGCAGAAACTTGTGATTTCCGGAGGAATCAGAAACTCACGATCTGCCAGAGACCTCCTGGTCCAACCTGCACGCTTTTGGAAAAATAAAACCTACAACCAAGCTTTCTCTGGGGCTGCCCCAAGAATATGGAACTCTCTCCCACCAGAGATCAGAAGAATACCCTCTCTGACTCGCTTCAAGAAGGATGCCAAATCATTGCTCATGAGCAAATATCTCGTTTAAACTTTGCCTCCACCACCACCACAGCCTTGATCTATAGCCATCTATTGCCTCCCTTCAGTTTAGCTAGCTCACCCCATCAGAAGCTTGGGGCCTTGCCGCCAACATTGGTTAACGTAATCTGTAAATATGTTATCTCATCTTGATTATTTGGATATTTATTCTGTAAAAACGTGCCCTTTCTCCCTTATGTACCCTGCACCCTGTCCTCCTTCTTTCGATCTGTAACTGGAGGATGCTATACCTACTCTGTACATGACTATGTTTTCCTGTAAAGCGCTCTATAAAAACACATAATAAATAAATGAATGAATAAATAAATAAATTAAAACAATAGTCAATATCGATGCCAGGCCAAAAACTATTGTCAATGATGTAATTCTATAAAACTATCTTGAAGATTCATGAGTTGTGATTTAAATGCAGCGAAGAACTCGTGAATACAAATCCACAAGATCAATATTATGCCAGTTCTAAAGTGCTGGTTTTTTCAAGTGCATGAGAGCTGCTTCAATTTTTCCCAGGTACTGCAGTCAATGAGATGGAAAACAAGCAAGGAGTCCAATGCTAGGGCTGGAGTGCTAATCATAAGACTGAATTAGTATGGTTTCTGGATAACTTAGATGAAAGGCTCTATGAGAATAATCCTACTTCCAAAGAGGCCATAAAGACTGTGCATACATGGATTAGAACATTTTAGCCCATGGACACATGGTTTAGATACAACAAGATCCCTAAAGTGCATATGCAAAATGTGGTGAGGAATATATTTTGTTGAGTACAGAACGTCTTCACCATAGCCTTCAAAACCTTTCTTAATCTAATTCTCCATGCCCAGAGAAGAAACCTAGAGATGACAAAACCAATGTGTTCCTTTGTATCACATCTGAGGAGCCTGTATGCCTCCCAGTAACATGCTATGCCCATAACATTACACACTGGCTTTCCCCAGTGCTGGGAAGCCCTTGGCCAGCCATGCGCTTTATAAATCTCATAAACATAAACATAACCATAAACTGGCACAATCCACCTTTTTCCAGACAGAGCATATTCTGGACAGAAGAAAAGGACGTGCTCGACTGACTTTTGTGACATTGACGTAAGAGACTTGTCCCACTTGCCTTTAAATGACCTTAGGGGTTGCCTAACAATTCTGAATTTAATGTACAAGCTTTCAGCATGACAAAGCCTAATCAGGTATGGTTGGAAGGAGGGGATACATTTGATTTGTAGGAAGTTTTTGGAGATGCACCTCGCTGTTTGATCATTACATATTCTAGGTAATATGAATTCCCAAAAGGCGTCCTTCAGCTTGATAGCTGTGTTTTTACACATTTCTATTGGGGAGTACCACACGTCCTCCCTCTTGATAATATAAAATAAGTATTTTATCTTTTTAAGCCACAGAATTTGTACACTTTTGTTTAGGATAATTAGTTCTGCTAGAGCATCTCTATAAACCACCTATTCCGATGTAGTCCAGAGGTGTACAAAGTAAGTCAAAGGTTTCAAAAGTGCCAGAGTCTTCCTTATCAATTGCCAAGTTGATGCATAAAGGTATCAAGGGTGTGCTCAAGTGCAAGCAAAGCAGTGACCAAACAAATTTATTTTCAGTTTGAACTAGAAGAGACCTAATAGCACAACCCTGTTCTCTGTTCCATATATAGCCCCTGCAGGGGCAGTGGCCCTACAGACGTCGAGGGCCAGGGAGATAGATGTGGTCTTGTGTTTTCATGCCACAGCAGCTGCTCTTTGATGTAACATGGCTCTACTTTTTTCTATCTGAGAGACCCAAGACAAGTTATCAGCCAATCTAACATTCAGATAGAACGGTTTTCACTTTTTTCAGATGCACCCCCTGCACCATCTTGCCTCTAAAGGAATGATGGGGATTCAATGCCATAAATTTAGATTTTGTAAAATGTATCTCAAATGCCCTAGTTCTATAGAAGGAGGAAAAACTATCCAATAAGGATTGAAGACTAATCAGAGTATTAATAAGGAGAAGTGTGTGGTCAGCAAACATGAGAATTTGAGCACTTCTATCTGCAGGTTTTAGTGCATCATGTTTGCAGTCTCTCAGTAATTTATAGGGTAAACAATGTGGGAGCAAGTGCACATCTTTGTCCTATGCCCTGGTTTAAAGGTATCCTGGGCACGAGCTCCTCCTCCATGTTCCACTTAACCTGTGCAATGGTCTCCTGATGCAGGAACCTCAGAATTCTTAAAAGGTCCCTGAGGATACCGTTATTCTCCAGGACTCACCATAGGCTGTCCCTGGGGACTAGGCCAAATGCTGCCCTCAGTTCATGAAGGCCACATATAAGTGGTCCTGCTTCAAGACAATGTATTTTCAACAAATTGTCCTGAAGCAGAACACCTGGTCCACAGTACTAACCCTAAACCTAAATCCTTCTTGGCTGTCTGTTAGAATATTGTGATCAGTTATTCACTGGAGAAGTAAGGACAGTACCTGTCTACAAAAGATCTTCTGGCTATTATCAAGCAGGCTCATTGGACTGTAGTTGGAGGGGACATCCCAACTTTCTTTTTTGAAGATGGGATCTGTGGTTCTGTGGTTTACGAACTGGGTTCGATGGTTCTGAACCCGTTCGATAAAGATCGTCGGAAATAGACGATTTTGGTGTCAGCAGACCGCAAATGGCGAGTGTAGCGTGTCTGAGTGTTTTCGTATGAATCGATATAGGAGAACACTCTGTATTCGAGGATTTAGTTTGAACCTTCGGGTTCCATTTTGTATACGGCAGCCATTTTGTGTGGTTGCCCTAACATAGGCCCGATGACTGTGGCCGAGCGAGTCCTTGAGACACGTACCCCTTAGCTGACTTCTGGGTGACCTGGCCGAACTGACTCCTTGCCCGAGGCTGATCTCGCTGAGCCAGTTCCTTGTTCAGCAGCTGGCCTGATAAAGATCAAAGAGCAGGACATGCCCAAATTTATGGTACACTGCTCCCACCTTTCTATCTCCTCCCCAATCTGCTTCGCCTTTCCTTTACGACATAATCATTGATTTGGGTTGAAGGCTTTATGATGGGTTTGTCCGGCCTGATCGAACAGGAAACCGGGAATGTGCGTAGTCATTTCTGGTGGGCTGGACAACGGAAAATGGGATTGTCTTTGACTGTCGTCATTCGCTACTTTTGAAATGTTACACTGTCATTGGTCAGTTTTTGATGCACCGAATGTAAATTGAAATGTTGCCTGAGGCTTGATTTTTGGCATAAAAGACCATGCTCCGCTTATCGAATTTGTGCAGTCTCTGATGAACTACCCGTGTGTACTTCGTAGATCTCTGTTCCTGGTTGCAGCCAATAAACTTTGGTCTTTGACGTCATCAAGAAGTATCCCGTGTCTCTGTTTGCCAAGACAGGGGAACTCGAAGGTATCAGGCGTTCTCCCTGACGCCGCTGGGTTCTAAAACTCGGTCCTTCAGAACAGTGGTGGCACTTCGCCAGGATGACAGGATGCCCTCCCCTCTCAAAATGGCATTACCCAAGGTGTTTAGTTAGGGTACCCAGATGTCAGGTTGGGATATAAAAAGGTAACCTAGGATGCCATCAGGGCCTGGTGCTTCCACAAATAGGTGATACATTTAGGACAATGTAGTAGTGTTCTCTACAACTGAGTCCGTTTGACATTTCATCTGTTGTAAGTGGTAGCAACAGTGTATGATGGAGTGTTGCCTGGCGACATAAGTTCGTAAAAGGTCTGACTTGCAATTGGTCACTAAGCTCATTGTGTTTGCGATTCATTCTAGGGACTACCTCCATGTCAATAATGTAAGATCCGAGTTTAATATCCCCAAAAATATAATCAATATTGCTTCTATACAGGCCTCTGTAAAAGGTTGGCCGTGGAGGAAAATCAGCAGAGGTATAACCATTCAGTGGCCTCAGCCCATGTGAGCCCATCAGGTCAGTGATTTATTCTGCAACATTGTGTAGCCTGTGGGCTATGTCCACAGCAGCATAAGTCACCTCCCTGAGTACATATGCTTCTTCAGTCGTGGCTGGAGATTAAACCACGGCCTGCACTTGTTTATTACAGCCACCTGCAATTATTTTAGGCCAATTATGCAACTGATAGATCAGAGAACTGGTCAACAGTTGCTGATTGTAGATGTGCAGGGAGAGTCCGTATATAAATATTAAAAATGTCTATGTGCTTGGCCTCTACGGGGGAGCATGTAGAGATAGCTGTACCCAACATGTCTCTACTATCAGTCAAGATTCTTTTAACTTTTATGGGTGGATCCATCTATGTCCTGGTCAGCAAGCCCCCAGAGGCTATGCCTGATGTTTCACCTGTCCCGTCCCGGGTGTGTGGTTCGCACGGCTAACTGGAGAAACGCATCCTCATATAGCGAACAGGAGGCGCTACTCCCACACTTACTAATCCCCACTGGGAGCCTCTGGGGTAACGGGTATTCTTCCCGTCGCCTCCATCTACCCCGGCATCTCCGCCCTCGACCCCTCTGACGCCGACAGTCCTAGAAAGCCCACGCAGAGCCCTGTACTGTCCATTAAATAGCACTACCTATCCACTCCCTAAAATGCGGACACTGAACCTGAACTTACCCCGTGGACTTTCAACTTTCTGAAATCTTTCAGACTTATTATGCTAAACTCTCCTTTGAATTTGACCTCCTAGCGAACAGGGGATTACAGCTCGCCCCCCACCCCTTCATTAAGAGAACATCATTTCATCTGTGGCCCCCGTTTCCCTCCACTTCACCTCTGCCCTGATGAAGGTGTAGCCCGGCCCGGGCTATACACCGAAACGCGCGTCGGCGTTTGTTCCACCCCTGGAACCCACTAAAAAAATCTGTTTGGGACTCTATGCCATCTGTCCCATATCCATCTATGGCAACTGTGTGAAGCAAAGTGTGAATGACTGTGAATGACTGTGTGTGTTGGTGATATGAATTGTGGGAATATGGGCTTTGTTTAGGAAATACCCTCCTACCTAACGTTTTATTGTATATTTATATTTGTTATCGTTGAACATGTTTGTCTGTACCTATGAAATACTAAATGAAAATAAAAAAATGAACCGCAATAATTTATAATAAACTGTTTTGATAAAATATATGTTGTGATGCATTTATGAGATATCCGTGTAGGGTTCAGAGTGATATGTAATCCTTCGGACCTATTATGGGCCAACCGCTTAAATCTCTGGGCAGGTTCCTTTCCTGTTTTGATAGCTATGCCTAATGTTGATAGTCTAGCATTAGAGGAGAAGGAAAAGTATCCTGACTTAAATACAGGCACTTCTGCCCACATCTCCTGGAGTAGCACGATGTTGTGCTGGTCTGTAAAACAGCCCCATTTGGGGTTATTTAACTTAGCTCCTACCCCTGGTACATTTCATGATAACAGTTTTATTGTGTTATCTGGCCAAGAATTTGGCCCATTGACGTAACTAGTTGGATAAGTTATCTTAGTCACTTCTGCCTCAGACAGTTGTGGGCCAACCAGGAGTAGATCCACCTTGCCCCTTTTATTATAGACTTCGTCCCTTCGGGCAGTTAGAGGTTACAGGGTTTGATTGCTGTACCAGTGGTTTGGTGCCCTCGCCCCCTGTCTACTGGATAGTCAATTGACTTCTGAAAGGTTAGCTGAAGGAACAGGTAGATCCAGTACTGGCAGGGGGTGGGTATGTATTTTAGGGCTATTACTGGTAATCCTGTCAGATATAGGCTGTGGAAATTTATCTCCAGCATTATTTGCAACCCTTTTTCAGGCCTAAACCTGTGCTCCAATGATATGAGACCTTCAACAAGCTCATTACTTACAAGCCGGAGCCTTATGTGATAAAGAGTAGTGTTTATCAGTGAAGCGGGAAACCCCCTGTGTATCCTCCCTGATGATTGGCTTACAACCTCCAACTATTCTAAGCTAGTGAGTGGTTCTGTTGCTCAATGATTCCGGTGATTCTCATATGCCCAACGCTAGTTGACGATAAAGATGTTATGATGTTGAGTGCTATCCCCTATGGGCCTGGTACTTGATTTTAGGCTTGCATTTGATGTTGGCGTTTTCATGGGTATAGATCCCAAGGGTCTTTCATGCCATGTGCAGTTGGATGGAGTTCCCTTAAGCCCTTGCATTTGCTCTCGAGATGCAAACTAAGCCTGGGTGGGGCACATGAATGTCCCTGCCTGTTCGACAATAGGCAGGCACATTTAAATTGTGGTTCCGTGGTGATAGTTGTGGATATGTTCAGCTCTCGATTTCTCTGTGGTTATGTTTCGCGCCAGGATACTCTTGAGTAATTGTGCGCACAATAAATATCCTTATAACATAACATAACATAACATAACATAACATAACATATGTCCTGTTAAAGGATGTGATTCCATTAGGTTTCTTAAGCTAGGGCATGATGAGTCATCCTTCCTCTTCCTTTGATGTGAGTTATAATTCAAGTTAGAAAGCAGCATTGTCAGATTATCTATTTTATCATTTTAAAGCTTTGGACAATATACCAATGCAATCTCCTAAACTGTCTATCTCATTTGGTGCTGTTAACTGTGAATTTGTGTTCTCACTATTTGGTTCAGAAACATTTTATTTTATTTTATTTTTCTACTTTTATTTATAACGTTTTTAGACGTAGACAGTCATATATAATCTCACAGTACATCATAAGTAACAGTAGGCTGTGATAACATATCCATTCTTGCTTCTTACATAATTTGAAGGTATCGTATCCCATCTGTCTTGCTTATATGTGACATCAATATTTCTCTTTATACAATACTTTCATGCTATACACGTTGGCAGGGATACATAAATAGATACAGAGTATGACATTCCATACCACAAGGTGCCCAGCACGACAGCCCAGAATGCATCAGCAGTAGTAAAATTAGCGCTGTAAACCATCCATGTGAACGCCTGGCAGCAGCAGTGTCCAAACCATTGGTCCCACAGCAAAAGTCTAAACCGAAACCTTCCCCCCATCCAAACACTGGGACAACATCCTGTGAGGGTGCATCAGATCCCCCATCTGCACTTCGGACACGATATATTTGCAACGGGCCCCAGATATCTTTGGGTCTGGAGGCCAGCGGTTGTGTCTCGGCATAAACAGCAGTCTGCTCTTGACAATATATAACATCACTTAGCCATTCCTTAAACTTCGGAGCCCTTTCCATACCCCAACGACAAACCAGCCGTCGTTTGGCCAGCAACAATGTAGTATCTAAAAACTTTCTGCAGTGTTTGGGTATTTGCGCAGTATATCCAAACAGCATGATCAGTGGGTCCTTGTCCAGTGTGGTGTACAGCATGTTCTCAAGGGCCACATGCACCTGCGTCCAGTACTCCCATACCCCCGGACACTCCCACGCTAAGTGCAAGAATCCCGCTCCAGCGCTTCGACACCTGTCACACCTGTCATTTTCTGACAACTGAAATCTATATTTCTTAGCGGGGGTGTAATAAAGACGTTGTAAAAACTTGTAGTGGATAACTTTAAATCTACAACTAGCTGAGATATGTTCAGTGACCCGACAACAATATGTCCATTGGCTGTATGATATTTCCTTTCCCAAATCTTCGCTCCAGTGCATACGGGCTGACCCCTCCATCCCCTGTCGGTGTGCCCTGATACATCTGTATATACCTGACACTAGATGCTTCCCATCTGTGGAGCTAAGCATAAAATGTAATAGAGCCAGAATTTCCGGTTCCCGAGGGAAGTCAGGTAAGACCACCCTCATCCCTTTCCTCAGTTGCACGTATAAAAAAGCCTCCAATAGTGTGGGGCGCACATTCTGGAAAAAAAGGTCCATGGATCGAAACATTCCCCCTTGGAATAGGTCACCCCATGTAGCGATATTAAGTCTCCCGCACATTGACAGAAAACCTGTTTCCTGCAATAGTACCAGCTTTGGGTGATAGGAGAGAGGGAGCCGCGGAGAATATAAGTGCATAAACTTCAGGAGATTTGCCACGCACCACCATGCATCCACCGTGCATGTTACTGTTGTGGGCAGTGTCTCTGGGGCACAAGCAGGGCCATGTATGAGACCACTTAGAGGAAGGGGGCGCGCCAGCCAGTCCTCTGTTGCTAGCTGGGGAATGTACAGCGTAGGCAACATCCAGTGATATGCATAATGAGCCTGCGCGCTAATATAATAGACCTCAAAGTCGAGAATATCAAACCCATCCTTATCATAGGGTTGCGTGATGATCGACCATTTAAGTCGTGGCTGTTTACCACCCCACACACTCGTCGAATCAGTTCCGTCCATAGGGTTTTAAAAAAGAAAGCACCAGGGTAATAGGGAATATTAAGAAATAGATATAGAAATTGGGGGAGGATAATCATTTTAATGAGCGAGGCTCTACCTGCCATAGACAATGGCAGAGAGATCCAGCATGTGATGTTAGCTGTCAGTCTAGTGATCGCTGTGCCATAGTTTAATCTGAGCGTTTCCTCCCTGTCCCTAGACACTTTTATACCTAGGTACCGAAGATCAGAGTGACACCATTCGAGAGGGAAATCCAGTGGAAAGTCAGGGACCGCAGGCGTAAGCGGGAAAAATAGTGATTTTCCCCAATTTATATTGATACCCGAAAGCCTTCCAAACACCAGGAATTCCCGCAATAGGGGGTTAAGGTTTCTCTGTGGATCTCTAATATATAACGTGACGTCGTCAGCGTGTAACAAGTTCAGAATTTGATGCTGATAACACCGAAACGCTCTATCCCAATGAAGCTGACGCAACCTAGACGCCAATGGCTCAATCACTATAGCGAAAAGGAGCGGGGTAAGCGGGCATCCCTACCGGGTGCACCGCGATATGGAAAGAGATGAGGACAAATGACCCTTTATTAACACCCTGGCAGTAGGTTGATGATACAACAGTTGCACCCAAGAAATAAACACCTTAGGAAACCCCATTCTCTGCCGGACTGCAAACAAGTATCTCCATTCAACGGAGTCAAATGCCTTCAAGGCATCAAGAAACACAGCAGCGGATCGGTACCTCTCACATTACATAACTGCATGCGAGACTATGGGATCCCGGCCCCTGAATGCTTCCGCCACATCCAGCTCCTCCACTGGGCGACCTCAGCGGGAGTGGGAGATGCCGCTACGAGACCACTTTCACCATTTGAGGCCTTTATACTACGCACCTCCACTATGAAGGGGACGATTTCCTTCTTGTACGGGCTGCTGCTTTCCACCGCGGTATCTCCCCATCCCCGCTACTGGGCCGAGACATTACCGACGAAGAATGGAAAGGTCTCTAGCGAGATATCGCGGCGCACAACCATTCGGTAGATCTCAGAGAGGCTCACCTAAAAACCATGCTAGATTGGTACCTCTAACCATCCAAGCTACATCGAATATTTCCAGCCTCCTCGGACAGGTGTTGGAGGGGCTGTGGTCTGCTGGGGGACTTCCGCCACATTTGGTGGGACTGCCCGATCATCCGCCCGTTCTGGGCTGAAATTCTGTCCCACATCAAGGACATCCTAGGTTATCCGATCCCGGAATCGATGGCTCATGTCCTATTGGGGCTCCGCGACCTGATGTTAGAATATCAAACAAAAGTGGATAAACATATCCTGTGGCTCTGCCTTGGAGCCGCCAAACTCACGCTAGCTGCAGCATGGAAGAAACCGAATGCCCCAGCTGTATCACTATGGCACGCGAGACTATGGAGACTACTGAGCATGGAGAGAATGACGGACATCTTCCTGGGCAACTTTAAGAATTTCCTGTTCCGATGGGGTCCCCTAGTCCGCTTCTTATCACATGGCCTGCCCTCTGAGGTCTGCCCATCCACGTTTCGCGCTCTTCACCTTTTCCAAATTTGATCAGATTGTATGACTGAGGGGTTTAAAATGATTGTGTGTGTTGTTGCCACCACCGGGGGGGAGGGGTGGGGAGTGGGGGGGACTCAGTTGGGTATGTTAGTTTGTTACTTGTTGCGGCACCGCATAGCCTGTGGAGGTTGACAGATTTTTGAGCCTTATGCAGCACCATTTCCCCATGTGGGCTTCGCCACCCCTCTCTGCAAGACTATTACCGGTCGGCTGCCTGAGAAGGGGTTTGAGCTTGTTTTCCTTTCTGCTCTTTGACATGCACTGACTCTGAGAGCTGAACTTTATTGACACACTATGCTGCCTCCCTTTGCCTCCTTTTTAAGCCAACTACAGCACCCCCTATGTGGGGAATATTGCGGGACTGTCGCTTGTATAATTTCTTTGCTTTCCTATCTTCTTTTTTCTGAAAAATACTAAATAAAATTTTTTTTAAAAAAAGAAACACAGCAACAACCGGGAACTCTGGCGACACGGTCTGTATTAAAGAGAACAGGGTACGTAAATTATGATTAGTGGCCCTACCAGTGACAAAACCAGATTGATCAGGGAGTATGATCTTGTCCATCAGGAGAGACAAACGAGTGGCCAACATCTTGGCTAATATTTTTGTGTCACAATTAATAAGCGACAATGGTCGGAAGGAGTCACAGGCCCTGGGGGTTTTACCAGGTTTCAGTAGAGATGTGATGACCACCTCACGCATTGATGGATGGAGTATCCCCACCTCAAGGGACTCCTCGAATACTTCCGTAACACTGGTGCCATGACGTCAATATAACATTATAGAACTCGGGAGGCAAGCTATCAAGGCCTGGTGCCTTTCCATTCTTCGGCGACATAATAGCCTCCCTGATCTCATCAATCTCTAGTGGAGCACTGAGGAATTCTCTGTGTAAGTCACTAAGCCAACATAGTGCAACATCCCCCATAAAATCGTTGAGGTTTATCTCACCAAGATTTTATGTGGTATACAATTTAGCATAATGCGAAGTGAAAATGTCCATGATACCTGTGGTGTCTTGACAACTCCCATCCTCTGGTCTGTCTATTTCTAATATACTAGTGTTAAACCGTGGACAACCTGTAATCTCAGATAGAGGCTTCCCCGGCCGTTCCCCCTTCCCATATCTCCGCGCCACCCAGTACCGCCCCCGAAATTTACTTTCTCTTGCAGCTTCCTCTTCATACTCAGACAGTTTGGCCCTAAAGTCTTTTTGTGCTTGCCCTGGATCCCCACTGAACATCAGCACCTCTAACCTCCGCAGTTCTCGCTCCAAGGTCCTCAATGTACGCTGTATGTCTCTCAGTACTCCAAAGCTTTTGGAAATACAGTAGCCTCGTACCGTAACTTTAAAAGCCTCCCATATTACCTCCACACTTTCCACTGAGCCCTTGTTTTGTGAAAAACAATCTGTTATCTCCTCCCCAAGTTCAGCTTTAAAAACTGTGTCCAGCAAAGCATTCGGCTGCATTCCCCATGTCGGCCTAGGTCTATAATATCCAGGTATACTAAGTGTGATTTTAACAGGGAAATGGTCCGAATATGTCCTGGCAAGATGTATAGCCCAATAGAGGCCTATACTCAACCCCCTGGAAATCAGGCAATAGTCTAGTCGCGCCCAAGTACCAGTGTGCGGTGTAAAATGAGTCCCCTCCTTTCGCAGAGGGTGTAGTCGCCTCCAGCTATCTACCAAACTCCCCTCCTCCACTATGACTGCCAACACTTCACAAGATTTGTTATGATAATGTGCTGCACCATCAGCTCTATCCTGGGTAGGGATCAAGGCAACATTAAAATCACCCCCCCCCCCATATGATGTGCATAGACCCTATATCCACTATTTTACGCCACAATGACCTGAAGAATTCTGGTGTGTCCACATTAGTGGCATAGCAATTCTAAATTGTTAAAGAATCCCTCCCCATCCTCCCCTACACAATAACATATCTCCCCTGTGGGTCCAATGTTACGCCAGCAAGTGCAAAGGGGACATTTTTTTTAACCAATATGGCAGTGCCTCTAGCATAAGAGGAGTAAGAAGAAAATGCCCAGAAACACGCCCATCTGCTGACAAAGGTATTGTGGGTGTATATGTGTCTCTTGCAGCAGTGCCACCTGCACCTGCTGTCTATCCAGGTAAACCAATATCTGCCTACGTTTCCTCGCATCATTCAGCCCTCTGATATTCCAGGACATCTCCTTCAGAACCAAATTATCCCCCCTTCCTCCCATACCGTCTCATGTGATCACTCTGATAATCCTGCAACATGGTATAAGATATCTCGCCTCTCTGCAACATGTCATATGTCATAATTACACAATGCACATTACTGTCATTTACGTAGTAAACTTCCCCCCCTCCACCACCCCTACCCACTGAAGCATCCCAATTATGCCAGCAATAATCAAGGCCACCCCCTCCCTTCCTTCAACCCAAATGAACAATACAACAGGGGTACTCCCATTGGGGGATTCCCAGCAGGTGACTTGCAGGTACCTCACACCTGTCCAGGAGACCTACTGCACTGGTCAGTCCCCCTTTAGGCGGCAAGGGTGTCCGGTTCATCTCATCTGTCCGCCCAGCTGCATCATATCCAGTCAAAAGCCCAATAATACAAGGCCATCATGACAAAAAGAGACATTGATGGGTCCCATACAACGGTCAGACAGCATGAAGGTGTAGCACCAGCCCCAAAGAAGATCATTCCACGTCAGATAATTGCGCCTCTAGCATGTCATCTCATGCAGGAGTTGTAGCTTTTCATCATTTAATTTTCTTTAGGAATTCTTCACTGGTTGCAGTTTCATGTAGATAGTTTGAGTGCCCTAATATGTAAGTCGAAGACGCGCCGGGTATAACAGGGCATAATCCACCTGCGCCTGCCTCAGCTTCTGCTTCACAACATTGAACTTGCGTCTTTCCTCCTGCACCCGTGCCGTGAAGTCAGGGAAAATAGTAAAGGAGACACCATCAAAGTTTAGCTGCTTCTTCTCTCTCGCCACCCTCAATACCGCATCCCTGTCCCTGTAATTGAGGAGGCGGCACACTCCCAGGAGGAGGTCTCGGGCCGAGGGATCTATGGGCCCTTTCCACGATAAACTGAGAGGAGAGCATGCCCACGTCAGTCACTGCAGCCAGCATCTTTTTGACATAGTCCTCAAGTTTGCCCGTATTTGTGCTCTCGGGCACACCTAAAATGCTAATATTATTACGCCGGCAGGGGGCTTCAATGTCCTCATTCTTTGCATCGATGATTCTCATTAGTTTGTCCATTTGGGTCACAGCGGTCTTCAATTGCTTCGTGACATCCTCTGCGTCAGATATTCTGTGCTCCGCTTCTTTTAGGTGTGTATCATGCCCGCCTAATTTTTGCGCAATGACATCCATGCAGGTAGTGAGCGTATCCACTTTGTTTACTATTGTCGCAAAGCCTTGTCGCATTTCCGCATGAATTGTGTGCATATCACTGCTAGGCCCAGTACTTTGTTCAGTGGGTGCCTCCACCGCGCCATTCCCCGCCTCCGCAGCCAGCTGGCGTGCGCTTTTCTTGCTCTCGAAAGTGAGGCGCGGTTTAGTGAGTCTATCCTGCCCATGGTGCAGTGTCCAAATCGAGGAGGGCACTGCTCAGTCTCGCTATATGGGGCGTATACAGAGGCGACGCGTTTGCACTATATTGCAGTTACAGCTGTAGCGTCCCACCTATTTAGTTTATGAAGGTCACAGCAAATAACATAAAGCAGAGTCCATTGTCATAGCAGACTGTCACCATAATCACCAGCACCAGCAGCTTCTAAATTAAGCCTGATGTCTCACTGTGAAGCAACAGTACACTTTATAGCACAATACCGGGGCCAAGGGCCTCAGATCACTTCAAGCAGCCCTCATAGGCGTCTATGTCAATGGTGGCCCGTTTCCTCAGCCTGCAATCCCGTACTATTTTTAGGCCCAGCTGCTTTGCCCTGCAAGTGTTTAGGAGTACACAAGGCCCCCCACCTCACGGCGCTACAATTTTGTTTGCGTGCACTGTTATTCGAGTTGTGCTGGTTTTTCCTGGTGGCCAATAATACAATTCCACGCAACCCCTATAGGCTGCAGAGCAAGTCCAGTCTGCACTCTCCCACACCTGCAACATAGGCACCGCAAAGCTCTATACCCAGTCCACAGATCTGGCCTGTCGTAACGCCGACAGCAATACGGTACCGTTGCAGTCACAGCAGCCAATGTATTTATGAGGCAGCCTCCTGCTGAATGTTCTGCGTCCTGCACTCTGCCCAGACAGTATGTCGAGATCCGTTAATGGAAAGCACTGCACCGTTCATCCACAGCAGCTGACATTTTGTCGTGACAGCATAAGGCACTCACCCGGCCCAGCGGTTCCGCACATCAGTATCAAACCGGGGGACTGCGACACCGCACCTTCGTGTCTGATCCTCTCAAATGGCCTGTCGCGTCTTTCCACCTCCTCCGGCAGTCGTGGGCAGCGCGTTCATGCATGCGCGACCGTCCGGCCCACTCACCACGTGGCGACCTCGGCGCTAGCGTAGTCCCCTCCTCCGTATCACAGCTCTACGCCACTGCAATGGTCACCCCGCTCTGCAGCACTCAGCAGGCAGATTTCGCTCGTTGCGTCTCAGGAGGTCGCAAATTCAGCACCGCTAATACCCCGACGTCTAGCTCTCTCAATCAGGCTCAAATAAATCTCTGAAGTCAGACGTACACGAAGGATAAATGCAGGATTAATTACCGGACGGCTGGAGCCTCACAAACTCGAGGCCATTCCGCACCACCTAGCGCCCCCTGGTTCAGAGACATTATCGGGTGAAACACGTGGCTGCATATGCTCAGATGTAGGTGCATCCATAGTCCCTAGGATATTAAAGCAGTTATTGCCTTCCGCAGCCACAACAGATGCTAGAGTGCCCACCTCCCTTGACTGCTCAAGTGGACAGCTATGCCCAGTAGGCACTGGGAATGAATTATGTTGTACCTCAGGTCTAGTAGGTACAATGACATTGGACGTGGCTGGTTTTACTGAAAAAGGATTTAATATCCTTGCTACCCTTCCATGGCTTTTTCCCTTTTGTCTTTGTTGCCAGGAGGTCCTCGACCTCTTCAATCAACACATTTATTTCGTCCAAGGTACAGTTATGAGCAAGTGTTTTGGCTGCTCCTTTGCTTTCCCCAGCTAAGGTAGCTTATTGTTAGTCTTGCGTTTCGCCATTTTGAAAGAGTATATTTAATCTAATTTCCCACACAAGTTTTTTTATATAGTGAGAAGCTCACACTCCTAGAGAGCGTCAGTTACAGTATTAACAACACAATCAACCAGAAATGTAATAATAACCCACAATAAGGTCATCCCTAATGCA
Organism: Lissotriton vulgaris; assembly: GCF_964263255.1. Taxonomy (NCBI): domain Eukaryota; kingdom Metazoa; phylum Chordata; class Amphibia; order Caudata; family Salamandridae; genus Lissotriton; species Lissotriton vulgaris. Next base: position 2,079,526,350 of record NC_141689.1, on the reverse strand, counting down.
ACTAGCTGTATAACAATAGTTGCAATAGTTGAAAACTGTGTAGCAGGGTTCAAGCCTTGCACTTCTATCTAAACTAATACCAAGAAGGACAAACAGGCAGGAGCAGTGAATAAACAAATCCCCCAAATTACTAAAGTATTAATAATGCAAACTAAAGAGCGACAATAGCCAAGTAAATGTATTGGAAGCATTAAATCAGACGAAATGGTCTTAAATCGTGCCTGGGTCAAACCTAGGCCTAGATGTAGGTAATTTTATTTTACCACTTCTTAAATACCAAATTTTACCGAACCGGTATTTAAGAAGTGGTAAAATAGAGGGGGGTGGGGGGGGGATGTAGGTATTACAGCATCGGTAAATACCGAATCATTGAGATTCGGTATTTACCGATTCTGTAAATACAGATTCTGTAATGCCCATTGATTCCTATGGGCATTGAAGCCCATAGGAATCAATGGGCATTACCGAATCGGTGTTTACCGATTCGGTAAATACCGATTCCAGCAATGGTGCAGGGGGTGTCACTTTGACACCCTCTAGCACCCCAAATACAGGCATGTGTGCCATGTGCCACACAGACATGCCCTAAGGGCATGTCTGTCTGTCACATGGCATAGGTGTTCATGCACACATGTGCATGCACACTTGGATTCGGTATTTTACCACCCAATTGGATTGGGTGGTAAAATACCGATTCTGAAAGGCCTATGGGACTCAGAAGAGTCACCTACATCTAGAAGTTACCGAATTGGTAAAAATACCGATTCGGTATTTTACCGAATCAGTAAATTTACAGATTCGGTAAATTTACAGATTCTGTAAAATTGGCCCTCTACATCCCAAAAACCCATTTACCGGTCGGTAACTGCCGAAATCGGCCGTTACCGGCCGATAAATGGCCACCTACATCTGGCCCCTACTATTTAACCAATCGATCAATGTGCCACTGAAGGGGATACCTCCACCCATCAGAGTTAACACCAGTGGGCCTGAATCCTTACGCCAAACAGGGAACGAAAAGTTAGTATATACAGTACCTGCCTGCCCTTGGCCTGGGTTTTGACTTGGCATGACCCGCTCAGCAGGGCAGATGGATGCCCTATATAGCGCAGACGAGCCACGGGTGCTAGCAATTACATAGGCCTCCACAGCTCCTTTAACAGCTGCCTTCAAGCACATTAAAACAGCCAAAGGATCTTCCACTTACAAACCAATGTTGAAAATAATCCTGGCAAAATTAATTCCCACCATCACTTTCCGAAGTGAAATTCTTTGGGAGAGAGACGTTGCCCACCTGGATAATGCCACTACTAGGCTCCTCAAAACTATGTTCCCCCTGCCTTCATTCATGTCTCCAGCCCAGCTGGCCTTGAATGTGGCTTAGTTAAGCAATCAATTGCAAGGGAGGGAGCTTTCGTTAAAATCTGCTACGAGCTGAAGGAGACGAGCAATGAGACATTAAGTTCCCGCCTATGGCCAACATAAACAAGCATTTACAATGCAACGGTCTCGCCTTTGCCAAAGTTAGAGCTATTGGCATTGCAAATGACAAAATTTTTAGGTTTCGGCTACCGTCCCACTGCGTAAGCAGTGGGTGGGCGGAGCCGAAATCTTTTGTTAGTAGTATGGGTGCCTGAAACGCCCCTCTTCTCCATTGGCTGGCCTCGTAAATGCTGGCCAGCCATTGGAGGAGAGGAGCGTCACTGAGTTCAGGGCCCGCCTTGACGCGATTCGGGGGCGTTTCTGGGTCTTTTTTTAAGCCCCGCCCCTTGTTGCCGTGTGTCCCGGGCCGCGCTGTGATTGGCTGCCGGCCCGGGACACCCCTGTGACGTCATTCCCCGGGCCGCGCTGTGACTGGCTGCCGGCCCGGGACCTGACTTGCTTGATTTTTCTTCCTCTGCCTCCCCCCTCCCCTCCCACATTCCGTGACTTCTCAGACGACACCAGCCCCCCTCCCTACTCCCGTTCGTGTCTTCTTCCCACCCCACTTCCGATTCTAATGCAGTAGGTCTCGCTTAATTGCGAGTCCTATTGCATTTTCAATGCTTGTTTTTAAAGTAGTTCGTGCGTCTTAAGTCGTCCGGCCACACTGAGGAGGAGGAGAGAGCTGGCACAGGATGGTAGAGTGTCTGTGCAGAAAGCATGCGCGGTCAGAATTCTGCTCACAGGTTGAGTCACCTTGCTCCCGTAAGCTGTGACTGCTTGTTAGTTTCCTGTGCATGACACAATTAATGTGCAGTGTATACATTTTGAGTCGCAGAGCTTTGTCTTTTCCTTCCCTATCCAAAATGCAACGTCTTTCAAAGATCTTCTAAAGAGATGCATATTTTTTTAAATAGTAAGAAGAAAATGTATTTTCTTTTCTCCGCGTTACAGCATGTTGCTACTGTGCAGTTTTTATCCCGATCATTTAGTTTCTATGCTTTTACAATCATTTGGGTTGTTTGAGAAGACCTTGTAGTGTGTTGCAAAGGCAGAATTGTAAACTAAATCAGCAGTCTCCTGATTTGGGAGTAAACCTACAATTTATTATTAATTTAAGTAATAAAAAAATCAGAGATAGGCAGCAGTGCAATCAATGTTGTTCAAAAAAAGGGTTGGGACTCACACCAGTTTTAGAAACATTTCTTCAGTTTTTAGCTGGACTTTTCAGCTTTATATGTTCCTTTTTGCATTTTATTCAGTTGTTCCTTTAGGTGTGTAGGGAATGTAAGCACAATGCTTCATATGTGGTGCTTATTTTGTTGTTGTTGTGCTAACACGACCGTAGCGCTTTACATGAGCACTAGTTACATTACGCAATCATTTTTTGGTAAGCACTGGGAGATTAAGTACATTTGTCCAGGATGTTGAGCCAATGCCAAAACTTGAACCTCGTTCCGTCGCTACAAAGTCGGCAGCTCTCACCGTTAGGCCGCATCCTCTCCCTGTTAACAGTGATATTATTGTTATTGGAGTCTGCTAATAATGTGGGTTTTATTTTTATTCAAGTTCAATCCAGTGTTGAATGAGTATGGGCATGCCAGTGGTGATGAACAACGTAAGACAGTTTGGAGGAAAAGTACATGATTTCCGTAACTACCAATGGTGCGGCTGGTGTAGTTTCGCTGGAGCACAGAGGTCTAGGGTCCCAGTCAATCCTGTTAAGTGTTGTATTTACTATCTTTTCAGCCTTTATCAGTATCGCGAACACGTGGATAGCCTCACTTACATAGAATTCATAGTGCTCAATTTTTATAGATCTATCGTCGACCCAGGTTTCTTCTTTGCATTATGGGATCTGTAGTTCTGATCTCACTACGGATTAATCAGATCTACAATTTCCGAATGCAAAGAAAAAACAAACTTATGCAGGAACAGAGTAGCCCTCCAATTTCAGAATTGCGTTGTATTTCTGGTTCAGAATACACTGACGTAGTGGTGTGCTCTGGAGATATCCCGCTGGCAGACTGAGCATGTACCACTTCCCCTTCAAAATCGGAGGACTTTCTTTCACCTTACACTCGGAACTGGGCCCCTTTTCTCTACTCCGTGTCCCTAACCATGAGGGCCCATCCGTTATTTCTCAATAGCACCTTGAGGCTATGGCACTCTACAAATATACCTGTCATGTTAACAAAGCTCAGGCAGCAGGCTTTTAACATGACAATGTGCAGCCTCGTTGTCCCCGCACAAACACTTGTGGGTCTATAAATAAGGCCATCCTTTGTGCCCAGGGGTAGATGGTCAACCCTCGCACCTGTTGTGTCGCCGGCAGTGGCGGGCGACTGCGAAGGTGGTGCGGAGGGCAGCAGTGTCTAGGCAGCCAGCAGCGACCCCTCTGCAGATGACCCGTCTCTGGGGGAGATGGGGGGGAGGGGGCTAGAGACTCGTGCAAGGCTGAAGGAAAAGCACTCTCACAACAGTTCACACCTTGGGCAGTGCCGGAGCTTCAGTGGGGGCGTCTGCAGGGCTCGTCTCAAGGTCAGACTTTTACTCTGATACTATTTGCAGATATCAGTGTTTTGTACCGTTTCTGTTGTGCCTATCAATGCACAGGCAGTGGTATGGCTTCCACCGGTGCTGTGTTAGAGAGTGATTTGCAGTTTGGTTGAAAGCAGGCAGGTGTTCGGCTAGTATTTACTGTAACAAGTACTTTACAATTCATAACATACCCTTTATAGAGCTTTCTCACGCAAGGCACTGGTGCTACCAGCACTGCCCAAATCAAGGAAACTGCTTTTGGCGACATTGGAATGATGAAACACATGTCCAGTCTCTGTGATAAACACATGTGACCTGCAGGTTCTGTGCAGCCGGTGCTAACCCTTGAGCTGGAACGAGAGAAAGTCTGAGTGCAGTCTGGCAACTGTCTCCTTTTAAATGTGACTTTATTGCATGCTTTTGCTACTGCTTACTGTCACCTCCGAACCTTCACCCTCTGTCAAATCTAATGGTTTCTCCCATTGCCAGAAATTGTGCATGGCTAAATGCTTATAAGGTCCCAAAGGCGATAACAAGCATTTGCAATGCAATTGGTAGGTTTAGCCTGAACAGCGCTTGTGAAATCTATTGTTAATATTAATCTTAAAAGGAGCTTACATCCTGCCCTTACTTTTCATTGGTTCCTGTGCTTGCCACTTGCTTTTCCTCCATTTCTATTGACGGTAGCATACTATTTACTGTTGTTCCTCTCTTATCAGGCTCCCTTGGCCCTATTACCATTTTCATCTGCTATTGAAGCAGCACTTTTTTTGATGTTTTGTTTGTGCGCTTAGCCGAGAGCTCTCGACACAGCCTCCCCTCTCATGCGGAACTGTGGTCTACATCTGCTGCAGTTTAGTAATCTCGCTCCTCCCCTCCACTAATGTTAGGCTGCACACATACATGTGCCTCTTCACTATGCACTGTAGTCTGTATGACGTGCGTGCATTCCAACACCACACTTGTTCTCTTCGTCGCGCTCACACAGCCTGACTTTAATTTGTCCGGCTCTCCAGATGTTGTCTTACATGAAAGTATCCCAGTTGACTCTTAGATAATTTCATATGAAGTTCCCGAATACTGGCCAATGACGGTGCATGTCAATGTGAGGAGGAGCAATTCAAACCGGAGGCAGGTTTAACGGCTAAGACAGGGCTGGAATTGAATCCTGGTATTAGAACTTTTTTATAGAAAACAACATAGAACCCTGCGTATCCCAGTTACGGGAATAGGAGACCTTTGTCTGTGGGTAGCGCGGGGCATGAGCACGGGCCATAGCCACTTGCAGCTTCCTTGTTGTAGCGTTTTCTTTAGTTGTGCCCTGGCGTGTGCAGGAAGACACAAATTGACCGCACACGCATGGCTCTCTAAGGAGCACTGCACCTTAATCGGAGGGTCCTCCGCAGGGAGTGCCCAGGCCAACACAAGAGAAGGGGGACTTGTGGCCAAAGAGAGCCACATGACCGTGGATAATGCAGTGCACCCACAAAACAAAAGTACACAGGGTGACCGGACGGTGTTGGCAGCCAATATTACCCCAGAGGTTGTCATCTGTGGGGGATGAGGCCCCCAAGACCGAGCTGGCCTTCCAGCTTCCACAAAGCAGGACTCCTAGGGGCCTGAGCTTCTCAGGCCCCATCCCGCGGCTGATAGTTACGCGAGAGCCAAGCCCCTGCCGAGGTCCCAACGAAGAACGATGTATCCCTTTCCTCCACCCCTGGGAGTTATGTCCCGACACCAGAGGGTTGGGGGACGCTGAGTCTCCCTGCTCGGACAGCGGCTGCGGGGGCTCCCCTGTTCTTTTCCCCGCAAGATGTCCAGCTCCTCGTCTGCCAGCCTGTCCTCTGCCTCTTGCTTTGATGAATCTGAGGATGATTTTGTTAGAAGTGATCTGGAGCTCAGCGGACATCACTTGATGATGCCTACACTAGGACGTAGTCCTGACGACTGCACAGGGGTAAGCACTCACTGCTTTTTATTTAAGTCTGTCTCTTGTTTATGTAGCACATGTACCATGTAAACATCAGTTTAGACATTTAGAAGTGGTTACACTAAGGGGCATTGTGGTTCTGTGAGGGTCTTTGAGGAGTTCTACGTCGTTGAACATTTTTAAAATGGTTAGTATTAATACACGGATGTTGACTATGGTTGGAGTATTTGTGAAACTCAAGTTCACCATCTTAGTGGTCGCTTGGGGCTAGATGCAGAATTCCATTTTAAGATTACTCGTTGAACAGCTGACTGTATGAAGTGGGGTTTTCTAGTGCCTTGCATGTTCCTTGGAACACCAGGTAGGAGTTTAGGGACATTGCTAGAGGTCTGTTGAAATCTAATCAGATTTGAGGTGTGACCCTCTTGCAATATTTCTCTTTTGTTATGTACCTGGCTCTCGGCTGAAATACATTTTGAACAATTTTATTTTCACGAGTCTCCTGGCAGGCAGGTGCCTCCGACCTTGGCATTTACCTTTTGATTATAACAATGGCATTTTGTGGTGATCTTAGTTCGGGCCAGTGGTCCGGCTTTACTCTGGTTGTTGCTCACAGTTAAAGGGCTAGCAATATACACCAGGCCTTTGCCTTCTTTATTCATCCTTTATGCAGATCTGCAGTAGAAACCTAAACAGTAGTATTTTTAAAATTGAAGAAGTGCTTCTGCAACTGAGTGCAAACATGAGTATATTAAAATGCAGTTACTTGCTGTCTTTTTGTTTAGATGACAGCTAGTGTATGTTTTTACGCAGTTGTTCATTCAATAGCTTTTCTTGTGTTTGTGTGTGTGTGTGGCTCTGGGTGTGTGTGTGGCTCTGGGTGTGTGTGTGGCTCTGTGTGTGTGTGTGGCTCTGGGTGTGTGTGTGTGTGTGGCTCTGGGTGTGTGTGTGTGTGGCTCTGGGTGTGTGTGTGTGTGGTAGTAATTGCTGTCTGCTGAGCTAGTCTGTAGGGTACAATAGGTCTCACATTTGCGAGAGATTAAGCTAATGGCAATGTAAATGACAATGCCATTTATTTATCTGTTTTCAAAACCAACACATAAATACAAATTTTGTCATTTACAATGCCAATAGCTCTAACTTTTCCAAAGGCGAAACCATTGCATTGTAAATGCTTGTTATTTATGTGTTGGTTTTGAAAGAAGATAAATAAATGGCATTGCCATTTACAATGTCAATAGCTTAATCTCTCGCAAATGCGAGACCTATTGGATTTGCACCCCCCCACACACACACAGAGCCACACACACAGAGCCCCCCACATACAGAGCCCCTCACACACACAGAGCCCCCCCACACACACATACAGAGAGCCCCCTCCCCACACACACACACAGAGCCCCCCACACACACAGAGAGCTCACCCCCACACACACACACAGAGCTCCCCCCACACACACAGAGCTCTCCCTCACACACACACACAGAGCCCCCCACACACACACAAAGCCCACCAAACACACACAGAGCCCCCCACACACACACAGAGCACCCCCCACACACACAGAGCCCCCCACACACACAGAGAGCCCCCCCCCCCACACACACACACACAGAGCCACAGACACACACACACACAGAGCCAATCAGTGAACCCCTGAAGCCCAATGCTACTTAAATAAAGTATTTCCTTTTATATTAACTAAAGGTCACTGATAACTTGTCCCCTTAACGCAACAGTTTCTCGCGTATAAGCGTATCAGACAGCAGGAGTTACTAAGGCATAATGACATCGGAAGGATGACAGGCCGAGTTGGCCTTACCTGAATTCGAAGGTGTAAGTGCAGATCACACGTAAATCAGGAGCATGAGTTTACTCAATCACCCACTTTATTTAAATGACTGGCAAATCGACAGCTCTTTGCCAGCTGTCCCTCAGAGGAGGTAATGGTCATCAGCAAAAGGCTTCGGGGAAAAATATCCCGGGATTTCACGTACCGAATAATGGTGGAGGTGGGGGCGGGGGGGGGGTGGAGAAAAACGCACACAATTGGTCATTTTCACGTTAATTTCATACTAAGCAACGTTTAACAGCAGTACGTAGCTCACAAACTCCGAGCGAAGCTGGTTTCTAAGCGCTCACCGCATTCTCCCTTCAATAGGCAATAGAACTGCTGATGGCACCACTATTAATTGACGGGAATCACACAATGTGGAGCCCCTACTCTCAGACTGCGCTAGGCAGAAATGTGCACGATCATAAGGTACTTTCTGTACTGCACACTACTGTAGAAAAAGTGTGGCAAAATACAAAATGAAGCAATAATACAATGGTTATAAAGTGAAACAAGCCATGCTTGCGTGTTTACAATACTGAATTAAAAGCACCTTTCTGAAGTAGAGTACCTCTCAACCCACTTATCTAGCACTCGCCCAACGTCCACTTTCACCCTAAACGCTTTGTTAATTCGCCCGGTGGTGAGCCCCCGACATTACCTGACCCTCAACACAACTACAGCTGCTGAACTGCGGGGACTCTCGACGTCCATATTGTTGTGGGCCAGGCTTAAATAAACAATCACATTAAGAGTCAACTGCTTCCGATCTAGGCCACTGGAAACAGAACTCTGAGCAAGGCATAATTGACACGCCCACAGACAAGTTGCATACTGCCTGTCACAATACTCCATGCTTGTGGAAGGCAAGTGAGCCCCGAGATCCTAAGCATGTGGATTTCCTTTTATGAACAACACTCTAAAATTACTACTCTATATGAAGGCAATTACAATACTCAGTGGGGGTGTGAGCTCTTCTCCCCCCTCCATCCCACCCCCAAGACTAGGGGCTTGTGATTTAGAATTAGGTGTTCGCAGAACTCGCCTAACAAGGGAAAGTCAGGTAATGCCCTGTTGAAATCAAGCCCACTAATGGCATAGTGCAACCAATGTAAGTGAAGTGTATGTGTGTGACGCGAACCTCGCTTGAGAGCAACGGTTTACACAGCCTCTGGGAAAATAGAAGGTCATTTATGTTGGTGGAATCTCCCCGAGAGTATTTTGCACTTCGTTCACAAATATTTAGATTTCCATCTACTAACTTACTCTAAATAAGGCGGGTCATTTCTCTGCAAGAAAATACGTAATATGGTGGTCCATTACCAGTTATGGCTGAGTACAAAAATAAAAACAAACAACAAACCTAAGGGGCTGCTAAAAGGCAAAAACCAACACAGACAATTGCCAAGAGAAATTCACTACCTGCAAATTCTTTTTTGGCGCAAGGATGTCATGCCACTGTGGAGGGAGGGGCACTGTGTGGAGTGCTCACTCCAAAACAGACGCGGTACAAAAGGGGGTGGTGATGGACGGAGCATCTGAATCAATAAAACACTCACACCCAGTCAAAAGATCTGGGTTTAATCCATCACCGTTCTTTAGCCCACTCTGCCACCCCAGTTCAGTCCATCACCACCCCCTTTTGTACCGCACTCCAAAACAGAAGCATTTCTTCGAGGGACCTTAAGGAGAGGTAACCTAGAGAGACTGGGTTGGTTTCGAGCATCCTGCGGATCCCACCGGAAGCAACTGAAGTACAAGTGAACGCCCACTCTGGCCTACATGCTCTATGAGTGGCTGCGCTGAGCTCTTTCACATGAAAAATTCACAAACTCCCATTCAAGCAAACTCCCAGCCACCAATGTTAATTGTTTAACACAAATTGCTTACAAATTGAACTACTGTGGTGGTAGACGTGGGGCTGCTGATGACAACCTGGTTCTCGGGAGAGGACATCAAAGGGTCAGGGTTCTTCGTGATCCTGGGGGTTGTCTCTGCTCGGAGAGAATGGAACAGAGGACGCCGTAGGCACGTCCAAAGAGATGCAATCTGCCAGAGCGTTGTCCACCAAAGTGAGGTCTGCAGGATACGATAGAGGATCTGTGGCATTCCTGTTTAATGGAGAAGTGTCCCATTCTGTATCTCCTTGCTTCCCCCCTGCGCCAGTCTCCTGTGGGTGCGTGTGTTTAGTTCTCGGCTTCCTTGCTTTGGGTGCTTTCAGCGTGCAGGTTCCTTTCTCATCGGTTCCTGCACGGTCTGACATGCCCGCTGCAGCGCCCAAAGCCTCCACGTGCAGCAGCAATCCGTTCCTAAAAGCCTTTGACATCTTGAGGGTGACCTCGGAGGGGGGGGGGCATGGAAGGGCCCGGCTGCCACACAGTGCCGCCGATTCAAGTAACTCCATAGCTATCAGTTCTGTCCTAACCGAGGGAAATCGTGCTCGAGCTCCGAAGCCCTAATATTTTGGGAGGGGAGATTAATTTAGGAGGGGAGCCCAGTAAGGGGACTCGCCGAGGCTGTCGGGGCAGGGGCGGGTGGGGTGTGAAGCGTGCCTCTCCGCAGGGTTGGGGGCGGGGGTGTCTCTGCAGCTGGGCCCCTTTGTTTGCACAGCCAGCACTTTCCACATCAGCCCACCCTCATCTCTCCCCCAGCCGGGAGCAGGCCCAGGTCTGCCATTGTCCCAAATTTCCATTAAAGGACCCCCAATGGCCAATGTTACTTAAAAGGAGGCCAAACGCCCCGAAATAGACCCAGACGGGGAAGGTGGTCAGGAAACAGATTTTCCGTTCCCCTCCTACGTCGCAATCATGAACACAAACACCATCTTTTAACAATCCGAAAACACGAGCAGTAGAGACAAAGTGCAGATGTGAGCAGCACAAACCCCAGTAATATCATTGCTTCTCAAATCCTGAGGCACTGGTATGATAATTAAGATTAGACCTACTAACAACAGTCTTTGAATTTCCAACATTTGTGTATCTAGTGTTGCGCAAAGTCCAACTGAGCCTACAGGCCAAAGATTATTTCAGCTAAAACCAAGATGGTCTTTCCAACAGTGAGGGCGGCTCTGGTGTCTCTTGTGTACCAAGTGCCCAGGCTATGCAAAAAGTCTCCAACGCTCCGTGTGGTAAGAGGTAAGTAAACAGCGACATGATATCTCTATGAGAAAACACAATATATTCTAGCACTGAGAGACGGCTGGTTAAACACACCATTAAACCGCACACACCAGACTAGAGATATTTAGAGTCAAAATAACTTTTTTGTGTAGAAAACGTGCAAACACCCTCCACTCCCACCGATTGAAACATTAACAGAAGGGCGCCCTTACTCAAAACTTAAAATGATATAATGTGTTACAATGCATAACAAATAACACTTAGCCGCCATTTAAGTCCAATTTATTGTAGCCGTGGTCCTGTCTCTGCTGTGAATATGGTCATTCACCCTGAGAACGAAATGAGCGCTCTACGGGAACCTCGGTGCAACCACCCAGTAAGTAATGGAGTGTTTGTGTAAACAGCTCCACTTACATCACAGGCTGCGCCCTCATGCCGCCTCCATGGCTGTGCGCAATTCAGACAGAACATTGCTTCGAGAACGTTCCTGTTTGCGCATTGCTCCAATGCTGTTATCTGTTAATCAGCACAGCTCTTTTCTTTCATCTCTTCGGGAAAGTGTCTGCATGGAAGCAGCCAGTGTACAAACAAGATGTCACTTTGCGTCCTGGGAATTGTGTGTATCGTGTTTAAGTCTGAGTGAGTTTTCTACTAAATAACATCAGGAAAATGTAAAGTTTTCAGACTCTACATTGTTTGCGAGGCTTTGTGATATGCATATAGGGGTAGCATCTTTAACATGCATAGGATTTTAGAACAAGCGGCAATTCAAACGATCGCGAAAGCGATCGAATTGTAAAACGAGACGAGAGCGCGACGGAGAAGAGCTCGGGGCGTGTTTTTCGTGCTCTCCCCTTCCCATTTGCTGGAAGGTAAAATTCCAGCCAATGGGAACAGGAGAGGGCGGGACTTAAAAAAAGACCCAGAAACGCCCCGAATCGCTTCGTGACGGGGAAAGAGTGATTGACAACCAATCTCTTCCAATGGCTAGCCTCTATTTATGGAGCTAGCCAATGGAAGAGAGAGGCGGGACAAAGTCCCACACTGTACATCAAAAGATTTTGCCTGCGCGAGCACTGCTGCGCAGTGCTACGGCCAAGAAAAACCTAAAAAAATTCAAGGAAGGGCCCTCTCTCCAGCCAGAGAATGCGCCTAAGTTCCCTTTGCCACCTACCCTCAGACCAAGTCAACGGTAAACAAGCACATCAAAGCGTGTTCACTGCTTGCAGATAATGTGTGGTTTGCAAAGACAAGGCCCGCCTGGCTCACACTGGCGTCTCACACCAAGCTAACACCGCAGTCGTACTTGAGATAGCCATCAAAGCCCTGCTCAAAACAGCTTTCACGAGGTTTCGAATGGGCTGCCTGCCGTCACTCCTACACTTACCTCAATGGAAGCACACTAACACGACAGGGCTTTGCCGGCTATACAGAAAAGCTCCAGAAGAAATTGGATCACCAGATCTGTATCTACAAACCTAACATTAAAGACCGAAGAGCTATCCTAAGGCCCATCTGGAACCAAAGGGGACTACATCGTCTTAGGCCAGCAATCCTAGCCTGCTTCAATGTCACAGACACGCAACTTAGCTGCAGGATCACGAAATATCTGATGAAGCTTGACCAGAAAACTTCTACTGCACCAGTCTTGACCACGGCTGGACTAGAAGGCCCCGAAAAAGCACCTTAAGCAACCAGCATAGCAGTGCCATTACATAACTAGCAGCCGTCTGAGACAGTACAGCCGAAATCCATTAAAAGGGTGCATTGTCCAGCAAATGGCACCCAGTATTTTAGCATCGTAAAGCCCTGTCCTTTTGAACCCAACCACTTGTTATGCTATTTTCTGTGTAAAGTTTCTGATATCAGCACTCACTGTAAAGGTTTTAATTAACTGTGCACTTAATAAAAGTAAACTTGAAACTCTGGCCCAAGGTGTCCTGGGATATGCAGTCCCTGAATGCAAACGTTGGATGATCACGCACAGCGGGTCAGATGGATGTGCTATATAGCACTGACAAGCCACAGGTGCTGTCGATTACATGGGCCTCCTCCTCTGGCCCAAGGTGGGACATGCAGTCCCCGAATGTAAAACACTGGATGGTCCCGTGCAGTGGGTCAGGGGAATGCATCATATAGCGCAGATGAGCCACAGGTGCTGGCCATTACACACGCCTCCTCCACTGGGCAAGGTGTCATGAGACATGCAGTCCCCAAATGCAAATGCTGGATTATATTTCTAACTCTGAAGGGTTGCACTCCAGAATATCGAGCCCAAGAATATCGATATGCAACATTATCGTGAACAAAATATCAAGAGGTAGGTGCATATAGGGAAGTATAGATTTACTATGCCTAACTACGCATCCATGTAACTTGAAGATACATATATATATATATATATTATCACCAAGGCACAATATGTGGAGTTAGGCATACAAAATCTATACCTACTTACATTTCAATATTTTGTATTTGATATTTTGTTCTTGATATTTGTATGTCTTTATATTCTGGATTTGATGGGTTCAGGGTGCACACCCTCTAAAGGGATCACGTTTCTGTCACCATTGGTTCGAATGGAAAAAAATAACCTATTAATTCCGATACATGCATAATTTGGTGTGAAAGGCATGTAATACCTTACTTTATTTGAGGAAACTCTGAATAGGAGGTGTTTACTAAACCCAGCAAATACTAATTGTGGACTTAGAAGTGCAAAACTCATTGATGAAGGTAATTAGCGGTCTTAATGAATTATCAATCCTGTGATAACGAATTTCACTGAGTGAGATCATGAGCGGGAATTAAGCTACCAAAAAGCAACTTCCATGTGCAGCTGAGTCCAAAAAAATACCATACAATCCACTCACCTGGCACACTTTGACAAGCTCTGGTGCCAAAGCAAAGCAGCTGTATTGTCCTATGGAGGGCCCCTACTTCACCAAACCTTTTGCACAACTAAGTATAACCTAGGAGGGAAAACAGTGGTATTTATAATGTAGGTAAGCGTATTTTCTTTTTAAATAGTTTACAGGTGTGATTGCTGACGTTTCATGTCAGGGACGCCTGTAGAATGTGTTGAACACCTGTTTGTGGGTACTCATAATTCGTTTGCAGGTAGTTTCCTGCCCCGAACACAGTAAGACATTCATTCCTATCCGTGGCAATTGTTAATTTGTTAACAGGGTGAATGGGAGATATTACTTCCTAAATTGAGGGATGTCTATGGAAAGGGATTTCTCCATGGGGAATAGTGTGATTTTTACGTGCAGAGAAGCAATGAAATTGTAAGAAAAGCAAATACGCTCTTACTTTTCATTTATGCATTCAGAAATTTAGATTTACTACTATTATGTATGCATGCACCTTGAGGTTATGAATCTGGCAATTTCTAATGGTGTCTTCCCTGCATCTTGGAAGCAGGCTATCGTAAAGCCCTTATTGAAAACGCCTACTTTAGACCCTGGCACTCTTAAAAACTTTCGTCCCATATCCCTTCTCCCTGCCCCAGCCAAGATGCTTGAGGCTCACCTCAATCACCATCTCAGAGTCTTTCTGGACAAAGCTAGCCTGCTCGACTCTTCACAGCACGGCTTCCGAAAGGCGCACAGCACCGAGTCAGCCCTCACAGTGGTAGTCAACAACATCCACGCCAAGGTCGACAGCAGTCATTCTACCATTCTGATCCTGCTCGACCTTACAGCCGCCTTTGACACCCTGTCCCCAACCATCTTGTCTAGGCGGCTCGGTGAGATGGGAGTGGAAGGACCAGCCCTTAGTCTTCTGACATCCTTCCTTAACCAACGTTCCCAAAAAGTCAAACTGGGTGACTTCCTCTCCTCTGCCAAGCCTTTGCAATTTGGGGTTCCGCAGGGCTCATCTTTGAGCCCTACGTTGTTCAACATATATGTGGCTCCTCTTGCAAGACTTGTTAGATCTTACGGATTGGAAGTCCTATCGTACACTGACGACACCTAGATAATGGTCTCCCTATCTCATTCTGTGGAGTCCACGGTCCTCAACTTTAAGAATTGCATAGAAGCCGTGGCAGGCTTGATGTCCTCGAACTTCCTTAAGCTAAATGGTGAAAAAACCGAGATCCTCATCTTTGGTGGCAAACAAGATCTCTGGTCCGCGGATTGGTGGCCACCCTGCCTTGGAACCTGCCCCCTGCCGTCCTTAGTTGCCAGAAACCTGGGGGTCACCTTCGACACCACACTGGCATTTGATAAACAAGTTAGCAAAACTGTGTCAACTTGTTGTGGGGTCTTGAGGATCCTCAGGAAGTTAGTACACTATCTCTCCGCCGATGCCCGGAAACAGGTGATTATTGCTCTTATCTCACCCCGCCTGGATTATTGCAATGCCCTCTATCTTGGTATTTGCAAAAAACTCATCCACCGCCTACAGACTATTCAGAACGCTGCAGCCAGGTTTGTGGTGAATGCCCCAAGACGTGTCTCTGTCACAGAAATCAGAAAACATCTCCACTGGCTACCTGTTCAGGCCAGGATCAACTTTAAGGTCCTGGTTCTGACCTATCGGGCCCTACATGGCTTGGGTGCTGAGGACATTGGGTCTCTCATTTCCTTCTATACCCCGGGCAGAGCCCTGAGATCTGCTCAAAAAATCTTCTTGCGACCCCCCCGGATCGCCAAGGCCAGATGGGGCGGGAGGGCTTTTTTCTCCCTCGCCCCCAAGCTGTGGAACACGCTTTCAGCCAACCTTAAAACTCAGCCATCTCTTGCCCTCTTCCGGAAAAATCTTAAAACCTGGCTATTTGCTGAATCCTACCTTTAAGTTCTACTTCTTTCTGATGCCTCTGACCACTCAGTTGTTTTTCCATCTGATGCGCCTTGATGCCTCCGGGTTAAGTTGCACTCTTACAAATCGCCAATTCATTCATTCATTCATTCATTCATTCATTCATTCATGCTACTGGTCGCGGGAATCTAAGGCAGTAACATGTTCCCAGAAATACTACGATGTCGTGAGTGTGCACAATCGTACATGCTTGTTAAGCCTAGAACGTATTGTAGGCCTGGATACGAGCCCATGTGCATGTATTTGATGGAAATGAGTGGCATTTTCACTTATCAGAAGGGTAATGGCTGGACGTTAATTCGACTTTTCTGCTTCGTTCTGTGGAAGCTAACAAAGTGTTTGTGAGTGTATAAAACATAATTTTCTGCTAACTTCGAAGCAATTAGAAAGGGATTTTTCTATTTTTTCTGGATGTTCAGTCGGCTGTAAGAGGCTTCTGCAGATTGACTTTATGCAGATCTGTACTTGTGGAATTCAAAAGTAACAAGAGCTTTTGCCTCTGTGCTCCCTAATATTGCTAATAGAAGCACTGATTTCAGTGCTTTGCTGTAAATGCAGGTCCAAATCGAATTAGCCCCTCCTGCTCTATAGACATCCCAAAGGACCAAACAAATAAAAGTCCCTGGCAACGAGGGACAAAGTCTTGTTGCTGGAAGAGATGCTGTCAAATGGGAAGCACCCGATTTGAGGCCTTCTGGCTTGCAAGCACTCTAGAGGTTTTTGTTTCCGAAAACAGTATAGATACTAACAATATGCCACAGGGCAATAAAAGGGTTTTACAATAATAGGTTTGGGATTTGTGATGAACAATGATTGGATTGGCATTTGCTAGATCTGTCAGCCTTAGTGTGGTCTTCCTCCACACTGTTTGCCCTCACACAACTTGTGTTTTGCTGAATATGTTTTTGTTCGCCTTAGGACTCTGCAGAATTTATCACTGCCACCCAGTGCTAAAGTGATTGTGCTCTCTCTTTTAAGCATGGTAAAATGTGGCTTACCTCCAATTGGCTCATTCACTTTTTCTTGTAAATCCTCAGCAAAGTCGTACTACAGGTACCCAGAGCCTGTAAATTAAATGCTACTAGTGAGCCTGCAACACTTCTTGTGCTTCCCTCTTAAGTAGTTCTTTAAAACATGACTCACCACTTCCATTGCAGCATGTGTGTGCAGTTTTTTAAATTCAATTTGAGGATCCCCCTCGAGCCCCCCAAACAAAAGTAAAAAAAAAAACCAGAGCTCCGGTGAGGTGACGGCCCCCAGGCCTGCTGAGGCCACGTGCCCCCTGCATTTAATTGGGAGATGGTGGTCCCTAGGGTGTGTGGGGGGGCTCAAGACCCCCCATACACATTTCTGTTTTTAGAAATGAAAGCCCCGGGGAGGTGGTGGCCCCCAGGGGTGTGGGGGGGGGGCTGTGTGCCCCCGCAAATCAGCAATGAAGCCCTGGGGAGGTGGCATCTCTAGGTCTGTGGGGGATCCCGCAGGCACCTGCTATATAATTTGGCATTGGCCCCGGGACCTGGCCCACCCGGTGGCTTAACAATAGCCAAGCGCGGGAGCCGCACTTCATTGTTTCAAAATTTTCTCGGCAGGATTCGCGCACCCAGCGTGAATTTTGCCATTTAAAAAAAAAGTATATCTTTTTTGGGGACCTCCTCAGCAGGCCTAGGGGGTCAAGGTGTTTCTTCCCTGCCCTCTTCTCTTGTTTTGTAATGTTTTTTAACTGTTTTCCTGTAACTCGTTTACAGAGACACAAGATGGCTGTCAACACAGCCTGGTTTGGAGTGCTGGTAGCCAATAAGAAGTCAGCTCGTGCTCGGCAATACCCAGGACTCCTCCTCGGTGCTCAGCTATCAAAACATTTCTTTTTCTAATTCCTATGGAACTACTGAATGCATTTTCACCATTTAAAAAAAGGGCTCTTTCTGAACCAAGACCTACCTTTTTGCCAAATTTGGTGTAATTCCATTCAGCAATTCAGGCTTTAGCTTTGTCTAAAGTTCCTATGGAAATTAACATGGGGAAAATGCATTTTGGGACCCTCCTTTTTTTTCAGCCCGCTTGACGAATCACCCTGAAACTTTCAAGACAGGAGCTGACTAGAGCACCCCATTAGTTTTGAAAATTTCACGAAGATTTGTCAACCGGCGCCAAAGATATTGGCAAAAGAAAAAACGCTATTTGAATAGAAATGAGGTCCTAACTATAACTACCTACTGGCGACCGCCATATATATATATATATATAATGTTCCAACAAAATGTCCTGAGCTTTTCAGAACGCACACGACAGCCAGCCTGCCCTCCAGCCTTCAGTGACAACTCACATCACCCTTCAGGAATAATTCATTTGCCAACGCGTTTCAAGACATTCCGTCCCTTATTCAAAGGCAGCTTCATTTTCAAGTGAGTTACAAAATGCTCTCTTTTATTCAAATGTTATACATGTTTCCTATTGGTCTTCACCCTTAGTGGGCTGCGCTTAGTTTAGAGCAATTAATAATGCATGATGGTACTTATAGTCCAAAAAAGAGAGCCACCTTACTTTTCCCTAAGTGGGCTTTGTACTCACAAGATTAATAAAAGCATGTATTGTCCTTAGTAGGATCCTGAAGGGATAGCAAGTTTCTTATGTCTGGCTCGCTGTGCTGCATCGGTAGAAAAAGGTTTCCAACCACAGCCTCTCTGTTCAAAAGATGGTGCAGTCCTGTCACGACGGGGCCGCCGTGTAAGTTAATGATCCAACAAAATGCCCTGAGCTTTTCAGAACGCATACAACAGCCAGCCTGCCCTCCAGCCTTCAGTGACAACTCACATCGCCCTTCAGGAATAATTCATTTGCCAACGCGTTTCAAGACATTCCGTCCCTTCTTCAAAGGCAGCTTCATTTTTGAGTGAGTTACAAACTGCTCTCTTTTATTCAAATGTTATACATGTTTCCTATTGAGGTGACAATGTACTGCTTTCTGGAGCCCACTGTGGGTGAAAAAACTTTCTTTTAAATTGTGGCATCGTTGCAGTACCTACTGTAGGGGATACATTATTCTGGCTTGTACTACGGAATCCATCATGCACTGCGAGCACTGCGCAAGTCCCACTGAGGGCGTGGCATGAAATACACCTGGAGTAAATCAAGCAGAATTGACTGCACAAGTCATTTTAAAAGCGACCTCTGAAGATAGGCACAAAGCCTTGAAACGCGTCAGGTCTACAGGATATAATCCGAGGGAAGCAGTTCCAGCTCCTGCACCGTGTGAATAAACCGGATGGTACAGTCTGCTGAGTGTGCACTTCCAAAGCATGGGCAGAACTTGTGTGAAATGATTAAACGCGGCAGCCCTGTCGCGGGAAGTAGCACCGTCCTCTAAGCTAATGAGGGGGCCGCGTTCGGCACTGGGCCCGGACTAGAATACGGCTCGGTGAACTGAGGTGAAAATGTACTGCTTTCTGGAGCCCACTGTGGGTGAAAAAACTTTCTTTTAAATTGTGGCATCGTTGCAGTACCTACTGTAGGGGATACATTATTCTGGCTTGTACTACGGAATCCATCATGCACTGCGAGCACTGCGCAAGTCCCACTGAGGGTGTGGCATGAAATACACCTGGAGTGAATCAAGCAGAATTGACTGCACGAGTCATTTTAAAAGCGACCTCTGAAGATAGGCACAAAGCCTTGAAACGCGTCAGGTCTACAGGATATAATCCGAGGAAAGCAGCTCCTGCACCGTGTGAATAAACCGGATGGTACAGTCTGCTGAGTGTACGCTTCCAAAGCTTGGGCAGAACTTGTGTGAAATGATTAAAAGCGGCAGCCCTGTCGCGGGAAGTAGCACCGTCCTCTAAACTAATGAGGGGGCCGCGTTCGGCACTGGGCCCGGACTAGAATGCGGCTCGGCGAACTGAGGTGAAAATGTACTGCTTTCTGGAGCCCACTGTGGGTGAAAAAACTTTCTTTTAAATTGTGGCATCGTTGCAGTACCTACTGTAGGGGATACATTATTCTGGCTTGTACTACGGAATCCATCATGGACTGCGAGCACTGCGCAAGTCCCACTGAGGGCGTGGCATGAAATACACCTGGAGTGAATCAAGCAGAATTGACTGCACGAGTCATTTTATAAGCGACCTCTGAAGATAGGCACAAAGCCTTGAAACGCATCAGGTCTACAGGATATAATCAGAGGAAAGTAGTTCCAGCTCCTGCACCGTGTGAATAAACCGGATGGTACAGTCTGCTGAGTGTGCGCTTCCAAAGCTTGGGCAGAACTTGTGTGAAATGATTAAACGCGGCAGCCCTGTCGGGGGAAGTAGCACCGTCCTCTAAACTAATGGGGGTGCCGTGTTCGGCACTGGGCCCGGACTAGAATACGGCTCGGCGAACTGAGGTGAAAATGTACTGCTTTCTGGAGCCCACTGTGGGTGAAAAAACGTTCTTTTAAATTGTGGCATCGTTGCAGTACCTACTGTAGGGGATACATTATTCTGGCTTGTACTACGAAATCCATCATGCAATGCGAGCACTGCGCAAGTCCCACTGAGGGCGTTGCATGAAATACAACTAGAGTGAATCAAGCACAATTGACTGCACAAGTCATTTTAAAAGCGACCTCTGAAGATAGGCACAAAGCCTTGAAACGTGGCAGGTCTACAGGATATAATCCGAAAAAGCAGTTCCAGCTCCTGCACCGTGTGAATAAACCGGATGGTACAGTCTGCTGAGTGTGCGCTTCCAAAGCTTGGGCAGAACTTGTGAGAAATGATTAAACGCTGCAGCCCTGTCGCGGGAAGTAGCACCGTCCTCTAAACTAATGAGGGGGCCGCGTCCGCCACTGGGCCCGGACTAGAATACGGCTCGGCGAACTGAGGTGAAAATGTACTGCTTTCTGGAGCCCACTGTGGGTGAAAAAACCTTCTTTTAAATTGTGGCATCGTTGCAGTACCTACTGTAGGGGATACATTATTCTGGCTTGTACTACGGAATCCATCATGCACTGCGAGCACTGCACAAGTCCCACTGAGGGCGTGGCATGAAATACACCTGGAGTGAATCAATCAGAATTGACTGCACGAGTCATTTTAAAAGCGACCTCTGAAGATAGGCACAAAGCCTTGAAACGCGTCAGATCTACAGGATATAAATAATCCGAGGAAAGCAGTTCCAGCTCCTGCACCGTGTGAATAAACCGGATGGTACAGTCTGTTGAGTGTGCGCTTCCAAAGCTTGGGCAGAACTTGTGTGATATATATATATATATATATATATATATATATATATATATATATATATATATATATATATATATATATATATATAGCTGCCCCATCTTGCTGTACCATGGACTGAAATGGCAAAATAAATTGAAGGATTTGCACTTGGTGGTCCGTGCTCTTTTTTTGTGCCCCACGGGAAAGGGATTACAAAGCCGAAGAGTTTCATTGCGTATATATATATATATATATATATATATATATATATATATATATATATATATATATATATATATATATATATATATATATATATATATATTTAATATATATATATAAAAAATGGCTCTATTGTGTTTATACCCTTCTTTCTTGTGAATACTCCGATTCTCGGGGGTATATAACATGTTCCAAGATGGCGCCTATTGTGGTGTTTGAAGGGCTGGTCCCTTGTTGATGTTTACTTTTGTTAACAAACTCCTATTTAAAAGGAACTGCTTGGTGTCGGTGAGAAACACCGAGGAAGGCTAAAGCCGAAAAGTTTGTTTGCTGCTGAACAAATCACTGTGACCTGTCACTGCCGGAGTGCTGTTCCTTTCTTTAAGGGAGAGGATTTTCGAGCGATATATATATATATATATTACCTACTGGCGGTCGCCAGTAGGTATATATAGTTAGGATTTTTTCCCTATGGGATTTCTGAAAATTCTATGCCTAATAACTTTTGCGTTTGTGGACGGAATTGGCTGAAATTTTCAGGAAAATGGCACATTTTGTTTCTGAGCAGACCTTGAAAATTTGGGGGGGTTTTGTGGAGGGGGGGCCGAGAAAAAAGGGGGGTCCCAAAACGCCTTTTTCCCATGTTAATTTCCATAGGGCGGTTGGACTCACTTTTAGCCCGAACGGCTGAATGGATTTTCACGAAACTTGGCAAAATTGTAGGGACTGTTAGCCTGATGTGCCTTTGCTAGGTCTCAATATATGTGCTTCAGTGGATTTTGAGAAATTAACGTTTAAATCAAGATATATATCTGTAACAGCGCTCCGGGCAGCTATCCGGTTAGCGAACCTTTCGCGTAACGGAACTTTGCGATGAGAAGCTGATTGGCCCTCCGGTGTCTGTCAACATTCTAAACAGTCCGGAGCGGCCGCCATCTTGTCTCTCGGTAGGATCGAGAGACAAGAGGAGGCCAAAACAAAGGGGGAAATTACCATAAGGGGGCATAGTAGATCCTCGTTGACCCCCTAGGTTTTATGTGGAGGTTTTAAAAGGGCCTAGGAGGGTCCAAAAAAAAAAATTTTTTTTTGCGTGGTAAGCGCCAAGTTCGCGAACCGGATAGCTTTCTGGGCAGCGAACTTTATGGATAAAAGAATGAAAGACTTTTCTAATACTGTATGTTAATTGTTTGTTGTTTTTCTTGTTTTTTTTTGTTTTCTTTATTTATTTATTTTTTTTATTATGATTGTGTTTCATACTTTATTAAATTTTCTAACATTTCATTGTCAGAAATGTCATAATTTATTATAGGGTGTAATTGTTTTTCATTTTGAAGCAAGTTGTCTACTGCTTCAACACATTGTAGAAGTTCGTGGTCTCTACTGTCATCCATAAAGTCATCAAGTTTGTCTTGGCTGCTCTCCTTCAGTTCAATCGAAAATGAAACTTGCTGCTCGCCTTCCATTTTGCCTGAAATTTGGATTAAAAAAATATATATTAGTAGAGATAGGGCACTGTTGGGATTAATTTTAGATAGGCAGTTTTTATCAGTGAATTTATCTTTTGGCAGTGTATAGTATGAGAGTGGAAATAGGACTAAAAAAAAGTGTATGTGATTTAACCAAGACAAGCCTTACTCCATTGATAACTATAACAGAGAAGTCTATCTAAATACATTACTACTACAGAGGGATAGTGTATATGTAGCAGAAAAAGTCTACTATATTAAGTCATAGTGCACAATATATTAAATTATAACTTACCTTCACAAAGAAGTTGAAGTTTTTTGAAGCTATTGAAATAGGAGGTACAACAAGAAGTAGTAGTCAAAATGGCTGTGTTTCCTTCTCTCCCTTTATATATATACAGGTATATAACCAATTAAATGTCAGGTAATAAAAGTAGAAAATGAAAGTAACATTTTCATTGGTTGTCAATTCCAACAATTCAGATGTGTTTTGTGAAGTAATTTACCTCACGGTACTTGGAGAGGTCTACAGGCTAAATGGCTAAATGGAATTTCAATGAAATTTGTGAGAATGGAAGGGATTGTTATGTAGTATGAGCTAATCTATATTTGGTGAGAGTGTCTCTAGTCGTTTTTCTGTAAATTACTTTCCCGCCTTTTTTTAGGACCGCTTTCCGGGAAGCTGCCCGGTTAGCGAACCTTAAGCGTCACGGGAGTCCACCATTTTGTGTTTCGTTCGCATTAAGATACAAGATGGAGGGCAAATAATGTTTAGAATGGGTAGAAGGGGTCATGGTAGACTTATCTTGACCCCCTAGGTTTTCTGAGCGTGGCTGAGGAGGCTTATATGTGCGGAAAAAAAATTTTTTTTTAAAAAAATTCCGCGAGGTTAGCTTTCGGTTAGCGAACCGGGTAGCGCTCCGGGGAGCGAATTTTGTGGAAAATTAGTGAAAAAAGTTAGAGAAAAATAATAATTGTGAGTGATCAGATGTAGGGTAGCTCTGAGAAGAGCTTTTGGGTTTATGGTACATTTAGGTACTTATAAGTAGGTACCAATGCACAGTCTTAAATTCAGAATGAAAATTCTGTTGCCCTCATCTGAGAAGTGAACTCCATCTCCTCTGTAGATATCTTGCATGTAGTAACGCAAGTTATTGTTGTACAGAGAGCCCATTCCATGGTCTCTCATGTAAGCTGAAACAGATTTGTTTACATGCTTCCTCGCTTTCTCAATTTGTGGACAAAATAGGTTGGACCACCTCCATTTCTGTCTTTGGCATATATTGGAATATACCAAGGCAGTTTGAGGAAAAAGTGCCATTAATTGCTCCAAGGTGTCCTTTAAAAGCATTTCCAGACCTACCCCTGTCAAAGTGCCCAAATCATTACCTCCACAGTGCACTATTAACAGGTCAGGTTTTGGCAAATGCATAAAGGTTTTCACCAATGGTATCAATTGGTGACATTTTAATCCTCTTTGGCCCAACCACTTAATTTCCACATCTTGTAAATTGAGGTTGTGTAAATTTCTGCTCTCAGCATACCTTTGAGCCCAGTGGATGTAACTATGTCCAACAATCCAGACGTTAAACATGGTGGAAGAAGGTTGTTCTGCAGTCAGATGAAGTGTGGTAATGAAAGGGCAGTTGAAACAGTAGGAGTTTCTAAAGAAAAAAAACTGTGGATTTACAATGCTAATGATTCATTAGCAGTGATTGGTGCATTTCCATTTCTGAAAACAGAAAGTTAGGGTGCATGGATGTGTTCTTTGAAAGATGTAATTTGAATGGTCAAGGAAGAAACATTTAATGAAAGATTGCACTGGATACGCAGGTGCACTGAGAGTTCAGAGTTCAATTGAAACATTGTTGTGTGAATTTGCAAACATGAGAGGTCTTCCAGGAGGTGGTTGCTATGGAAACAAGGCAGACAGGGCAGAGGGGGGAAGGGTTTTGATTTGAAAAAAGTGAGGGAAGAGGTATGATTGGCTAATATGAGAGATATGTGAAAAGAATATCTGTATTTCTGTGCTTTCAATAGCTGCAGCCTTTGGAGTGCATCCTTTTTCTTCTGCTGAAGACAATTTGGTGTATTTCTGAGACTGTTTTCAAAACTCAAAAAATATTTGCTAAGGTGAGAAAAGATTTATTTAATTTAGATAGAGAATAGTATGATTTAAGGAGAAAATGATGAAGAAAGCTGTGTTTTTAAAATGTGGTTTTGTCTCTAGTGATATACTAATAGAATTAGTTTCAAAGAGAAATTATAATTGCATATTTGGTGTAACATTCTGGCATGCAGTTACACAAGATATTGTAATACATGGAGGCCATTTCATGGTCTGTTATGTAAGCTGAAACAGATATGTTGCTTTTAAAAACGATTTAAGAAATCAATTACATTTCTGGATATGTACTGCTAGAGCTTCATAGGTTGTTTTGGGCCATATTTATAAGGTATTTGAGTGTCTAAGATGTTGTGTTCGCCTTTTAAAATGTAAAGTGTTCCTCATGGGACAAGTGTCTTGTAAATACGCTCCCACTTGTGCTTGGCAAATTTAGATTTTGATTATGGGAGTTACCTAGCCATGTTAATAGTGTCCCAAAAATGGTGCTAGGGCATTCCAGAAAACACTTTCATGTGTCTCAAGGACATTTTTAGTCATTTCTTCATGAATGCAGGTATACAATTGATTTATATGCTGTGTTTAAAAACGAATTTTGAAATGAATTAAATTTCAGGATATGTACTGTTAGAGCTTCATAGGTTGTTTGGGGTCATATTTAGAAGGCATTTTAGTGTCTTTGAAGTTATTTTTCCCTTTTTAAATGGAAAGCGTTCCTCATGGGGCCCTGAGCAGTTCTTAGCCATGTTATTTAATAGGAAGTGGATAACATGGCTAAGAGCATTTGCTGGAAAATGCATGAATATCGCTGATTTTTCTGCTATATTCATGCATTGTGGCCGTTTTTTTTCACATTGCTTCATAGGTTGTTTGGGTTCATATTTAGAAGGCATTTTAGTGTCTTTGATGTTATTTTTCCCTTTTTAAATGGAAAGCGTTCATCATGGGGCCCTGAGCAGTTCTTAGCCATGTTATTTAATAGGAAGTGGATAACATGGCTAAGAGCATTTGCTGGGAAATGCATGAATATCGCTGATTTTTTTGCTATATTCATGCATTGTGGTCGTTTTTTTTCACATTGTTTCATAGGTTGTTTGGGTTCATATTTAGAAGGCATTTTAGTGTCTTTGATGTTATTTTTCCCTTTTTAAATGGAAAGCGTTCCTCATGGGGCCCTGAGCAGTTCTTAGCCATGTTATTTAATAGGAAGTGGATCACATGGCTAAGAGCATTTGCTGGAAAATGCATGAATATCGCTGATTTTTCTGCTATATTCATGCATTGTGGCCGTTTTTTTTCACATTGCTTCATAGGTTGTTTGGGTTCATATTTAGAAGGCATTTTAGTGTCTTTGATGTTATTTTTCCCTTTTTAAATGGAAAGCGTTCCTCATGGGGCCCTGAGCAGTTCTTAGCCATGTTATTTAATTGGAAGTGGATAACATGGCTAAGAGCATTTGCTGGAAAATGCATGAATATCGCTGATTTTTCTGCTATATTCATGCATTGCGGCAGTTTTTTCCACATTGCTTCATAGGTTGTTTGGGTTCATATTTAGAAGGCATTTTAGTGTCTTTGATGTTATTTTTCCCTTTTTAAATGGAAAGCGTTCCTCATGGTGCCCTGAGCAGTTCTTAGCCATGTTATTTAATAGGAAGTGGATAACATGGCTAAGAGCATTTGTTGGAAAATGCATGAATATCGCTGATTTTTCTGCGTTATTCATGCATTGCAGGCCTTTTTTTATCACATTTGCAAGCACTTCTTAGCCATGTTATCCAATGGGAGGTGGATAACATGGCTAAGAGCATTTGCTTCAAAGGTTGTTTGGGGTTATATACCATTTTTGGGAAATTATTAACATGCCTATCTAACTCCCATAATCAAAATCTAAATTTGCCAAGCGCAGGTGGGAGCGTATTTACAATAAATTTGCACCATGAAGAATGTAAAATAGCATACTAGATACTCAAATAACTTATAAATATGATCCAAAACATCTTATGAAGCACTAGTAGTGCATATTTCCAGAAATGTATTGGTTTTCATTTAATGATTTACTTCATTGGTAGGCTTTCACATGTTTTTTTACCTTGGTTTTTTTTCAGTGAAAATCTTATCTGCAACCATGTGTTGGCCTCACCTCAAATAAACAAAACAGGTGATGGACTGAATGTGGATCAATGACACACATTCACCCCAGTCCAAAGATCTGGGCCTAAACAAACCTTTAGATAGGCTACATCTTATCGTCATCCTGAATTAATGATTTAAAATATTAGGGAGTGATTTATGAGTGTTGTATGCCTGTTTTGTACCATTGAGTGTCATTTTTGTGATGCAGTGCTGGTGGAAAATATTTGCTATGTTAAATAATTAGTACGGCATTAAGTTTTAGATGACTGTTATTTATTTACTGTTTGGTAATAGTGGTTAATAACATTTTATATTATATTTTTTCACAGATTCAACTGCAGATTCTTTCATAGTTTGGAAAATGCCTTCCAGAAGTCGAATACGAAAGGCTAGAAAACGTCAAAGACAGCAGGATGATGTTTTATTGCAGCAGTCCTCTTCCCCAAATACTTGTCAAAACACCAAGAAAGGTCCGGGTAAGAGCACGAAATCATTCTTAAGAAATATTTGTAGTAAAAAAAATTTTGCTCAAAAAAATGTGTCTGTTCACAAAAAGAGAAGTAATTTAAATGGAAAGGAGAGACCCATCACAAATGTTACTGGTAGAGGAAGAGATAACTCTGTGCATGATAGTAGAAGGAAACAACAGTTTAGGGACATTCGACAACGAATGTTCCGTAATAGGATATTAGTTAATTTATTGAAAAATATTAAAAAGAAAGGCCAACAGAAAGCGGCATTTTATAGGAAGAAGAAAAATGTAGAGAAAATTATTGATCATGCTTTTGAAATCAAGCGAAAGTTGTTTATTTTGGTAATCAATAGAATTAGGAAACTAAGCAAGGTAATTTCTGATTTCAAAACAAAAAGTAGATGGAAGAGAGTAGTAAATCGTACTAACTTTTGTGAAGTTTTTTCTGGAGAATGGATGCATAGTTCAAGTTCTGAGGCATTTTTTAATGAGGAGACTTATTTTCAGGATAATGATTTGGTGCATGCAGTTGACATCAGTGGTCGAGCTTATGAAGTGAAGGATGGTTGTCCAGTTGAAAAAGAACAACTTGTGACAACAGAGACAGAAGAGGCGCTAAGTGATGAGGTTTTAGGAAGACGTCCTAAGGGTCCTGTGTACATTTGGAAGTGTAGTTCTATTTGCAGTGTGCGACAGGTTTCCATCAATTTGCTTTGTGATTTTATACGGACATTTAATAAGAAAAGTTTGAAGCAGAAAATGAAGTTGTTGCAAGATTTAGATCCTTGCAGAGTGAGACAAATGACAGGTTTGCGTGGTCATTCACTGGCTTGTCTTTCCAGGAGAGTATGCCAGAGTGTTTTTCATCATTTCAGGATGCTAGCAGTGCATCATAATAAAGTGAGAAAATTAGTGAGAATGTTGTATTATGCTAAGAGTCCAGCAATTATGCTTAAACAATTATGTGCTGCTCTTTTGCATGGTTCTGAAATAGATGTGAAGAATCTTTGTGAAGAAATTGAGTTTTGTTACTTTGGTAGTAAAGATGAGAATGTTCAAATTGACCCTGAAGTAGAGGGTAATGTGGAAGATAATGTACAGGTTTCCAGTACAGATAATTTTCAGAAGGAAATTGCCACGTTTCAGATGAAATCAAGTGAGAGGCCTAATTTCACTTGTGTATGTTGTCGACGCACTTATTATAAGAATCAGACTAAGGTAGTGGATTTATATGCAAAAAGTGAAAGGGAAAATAATAGTGAATGGAAGGATTTAGCCACATACTTGATGGTAGAAAATTATTTTGATTTGGGATCGGATCAACGTGTGTGTACTTATTGTTGTAATAAATTAAACCAAAACCAGATGCCTGCTAGGGCAGTTCATAATAATCTGGAATTGGTTGAGATTCCTTCTGAATTGAAGGATTTAAATACTTATGAATCTATTTTGATTCAAAGTATCCATCCCTTTCAGGCTATTGTAAGAATGGAGCCAAAGACAGGGAAGTTGCCTCCAGCAGATTTACAGAGAGGATTAAAGGGAAGAGTTGTTTATTTGCCTCTAGATTTGAACAAAAACATTAACACAATTGGAATAGAAAAAGTGGAAGAGGAACCTCTGGTTATCTTGGTTAATGGGGTTCCGACAAAGAATAAGAAAATATGGCAAGATTTAGTGGATGTTAGGAAAGTCAAAAAGGCAACAGTGTATTTGAAGAAAAATAATAAGTACTATAAGAATGTATATGTTGCAGAAGAGGAAGTAAGTGATGAAGAGGATAGCGATTTGTGTGCTGGCCAAATTGAGAAAGTAGAGGCCTCTAAAAGTGAAGAAATATATGAACATTATAGTGTTCATCCTTTGCATTCCAAGGAAGTGATGGGGAATGCTATTGAGTTGTTTCAAATGAAACAAGCCAAAGGGAGTCCCATTAGTGTTTGGGAGGAAAGTTTGGAAGCTCGGTGTTTCCCACAGCTATTTCCCACAGGTCAAGGAGGAAGATATGATGAGCGACCTCGTGAAATTCCTGCGTCTGAATACCGGACTTTACGATTGTATGCAGAAGATCCTAGGTTTCGGCAATGCATTCCCTATTTGTTTCATCTCCTGTTTGAAAGCGATCTGTCTGGACTGTCATATGCAGTGAACCACATCTTAAAAAGTGGTATACAGATGCGAAACATCTCGGCAAGTGACTTTATGCATAAAGTCAATGTCCAAGACAGTATTTTGGATTCTCACTTAATTAATCTCATGGCGTGTCAGCGTGGTACTAATGAGTACTGGTACCGTCGTCATGGTGACTTAAAATGTATGCTGAGGAACTTAGGAACTCCGACATGGTTCCTCACTCTGAGCTGTGCCGAGTATGGCTGGGATGACTTACTTGAATTTCTACGAGAGGCAAATGGAAATATTGAAAACATTGAATTCAAGACACCTGGAGAACTGTGTTCTTTGGATCCTGTGAATGTATGCAGGTACTTCAATCATAGATTTGAAGCTATGATGTCTTTCATCACAAATAAAAAGAATCCACCTCTTGGAGAGGTGTTGGATTTCTTCTGGAGAAAGGAGTACCAAGCAAGAGGTGCCCCTCATATACATATGTTGCTGTGGATCAAGGATGCACCTAAATTTGGAACAGATCCGGATGACTTAGTGATGAATTTCATCGAACAGTATTCTACGTGTGCTGTTCCAAACGCAACGGAGAAGAAAAGTCTAAGAGAACAAGTTCTACGTTTCCAAAGCCATCGTTGTGGAAAGTACTGTCGTCGTAAATTCAGAAACAAGGACAAGTTCTACACCAAATGTCGTTTCAACTTTCCACGACCGGTGATTTCTAAAGGAAGAGTGAACAGTTTGATGTCTTCGCTGCGACATAATGTGACGAGGAAATCACCCAAGAATACATACAATTTGAAAAGGAACGAAGAGTCCAAGTACATCAATGACTACAACCCAGTGATTTTGTCCATGTGGAATGCCAACATGGATATACAGTTTGTGGCTGACAACTGTATGGCTGTGGCTCGGTATGTGACATCTTACATCACCAAAAAAGAAAAGACCGAACTGAAGGATATGTGGGAGGACATTTCCCATGAAAAGAGCCTCAGCAAGAAGTTGTACAGTTTCAGTCTGAAGATGTTGTCGCATCGAGAAATCGGAGATTACGAATGTTCTGATCGATTGTCTTCAGCAAGTCTCTATGCCAAATCCAGGAGTCTCGTTTGGGCGAGTCTTGGTCTTGCTGCAACGCGAAATCGAGTTCTAAAACCTGTTCGGGAAATTGAGTATTTGGCAGAAAAGGAACCAAACAGTACCGACATTTTGAAGACCAACATGTTGGATACATATTATCCAAATCGAAGCAGTCACCTTGAGAATGTTTGTCTATATGAGGTTCTCCAAAATTATATATTCAAGAGGAACATCAAAGAAGATATTGAGAAAGGAGTGTATGCTGTAATTGGAAGTGAGGGATGCCTGGTCAAGCAAAGAAAATGCCAATTAGTAAACCATCGAAAATTAAGTGGCGAATCTCCAGAAAAAAAGGAGTTTTTCTATTTAGCACTTTTGCAACTTTTCAAGCCTTGGCGTGCAGAAGAGGAACTGCTTGGAGATTTCCTCTGTTACGAAGACTCTTTCAATGCAGCCAAGGAGTCCATAGAATGTCCTGCTTTTTCTAAATATCAAGAAATGCTAACTTTGGAAATTGAGCAGGAAGCAACGATTGCAGCCGAGATTGCCAGAGACAGTTCTCAGGACAGTCAGAGTTCTGTTTCATTGAGTCAAGATCCACTTGGAGGACCTATTATCGAAAATGAAGCTGCCACTGCTATGAATGAAGTAGAAAGAGCCATGGCACATGCTCAGGAGGATTCTGTTAACTTACAAGACTTGGAAAAACAACTCAACGTTGAGCAGAGGAAAATATATGATGAAGTTACCAAGGAAATTGAGCACGGATTAAGTCATGAGAAGAAAGAGTGCTCGTGTACGTCGTTGAAGCCTGTCCGACTGTACGTGAGTGGAGAAGCGGGAACTGGAAAAAGTTTCCTCATTAAAGCAATCTCTTGTTATTTGCAGGAAAGGACTGAGTCATCGCTGTCTTGTGTTGTCACCGCTCCTACTGGACTGGCAGCACATAATATTAAAGGTATTACTTTGCATCGTCTATTGATGCTGCCGGTGGAGCATGACAACAAATTACAATACAACAAGTTATCTGGAGATGCTTGCTGTGAAGTTTCAAGAGTTTTGAGGAAAATGAAACTACTTATCATTGACGAAGTAAGCATGGTTTCCAATGTCATGCTTGCCTTTGTGCATTTGAGAATGCAAGAAGTACTTAAAACTGAATATGATGTCTTATTTGGTGGGAAACACATTATTGTTTTCGGAGATCTTCTACAGCTGACACCAGTAAAAGGTCAACCTGTGTTCAAAATACTCACGCATGAAGATACCAGGAAGTGCCTAGGGAGCATTGGCAACGTCAATATATGGTTAAATTTCAATTATGCAGAACTGCATCAAAATATGCGTCAGGCAAAGGATGAAGATTATAAGAATATTCTACAAGATATTAGAATTGGAAAAGTGACCGAGCATGGGAAAGAAGCTTTAAATGCACGGTTACTGTCAAATTTGTATCCCAAACAAGATATTGTGCCTGAGAATATTTTTCAGAAAATTACTGAGAAGAAATCCGGGATATGTCTCATGCCAACTCTTGCAGAATGTGCCATCTTCAACAACAAAATGTTGAATTTAGAAAAGCAAGAGATTGTGAAACTTGAAGCTATCGACAAATTAGAGCATATGGGATCAACAATTATTTTGTCAGACAATTTGAAATCAAAATTGGATTCATTAGAGAAGACTATATCTAAAACAGCGGGTTTTGAAAAGACTTTGAATGTGTGTTTAAATTGCCGAATTATTTTGAGAAGGAATTTACATGTAGAAAGAGGTCTGGTAAATGGATCAATGGGTAATGTTGTTGATTTTGAGAAATACAGAAATAGAGATGGAATAGAATTTTTAAAAATTAAATTTGATGGCATTGAGGAAGTACAGCAAATTGGTCGTTGTTCTGCTAGGTTTTTGCTTGTTAAAGATTTATATGTTCGCCGTAAACAGTTTCCTGTTTGCTTGGCATATGCGGTGACAATCCATAAATCGCAAGGTTTAAGTGTAGACTGTGCATTGGTGAATATTGGCAGTTCTGTGTTCAAGGAGGGTATGGCATATGTGGCATTGTCACGAGTTAGAACTTTATCGGGATTGTACTTGATTGACTGTGATGTCACAAACATTTGTGCGGATCTAGATTGTGTTAAGGAATACAATAGGTTAAGAAGAGAGTATGCGCCACATTTGCCTCAATATCCTTTGTTTGAGAAACGTGTGGTAGGCCGCAAACGTAGAAAAAGCAGTAATAGTAGGGAGGTTGTTGCAAAAAGACTAAAAGTCAATGAACCGAAAATTGTTAGCAGAAAGAAAGTGGATTCTGTTGAAGATGTTGTCGGTTTTCAATTTGAAAACAGTTCTGGTGTCAACTGCTATGCAAATGTAGTGGTTAATGTTCTCTTTTCACTAGAGAGTTTAAAAGAACAGATTCTGTTGAATTCTGAACAAATTTTATGCTGTTTGTTGAATTCTGTTTTCGAGAAATGTAGCACTGATCGAACAAAAGTAGAAAGTGTGTCTGAAGTTCGTTATCTGTTAGATGAATGTTCAGGTCAAACAGACTTCTCTGAAAATAATCAGCAAGATTGTCAGGAGTTTTTAATGTATATGCTTGATATATTGCAAGTTGAGGGTGTAGATGTAGATCACCTGTTTGGGCTTTCTTATCAATGGCAGCATGACTGCGAGAACTGTATGGTATCAAGTACTACTAGTGTAGACTCAGAAAGATTTATATATTTAACTTTGCCAGACAGTAAATCAGTCTCCTTTAATAAGCTAGTAAATGCAGCGGATCACAACATGGAGTGTAGCCAATGTAAATGTGATATGATGTCAACATTATTTATACGTAGATATGGCCAGTATGTCATTTTAATGATGCAACGATGTAGGCCTGATGGAACAAAATTGTCAACTTTAATAAAAAATTTTGTGGCTTCTCAGCTGTCAATATCAGGGAGGACTTTTGTTACTGTAGCAATTATCTATCACGATGGTCCATCAACAACATCAGGACATTATACAGCTTACTTAAAGTCTGGAAACGGCTGGTCATTCTGTAATGATTCTGTTGTAACGTTCAAAAAAAAATTGCCGTTTGACCTTAAAAATTCTTACCTGGTGTTTTTAAAACCAAAATTTTAAGTAGAGGGAATGTAAGTCTGCAATGCTGTCTCGATTAAAAATTCAACTATATAAACCTAATGCAAGTAAGTCTGCTTCATAGTAAGCAGTATCAGTGTCATAGGAAAAGGAGAACATGAGTGACAAAGAAGAGTAAGATATTAGTAGTCCAGGATTGTGAAAATAATCTCAAATATTTTATTTTTGAAAGTTGCGAAAATAGAAAATGACGGGATTTGATTGGAAGAATTACAAGATTTGCGAATCGCGGCAACATGATTTGGCCTAGTGGAAACATGTGATATAATGAGAGAAGTTTTTTTTCTATGTAACATATTTCACGTATCGATGGAGGTTTTCTTTCAGAAAGTGGCGGGCTGAAAATATTTAAAGCACAACAGAGTGGATGCTGTTTATAGGAGATCCTTCGACGTCATTGAAAGTAAGTTAATTTTAAGAAGTTTTGAAATCAGATTTCTTAGGTTGTATGGGTTTTTTAAACACAGTCATTTTGATTGTGTTTTTTTTTCCCCGCTGTTACATGATGAATACCTTCAAGTCACTGATTTAAGTGAAATTTGATACATTCTGAGAACAGCAAAAATAAACCATTTAACATGTATAATTAATGTTATGCTTTTTGTCCTTATGATATACATTTAGAAATGTGTGGTACATATGGGTAAGGTGAGTTCTGTAAATATCAATTTTAATGCTTAGAGTGCTGTACTTCTGGGTAGTGTTTTTTTTTTTTTAAAAAAAGAGGCCTCACCTCAAAGAAAGCTCTTGAAAGCACACATCTTATTTGCATCCTAAAACAATCATTTACAATGTTAGACACAATTTTATTATGGCTTTACATCTTTTTTGCGCTGCTATTGCATCACTATTGTGAGACATTAGCAGTGCAAGAAAAACATCATGTTCCAAAATAGGCCTCAGTTCAGCAATATCAAGATACAGTTTCTTTCGAATATATATCTTTAGGATTGTGTAGGGGACGTAGAGAAGCAGAGACTTCTGTAAATGTCAAAGTTGTTGAAAAACTGTTTGTTTTTGAACCTTTTCCCTTGTCTTTTCTAATTTTTAAATACATGTTTTAATATTTTTTGAAATGTTTGTTCTTTGTTTTACAGATTGAAAGTATGAAAAAATATTTAAAAAAGGTAACAAGAATTATAAGGTAAATGTTTTCCACTCTTTTTACCCGCAATGCACTGCTGATGATGTCATTGACAGTATCTCTCATTTACTCTCTCTAGCTGTCTTTCTTTTTACATTATTCTCTGTTTACTTCCCTTATACTAACTCTTCTTTTTTTTAAAAAAATATTTTTTTAGTTCGCTTAAAGTTCGCGAACCGGTCAGCGAACTTGAAGCGAACCAAAAGAAATAGAGCTTGCCAGAGTGATAAACATTCTAGCAATTTTGTTTGAAAGGGGAGGTAGTTCTGAAAAGAACTGTTTTTTTTTGTTTTTGTTGTTTTATATTTTTTTTTTATTTTTTGAACATTTTTTGATTTTTTTGTATTTTTAGAACTGTTTTATGTTTTTTTTGTGTTTTTTATGGAGGGGAGACAACAAAAAACAGGCTTTCAAAACGGCTCAACTGGAGCAAAAAAAAAGAAAATTACTTTTTGGGTGCATTAGGGCACTTATGATTTTCATATGCAATGTTCATGAGGTTGACACTCATGTTGCCATATGACAGCATAGCACCACAGTAAATACAAGACAACTTCATGTGTTGGAAGTTAGGTTGGATGTTTGGCACAGTCTCTTGTGCCTCTCTTCCCGTCAAAGACAATGTGGATGTAGATCTTGCCACAGGAGTTGCCGTCGGATTGTCTTCAAGATCCCTCAACTCAGCCCGGCTGTAGTTCAAGGGATGCCACCTGCTCATGTGACGATGCATTGTATAGTTCCCCATACTGTACTTCTTTTCTGTGCCTCTCGATAATCTGTAGTCACAGATGAGGCAGGTGGCATATTTTGCATTCACTTTCTTGGTTCCAGGAGGGATGGTGAAAAACTGCCAGATGAAACTGGTTTTTCGTTTAGAAACCCGGGGCAACTCATCAACAAATTGTTGTCCCTCTCTCTCCTCTTCTTCTTCTTCCTCATCTTCCTCCTCTCTGTTAGTCATAATTTGACTGGGTGGTCCTCTCTTCTTATGGGGAGGTGGAGGTGGTGGTGGGGGTGCACCAGCTGCAGCAAGAATGGAAGCCATTGTGGAACTTCTGAATAATGGTCTTTCTCTCACCAAGATGAAAGTCAGAGTGAGGAAATAAGGAGGAGTTTACTTGATTTGGGGAAAACAAAAGTTCTGAGCCAATGAAAAGTGTTATTTTTAGGTCACATGACCTAGTCATACATCATTTGGAAACCAAAAGTGAAATGAACCAATGAGAAGTTTGATAAACAAGTCACATGACCTGTTCCGCTTACGTTACGCGGCGCGCGCCGCGTCCCAGATCGCTTCCGGTTCGCTGTCCGGAGCACTTCCGGGAGCGCTAACGCGACGCGTCATTAGACGCATTACGCGATAACGTGATACATCGCGCTTCCGCGGCGCGTCACTGTTCCGCTAACGTAACGTTGACCGGTTCGCGTACTAGATCGCGGCATCAAGATGAGCTAACGGAAAGCTTCCCGGTTCGCGAACTAGAAGCGAAGAAAAAAATATTAAAAAAAAATTATCAATAAATATCTATATATATTTTGGGATTTAAAGAATAATACATTTTACAGCTACAGATGTTAGCTTTTAAAAAACCAATGAAATTCACTGAAAAAACCATAGGTTATAGACCATATATAGTTAGAAATTTGCATTTAAAAAACCATTGATATTCAATGAAAAAACCATAGGTTATAGACCATATATAGTTAGGAATTTGCATTTACAAAACCTTATTTTACTCGCATAAAACCATTGAAATTCCATATATAGTTAGTTGCGCTAACTATATATCGCGCACCCGCAATCCACTGCTGATGATGTCACATATTACATCATTCATGACATGGTCAGTGACATCACTGATGACATCACTGATGACATCTCAAATGACATCACTGATGACAACATCCAGTGACTGTATGTTTCTGTGAAGTTAAAATATGTCTTACATATTGAAGAATGAGTGGATGTATAAGTGTCTGGATGAAGGATTTAGTAGGTGCATGACTGACTGTATGAGTGAGTGATTAAATGTGTCTCACTGAGTGCATGGGTTAGTGACTAAACTGTCTTAATTTGTGCATCATTATGTCTGTTGTTCTGTAAACTGCTGCATGTGTTGATCAGTAGCTATATGAGTAACTATATGGATTATTGATTGGTTGCCCAAGTATTTGTATGGGAGACTGAGTGTGTGTGTGGGTGGCTGGGAGGTGTATGACTCTGTGCATAGATGTGTGAGCAGTTGATACACTAGATGTATGGGTTCAAAAGTGCATGTGGAAACAGCTGTATGGGCGGTTGACTGTGTGCATGAGTGTATTGGTGAGTGAATGGATATCTCAGTGCTACATGTCAAAGTAAGTACATATTTAAAACACAGTACATGTGAGAGTTGACATATATAAATAACTGTGCATAAGAGCCAGTGAATGTGTGAGTGGCTGTATGGATCATTGTGAACTTGTATCAGGGATTGTATAAGAGAGTAAATATGTGTTAGTATATGTTTGAATAAGTAAGGTGTGTATAACTGTATAGTTGAGGAATTGGAGGTGTGATTGATTCTTTGCATGACTGTCTAGGTGTATGAGTAACTCCATGGATGAGTGACAATCTGTGAGTGTCTGTTTTCACTGAGTGTATCTAAGGTTATATCAGAGTCTGTAGAGGTTCATCGTATTAACACATGAATGATGTCATCTGTGATGTTGTCAGGGATGTCATTTGAGTTGTCATCAGTGATGTCATCAGTGATGTCATTTGAGATGTCATCAGTGATGTCATTTGAGATGTCATCAGTGATGTCATCAGTGATGTCACTGACCATGTCATGAATGATGTAATATGTGACATCATCAGCAGTGGATTGCGGGTGCGCGATATATAGTTAGCGCAACTAACTATATATGGAATTTCAATGGTTTTATGCGAGTAAAATAAGGTTTTGTAAATGCAAATTCCTAACTATATATGGTCTATAACCTATGGTTTTTTCATTGAATATATATATATATATATATATATATATATATATATATATATATATATATATATATATATATATATATATTACCTACTGGCGGTCGCCAGTAGGTATATATAGTTAGGATTTCTTCTCTATGGGATTTTTGAAAATTCTATGTCTAATAACTTTGATGTTTGTGGACGGAATTGGCTGAAATTTTCAGGAAAATGGAACATTTTGTTTCTGAGCAGCACCTGACAATTTGGGGGGGTTTCATCAAGGGGGGGCCGAGAAAAAAGGGGGGTCCCAAAACGCGTTTTTCCCATGTTAATTTCCATAGGGCAGTTGGCCTCACTTTTAGCTCGAACGGCTGAATGGATTTGCACGAAACTTGGCAAAATTGTAGGGACTGTTAGCCCGATGTGCCTTTGCTAGGTCTCAATATATGTGCTCCAGTGGATTTTGAGTAATTTAGGTTCAAAAAAAGATATATATCTGGGCGGAGCCTAACCACACATCTGATCTGATTGGCTGTCAGCACTTCATCCAAGAAGTGTTGCCAGCCATCTTGGGACCAATATACATGATAGCACCTCATTAAAAAGCATTGTAGTTAATAGAGGGTTTTAGGACTTTAGTTACATTATAAATCATTTGTTGATGGTACCATACTAGTTTTAGGAATTGTGGTGGGTTCTAAGGTGATTTTACCATGTGAAAAAACCTTTTGCTGTGATATCATGAATATTGTTTGAAAGAAAACTAATATCTCATGATTTTCCCACAGTGGTTTGGAAGGGGATCTATAAGCTAAACTGAAAGCATATTTTCTGTAAATTCACATTATCTTTCTCAGTCATGTGAAAATGAAGTCTGACATTCTCAGTAAAACATGTACATCCAACAAGGACAGAGACTGTCAGTTGATTCCTTTGTGTTCTACTGCAGCCTCCTCGAGTGTTCTAAAGAACAATTAGAGCGCTAACAGTCCTACTTATTACAAAGGTATGGCACACCTGAAGCCATCTTGATTGGAATAAAGTG
This sequence comes from Lissotriton vulgaris, assembly GCF_964263255.1. Taxonomy (NCBI): domain Eukaryota; kingdom Metazoa; phylum Chordata; class Amphibia; order Caudata; family Salamandridae; genus Lissotriton; species Lissotriton vulgaris. The sequence goes on along the minus strand of NC_141689.1, from coordinate 2,079,487,529 downwards.
GTAACTCTTAAAACATTTAATTTAAAAAGAAACAACATGAGGGGGTATATTTTGCCATAGAAAGTATGATTAGTGCTGCAGAATGAAAAATTAGGGCACATTTTGAGTGACTTCTCAAATCCTTTTCTATTTCATTAAAACATTCTGACATGCAGTCTCCCAAAATGGCCACCAGAGACAAAAGAGCCCAAATGTAGCCCAAATATCACCCAGATGTAGCCCAAGTATAGCCCAATGACAGAATGTCCCAGAGTGTTCTAAAGAACAACTAGAGCGCTAACAGTCCTACTTATTACAAAGGTATAGCACACCTGGAGCCATCGTGATGGGAATAAAGTGGTGACTCTTAAAACATTTAATTTAAAAAGGAACAAAATGAGGGGGTATATTATGCAATAGAAGGTATTATTAGTGCTGCAGAAAGAAAAATTAGGGCACATTTTGAGTGACTTTTCAAATCCTCTTCTATTTCATTAAACAATTCTGACATGCAGTCTCCCAAAATGGCCACCAGAGACAAAAGAGCCCAAATGTAGCCCAAATATCACCCAGATGTAGCCCAAGTATAGCCCAATGACAGAATGTCCCAGAGTGTTCTAAAGAACAACTAGAGCGCTAACAGTCCTACTTATTACAAAGGTATGGCACACCTGAAGCCATCTTGATTGGAATAAAGTGGTAACTCTTAAAACATTTAATTTAAAAAGGAACAAAATGAGGGGGTATATTTTGCCATATGAATTATGATTAGTGCTGCAGAAAGAAAAATTAGGGCACATTTTGAGTGACTTCTCAAACCCTCTTCAATTTCATTAAAAAATTCTGACATACAGTCTCCCAAGATGGCCACCAGAGACAAAAGAGCCTAAATGTAGCCCAAATATCACCCAGATGTACCCCAAGTATAGCCCAATGACAGAATGTTCCAGAGTGTTCTAAAGAACAACTAGAGCGCTAACAGTCTTACTTATGACAAAAGTATGGCACACCAGAAGCCATCTTGATTGGAATGAAGTGGTAAGTCTGAAAACACTCAATTTAAAAAGGAACAACATGAGGGGGTTAATTTTGCCATAGAAAGTATGATTAGTGCTTCAGAAAGAAAAATTAGGGATCATTTTGAGTGACTTCTCAAATCCTCTTCTATTTCATTAAAAAAATTCTGACATGCAGACTGAAACATGCACTTTGAATACCAGCAGCAGACGTCCCTGGTGAGCAGTAGCTTTACTACAGTGATCTAATGTGCAACTAGAGTGCTAACATTCAGAATTTATGGCAAATGTGTGACACATCTGAATGCCTTCTTGATGGAACCAAAGTAAACAAGCATTGAAAATGCAATAGATCTCGCCCTCGTTTAAGTTAAAGCCATTCTGTTTGTAATGTGGTGGCTTTTTAGCTTTGCTTTTATTAGTGTTTTTTCAACTTTCATGTAAATAACATGCATCTGTATGTATATAAGTATATGTATGCATGCATTTATGTTTGTATTTATATAGATATACAGATGATATATGTTTATATATGTATGTATATATATACATTCACTGAAAAATCCATAGGCTATAGACCATATATAGTTAGGAATTAGCATTTACAAAACCTTGAAAATTCACTGAAAAAACCATAGGTTATAGACCATATATAGTTAGGAATTAGCATTTACAAAACCTTGAAAATTCACTGAAAAAACCATAGGTTATAGACCATATATAGTTAGGAATTCGCATTTACAAAACCTTATTTTACTCACACAAAACCATTGAAATTCCATATATAGTTAGTTGCACTAACTATATATCGCGCACCCGCAATCCACTGCTGATGATGTCACATATTACATCATTCATGACATGGTCAGTGACATCACTGATGACATCACTGATGACATCTCAAATGACATCACTGATGACATCTCAAATGACATCACTGATGACATCACTGATGACATCTCATTTGACATTACTGATCACATCACTGATGATATCATTCATGTGATAATACGATGAACCTCTTCAGACTCTAATATAACCTTAGATACAATCAGTGTAAACAGACACTCACAGACTGTCACTCATCCATGGAGTTACTCACACACCTAGTCAGTCATGCAAAGAATCAATCACACCTCCATTTCCTCAACTATACAGTTATACAAACTTTACTTATTCAAACATATACTAACACATATTTACTCTCTTATACAATCCCTGATACAAGTTCACAATGATCCATACAGCCACTCACACATTCACTGGCTCTTATGCACAGTTATTTATATATGTCAACTCTCACATGTACTGTGTTTTACATATGTACTTACTTTGACATGTAGCACTGAGATATCCATTCACTCACCAATACACTCATGCACACAGTCAACCGCCCATACAGCTGTTTCCACATGCACTTTTGAAACCATACATCTAGTGAATCAACTGCTCACACATCTATGCACAGAGTCATACACCTCCCAGCCACCCACACACACACTCAGTCTCCCATACAAATACTTGGGCAACCAATCAATAACCCATATAGTTACTCATATAGCTACTTATCAACACATGCAACAGTTTACAGAACAACAGACATAATGATGCACAAATTAAGACAGTTTAGTCACTAACCCATGCACTCAGTGGGACACATTTAATCACTCACTCATACAGTCAGTCATGCACCTACTAAATCCTTCATCCAGACACTTATACATCCACTCATTCTTCAATATGTAAGACATATTTTAACTTTACAGAAACATACAGTCACTGGATGTTGTCATCAGTGATGTCATCAGTGATGTCATTTGAGATGTAATCAGTGATGTCATCAGTGATGTCACTGACCATGTCATGAATGATGTAATATGTGACATCATCAGCAGTGGATTGCGGGTGCGCGATATATAGTTAGTGCAACTAACTATATATGGAATTTCAATGGTTTTGTGTGAGTAAAATAAGGTTTTGTAAATGCGAATTCCTAACTATATATGGTCTATAACCTATGGTTTTTTCAGTGAATATATATATATATATATATATATCTCGCTCCTCCACACGCCATAGGCGGGGCACTTCCTGGTCGGGTGCAATAAACGCGGTGGCGTACCGCGATATAAATCCCAGCTCCAAACTTTCCTCTTATCCTTCAGGAAAGAAAAGCACTCACGAGGATTCTGTAGCTCAACAGCAGTTTATTCAGGACAAACGCGTTTCGGATTTACATCCTTCGTCAGTGTCGTAAGTTCTAAACAAAATACTCGCGGCCATATTTTATTAAAAACATCACATGTCACGTGTCTTTTGTGGCAATAGAGGACGGACTTGGCGTCATTGTGTTTAACGTGGGCGCCATTTTAACACAGTAAATACTGGTCAACAATTATTCAGTTTCATAACAGAACCCACTTTGGGATGTCGGTTAGAAACTCCATTTATGTTACATTTCAACATTAACAAATTTCATCAATTAAAATGATATTCATACAGTCATAATTAAGCCGTGGATCGGCAATGCAGCCTTCTAAAAAGGCTGCTGGTCCTGTATTACCCACATAGAATTATGCCGTGTATCGGCTCAAGCGACATGTTTAAAAGCGAAACATTTGCAGACAGTGCCTCACAGGTCGTTTTCAGATATCACAGTGTTTTATTTACTCAAATGGATTGCCAACTCCTCCCCACTGTTCAACCCTTTCGGTATCTTGGTTCCCAGATCAATGATATAACGTGACTCCAGCCTCCTAAGCTTAAGTAAACGATCTCCCCCTCTAATATTTGCTGGTAAGTAGTCCAAACAATAATACTGCAACAGGTCCCTATTGCTATTGTGTTTGATGGAGAAGTGTCGTGCTACTGGGTAGCTGAAGTCTTTATTTTTTATAGCCCGCATGTGCTCCAATATCCTCAATTTAACCATATTGATGGTGCTTCCCACGTACTTCAGTCCGCAGGGGCACACAAGACAATATACTGCAAAGCTGGTTTGGCAGGTCATGAATTTATTAATCTGCTTGTTTTGCCTCATGCCCTCTACCTTATAGGATCTTACTCTTTTGCTTGCTGCACAGGCTTTGCACTTCCCGCAGGGAAAGAATCCTTTCATTTCCCTGAGGGTGTTTTGGGTTCTGGATGGGGACTTATCTAGATGACTGGAAACCAAGTTATCTTTCAGGGAACGAGCTTTTCTAAAGGTCATGAGGGGATGGACAGGAATGTCTAAGGCAATGACGGCATCTGTTTTAAGTATATGCCAGTTTCTCCTCAGAATGTTTCTTATAGTGTTGGACTCCTTGGAGAAAGTGGTAACCATTCTGAATCTTCCTGTGTCTTTGGTTGTCTTCTCTTTTGTCTTTAGCAGATCTTCTCTTTTTAGATTTTGAACCTTTCTGCGTGTACTCTCTAACAGTCTGTCCCTGTATCCTCTTGCCTGAAAGCGATCTATGCTTCCTTTAAGAGCTATGTTATAGCTTTCCTCACTCGAACAGTTCCTTTTTAACCTCAGAAACTCCCCATAGGGGATACTATCTTTTAGCTTTTGAGGGTGACCACTGTCCGCGTGCAGAATGCTATTCCCAGCAGTGGGTTTTCTGTACAAGGAGGTGTTTATCTTCCCATCCTCTACAGATACTTTCAGGTCAAGGTAACTGACTTCAGTAGTACTGATATCTCCCGAGAAATGAGGATTAACTTCATTGTTATTTAAAATTCCTATGTATTCCTCGGCTTCTGCTGTGGTACCCTCCCAGATTAAAAACAGATCATCAATATATCTGTGCCATGCCACTATCTTGTCAGTCCACTCTTGGTTCACCCTAGACCAGGCTACCTGCTCCTCCCACCAGCCCACGAACAAGTTCGCGTAGCTGGGGGCGAAGCAAGTACCCATCGCGGTCCCGGATGTCTGTCTAAACAACTCCCCATTAAAGGTGAATATGTTGTTACATCCTGGTGGGAGGAGCAGGTAGCCTGGTCTAGGGCTATATTGATGATCTGTTTTTAATCTGGGACCTTGTACAGAAAACCCACTGCTGGGAATAGCATTCTGCACGCGGACAGTGGTCACCCTCAAAAGCTAAAAGATAGTATCCCCTATGGGGAGTTTCTGAGGTTAAAAAGGAACTGTTCGAGTGAGGAAAGCTATAACATAGCTCTTAAAGGAAGCATAGATCGCTTTCAGGCAAGAGGATACAGGGCCAGACTGTTAGAGAGTACACGCAGAAAGGTTCAAAATCTAAAAAGAGAAGATCTGCTAAAGACAAAAGAGAAGACAACCAAAGACACAGGAAGATTCAGAATGGTTACCACTTTCTCCAAGGAGTCCAACACTATAAGAAACATTCTGAGGAGAAACTGGCATATACTTAAAACAGATGCCGTCATTGCCTTAGACATTCCTGTCCATCCCCTCATGACCTTTAGAAAAGCTCGTTCCCTGAAAGATAACTTGGTTTCCAGTCATCTAGATAAGTCCCCATCCAGAACCCAAAACACCCTCAGGGAAATGAAAGGATTCTTTCCCTGCGGGAAGTGCAAAGCCTGTGCAGCAAGCAAAAGAGTAAGATCCTATAAGGTAGAGGGCATGAGGCAAAACAAGCAGATTAATAAATTCATGACCTGCCAAACCAGCTTTGCAGTATATTGTCTTGTGTGCCCCTGCGGACTGAAGTACGTGGGAAGCACCATCAATATGGTTAAATTGAGGATATTGGAGCACATGCGGGCTATAAAAAATAAAGACTTCAGCTACCCAGTAGCACGACACTTCTCCATCAAACACAATAGCAATAGGGACCTGTTGCAGTATTATTGTTTGGACTACTTACCAGCAAATATTAGAGGGGGAGATCGTTTACTTAAGCTTAGGAGGCTGGAGTCACGTTATATCATTGATCTGGGAACCAAGATACCGAAAGGGTTGAACAGTGGGGAGGAGTTGGCAATCCATTTGAGTAAATAAAACACTGTGATATCTGAAAACGACCTGTGAGGCACTGTCTGCAAATGTTTCGCTTTTAAACATGTCGCTTGAGCCGATACACGGCATAATTCTATGTGGGTAATACAGGACCAGCAGCCTTTTTAGAAGGCTGCATTGCTGATCCACGGCTTAATTATGACTGTATGAATATCATTTTAATTGATGAAATTTGTTAATGTTGAAATGTAACATAAATGGAGTTTCTAACCGACATCCCAAAGTGGGTTCTGTTATGAAACTGAATAATTGTTGACCAGTATTTACTGTGTTAAAATGGCGCCCACGTTAAACACAATGACGCCAAGTCCGTCCTCTATTGCCACAAAAGACACGTGACATGTGATGTTTTTAATAAAATATGGCCGCGAGTATTTTGTTTAGAACTTACGACACTGACGAAGGATGTAAATCCGAAACGCGTTTGTCCTGAATAAACTGCTGTTGAGCTACAGAATCCTCGTGAGTGCTTTTCTTTCCTGAAGGATAAGAGGAAAGTTTGGAGCTGGGATATATATATATATATATATATATATATGTATATTACCTACTGGGGGTCGCCAGTAGGTAGTTATAGTTAGGATTTTTTTCAATGCAAAATCTCAAAATTCTATTTGGAATAACTTTGGCCCCGGTTGACGAATCTACCTGAAAATTTCCTCAAATTGGCCTCGCGGAGCTCCGGTCCTTCCTTGAAGCGGGGGCCAAGATAAAAGGGGGGTCCCAAAATGTGTTTTCCCCATGTTAATTTCCATAGGGCGGTCGAACTCACTTTTAGCCCGAACGGCTGAATGGATTTCCACCAAACTTGGCAAAATTGTAGGGACTGGTAGCCCGATGTGCCTTTTCTATGTCTCAAGATATGTGCTCCAGTGGTTTTTGGGTAATTTAGGTTCAAAAAAATATATACATCTATAGCAGCGCCCCGGTACATGCACCGGGGCGCGTACCGGGCACGCTACGCGACCTGCGTGTGGAAAGCTGATTGGCTCTCTGGTGTCTGTAAACATTCCAAACAGTCCGGAGCGGCCGCCATCTTGTGTCTCGGTAGGATCGAGTCACAAGTGGTGGCTAAAACAAAGGGGGAATTGACCGTAATGGGGCAGAGTAGACCCCCCTTGACCCTCTAGGTTTGATGTGGGGGCCATAAAAGGGCCAGTGGGGCCCAAAAAAAAAATTTGATTTTCGCGGGGGGAGCGCCCGGTACGCGCACCAAGGAGCGTACCGGGGAGCGTACCATGGGGAAAAAGAATGACAGTTTTAAAAAAAAAGTAGCTGTTTTAAAAAAAATTATTTTTGTTGGTTTTTTTTATATATATATACATACACATACATATATAAAAATGCATATGCATATATATGCATATATGTGTATATGTGTGAGTGTAGAGAGAGGTAGAGAGGTAGAAGTGTAGAGGTAGAGAGGTAGAGGTAGAGAGGTAGCGGAAGAGAGATAGAGACTAGTAGAGAGAGAAGTAGAGAGAGGTAGAGAGGTAGAGAGTAGAGAGTGAGTAATAGAGAGTAGAGAGTGAGTAGTAGAGAGTAGTAGAGAGCAGTAGAGAGAGTAGCAGAGAGTGAGTAGTAGAGAGTAGTAGAGTGAATAGTAGAATGAGTAGTAGAGAGTAGTAGAGAGTGAGTAGTAGAGAGTGAGTAGTAGAGAGTAGTAGAGAGTAAGTGGTAGAGTGAGTAGTAGAGAGCAGTAGAGAGTGAGTAGTAGAGAGTAGTAAAGAGTGAGTAGTAGAGAGTAGTAGAGAGTGAGTAGTAGAGAGTAGTAGAGAATATTCCAAAGTTTGGCACATCACCGCTTGTACAATGAGTTCAATCAAATCATATCACTTAGAGTCCTTATTGAAGCGCTGAATCGTGATGTATATTCAAATGCTTTTATTTTCCTTAAGTTTATGTACCACAGCCAGCCGAAACGTTTCGTTCTGTACAACAGAACTTCTTCAGGGCGTTCTTATTTCCTTCAAGTTATGTCGGTATCCTGTTGTCATATAACTAGATATTTCTTCCAAATGTTAGACGAGACGTAAGTACATTCTTATTCAAAGTGACTAGGTATCAATTTTACCCACACAATTCGGGCAGACTTGAGTAATTTATAGCATCCTCAAAGTCTTTCAAAAATTCCAAAGTATAGGACATGATAATCCAAATCCAAATGTTTCTCAAGAAAAGTCATTTTCAATCGTTCGGAATATCGGTGTTTGGGCAGATATGACCCAGGGACCCCCAGTATGCAAGGGGAATTAGTCCCCCCTCTGCAAACGCGCCAGTGGCCTGCATTGCAGAGAGGTGTAAAAAGGGTGTGGCCTTATTACACCTCTCTGCAATGCAGCCCCCTGGCGCATACTGGAGGCTCCTGGTGGGCTAGTTGGCCCCCAGGGACCCCCAGTATGCAAGGGGAATTAGTTCCCCCTCTGCAAACGCAGCAGGGGGCTGCATTCCAGAGAGGTGTAACAAGGGGCATAGCCTCATTACACCTCTGCAATGCAGCCCCCTGGCGCATATTGGAGGTTCTAGGTGGGCTAGTTGGCCCCCAGGGGCCCCCAGTATGCAAAGGGAATTAATTCCCCCTCTTCAAACATGCACAGGGGCTGCGTTGCAGAGAGGTGTAAAAAGGGTCGTGGCTTCATTACACCTCTCTGCAATGCAGTCCACTGGCGCATACTGGAGATTCCAGGTGGGCTTTCAGGTCTTATATAGTTAGGAATTAGCATTAAAAAAAACCTTTGAAATTCACTGAAAAAACCCTAGGTTTCACACCAGTTATAGTTAGGAATTAACATTTAAAAAACCTATGAAATTCACTGAAAAAACCATAGGTTTCGCACCAGTTATAGTTAGGAATTAGCATTTAAAAAACCTATTAAATTCACTGAAAAAACCATAGGTTTCACACCAGTTATAGTTAGATAGTTAGCTGGAAATTTTACTGACATAAAACCATTGAAATTCCACGTTATAGTTAGTTGGACTCACTATAACTTGCGCGTGTAATGCACTGCTGATGACGTCACATATTACATCACTCATGACATGGTCAGTGACATCACTCATGACATCACTGATGACACCATCCTTGTGACAGACTGACAGACCTCCTTTCACTGTAACCCTTGAAACACATATTCAAAAATAGAAACTAAAATTTTCAAAAAAAAGGAGATACCCATACCAGTTACAACAACCAATTCAGTAATTCCACCATTTATATACACATCCACTAATTCACCAACAGTTCTATATAGTCACTCATACATATACTCACTCATCATATGTAGTGATACACCTATACATCCTGTAACACATCGACAGTCTTCCAAAAGTTGCTCACACACATACTCACACATGCAAATAAACTATTGATCATCCATTTATTTGCATATACAGCTATACACACACTGCCACCTTACTTCTAAGGAAACTTACACATACTTGCTCTCTTAAACAATCACTTATAGAAACACATACAAATTTAAACAGGAACTCTTAAAATCTCTCACTCTCACATATACTCACTTATATACATCAATACTCACATATACTAGATTAAAACATATGTAGTTACTGATAAAGACACTAGTGAGACAGTCATTCTCTCACTAACACATACACATATACACACTCATCCATCCATCCAGTCCTGCACATATGCCGTCTTCCAAACACATACAAACAGTGAGTCAGTCATTGATGCATCTATGTGCTAAGTAATACCCCCACCAAACCATACAGACACTCATACTGATACTTAAAAAAACATCTAATAAACCATATACACACACATGTAGCTACTCACCAACCCATGCAGCCACTTATACACAAAGTGAAACACTGATACAAACATTTAAATATTTAAACAATATTCGCTAATATATGTATTCACTAAAATACACTTAATAAGCCAGTTAACCAATCAATTTTTTTTAAGAACATCCATTAAGACACTTATTTAAACATTTATTCTTCCATTGACCTTTACATATACATATATAAAACATATTTATTTTTCAGAAAGGCACACATTCACTGGATGGTGTCATCAGTCATGTCATGAGTGATGTCACTGACCATGTCATGAGTGATGTAATATGTGACGTCATCAGCAGTGCATCACACGCGCAAGTTATAGTGAGTCCAACTAACTATAACGTGGAATTTCAATGGTTTTATGTCAGTAAAATTTCCAGCTAACTATAACTGGTGTGAAACCTATGGTTTTTTCAGTGAATATATATATATATATATATATATATATATAGTTAGGACCTAGTTTCCATAGGAAATCCGCAACATTCTATTTATTGGGAATAACTTTGGCGCCGGTTGATCAATCTATGTGAATTTCCTAAAGAAGATGGCGCGTTATGCTCCGCTCCTTCCCTGAAAGTTTCGGGGGGATTCGTGAAGCGGGGGCCGAGAAAAAAGGGGGGTCCCAAAACGTGTTTTCCCCATGCAATTTTCCATAGGACCTTTAGATACGGCTACAGCCCGAACGGCTGAACGGAATTACAAGAAATTTGGCAAAATGGTAGAGTCTGATTCGCAGATCACCCTTTTGCTTTTGCTTAAATGGTGTAAATCCCTCCAGTAGTTGCTGAGAAAATTCAAGTTGAAATCAATGATATATCTATAAGCGCGCACAGTGCGAGCACCGTGCGCGCACCGTGCGAGCACCCCGCAATTTTTCAACAAAAAAATAATTTTTAGGGGTCTTGGGGGTCCATGTGGGACCCCCTGAGCAGGCCTAGAGGGTCAGGGTGCTTCTACCCTGCCCCCTTTTTGAGTTCTACACATTTGTTTTCCTGCTTTCCTGTGCCTTAGTCTACTGAGGCACAAGATGGCTGCCAACTGTTTCTGTTTTGGAGTGTTGATAGACAGTAGCAGCCAATCAGCATGCTTCCAGAGAAAGTTGCATGCTCATTGGCTGTCAACACTACAAACCAGGAAGTGTTGGCATCCATCTTGTGCTAGGTAGACCGAGGCACAAAAGAAGCAGAGCTCACAGCCCACACAGCTCTCACAGCCCACACAGCTCTCACAGCCCACACAGCTCTCACAGCCAACACAGCTCTCACAGCCCACACAGCCCTCACAGCCCACACAGCCCTCACAGCCCTCACAGCCCATACAGCTCTCTCAGCCAACACAGCCCATACAGTTCTCACAGCCCACACAGCTCTCACAGCCCACACAGCTCTCACAGCCCACATGGCTCACGCTCTCACAGCCCAAACAGCTCTCACAGCTCTCACAGCCCACAGAGACCTCACAGCCCACACAGTCCTCACAGCCCACACAGCTCTCGCATCCCACACAGCTCTCACAGCCCACACAGCTCTCACAGCCCACCTAGGTAGACCGAGGCACAAAAGAAGCAGAGCTCACAGCCCACACAGCTCTCACAGCCCACACAGCTCTCACAGCCCACACAGCCCTCACAGCCCACACAGTCCACACAGCCCTCACAGCCCTCACAGCACACACAGCTCTCACAGCCAACACAGTTCTCACAGCCCCACAGGTCTCACAGCCCACACAGCTCTCACAGGCCTCACAGCCCACACAGCCCTCACAGCCCACACAGCTCTCACAGCCCACACAGCTCTCACAGCCTTCACAGCCCACACAGCCCACACTCTCACAGCCCAAACAGCTCTCATAGCCCACACAGCTCTCACAGCCCAAACAGCTCTCACAGCCCACACAGCTCTCACAGCCCACACAGCTCCCACAGCCCACACAGCTCTGGCAAAGATAATACCAGCAGAGAACAAGCACTGGCAAAGACAATAACGGCAGCAAGCAAACACTGGCAAAGACAATAACGGCAGAAAAAAAAAAGGCAAAGACAATAACGGCAGCAAAAAAAAAACACGGACAAAGGCAATACCAGCAGCGAACCAACACTGGCAAAGATAATACAATCAGGGGGGCAGGGGCACAAAAAACGGCACAATCAGGGGACAGAAGACCCGACAAACGGCACAATCAGTGGGCAGAAGGCAAGAAAAAATGGCACAATTAGTGGGCAGAAGGCAACAAATACGGCACAATCAGGGAGCAGAAGGCAAAAAATATAGCACAATTAGGGTGCAGAAGGCAAGAAATATGGCACAATCAGGGTGCATGAGGCAGGAAATACGGCATAATCATGATACTCTGTATTTAACACTAGGTGTAACAGAGGTTATATTAGAGTGTAAGGAGGAGCATTGTATTATCACATGAAGTATATCATCAGTGGTGTGATCATTGATGTCAAATTAGATGTCATCAGTGATGTCATCAGTGATGTCATTTGAGATGTCATCAGTGATGTCATCAGTGATGTCACTGACCATGTCAAGAATGATGTAATATGTGACATCATCAGCAGTGGATTGCGAATGCGCGAAATATATAGTTAGTTCAACTAACTATATAGGAGCAATTTCAGTGTTTTTTTATATGTTAATTCCTAACTATATAGGGCCTGAAACCTATGTTTTTTTCAGTGAATTTTCAAGGTTTTTTAAATGCTAATTCCTAACTATATAAGGCCTAAAACCTATGGTTTTTTCAGTGAATTTCAATGGTTTTTTATATGTTAATTCCTAACTATATAAGGCCTAAAACCTATGGTTTTTTCAGTGAATATATTTATATACATATATATATATTTCAGCACAGATTCCTCCTGATTCAAAACAGTGATGATTGCTAGCCTCCTGACATTAAGGCATCCAAAGAAGGCCAGAACAGGCCGAAATGCATTATTCCGCTGACTCCAATAAAGGTGTTCTCTAAAGCAGCCCCCCATGTGGCCTCTGCTCTTCTCCCCGGGAGAGAGTTTACTTGGATATTTTTCACGGCAGCCGGCACCGTGACTCAGAGGCCCCCACTTTGCAAGCTGGCCACGGACAAGGCTGGCAGCTGCTGTTGCAGAATTGTTGGGACTCCGAGGTATCGGGACGTCCATGGCCCACCTCCTGCATCAGGACACAGCACGGTGGTGAAATGTAGGGCAAGTTGCATTTGCACTCCTGCCTCTGCCACATTTGTTTCATGGTTTGTGGGGTTGGAGTGGTGTTTGGGGACCGGAGGAGGTACCTGGGAACTTATTTTCAACAGGAAATTGGCAGTTTCTAATCTTCACAGCAAGTCCGCCATACCACGTTTCCACATGGACTGTAAATCCCCCCCTTGGCACCTACCTGGATAAAGAGAGGCATTCTGGGACCTGTGGTTCCAATGAGCTACGGGTCGGTGAGCAATTACGAGGACAGAGGGGGCGGAGCGGGCTTCTACCAATTAGGAAGTGTTGGGCTTTTAAAACAGTGATGATTGCTAGCCTCCTGACATTAAGGCATCCGAAGAAGGCCAGAACAGGCCGAAACGCATTATGCCGCTGACTCCAATAAAGGTGTTCTCCAAAGCAGCCCCCCGTGTGGCCTCTGCTCTTTCCCCCGGGAGAGAGTTTACTTGGATATATATATATATACAAGAGCACTTGATACTCGAAACGCGTCAACAAAGGAGGTTGGATAAATAAAATCATTTCCTGCCTTAAGTCGTGGGGTCTGCTTCTTCTTTTCGCCGGAAAGGAGGTTTGGAAGAAAAGTGTGCTGATTTTATATATATATATATTCAGCACAGATTCCTCCTGATTCAAGAAGAACACCAGACTCTCAGAGTGCTTGCAAAAAGTGTTTAATGGCAACATCGACGCGTTTCGGATTACTCCTTAATCACGGTCAAACATTTAATTCTCATAGTGCAAGTTTAAAACACAGTGCGTCAACATTAAAAGTGGACTGCTCTCACCAAGTGTTAAGTTCATACCACTCTAACAATGCGGCCATTTTGTAACATCAAATCGAATATACGATAGTTCATGTGATCCAATAATAATTTGAAATATGTATTCTTTTCACCTATCAGAAATACATATTGATCCGCGGGATTGCAATGCACCCCATGCAGTAAATTGCTAATTTCATTTTGTCACATGTGAACAATATAAAATATAAACACCGCATTGTAAATAATTGATTGAAAAAAACACATTATTTGAAGCTAATATGCCCAAAATGCTGTTGCAATTAAATCATTGTATTTACTCCGTTCTCCATGACGTTACAGAGAAGTTGCTTTTGCTCAATAAAGCATTATTCAAAGTTGAAAACCAAGAAAAAAGGGGGACAAGGGGGATGTATGTAATATAAACTATACCCCGTTCCACCAATAGGATCTCATAAGAAACAATAACGCAAATGCAAATACGGAGTTCCGTTCAACAGCGTATCATAAACACATAGCAAATTTCCAATGTATCAAAATTCCAGCCCAAGTGGGCATTTGTCATTTTGGCTTAGATAGTCACTAACAGGTGATAACAATCCCTGCATCTGTGAAAAGTTAAAAAGACTTAATTAGAAAAGGTATTTAAAAGAAAGAAAAATTGCTCAGTGTAAACAGAAACTGTTCACCTATGTCAATTTAACATCAATCATTTATGTGTACAGATGAATCGATAATTCTTCACTAGAATTCAGACCAGCCGGCCCCATCGTTTCAAAATCTAAGATATATATCTTGATTCTAGCTTACGCAGGACTAACTCATGCTTACCACCTCTCCTATTCATGGTTACAGAATTTATGACCATCATTCTCAATAATTTCTCGTTTTGAAAATGACTCTCGAAGAAGTGGCGTGCCACAGGGTAGTGTCTATAATGATTCCTTTTGGCCCTCACTTGTTCCAGCACTCGTTTTTTCACCTGGTGGATAGTGCTCCCTATGTACATTTTGTCACAGGGACACATGAGGGCATAGACGCAGTACGTGGTGTTGCAATTTAAGTGTTTAAGAAATGTAAGTCTTTGAGAGATGATTTGAGCTACAACATGATAACTGACGCAGAGAAACCAAGAGGAACAGGATGTAAAGGTTTCTATTGTTGTAGGAACTGCAAAGCGTGCAGTAACAGCACCGATTGCAGCTCATTTCAGATATCTAATTCCAAGCGAGTATTTGATATTCGAAAACACTTAAATTGATAAAATTTAACAGTAATAAATATTAAAATCCCCATAATGTTATCCTAAAACATGATTTTGAAAATATAATTCATATATATATATATATATATATATATATATATAGCACACACTTCCGATTTCACGAAAGTAATGGGCGCACACTCGCTGCCTTTCCACAATTGTTTTAATCAATTTTTACAGCTTGGAAACAAACAAACCGATCAACGCGTTTCAGTGCTCCTGGCACCTTGCTCACGATCACTTGTTTATATTTTTTTTCCACTTTGACAAACCAGGATACCCCAGGGTTGCGGGTAAGAGAGGCAGAAGCCTTTACTACCCTCCTGAACCTTGACACCATGAATGAGGAAGAAATAACGTTGAGTCAAGTAATTACACAAAAGGTAGCAGGCATCAGCAATTTGAAACCAAAATCGAAATTTTATCCTCAATTACCACCGGGTAACAAGGTGGATACTTTCCAAGAAGCGGTGATTCAGGACCTATATAAAATCAAGGGATGCAAATATCAGGACAATCTAACCCAAGAAGAACGAAAAGGGTTAGAAAACCTCTGCAATGATGATCTAATTAAGATAAAAATGGCCGATAAAGGCGGCAATATTGTGATCTGGGACAAAAGCTCATATATCACCGAGGCACACCGTCAATTGAAAGACACGAGATATTATGAAAGATTAAGAACAAACCCAACTCAAGAAATCAAGACCAAGTTAGATGAAAAATTGAGACAATGGAAATTAAATAATCTCATTGACAGTGATGAAGAAAAATACCTTACAACTAGCCACCCAATCACAGCAACAATATACTTCCTTCCAAAGGTGCATAAAGATCGCAACAAACCACCAGGCAGACCAATATTATCGGCAAAGGGCTCTTTGCTAGAACCAATTTCAAACTACATAGATTACTTTCTCAAACCCCACGTAACAGAACTCAACTCATATATCCAGGACACCAACGACTTGTTGAGACGACTAGAAAACACCCCATGGCAAGAAAGTTATCAACTAATATCTATGGATGTTGTATCATTGTATACAAATATACAAAATAACTTGGGTCTTAAAGCTTGCAATTACTTCCTACAACAAAGAGATATTGGGTATAAAAATCATAACCAAATGCTGTTAGACATGATGGAATTATGCCTATCACAAAACATCTTCCTGTTCGGGGAAGAAATATACAGACAATGCAGCGGAACCGCGATGGGTTTTTCATTCAGTCCCAATTATGCCTGTCTCACGATGGGGTACTGGGAAAATGAAATAGCTTGGGCGCCAGAATTTGACAAATTCACAAGTAAGATCATGTGTTGGATAAGGTTTATAGACGACCTGTTGATTATTTGGGAAGGAACCAAAGACGAATTCCAGGAGTATTTCAATATCATCAACGCCAGTACGGCCGGATTAACTTTTACTTATGAAATCAGCAACACCGAGATCACCTTCCTGGATACTCGTATTTATGTCAAGGAAAACCATATTCACACGACACTTCACAGAAAAGCAACAGCCACCAATGCTACATTGGAAGCAACTAGTTGCCACCAAGCTTCTCTTATTTCCAGTATACCCTATGGAGAGTTCCTCCGAATCAGGAGGATATGTAGTGAAGATACCGAATGGCAGGAACACAGCACCAAAGCAAAACAAAGATTCAAAAATCGTCAATATAATTGGGGAAATATCGAAAAGTGCTGGCAAAAGGCAAACGCAAAAACAAGACAGGAGTGTCTGATAAAGTCAATTGAAAAAGAAAAAACTACACGAGAACCAATTCGACTAATTATGGATTATTCAGAAAACAGTAAGGAACTTGTAAAAATAATGAGAAAAAACTGGAAAATACTCCATCTGGATGACACAGTAGGAAAAATAGTGGGCTCACATCCGGTGGTTACCTACAGAAGAGCTCCAAATCTGAAAGATCAACTGATCCACAGCCATTGCAGCACAAGCAAAAAGAAAGACTGGTTGAAAACCACAGGCTTTGTAAAATGCTATAACTGCAAAATGTGTCAAATTGCCAAACCCACCAAAGAAATACCGCTACCTGATAACAAAAAATGGCAGATAAAACAACTAATCACCTGCACGACAGAATTCACAGTCTATGGCGTTGTATGTCCATGCCCCCTGATGTATGTGGGAAGCACCAAGGGAGAGCTAAAGAAGCGAATAATGGAACATGCCAGAGCAACGACACACAAGGATAGAGCGAATGCGGTGGCAAAACACATGGAGCAGAAGCACAATGCGGATTGGCAAAAACTAAAATTCTTCGGTATAGAGACAATACCGAAGAACATACGTGGAGGAGATCGTGAGAAAATTATGCGCAAAAAAGAATCGCGACACATCCTAAACTTCAGAACCCTACATCCACATGGCCTGAACCAATCGGAGGAGTTGTACATCCACCTCGTCTAAGAAATCAACAATGAGCTGGTGAAGGACAGAGAGAGATGAGTGACACATGACACATGCATGGAAGGACTGGAGAAATCAAACTGGGATGAATCCCACTACAGGGATAGAAACATGCAATGACCCCCAAAGGGATCTCTGACAAACTGGCTGCTAGTTAAGTAATCCCACTGGAGGGATATGAACAATCTAAAACAACAAATATTCATGATGCAATGAATACCTAATAAACTGACTTTGGTAATAGCACTTAACTAGCGGACCCAACTTCACAAAACAGACTCTTTTTACAAAAAACTACAAAAACCATAATGCCTAGAGTAATACAGGATGTGAGGTAACATCCAATATCATTGGTTACTTTGAAAGTGGAAAAAAAATATAAACAAGTGATCGTGAGCAAGGTGCCAGGAGCACTGAAACGCGTTGATCGGTTTGTTTGTTTCCAAGCTGTAAAAATTGATTAAAACAATTGTGGAAAGGCAGCGAGTGTGCGCCTATATATATATATATATATATATATATATATATATATATATATATATATATATATATATATATATATATATATATATTTTACAATCCAGCCGGTAGCCGCGCAAGAATCCCAAACGCAGAATCCAGCGCGTGGACACAAAGGATACGCCCAAGTCAGTCTTTCGTTGTTGGTTGCTTTATTTAATCATAAAGTGCAGGGTGCAAAAAGTCGAACAGACGTGTTTCGGACAGAGCGTCCTTGCTCACTGTTAACGGGAGTGTGAACCACAATACATATATATAGTGTTTGTTACACATTAACGCGCTCAAATTCAAAGTTAAGTACATGGAAATGTACATAGGACTCACACATTGCCTAAGCCTATATTCAAGAAAAGATGGGCGCCATCTTGGAATAGTACAAACACATTGTTATCTTAATGAAAAAATGTTAACAAATAATTGCTAAACATTTAAAAGCTCGTTAAGTGTGCTTGAGTCATTAAACCATTGTTTATATCAAATTCAATCGCTCATAGCGCAAAATGCCATTGATGAAAAAATCATAACCGTACAAATACATGTATAATTAGTACTTCACAAAAATGTGTTTCATGACTAAAAGACTAGTCACCCAAATGTTATATACTATAGCACTACCCAAGGGAAATATGTATGGCAAGACATTTCATCCAAAACATTACATTCTGTTAAATCGCATTTCAACATTCGTTGTCTGATTGGGATTCAATTTATAAGGGACATGATCTTATGATAAAGTGCATAGTGCGATATGTAAACAACCTTATGTGCAAACATTTTGCATATGAAAGTGCATAGTGCGAAAAAGTGCTTTTGTATCGTATTGTGCAAATACGCAGCGTCTCCGTATGCTGACTGATGTTGACAGCATATTCTGATCCCTATGTCAGTTGAAATGATTTATTATTATTCGAAGTATAATTTCCCTTGGGATATAGTGCCCTGATGGTGACATAAATGGCATAAGACTCCATTTTCTAGTTATAATACGAGCTAAGAAAAAACTATTTCCTTGTGTATGTGGTCACTATTTGGTCTGCTTGAATCAAAAATGATAATAATAATAACAATATGTGAAGAGGAAAACGTGACAACTGAAAAGTGTTTGAAAATGATTCTCATAGGGTAATATATCCAAGTATTAATCTCTGCACTTCTTAATGCAATTATTGAGGGAGGTCCTGTGCCAGATTCCTGGAGAGGTGCTGAGGTAGTCCCCATCTATAAAAAGGGCAGCCGGGATCTACCTGGGAACTATAGGCCCATAAGCCTAATAGACTCGAGCCAGAAACTGGCGGGGAAAGCCATTTTGGGGAGGATCTCACAATGGGTGGATGAAAACCACATTCTGTCCGATATGCAAGCCGGGTTCCGTTCAGGCACCGGAACTATCGAACAGGTCTTTAGGCTCCTGCTATTATATTGGAAGGTGGTGGAGCTAGGCAAAGGCAGTCTTTACTGGCCTTTATTGACCTAAATACTGCGTTTGACCTGGTTCCTAGGGAGGAACTTTGGAGGGTGTTACATGGACTAGGGATGCCCCCGTATTTACTAAACCTCCTTATCAAACTGCATAACAACACCTATGCTCAGGTTAGATGGGGTTGAATGGGGAAAAGACCGATAAGATCAGGGTCGAGAGGGGAGTAAGGCAGGGTTGTGTCCTGGCCCCCACCTTATTCTCCCTCTATATCAATGGGGTGGTAGATCATCTACTCGGCGAACCAGCAGACGCTCCCATTCTGGGAGGCGTAAAAATTCCAACTTTGCTGTTCGCCGATGACACCCTCCTCATCTCTAAAACCCCCCAAGGTCTCCAGACGCTACTGAACCGCTTCCAGGACTTTTGCACCACTAGGGGACTTGTCATTAACGTGGAAAAAACCAAGTATTTAGTTATGCACCCACCTCGCAAACTTGGCCGTCCTCCCATTCTGAACTCCATACCCCTTGAAAGAGTGGCAGAATTTGACTACTTGGGAATTCGCTTAAACGATGCGATGAGCTGGACCGCCCACATCAATAAAATGACAATGGCTCATAAAAGGGTGGGGGGGGCCCTTCTCAAGGAGTTTAACAACTCAACAAAACATTGTGTCGCCCCTTTAATAGATATATATAAAGCACGTGCGGTTTCTGCATCACTTTATGGAGCTGAACTGTGGGGCCTAGGCAAAGTGGATTTACTGAGCAAGGCTGAAAACAAATTCATTAAAGATCTCCTTGCCATTCCATCGAGCAGTCCGACTATTCCAGTCCTCATGGATGCTGGCTGTAAAGCAATAGGGGATCAGGCCCGTCTTCGACCCCTCTTGCTCTGGGCTCGCCTGTGGAGGGTACCGGAGCTAAAACCTTATGCTTATGGCCTAGCTGAGGTGATGCACTCCGACGGTTGGCACAGCATCAAATGGCTGAAGGAAATTAAACATCTTCTAGGGGACCTTGGCCTGGACTCCTGCTGGCATAGCCACTCCGCTCCTTCAAAGGAGTCCTTAAAAAAACTTTATTGGGAGTGGGTTCGTGTGAAGCGCATCAGTAATCAGCAGCACTGCAAAACCACCGCAGCCTTCCTGCTGATAAAAGATGTTGTCGCCTACGAGCCGTACATGGACATAATAACAATCGCCATGGACCGGTCCCTGTATATCAAATTCCGGTTAGGAACCCTACCCTTGGCCGACCTCTGCTCCAGGTGGAATAAATCCCAGCCCTCAACACGCTACTGTGCCCTTTGTCTTGATAAACCAGAGACGGTGCCACACTTTCTTTTTGAATGCCCGGACTATGGTCGCCCCAGATCACGTTGGCTTGGACCTATCTGCAGAGAATTGGGTACCCGCCAGTACTCTGTTGCCCTTCGGATTCTTTTAACCAATACAGCCCCTCCTATTGTATGTGCCGTTACCAAGTTTTTAAAATGGGCCTGGTTGATTAGACTTAGAAGACTGTCCATATCAATTTAATCCTTTTTTAATTAATTTATGCTGACCAAATGTGTTTTACTCTTTTTTCTAATGTTCAGTCATACTTTTTTCGACATGCTGTTTTTATCTTTTGTACTGCTTTTATGATATATGCATATCGAAATAAAGCAATCAACCAACCAACCAATATATCCAAGAATTTATTTATTGGAATTAATTAAACCCTGTGATATTAAATGGAATACGTGAAAAAAAATGATAAAAAGAGAGAGAGTGGTATCAAAAATCTACTGAAAATAGGACTCATGGTACATATGGCAGTTGTTGACTTCAAAAAATTTAAATATTTTTAAGTAAAACAAACTCCCAAAAGGACTATGTCTCTGAACGTTAGAGCATTTCTGTAAAAGAGGCAGTCAAAAGAAAGAGAAGATCCAGGGTTCTTACAGAAAATTGCTAAGATCTTCCCCCATGTTTAACCCCCCAGATGTCTTGCTATTGAGTTGTACAATATAACGTGATTCGAGCTGTCTGAGTTTGGTTTCATAATCTCCACCTTTTTTCGAGGTGGTTACAGCATCGATCACGTAATAATTTATATGAGCCAAATTCTTTTGGTGGAATTGCTGGAAATGTCTAGCTACCGGGTAGCTTTGGTCCGCATTTACAATGGCCCTTAGATGTTGTAGAATACGTTGGTGCACAGGTAATTTTGTGCTTCCAACGTATCTTAAATTACAACTGCAAGTAAGCACATATACTGCCAGTTCTGTTCTACATGTATAATGTGCACTCAGAAAAACCGGATTTGTACTGAAGGGGGTTGTATAAGACTTAGTATTTATTCCGAAATTGCATGCCCTGCAGAAGCTGCATCGGAAAAAGCCTTGGCGTGGGGATAGCCATTTCTCACTTTTGGACAACTCTGGACTGTTGGTAACCAGTTCGTTGCGCATTCCAAAAGCTCGCCTATAGGTGATGGTTGGCGTATTGGGCAGAATGTCCATGAGTATGGGGTCGGTAAGAATGACTGGCCATTGTGACTTAACCAAAGAAACAATCTGTTTAGCCTGACGGCTGAATCCCGTAATGAGTCTGATGGTGTTGGTTTGTTGACATTCACTGGTTTGTGTATTGGATACCCTGAGGAGATCTAACAGTTCAAGGCGATTCAGGCTATTAGCTTTTTTTCTTGCTACATCCAAAGATTGAGGATTATAGCCTCTCGCTATTAATCTAGTTCTAGCCTCAAGTTGATGGTAATCGCGAAGTTCAATAGAACTGCATGCCCTGTGTATCCTCAAAAATTCACCATAAGGTATGGCTCGAATAGTGTGCTGTGGGTGGAAACTATCCGCATGCAATATTGAATTGCCCGCGGTGCTTTATAAATAGAGTAGTGGTGACAACATTGTCTATTATCTGTATTTGCACATCTAAAAAGCTAGCTTCCTTAGCACTGATGTCTGCAGTGAAGTTCAAGTTCAGATTGTTAATGTTGATGTTATGATCAAATTGATGAGCCAAATCACTAGTACCTTTCCAGATGATAAATACATCATCGATGTATCTCCAGTATTTGACTATATTATTTAGCCAAAATGCAGAGTGGGAGACCCTGAGGACATGCTCCTCCCACCAGCCAACGTGGAGCCCCGCGTAGCTGGGGGAGAAACATGCCCCCATGGCCACTCCCCTCAATTGTTTATAGACCTGGTTTTCAAATAAGAAGACATTATTATTCAAACATTTGTCTATCAAAGAAACAAGCATGTTGTTATGATTGTACTGTTCTATAGGTCTTTTACCCAGGTAAAACTTAATAGCATTTATACCGTCTAAGTGGGAGATACTAGTGTATAAAGTGGCTATGTCCATGGTTATAAGTAGGTAATCAGCCGACCACCTACATTGATTTAAAGAATACAAAAATTCATTGGTATCCTTAATATAAGCCGGAAGGGAGGTTACAGATTCTTGTAAATGAAAGTCAATATACTTAGAAGTATTTTCAAATAGGCTGTTTATCGGTGAAACGATGGGTCTTCAAGGTACCGGATTTACTCCCTTGTGCACTTTAGGGATAAAGTAGATGTTTGATAACACCGGATGCTCTTTGTATAGAAATTTTAATTCATCTCTGGACAATAGTCCCTCTCGTTTCCAGCGGTTCAGATCATTGTAAAAAGATTGTTGAATGTCTCTGATGTTCTTCATGTTAGTCAAAGTATAGCACAACTGATCATCAAGGTGTCTGTGAGCTTCCTCTATGTACGCCTTCTTCCCCCAAAGTACTATGTTGCCTCCCGTGTCGGATTGGTTGATAATAATATTATCATTTGTTTTCAGTTTTTTCATTAGATTGTTATATGGTCTAATTTTTGTATTGATTGAACTTTGTGTTTTCATGACTTTGCTTTGTAACTTTTTCAGACCATCGGTAATCAATTCCGCATAGGTGTCTATAGCAACTTTGGGCATGCTTCGAATAAACGTTGAGGTAGCTTTGAAAGGACTGTCTGTTGTATCATTGAGACTGATGCCTTCCTCAATTGCAATATCTTGTGTGTTCATTGAGTCCTCCCCATCTCTATTTAGTTGATGCATTGTTTTCATGAGGACTGTATCTCTGGCTTGCAGTCCACTAGCAGATGCTCTTGTCTGAGTTGTTTTTTTGGTGGCCAGAGTGGTTTTTATTGCAAAGTACTTTTTTAGTTTTATCTTTCGAATGAACTTAAACACATCAATACGTATATTGCAATAATTAAAATTGCTCTCTGGACAGTATGAGAGTCCCAAGGTCAATAATTGTTGTTCAGCCTCATTTAATTCAGTGTCAGTCAAATTGATGATCGTTTTTTCATTTACTGTTTTTTGTTCTGCCAATGTTTTTTCTTTTGTTGTCTCCCCCTTCCTCTTGATGCAATTGCGGCACTCTCTGCGCCTTTTGTTCCTCCGCTGCTTGTTGATGCGTTTGCATTCCTCAGGGTCATTTTGCGTTGTACTCGCATGTATTCGAGTTCCTCCGCCAATGTGAGTTGGCCCATATCCCCTTCTTTTGCACCTGGGGTCCGGCATCAGAATCAACGCTACTGGGTACCAGACTATCTGTGGAGCCTGATGCATTTGATTCATTATCATCGGCGTCTCTTATTTGTGTTTGTTGCTGTACTGGTGCGTGTTTTGTTATTCCTGAACCCCGTTGCTTTCTTAAATGATCGTACTATGCTCCTGTGATCGGCGTGTATCCTCTCGACTGCCAGACCGCTTGTGGTGCCACGTATGCAGCGCTTCGCCGCACCCTTCAAAAATCCAAAAACAGCATTTCCTGTTCTGCTTCAAGAAACCACAGCACTCCGGTTTCATTTGAAAAACTGTGTTTATTAGACCAGCAGATTCACAAACACCAACGTGTTTTGGTGCCTTACAGCACCTTTGTCAGGGCCATATATATACATACATACACACACACATGCACATATATATATATATATATATACACACACATATATATGTTTGAATGTATATATAAATATATTCCACCAGAAAACACACCACATATTCCACAGTGTGAAAGCGAGCCCACCAGTCCGTCAGTACAACATCATCTTTTAATTGCAGAGATGCATAGATGCATTACGCATTTTGACCTACCATCGGTCTTAATCAAATGCAAATGAGAAGTAGTCAGATGTTCACCCTTTTAAACTTGAGACGCATAAACACTATATAGAGACTTCACTCACAATGACGTCATGTAAGTTCATGTTATTTTGTTATATAAATCCCTGGAATAGTGATCTGTGCAGGTTTCTTTTAAATTCAACAATGATCTTGTCACAATACATAGCAGGAATATTTTCATGCTTTCATTTTAAACCAGTTGTAGTGACTCCATATTGTATATCAATTACCACGGACCACACTATCCATAATGCACTGCTTCTGTAGGACTAATTGATCCATCAGTTCTCTGGTTTTTAACCTACCACAAAGGCTTGTACCTTTAATCCATTATTAGCCCACAAAGCCTCATCAGGTACGTGCAGAAAGAAGCAAGAGGAGTGCAAAAAGAGGCAAGAGAGGTGCAAAAAGCGGCAAGAGAGGTGCTGAAGGAGGCAAGAGAAATGCAGAAAGAGCAAGAAAGGTGCAGAAAGAAGTAAGGGAGGTGCAGAAAGAAGAGAAAGAGGTGCAGAAAGAAGCAAATGAGGTGCAGAAAAAGGCAAGAGAGGTGCAGAAACATGGTGAGACATACAACATTGACATAGGAAAGGTCGCTGTTTTATATTTGGCTAGGCCCAACATTCTGAGCAGTTGGCAAATAGTGAAGCTGCCAGAGAAAAGTGAGATTTAAGACATGTTGGCAGAGGGTTTAGGGATTAGGCTTCTTCGTATCAGTATGAGGTACACTTGAAGTAGGCCGTATAAATGTAGGTGTCTACTTGCAATGAGAAGCGCACTCTGTCAAGCTTAAAGGTCTGCATGTTCTCGTGACTCAGGTATTGTCTACTTGCACATGTATTCTGAAGATGCTAGCTGAAAAACCTGATAGTTTCTCATACAGGTGCACAAATCTTCTCAGTTGCATTCCATCATTCGGTTGCAGATGAAACATGCCTTATCTATGTAGGTGCCACAGAACCCTTCAAATAGACTGTTGAATACCCACATGCCCTGTATTATGAGCAGAGAGGAATGCATAGACCTTCTTCTACACAAACCTAGAGAGCATTCGGTCTCAAACACAGGTATTCTACTATTTCTAGGTTTCTTTTTATTTATCATGACACTAGGAAAAGGCACAGACACACGCATTGAAGCCTTCGGAAACATGGTGAGACTTACAACAGTGACATGTGAAGGGTTGCTGTGATATATTTGGCTAGAAATTCAAAGATGAGTGGGAGCTCGCACAGCGTAAATGTTCCAAATGGTAGCAAGGTAAAAGTTTGTTGTGTGCAACCAGAGTTGACACCGTCTGGCCAAGCGGTGTAGGGAGTCAACAATAGAATTCAGGGGTCCCCCTACTGGGAGGGGAACACTCTAGTGCACAACACAAGGACCGTAGTCTTATTCCATAAACAGATTAGTCAATGGTCTGAAAATATGTATTTTCATAAGTCTTTATTCTCTTGATGTGAATATTTTTCTTGTGTTCATATTCATTTTATTGATTTCAAAACTAACTAGTGTTATGGCACACTAGGTACATCCACATTAGTAATCCTCAACACAGATCCCGATGCATTTCGGGCCAGAGCCCTTTCTCAAGGGAATACTCTACAATAAAAAACATAGAATAGAACCAGAATCAGTATATGGGCATAAAAATAACCCTGGGAAATCAGACTAGTGCATGCAAAAAATGGTGAGAAGATGGTGCGAAAAATAGAAGCCAGGTCACAGAAAAACGTGTAAAAATAGTGCAGGGAAGGAAGCTAAGCCGCTCGAGAAATTGAAAAGGTGAATCAGGTGAAAAGCGGAAATCTGAATTGGTGAGGTAGTACACGAGACCGTGTTAAGAGTGACATGCAGGATTTCCAAGTATGCTTAAACCCAAGAGTGAATAAAACGTTGGGGCGCGCGTGTCCAAAGTCTAATGGTCAAATTCAAACGCGGGTGAAAACCTCGTGCTTTTAGGTTAAAAAGCGGGACAAGAACTCCCCGATTGTTACTTACTTCGTGAATGAGTAAGAAGTGCCTCGCGATGTGCCGGCGAGACGGAGGTGCAGCCATCCAATGTGCGGGTGTGTGGATAGATATCGGAAATGGTAAACATAGAAGAGGGGTGTAGAAAACGCGAGTAGTGAGAGAAACTGTAGAAATGAATAACGGACCATGCAGTGCAAGTGATGGACAAAAAATATATCAGCCTCCATGATGGAATGGTCAATAGGACGTAATAAAGCATGAGAGTAATGTAAACAAAGGATCTTAGAGTGTCATTACAAAGAAACTATTATAAATAACATAAAAATTCAATGCGATCATTCAACCCGTTGGGCGCCATCGTGGCAAGAAATCGGATCCAGTAGTTTTCTCGCTTTAGTAGATTGTTCTTGTTGTTCTGGGTGATTTCAACTTGTTCCAAAACCTGGAATTTTAGTTGAGCCACAGTGTGTCGGTATTCGGTGAAATGAGAAGCCACACTTGATTTGATGTTGTGGGTGCGGATGTTACTTTTATGTTCTAAAATCCTGGTGCGGATTTTTCTCTCCGTGTGACCTACATAGCATTTGCCACATGGACATTTGAGAAGGTAAATGACATTTTTTGAATTGCAGGTGGCATTAACTTTGAGTCTAATGGAGTGTCCTTTCATGGGGTGACATGTGCTGTTGCCCGGGATGCAATTGTTGCAATTCGAACAGTTATGACAAGGTTTCAATCCCTTATATACCGTGATTTTATCTTCCTGGTCACGTTTGCACAAAAGGTCTTTCAGGTTTCTACCTCTTGTGTAGGCAAAGATGGGTGGTTGTTTGAAAAGACCCATGAAGTCTGGTTCTAGTGTCAAAATAGACCAATGTTTACGAATGATGGCTTGAAATCGATTTGAAGTATTGGAATACTTGGATACCACGACCATCCGGTCAGATTGGACTTTGGGTTTTTGTTGCAGCAAGGCAGACCTACTTTTTTTCTCACTTCTAGTCAAAGCCAGATCCAAGATAGGTGGAGGGTATCCTCTAGCTTTTGAACGTTCAAGTGTGTGCTTCATTTGAATTTTGCATTGATCTTCCTTAGAAACTATGCGTTTGATACGAAGTAGTTGTGCATAAGGGAGATTATTCTTCAAACCAGGACGGTGAAAACTCTTATAGTGGAGGGTAGAGTTTCTATCCGTGGATTTTCGGTATACTGTGGTGAACCATTCTCCTGCATTCCTGTGTATTTCCACATCAAGGTAATGGACTTGTCTTTCACTGTGTTCCCATGTGAACTGTATTCTGGGATTGAAATGATTCCATGTGTCTAGAAAAATGTTTAAAGACTCAATGGTGCCCTCCCATAGGAGGAAAATGTCATCAATGAAGCGCAGGAATAATCTGCCATGTTCAAGCCAACTCGTTTGGCTTAGAATGTAAGACTCCTCGAATTGCTGCATGTACAAATTGGCATAGCAAGGAGCTGCCGAATTTCCCATGGCGGTGCCGTTGAGTTGTAGAATCCACTTGTCTTTAACTGAGAAATAGCTGTGATAGAGTGTAAATATTGTAAGTTGCATAAGAAAAACTTTTAGATCAGCGTCTAGCTCAGAAGTAGATAAGGTGTTCTCAATGGATTCTATGCCTCCGTCATGAGGGATGGAGGTGTAAAGTGAACAAACGTCCACCGTACACATTATGAGCGGAGTGTTTTTGAATTCATTCATAATGGGTTCAATTTTTAGGAGGAAATCTGTTGTGTCTTTCACATGTGATCTGGTGGCTTGAACAAAAGGTTGTAAATATCTGTCCAAGAATTTACCTATATTCTCATGTAGACTGCCTCTGGTCGACACTATGGGTCGAAATGGTGGATGCGTAGGATGCTTGTGCATTTTGGGAAGCATATATAGAGTAGGTGGTTTGGGATTGAGTGGTGTCAAAAATCTCCGAGTTTTTTCGTTGATTGTTCCTTGGTCAAAGGCATTCTTAATGATGAGTGTCAGATCCTGTGAGTATTCTTTGGTGGGATCACCTGGTAAGAAATCATACGTAGCTCTGTCATTGATATGAAGATCAATTGCTTGGTCATAAAAAGTGGTGTCCATAGCAACCAGGGCACCACCTTTGTCAGCATTTTGGAATATGATGGATTTGTCGTTGGCCAATTTTTGCAAGGTGTTTCTCTCCTTACGGGTTAGGTTTCCTCTTTTTATAGTCGATTGGAACGGTAGTTTCAAGATATCTTGTTTGATGAGATTTTCAAAGGCATCTATGATTTTGTGGCTTTGAGGTGCCAAGAATACACTGTGTGGTCTTAATCCTCTAAGCATGTCCTCTTCTTCACTGGGAGTGGAGACGATGTTCGTAAAGTAGTGTCTTAAGCGGATGTTGCGAATGAGTTTGAATGCGCTAACCTCCAACTCCAATGTGTTAATGTTGGTGGTGGGGACAAAGGATTGACCCTTTTGTAGAATGTTGATTTCTTCATTGGTTAAAATAGTTGAAGAGATGTTGATAACAAGATTGTCTTGGATGTTCAGCGTCTGCCTTTGGGTTTCTTCTTTGTTTGAGGAGGTGTTTTTTCGATGTCCTCTGCGGGTTTTTCCCCCCCGGGATCTTTCTGTTGATCCAGACCTGATTCTAAAAAATGCACAGAGAGATCAGTGGAAGTGCTCGGAGTTTGTGAATCTGTACTTGGTGTCGTACGGGTTGTTCGAGATCTGGTGTCATCTTCTGAAGATGATGTTTCCGTGGCTGATGTAGGATTGTAAGGTTTGTTAGAGCGTCGGCGGGCGTATACCTCTGCCCAGGTATACACCTCGCCGAGCTTATAGTCTATGGTGTCCCTCTTGAATCTGCGTAGTTTTCTCTCCTGTGTTTCGCGAGTATGTTTATCCAGTTGGATGTTGATGTCCTCCAACATTTTATTCAATTCCTCAGCGGACATGGTATCGGTTAGCTCTTTTTTGATGTTTGTTATCTCACGGGTTAGTTCCTCCAAGGATTTAGAAAGTTCCTCTACGATCAATAAAATGAGATCGAGGGAACATTTATTCAATATCGAATACCAACGTTCTACAAATTGGATGTTGTTCTTGCAGAGAAGTGGTTTGAGTGGGACCCTCAGGCCACGAGGGATCCGTTGTACCCGATGGTACCGAATCAGGGTGCTCGCATGAAGTTTCTGGTTGGATTCTTTTTTTAGAAGGTAGAGTAGTTGTTTGAGGTTACTTTCCACGCTGCGGGTGTTGCCAGGCGCGGTAACTTCTTCTTGAATTAAGTTGTAAATTTTACTGGCATCTTCTATTGTGTATGCAAAAGTGGTTGCTTTTTGATCGGTCATCCCTGACACAGTATCAAAATTCACCCTGAAGCGCGTGCTGAGGTCCAAGGACAGAAAATGTAGAAATTCAAAGATGAGTGGGAGCTCGCACAGCGTAAATGTTCCAAATGGTAGCAAGGTAAAAGTTTGTTGTGTGCAACCAGTTGTCAACTCTGGCAACACCCGCAGCGCGGAAAGTAACCTCAAACAACTACTCTACCTTCTAAAAAAAGAATCCAACCAGAAACTTCATGCGAGCACCCTGATTCGGTACCATCGGGTACAACGGATCCATCACTTGCACTGCATGGTCCGTTATTCATTTCTACAGTTTCTCTCACTACTCGCGTTTTCTACACCCCTCTTCTATGTTTACCATTTCCGATATCTATCCACACACCCGCACATTGGATGGCTGCACCTCCGTCTCGCCGGCACATCGCGAGGCACTTCTTACTCATTCACGAAGTAAGTAACAATCGGGGAGTTCTTGTCCCGCTTTTTAACCTAAAAGCACGAGGTTTTCACCCGCGTTTGAATTTGACCATTAGACTTTGGACACGCGCGCCCCAACGTTTTATTCACTCTTGGGTTTAAGCATACTTGGAAATCCTGCATGTCACTCTTAACACGGTCTCGTGTACTACCTCACCAATTCAGATTTCCGCTTTTCACCTGATTCACCTTTTCAATTTCTCGAGCGGCTTAGCTTCCTTCCCTGCACTATTTTTACACGTTTTTCTGTGACCTGGCTTCTATTTTTCGCACCATCTTCTCACCATTTTTTGCATGCACTAGTCTGATTTCCCAGGGTTATTTTTATGCCCATATACTGATTCTGGTTCTATTCTATGTTTTTTATTGTAGAGTATTCCCTTGAGAAAGGGCTCTGGCCCGAAATGCATCGGGATCTGTGTTGAGGATTACTAATGTGGATGTACCTAGTGTGCCATAACACTAGTTAGTTTTGAAATCAATAAAATGAATATGAACACAAGAAAAATATTCACATCAAGAGAATAAAGACTTATGAAAATACATATTTTCAGACCATTGACTAATCTGTTTATGGAATAAGACTACGGTCCTTGTGTTGTGCACTAGAGTGTTCCCCTCCCAGTAGGGGGACCCCTGAATTCCATATATTTGGCTAGGCCCAACATTCTGAGCAGTCAGTGAATAGTGAAGCTGCCAGAGAAAAGGCTCTACTATTACACTCATCCAATCACTCAGGCGCAACTCTTGCACTCAGTCATTCACTTAGGTACTACCCATGCATTCTGTCAATCACTCACACACTATCATTGCACTAATTCATTCACTCAGACACTATGCATACACTTCTGCATTTTCTCAGGTACTACCCAGGCACTTATCCAGTCACCCAGGCAGTTCCCTTGCACTCACCCAATCACTCAGGCACTACCCATACACTCATCCAATCATTCAGGTGCTACCCATGTTCTCATTCAATCACTCAGGCACTACCCTTGCACTCAACCATTCACTAAGGCACTCATCCAATCAACCAGGCACAACGCATGTACTCATGCCATCATACATGCACTAGTCGTGCAGTCATCCAATCACCCAGGCACTACTATTACAGTCAAACATTAAAATATATCTTAAAAATCTTTTGTGTATATATATATTCACAAAACAAACAGGTTTCAGGGAAGTTATGGTTAGCAATTAGCATTTAAAAAACCTTAGAAATTCACTGAAAAAAACTACAGGTGTCAGGGACATTATAGTTATAAATGAGCATTTAAAAAAACGTAGGTATTCACTGAAAACATCACAGGTTAAAGGAATGTTATAGTTAGGCTGACATTTCACTCATACAAAACCATAAAAATTAAGCTTTTATAGTTAGCTGAGCTAACTATAACTCACACCCCGCAATGCACTGCTGATGACATCACATATTACATCACGCATGAAATGGTCAGTGACATCATTGATGACACCACTGATGACATCTCAAATGACATCACTGATGATGTCACTGATTATATCATCCGCATAATCTCTGATGCACCTACTCACACCCCAATATACCCTTTCCCTACACCCACTCCAAATTTCAGATTACCAATCTTGAGACCATTGATACATCAATACCAGTATGTACATACCCAGTCACTGATTCATAGGACTATGTACACATCCTCTCACTCAACCCATACAAGCACTCATACAGCCAGTCACTCACCAATATAGCAGCTGATATATCCACTCATACAGCCATACAGCCACTCATACACCATCAGTCCCCCATAGAACTGCTCAGACCTACTCACTCACACAAATAATAAATTACACAGCCACTTACTCACCTATACAGAGACACATACACACCCACTACTCGATATTAACAAATACTTACTCTCCTATACAGTCACTGACAGAAGCAGACACTCACCCATGCAGCCACTTTCACAAGCACTCACTCGCACATACACTCACTTATATACACCAACACTCACATATACTGCATTTCACATATGCAGTTACTTACTCATATACCACTGAGACATCCATTCACTCACCGACTCAGCCACACGCACACTCACTCAACCACACAGTCCATCACGGATGCACTCATGAACCCATGCACCTAGGGATTCACCCATTCATACATCCATGCAGGGAGTCACACACAGCCTCACCTACTCACACAGATACTCAGGCACCCATACAGGTAATCAAACAGCTAATTAATAACCCATATAGACACTAATGCCCCTACTCACCATCCCATGCAGCCACTTACACACCAACTGTCAGACTGATACACATATTCACGCAGATTCGTTACTCACCCATACATTCATTACGACATGTTTAATCACTCACTTATACAGTCCGTTTCGCACCCACTAAAACATCCATACAGACACTCATACACCCAATCGTTCTCCAAATACACCTTAGCGTATATATGTATAACATCCTTAAACTTTTTTAGAAACACTCAGTCACTGGATGATGCCATGAGTGATGTCATTTGAGATGTCATGAATGATGTCATCAGGGATGTCCCTGACCATATCATGAGTGATGTAATATGTGAGGTCATAAGCAGTGCATTGCGGGTTGCGACTTATAGTTAGCTCAGCTAGCTATAATGGCTGAATTTCTCTGGTTTTGTACGAGTGAAATGTCAGACTAACTATAATGTTCCTGTAACCTGTGTTTTTTTCAATAAATATATATATATATCTATATAGATATGCTATAAAGTGCATATGTACTGCAGTTGAGATATACTATGTACATCTATGAATCACAGATCTGGAGGGAGGTCACATAGTTTTTTTATAGGCTATGGCCTTGAGACCTCCTGATGTGTTTATAGACATACATTATAGATCATAAACATGTGGTCCATATTTCAAATATGAAATTCCACAACATCCATTTCTTACAGTTGTAAATATATATGTATTCCCCCACATTTCGTGGATGGGAATGGAGGTGAGAGTTTCTCCAAAGTTGAAAATATGTTCTCAATGAAAAAACTAAGAAAATGCTAAATGTGACAACGCACATTTGTGCCTGACTTCTAGATGCATATTTTCTACGTTAGGAAATAATGAATTTTAGAAATCTTGGAAATCTTTGGGTTTGATGGTTTTGCAAGCATACTTCTCACAATGTTTGCAAATCCCCCAAAAATCTGAAATCTATTTCAAATGAAGGAGGAAGTGATAACCTTGAAAGATATGCAGCATTTCCTATTCTTTTTTTCCTATGTTTTGAAATCTTCAGTGCCTCCTTTACTAAAATGGCTACATTTCCTTCATTTGTATTTATAACTGGCTCTTTGATGCAATGCATTATGCTAACATGAATATCTCTTTATTTTAACCGTCTGTCACAAATACAAAATTATTTAATTGTTTTCCTCTCTTTTAGCTTTGTTTCATTACCTACTGACCACAGTGATCATAAGAAGATAGTTACAGCAATACATGCAGTTAAGTATCAGAAGATGATCAATCATCAGACACTAAGGACCTGTTTGTGAGCGGGGTTGGAATTATGAGTGTGTTTGTATTTAATGCATCGGATAATTATCGGATGTGTTAAATACCTCAACCTTCGGTAGATTTCTGGAGGTTAAACCAGCTGAAATGTAGCAGCCGAAAAACATAGCGCATTTACCTCATGCAGATTTTGGTTTGTTAAACACCAAAATCCACATGGTATCCCCCAGAAATTGATAATAGGTGCTATTTATTGCACCCAATAATTTACGATACCCTGGGGAATCGTTATTTTTGATCTGTGATAGATATCTGATTCTTTCCCAACTCATTCATTATCAGGCTCTATGTTGGTGCTTTACGGACTTCGATTTTGACTGTGTATAATTTAATGCATGCAGTGCATGCACTTAACTCTAATAATCCTTACCCTCAGAGTTGTTCAAATAATAATAGTGGCAATTAGTATAGTACATATTGCAGGATGAATTGTCTCTGGGTGCTTGAATAATTAGTGATTTTGGCCACCTCAATCAATGTTACTATATAGACCTCATTCAGCCCGTTTATAGGAGGGTGGAAGAGAGAAATAAAGAAGAATGCCAGTCAACCATAGGTTTTACCAGTGACATACTTCTTTGGGCTTTCAGCAACTCTGCTTCACTGTTTGTTCTGTTATTGAGTCGTTCACATTTTTCATCTGGCCACTACAGCACACAGCAATTGTCAGTTGTCAGCCCCATAATTATTAAAAGTGTTATATTGATCTAAATTTAATGTAATAATATTTTAACAGATAATTAATTAATTAAAACAATTTGTTAAAATAAAATACCATTGTTTTATTTTTAGATAATTTTGTAAATAGTACATTAAGTTGAATTATTTTAGTAATTTCTTTTAATCATTTAATTTAATTTAACATTATTTGCTATGCCATCTAATTTTAAATCCCTACCTTCATTATTTTCTATGGGAGTGTGTTTCAGTATCAATAGTGGCCATGTGTGGTATTTATAAAGGGTATTTCAGTGGGGTGTACACATACAAGTTTACACTTTTGAGTGACTGTACACTCGAGGTTTGTGACTAGGCCAAAGTAGTAAAGCTACTAAAATGTGTAAGAGTACATTTACTAGTAGTACAACCAATGACACCCAACTGTACTTGGAAATCTCTTCCCCTGAGGATATCAGGCCCCTCAACACTGCACTTCATAAAACCCAAAACCGGCTGACCACCTCAGACTAAACAATCTCAAAACAACAGAATGCCTCCAAATCACCCCCCGCCCCCAAGCGGTCCCCATTATTGAAGAATATTTGAAACTACTAACTGCTTTTAACTGCGTAACAAATATCATAGCTTCCATAACATCACTGAGAATAAAGCTAGATAAGAATCTTAATATGCAGCAGCACATCAGCACTGCCATGAGAGGAGCGAACTTCCAAATAATCATGAAACCCTTCCTCCCCCTGATGACTTCAAGTCTGCTGCTTAAGCCCTAGGAATCTGCAGGTTGAATTATGGAAGTGCAACCCTCTGTGGATTACTTAGATACAGGTTGCCCCCTCCCGCCCCTCGGCCTCTCTTAACTCTGCTGCAAGGCTCATTACAGGATCCAAAAGAAACAATCACTTCTCACCAGCTTTGAAGCCCCTAAACCTGGTCCCATATAAGGCTAGGATTCAGATATAAATTACCTGAATAACCCACAAAGCCTGGCAGCTGCATGTCCTCTAGAAGCACCAGCACCTTATTGCTGAAAACCACAGACATGTCATAAAAAGAAAACATACAACTGTGCCTTCTAGGGCTTTTCCATGAGAACTTGGAGCTCCCTGCCCCTTCAACCAGACTGAATCCCTCAACTGTATCTGTCAAAAAAGAAGTTAAAGTTTCACTGATGAATACTTTTATGAACTAAAATCCACAAGCTCTACCTTCTGGGCCATGTCATGAAACTTTCTCTTCACTTATGTTTACTACTTCATATGTATGCTCCTGTTTTGTTATGTATCTGCTTTGCCCTTCAGCGGGGCTCTCTCCATTCTCCTTAACTTTCTTGTTTATTGTTGGTTTGCTTGTTTTTTCTCCCTGACCATGTGTAAAGTGCTCAGAAACACTTGTGGGTCATGTTCGCGCTCTATAAAAGTTTATAAGTAAATAATGAAATACACATGCATGTTTACCCTTGTTAATAGGCCCCACTACGTTTAAATATTTGTTTGCAGCTGAAGTATTACATTGTATGTACAATTAAACGATGTACAGTAAACCTGACTTTACCCTAATTTAACTTCTTACAGGTGATGAGAAGACATTACAAAGTTTGAGCTCCCACTATCATGCCTTTAAAGAGGCAGATGGAAGAGGATGGATTCCTTTGCATGAAGCTGCAATACAGTCAAATACAGATATTCTTGCACTAACTCTTAAAGGTTAATTACTTGTTTTCATTCACTTCAATATAACCTAAGACTTTTATTATCCAGTAAACTAATTTCAGTTTTTCACACTCACTTTCAGCTTCATGTTCTAGTGTGTGGGAGAAAATCACTCTAAAGGGGGAGACACCCCTTTTTCTGGCTATAGACTATTGCCAACTAGAAAATGTTAACTTTCTTCTTAACAATGGCTGTAACCCCAATGCTAAGAATGAAGATGGAGACTCTCCATTAATTGCAGGTAAATCAGTACATTTATAATTTGTTTATGTCAATATATATAGAGTTCCTTATAAAATGTGATAGCTATGATTCTGAGATAAACCTTGGGTTATAAATAATAGAAAATTATTAGGGAAAGTTATAAAATTTGCTAACCTACAACTTTCATTATCTTTATGTTTGCCATCAGGATATTGCCTATGATTGTAAATTGACTTTTAAAAGAAAACAGGTAGTCTTTTAGCATCTTTCTGTGCCTCCAAGCTGAGTTATATTGTGGCAGGCATGAAGGGATATCACTTAACATCCATAGCATTTACTATAAATTATTATCTTAAAGGTAAAGAACATGCAAAAATGACAGAGGATCACTTACCACAGGGGTAGACACTAGAGTAAGATTATATTTGTAATTTATTTTGCTATTTTTTGGGGAACATTGTTGTCTGTGCTAAGGGATTCCCTAGACATGAGGTCAATGCTGGAAAGCTGCCACTACTGAAAAACCATCTGAGTTCACATCCTCTGAAGAAAAGGAAATCACTCGCTTGACCCCAGTGTTGGCTCTCATAGGTGGTCGGTGAAAATCTGGCTTAGGTTAGGACTAAATGTATTCTGCCTCCTCACATGATTTTGCCTGGTATCAGCAGGCAAAATACACCAAGAGAACAAATGCAATAGAAACAACTTCCACAGAACAGCTACTTACAATTTGCTTAATGGATAGATTCTAATTATCAACCTATACTAAACATATGCAACCAAAGCGACCTTGAATAGACCAAAACAGCAGTAAATTAAATGATCAGAGCCTGATTAGCAGAAGAAACCTATTACTACAAGCTCAAAGGAGAAGTACAAATCACCAGTGCATGCTTGGTGATGTCTTTAAGCATGCAACATGTGTAAGCCCTGGGAACTTCCAGATAACTCCATGCTGTCATTATATAGGCATGCTTTTTCTTGAATCATTTTTTATGATCCATGTTAACCTACTGTTCATGCTCATAGTCTCCTACCATTAATGGGTGCTAATGAAAACACTCCACAGCTGGACTTAACCTACTTATCCACCAAAGAAATGCCTGAAGGTTGATGAAGATGAAACACATACAGAGAGTCTAAATACCAACCAATAGTGATATTCATCACTGCACACAAGAAGCCCCAGAGCATTTCCTGATAACTGATTAAAGGTTGCCAGAGAAAAATATAAGAGGAAAAGAAGATTGCCTTATATATAGAATGATAGAGTGCCATTAAAATTGAAGTGTTTGTTGCTCCTGTCCCTTGCTGTGTCTGTGCCCGATCACCGCTGCACTGTTTCCCCCTGTGTGGGTCGCCGACCTCTGCCTCGAGGATTTTGGCCCCGGATCTGTGCCACGGGACTCACTCCTCATGGCAACACCCTGGTGGGACTCGCTGTTGCAGGGTGCACCGCTTTGCATTGACTTGCTGTAGCTGCTGCTAGGGGAGGTGTGGCCAACGCGCTTTAAAGCGCCGTCTTGCCCCACACAACATGGCATGCACACAGGTGACGCCCGGGCCAAGGGCGGACCCATTTGTGCCTAGCAGGGGCTGTAAGAGGCCAGGCAGGGCCATCCCACTGACACTTTTCCCCCCTGCAACATGTGAGACTTTGGCATGCTTCATTTTCCTAAGTATATTAATTTTGTGACCGGGACTTAAAACTTGCTAGACATAGCAGATTTGTATCCTTACATTTGTATATAATTAGAGGTTTTATATTATGACAAAAAGAAAGTCACTCACAGGGAAGTGAGTACCCTGAATGCTTTTTTGTCCCGGGCTGATGCAGCACTAATGCACGAAATAGCGCTAACAGAATGAAGGTTGCCTATTGAACCTATGGTAGCAGGATTACATCCTCCTTTGTACGTTCAGGAAGTTAATTTACCTGTTGCATGTGCTCCTATGACATCTTCTATATCTGAACCCCGTCACCGGTAATTTTTCCACATGAGTCCCAGGAAACAATAAAGGAGGGGGGCGCGGCCTAAAATTATTACTAGGGCCCAAAAAGATAAAAATACCAATGGATGAAACCTCACAGGAAGAAAAGGAAGATCATGGCCAATACTAGGCATAATAGTAATAAACAATCTATCCACTTGGAACCCGCGATAAAT
This sequence comes from Lissotriton vulgaris, assembly GCF_964263255.1. NCBI lineage: Eukaryota > Metazoa > Chordata > Amphibia > Caudata > Salamandridae > Lissotriton > Lissotriton vulgaris. The sequence continues at coordinate 2,079,448,821 of NC_141689.1, read as the reverse complement.
ACTGGGCCACAATCCTTGCCTCCTGAGCTCACACCCCCTGTAGAGGCGGTTACTATCGGCCCTACAGGTGCATCTATGAGAGAATTCTGGCAAAAGTTGAAGGCAATCCTTACAGTGGTTGTGAGCCCCTTAATAGCCACCCTTAGTAAAATTGAGGACAGATTAGCGAATCTGGAAAGTCTTATAACACTCCCTATTGTAACATCACAAGGTCCCAGTCAATACGTCTCTAGGATGCCACCCAGTCTCCTGGATGCCTCTGTGCGTAAACCTCCCCAGACCAGAGCACTAAAGCAGACCTCCTTACACCCAGGCCACAACCTAACCTAGATTGTATTGTTTCTGAAGGTGTTTTTCTACAAACTCTGGCAGGTCACTCGGTCCCTACTCACTTTAACCGGCAGCAGGGCAAGCCGAGTCCTGCAAATCTAATATCCACCTCCTATCAAAAGCCGTCACATAAGGTGACTATGGGACTGCCGTCTTGCATGAACTTAAGACCCCAGAGGATAGCAGGGGGAGCTATGGGCCCAAAGGTACTTCACCTTCCACCGGAAGCTACACCACTCACAATAGTTTGGGTGAATGTCCCTCCGCTCCCACAAGGGGAGTTTGAACATTGGTCTACCTTACGCAATAAATCTTTGCACTATCTAAGTGGGAAAACAAGCTTGACAACCGAACTCTTTTGTGAATTTATAATGGCTCGCAGGATAGGGTGGGTGGGATATTCCGGCAAGTCCCTTATGGGATACTGTGTGGTTCTTTCTATTGCATCCCCTGCACTTATCCGCACAATTATGAACAGGGCGGGCTCTTGGCCAGTTAGAAGCCAGGGGGTCAGTATTGTCCTGTTGGGCTTCTTCTACCACCCCGTTAGACCTTTACAACGCCATACAGAGGGCTTCTGTGGAGGTTCATTACCTCTTAGTTACCCAATTCCTCTGAGTAACTTTTATGCACCTCTCTATAACTTGGATGAGGTAGGCTGACTGGTGATTCCCAGGCAGTCTGCTAAAACAGCAGAGGGGGGTCTGGCAAGCCTGTGGCTTGTCCTGAAGTTCAGTGTAGTAGGACACCTAGCCCTAACATTGCCACCAACTCACTTCCCACCATCACTGCAAATAACCATATGGAGTCTACTCGCAGCAATCCCCACATAAACGTTTTGAGAAATAACGTTAGCGCGTTCCACACCACTGAAGGGTCCTCTCACAGTTCAAGCGACCACCCTTCCACTCTTCCAGCTAGCCTTATTTCTAACAAAGTGGTGATAGAAACTAGTATCATTTCCTGGAACATTGCGGGGCTGCATGGCAAGATTTGAAATCCACTGTGGTGAGAGTTCATCAATAGCACTGATATCTTGTGCTTACAAGAAACATCAGAGTTGGAACCAGTCCACATCATTGGCTACATTACTTTCAACACTCCTGCAGTGAAGGGTCTGGGAGGTAGGCCTAAGGGAGGGTTGGGCATGTATATTTCTAACATGCTAGTGGTGGATAAGATTGTTTTTTGTGCTGGGGATTGCTACTACCAGATTATACAATTGTACATAAAGCACAAAAAGAGAGTGCTTATGGCAAACTTTTATAATAATGTTTCTGTGGGAGAGATGGGGAGTGAGCTTTTACGGATTGGTGAGGGCTTGGATGTTATTTGCAACTCGAGCTCTGTAGACACTGTGATTATTCTGTTGGGGGATTTTAACTGTGCATTGTGTAAATCAGCTAATTTGAAAATATGTGGTACCCACATTGCAGAGGGGGTCCTCAACTGTAATTTCTCACACACAAAGGCTGGGTACCTTTTTGATGAATTAATGTCCCGATACGATCTGGGATTTGCGAATGAACGTGTTCCTACATCAGTGATTCTGTCCCTGACCTTTAACGGTAGAGGCCTTGCTTCCACCATCGACTTCATGTTGGTTTCACATACTCTTGCCCCAAGCCTGCTCTCCTTCATGATAGGGAGCATTGCATTGAGCGATCACTACCAGCTTTGTCTCAAGTTACATTTATCTTCCCAAAGCTCTGTGGGGAAGAACTAAGTGAACCGGGTGAAGGGTACCTTAAAGTTGAAAAAAACAAATGGGTACGCTCTTCATTGGTCTAAAGTCGACCCAGAGGCATTGACTAAACAGCTCATCCTATCCTGCAAAACAGCCTTTGACATGTGTCTGAATGAGCTTTCCAACACAGATGACATAGTCCACTCCTTCCTTGAGATATCCAAAGAGATTAGGAGCTAACTGAGTGATCAATGCTGTAATGGGCTGAAAATCCCTGGTTGGTTTAATAGTGCTTGCACTAAGGGTTACTCGGATCTGAAGGTAGAGCTCCATAGACAACCTAGATCGCGTGTGGGGGTGAGGAGGGCTAGAGCATTGCATAGGAGGGCTATTGCTATAAGAAATAGGTCACTGAGGGAGGAAGCCTGGGAGTTGCTTCATGCAGCTGTCCAAAAGAAGGACTCTGCGGCCTTTTGGAAGATTTTAAGGGCCCCCGCCCATGTGTGGGTGTGGAGGCCCTTCCATCAAGATTGCGATCCCAGAAAAAGACTGGGTAAGTCACTTTTCTGCATTATATAATGGCCTAGCCTCCGATGAGCAGCTGCCCCAGGGAGCTCATTCTTTACAACATGGTAACCTTCATGTAACGCTAGACAAAATGGTCTTGGCCCTTGCTCGTAGCCAGGGGGGTAAGGCTCTGGGCCCCGACGGGGCGCCAGTTGACTTATTTAAGTCAAACGTCCTGCTATGGGTCCCAGTACTAACTCAGCTGGTTAACACCAGTGATTGTACTACCTTCCCAAAGACCTGAATGTAGTCTATTATTGTCTTCATATTCAAGAATGGAAATCATCAAGATCCTGGCTATTATAGACCAATTTCCCTTCTTGATTCCATTTGAGTCATCCTGCAGTGATTACAGGACTGGGCAGCCGAAAATCACGTTCTGTCTGACCTTCAGTATGGCTTCCGGGAGGGGTTGGGCACTATAGAATAGAGTTTAGAGCTGGCCATTATCATAGGGAAATACACAAGAGCCAAAAAGGGGGGACTTTACTTAGTCTTCGTTGATTTAACTGCAGCGTTTGACTCTGTAATCCATGTCAGGTTATGGGAGATCCTTGCTGACTTATGGGTGGACCCAAATATCATTGACTTCCTGCAGCGTTTTTATGAGGGAGCTTCAGCCAACGTTAGATATGGGGTGGACGGTCAGTGCACAGAAGGATTTCCAGTTAGAAGAGGGGTCAGGCAGGGATGTGTCCTGGCCCCCTTCCTTTTTAACCTATATGTTAATGGGCTGGCCAACGCACTCCTAAAGAGTAGACAAGATTTTCCTCAAGCAGATGGGGGGCCCTTACCGGCTCTTATATGCAGATGATGCCGTTTTAATGTCACGCACACAAAATGGTATACAAGGGGTTCTGGACAGTTTTAACACTTTTATGCTCGATTTGGTCTTAATTATTAATTTTTCCAAAACATTTATAATGAGCTGTGGAACCGGGACCCGTAGGGATATGGGTAGAGACATATGCCTGGATGGTAGGAAGCTAGCATCAACAAGTACTTTCTCGTATCTTGGTGTCCTTTTTAATCAGAATGATACATGGTCCCGTTCAATTGAGCTGAAAAACTGGGCTTTAGTAGATCAGCTAGTGCCGTTGCCATCTTTGCGAAGTAACTGGGCTAGAAGCCGCCTGGCGAACTTCTACATATATATAAGGCTCAGTGCATTTCAACAGCAATATACGGGGCAGGGGTGTGGTGCATCGCTAATTCTTTCCCTTTACAACTTATGGAAAATGCCTTCTTCCGGTACATTCTCTCCTTCACTCGCTGCACATTTGTGTGTCATGAGGAGTTGGGCCTCCCATATCTACTGGACCTTAGCAAACTGGAGCCAGTACTCCTCTGGCACAGGATAAGGGTTAGTGATCAGACCCATTTAAATTGAGATATCCTGCTTGATTGTACCAGGTTGGACGTGGAGTTGAATATTCCCTGGCTTAGGTTTATCTACAGGTTCATGAAGGATCTTGGATACTCAGATTTTTATTCAAATCCCAGCTCTATGGCTCGAATCTTGAGCCAAACCCTGAAGATAGAGGGCCTTGAAATGTTGGGTTCTTTAACACCTTGGGTGCTAGAGGTTTTCCCCCCCTGTGCTGAGCTATGAGTAAATCCCATTATACATGACGAGCTCAGCTCGTCATCAGCACAGCTCAACCGTGCCTCATGACGAGCTGAGCTCGTCATTAGCAGGGAAGGGGTTAAGAGTAGCAGATGAAGCCTCCAAAACTACTGTTATTCAACATCAGCTAAGGCTTGTGTCTCTGGCTATGGAACCTCATTTATATTTTGTCTCAAGTGGCTATGATAGAATGCTCTTGATAAGATTTTGACTGGGCACGGTACATAGATTAGTGACTACTCCTAAAATGAATGACTGGTCAAGATTGTTACCCTTGTGTCTGTGTGATTCCCATTCAGAGCAGTCCACTATCAACCTTGTTTTCTTTTGTAAGTTGTTCTCGGAACTAAGGAAAATTTGTCTAGTACCTCTTTTAAGACAGCAGGGCCTCGGTAAATGCTGTCCAGAGCTTGTTCTTTTACAACTTTTAGAGAATGAGCACGTGGCATGGAGGGTATCCAAATTCTTGAAAAAGGCGCTGTGGCAGAGGAAAAGTATGTCATTTGACCCTTTGGAGGCTCCTTCCTAGGTGGTGCAGTAGGATCTGAAATGCTCTTGGATTTTAAATGATGTACATTATTTATGTGTGTTTGTTATCTTACCTTTTATTTTTTAATTGTACATTTTCACTATTAACTTTTTATTCTAATATGTATTGAGTGTGATATGTGCTTTTATGACTGTAATTATCATGGTCGAATAAAGCTAAATATTGATTGATTGATTGATTGAATGTGTGATGAATATGTGATGTTCAAGTTTACATTTTAAATGTAAAATTGGATTACAAGTATTGCGAAGCAAGTACACCGTTGGATGCAGAATGATAAACCAAACAGCCAATAGCATAAGGTGAGAGAAATACTCCTATGGGGTGGAGCCAAAAGTCCATGGATTGTATAATTTAAAAAAATGTTAACAAACAGTCTGGCGGGCAGTTAAAGTTATCAGTAGCCAGGCCTAAAACTGCTATTATAAGGAATTCACTAGAAGTATTGTGCCCCAAAGCCTACTGCATATATGACTAGAACATTTCCAAACTTCAGTTGTCATGTTTTGCAGTGACCACACCTTGCAGCACCCCTTACATCACTAACATCGTAGTCAACCGAAACATAGCATCCTGATGCCTAGCTACCATGCTTCACATTCATCTCGCGCACATAGATTCCACCCATACTATCTCAAACATCTGGCAAGTACGTTATTGACAATCACCCTTTTCATTGGTTATGCATGGTTTTGATTTTGACGTTTCAGTACATACAATCCACAAATGTCTTGAATTTCTGTGCAAAAAAGAGGGTAAAATACTCCGATTGGTTTTCGCAAAGGACTTTCCCACATAAAAGTGAGAATTTTGCCAGAGGCTCAGTGTAAATAAATATACTTTTTAAAATTGGAAAAATACTAATCTTACACTCCTACGTCAGCATCATTTACATTTGCAAAACCCTACTTCAGAGGCTGAATGTTTCAGAAGTCTCTCTGCTGGAGTGCCTTTGTTAACATTTTTAATTAAATTGTATAAAAAACATATTATATAGTGCAGGTTAGCTGTACTCTTGAGCAGTGCCTTGAATATACATTATACAATGGTATACCAGTGTAATCAGCTTCTACAATTAATGGCATCATTGATGTGGAATTATTACCCATCTTATTACTGTACTACAAATGTTCCATCCATGGTCCCCATGTTTTATTGTACTTCACAGGTCAATCCTCGCCTGGTATACCCTATTCTGATGCTGGGAACAGCAGTCCATTCCGCTGTACCCATTCAACCACAGGTGTTGTCCTTTCTGTCTTCGAGTTATTTGAATGTCTTTGTGACTACAAGTTTTTGGGTCCTCTATATATAGTGAGGTCTGCTTATACACCAATGGAGTAGGATACATCTTCCAGCCATTGATTTCCACAATTATTAGCAACATATTTCTAGTAGTCTGATGCAGATGTTGTAATGGAAATGCACTTTTCAGAGTGATGGACAAAGAGGACGTGTCCTGGTATCAGAACTCAGCAATCCTGCTTTGTGGTACTTACTGGAGGAAATAGGAGGGGTAGTTGGCCCCCCAAGGACATCCTTGGGGGCCAACTACCCCTCCTGTTACCTCCAGTAAGTCCCACACAGTGGGATTGCTAAGAGGTCTTTGGAGGCCACGCCCACCTTTCTCCACCACTCTGCAAACATGCCTCCTGGTGCACTACTGGTTGGGGGATTAAGTCCACTTTACTCCCAAGGAACCTTGGGGGCCAAGAAGCTCTCCCGGTACCTCCTGTAAGTCCTACGCAGCAGAATTCCTGGTTGCTGGTTGGTGGCAAAGCCCCCTTTTTCTACCACTCTGCAAAAATGACTACTAGTTAAAAAAACCATAAGAATTCACTGAACAAAACATAGTTTTCAGGGACATTATAGTTAGAAATGAGCATTTAAAAACCCTTAGAAATTCACAGAAAAAAACAAAGGTTACAGGGACGTTATAGTTAGGCTGACATTTCAATTGTACGAAACATGTGAAATTCAGCGGTTATAGTTAGCTGAGCTAACTATAACTCATGCCCTCACAATTCAATGCTGACGTCACATATTACATCAGGCTGCTATGAGGCACGAGTTGAAGGACGCACAATGTGGAGCAGATCAAACTGTGATAAGTCGTGATTTTGGCAGGCTGGAAGGTGTGCTCGGAATCGACCGGTCTAACGAAAAGGTATTATTCCCTGCGTGATTGTCTAACGTTGAAAATAAATCAGCAGCAGCAATGTCTGCTGACGCACTGGGAGAGAGAGAGGCAGCTGCTGATGCATTATTTGAAAACTTACCAAATAAGGAGAATACGAGCCGACAGTCTTCGGCTACCAATGCCAAGAGAAAAGGGGATGTTAGATATACATTTGAACATTGGGGAAAAAAATGAAAAGCAAACAGGCAAAGTGGTGGGACAGAAAATCCCTCCAAAAATACCTGGAGGCAGGACGCATACCAAGAGGTTTAAGGATCATGCTGGCCCCAAGTTTTGAAAACCCCAGACCCTTCTATGCTCAAAGAATGGGCTGAGAGTAATTTAGATGCATTCAGGCGGTTAGTGCAAATTTGATGAGATTTACCGGGAGGCACTGCAAAAAGAAATTGACCAAATTTTTATGAATTGGAAGGCTCAGACCAAAGCGATATGATAGCTAAATATTGGGAGGAAATTAATGAAAGATTGAAGAAACAGGAAAGACATAATTAAATCAAGGAAAGCACACAAATCCCAAAGAGATAAAATTGACCATGAGCAAGGCCAAATATTTACATGTGCTAAAAAATTGGATTCCCTAAAAAGACAACGACAAATGGATTGGAACATTGCGAGACAAGATGACAAAATCTGTGCTCAAGCTTCCAACACAGCCTCTGCCTCTGATTTAAGTTTGGCTGTTAAAAGTGAAACAGACTCAGAGGATAATAGAGCTATGAGAAATCAATCTGGAGGCCCGATCAAATTAAGGATGAGCTGGATTTTTTACGCTGCAATAGGCCTCAAACATTATGGCCGTGAGGACCAAATTTACAAGCAAACAGAGACGCAACCAGAGATGGTGAGAGAGGAGGAAAATCCATAGCAAATAAACTGAAAAAAAACGACAAGGAGCCAAATGGAAACGCAAATAGAAGAGAATAAGAATACACAACTATGGAACTACGGGCGGGAGGGCCATGCAGGATATGGAGCCGGGCGTAGTCGCTGCGTTGAAGTGCAGCTACATTGGAGTGGTCCAAAAAAAATATGCTGGTTCTAGTGCACCAGTGTTTCCATTATATATCTGTGGTTACCATATCACTTTAATCTACTGACTCTGTCATGATCATCGGTATTTGGAGATTTATTGGAATACATTTTGACCCAACATTCAGATCTTCTACTTGAAATACAAATTAAGATTGTTGTTTCTGCTTGATACGAGATCAGCTTATAAGCGTAATACTATTTGGATCGTTTCATTTGGTTGATTTATATTGAGGAATGCCCTGAAGAAGTCCTGCATTACAGGACGAAAGGTGTTGGCTGTTTGCATTATAAAGAAAGAAATAATAAAGAAGAAATTGTTCCAAGTTGCGCATGATTGAGCTATAACTATTTGTATAGACTTGTGTATTCTGAAGTGGTGCTGCTTTGATCTAGTTCTTTTGTACAACTGCCCCTTGAGTAAAAAAAGGGGGGTCTCTTTGGACAGGGGTCACTTTTAGAAACTTGCACACAAGATAGTTTTTGATTCTGATTTCATTGGCAAGAATACCTTTTGTGATTGTTGCCACAAGTGCTCTTTGTTGTTCCACTGTCCAAGTTGTGTGTTTCAGGAGAGAATGAGAACACTGTAGTCAATTTATCAGATGCGGTTTTAAGTAAGGCTGAAATATCATTTCAATCATTAGGGCTATCATACTGTCCGGAAAGTGCCTTCAATTACAGTCAGATGCAAATTGATATGATAAATATATACGGAAAATAAAATGTATGAAATACCATATGGAAAAGCCACAAATTATATCAACAACAACATCAATACCAACTGTAGTGTCCAATGATAATAGCAACATGCTACAAATAAGAGATATTCAGATGATACCTGATTTACAAGAGCTACAAAACGAAGGCTCTGGTGCTGACAATACACTATCTACTTGACAATTAATTCAGGAACAGTCAGTTGAGATCTTTGGCTTGGCGAAGACTCCCTTCAAACCTAAATCAACATTCATGCCTATGATGCCACGGGATGCCATTGATATCTTGAGTGACAAAATAGTAGAGGAAATCAAAAAACTCAATTATAAATCAAATAAAGCACAAAGAAAATACACATCACATGACAGAAAGTACCAGACTCTCATTAAAACATTACAAAACAAGAAACAAATTCTAATTAGGTCCCCTAGTTTTATGGTATTTATTTTTTTAACATTTACGTCTGTATTTATCCATATTTATGTTTAGGCTATTTTATCTGTATTTATCCATATTTATTTTGTGATTTGTGTATAAATGAAGTTATACAACTGTACATTTCCATATTTATTTAACTGATACACACAAAATCTAGCTATTTAAGATGCCAAATATTATGTAACAATACATCCACAAAATACTAGCATTATACCAAAAATGTAAGTTGATATACATTCATGTTTTTAATTTCCCATGCAGACCATTTGCTCAGCTGTTGGGCTACAGTTCATAAAAGAGAGTCACTCAAAAGAAGCACAATTTTCTGCATTTATCCACTTTAAAAATAAATGCAGACTGAAAACACATTGTTTTCTGACTGTATTTATCCGTAAAAACAGAAAACAGGGAGCCTTATTTATAATCTGCAACGCTAACAAAGGTGGCAATATTATTCTTTGGCCTACATCTGAATATGTAACAGAGGCCTACATACATCTAAATGATGAATTATGCTATAAAAGAAGCAACATACTACATATAAGAGAGGTAGCCAATACATTTCATGAAGATCTTACAACATGGAAAAATGAAAGACTAGTAACAACAAAGTAATACTAGTTTTTGCGGAATGACCACCCTACAATGCCCGTCCTGTATTTTATTCCCAAAATACAGAAAAATACTACCCCGACACCAGGCAAACCCATAATATCAGCAAGGAACAGTACTTTTGAAAAACCGCACAATTTGTTGATGTTTTTCTACAAGAATATGTGCGTAACCTACCATTATTTATTAAAGATACTGGTGGCTTTCTAAGAAGAATTTACGATATGCCTTGGAACAACAAATATCTGTTCATGACACTGGACATATCATCATTCTACACCAGCATCAGAAACCATGATGGACTGGGAGTGGTCAAATATTATTTTAGGAGCAGACCACTAAAACTGTACAAACATAGTGAAATGCTATTATGTATGATCAGGTGGTGCTGGGAAAACAATTATTTCCATTTCAATAATGTGATTTTCCAACAATTAAGAAGAGTTGCCATGGGTGTCTGTTTTCCACCTAGTTATGCATGTCTTCAAATGGGATGGTGGAGGAGCAGGCACCCAAGGGGGAGCATGGCGGCAACTGGGAAGGCCAAATTGTCTGTTGGCTAGGCTATATAGATGACTTATTTGTCATATGGAATGGGTTACTAGATAGTGTGGCTGAGTTTGCAGAAAAAATCAATGTCAATTTATTAAATTTAGGATTTACAGCCAGTATTAATAAACAGGGAATTTTTTGATGTACAGCTCTTTGTAGCCATGAACAAAACTGAGGCCAAGCCATACAGAAAATCTACAGCTGGCAACTCAATATTGCATGGAAAAGGTTTTCATCCCAGACACCTTAAGGACAGTATCCCTTATGGGGAAATGTTAAGACTGCAAAGATATTGTAGCCAACAACACAATCTAATCAAGTGCCAACAGGAGGCTAAACAGAGACTTCTGTCCCATGGGTATGTAACAAAAACCCTTGATCAAGCCATCTCAAGGGTGAATCGTGATAGCAGGGCATCTATTCTCCTTTGGGGCAGTATGACTACCAAGAATGTAGAATGCATTACCAGTAATAAAGAATCAGATTTGAAATTAATACTGTCTTTTAACATGGAAGAATAACAAATCAGATACATTCTTAGAAGGCAGTGGCCCATTATTTTGACCGATTCAGTTGTGACAAGAGGGGTTTGGTCATCAACACAACTAAAACTAAATTGATGATGCTAAATCCTCACATATCCTTCAAGGGTAACTTGATTCTTGATAATGTCCCGCTCGAACGAGTGAGCTCCTTTGATTATCTGATTAAGTTATCTGAGGGAATGGTATGAAAGAAACATCTAGAGAGGGCATCCCTGAAGTTTTCCCAGTTACCTGGGGCCCTGGGACGGGAGCATTGTCTCGCGTACATTAGGCCTTTAAACTGCACTGAAGCTGTATAGCTGTAAGGTAGTAAGCAGTGTACTCTATGGAGCCGAACTGTGGTGCTCTATAAACGTTAACATCCTCTCGATAATAGAAAATAAGTTCCTTAGAAGCCTGTTATCACTCCCTCAGAGCACTCCCCTCCTTCCCTTGAAACTCAATATGGGTTTCAAGTCTATCAATGATCTGGTGAACCTACGCCCCTTGCTTTTTTGGCACAGATTAGTTACAACTCCAGAATTGATGTCCTATGCAGCTGCTTTTAATGAAGTTTCTGCCCTGGACACAAATCACAGAATTGGGTGGATCAACTACTCCAATACCATCCGGGCGGACATAGGTGTGCCTAAGGAGAAAGAAGGTTGCCCTCCCACATACCCTAGGGACATACTAAAACTGCAGTTTTGGGCTAGGGTAGAACAGAAGAACTTCATGAATACACAACATGGCTGCTTAACTGACATGTTCTTTGATATTAAATCTAGCAGCCAGTTAGAAAGCTTCCTTGATTTAATAAAAGTGCCAAGAGATAGGAAATTATACACTCAATTTAGACCCGGTTGCCTTCCTATCAATGCCTTCACTAATACCTGGAGGATAAATATATCACAGCCCAAGGGTTGTCCTTCTTGCCCTAGCTATAAGAAAACAATAGACCATGTATTTTTTGCTTGTCCCGCCTACGCCAGACCCAGAAGGAACTGGCTTATCCCAGTATGTAGATACTTAGGGACACATAGTCATAAAGAAGCCCTACGTATTCTGAAGTCAGATGCGAGACCACTCTTTCCTTGTGCAACTGAAATATTTCTGGGTAAATTATGGTCCATCAGAAGGAGGGCCCTATCGACTTTATTGACGTGAAGGAAGTAAATTAATTGAAACCCAAACGATCTGAACAGATGGCTGTGTATTTCGCACTAGCACTTTGGATAGTAAATATTTGGATTGCTTGCCACTTTAACTCTGATGCTAGGACACATCTTTTAAATATTGAAATATGCTTATATTTGCAATTTTTCTTTTATGGTACTATAAAACCGAAATAAAGACTTTTGATGATGAGTGATCAATTATAGGATCCAAACTTCCCACAGAACCCATGATGACCTTTAGAAGAGCACCCAGCATGAGCAATGCATTGGTGAGCAGTAGCCCTGAGGTTATTCAGACTGAAAATGAGCTTTCAGCCAGGACTGGCTTTTATAAGTGCAGTTCATGCAAAGCAGGTTGCTCTGGGTCCAATACAACACATTACCTAACTGCCTTTGATTACAGTCCTGTCAAAATTGTTCATCTTTATACTTTCAAAACTGATTTTGCTGTATATATCCTGGAATGCACCGACAAAGTACAGTATGTGGGAGGTACCAAGCTGCAGGTGCATGTAAGGATTCTCCAACATCTCAAAGCTAGTGTTAACTCTGACCCCAACTATCATGCGGCTCAACATTTCAAGCAATACATAATAACAATCTTAACTGTCTGGCAAACTTTGTGACTGATGCAGTTCCTAAACTTAGACGGGGTGAAAATAGAGAAGTTAGGCTGAGACAGGTAGAACAACAATACATTCATAGTCTCGACATTAAGTCACCTAATGGTCTAAATATTAGTGGGGACTTACACACAATTTTCTGTAATCGTACGCACAGATTTGTATATGAACTGCTTGAAGAGATTGACAGTATTCATACAATGTTAGCCTACACCTTTCTTTATGAGAAAAAACACATTCATTTTACACTGTTATTTTTAATCAAGGGCTTGGCCAACATAAGCAGACAATGCATAGATTTAATCAAAAGTTGAGATGATAATATGATGCACAAAAAAGCTAATATGTAACTTTAATTTAAACCTGTAACATAAATTGGTGTTGATTATGTATGTACACTATGAGATTTAGACACAGACGGGGCAAGTATGATCTATTTGTAAGTACTGTATGTCAACACTATGCCCACTTTGGGCTTTATTCCTGCACATATTTAAAATAATATATGTGGTTTTAATCAGAAGATCCTGTACACATGATGATACGTTCACCTGCTGTGATGCCTTTAAATTTTAACATATGAGGTATTATAATCAAGTATACATCTTGTGATTTTTGGATCGCTTTGCACCTTATTCTAGCCTTGCAGTAACCTGTATACCATAATTACCCTCTTTTAAAATGCCCTTTAATATTATGTATGTCCTAATTTTATGCATTTACGCATTTATTAAGCAACATACAACTATAACTTGTTTATAACTTGTCTCCTAATAATTGTTGTAATTTTGGCAATTTAGCAATGCATAGTGTTTTGTTAATGGCCATTCTTTCACTTTAATCATGTATGGACTATTTAAAGAGGTAATTGGTTTTTGGGGTGCATGACTTTAATTTCTATTTTTGAATATGTGTTTTAAGGGTTACATTACACTTTAAGGAGGTCTGTCACTCTGCCACAAGGATGGTGTCATCAGTGATGTCATGAGTGATGTCACTGACCATGTCATGAGTGATGTAATATGTGACATCATCAGCAGTGCATTGCAGTGCATTGCAGGCGCGCAAGTTATAGTGAGTCCAACTAACTATAACGTGGGAATTTCAATGGTTTTATGTCAGTAAAATTTCCAGGTAACTATAACTGGTGTGAAACCTATGGTTTTTTCAGTGAATATATATATATATATATATATATATATATATATATATATATATATATATATATATATATATATATATATATATATATATATATATATATATATATATATATATATATACAACAATGATCCTCAATTCGGAAGGAAGTGCACTGTAAGTGTCATGAAGGAATCTTGAAGAATATTTGATGGTGGAGGCTGCACTGCCCTTATTCTCCTAGATCTCAGCGCAACCTTTGCCACTGTAACCCCCAGCTATTGATTCGACGTCTTAGGAATGTGGGAGTGACAGGAATTGTATTAAAATGGCTGCAGTCCTTCCTTGAAGACAGATCCTTTGCAGATACAATGTCAAAGCTGATGCCCCTAACCTGTGGTGTACCTCAGAGATCGTCCCTAAACCCCCCCTATTCAATATCAGTTTGGGCCATTTGGCCGAAATAGTACTGCCATTTAGGGTACAAATAGTTACTTATGCTGACGACACCAAGTTGGTTGTTTCCGTCAATCAGCACGATCGCTCTGCACCAGGTCTAGCCTCATATCTTGAAGAGGTATTCAAATGAATGGACAACTCATATTTAAAACTTAATGGGTCAAAGACTGAGTTAATGCTCATGGGCAACTCAGCCCCCCTGAATATAGATCATCTCTGGCCCAGTTGTCTGGGTCCAGTTCCTATCCCCAAAGAACATATTAAGAGCCTGGGTGTGTGGTTGGGCCACAATCTAGACCTTAAAGAACAGGCCCGAAAGTCACAGCCAGTTGCTATGGAATGCTGAGGTTGATCAGAAAGAGCTTCCCTATGCTACTGTTTGTCACCAAAAGGCTGATGGTTCAAGCACTAATTCTGTTGCGGCTTGACTATTCCAGCGCCCTATATCTTGGAGCTCTACCTCCAACAAGCTGAAGATTGCAGACTGTACAGAACTGCGCAGCCCGCCTGCTGCTGAACATGGTGAAGAATTGGCTTGGTAGTTTAGTCTGCCCTGTCCCCATGATGCACTTGGCCAGGGACAGACTGATTTGCATATAGCCAGGTTCTGAGCTGGGATGGTGCAGTGAGATAAATAACGGTGATGGATCAAGCCCTGATCTTTGGACTGGGTAAGAGTGGTCTGCTTAATTCAGACACTCTGTTCATCACCACCCCCTTTTCTGAATCGTTTTTGGCCACTATAGGTGTGGCAGGGTATACTCAGACATGATTCACCTTTCTCACTGCACCATCAGGATTCAAGCAAGCCGGGCCGAAGACGGCTGAAATGCCAGAAACCGGTCCCCGGTAGCTTGTCTCCTTTCTGGTGAAGAATTGGCTTGGTAGTTTAGTCTGCCCTGTTCCCATGATGCACTGGGCCAGGGACAGACTGATTTGCATATAGCCAGGTTCTGAGCTGGGATGGTGCAGTGAGATACATAACGGTGATGGATCAAGCCCTGATCTTTGGACTGGGTAAGAGTGGTCTGCTTAATTCAGACACTCTGTTAATCACCACCCCCTTTTCTGAATCGTTTTTGGCCACTATAGGTGTGGCAGGGTATACTCAGACATGAGTCCCTTTCTCACTGCACCATCAGGATTCAAGCAAGCCGGGCCGAAGACGGCTGAAATGCCAGAAACCGGTCCCCGGTAGCTTGTCTCCTTTCTGGTGAAGAATTGGCTTGGTAGTTTAGTCTGCCCTGTTCCCGTGATGCACTGGGCCAGGGACAGACTGATTTGCATATAGCCAGGTTCTGAGCTGGGATGGTGCAGTGAGATAAATAACGGTGATGGATCAAGCCCTGATCTTTGGACTGGGTAAGAGTGGTCTGCTTAATTCAGACACTCTGTTCATCACCACCCCCTTTTCTGAATCGTTTTTGGCCACTATAGGTGTGGCAGGGTATACTCAGACATGAGTCCCTTTCTCACTGCACCATCAGGATTCAAGCAAGCCGGGCCGAAGACGGCTGAAATGCCAGAAACCGGTCCCCGGTAGCTTGTCTCCTTTCTGGTGAAGAATTGGCTTGGTAGTTTAGTCTGCCCTGTTCCCATGATGCACTGGGCCAGGGACAGACTGATTTGCATATAGCCAGGTTCTGAGCTGGGATGGTGCAGTGAGATAAATAACGGTGATGGATCAAGCCCTGATCTTTGGACTGGGTAAGAGTGGTCTGCTTAATTCAGACACTCTGTTCATCACCACCCCCTTTTCTGAATCGCTGAACATTTCCAGGCGTATGTCGGCCAAACTTTAGGCATGGGCGGATTTTGCGGATTGGCAATCCGAGAATTTGCGGATTTGCGAATTTGCGGATTGCGAAAATCCGCAAAATCCCCGAATTCTCGCGGATTTTGCGGCTTTTTTTGTGTGTGTTCGCACGAGTTTCTGCAAGTTCGCGAGGGTTTTGTACAATTTCGCAAATTGCGAAATTGTACAAAACCCTTGCGAACCTGCAGAAACTCGTGCGAACACAATGTGCCCAGCCTACTCATGTAACAGACATGCCGGCTGTGTGTGCGCCCTGGAAAGGCCACGGGTGGGGGGTGTACAGCACTTGGATCACCCTCTCTCTGCCTGCCATTGCGCGCATTGAAGCCCGTACATGCCAGTAACCCGATTCAAGGCCCCATTCTCCCGATTTTTTTTTTAAAATCTCCCACTTTGCTCTTCTGAAATGTTGGCATGTATGATGTAACTATTTTACAATGGCACCAGCAAGCTGCCAGCGCCGTTGTAAAATAGTTACAAAGTTAGCTTGCACAGGAAGCACTTAGATAAAATAAAGCAGCACCTGCTTCGTTTTATCTAGTGGTTCCTGTGCAAGCTAACTTTGTAACTATTTTACAACGGCGCTGGCAGCTTGCTGGCGCCATTGTAAAATAGTTACATGAGTGGGTGTTCAACTTTTGAACCCGTTACGTCTGCGGATTTTTTTTTGCGGATTTTGTGGGAAATCCGCAAAATTCGCGGATTGCGGATTTCCCAAAAATCCGCAAAATCCGCGGGCGTAACGGATTTCCCGCTCATGCCTACCAAACTTGCTCTCGCCACCCTCCACTGGCTCCCTATTAAAAAACGAGTTCAGTTTAAGGCCTTCTGCATCGCTTATAAAGCACTTTCTTTTTTTTATTATTTTTTTTTTATTGAGAGTTCATATATAACAATACAGTACAGTACAAGAGACATGACATATTTGAAATCCAATTAATACAGTCTAGAAGAAAAGAATATTGAAAACAACCATACAGTTTTTTAGTTATAACATTTAAATTATAGAGTGCAAAATTGTGTAAAAGCAAACAGGCAACAGACTTTCACTAATAATCAAAAGATTTTGTTAGAATTAAAATAATATAGGAACTTTAAACTCCCTGTAAGATTTCTCCATTAATTTTTCATAGCTAGATTTGTAAAGTGCATCGTGCATATGCATAACGAACTCAATAAACCAATTTTAAATCCGATTAAATAGCAGTAAGGCAAATTTAAGGATCAAAACCACTCCAAAATTTATCATATTTTTTCAGAGCCCCTGATCTTAAAGCGTATTTTCTTTCCCTATCCTGGATTCGGAGTAATTTTATCTTCCATGCTTGGAAAGATGGGACAAGGTCTGTTTTCCAGGACTGTAATATAAGGGATTTAGCTATTAAAGAAGCTATAAAAAGGGACTCATCGTGTTGGGTGTGAATAGAAGAGCAACCTAGGACGGAAGTCAATTCATCCAGGACAATATTAGTTTTAAGGACAATTGAGAGATATTTTTCTATTTCCTTCCATAATACCTGGATTTTGGGGCATTCCCAAACAATGTGTTTCCACGTGCCTTTTCCTTCACATCGGAAACATTTGTCAGCTATTTGGGGGAAGATATTATGCAAAAAGGACGGAGTTCTATATATCAACCATTTGTTAAAGAATTGCATGCGTTTAAAATTTGCTCCTCGAAAAATGGTTTTATTAAACTTATTTATTTTGTCCCATATCTGTTGATTAATTGTAATATCTTCCTTCTTTTTCCATCTTTCAGTAATCTTGCTGTAGAGGTCCTGATCTTTACCTTCTCTTAGTGTTTTAATCCAAATACTCATTTTCTTTTGTGTTTTGTTGTTAAGGATAGTGGAAATATTTTCTTTCATGAATAGATTTCCTATAGTGAGTTCTCTAAATTTTGGAATTATCTTGAAGAAGGACCAGTTCAGCATGCAGTGCGAATGGATTAACTGACTCTTGATTTCATCCCAGGATTTCCATCTGTTACCCAAGAGGAAGTCTTCGATTTTCTCAAAGCCATTCTCCTTCCAAATAGTTAATATATATTTGTCCATACATCCAGCGTCTCCCAAGCTAAAATTCATTAAATTTGTCTTGCTGCTAAAATTAGGTAATCCATAGAACTTAAAAAACTGAGTTTTCACCTTAAAGATCCACTGCAGGGATTTATAGCGTACTTTTTTTGGATCTTTAGTGATTCTTACTGGGTCATAAATTTTCAATTCCAGCAGCATCCTTTTGATAAAAAAATCATCCGTCTCGTGAAAATCTAAAACAGAAAACCTGTGGCTATAATGTGCAAAAGATGCAAAATAATATTCTCTAATATTTGGGAGGGACAACCCTCCTTGTGTAGATGATAAATACAAAGTGCTCAGTGCAAGTCTGGGAGATTTTTTTGCCCATAGGAAAGAAGAAATCAGCGCTTTTACTTTTTTAAAATAAGAGGCCTGGATTGCGCAGGGAATTGCACAAAAAAGGAAATTAAAGAGGGGTAATACCGACATACGAATTAGCGATGCCCGTCCTATAATAGACAGGGGTAACAAATTCCACCGGTCTAAAAGTGAGCCCACCTTTTTTAATAAAGGTAAGAAATTTTGTGCAAAAAGGTCGTCTAGGCTATCTGATACAAATATTCCAAGATATCTTTTGGGATTTGTGTTATATATCCGCCTGAATTCCGGAGCTAAAGTGTCTATAGTGCAGTTCACCAGAATAATTTCCGTTTTGTTTACATTAATTTTATAACCCCCCAGCTTTTGAAAATCAGAGAAGATTTTTAAAATCCTCCGTTGACTAGAGGGTTTAGAATCTATAAAAAGGGCAATATCATCTGCATACAGTTTTATATTTGTCATTCCTAATATTGGGGCTGTGTTAGCTTTAATATTTCTGATGGCGATTGCAAGAGGTTCGATAAATAATGCAAATAAAATTGGCGACAGGGGACATCCCTGTCGCGTACCTCTAGTGACGTTACAGGACCCAATATTTGTATTATTAATGATAATTTGTGCCCTAGAATTCACATACAATTGTCGTAAGCGAAAAATGAAAACATTCGGGAAATTAAAACTACGTAAAATTGCAAACAGGCAATCCCAAGAGACTAGATCGAAGGCTTTCTCCGCATCTAAAAACCAAATTTGAGCCTTCACCTTATTAGTTTTAAAATAATCTAGTGCCTCCAATAAAAATGTAGTGTTGGAATGAAGGTGTCTGCCTGCGATGAAACCGCACTGATCGTGAGCTACCAGGGATCCTATTATTTTGTTTAATCGGTTTGCTAAAAGTTTTGTAAAAATTGTATAATCTGTATTCAGAAGGCTAATCGGGCGGTATGAATTTATATTTTCCTTGTTCTTTCCCTTTTTTAAAATACTGACCATCACCGCTATATGGAAGGAATCCGGTGGGGGACCACCTTGGAGTAAGTTATTAACTAATTTCAGAAGTTCTTTGCGTAGTGTTCCCTCAAATCTTTTAAAAAATTCGATGGGAAGGCCATCCTCACCGTTGGCCTTACCGTTGGGGAAAGACTCTATCACTTCCTCTAATTCCAATAATGTGAAGTCTTGAGTAAGATAATTAATGCCCTCAGGATCTAATTTAGGTATTTCAAGTTGTTCTAAAAAAATTTCCAAGGTAGAGTCAAATGTAGCCCCTTCAGATACTTGATAAATTCCCTCATAGTGTTTTAAAAACAGATCGCCAATAGAGGTGGTGGTCTTAACTTGTATTTTAGTAATAGGATCTGATAGCTGATCTATTCTATTGTGAACCTGCTTTTCTTTAGATTGCCAGGCCAGAAGCTTTCCTGAATATTCACTCTCTTCATATATTTTTTGTGCATATAGGTTGCTATTTGTCTCGCCTAATTCATAATAAAAGTTCTTCATTTTGCATTTTGCCACGTTAAGTTTGTGACCAGAGATCTTAGATCTGACCCTAAAATGCTCTTGGGCTGCCTGTGAGAGTTCGGTTTGGAGTTTGATTTTCTCCTCCCTTTTTGCCCTCAGCTTAGGGATTTCTTTAGATGTAATTATTCCACGAAGAGTTGCTTTAAAAGCATCCCAGATTATATTTAATGGGGCTGAACCTCTATTCTGTATAAAAAATTGCTCAATCCTTTCATTAATATTTGTGCACCATTGTTGGTCCAGAAGATTGAGTTTATTAAAAAACCATCTACTTTTAGATCTAATTTCATGATTCCCCAGATTGACCTCCATACTAAGAGCTGCATGGTCTGAGAAAGCATTAGGTAGATGGGCATAATTGTATAATACTAAATCATGGGATGACAGAAAAAAATCTAACATTGACGCTGAATTGTATTTTGCTGAGTGGCATGAGTACTCGCGCTTGATAGGATTTAACTTTCGCTAATGGTCAATAAGATCAAGATCTATTTTACAACTTTGGACTGCTAAAGCAACTTGGGGTTTATTCTGACGACGATCTTTCTTAGTCGAGTCCAATCTCGGGTTTTGCAATAGATTAAAATCTCCCCCCCAGATTATTGGCCCGGGCAGACCAGTTATTGCCTGTTTTACTTGTAGAATAGCTTGAGGGTCGTCAAGAATTGGTGCATAAACTGTAGCAAGAATAACACTGACGTTATTTAATTTACCGTGTGCAACTGCCCATCTACCTCTAATGTCCGTGCAAGACCCTTCAAGATTAAACCCTACATGTCTCCCTATTAGTATGGAAACTCCTCTCTGAGCCATCCCAGCAGGGGCAGATATGTTATAGCCCACCCAGCTTTTGAAGAGTTTAGCTGACTCTGCATGGTCTTTATGATGGGTTTCTTGTAAATAGATGACATCTGGTGAAAGGTTTTTCAGCCAGCACTCAATAGCATTCCTTTTACGAGCGTTATTCAATCCGTTAACGTTTAAAGAAATAAATTTCACCATATTATTTCATGTTCGAGATGTTGGGCGTGACCCTCAACTAATACGCTAGTGTGCAAATTTACAAAAATAGAGTCAACAGCAACAACACATATAATCAATAAATAATATATATATATATATAGCAGTCTAGACCCATAACATAATAGGAGCGGATATTCACAGAAGTATTCGTAAAGAGACTGGATTTAAATGTGGAAATATGCAAGCAAACATATACGAGATGTTGAACGTGGCCCTCAGCCAATGTGCAAGTGTGCAAATCTGCAAATAAACAAAAAACTACAGCAGCAACAAATATAACCAATAGGTAATATAAATGTATATAACAATATAGGCCGGTAGCATAATAGCAGCAAATATTCACAGAAATATTCCTAGAGAATCTGAGATTAGATGTGCAAATCTGCAAACGGGCATACTCGAGATAATGGGCTAGGCCCTCAGGAAGTGTGCAAATGTGCAAATCTATAAATATATAAACAGCAACAACGACGTATATAACCGATAGGTGATACATAATAATGTAATAGCAGCAGCAGATATTGATAGAAACAATCATAAAAATCTAAATTGCAATGTACAAATGTGCAAACGCGCAGCAACTGTGCAAATATGCAATTAATCAGCAGGCTGATACAAATAGCAGAACAGACTTGAAGGATTAAGAGCCCTCTAGTGCAAAATAAGCAAATATACTCGAAGAAACTTGACAATTTATTATAATCCATACGGGCAAAAATGGCAAGTGCAAAGAATTATTTGTGCAAAATAAAAAATAAATAAAAAAATAAATAAATAAAAATAAAAAATGAAAAAGAATAACATTGCTCGTACTGTAGTCATAGAAATGTAGAGAAACATATTGCATTTGAACTCTCGTTTTTCCCCTTGCAACACCTCCCTTCACCACCCCGGACCCCCCTCCTCCCCCCTCAGTTGGACGGATCCCCCCGTGTTCCACGTCCGTCCTTTCCTTCTGTTTCTTCTTGTTGGATGCCATTGCATTGCATCCTTTTTGTGCTTCCTGTTATGGGCAGCCCCCCCCCCCATTACGATCAGAGCTGTTATACACTAAACTCTTGAATCTGTTAGGAGCATGATACAGCTGGAGATCTGCTGGGTTATCCTCCTAATCCTTCCAGGAAGGACTGAGCTTCGTGGACAGTTGTAAAAATAAAGAACCTCCCTTTAGCCAGGACCTTGAGTTTTGACTGTTGCACAATAGTAGCCTGGGCTCCCTTGCTTTTGAAAGAGTCTATAATTTTGACAAAGTCTCGACGTCTGTGGGCAGAAGCCGCTGACATATCCGAGAAAATTCGAAAATTGTTTATTCCTTCTGCATTGAATGATTTCTTGGAATATGCTGTGTTTAGAATTCTCTCCTTCACCCTAAAATCTGAAAAGTTAAGTAGAATTGTACGCGGATATTTCAAGTTATTGGGTTTATATGCCGGGACTCTGTGTGCCCTAGTGATAGTCAAGTCGCCTTGGAGCTCCGGTATGGCTGTTTTCAGGAGAGACTCCGACCACTTGACTACGTCCTTGTCTTCCACCCCCTCTGGTATACCTACCAGACGTAAATTTGATCTCAGATTGTAGTTTTCGAGGTCCTGCATTTTTTCCAATAACTGGGCTCTTTCCCTATTGGCCGCTGATAGATCTTTCTGCATTGTTGACATTGAATCCTCCGGGGATGAGATCCGAGTCTCAGCCTCAATGATCTTTGAAGGAAGATTCCCAAAGCACTCTTCCATTTTTGTGAGCCTAGTGTGTAATTGGCCAATCTCCTGTGCCTGAGATTCTTTAAAATCTCTTAGTTCCTGAAGGATAGTTCCAAGCAGAAATTCAATGGAATTCGTTTTTGTGGTGTTAGGAAGGGAGAGTAGGTCATCCTCTTTTGATATTTGCGATGACCGCAGGCTTAGCTCTTGACTTAACTCTTGGCTAGCAGTTTTCATGATCAGTTCGGGGCTTTGGCTGGTATCCAGAGCCGATGTTATAAGTGCTAGGGGAGCCGCAGATATGATTTCCTCGGAGTGCACGGAATGCTCCAACTCCTTATCTACCCCCTTTGATGGAGTTGTCTCGGGCATCTCAGGCGTTGTGGAGTTGTTTAGTACCCCTTCAGTGCTATGAACCTTTTGTCCCGGGGCATCTTTTTTCCCCTCCCACTTTGGCCCACCCCGCATCGGGGTACTTGAGAGCTGCCCCTGTTGCCCCTGTTGGAGAAGGGGTTTTGAGAAAAGGGGATATTGTTTTAACTGACTCCCAGTGCCTTGTGATGTGGATGGTTTGTTGACTGCAGCGCCCCTCAAGGTCATCTTAGCACATACGGTTTTCTCCTCCGTCTCCAGATCGTCCTTTTTGCCTTTCACTGTACTTTTCCCAGCAGCTACTGTCAGGCTTGGCTCCTTTGAATGGCCGGGGCGGTCCTGGATCCCCGTATCTCCACCTGTCTCCACCTCCACCTCTACCTCGCCCTCATTGACTTCGATATCCTCGCTATCCACAGTCTCATTCTCCTCTCTTAGTACTTCGTATTTATTTCTGTCTGAATGCATCTCAGCAGTCTTCTGCCTTAGGGCGTTCTTTTGTTGATTTTTCCGTCTGTTTTTTTTTACCCCTTTATCAGTAGGCAGGGTCTTGTTGATTGATTTCAGCAGATCATAGTCCTGCTTAGCCTTCTTACCCCTCGCTCTCACTGACATAATCAGGCGGTGGCCGCTATGCCCTTCCTCTCTTTTTATGGTTGTTGACGAAAATAGGGGTATAAATGGCAGTCAGGGACAAGACAGGTACAAGACAGGTCGGTTCAAATCACAATCAACCTCTCGGTGAAAAAGACCCCCTGCTTGAGGCTGGGTCCCGGGAGAGCTTCAGTATCAATGAAAAGTGCAGAGAGGGAGATGAGAGGGGCAAATAATAACCACGGCAACACACAACAACCAGCAGTGAGCTGCACGCAGAACTGCAGAGCAGCGAGGGTTGGAGGTCTGGAGGTCAGAGGTCAGAGGCCGAGCACAGAAATGCTGCAGAGACTGGTAAATGGGGGCTGCAGAACGAAGCAAGAGCAAGACGGAGAAATCCTCCAGATGCCAGATACAGACACAAAGAGTCAAGAAAAATGAGACAGGGCACGGCCCACGATACCTCTCCGGTGTACATCAAACACCACCTGTCTTGTCTTGTCTGCCGAGAATTCAATCTCAAAGACCGAAGCTGGCTCGGAACAGGAACAGGGTCGTTAATCACCGGGCTCCGTCAGAGCCATCAATCTTTTTGCCATTAGGTGCAAAACGCCTACTTCTCGGTGTTTCTCGGCGTCTCTCAGCGTCTCAGCGTCTCGGCACCACCATTACCTCCGAGGGCGGGGCTACGGCACAACAGGAAGCACAGCAGCGGCGGCGTGCGTGGATCACGTTAGCCGCTCCATCCCCTTATAAAGCACTTTCTGGTAAAGACTCTCCTATGATGCGTTCCTTCATCCAGCTCTACCGACCAAACAGATCCCTGAGATCTGAAAATAAGCAACTGGTCACAGTCCCACAAATTAGAAGAGTTCAAAGTGGGGGCCGCCTCTTCTCTTATATACATCCTTTATACATACGTTTAGAGTCTGATTATCTGATCTTTCAAAAGAAAGTGAAAACATCTCTTCCCTTGAATTCTGCAAAGTGCTAAGCTAAGCTGTTGCTAGCGCTGGGATCCCTACAGGTAACCACACACTTTATACATGCTACTTTCATTTCATTCACTCAAAACTGAATTATTATGGGCAAACAAACATTAGATTCCTCAGAAATTCATTCTTGCTGTACGCGTTTCGGCGTTATGAACTCCTTAGTCACAGGCATTGCATTGTATCAGCACAGATTTCACAGAAAAGCCACTTACTCCAGCCTGTTTGTTTTTATAACCCTCTGTGATTGCCAACAGACCCTGATGCAGAGGTCTAGCCCGGGACCAGGGTTCAATTCCCCGCCTCGGCGGGTCTTGGGCTCAAAATTCCACGGACCTGATAATTCTCGCCTCGGTGCCTATTCCAATCATGGAGTCCCACTCTGCAACTCTGGGCAATAGCTTGCTTAATCTCCACAACGGCCCCCACAACGCTAAGGATGCCTGGCCTCCACCTTGGGGGTGCCCAGGAGTGGACGCCTCACAGGGAAAGCCAGGATGGGTTCCACAGCTGTATTCGTACAAGCACCTTGAGACCCTTGCGGGTGAGTAGTGCGCTATGCAAGTATCAATTTACATTTACTGGGAGTTTTAGTATATATACACATTTACATTTCTAATACTGCCAGTTAGACTAAGGTTATATTGTGAAACAGAGGTGCTTTTACATTAACAACTAAAGTTGAGGTCAAATAAATGAGGGTTTCAACAAATGCCAAAATAAAAATGTACATTTGAAATTGAAGTATTAACATACCTACTATTCTGTTTATTTTTTAAATTGATGTTTGATCTGGACTTCATTTTAACTACAGAAATCGGTGGAAAAAACTTAGAATATGGTTGTGGTAGTTTTTTAGGGCCAGAGTTTGTCTTGGGCGATAATTGAAATTCCTCCAGGTGGAATGATGTGTAGAAGGGCTTTCCTGTGGGAGAGACTCTGCTGGTATATAAGTTATGCCATACTATCCCTGTGGTGGCGGTAATTATGCAGGTGATTTCTGCTCTCCAACATATGATTTAGCACATTTAGATCTCCAATTGGATGATTTTCCATTGCTACCCAACTCTAAATATGGCCTCTGAAGGTTTGTGGGTGAGATGCCACACACTGAAGATACCATGGGCTGTATTACAGAAGGTGTCCTGGGGGCGCAACAGCTGTTTGCGTCTGCTTTGCGTGCCCCCGGGGCACTTTGGTATTACATAAGGGGCAGCAGAAACGTGTGTAACCCCTTCTGTGATACTGATAGCACTGGCGCACTTAAAACAACAGTGCTACCTTCAGAGGGTTTTCCTCATTTGCATGGGGGCGTGACCCATTCTAGTGAGGGTATACCTATTACAGACATGGGCGCAGAGGCAAAGCAGCTGTCATGAGGTGCACCGACAGTGCACCACTTAAAAGGTGGCTCACTGTCAGTAAGTCCACTATGAGCAGCCCTCTGGCAGGGGGAAAGGGGTTTCCATGGACCCCCCAGACATCTCCTTGCAGGCGGGTGCAGTCACTGACAACACCTGCATGCAAGGGGATCTCTTATCCCCTTTAAAAAAGCAGGCAGGTTGCCCCCTGCACTCAAAAAATTTGGAGCGGCTTCTTTAAAGCTGCTCAGTATTTCACTTGAATGAGCTACCCCAGGGCAGCATGAGTTCACGGCTGCCCTGGGTGCAGTGCAATCTATGTATTAGGGCGCACTTTCCCTACTTTCGCCGGCGCACCCTTTTTAAGGTGCACCAGACACAAACAGCGAATGTGCGTCCTAAACATGATATATACATAATAGGGTCCCACATTTCTTAACTGCATTGAGACTGATCATGAGCACTCAAATCCCCTGTTTCACAGAATGCCACCATGCTCAGCTTCAGTATGAATATGTGCATGTGATGTGTGTTATGGGTGCCTAGGGGCACATAACAAGGCCCATAGTATTCTTTGTATTTTCTTTCATAGTGGCTTTTTTATGGTTTACATAAGCAGGTAAAATGTAAGAAGCCCTTTGAATACCAATAACAAAGAATTTATTGTGCAACTTTCAATCTGATTTACTTATAATAAGCTGTTGTGAAAAACCTTAAAATAATGTCAGTTTCCATTTTCACCTTCCAGCCATCCGCCATGGATCATATGACATTGCCGCTTCACTAATAAGCTGCAGTGCAGATGTAAACTTGCGATGTGTCAATGAGAGGACAGCCCTACATGAAGCCGTGCGGCTGGGACACAAGGATATCGTTCAGCTCCTGATTCTATCTGGAGCTGACCCCGACCCACGCAGTTCCTACGGGCTCACACCGCTGGCGCTGGCATCTCAAAATGGATACCGAGATACGGAAGGGTAAGAAGCAGAATAGCAGTTATTTAGTGTTAGGTCCTATGTAGTGATTGGTGGAGACCAGATATCTTCAAAAAACTGGAAACCCTTGTCTGAATTTGAAGAATAATGATCTCGCTTCTGTTAAATCTCTCTTGTCCAACAAACGTTCAAAGTTAGTCCAGTGTACATTTAAATTCAAGAAATGTTGCGGTCAAGCTTCCTGAGCTAGACTCGACAGCCACCTTTCACCCACATGCGGCCAATACCTTAATTTCAGTTGTTCCAGCGTGGCCTTGGTGATAGATTCAGGATTGTTCCAATCCTTTCTGATGTCCAGCTTGTAAAACCAGGACTTGACATAAATAAACCAAGGTAATTTACATCTCAGATCGAATCTTTACAGTTCATCAGACAATGCATTCTTACATGAATATAGGACCTTGCTAGATGGAAATCTTACCCAGTAAATTAGGGGTTTAAGATTAATTTAATTTAATTTAATTTAATTTAAAATCTTATATAGCGCGCAGCTAACCTTGGGCATCCCGGCGCTTCCAGACAACATCAGATGGTAGAGGGGACAGCATAGAGGCGTTATGCCGGAAACAGAAAGGTTTTAAGACCTTTGCGGAAACGCAGTGTACAGGGCTCAGCTCGAAGTTTTAGGGGGAGCGAGTTCCAGAGCTTTGCCGTGTTAAATGAGAATCTTCTCCCACCAGTGCGGGCCTTTTTGACTCTAGGCACCATCAAGAGATGTTTCGTGTCTGATCGCAGCGTTCTGCCAGCTTTGTAGGGAGTCACTAGATTTTTTAAAATAAGGGGACCTTTACCTGCGAGAATTTTATGAGCGGTACAAAGTGCCTTAAAGGTCACTCTCTCCCGCACGGGGAGCCAATGCAATGCCTTCAATGCCGGTTTCGCTGATTGCGTCCTCGGAATGTCCATGAGCAGCCTTGCCGCTGCATTTTGGACCTGTTGAAGGGTCTTAAAGGTTGATTCAGGGGCGCCCAAAAAGATGGCGTTACTATAATCGAGTCTAGATGTTATAAGACCCTGAATCAGCAGCTTCCTCGATGTTACCGGTAGTTAAATTAATTAAATTAAATTAAATTAAATTAAATTAAATTAAATTAAGGCTCCCTGGGCCGAGTTGTGGCTATCCCTGCTGTCAATCAGTGGCATATTTGTGTGCATTCTTGGTGACATGCTATTAATCCCTTCCTAATAGTTCCTAGATAGCCGTTTTGGGGGGTTCTTAATGGTGTAAGGTCTTTCACTGCATGGTAATGGCTCATTAGTGACACATATGTGGCATTCTTGATGGATTGATGGAATATGCGTTACAGAAAATGGGGAAAGCCATGACAACACATGTAGTGAGAGCTGCCACACACAAGTGCACAGAAATATCTGTTTTTCTGTCTGCTGCACCAACCCCAGCTTAACAAATGCATGTCATCTTACATTTCATGTGCTGCCCCCTCCCAGAGGGACCACTACCACTTATTGTCTTGAGGCATGTCAGCCACTATATCATGTGTCCCGCCTGTATGGGTCAGAGAAGACACAGGGGAATATTCAAGCTGTGCTTCCAATCAGCTCACTCAGAAAGAGGGCCCTAACTGGCAGTAAAGTCTTACTTTTTATCATTCTTAATTATGTGATGTTTTTGCTGCTGTTGTGGAGCTCATTTTACGGTACACATTGCTTGCTAGTACATCTGGCAACTGCACAGACTTTTGTTTAGTTTTCTTTTACTCTGCAGCTGAATGAGTTTGTCGATTAAATCCTACTTCTCTCAATGATGAGATTGGAATAATAATAATTAATGTTTAAGAGGGCATTACCTTTGTTATAACTGCCCTTCACCCCCATAATGCACTCTCACTTTGACTTGGGGTGCATTAATTGGGTGGCAGGCAATTCCCACAAGGTATCGGCTTCAGAACAACTACTACTATCATATTAAAACCGGTGCTTAATTTGAGCCAGTGGTTTCCGGTGCTCATCACTGGCCCTTAATTAGCAACATGACCGTTTTTCATGAATACCAGTTAAGGACGTATTAATTTACTGGAGATTAATTGATTTGCCAAGAATCAGAGGGTGTTTAGCCGACTCCAAGACTCGAACATGGTTCCCCAGCTCCAGAGTCTGGAGCTCTGGTCATTATGCCACACCCTCTCCCCAATTTCATGGTTTAGCAGTTGGCTCTGTTTTAGGTGGCTCTGACAGGACAAATGGGCTGATGCAAGCAGCTTCCTGATTAGAGCCCCGTCACTTATGTTTTTGACAAAACAGGAGAAATGGGCTGGTGCAAGCAGCTTCCTGACGAGAGCCCTACCACTTATTTTTTTTACAAATTAACCACTGATTAAAACATGAACAATATAATGATATTGCGAAGGTGACAGTGTTGTCCAAATACATCTCCATCATTGATATATTTCTAGCCCTAAATTAGTTAATAAAGTGAAGAAATGTGATTTGTGTCAACTTGACTTTGCTCAAATGCTGGCCAACCACTTTTTTGTTAAAGTGTACAATTTAATTCTCATGCTTTAAGTAATACTATTATGAGGTTTATATTCATTAAATGTCCAACTTGATTACATTTGCTATATTTCCCAACAGGTGCTAATGTTCTTTCTCAGGCTTCTGACTGTACTTCCATAATATTCGAAGCTGCTGCTGGAGGAAACCCAGATGCAATATCTCTGCTCCTGGATTATGGGGCTGATGCCAATATACCTCAACAGTCTGGTCACTTGCCTATCCACAGGGCTGCTTACAGAGGACACTTTCTGTAAGTCAAACAATAATGTTTTCAAACAGCCTTTCAATGTTCTCACTCTTACTATGAACTAAGGGGGAGATTTACAATAACTGGCGCATCCCCAGGGATGCGCCAGTTATTGTGGGCCGCAGCTCCGCCACCCATGGTGCGCCGCATTTACAATGCGGCGCACCATGGGGCAAAAACGGCACAGATGCATGACGCATCTGTGCCGTAAAGGTGACGCATTGCTGGAGTTGCGTCGCAAGCGCGACGCAGCTCCAGCAAGGCTCGGGGGTGCCCTATCTGTCCAATGCTGCGTCAAGCCTTACGCCTGCTTCAAGCAGGCGCAGGGTTTTGCCGCAGCATTGGCCTAAAAGTGACTGAGTGAAATCTTGTAGATTTCACTCAGCCACTTTTGCGAGGCGCACCTGCTCCGGAACGCCCACCCTGCGCCGGAACGCCCACATGTGGCGCAGGGCTTTACAACGTGACGCATCTGACTTGATGCGTCACGTTGTAAATAGGTCGCAGGGATGCGCCACGTTTACGCCGCTGTTGCGTGACGCAAACGTGGCGCAAGTCCAACATAAATCTGCCCCTAAATGTTAGTTAGTAAGAACACATAATATATATTCTGGCACTATCACACATATAATGGTAATTAAATGCCCCTTTTTTGCAATCCATCAAAGCTGGATGTGGAAGCGAAAACTAAATATGAAATGACTTATACCAACAGTATTGGAGATAACAACTATTGATGTTTGCAGACATGATTATAGAAAAGGACAATTGTGGTATGGTTATGCCCCCAAAAAATGTTTTTACACCGGAAGTGTCTGGTATTTTACAAATAAGTTTCAGTGGGGCAATTTGCATTGCAAAGTCAGCTTTGAGTTGGAAAAATTTGGTGACGAGGTGCAAAATGGCAGACAGCACATTGAAAGTAGACTTCATATTGGAGGCTAACGAGAATGTTACGGATAATGGGGTTACGTTTACTCTTTTAAATGACCAAAACCGTTATAAAATGTATAACATAGACATAGGAAGGGATGTAATGTTTGAGGTCACATCTGCAATGCATGTCCAATTCATCTTTGAGAATATATATATATGTATGTTACCAGATCATGCTGCCACGTAAACACAGACACTCTTGGGGATTAGTTCTTCTTTATGTATTTTTATTTAATCCGTCAAGAATGGCATAACGCTTTCAGCAGACACAGCTGCCTTGTATACATATGTATCTATTACTTCTGCCGGTTGCCAGTAGGTAGTTATAGGTAGGACCAAAGTTTCCATAGGGAAAGCATGTTTTGTTTTGCGAATAACTTGGCGCTGCTTGACAAATTTTTGCTCCACAAAACTTTTATTGAACGTTTCGCAAATCCTACTAAAATTTGATTGGCTGCCAACACTTCAACCAGGAAGTGTTCGCAGCCATCTTCGGAATACCCTGACCACCCAGATATGGTGGGGGGGTCCCTCAGGGACCCTGGCAAAAGTAAAAAGCTTTTTTTTAAACAATTTGCCGCAACTTGTTGGTGGATCCGCAATTATGCTGCAAATGTTTTTATTAAAAAAGCAAGTGCAGACCACAACGCTTACTTCTGAATAACTCCTGGTTGGGCCGGGTCCTGGGGGCGTATAATAAATACAGGAGGGGGCACACAGGCCTCCCTCCTAGGGCTTATCAAAGCCCCGGGGACCACCACCTTCCGGGGGCACTTTTAATTATGTTTGTGGGTGGGCACACTTGGTCCACCCGCAGTTTTGGGGACCCCCACCTCCTCAAGGCTGCTACCTCCTTGGGCCAATTACAATAATATAGGAGGGGCCTCATGAACTCCCCCTGCCCTGGGGACCACCACCTCCCCCACCCACTCACTCATTCATGCAGTCACTCATACACCCATATAGGTACACAAACATCCAATAAATCACCCATACAGCCACTCATGTACCCACTCACCAACCCTTACAGCCACTTAGACACCAACTGATAGACTGATTCAGACATTCGCACAACTTAGTCACTCAGCTATACATTCACTGAGACACCTAATCACTCACTTATACAGACAGGCAAGCACCAACTGGATCATTCATACAGGCACTCATACATCACTGATTTACCAATACATCTTGGTATCCATATTTAACAGTGGGGGGGTGGATCACTTGTCCTGCCAACCTGGATTCCTCAGGTGTTCGGTACGTCCCTTGGTAAAAAACCCTCAAGCACTCGAGATGGAGTCGGAAATAGCGGTATATCTTGATTCTCCGCTATGATGCTCGAGTGTCTGCATAATCACAGGGTTGTTTTGTATGCAGCCTCCATCAGGAGGTAGTAATCCAAGGTTATGTGCAGTAGTGTCCAGTGATTAGTGACAAGTGGTGAATTCTAAAATAACTCGGAACCCCAGAGGATGAATTTAATATTCTGGATTCGAATTAGAAATGGAGAAAATATTCTTGGTATGCGTTTTGAGAGTTACTAGGGTTCTCTACGCTACCTATTTTCGTGAATAAAAGGTCGACATGTTTCAGCCCTTGTTTGTCAAAATGATCAGTGGGCTTTCTTCAGGACCGGGGTGCAAGGGTGAGAAGGCGACGTATTAATCCCTTCTTTGTTGGAGTCAATTGTGCCTATGAAAAAGAAAACGTGTCACCTTGGGGGAGGGTTCGGGGACATATCTTACATACATATTAAAAACTGCCAGCTCTGTGCTGGGGGTGAGTTAACTGCATCACCATACAATGCTTCGCCATTATCCTGTCTGGAGTAACCACATACCCAAACCCATTCCTTTTAATTGCGGGTTTTGTTTAGAGTCATCAACCCTCATTCATTTGGTGTAGTTCCTCATAAACCACCAGTATTTCGAGGTTATATTTCAAAAGAAAACATTTCTTATACCCATATTCGACATTGTATTTTCAAAACCATTACGTATTGTATCTTGATGTACTTTCATGTGTGTGCCCTTTACTGGCGACCATTCATCTATGTTCACATATAGAGCGATGTATAATGGCTATCGCCCAAAACCTTTAGTCAAATTGGTCTACGATATTAGCCTGGGTGATACTTAAAGAAAACCCGTTTTGTGCCCAAACATATTATTTAACGCGCTTAGCCTAGCATGCAGTTCACATACCTCTGCACGTGTTGTTACGTGCTTCCGCGGGTACCCAGGGAGTCTGTAGGGAGGTCTTTTCTAAAATTTAAGAGGGAGGCAGGGTTGGTAAAAAGTAGAGAGATGTCGGTACTTATCTGCTCTATAGGAAGCGTTCCCCTCGTGTTACCTGGAGATCCTCCTTCAGGGCCTTGTGCTGACTCTGCCGTCCTGGACCCGGATGAGTTTCCAGGTTCCCGGATGGTCTTTATATTTTCCTATTCTTCCCAGTAAACACGAAGAAAGACTGTTATGGCTGCTTTTATTCTTTTACGGAGGTGCCGTAGTAAAGTAAAGTTATTTAGTTTATGAGAAGTATTTACTGATATTTTTTGTATATTAAGGAATTTGCGGGTACTTTGTATTTCTTATACTGTTATTTGACTAAATCGGGCACATTATGTTTCTGTTGACTCTATGGGTTATAGACTTAATTTTGTGTACCTTTAAGTTCAACATATAGTTTTACGATATGCTTGTTGTTTTTTGCACAAGTTGAAGCTAGTTAGTGATTCTGGGGGAATAGCGTGTTCTCTAGAAGGTTACATCTACGCATTCTCTATATTTTTATTCTGATCTTAATTAATGTTATCAGTTTGTTTATATGGGATAGGTGTTCATGGTCTACTCATACTTGCCCATGGAACGCTGTCATTCAAGCCTCGTACATCCGTGCCCAGTCGATGTACTCATCTCTGTTCTTTTTCGAACAGGATGCGTTCTGCATTATGGTCCTTGATCTGCAACGTCTCCAGGATCAACCACTGCAAATCGTCTACTGTGTGGCCTTTTTCCAAGTAATGTGCTGCCATTTTCGTTGTCGCCTTCCTGCATTTGACGTTAATGCGGTGTTCGCTGATTCTTATTTTTGCCCTCCGGCACGTCATCCCGATGTAAATCATACTGCAGGGACATGTGATCATATAGGTTATAACTCGTATTGCAGTTCGTGTGGCTCCGCATAGTCCATTTCAGATTGGGTAAAAGTTGTAGTTCTTTTGTTGGTCTCGTCAATGGACAGACCTAACAGGAGCCACAGGGGTAATGTCCCACAATAGGCGGTAGATTCCACAAAGTAGTATCTCTTGGGGGGGCGATGGCTCACGGTCTCGTGTGGACCAGTTGGTCTTTCAAATTCCTAGTTCGCTTATTGGCGAAGCGTGGTTTTGGCCAAGATATGTTTGCAGACGTGAGAATCCGCCGGTGTTTATTTATGATCTTTTTCAATTGGTTTGCTACTGGGCTGTATGTAGTTACACATGTAGGGAGATCTTCCTGTGGAGATTTTTCTATGTTTTCTAGGAGGCCCTCACGGTTCTGATTTCTCGCTCTCTTTTTGCACTTGTTTATAACATTAAGGTTTTCCCTTAATGGACGGGGGTGGTAGCTGTGGTACCACCCCCGTCCATTAAGGGAGAACCTTCCCTATAGCCAATTTTTATGGCTTCGGAGGAATTGTAGCAAAACAGAAGACTATAAGTCACAGACTAAAGACCTCTGTACTAAATTAAAAGCACGTGACTATCCGGAAAGGGTTATAAACAAGTGCAAAAAGAGAGCGAGAAATCAGAACCGTGAGGGCCTCCTAGAAAACATAGAAAAATCTCCACAGGAAAATCTCCCTACATGTGTAACTACATACAGCCCAGTAGCAAACCAAGTGAAAAAGATCATAAATAAACACTGGCGGATTCTCACGTCTGCAAACATAACTTGGCCAAAGCCACGCTTCGCCAATAAGCGAACTAGGAATTTGAAAGACCAACTGGTCCACACGAGACCGAGAGCCATCGCCCCCCCAAGAGATACTACTTTGTGGAATCTACCACCCATTGTGGGACATTACCCCTGTGGCTCCTGTTCGGTCTGTCCATTGACGAGACCAACAAAAGAACTACAACTTTTACCCAATCTGAAATGGACTATGCGGAGCCACACGAACTTCAATACGAGTCATATAATCTATATGATCACATGTCCCTGCAGTATGATTTACATCGGGATGACGTGCCGGAGGGCAAAAATAAGAATCAGCGAACACCGCAGCAACGTCAAATGCAGGAAGGCGACAATGAAAATGGCAGCACATTACTTGGAAAAAGGCCACACAGTAGACGATTTGCAGTGGTTGATCCTGGAGACGTTGCAGATCAAGGACCACAATGCAGAACGCATCCTGTTCGAAAAAGAACAGAGATGGGTACATCGACTGGGCACGGATGTACGAGGCTTGAATGACAGCGTTCCATGGGCAAGTATGAGTAGACCATGAACACCTATCCCATATAAACAAACTGATAACATTGATTAAGATCAGAATAAAAATATAGAGAATGCGTAGATGCAACCTTCTAGAGAACACGCTATTCCCCCAGAATCACTAACTAGCTTCAACTTGTGCAAAAAACAACAAGCATATCGTAAAACTATATGTTGAACTTAAAGGTACACAAAATTAAGTCTATAACCCATAGAGTCAACAGAAACATAATGTGCCCGATTTAGTCAAATAACAGTATAAGAAATACAAAGTACCCGCAAATTCCTTAATATACAAAAAATATGAGTAAATACTTCTCATAAACTAAATAACTTTACTTTACTACGGCACCTCCGTAAAAGAATAAAAGCAGCCATAACAGTCTTTCTTCCCTGTTTACTCGGAAGAATAGGAAAATATAAAGACCCTCCGGGAACCTGGAAACTCATCCGGGTCCAGGACGGCAGAGTCAGCACAAGGCGCTGAAGGAGGATCTCCAGGTAGCACGAGGGGAACGCTTCCTATAGAGCAGATAAGTACCGACATCTCTCTACTTTTTACCAACCCTGCCTCCCTCTTAAATTTTAGAAAAGACCTCCCTACAGACTCCCTGGGTACCCGCGGAAGCACGTAACAACACGTGCAGAGGTATGTGAACTGCATGCTAGGCTAAGCGCGTTAAATAATATGTTTGGGCACAAAACGGGTTTTCTTTAAGTATCACCCAGGCTAATATCGTAGACCAATTTGACTAAAGGTTTTGGGCGATAGCCATTATACATCGCTCTATATGTGAACATAGATGAATGGTCGCCAGTAAAGGGCACACACATGAAAGTACATCAAGATACAATACGTAATGGTTTTGAAAATACAATGTCGACTATGGGGTTAAGAAATGTTTTCTTTTGAAATATAACCTCGAAATATTGGTGGTTTATGAGGAACTACACCAAATGAATGAGGGTTGATGACTCTAAACAAAACCCACAATTAAAAGGAATGGGTTTGGGTATGTGGTTACTCCAGACAGGATAATGGCGAAGCATTGTATGGCGAGGCAGTTAACTCACCCCCAGCACAGAGCTGGCAGTTTTTAATATGTATGTAAGATATGTCCCCGAACCCTCCCCCAAGGTGACACGTTTTCTTTTTCATAGGCACAATTGACTCCAACAAAGAAGGGATTAATACGTCGCCTTCTCACCCTTGCACCCCGGTCCTGAAGAAAGCCCACTGATCATTTTGACAAACAAGGGCTGAAACATGTCGACCTTTTATTCACGAAAATAGGTAGCGTAGAGAACCCTAGTAACTCTCAAAACGCATACCAAGAATATTTTCTCCATTTCTAACTCGAATCCAGAATATTAAATTCATCCTCTGGCTGTCCGAGTTATTTTAGAATTCACCACTTGTCACTAATCACTGGACACTACTGCACATAACCTTGGATGACTACCTCCTGGTGGAGGCTGCATACAAAACAACCCTGTGATTATGCAGACACTCGAGCATCATAGCGGAGAATCAAGATATACCGCTATTTCCGACTCCATCTCGAGTGCATGAGGGTTTTTTACCAAGGGACGTACCGAACACCTGAGGAATCCAGGTTGGCAGGACAAGTGATTCACCCCCCCACTGATTTACAGATTTGAAACAAAGGAAACTGGATGGATCAGTAACTTCCTTCTCCCCACCCCCATTGATTGAAGAAGATCCATATTTAACACTCATAAACCTTTTAAAAACACTTGCAGTCACTGGATGATGTCATGAATG
Organism: Lissotriton vulgaris; assembly: GCF_964263255.1. NCBI lineage: Eukaryota > Metazoa > Chordata > Amphibia > Caudata > Salamandridae > Lissotriton > Lissotriton vulgaris. The sequence continues at coordinate 2,079,411,833 of NC_141689.1, read as the reverse complement.
ATGTCATTTGAGATGTCAGCAGTGATTTCATCAGTGATGTCACTGACCATGTCATGAGTGATGCCATATGTGAGGTCATAAGCAGTGCATTGCAGGGGTGTGAGTTATAGTCAGCTCAGCTAACTATAACTGCTGAATTTTTCTTGTTTTGTACGAGTGAAACCTGAGCCTACTATAGCGTCTCTGTAACCTAAGTTATGTATATATACATATATATATATATATTACCTACTGGAGTTTGCCAGTAGGTAGTTATAGTTAGGATATAGTTTCCATAGGAAGAGAGTTTTTCATTTGCCAATAACTGTTGTTTTGTTCGATGAACCCTCGTGAAATTTTCAAAACTAGTTTATCGCCACTCACTTCAGCTGCTGTCTTGAAAGTTTTGGGGTGATCCGTCAAGCAGGGCCGGGAAAATAGAGGGCCCAAAATATATTTTCCCCATGTTAATTTGCATAGCAACTTTAGACACGGCTACAGTCTGAACTGCTGAACGGAATTAAGCAAAATTTGAGAGAGGTAGCTGTTGGTCCAGAAAGTGACCTTTTTGTAAATTGGTGCAAAACCATTCAGTAGTTGCAGAGTTATTTTAAGATTTTTTAAATTGTATATTGTGAGACAGGGAGGGTCCGCTACCCCTCCCAATCTTGTGCTGAGATCTGATCGGCTACCAACACTTCAAACCAGGAAGTGTTGGCAGCCATCTTGGGACTCAGCTTGAACCGAGTCCCAGATAAAATGGAGACACCCAGCATACATGGCTGGGCCCTGGGGTACGGGGTCTCTGGTGCCAAAATAAGTCTGGGCAAAGTAAAAATGGGGACATCTAGCATACATGGCCAGGGCACAGGGTACGGGCTCCTGGTGCTGAAATCAGCCCATGGAGGGAGGCCATGCGGACCCCTCCCTTCAAAAAAACAATCTAAAAAAGGCCAGCCCTCATGGGATGCAGTCCCTGGGGCTTAAATCAGCCTGGGAGGGGGGGCATGTGACCCCCTCCACTATTACATGTAGGCCAAGCCACGGGGGATGAGGTCCTTCTGGCTATCATTGGCCCTGGGAATGAGGGCCACGTGACCCACCACCACTAATAAAAGTTTAAAAAAAGTTGGCCAGTAAGTCACCACCACTCTGCATACATGCCTCCTGATGCACTACTAGTTAGGGGATGAAGTCCCCTTGACTTCTGAAGGTCATAGGGGGACAACTCCTCCTCCTGTTACATCCAGTAGGTCCCACACAGCGGGTTTGCTGAGAGGTCATTGGAGGTATCACTCCCTTTCTCTTCCATTCTGCAAACACGCTGCCTGGTGCACTACTAGTTGGGGTATGAAGTTTTCTTGGATGCTGAGGGTTCTTGGGGGCCAGGAATCCCTCTTGTTACCTCCAATAAGCCCACACTGCAGGATTGATGAGAGCTGGGCGGAAGCCCTATCCCCTTTCTCCACCACTCTGCAAACGCACCTACTGGCGTATTACTGGTTGGGGGATGAAGTCCTCTTGGATGCTGAGGGACCTTGGTGGCCAAGAAGCCCTCCTGGTACCTCCAGTAAGTCCCATACAGCAGGATTCCAGAGAGCTGGTCAGAGGCTTCACCCCCCTCTCCTCCACTCTGCAAACTCGAGTACTAGTTAAAAGAACATAGAAATTGACTTAAAAAAACAAAGGTTACAGTGACGTTATAGTTAGGCTCAGATTTCACTCATAAAAAACCATAGAAATTCAGCAGTTATAGTTACCTGAGCTACTATAACTTATGCCCCGGAAATGCACTGCTTATGACCTCACATATTGCATTACATATGACATGGTCAGTGACATCACTGATGACATCTCAAATGACATCACTGATGACATCATCCGTAGAACCACTCACACACCCACTCACGCCCCATACAACCTCCAAATACGTGAAATTAGACACTCAGCCAACCAGTTACATACCCATACAAGTACTCCTACATCCACTTACTCATCCATAGAGCACCTGACATACCCACTCGCTCACTTATTCAGACACTCAAATATTCACTCTCACCCATAGAGTGACTCATACAAATAGTCACTCAACCATACAGCGATTCACATAGCCACACACTCATACAGCTACAACACACCCACTTATTCACCTATACAGCCTCTCACACACCCACTCACCCAAACAGCCTTTCAACGGCCACTCACTTACATATACAACCAATCACAGCCAATCACACAGTCACTCACACAGTCACTTACTACCCATAAACACATCATACAAGTACTCACACATTTGCTCACTCACCCATACTGCCATTCACACAGACACATACTCCCCAATACAGCCACTCGAACACCAACTCACTTAACCAAACTCCCCCTCAAAGAGCCACTCACTCACCTTTGTAGCACACTTACACACCCTGTCACTCACTCATACAGCCATTCAGACACCCACTCGCTCACCCATATAGCCACTGACACACCCACTCACTCAACCATACAGCCACTCACACAGCCGCTCACTCACCCAAACAGCTATTCACACACCCACTTATACAATAATACAGCCACTCACATGCCCATATAGCCACTCAGACACCCACTCACACACGCATACACACAGCTCCTCACATATTATATGTTAAAAGTATTATCACTCATTAGTAGTTCTAGTGTACTAATTAAACTTTTGTAGTAGCTTAGTGTATATGTTTAACACTGATAAATTCTTAGAATGCACACTCACTGGATGATGTCATCAGTGTTGTCATTTGAGATGTCATTAATAAATGTCATCTTTATTTCGGTTGTAAAACCATAAAAGATACGCACATATTCTTCCTTAGCAGTGGAACCCATGATACAGTTAACACAAGTAAAAGTAGATATTTAATACACCAGGTTCTAATAGTCGAGTATCATGTAATGAGATTTGTAAACACAGAGGAGATCGCTAAGATGCAGCATTTCCAAGTGTGTAAAATCAAGTGAAAAGGATAAAACAGGAATAAAGTGTGAGTGCGATAATGACTAACGATAACCACAGTTTAAAAAGATCTAAAAAACAACTTTAAGAAGGCAGTTAAAAACAGGATCCTGGGAATTAAAGCACCCTCGAGTCATGGGATTTTTACTACAGCTAGTCCCTGGCACAAGGAAAAGTGGACAGGAACCTTTGCCTAATGGCCCAGAACAGGGCAATACATTTTGCAATGGCACATACAAAGGATGATCTCGTATCCGATCTTAAAATCCGTAGTGCATCAAGATGGCTATGGGTCCCCAACAGTCTGCATAGTGGGGCCAACCAATTCCTTCTTGGTCTGTCGTAGGCCGGACATGCAAAAAAAACATGGCCCACTGTTTGGTTTGGGTCGGGGCCGGATGGGCATCCCTTGGGCTGGCTGGTATTGTTTAGCCAAAGGTTGGTAAAGGCATTGATAGATAAACAGCCAAACCTAGACTCGGTATAGAATTTCATGTCCCCAGGCACTTTAAAGACATCAAGATATTCCTCAAGGCATTTAGAGGATTTTATGTCAAAAAAACATTAGTTAAACAACCATGCTGGATTCTCGAGTAGGTGGTCTGTTCTACTCATAGCCAATATTGACGCTTTAACTGGTCCTTTGAATACCGTGGTGGAGAGCTAGTAGGCTCATTAGGGAGGCCAATTGCTGCCCGACCAGTGTTAACATATTTTATCCACCCAATTTTTTTGTTCCTGTCAAGGGCGAACACTTCGCTAAAAGCAGCAACATAAGTGGCCAGGTCGGGGGTAGTGACCAACCTATACCAGAAAAGCAAGGGGCACAGACTCACTTGGTCATGTATAGACCTGACTCTCAGGTCCTGTTTGAAAGAAAGGAGGGGGGTGCTTTGGGGCAACACCAGAAGACTCCTAAGAAACTTGTTTTCAACTGTTGTTAATTTCCTTTCGTCCACCAGACCCCACAGTTCTGCCCCATAGAGTACACTACTCACAACCTTTGAGCTATAGAGTTTAAGGGCTGGGGCTACGGGCTTCGTATATGATAAGCAAATCTCGCGCCGCAATGCCCCTGTCAACTGAGAGATTTTTAGGGGCACCTTGTTCAACTGATTATTCCAGGTCATGCTATCTGACAACACTACGCCCAAATATTCAAAGGAGCTAACCCTCTCCAATGGGACATTATCTAGGACCAGGTTCCATTTAGATTTAAGAGGATTCATTATCATCACCTTGGTTTTGAGGGTGCTAATAACCAAGCCCTACACATCACAGAAAGCCTTACATTTGTCCAAGAGCGTCTGGAGATCCATAGGAGTTTTAGATACCAAAAGGGTAACATCAGCGAACAGCAAAGTAGCTGTCTTCTGGTTCACCAATGAAGGAGCATCAGCCGGAGTTGAGCATAAAAGTCGACTATCTGGTTGACATAAAGGGAAAAAAGGGTAGGGGCCAAAACGCACCCTTGGTGTACCCCGCGCCAGATCTTAATTGGGTCGGTAAGTTGCCCCAGTTTGCCCCACCTCACACTTGTAAAGTTATCATCATGCAACCTGACCAAAGGTTCTAAAATTTCGAGGGGCATTCCCATATTCATGAGGGTTTGCCAAAGTTGGTCTCTGGGGACAAGGTCAAAGGCGGTTTTAAGATCTATAAAGGCAAGATATAAGCTGACTTTGCCCAACACAACTACCTTCCAATATAGCAAGAGAAGGCGAAAAGCCTGGTCAATAGTGCTGGTCTTCTGTCGAAAGCCTGCCTGTAAGGGAGAGAGGATGTTTTTCTCATCTATCCAGGTTTGGATTTGAGTTAAAAGCAAGCGACAGAAGACCTTTTGAGTGCAATCTATCAAGCTAATTGGGAGGTAGTTGGACGGCTTAGACCTTGTCCGTTTTTTGAAAATTGGGATTACTTCCGCCCCCTTCCACGAATCTGGAATCTTTCCTGCTCCCGCTATGTCATTGGCCAAGTTCATAAAATAAGTTGCCCAGTTTTCCCTGTCAGTGCGGAAGAGATCGCCTGGAATGCCATCATGGCCTGGGGCTTTAGCGGGTATAATAGCATCTAAGGAGCTCATAATCACTTTCCTGGTAAATAAAATTGTGCTTCTCTGGGCGTCCAGGCCTGGTAGTGTTACCTAAAGAATATAGCTCATTAAAATGATTGGACCATTCTAATGTTGTAATGTTGTTGGCCAGTGTAGGGTTGCGTTCGAAATCTGTCTGGCCACTAACAGCTAGAATTGTCGAGGGTCAGGATGACCCATAGCCTCCTCTAGCTCTTACCATCTCCCTTCATCCCATAAATTTTTGGCTGTACCCTGTGCCTGTTTGTAGGTCCTTCTGCAGTCACAGATGCTTACTTAGTCCATATTTTTAATAGCTGTGGTCAATCTCGCTCTAGCAAGCCTACAGTCTATATTGTACCACGGATTTGCTTTTGGATGTACCATGTTACAACGCATACCATTACAACTACCTACTATTACAACGCGACCATTACAACGCATACCATTACAATGCATAGCGCTTTGAGGTGCTGGATAGTGGTAAGTATAATTTACTATTCCAACTCCAGTCCCCGTGGACACTAGGGAAGGTGTTGGATAGTAAATTATACTTATTCCCTATCCTAGAGCGCCCCCCAGCGCAATGCGTTGTAATGGTATGCGTTGTAAAAGTTGCGTTGTAATAGTAGGTAGTTGTAAAAGTTGTGTTGTAACAGGTGTATACCATTTGCTTTATGGCGGCTACCCCGAAGGATCTGGTCTTCAAGAGGGGGGTGTAAAAGAAGGTAGCCAATTGCTCGAAGAAAGCTCAGTGAAGGGCACTACAGATGTTCAAAGAGTGTAAATGCTACTTGCTGGTTCTAATGTCGCTAAATGCTCGGCTAGAACTTCGTATGCATTTTAACCCCTTGGCCGCGGCGGTAATTCCGCTGCACTTGGGGGGAGGGGGCTCGTGCGGCGCCGCCATGCTTGTGACGGAACCACTCCGTCACGAGCCACAGGCGTGCTGTGCTCATGATGGAGTGGTTCCGTCACGGCCCCACCCGCTCATTAATTCAGTGGCGCAGGCGTGGAATTGATGCAGCGTGGGCGGAGCGGCCGCGGCGTGACAGAACCACTCCGTCATTAGCACAGTGCGCCCGTGGCTCGTGACAGAGTGGTTCCGTCACGAGCATGAAATGAGTTAAATTTGTCTGCCAAGATCAATGGGCATTTAAGCCGACGCTTATCATTTGTGGCACTCAACTCCCTTGTGCATAGTGGGGCAGTATAGTCCTGCCAAATACTCCTCCATAGATGGCTAATAGATAAGTGTAGGGAGTTGTGATCACTGTCTGGTGTACAAATATGTCCTGGACTTGGGGCCACAGGGTCAGATCCACTAATATATAGTCGATCCGACTTGACCCATTTGTTCCTATAAAGGTCATTCCACCACTTCTGATGGAATTGGTTCGACCATTAGTAGCTCTTAGCTTGTATTCCAGGGAGATTGTATTCGGGTGGAGGGCAGCATGGGACCTTTTTTTTTTGATTGAGGGTAACTCCAACGAGGGTACCCTCCAAACTATGTCCTCTTCGGACACGTCAAGGGACTCCACCCAATCAAGCGGTTTGAATGTAACATTAACATCACCACCAATTATCAGCGGATAGCTGACATTCCTGTCTCCCAATAGGTTATCCAAGGCAAGGAGAGTCCGTGAGCTACCACCTCTAGTGCTCCTGGCACATACATTGTACATATCGATAGTTAATCCATTCCCATGGGCTGCTGGTAACCAGCTCATTTATTTCACAGTTCAGGGAAAGATTTATCAGGATAAGTAGCCACCCCCACAAAGCACAAGTTCCAGAGAATGTCAATGGAGATGTAGCTAAGCGTTCTCAAAAGTTCCTCTTTGTTTTTTTGCCGAAATATGCAACTGTTAAGCAGTATTAAGAATAATGGTGTAAACAGTACCTTCAGAGGAATGGATTAAGGCTCGACACATCCAAAGGCACGATATCAAGGGAGGGGGGGGGGCCAGCCCAGCCGCCTACGAGCGATGACGGGCAGGACGGGCCCGCCGCAGGGGAGAGGCTGTGCTATGTAGCGCGATGGAAGCACCTCCCCCTCACCTGCGGTAGCGAAAGCGGGACGGCTGTGACACTTGGTGCACCATGGGACTCCTAGTCCCACCAAGGTGGAAGGCAACCCCAAGGCGTCTCGGGGAAACGTTCCGGTGTGTGAAGGTGAAGACTCTGGGCTTAAGCTCCCACCAGAGTATGAAGCTGGGAGACAGGAGCAAGCAGCAAACAGCAAGAATGCCCTCTTCAGTTTCTGGGTGTCATCAGTGATTTCACTGACCGTGTCATGAGTGATGTAATATGTGAGGTCATAAGCAGTGCAATGCGGGGCGTAAGTTATAGTTAGCTCATGTAACTATAACAGCTGAATTTCTGTGGTTTTGTACAGGTAAAATCTGAGCCTACCTATAATGTCCCTGTAACCACTGGTTTTTCTAATAGGTAGTTATATTTAGGACCATGTTTCTATAGGATAGGCGTTTTTTTACTTCCCTATATCTTTGGCTCTATTACACGACTCTTCCCAAAATGTTCCAAAAAAAGGTGCTGTGGTAAATGTTGTTGCACACGGAACATTTTCGGGCAATTCATGAAGCAGGGACTGAGAAAAGTGGGGTTCAAAAGAGTGTGTTTGCAATGTTAATTCCAAAAGGACCTCTCAACACGCATACATCCTAAACCACTGAATGGAATTAAATCAAATTGGGCAAAATGCTAGATTTTGTTAAGCAGCTCACACTTTCAGTTATTTGGAGTGAATCTGTTCAGAAGTTGCTGGGAAATATAAGCAAATAAAGTTAGTGATATCTGTGGCTGCGACGATTTCACTGAAGATTACAAGCTCGTGCAGGTAAATGCTGAGATCTGATTGGCTGCCTACAATCCGATCAGGAAGTGTTGGTAGCCATCTTGGGACTCAGGTTCGAAAGAGTCCTAAAAAACTTACAAAAATAAATAAAATGTGGCAGGGTAGGAATACCCTGACCCCATAAAGTTGGTCCTGGTGTCCCACAGTGACCCAACAGCCAAAAAAGCATTTTAAAAAGAAAAGAAATACCAAGAAATTATAAATATTTTTAATTCACAGAAAAAATAAAACATATATATATATATATATATATATATATATATATATATATATATATATATATATATATATATATATACATACATACATACATATATATATATATATATATATATATATATATATATATATATATATATATATATATATATATATATATATATATATATATATATATATATATATATATATATATATATATGTGTGTGTGTGTCATTTACGTTGTGCATACCTAGATACTAAACAACTCAATTCTATATGAGAGGGAGTCTTGCATTCATGGTGTTAAAGAGAAACAGGCAGTGTTGGGCACATGCACGGATCGAGAAGAAAGAAAGTGCATCTGTAAGATGAAGACAAAGGTACAGGGGAGGGAACAATAATTGCAATAAAGTGATATCTGGCCAGAACAAGCGTAAGCTGTCAAGCAAGATAGCTATAGCTGCAGCTTAATTGTAGGCTGTCCGATGATGCGCAGAGCCTAGACTGTGGCTACTAATGGTGGCTGCCCTTGACATATTCAAGCATTCTGAAAAGAATTGTGATTGCCATTAGACCAACCCCAACTCCATATTTGTCCTCTCCCACATTGCAACCTATATCCCTTCTAGGGACTGATAATTTCCAGTATAGAGACTGACAAGAAGGTCTACCAGCTCGTGCCATTCTTGGTCACCTAAGGACTGCTGTAGATTCAATTTGGTGCGTTATTGTTGAGTCAGGACACTCTGTGACCTGCTGAACGATATTGCACCTGCTTGTGCAGCCCCAGATCGTTTTATGCAAGCCTTGTGAAATACTTTGGAATTTGCTAACCTTCGCTTACAACCCTTTGGAAATGCTGTATTTGTAGACCACTACAGTAGTTTACCACTGTGCTTAGGGAATCCTAACAACTACAGCGAGCCCAATGAGTGCTGAAAAGCTTTTGAATTAAAGGATGATTTTTAGCAAATTGTTGTGGAGGTCAATTTTGTATACAGCACAAACCCTGTGACATACATTGTTTTCTTTTGTCCTCTCTCAGAGCTCTGAAGACACTGATCCCAGTGACTGATTTTGATGCCATTAAGAGAAGTGGTATTAGCCCAGTTCACTCGGCTGCGGCAGGAGGACATCCTCAGTGCCTCGAGCTCCTCCTTAAATCCAACTTTGATGTCAATTTCATGCTGCACCCTCGAGTTCGCAAAGGATATGATGATCAGAGAAGGTCGGCTTTGTATTTTGCTGTTGCAAATGGAGACACTTACTCGGCTAAACTGCTTCTGGATGCTGGAGCTCTGCCCAACCAGGATCCTGTCAACTGCCTTCAATTGGCCTTGAGAATGGACAATTATGAGTTAATAAATATGCTGCTTCGCCATGGGGCCAATGTGAACTACTTCTGCCGCGTTAACACCTTGCACTTTCCCTCAGCCCTGCAGTATACCCTCAAGGATGAAGTTATGTTAAGGATGCTGCTCAACTATGGGTATGACGTGAAGCTATGCTTTGATTGTTGTTATGGAAACAAGGAGCACACCCCGGAAGGATACGAAGGATGGAGTTCTCCTGTTATTAAAGACACCATGGTACTTTGCAAGCTATTCATGTGTGGTGATGACATGTGTTGTAGTCCATTGCATTGCTTCTAAATGACAAGTAGGCTAGTGTGTATCTCTCTTTTTTTGTGACTCACACATATGTGAGTTTGGGCAATCTGAATTAGTGAGTGATGGGAAAGTATAACAATACTAAAATGGAAATTAGAAAATCTACGGCCCACATTATCCATGGATAAAAGTAGGAAATCTACGCTTCATAGGTTTTCTTCATATGATTTCGATGGATATCTGACTTTTAGGGATAGACACAATATCCCAAGCGTGTGCATGAAAATCCATTCCATGCATGCTCCTACTGTCTTACATTTATCCCTTCATATTGTTCACAGTTTGGAAATCTGGAGGCAGAAATATGCATTTGTACTTTTACTTTTTTTTCGCAGTAGGGTAAAAACATGTAGCAAGTTGGGTGAACAAAAACATTGGGCTGTGAATGCCCACAATTATGACTTTGGGAAGAAATAATCAATACTTCTCGATCTTCCCAATTAGTAAGTAGAATTCACATTCAGAAATTTCTGCTCATCCTGATTTTGGATCTTAAATTCCAATTTCACATACAACGCTTTGGTCACCTGAGTGATACATATATGCATAAAAACATTTTGTGAAAGAAGTCCAGGGTTTTAAATGTAGTGGAATGCAGTTGGCTTTTGATTATTCTATTATTTTATATTAAGAAAGACAGACACTGAGGAAGATCTTGGCTGCTAATTGTAAATTCTACCCCTTGCTCATTTTTTGTGACACTTTACTTTGGTGTATGTCAATGTTTCGGCATAAACAATGACTATAGGCAGCTTGCATTTTAAAGGGAACTCAGGACGATGTGAATAATAAATAATAAAATCGATATGAGTCGCAGATTTCAACAGTGTTACTAAATCAGTATTTATTTGGAAAGAATTATTGTCAATTAACAAATTAATAATGTTTTCATAAAGAACCGCCGCTCAATGTAAACAAAGCAGTGAAGTACAGGATTCTAGATTTTCAATCTAGACCAAACACAACATCCAACTAAGGCCCCGATTTTAAGTAATTAAGTATGGGGCAAAATCCCTCTTTCACAAACCCAAAACCTAGGGGGTTGATTTCCCCTGCCATATTACGATGGCGGGGGAATCGTTGTGGTACTGTGGCAGCCGCAAAGACCGCCTGCCACTGTTCTGCCAAAGGCAATCGTTCATATTGCTTGGCAGACTGGCCTGCATGTTTTAAATTATGGCAGTGCCTAGCAGGCACCGTCCACCAAATTACAACGCTGGCTCAAGCCAGCCTTTCCATGGCGGTGAAACTGCCATGAAAAGGCTGGCGGGGATTGGCTTCAGTGGCCCGTGGAGGGCTCCATTGTGTTGGGGGTGGTTGTGGTGCAACTGGGGAGTACCCATTGTACCCCATACATTTCCCTGCACTAAGTGGCAGGCACTGCGTGGTGCCTTCCACGTTGTGCAGGGAAATGCACGACATGGCTGTTTAGTATTGTAGTGGGTCCTGGATGGTGGTGGTTGCAACGTAAACCATTGTGCGAAACCACCGCCTTACAGGTGGGCAGTCCCAGTTACCGCTGCGATGGCAGGCAGACTCTAGTCCTCCCGCCATCGTAATGACCCCCTATGTTTCTTCTATGTGGAGGGATAATAATTTTGAGTTCTGCAGAGATCTCCCTATTCCTGGTGCAATAAATATTGTGATTTTCCCCAGATTCATGTTGGCTTGTCAAACATGCAGAAGTATAATGGGGGGGAAATGGTCGGTAATTCACAATGGTGGAGTAACGGTTTTAGAATATTATGGTCAAAATTTCTACCTGCAACAATATTGAATCCATAGTGTCAACTACCACTATATCATCATGCTAAAGAGATGTGGTGTTCAGTATTTTGTTCCCTCTATGTACGTGTTTTAATGAAATGGTGGTAGTAAATATTGTGAATGCAATATTTATACATGACGATTTCTCAATTGCTATATTGTGACAGATATCCTTGTGGAGGCGAGCTGAATTTAGAGAAGTAAGCGCAGAATTCTGCATGTTATGTAAAAGCTTAGAATAGGAGGTATTTAACAGATCCAAAAAGTGACAGTATTTACTGGGCCCCTACTACCATCCTGGGCATTCATAATTGCAGACCAAAGGTCTAATTAGGCGCTTACAGCGGACGGTGCACATGATGTTCGCTGTGGGACCGCAAAATCCTTGGTAAGACTGTCTGCCAGATCAGAAGTTTTTTCCTGGTCGGGCAGGTGATCCTGCAGTGGTCTGAGAGTGGCGGTCTGTCCTTCCTGCATGGTGTGGCATAGATACCACACCATGCAGGAAGGGGGGTGCAAATCCTGTAGTGCCCCCCCGCATGTTCAACAGGCCCGAATTGGCAGGGGGCCTTTGTTGTCATTAGGCCACCCTTTTCATGATGGGTTCACCACTGTGAAAAGGGTGGTAAAATGGCAACTCGGAACAAGGTGGCGGAGAGCGACGTTAGCCTCCTTGGCAACGCCACACTCCGCCACTTCAGAAACACTGGGCTGCACCTTGTATACAACAATATGATGCTGCACTGGGTTTTCCCCTGTGCTGGTGCTAAATTGAGCAGCCTAGCACCAACGTAGGAACCCTTGCATCATAGTGAAAGGGTGTCCACATTGAGGGGAAGATGGTTTATGTGCAGGAAGGTCTCCTTTTATGTTATGTGTGCTGCTTAATGCAGCACATAATGAAGTTGCAAAACATCATTTTTTTACTGGTTTATGTGTAGGAAGAGACACCTTCCTGCACATCAATAATCAATTGTGTTTTCCTGTTTTTATGTGTGCTGCACAATGCAGCACAAATAGAAACAGCAAAAATGAGGAGAAATAAAGCATTTCTCCTCGTTTCATCTATTGAAGACCAGGTTATCCCTTGTCTTAATTTTGGCGCTGCCTGCTATTGGTATTCAGACAAAATATTGAGTTAGAAATGTCGAAGTAAAAATATCGAGTTGTAAATATCTGACACAGAAATATCGACAGCAAGAATATTGTGGTCAAGAATATTGATTTTAAGGTAAAGAATATTGTTTCTAAAAATATAGACGCCATTAATATCGTTTACAAAAATATAGTTGTTTAAAATATCGATTTTTTAATTAGTGTTGTGTATTTTAGTATATATTTTAAATGTTTGTGATGTATTTTTAAGTATAAGTACTGTTTATGTTTTTTAATGTACATGTTACATTTTTTGTAGTAATCAATTTTATTTTAATTACATTTAGTTTTTTTAGTTCTGTAGTGGGTTCAGGGTTTATAGGGGAATAGGGTGGGAAGTAATTTTTATAATAAATTAATGATTAGTTTGTAGTTACTAATATTTATTTAATTGAGATTTTATAGTGTTAATTGTAGGAAGTACTTTATTATTAATTACGTATTATTTGGTTAATTAATATTAATTAATTAAAAGGTGATTAATTATGGTAATTGTGTAAATTTTATATGCGCGGGCTGTGGAGTTTATAGAGGTAAAGGGTGGGAAGTAATTTCTTTAAAATTATTTAATAGTTAGTTGTTAATTAATATTATTTAGTTAATTAAAAATTGAAAACTAAACATTAATAATTACTTGTTAATTGAAATGAATTATTTAACTGAAAATTATGGAAATTGTGTAATTAATTTTATGTGCGGGTTGTGGGGTTCATAGGGGTAAAGGGTTGGAAGTAATCTAAGTTTAATTAATTTATATTTAGTTGTTAATATTTATTAATGAATTGAAAATGAAATATGTACATTTTGTAATTAATTTTAGGTGTGGGTTGTGGGGTTTATAGGGGTAAATGGTGGAAAGTCGTTTTTGTTTAATTAATTAATAATTAATGAATTGATAATTAATTAGGGTAATTGTTTATTTTTTTGTGTGTGGGTTTTGGTGTTATTGGGGTAAAAGGTGGGGAGTAAATTAATTTTACTTACTTTATAATTAGTTGTCAATGTTATTAGTTTTTAAATTGAAAATACATTTTTATTGTGTAATTAATTTGTTGATTGTTCAATTTTAGCTCTGGGATGTGGGGATTATAGGGGTAAAGTTTGGGAAGTTAATTCATTTTTATGTGTTAATTTGTTTTTTTAATTAATAATATTTCTTTAATTGATGAATAATTATGTTAATTGTGGAAGTACATTTTTTTTAAATGTAGATGTGGGTTGTGACTTGTGTGGTGTTATGGGGAAGAAAATAAAAAATACATTGATGTAATAATGAATGTTTTTGTTTCTAAATATTTTCTAATTGCAAATATTTATTTGTTTGAAAAAAAAATTCTCTTATTAAATATAATATTTGTATGTATTTAACATTATAATATGTTTGTATTTCAAAAAAAATGACCATTAAATTGTTTGTTAAATTTTTTTTGTTGTTTTTGATATTTTGTTTGTTTTTAATTTTAAACGGACTGGAGAGGGAGTATTAATTGTTACACATCCGCAATCCAACACTTTCCCTACTGTTGCACTGACTGGAGTGGGAATAGTACATTTTATCCCTCCACTATCCAACACTTTCCCTACTGTTGCAGTCCATGGAGTGAGAATAGTAATTGTTACCCCTCCGCTATCCAACACTTTCCCTACTGTTGTACTCATTGGAGTGGGAATAGTCATTTTTACCCCTCTCCTATCCAACACTTTCCTTACTCTTACACTTATTGGAGTGCAAAAAGTAATTATGTCCCCTCCGCTATCCAACACTTTCCCTATTGTTGCACTCACTGTAGGGGGAATAGTAATTTTTACCACTTTGCTATCCAACACTTTCCCTACTGTTGCACTGACTGGAGGTGGAATAGTACATTTTAAACCTCCCCTATCCAACACTTTCCCTACTGTTGCACTCACTGGTGTGAGAATAGTAAATTTTACCCCTCCACTATCCAACACTTACCCTTCTGTTGCACTGACTGGAGCAGGAAATGTATGTTTAAAGATTTTTAAATAGTATAATGTTTTAATTTATAATAGAATTATTTTAATTAGATTTTATGGTATTGGTATATATATATATATATTTATTTATTTTGTTTTGAAAATTTGTATTTAATTTAAAAAAAAATAGTTTATTAATTGTTCTAAAGTAAATATTATATATATATATTAATAATTATTTTATATGTGTGTTTAACTTTTTTAATTAATTTGTTATATTTGTTAACATGTATATTACATTTATTTTTTTAAGTTTATTATTTAATATATTCAATAGGTATTATTTTATTTTATACATATCTATATATACAGTGATATATTGATGAGCTGCCCCGTGCCCATTCCTTGTGAGGCTGCTCTGCAGGATCTTGGGCTCCAGTAACGTGGGAACTTTTTGTGCATAGTAACGGAGGAGCCTGATCCACTCGCGCACCTAACCTATTTAGGTGAAGCCAATGGTGCAAAAAGGGAGGCGCAAGGAAGAGATTCAGACAGGATTATTTCCTGCCAGGATGTGTTTGATTTTCAAGTCCGTATTTTTATCAGCATTCAAACACTGATTCTACTCACCTGACTGACTCCAGTATTTCCCGTCTCAAGATCAGTGCTTGTGTACCACCAAGGTAAAGACTAGCTGAGGACTCCCAGCTTGAACTGTGAAATATTAACACAAAGCACTATGGGGCTTGTAGTAGCTAAAATCTAGTCACTTGTTTCATCTTTGAAAAAGCGTGCCTCAGCACACCTTCAAGTTATTCATTTCCTTCTGTAAGCAAGGCAGTTAGCCGAAACGTTAGAAGATGGGATAGAAGATGTAACAAGGCGCTTTTGTACCTGAGAAATAAATGGCATTTGGAGCAATGGGCATCACTACTTTGTGCTACAGTGATGTATTGATGGACTGCCCCGTGCCCATTCCTTATGAGGCCCCTCTGCAGGATCTTGGGCTCCAGTAAAGTCGGAGCATTTGGTGCATATATATATATATATATATATATATGTATATATTACCTACTGGCGGCCGCCAGTAGGTAGTTATAGTTAGGACATAGTTTCCATAGAAAATCCGCAACATTCTATTTGGAATAACTTTGACGCCGGTAAACGAATATTCGCAAAATTCTCCAAGAAAATGGCCTGCTCTGCTCTGCTCCTTCCCTGAGAGTTTGGTGGCGATTCGTCAAGCGGGGCCGAGAAAAAAGGGGATCCCAAAACGTGTTTTCCCCATGCAATTTTCCATAGGACCTTTAAGACGGGCTACAGCTCGAACTGCTGAACGGAATTACACCAAATTTGGCAAAAAGGTAGAGTTCGGTTCGCAGATTACGCTTTTTGTTAAATGGTGTAAATCCGTTCCTGAGAAAATCTAAAGTAAAATCATAGATATATCTATAAACGTACAGTACGCATAACTTCCCAAGCAAGAGCTTTATGCTAATTGGCTGTCAACACTCCAAACCAGGAAGTGTTGGCAGCCATCTTGTGCCTTGGTAGAACTAAGGCACAAGAAAGCAGCAAAAGAAATGCGAACAAAAATGTAAAGGGGGCAGGGTAGAAACACCCTGACCCCCTAGGCCTGCTCAGGGGATCCCGGAAAGGACCCCCAAAGGCCAAAAAAATATATATTTTTTTAAATTGCGGGATATGCGTAGGTACGTGTACCCGTGAAAAAAAAAACCTGGTCTGATTTTTTTTTATTAACCTCTGGGGGGACCAAATCCAGGGGGCTTTATGAAAAAAAGTGTGGGGATACAGGGCAGGGTTTAAGCCACGTTAAGTGGCTTAAAGCTGCCTTGTAAATAAGACAGAGCCCATATCGCCACCATAACGTAACTAAAAATGACATTGTGGTGGCGATATGGGCTTGTAAATATACCCCGTATCCTCAATTAGTCATGTGGTGCTCCGCAGTTCTCAAAGTGCAGCCATTTTCAAAGATTATCTCCAAGTTAAAAAAAACGTATACCACCCACCATGTGGTCATTTTCATGAGAAACTCTGGAATAGAGCAGGTTCTCAAACTAAAAAAATCATGCTTTTGTTCCAAAGCATGTTGCATGGATTCATAGTAATCACTGCAAAAGGGGAACAGATTTCCTGAGGAGTATCTCGTGGAAGGAGAAGACCACTGCTCTGTCCTCTCGAATCTTCTCTGACTCCACTTCCTGACCTTTCATCATTTTGTGGAGAACAGAGGAAATAGCACCTGGGCAGGTCAATGTTGATGGTATGGACAGCAGAGCATCTAGCACCTGACAGCTTTTTGTATGTCTATCCTATTCAGGCATCAACTCCTCCCAGCTCTCCTCATCTCTACAGTCGTGAGCAGAGCTGACAGTCCTGGGACCCCAGCTAGGCCAAGGGATCTTGAGACATGCACAGCTCTCACTCAGCCATCCAAGCATGAACAACCTCCCTATAGAAGCTGCTATCTTCCTGACCTGTAGTTTGACCTACTTTAGACTCTCAGACACTGCAAATCATTCTTGAGAAGGAAGCAGGGCTGCAGCTCCAACAAAGGTTCGCTATTGCAAAGCCGAACAAGCTCTGACTCTCAATCTTTATTTTTAAAGATGTTACTTCAAGGAGTGGAAAAACAATACATCCCTGTGAAGAGATAAGTAATGCCTCTGTTTCATTAATTAAATTATTGTGAACCATGTGTTTCTGCTTGATCATGTGGGCCAGATTTACTAACATTTTATGTCATGGGGCTGATTATGATCCCGTTCGGAAGGGCTCCGAATCGGATTCGGGCTTTCCGAATCTGACTCAGAACTGTTGTTTCTGACTGAATCCTACCCAGTTCAACCGACACTTAGGGCTGTCCAAAACAGTTCCAAAAAGTATTCGTACAGGTTGAGCCTTTCGGAGCCAATTTGTACAGCTCTATTGACATGGTTTCTAAGCAAGCGATTACGGGCCGATTCGGACAGCCGTTCTAAATCGGTTTGCCTGAGATGAAACAGCTGTCGAAATCTGCCTTTAGGGGTCCAAAGCAGGCCCTCCTTCACCCAGGGGCCCAAGGGATCCCCTTTCCTACCATGCACAGTGTGGCAGGCACCAAGGGGTGCCTGTCACAGGGTGCACAATTTTTCCCCGCCACCCCTTTCTTCAAAGGGAGCCTGTGTTTTCGTTCAAAGCACAGGCTCCCATTGAATTCAATGGGAACCTGACCAAATCATATCCAGAAGCATCCGGATGCATCTAAATCGCTCAGTCAGACTCCCCCAATCTGAGTTGTCCGGCAAGCTTTCTGGAACAGATTTGGTCAGAATGCTTTCATGACTAGATCGTAATCTGTCCCATAGTTGCACCACTTTTGCAGCGCATCCATGACCCAAAATAATAGTAAATATTTACAAAGTCACGTCAGAGGCAATTTGTGGCACCTTGAGTAGCTTTGTAAAAAAAAATGTAACACGATGCAACAGCTTGCATTGCATTACATTTGATTCTGGAATGCTTTCCATGGGTGGAACATGGATGTTTCCATACATCCGCCCATGGATTTCATGCAATCTCGAATTTACAAAGGTTTGTACACCTGAGATTGCGTGAAATCTCTACGATTCTCAGAGGGTGGCGTAACAGGAGAAAAATCCTTTTTTCTACTCATTATTTCATCTTTCTACAACACACATAAAAAAAGGAAAATGCCACAAGAGTTTTTTTATGTGCAGGAAGGTATACCTTCCTGCACAAAAACAATTCTCCTTGTAATGCAGACACCCTTGGACTAGTTCCCTGAGAAAATATCTAAACTACATACATTGTGGGACATAAATATCTTGTCAAACATATCGAACCCGAGAATATCGGTATCTTATACCATTATACACTAACATCTAACACAAAAATATAACTTTTTTAATATCAACATAGTTAAACATAGTAAACATTAAGGAAACGCTGGGGGGTACACGCAAGCCATACCTCCCTGGTAGCCCCCAGGTGTCTAGTTTTCCCTAGGTTTGGTAGGTTTCCCTAGATGGCCGCCGAGCATGGGGCCAAAAACGCTGGTGACCCCCATTGCAAAACTAGGTGGTTTGGAGATAGGCAAATTTGATGTTGCCTCACTACGTTTTGGGCCCTTGCCTGTCGCGGGTACTTGGGCCTCCCACACAAGTGAGGCACCATTTTTATCGGGCAACCAGAGGGAACACTGGGTGGTAGGAAATTTGTGTGAGCCCGGTGATGCCACACATTCCCACACAAAAATGTGTGAGAAAAGTAATTTTTTCAGGTACAATCGAGGTTTGCAAGGGATTCTGGGTAAGAAAACACTGGGGGGATCCATGCAAGCCATACCTCCCTGGAAGCCCCCGGGAGTCTAGTTTTCAGAAATGTGTGGGTTTGGTAGGTTTCCCTAGATGGCCGCCGAGCACGGGGGCAAAACCACAGGTGACCCCGCCTTGCAAATCCAGGTGGTTTGGAGATAGGCAAATTTCATGTGGCCTCACTACGTTTTGGGCCCTTGCCTGTCGCGAGTACTTGGGTCTCCCACACAAGTGAGGCACCATTTTTATGGGGAGACCTGGGGAAATGCTGGGTGGTAGGAAATTTGCGTGAGCCCAGTGATGCTACACTTTTCCACACAAAAATGTGTGAGAAAAGTGATTTTTTCAGCAAAAATCGAGTTTTGCAAGGGATTCTGGGTAAGAAAACACTGGGGGATCCACACAAGCCATACCTGCCTGGAAGCCCCCGGGTGTCTAGTTTTCTGAAATGTGTGGGTTTGGAAGGCTTCCCTAGATGTCCGCCCGAGCACGGGCTAAAAACTCAGGTGACCCCACCTTTGTAAAACCAGGTGGTTGGAGATAGGCAAATTTGATGTCGCCTCACTACGTTTTGGGCCCTTTCCTGTCACGGGTACTTGGGCCTCCCACACAAGTGAGGCACCATTTTTATGGGAAGACCTGGGGCAATGCTGGGTGGTAGGAAATTTGTGTGAGCCCGGTGATGCCACTCTTTCCCACACAAAAATGTGGGAGAAAAGTGATTTTTTCGGGTAGAATTGAGGTTTGCAAGGGATTCTGGGTAAGAAAACACTGAGGGACTCCAGCAAAGCCATACCTCCCTGAAAGTCCCCGGGTGTCTAGTTTTCAGAAATGTGTGGGTTTGGTAGGCTTGCCTAGATCGGCGCCATACACCTTTCATACGTGTGACACATACAAAACATTCACACCGCCAGCCGCGGTCCCATCACATTACAACACTCCCACACTGCCATTTAAGGACCCATCACTTTCACACGCCCACATTCCTGACACAGCAACTACACAAACTGATGGATTGCATGGAAAGGCGCTCAGCTAGCAGTGTGTGTAGTGACCAGCAGCAAGTCACTACTCACACACCGCCAGCCAAGCACCAGTCCACGCACACTGCCAGCCAAGCACCAGTCCACGCACACCGCTAGCCAAGCGCCAGTCCACGCACACCACCAGCCAAGCGCCAGTCCACGCACACAGCCAGCCAAGCGCCAGTCCACGCACACCGCCAGCCAAGTGCCAGTCCAGGCACACCGCCAGCCACGCGCCAGTCCACGCACACCGCCAACCAAGCGCCAGTCCACGCACACAGCCAGCCAAGAGCCAGTACAAACACACTGCCAGCCAAGAGTCAGTACAAACACACCGCCAGCCAAGCGCCAGTACAAACACACCCCCAGCCAAGCGTCAGTCCACGCACATCGCCAGCCAAGTTCCAGTCCATGCATACCACCAGCTAAGCGCCAATCCAAACACACCGCCAGCCAAGCGCCATACCACGCACACTGCCAGACAAGTGCCACTCCATGCACACCGCCAAAAACCCAGGTGACACCCCTTGCAAAACCAGATTGTTTTCACAAAATTTGTTGTTTAGTTCTGCAGCGTGAGAGTTTTGGCACAATATTGCAAGGAAAATGTGACAGACATTTTGAGGTTTGCAGGACATTATGGATCAAATAACTTGTTGGAATTCACCAGAGAGACATCACCATGTACTTCCATGGGTTTACGACAATATATACAGTTGGTAGGTTCTTCTGAGATGGAATGTACGCCTTGGCAGAGAGACTAAAAAGACAAAGATTCCTGCACAGCCATCTATTCCTCAAACACACACACATACTGTTTGGCTTTGGCATGAGGGTGAGTGATGGTTCAGTATATAAAATTTTATTAACAAGAAATTTCACAAAAATGAAATGCACTGTCAATTAAATGGACAAAAAAAATGAACCAATGACTCGCAGCTCGTGAGCTGTAAAGCCACTGCAAGGCACCAACCGCTTTACAGGCCATTCACACACCTTTCATACGTGATACACACAAGACCATTCACACCACCAGACACGAAGCCACCACATCACAACGTTCACAAAAAACGACAAGGTACACCCTGCTTCAGAAAGACAAAAAAGACAAATATTACTGCACAGCCATCTAATCCTCAAACACACACACATCTGGTTGGATTTGGCACGAGGGTGAGTGATGGTTCAGTATATACAATTGAATTAGCAAGTGATTTCACAAAAATGAAATGCGCTGTTAATAATTGAAAGGACGAGAAACTGAACCATTGACTCACAGCTTGTGAGCTGTAAAGCCACGACAAGGCACCAACCTCTTTACAGGCCATTCATACACCTTTCATACGTGTGACACATACAAAACATTCACACCGCCAGCCGCGGTCCCATCACATTACAACACTCCCACACTGCCATTCAAGGACCCATCACTTTCACACGCCCACATTCCTGACACAGCAACTACACAAACTGATGGATTGCATGGAAAGGCGCTCAGCTAGCAGTGTGTGTAGTGACCAGCAGCAAGTCACTACTCACACACCGCCAGCCAAGCACCAGTCCACGCACACTGCCAGCCAAGCACCAGTCCACGCACACTGCTAGCCAAGCGCCAGTCCACGCACACCGCCAGCCAAGCGCCAGTCCACGCACACAGCCAGCCAAGCGCCAGTCCACGCACACCGCCAGCCAAGTGCTAGTCCAGGCACACCGCCAGCCACGCGCCAGTCCACGCACACCGCCAACCAAGCGTCAGTCCACGCACACCGCCAGCCAAGAGCCAGTACAAACACACTGCCAGCCAAGAGTCAGTACAAACACACCGCCAGCCAAGCGCCAGTACAAACACACCCCCAGCCAAGCGTCAGTCCACGCACATCGCCAGCCAAGTTCCAGTCCATGCATACCACCAGCTAAGCGCCAATCCAAACACACCGCCAGCCAAGCGCCATACCACGCACACTGCCAGACAAGTGCCACTCCATGCACACCGCCATGACATTTAGGAATTATTTTATATAAATAAGAAAACACAAACAAACTGCAAATAGATAAAAATCTACTAACACAAAAACTGAAAGTAAATACACTACAAAAATGCCAACCTTGAAACTGAATAAAAAATATTAAACAATAGAGGCCAGGCAGTTCACTTTACCACTCATGGATGCTCCCAAAAATTATTTTGAGTGTGGTACATTCTATAACAAGCAGGCACACATAGCCCAGGGTTAGAATGACACTCGGGGCAGTACATACGGACCTCCTTCCGCATACCTCTTTGCCAACAGACTCTACATCTCCTACTGGGAAAGTCTTTTGAGGGTGTGGAAGGAATGTGATCAGGAAAGTGGCGATCTTTCAATCTAGCAACATCCCCCACCACTCCAACTCTAGGAACACTTGCCTGTTCCACTAAAACAAGGCTGCCTATTACAGACTCCTGAAACTTAGCAAAAGTCATCTTTGACTCAGGACAAGAATCTTGGAACACAACAAAAGGTGGATAGCCAACTTCTTGTACTAAATGTAAGCCTTACTAAGAGCAGCGTAAGGTTTCAACCTCTGATCTACTCTGTCAACACCACCCATGTGCCTATTATAGTCTAGAAATGCACACAGGTTTGCGCACTTCAGCAACCTGACCTCAAAAAGTCACAGGTACAGTGCTTTCATCATGGATGGTAGTCAGCATGTAGACATCTCTCCTATCTGAAAACTTTACAGCTAGAAGCTCCTCGCAACGCACTGCACTGTCCCCGCACAAGCTTTTGACAAACAAGTTCTTTTGGGAAACCTTTAAGGTTAGAGCGGATTGTGCCACAAGCAACAGTGTCCACTTTGGCCAATTCCCCAAACAACAGCACACCAGTGTAGAAGTTATCTACATATAAATGGTGGCCTTTGTTAAAAAATCCTCTACCAAGTTCCCACACAATTTTCTCAGTGACTCCAAAAGTGGACAGACAACCAGGGGGGTTAATCCTGGATTCCTTACCGGTGTACACCCTGAAATTAGAGACATATCCAGTCCCACTGTCACGCAGCATAAACAGCTTAATTACCATAGTGTGCCCTCTTACAAGGAATGTATTGCCTAAAAACCAAGCGGCCCTTGAACAACACCAAAGATTCATCCACTGCAATTTCTTTCCCTGGAGCATAGATCTCAGAAAAACGATCAACAAAGTGATTAATGACAGGCCGAATCTTAAAAAGATGGTCACAATCAGGGTGATCTCGTGGCAAAGCTAAACCATTATCGACAAAATGCATCATCCGAAGCAGAAGCAAATACCTATCACGACTCATGACTGCCGGAAATATAGCAGTTGCCATCAAGGGACTAGTAGACCAATTTGAAGCCATTGATGGCTTCCTAAGCAAGCCCATCAAAAAAGTTAAACCCAAGAACTTTGTCATCTCTTCCAGGTTTGTGGGAGCCCACCGGGTAGTTCTAGAGTGGGGCTTAAGGCTGGCACTGTTGTCCCTCAAAAACTGTTCGGCATGCAAAACAGTCTGCTCAAAAATCTCTGCCAAAAACACATCATCCATAAACAACTGAAAAAATGTATCGGCAAAAAGATTTCAGTATTCACCCTACACCCTGGAACACCAGTAAAGTCTGGCAATGCCAGCTGCACCATGCCTGGGGCAACCCAGAGGTCAGCACTTTCAATGGGAAGCCTTGCAGCCCCAGGCTGCAACCCAGCTGCCTCTTGTCTCATTATACCAACGGGAAGTCCTGCAGCCCCAGGCTGCAGCCAAGATGTCTCTTGCCGCACTATAGGCACATAAATGTCCTCCTCTAACACAGGCACTTCATCCGCACCGAGAGTAGCTTCATCTGCACTGAGAGTATCTTCATCATCGGATGATGCCATGTGGAGAGAAAATCACTGCCTGAATCTTCCCCTCCCACTTCTGCCTCAGAATCAGAGTCAGTCGCTGGACCATGGTCGGAGGAAGAATCAAAAAGCATTCCAACAATCTGCTGAGCATTAATCCTGCGGCTAGCCATTATCCTTACTAAGAAAGGAGACTGCACAAACAAGTCAACAACCAACACTGTGCAAAGTAAGTAAACAAATGTGTGCCTTTATCACAAAGATCTAAATACTCAAAAACTATACGATTCACTTACAAGGGACAGCTACTCTCACCAGCACCTACTCTGCAAAGACACAGCAAAAATCAACATATTCCACTAGAAAGAAGAAGAAAAAAAATGAATCTACAGAAAACAAAATACGCATCAAGCACAAATGCAAAACATTTCAGACACTCAAACAACAGAAGCCAAACATACTGGTATTATTACACGCTTTGCAAAAAACACATTTGCATTGTAATTGTACAAAAAAAGTCTCTTACCAAACACATGCAACTACACAAACAGCAGAACCACCAGTAACTAAATCGCAACCTGCAACAGTCTAAAGAGCAAAAGCCTTGAACTAGAACAAAAAGGGGGAAATAAAACATTACAATTCACAAGAAATAAAAACAATACACATTATACACTGGCTATGTCACTACACAAATGGGGCAGAAAGGCCAAATAAATGGGCTGAATAACACATAAGCAAAGATATGTCTCCTGGAAGCAACCAATTAATTTATTTTTAAGTCCCTGGGTCTAGTGGGCTTTTCTGCTCCCCCCTGAGGCCAGAAAAGCCAAAAAATAGAGGTGATCTGTACCCAAGGGGGGGGGGCAGAAAAGTCTTACAAATTAATCAGGCCCATAAGGAAGCGATTTAAAATTTAAAACACTCCCTGGTCTCTAGTGGGGTTTTCTGCCCCCCGGGGCAGAAAGGCCAATTAAACAAACTGATCTGCCTGGGGGGGGTGGGGGGGGAGGGGGGCAGAATATACTTTAAAAATGAAATTGGCCCATGGAAGCGAGGGATCAATTCCCTGGCTCTAGTGGGCTTGTCTGCCCCCCCCACCCCCCCTTGGGCCAGCTACGCCTAAAAATCAGGCTATCTGTCCCCAGGGGGGCAGAATGTAATTTTGAAATAAATTTGACCCCCTGGAAGCGACCCTTGCCCAAGGCGTCGCTTCTGATTTTTTAAAAAACAAATTCCCTGGCTCTAGTGGGTTTTCTGCCCCCTCCTGGGTCCAGAATTGGCCAAAAAACCGATATGTCCCCATGGGGGGCAGAAAAGTCTGAATTCAAATGTGCCCCTTAGGAAGCGACCCTTGCCTAAGCGGCCGCTTCCTTTGCAGTGGAAAAGACATCCCTGGTGTCTAGTGGGGGCATTCCTGGTGCACGATCGCGACGCTGTGCGCGATCGTGCACCAGAAATGCCCTGCATTGGGACATTAGGGGAGAGGAAACACTGTTGTGGGACCTTCTGGTTGTTAGGGAGATCTTACACCATAAACATTATAACACTTTTATATATTTTCTTTCTCTCCTTTTCTCCCCTCCCTCTATTTCTATTTAATTTTTTCGTGCACCTCACCTCCACAGACACAAGGGGAGCCTGCAACAAGACCCTAAACATAATCCCTGACAGCCTTTAAAACTTGCCATCCAAATATGGTTGGCGGTGCCTGCTAGGCACCACAACCATATTAGAGCCCCTGCTCCGCCCGGCAGGCAATCGTGACGATTGCTTGCTGGCGGAAAAGAGGCTGACGGACTTTCAGTTCACCGCGATACCCCCGCCATCATAATATAGTGGGGGTAATTCTCCTTACAAATGCGTACCGATCGCCACCGCCGGTCAATAGCATGAGATGAGAGAGTAATAGTGCTTAAAGTCAAAGCCCATCTGTATATTGCAAAGAATTGGTAACAATAGGTCAAGCTGACAACTGCTCTATCAAGCTAGACCTAAACAGCTGGTGATAAACTATACATAAGGCATGCTTCATTTATGATTTGTGTTCTAAGCATCACTTGCAGAAATAACTGCATTATAAAGGGTACCCTGTTAACACACTCCTTGGTTTCTTCCTCAGTTCTGCGAAGTGATAACACTTACCTGGCTGCGACATCTCTCTGGAAATGTGGTGCGGGCGCTACTTGATTATGTTGACCATGTAGAACTCTGCTCAAAATTAAAAGGTGTTCTTGTAGAACAGATGCTTTGGCCTGAAATCAACACAATTTTGAGTAAGTATCAGAAACACAAAACATTGTTTGTTCCCTTAATGGAACGCTGTAATACTATGAGACTTCACTGAAGCCAATGGAGTGACAAAAGGCAAATGATTGCCAGTGTAGCCCTTGGCAGTGGGCTTTAATGCATCATAACTTCTAAGTGCGTTCAATGCATTGCTTAAAGGTAACATTGATACTCTGCTCCCTCATTCCAATGCTGAGAGTGGGGTAATCAATCATATTCTACTGAGTGCAGTCAATAACTACTAGTACAGGCCCTCAGTGGCAGCCTTCACATCAGAAAACTCCTTTTTAGAGGGACATGATAGAGAGGTTGTTGAAATACCAAGCACACCCATCTGCTAATACAATTACTGACTTTGGATTCATTCAATAACAAATTAAATGGTCAGTTACCCTCCTTATAGTCCTCACCTATAGCACAATCTCAGGTAGAGCTTACCTGACGAAAGGTATGGCCATCAGATTTGGGTTCTCATGATATATTAAATCTTGGCCTTTACCTGCACTCCGATACCATCTCTAAAAGGCAGCATTGCTTATCTGTTTTTTTTAGGAATCTCATTGAATTGGATAATGTACAATAAGGCCCACAACTACAACTCGACTATTGCACTATTGCTTATGGGTGTCTTTTATCTTAAACATTCAAGACAATTAATTCTGTGTATTTTTCTTTGCTGAGAACTTCTGATGTAATTTGATGACATTGGAGGTTATTATATATTCCTGTCTGTGCTATTTACATTTCACCCAGTGTCTTGTTGCTTTATGTTATCTGGCACCATTGATTATGAAGTAAGGCAAAACAACTTTCATAAGCTGTTTGTGTTATTTTTTGATTTCACCAAGAATGTACAGAACTGATACCTTACTACACACTAAACTTTTTGGCTGGTGTTTTGGTCTTTCTGAGAAAGGTTCTCCATCAAATCCAACCACAACAGCAAAACTAAAAATAAACATTAATATCACTTTGAGTGGTGTGTCCTGATCGTTAATGGTCTTGAGAGAGAATGGTATTGATTGTTGTAGATCGAAGTCATTTGACTCATACATCAGAGTTTGAACTAATACAATTTATTGATTATGTATCTATGTGACTTCAGGTATGTAAGCATTATAAAGGGCAAGCCTAGCTTCAAAGCACCAAAGTGTTATACGATCATTGAGGTTCATATGAGGGGATCCATCAGGCTGTATGTAGAAAGTAACAGACAAAGGAACAGAGGGAGTACATGTAAATGAATAATTAGAGGCGCAGAGCAGCATTAAGAGTTACAGGTTGGGAGGGAATGGGAGAGCACTTAGAGCATGTCTGTGAGCTAAGGATGTGATACAAGGACAATGTAATGTTTGAAAGATTGGGACTTGAGCTCAATCCAGAAGTAAAAAATGAATCAGGGCTTGGAGCAGCTGAATGGTTCTGGACATTTAGATCCTGACTCAATTTTTTTAACATGTGTAGTGACAGGGCTTGGGAGCTATACACCTCATAGCAGCTTAGCTTTCACATAAATAGAGGCATAAGCATGCTGTGCATGCATATCTGGGGAGAAAGCTGTATGCAGCTATGCAGACCATTAATCCCATAATCTTAGAAGGACTTACACTGGCAGTGTGACTTTTAAAGATGAGTGACCAGGTCTCAAGTTGGATGGAAAATAAAGGGAAGTTCCATTGTTTGGCCTCCAGTGAAAAACAATAAACCTCAGTACAACTTGTTTACAGTTGGACCCTAGAAGCAATCAGCATTTTTGTTCCAAAGGAAAATAACTTTTTGGTGAATGGTGACTTTGAAATGCAGAGAAGATCCAATCTGTTCAATACCTTAAATATTAACCCTAACATCTTGAACCTGATTGTCACCAGCACCAGAGATCTATAAAGCCTAACAAGAATGTCAGAGTCTCTTATGTAGAAAAAAAAAACTAATTATCAGCTTTTCTATAGCTTAGGGTGCCACATCAATTATGCAAAAATGGAATTATAGAACTCTGGGTAGTTCCTAGGTTTTATGTGGAGAACTCTCCTTCATATGGAGCACCCTACAATACCACCAACACTCTAAATCTGCTCACAACAAGTGGGGGTGAACAGTTTTAGAATGTGGGTTGTGTTGTAGAGTACTCCATAGGAAAGAGCTGATTTTATCAATCCAGAGCTCTAATACTGTGCCTGGAGTGGTAAAAGGATTTTGCATTTTTCAGCTTTGGGTGGATGGCACTGGATAATTGTATGATTAAAGACTTTGCTGTGAAAATGGCAAAAGACTTTGTAATTTTTCCAGCTCGGCATGGATAGCACTATGCTAATCCTATGGTTAAAACTTATTTTTGAAGGAAAAGACATTTGAGGTGGGCTGTTTGGTCCGTTTGGGAATCGTTAAAATGCAATTTCTACCCAGTAGAAAGTGCATTTTGAGATACCGAAATAGGAAATAGCAAATTGGGATTTCCTATTTGTGATTTCCTAAGCACATGCAGAAAGCATGTCCAAAATGCGAAATGGGCATTTAGGAAATCAATTACCATTGAATCCAAGTTTATGGTAATCATGTGCTTTTTTTAAGGTGCTATAAGCACACACATGCCCACTACTTTTTTGGGGTGCATCAAGGGTGGCCTTAGGCAGATAGTCACCCTTGCTTTAGCATATCTTAATTTGCGATTTCCTATTAGGAAATTGCAAATTCGGAAAAGCAAAACCATTCGAACCTATCGACCTTTAGGTTTGATATTTCCTAAATAGCGATTTCCTAATACCTATTCCTAGTAAGAATCGCTATTAGGAAATCACAATTTTTGTATTTTGCATTTCCTAAATAGCGGTTTCATAGGATTCGCTATTTAGGAAATGCTAAATTGGAATTTCATACGAACTGGCCCATGTGATATGCTAATCACAGCTTTGTAGGATGTGTATGACTTTTAATTTTTTCTCTCTTCCCTGACAAGTGGATACTCATCTTAACCTATAATAGCAATCTCCTTAGAAGGGATAGGTTGGAAAAATAAAATGAAGAAAGATGATATATGCCAGTCAGTCAGTAAGTCAAATCACTTTATTCAATACTTACATTTTTAAGATCATAAAAGTACAAAATGCACAATATACAGTATACAATTAATAAATACAAATTTCATAATAAGAATGGTGGCAGTAATTTGATAAAATACATTAAGTTTGAGAACAAAATTAAGATGCATGATTCATAGTTCATAAGATGAAGTGATCCAGACGCCTAGTTTTCCATGAAAGAAGTAAATATGAGGCCACGGTAAAACATACTAGTTCATTAGGTAATGATTGTAGGAAATACAAAGCTGGGCGACATTGAGTAAAATTATGTTTACGCATAAGCGGCCAGATAAGTCTTTTGCGGTGCACCTTATAAAATTTACAAAAAAATAAATATGTACATTTGATTGGGAGGAGGAGCTATCGCACGGACAGGGTGGAAGGTCAACTATAGAGTAGATGCTAGCCAGATAGGAAAACATAGAAGGAATTAGGTTCAAACGAAACCGTACCAGGATAAATCGATGGCCTGAGTTTGTCACAAAAAATAAATGTCCTGGGGCACCTTCCTGTTCAATAGGACTCTCCTAATATAATTTTACTGATGCCTTCGAGCAGTTTAAGTGCCCTTTGGTTAAAAAATTATGTTTTGATTTATATTTTTGATACTGTAATACAGGTTGAAGGGGATGTAAATAGTCGACCTAAACCGAGGGAGGTGAGGCTGTTTTTAAGGTATGATAACCATAGGTTCCTTAGCGTGTGTTCCAGGGTGAGACAGTCTTCTATTAATCTCTGTGTAAGGTTTACTGAAGCTCTTCTCCAAATGGAGTTCCACAGCAATATGGGTGCCAACCGAATTATGTGTCCCAATACAAGGGACAACCAGCTCGGCATGGCAACAAAAATAGGAACAGCTAACTGGAAGGCCAATGAGTCTTTTCCATTTTCAATAGTCTGGAGAGAGTGGGCGTCAGCATATCCCCATATTCTTGCCCCGTAGGTTGCCACTGATATGGATTTGGCAGAGGAGACCTTTTTGATCATCTCAAGGGGCTTTTCACACAGTTTCATTGTAAAGGAGGCTATTATACTATTTTGCAGTGCTAGGCCCCTAGTTTTTATCATATTTGACCAAGATAGTTGTCTCTCAAAGGTTATTCCGAGATACGAGAAAGTATTTGTGTGGGCTAATTCACAACCTTCTATGTAAAAGTGTGGGGCCCTCCTCTCTCTACGTCCAGTTATTAAGACAAGAGACTTCGCCTCATTTGTTTTTAAGACTAAACTACTCATGTAATTTATGTAAGTACCCAATAGTTGTTGTAGGGCTCGGCCAGTGCAGGCAATCAGAACAGCGTTGTCTGCTTACAGCAGAATTGGGGTGCGCATGTTCTTAATCGATGGGATGTCCGGTGGGGTACTCAGCAGGGGTGTTTCTTCCCCATTCATATAGATGGAAAAGAGGAATTGGGAAAACACACCCTTGGCACACTCCCCTCAAGATTGGGAACAACCTAGAGCACTCACCCTGGTTTCCATAGGGCACAGTTGTCGATGCTGAGGAGTAGATCTCTCTAATAAAGGTGGTTATCGCATCGTCAATACCCATTTCTGCCATTATTTCCCAGAGGTGGTAATGGGCTACGCAGTCAAATGCTGCTGAGAGATCCATGAATGCCAGGTATCGTCTTTCCTGCTTTACTTTAGTGTACTTAATAGGGTCAGGTTGAGGCTTTATTATTGTTACTATTTTTATGGATTTGTAGAGCGCATGGCTGCTCTAAGGCTTCCGGGCGCTAAGAGACAGCTAGTTAGGTGGGACTGGGCAGGTCTTAGAGATATTGTTTGAACAGCCATGTTTTAGTTGCTTTGCGGAACTACATTTCTTTGTCTATTATTCGAAGCTCGTGTGGCAGGGAGATCCAGAGTTTCTAGACTTGGTGGGAAAAAGATCTTCCTGCCCCCCTCTCCCTTACGGCCCTAGTTGGTTTTAGGAACCCTTCTGAACTTGATCTCAAGTGCCTATTTGGAGTGTAAGGAGATAATAGACTCTTTGTTTTCCTAGGGCCTCTGTTGGGTAGAGCTTTGACTCTGGCTTCCACGGGGAGCCAGTGTAGTTCTTTTAGGTGTGTTTTCACCAACTCTTGAGTAGTAAAATTGCACAGTAGCCGTGCTGTCGCATTCTGGGGCGCCTGCAGTCTTTGGGTCACATATTTCAGTGCCCCCAGGTATAGTGCATTACCATAATCCAGCCGCGACATAACCAGAGTGGACTACCATCTTCCTGTGCTGCATAGGGATTCGATTTAGGATCTTTCAGAGACTTCTTAGGAGTCCATAGCAGGTTGTTGCAACTTTCTTAGCTTGTGTTGCCATAGAGAGATCTTTGTCTAGCTAGAAATACAGATTTTTGATAGTTTCTTTAGGCCCTATTCAATTCAAAAAAGCTTTTATTCGATTTGTACATACAAATCATACAAGCAGAAATACATAATTGAAATATTAAAAAGGACGCCATATAGTCATTCCTAAAAAGAAGAAAAAGAGGCTAAAGTGCATCAAGTAGAAAGTGATCATGCCTCTATAGGTCAACATGTTATTACAAAATACGAACATTCTTACAATGACTAGCTGGGGATCAGTAGGAGTTGCTCACTAGGCTTTTCATGGGAACTGTACATTAAAATTATTAAGTAAGCATTCAATACAGTGGACCACTTTATGTTTTATAATACCTTAATTACAGGAATTGATATGGATCATAAAAGTGAGAGCATATATATACAGACAGGAGTGTTTAACAGTAATATCATCATTAACAGATCCTGGCAGCTGTATAGCATAAGTACAGACAGGTAAGTAAACAACATTATAATACGATACTTTTCCTGGCAGCTGTACATTTTAAAATATAAGTAGCCAAAAAGAAACAAGTCTCCTCGTTCTCTAGTGAAGATAAAAATATCAATGCTGTTTGTGTGGTACAAATGTTATATTTGATAAAAATGGGTTTAAGGTATTTTAACCTAAAAAACTGATAAAATTTACAAAAAAGCAAGAAATGGCAACTACTTTGCCTGGAGGTGCTATCGCATGGACAGGGTATGTTTGAACTAGTTTTAGTGTTTGGAAAGGCAACCAAGTGGTGTACAATGCCCAATCTAACCCGTGTTAGGACATACTGGTGAGAAGGGCGAGTCACAAATACAAGATAGGGTTGTAATCCGGGTACTAGATTTAGGTCTTTATAAAATTTCATAGTAACAAGATTGCCAACGGCTTTGTCTCGTTCGGCCTTTCGGAAATTAAGGAACGTGATCTTAATTTCTTTTTTTGAAATGGAGACAACCTTTTCAGGCTCACGGAACACATCAATGTTAAAAAGAAGTAGATACCAACGATGTATGTATCTTAACCACAATACACGTGAGGAGTGGTCCAAACCTATACAATCAAGGATAATGTCCTTGGTGAATCGAGTCTCTGGCTTAGCCCAAATAGAACGCCACAATAAGAGTGGCCGAACTGCTGCTAAGTCAGAAATATACTCGATCCCAACTTCTTCATGGATCAACTGGATGGAGGCAGAAGGGGGAACACATAACAGCCTCCTTAAGAACTTGTTTTCCTCCTTCTGCAGGGAAATACCCTCACAGTGACCCCATACCCCTGCCCCATACAGAGCAGAGGAAACACAACATACATTGTATATGTTCACCATATCAGAGATACTTCGTGAGCCGAGTTTGGAGGCAAAACGAAATATGCTACTAGTGGACCGTAGCATTTTTATTTTTACGGCATCAAATTCCGCGTTCCAAGACCCACTATTATTATATGTTATTCCCAGATAACAAAAGGATTTAACAGAAGTTAGCTTTTCCTTGTCAAGGAAGAAGGTATGCTTAACCTGCTTGGCTGCCTGACCACATGACATTACGTATGTCTTAGTTTTATTCACACGAAGCCGCCTAGCTTGAATGAATTGCATGAAATTATCAATTAGGCGCTGAAGGCCCAACTGTGTTCGAGATAAAAGAACAGCGTCATCCGCATAAAGTAACAGCGGAACAGGTTTACCATCAATCACAGGGGCATCTGCTGGGATGTCAGTCAGGGATCGGTCAACACCATTAATGAAGAGGGAAAATAAAAGCGGGGCTAAAACACAACCCTGACGTATGCCCCGAGACACTCTAAAAAACGGGGTACATTCACCAAGGGTGCCATAGCGGACTTTACATGAAAGTTTTTCATACAATCTAGCTAAAAAATTCACTATTTCCCTTGGTGCCCCTGCATCAAGCAGAACCTCCCAGAGAATATTATGGTTAACTAAATCAAATGCGCTGCTCAGATCAGCAAAACATAAAAAGAGGTTACCACTTTTAGCCACAGTATATTTACTGATTAAAAGGTCCAGATTAACGCATTGGTCCAGTGTACCCAGGCCTTTGCGAAAGCCATATTGGACTCTAGTTAAAATGTTAAAATCAGTTGCCCAGTCTTCTAGCCTCTTCAGCAAAATCCTACTCATCACCTTTACAGAGGCGTCCAATAATGAAATTGGACGATAATTAGAGGCCTCTGACTTGTCACCTTTCTTATGTAGAGGAATGATGATCGATTGACCCCAAGTAGAGGGAAATTCACTTTCAGCTGCACAATTAAAAACCCGCGTCAAAATGGGAGCCCATAACGCTATTTCGTCTTTGTATAAATCCAGCGGAACCCCATCAGGGCCAGGGGCCTTGCTTCCTTTACTTAAAGAGATAGCTTCCTGGCATTCATCTAGTGTTATATCCATCGAAAGGGGCAACCATGGGCTTAGATCTGGTGGAGATAACTCAGAGGTTGACCTTTCTGGATTAAATATTTTAGAAAAATGGGTAACCCAGTCGCTACATGCCACGTGAGAGGTCAGTTCTGGAACATTTTCTTTATTGAGAAACGGGCTATTAATTGTTTCCCAATAAAGTTTACTGTTTTTGGTCTCAGCAGCCTCCCTCAGCTTGTCCCATGCCTCGGACTGTAATACCTTCTTCCTATTACCAATGGCTGTTTTATAACAAGCCCTGAGGTATTGTATCTCCGTCTTAACACGTGGTCTAGTGCCTAGCGCATTCTTTAGGTCGCGGAGGGCGACTATACATGTTTTATCAAACCACCCCTGCTTTGGACCGCCCTTAGCTGACGGGATCTTAGTAAAAATACCATCAATAATGCTATTCATGGATACAAAATAATCTATTAAGCAGCCAGAGTCACTGTCATCATCCAAACAATAACTAATTTGGTTCTTACAGAGAGTAACAACCTCCTTCTGTTTAACTTTGGAATTTAGACCAGTCCATTTGACCCTTAAGCCCTTAGGTCTAGTAGGTACTATATCATTTGTACATTTACCACCCGGAACCAATGAAGTACCATGCCCCAAGAGGGTAACACGTAAGCTATTGTGGTCACTGAGACTTTCTTCATTCACATACAAATCCGTGTAATCTCCACTGCTAGACAGCAAAATATGATCTATGAATGAACCTGCACCTCTGCCTGTAAATGTAGGGCATGTAATTGCCCGATTATTGACATTGCAGTTTAACAGGGTCATGTCTAGCGTGACTAGCATATTATTTATAGTGGAACCATAACTGCAGTGTTGAAAGTGTTTAAAGTGGGGAGAATCCTCCCTCCCCCCCTGGTCTCCCCAATGGCTTTTTAATGCTGTATCGAAGCCACAAATGTTCCCATTGGACAGATGGCAGGGCTGCAAGTTAAAATCACCAGCCCAAACCACCTCAGCCTTTCTTTTCGAGATGTCCAGAGCCTTAATGATTTCCCTTTCTAAAGGCGGTAAAATATCCCCCCTTGTAGTATCAAAAATATTATTATAGAAATTAACAATGACTAAGTCAATATTCTTCCTACACTCCATCCTAATAACTTGGCTGTATGTCCCCACGGTCGTACTATATTTGACCGTACAGTCACACAGCTTGGTTGACACTAACAATAAAAGTCCCCCCTTAGCCCTTCCCGAGCTAGATTTGGTTGCTCTAAGACAGAAGGATGCATACCCTTCAATGTTAATAGGGTCTGGACACCAAGTTTCCTGAAGTAGGATTAGGTCAAATCCCTCACCCAGGAAGCTGGTCCAAAAGGGTGTACCTAATTTGCCGGCAAGACCAGCGATGTTCCAAGAAATAAGAGAGATTCCTGCTGGTTTACCGGGATTACCAACAACAGATAGCTCCGACTGATTTGCTGGTGGTAGAAAGGCAGGACCCTCTTCCCGAAAGGTGGTAACTGAACTTTGGCTCGGGCTAGCTGTAGTTATACATATATCAGAGCCACCCTGGTTATCTATGTACTGGGTAGGTGTTGGTAGTGACAATATAGTAGATTCGTGAGGTACAGCAGGAGGCGTGACAGAGGAAGAGGAACACTCCTTATCAAGAATGGACTTAAGGATGTTTAGATCCAGTGCTTCTAGAGGGCTAAGTCAGTCTACCTCATCTAGCACGGCGTATCTGTTTGGGTGGGCGAATTGTGCAGACAAGGGGTCTTGGGAGTGGGGCGGGTCCTGCCACGTTTGTTGCCACGGGTGTTTGTCTAATTGTGGTGGCTGAAAAGATTGCTGCCATTGGTAAGCAGACTGAGGTACAGGTGGCGGAAAATGAAAAGGGTGTTGCCAGTGGGCTTTGACTTGATGCATAGGAAAAGGTGAGGCATTTGATAGTTGCTGCTGTAAATTAACATAATGTGGGAAAAAAGGGGGCGGATAAGGTGGTTGCAGCCAAGGTTTAACGGCTTGCTGTGGAAAAAACCCCGGGCCACTGTTACTTTGAAAAGTGGAACAGGGAGGGTTAGGTCGTGCAGGCTTTGGTAAAAAATACGACAAAGGAAGTGGTTTAATTTGGGTCGCAGGACCACTATTGGGTGCATTACATACATAGCTTGCTGCCCCTACATCCCTAAAATTAACAGTTATTACGTCCCCTACTATTGATTTCTTACTTCTGCCCACCCAATCCCCTCTACGCACGGTAAGAATTTCACCGTTCATGTTATTAGGTAGGGGTTTATGTAGATGGAGCCATTGTGCACATTTATTTCTAAGCTCGGTAAACGTTTCTTTTACTCCCTCTTTCAATGGGGGAACTGCTGTCAACACGACAACAAAAGGAGAAACCTCTGGTGGTAAATTAATAGACCTGAAGCGTGCCTGCTTTGGCTTAGGCCCTTCAGGTTTATTTTGTGCAGAGGTTGGATTGGGTTTCCCTGCTACTTCTTTAGCTTGAATGGTTGTGGTGGCAATGTTATCAACAACTGAGTGTTGGTTCGCCAGAACAGGGACATTCTCCTTTGGAATCGATACAGTTATTGGTTGGACCGAGTTGTTCACTGTTTGCGATTCAAGGGATATAACTGGGTTCCCAGGGGCTGCATTACCTTGAACCTTAGTTAGTACGTCTTTGGGGGACTGGATGTTCGTTAAACATTCGGGGGCTAATTCTGTGGTCCCTTGTAACTGAACATGCCCTTGTCCCTGCTTTTTTTGTGGCCATTTGGAGTGTATTAAGGAAGTAAGCCTATCCACTTTAGAAATTAAAGGTTTGATTTGTGCTGCTAAAGTGGCTTCAAGGTCTAGTTTTAAATCAGTAACCATGTTTTGTACCCAGCACGGAATACCTGAAGTCATTTGTGGAGTGGGGGAAATCAAATTGTGATTCCTAACTGGTGCTTTTGCTTTACTTTTGCCCTTCGATGTAACCTTAGGCGGGTTAGGAGCCCTTCTCCGGGGAACAGTGGGTACAGGGACTGTTTCCGTATCATTAGACCCACTCAGACTCGGCTCCCCTTTGTCAGGTGACTGGCAGGTTTCTAGATCTGGTGTAACCTCCAGGTCTTCAAAGGACGGATCCGAGTCTGATGGGGCAACCGATAGATCGACAGTATTCGGTACAGTCGGAACACTGTTAGTAGGCATAGTTACGGGTAAGGAGCAATTATTCAATGTCTGCACCGCAGGAGATTTAACCTTAGCCAAAGGGCCCAAGGATGAGCGCCTAGCATTTGCAAGGTCCATAGAGACTCTTTTTTCCAATAATACAATACTTTGGTCAATAGTCTCGTGCACGCGTGAAATAAAAAGATCAATAGGTCCAGTCACCTGGGCTACCGCCGTAGCTTTTTTCGCGCAACTTCGAGTTCTGTTGCGTATGGTCGACATTTTAGACGTTATGGTAGACAGGGGCGAAGACACAAGAGTTCTGGGCCAGGGCCGTCCTCTGCCGTCCTTGAACGGCCTTAAACGGCCCGCTCTTTGCCCGGTCTTCGCCCCGGTAGTCGCCCCGCGCGCGTCCCGCGTCGCGGTAGAACTGAAGCCAGTAATGAAGGGGAAGGCTGGGGGCGTGGCCGCCGGGGGAAGAGGCAGCAGCTGTGTGCAGCTGAGGCTGCTGGACCTCGCAGTCCCTCGGTAGGCTCCACGCACAAACTGTTGTTATAATCCTCAACCTGGGAGCGCGTTACTCACCACGGACTGTGGATCCGCTCACACCAGGGAGGACGGGGCAAAAGAGGCGGTGAGCGGCACCCGCGAAGCGGGTGTCGCGAACAGTTGATGTAGATGGCTGGAAGCAGGAAAACACACAGCACAAGTCTGGCTCCTCACGAATAGCAGGTAAGCCCAGAAAGCGCCAGTGAACCAGGAACCCAGGCGGTGTTAAATGCGGAGGCTGGGGGCGTGGCCGCCGGGGGAAGAGGCAGCAGCTGTGTGCAGCTGAGGCTGCTGGACCTCGCAGTCCCTCGGTAGGCTCCACGCACAAACTGTTGTTATAATCCTCAACCTGGGAGCGCGTTACTCACCACGGACTGTGGATCCGCTCACACCAGGGAGGACGGGGCAAAAGAGGCGGTGAGCGGCACCCGCGAAGCGGGTGTCGCGAACAGTTGATGTAGATGGCTGGAAGCAGGAAAACACACAGCACAAGTCTGGCTCCTCACGAATAGCAGGTAAGCCCAGAAAGGCCCTATTCAATCTGGCCAGTTTATGGGATTCCTGGGGATTTGCTTGTTCCCAAGGACTATTAGCTATTAGGTTGAGGCTTTATTATTGTTACTATTTTTATGGATTTGTAGAGCGCATGGCTGCTCTAAGGCTTCCGGGCGCTAAGAGACAGCTAGTTAGGTGGGACTGGGCAGGTCTTAGAGATATTGTTTGAACAGCCATGTTTTAGTTGCTTTGCGGAACTACATTTCTTTGTCTATTATTCGAAGCTCGTGTGGCAGGGAGATCCAGAGTTTGTAGACTTGGTGGGAAAAAGATCTTCCTGCCCCCCTCTCCCTTACGGCCCTAGTTGGTTTTAGGAACCCTTCTGAACTTGATCTCAAGTGCCTATTTGGAGTGTAAGGAGATAATAGACTCTTTGTTTTCCTAG
Organism: Lissotriton vulgaris; assembly: GCF_964263255.1. NCBI lineage: Eukaryota > Metazoa > Chordata > Amphibia > Caudata > Salamandridae > Lissotriton > Lissotriton vulgaris. Next base: position 2,079,373,220 of record NC_141689.1, on the reverse strand, counting down.
GGCCTCTGTTGGGTAGAGCTTTGACTCTGGCTTCCACGGGGAGCCAGTGTAGTTCTTTTAGGTGTGTTTTCACCAACTCTCGAGTAGGAAAATTGCACAGTAGCCATGCTGTCGCATTCTGGGGCGCCTGCAGTCTTTGGGTCACATATTTCAGTGCCCCCAGGTATAGTGCATTACCATAATCCAGCCGCGACATAACCAGAGTGGACTACCATCTTCCTGTGCTGCATAGGGATTCGATTTAGGATCTTTCAGAGACTTCTTAGGAGTCCATAGCAGGTTGTTGCAACTTTCTTAGCTTGTGTTGCCATAGAGAGATCTTTGTCTAGCTAGAAATACAGGTTTTTGATAGTTTCTTTAGGCCCTATTCAATCTGGCCAGCTTATGGAATTCCTGGGGATTTGCTTGTTCCCAAGGACTATTAGCTCAGTTTTGTCTCCATTTAGCTTTAAGCAACTTTTTGTCATACACTCCTTGACTCTTTCCATACAAGGTTATAGTCTGTTGGAGTCCCTACTGTTTTTTGGGTCCAGGGAGGTCACCAATTGAGTGTCGTCCGCAAGGGACGTCATGAAGAATTCAATTTCTTGGACAATCTCCGCTAGTAGCTCCATGTACACATTAAAAAGTGTGAGGCTCAGCAAGGAGCCCTGTGGTACCCCACAACTCAGAAGGTTGTGTTCTCTAAGGCTTGGAATGCTCGTCCTTCCAGGAATGATGTTAACCATTTGAGCGCAGTTCCCTGTACCCCGATGTCTGAGAGTCTCCTTTGTAGAATGTGGTGGTCTACCGTATCGAAGGCAGCACTCAGGTCCAAGAGGAGTAAGGCAGCTGAATTCCCCATATCTAATGATGCCTTAAATTCCTCCACTACCACCACCAGGGCAGATTCCATGCTGTGTTGTGCTCGGAATCCCATCTGGGTTAGGTGGAGGCATTGATTTGTTTCCAGAAACTCCACCAAGGATTTATTAACATGATTTTCCACCAGCTTACCCGCAAAAGGCAGCAGGGAAATGGGGCAGTAATTAACTAGCTGTGATGAGTCTGCGTTGGCTTTTTTTATCAGTGGTTTGATAATGGCATGTTTCCATGCCGCTGGGACAATGACTGTCTCCAGAGACTGATTCAAGACATTAATCAGGGATGGTAGGATGGCAAATGTGGCTTTCTTGAGGATTCACTTTATCCATTAGGGATTCTGCTTCCTTTGCTTCCATTAGTGGGAGAGTGGTGAAAGTTTTTGGCAGTTAATAACTTTTTAGCCTCTGATAGTATCCTCTCAAAGGCTGTTCTTTTTGTTATTGGATTAATGATTGCTGCTAGACAGATCATAATGTCATCAAGACTATTACCGAAAACCCCTGTGATAAGTTTCTCTTTAGCTATCCTTTCCCATTTTAGAATTATCCCATTTTTTCTTGCTATCACTGGGTTAATATGTATTGACTGCTCCGGTATAATTCCTCCCCATACCAGGTTAGCAATTATAGCGTGGTGGTCACTGAATTCTGCTTAAGACTCTTAAAGAGATTTTTAACATCTCTTTCCAACATATTAATGATCTCTTTCATGATCGCATTGAAGTTGTTAATATATTAATTGATTAAAAGGATGGTGTCACCACTTGGTTCTTTTAAATAAAGAAAATGGTAGTAGGGAAAAACATTAGAAAATGATAAGTCTGCTAATTATAAGGTGTTTTTTAACAAAGTTAAAATACCTCACTTGGCACGTCCAGAGACAGAAGGGCGGGCTGGAGTATAAAAGGAGCGATAGCCATCTAGATAGATTGGTCCTATTTCCCATGTTACCTGGAGGCAAACGAAGGTCATGTTTACTGATGATTGCTAACAAATCTAAGTTAGACACTTTGGACCTTAGTCCGGCAATATTCCAAGAGGCTAGTCTAACATATTCGCTGGGAATGGGTGTGTCGTTGGAAGTTGCCAAAGGAGATTTAGGGGAGTCCGGCCCCAGGTCCCTAGGACTTTGAGGTAGATTAGTAATGGTCCTGTTCCCCCCCTCTGTCAGTGACACCCGTCCAATTCTGATAGGGAGCTAAACCGGTTGTTAGTTGGGAGGTGAGTAAAGGGGCAGCCTGGGGAAAAGTGAGGGGTATCCTGATAGTTTTTACTATGTGAGGTGAAATAAGATTGGGCCCTATTAAAGGGTCTATCAGGTCTGTAGATGAAGCCAAGTGGAAATGCAAGGATCTGGGTTTGCTGAGTAGCTGTATCAGGTAAGCGCCCAAACAGATGCTGAACCAGATGATGCAAGTTAAAATTAACAACCGCATAGTTCCCCTGAAAGGTTTTCTGAGCGTTCCCTATCCATGCCACCTGTCATGCCATTAGAGTACACGATAATAACTCCCTTCGACCCCCCCATGTTTACTGATCCAGTGACATGCCTTGGTAATAAGCTGATCCGGGGTTTCTGTCTGAGTAACCGCTAGCTTAGGAACGTTCGCCAGGACTATGACGTAGGGGCAGGCAGCGAGGGGAAGGTCCAATCTCAAATCATAAGGTATGTTTGTTCCATTCGTTGCTCCAATGTCAGAGTCTCTGGGGCGTAACGCTGTTGATGGAAAAGATGATAAAGATGGGCTAGGTGCCCCTTGTGGTCGCAAAGGATGCGAGGAGTGATGAGGGGGGGGGGGTGAGTGACTTGCATATTTAAAGGTTGAAGATGATTTTGAACTTCACCTGCCCTCAGGCCTGCTGATTGTGGACCTCTTGAGCTAAGGGCCTCACTATCATATCTCACACTATCCCGTATGGTTGAGGAATGCTGAGGTATTACAGTAGACTCAGAGGGCAGGGATGTCACTATAGCCCCATCCCGAATGTGACAGTTGGTGCTTGTTATAGTTAGATTTAAGGACTCCAAGATTGCCTCAATTTTACTTAGCCTGTCTGAAAGGTGCTGAAATAAGCGGATGAAAGACTGCTCCATTTCTTATAGCAGTGCATCCATTGAAGTATGGAGGCTGTTGCAACCTCTTGTAAGATAGTGTAAGTTGGCTTTATAGCTAATCTTCGACCCCCTTTTTTCCATTTTGTGGGCGGCTTGACATAGGCAGGAGGAGAGTGAACTCCAACATTAGCCCGAGAGTTTTGACATTTGGAGCGAGTTACAGTTTGCTTAGGTGATCGAGAGGTGCGCGACATGCTTTTGACGTCAGGGAGGCGGAAACAGGAATCAGTAGCTGACTCCCTAGCAGTGCTCCGAGTCGCAGGCTCTCCTCTGGACCTCTCTAGGTGCAGCAGGTGATATGCGGCTCTCCCCATGAGCCCCCTCAGCATAACAGCAAGCAGGTAATTTGACCGAGGAGTACGGGGCCACTAGTGCGTGACGCACTTTTGCCGTCAGTGAGGCGGAAACAGGAATCGGTAGCTGACTGCTGGGCGAGATGTGAGTAGTAGTCCACTCCCTAGCAGTGCTCCAAGTTACAGGCTGTCCACTGGACTTCTTTAGGTGCAGCAGGTGATACGTGGCTCTCCCCGTGAGCCCCCCAAGCACAACAGCAAGCAGCAAACAGGAGGAATCTGGACCGATGAATACTATATGAATACTATATGTGTTTTGAGAAATGATAGGTGATGTGATATTAAACAATCAACTATATAAAGCTCTTTAGTCAATTTATATGGAAATTGAGATGAAATATCTTTTTTGCCATCAGTTACTTAATGTTTGAGGAGAGTGAGTCCCTACATGCATGGAACCGTTAAGGTTTGCCTGTCACACCACAGAAAGTATTGGGACTTGTAATTACTTTCTGCTAGAAATTGGGTTTCTGGTTGACAGAGGTATGCACCGTATCCAAGCAGGAACCACAATCCTAGTCAGTGTAAGTCGGATAAGACACCATAAATTAACCTGCGCTCAACCTCTAGTAGGTTGGCACAGAGCAGGTAAGCCTAATTTAAGAGCCAATGTGTAAAGTAGCTTTAAGTGATGAAGTAGCATATAGGGGGAGCAGCAGACAGCAGGCCATCTCAGCAAGGCAGCAGCCTTCCAGAGCAGCTGTCCAGCAGCGTGGCAGTCCTTAGCACAGCAGTTCTTCTTCCAGGCAAGTTGGTTTCAGGTCCAGAAGTGTACTGTGTTGGTATGGTCAGAGTCCCAGTACTTCTATCAATCAATCAATCAGAACATTTATAGAACACGCTACTCACCCGTGAGGGTCTCAAGGCGCTGAAGGGGGGTGCTGCTACTGCTCGAAAAGCCATGTCTTGAGGTGTTTCCTGAAGGTGAGATGGTCCTTGGTCATTCGTAGGTATGCGGGGAGGGAGTTCCATGTTTCAGCCGCCAGGTGGGAGAACGATCTTCCTCCGGTGGTGGTTCTGCGAATCCGTGGGACAGTGGCGTGGGCGAGGCTGGCGGAGCGGAGCTGGCGGGCAGTTGCGCCTTTGAAGTGGGGTTGACTTTAAAGATGGCCTTTGAAGTCCACAAAGGTATCCCTCCCAGCTCTGGCTCTAGACTCAATCCAGAGGGATATGCAGCCCTTTGTGTGTGCACAGGATACAACCCATTCAGGTGTGTCCGCTCCCCCACCTACGTACTTCAAAAGCCCTGAATATGTTCGCTAAGGCAAACTATGCCAATTGTGATTTCAAGAATTATTAAATTGCACACAACAAGGTAAAGTTATAACAGATTAATATTTGGGGTCTCTTACTTCAAAATCTCGTTAAAGAGCTACAAAATAGAGTATGCATTTTGCAACACATTTGGAAGTACATCCTGTCCAGGATGGCCCATCAGGCTACAGATGGCCACTCAGTCACACATAAGCTCCCTTTGTGCGTGGCTATCTAGAGGCAATGCACAAAGCCTAGCTGTCACCTACCCCAGAGGTGAATTGGAGACTGGCTGCATGCGCACAGAGAGGATTTATCATTACCATTCCAGTGACATGAAACATGACAGATCTACTCCCTCTAAATCAAGAATTACAGCTTATAAAGTGCAATAAGTAATTCCCTATGTTAACCTAGGAGATGAGTAGGCCTCACATTGGTGAAAAAGTAATGTGGGTGTTTTTCACTACCAGAACATGCAGAATTTAAACATGCATGTTCTACCTTTTGATTACACAGCACCCTGCCCTATGGGCGTCCTAGGGCCTACATTAGGGGTGACTTATAGGTTTGTTTAAAGTGCTATTTGTGTGAGTAGCACAATCAGTGCTGCAAGCCCACTAGTGCCAATGACAAAATGTTCCTGGAGGAGTTATTTGCACATCAGTGTTGGTAAACACATCCAACTTTCCTTGATAGAAATATGGACATAAATGAATGACGACGTACTGTTATACACAAATATTTTAGTCAATGATATGAGAGCAAACAAAAACAATTAAGATAGAACTATAAATCAACACTGTTGCCACCAAAAAAGATCCTACCTACACCAAAATTAAATTAAATCCAGGGACCTTCGAGAGGTGTAAGCTCCTCTTCACTGTGTGGGTTCTTCAATCCACAGTCAAAATTCCAAGTTCCTTATTTACAAAATCTTGAGGACTCAGCACCAGCGTGATGCCATAAGTCATGTAAATGAGGAGAAATCATCAACGTTTCTGTCTCATAAAAATATTTTATTGAGATATACCAGTCACCAGCCCAAATAATCTACATGATAACCTCCCCTTTGGGCGATTTTTAAGAATCAGGCGGAACTGTGCCACAACAAAAGATTATTTTGCAGAAGCCAAAATTCTAACAAGTGTTCATCTGGTGCTTGACGTCTAGATGCAACTCTCAAAGGGCAGAGTTTGTGATCTCCCAGGAGGGATCCAGTCTTATTTTTCTTTATATCTTCTGATGCACTTGTAACTGCAAAGTTGTTTGTTGTGGTCCCATGACCTTCCCAAGAAGGAAGCAGTCAATCTTGTTACCAACCTTTGGCTAAGAAATGTTTACATTCTCTTTCTCGTTGTGAATCCTATTAGTGCTTTCTGCTTTATCATCAATTTAAAGATGTTTAATAAGTATGGAAATTGAGTTACCTTTTGGATTATAATTGGCATGTGTTAGCCCTGTCAGCATTAGGATGGTATTGCCCCCAACATTTTGATTCCACCTTCATTTTTACTGACTTATTTTGTACTAGTATTAGGACTCTAGGCACTTTACCACCGGTAACCATATAGTGCCTGTAGCCTGCACCTGGGTCATATGACTTGGTGTAGATGACAGCTTTGTTTATTCCTCCTACAACCACATACAATAAGGAACTTAGGTGTGGCTTGATGGGCCATAACTGGCAGGATGGGAGGAAGGAGGTGGGTACTTCCTCACTTACACCTTAATAGTCCTGCCTCCACACAAAGGACTGCATATCCCCTGTAGTTAATCTGGAGCCAGGACACAGACGTTAGAATGCCTGGAGACTTCAAAGGAAAACCTCTAGAAGCTTTCCCCCACCTAAAAGGCACAACTGGGTATAAATACTGGACCTCAGAAACCAACTCTTCAGTACACTTCTGGACCTGTGGATACTCTGCCAGGAAGAACGACTGCTGTGCTGCTGAATAACTGCCACTCTGCTGGACTGCTGCTATGCTGTGCTGTCCTGCTGCCTTCCTGACTGGGTGAGAAGCACTGGACCTGCACCTCCTGACCCCAGAACTCCATAATGACTCCAAGGGCTAGTTGGTTGGCCTCCTGAATTGAGCCTTAGGGACAGAAAGCTCCAACAACTTTGCACCTGCACCTGGAATCTGCTATCTGTGTGTCTACCCTGTCAAGTGGTGACACCCCAAGCCTGGACCCTTGGAAGTGGACCTAAGGTGCTCTGCCATCCTCTGTGAACCGAGCAAAACCAATGCATCTCCTCTGCTGCATGGTGCAACTCCAAGTGGATTTGACACATCACCACTACTGCATTGATGGAACCCAACACAAAACCTGCATCCAACACAGCCCATCTCTCCAGGGCAACTGCTGCTATGGGACGCATCAACGGTGTAGGCCCTCACATTCCACATCGATGGCAGCCTTAACGATGACGCCAGACTTCGCACCACAGCCTTGCAGCTCCTCAGAACCGACGCATTGCTCGGACTGTGCAATGCATCCCCAACTCTTGACTTCGCATTGCAAGCCCTTGTCAATGGGATCTTTGATGATGATGCAATAGAACCTCAAATCGCCGCATGCCGAAACCAAGACATCGCTTTGGCTGCGTGATGCATCTTCAACGCGGATCCTTAAAGCACTCCGCAATCAAGGTTTGGAACTAGTTTATTCAACAGGACTAACTGGGTCTATGTAGCTGGTCTGCGCTCCATCGCGTTCATGCTGAGCTCGAGACTTTGTCCTGGGCTGGCGCGACCAGATAGCCACAGTTGGCATTTAATGCCTTTTTGCGCTATTTTTACTAAAATATTTAAAATTCAACATCCCTGGTTCTACTGATTGGATTTGTGTTATTTTGGTGGTGTTTTATTTATTGGAAATTGCCCTATTTTTCCATTTCTGTTGTGGGCTCTTTTTGTGGTGTACTGTAACTGTGTTCCTGTTTGAAGTATTGCACAAATACTTAAAACATGGCCTCTGAGTTAAGCATGACTGCTCTTTGCCAAGCTACCCAAGTGTTGAACACAGGTTAACGTAAGGTTTGCTTGTGACTTCACCCTGAGATGAATGGTGGTTGCTGCTTCAGAAGGGTTCCCGCTCAACCAGCTATCCTATTTCTTACAGCATGATAATGCAAGAAGATTTTCACTTCTCCAGGTCAGGAGAACATCTACACCTACATACTAGTTTCCCAGTCTCATCAGAAGTTCCTACACTTTTCAGTGCCCAATTGCAGTTCAAAGTTCTATAGTATGGATTGAAATCCTCACCATGACCATTCATGAAAGTTCTTGCTCCACTGGTGGAATTAATGCATGCCAGATCAATCAGTTTTTAACCCCAGACTGGCTAGTACATGATGTTAAACCTTGTCAGACAAGTGGGTATACTTATAAACCATGTAAACTCCTCCTAATATTCACCTCGAAGATTAATCTGAAGGACTCTGGCTTCATCTACTGTTAATGCAGAAAGTTCCATAGGACTCTTTTTGACATGTGTATTTTTTAAATTTAAACAGCACACCTATCCCAGAAAAAAGACACAACAATCACATACAAATGAATCAAAAAGCAGAAAGGGCACATACTGAGTTACAACATAAAACAGACTGAAGAGAAAAACATTAAACCAGACCTTCTCATGCCTTGCTCCCAGACTATGGAACCAGCTATCTGAGAACATCAGATTCAACCAAGACCTTCTCTTTCAAGAAAAACCTGCAAACCTTACTATTCAAGATTGTCCATCAGACAAACTTCTAATCATCTCTTTATTCTTTAGTTCTACTGTTAAAGCTTTACAGACAAATGGTTTGCTCTTTGTTATATCTATCTATCCCCTCCGTCTGAAACCCATTGCAGTGAGCTGCCCAATTTTTTCCTTGATAAAATGAACAATATGTATGCTACTTTGGCAGATAAAGCAGATCATTGCAAGGCCCTCTCTTTGCCATCTCGTCCAGTGATACTATATCTGTCTGTTAGGAAAGAAGATGTGGACGGTCATGGGAAGACAGTTAAAGCAGGTTCCCCGTTGCACCCTGCCCCACTTTTTGCAGTTACGCAAGGGAAAATGTAGTTTACACGGTCTTGCCAGACATATTCAGTGCATTACTTCAGAGCGGTATAATGCAGTCTTCCTGGAAACTTGCTGTAGTGAGACTATTATTAAAGAAGTCATCATTGAACCCTTCATTAACTGATAGCTACAGGCTAATATCCATGCTGCAGGGTATAAGTAAAGTGTTACAAAATTTGTCAACCAACAGCTAGCATCCTTTTTGGAAAAGCACAATACGTTTCACATTACCCAAACAGGCTTCAGCCAGGATGAGGCACAGAGACATCACTTCTAGTTGTTATGGAAGAACTGAGAAAAATAGTAGATCTAGGTGGGTCAGCGGCAGTGATGTTATTAGAGCGCGGTGTGGCTTTTGATACTGTATCACATCCTTGTTGAGTACATAAGTTAGACCAGGCAGGAGTGGTTAGCCTAACTTTGAAAAGGTTTGCCTCTTTTTAGATGGCAGGAGTTTCCAGGCCTAAAAGAAACCTTTTTGCTCAAAATCCCTACTCTAAAGTCTGGAATACCTCAGGAATCTTCACTGAGCCCTACTTTATTTCATCTGAATGACTGTCCCTTGGCTGAAATTGTACAATCGCTTGGTCTCTCGATAGAGTCATATGCAGATGACGTGCAGATTGCCATCTGTCTTACCCCTGAAACAGATGCAGACTCTGGTTGGCATAATTCTTACTTGAATGATGTAGCAGAATGGATATCAGCCAGTTGTCTGAAGCTTAATGGGATTAAAATGGAGGTGCTAGTGGTTGGAATTGATTTAAATCATTGGGCCGCGTTGCACAGGCCAGAACCATTAGGCAGTCATTCCATCCCCAAAAAAGCAGTATAAATTCTTGGGGTATTGAATTGACAATAAGCTTACCTTGGAGGAAGCTAGGTGCCATCTGCTTTGGTATCCTGAGAACACTTAGGAAAACATTACAGTGTTTGCCCTTGTCCTCACAGACACTAGTGGTATAAGCATTAGTTGAGTCACATAGACTACAGCAACTCTCTTTACTGTGGAAGTTCTGAGTGTGTTGTGAGAAGACTTCAAGTGCTACAAAATGCTGTGGTCCATGTTTTGCTGAAATTACATCTGTTCAGCAGCACTCGCCTCTTTGCACTGGCTTCCTGTTCTGAACAGGATATAGTTCAAGGCCCTATACATAGCTCATTGAGTTCTGCAGAGTCGTCACTGCACCGGTCGGTTTTGCCTGCCAGAGGCAGAAAAGCTGTGCCTACAAATACTGGACTCCGCTGGGGACTAGTACTCCAGCCAATACCTGCGCCTGAGTAACATGCTTAAAAGCGCAACACCAGCCCATGGCCCTTGTAACCACCAACGCTCCCGTGGGTTTTGCTGCCAGAGGGGGAAATTCATTTTTGGTTACTCGTCTACACCACCATGCTTGATAGGTGCACGAGTATTCTCATCCTCTGGTTTTACTCTGTAATACAATCTTACCTTTCCCCAGACCACGTTTAATTGTGTGTTATGTATTTCTAATGGTAAACAATCATGTACTAGCTCGCCTTCACTCCCTTGCAAGGGTAGTGCGCGAGAACAATGTCTTACATCATAACAATGGATTATTCTGGTTCCTCAACCTTTTCCCGGCTACGTCGAATGGTGTGTTATTTATTTCTAATGGCAAATTATCATGTGCCAGCTCGCCTTCACTCCCTTGCAAGGGTAGTGCGCGAGTACTGTGTTTTACAACATGACTATGGGCTAAGTAACTTGGATACTTGGGATGAGCAATATCAAAATTCTTTATTCAGTCAATGACTGAGGCTCCACTGATCAATACCGCGTTATTTTCTATGTGAATAAATTAGGCTTTTTTATGTGCTTAATTCAAAATATAGCTATCTCACCCCTTGTTGGTCTAGGATCACCTATAGTTGTTAAGCATGGTGGAGACGATGCATTACTATTACCTAATTCCCCTCCCACCTTGTTCACACACGACAACCTCTCTTCTATTTCTATCGGCGAAGTAACGCCATAGGCTCCGCCCCTAAACTCCGCGTAGCGGCTGACGGAGTTCGGAGTTTTACGAGCAGCAAGAAGTCCTGTTGCCTCGATCCCGGTGTACCCAGTAAGTGTTGTAACCAGATGCGCTCTTGTGTACCCAGTAAGTGTGTAACCAGATGCGCTCTTGTGTACACGTTTTGAATAGCTTTAGAAAGGTAAAACGTTGTTATACTTTAACCTTTCAGATAATTGTGGAGGCACCCAGTCGACCTTTGTTCTTGGCGACCATCGAGTGCACCCTTTCTCGGTTCACACAGTCATTACGTGGACCTTTAAAAAGGTACGGACTAATGCCACAGTGGTTCATGTTTACTATATCACTATGTTATGTATCATAGATACACCTTCCTAAATTAATATCTTGAAACATTTGGCTTGATTTAGATTTAACAGTCAATTGATGACCGCCGCGTATATCCTGTTTTTCCTGGTTCACCACTAAAAGGTATGGACCTACGCGTATGTGGCCCGTTTCTGACACATCACTACGTTGTGTATTAGTAAGACGTTTTCCTTCAACTAATGTCTTGACACGTTTGGCTTGATTTAGATTCACCAGTCATTTTGCCAATTAACAAGTGCGGCGTCCACCTCTATTTACAGCAATTACTTTCATTTGATGCTCCTCCTATTGCAAGGCGGCTAACTGCAACTTAGGTAATTTTAAACCCTCTGAGACTCGGCACGTTACAACACTAGTGTCTTAATTATCAATAACCCATAGTATCTGGTTTGATCTAGATTTGCCCAGCTGTTTTTACTACACCAGCACGCTGCCAATTGTTTCTGCTGACGTTTATCTTGACGAAGTGTGGTTAACTTGACTCAAGGTAATCACTTACAATTCATTGCATTTGTCCACCATGTTAATGTACTGGTTTCTTCAACTGAGTGCATTAGTGATCCACCTACTCTAAGTGGACTTCATTCTTCCGTTGGCTAATGTTTCCCTCGTTTTAACAAGTAGTGCATTCTGATAATTTCTAATGTACACTAATGGGTTTGAGTTTGATTTATTGCCTACTCAACTCTTGGTCCCTCCAGTCCAGAGGTCCTTATGACCCGGACTCCATGGTATTAGTTTGTTTTCAAATAAGTCACCCTTATGGTGTACAGGACAGTGACTGTGAAAGTTTTTAACCTTAATACCCTATTCCTGATATTGGTTTTCAATTTTTCAGACAGGACGGCCCCCTTCCGTTCCTTCCCCCACTGTAACGGTCCTGATGAAGACCCCGGCAAAGGACTGAATTAAGCCTATACAAAGGGATCGAAACGTCGACGCCTCTTCATTTTTGGACGTCCGGCACATCCCCTGTCCTACATTAAACCACTCATGTGACCGTAGAACGTCCTTATTTGAAGTACTTTTGCAAGATTGGCCTTAATTGATATAGGCTCGTTTGGTTTTTGGAATAATTCCTAATTCCTTGTTGACTTATGTATTGATGCACATTATGTTCAAATCTGTGTAATATTCTTAACCTTTCTCACAACCTTTGAGCACCCCCTTCCCTTTCCTTCCTCCCATATTGGGGCCTTTTCATTTTTCGATTTTTCATTTCTCTTGTAATGATTACAACAATGTTTCACCAATTATAATGTTGTGTTGTTGAATAAATGACAACATTCTTTTCTTTTTGAACCATCACCTTAGACTTTTGAAATTTTTTAAATTGGTATTGTTCATAACCTTCTCCCACGGGGACCCCCCTTACATTTACTACAAATACTGGACTCCGCTGGGGACTAGTACTCCAGCCAATACCTGCGCCTGAGTAACATGCTTAAAAGCGCAACACCAGCCCATGGCACTTGTAACCACCAACGCTCCCGTGGGTTTTGCTGCCAGAGGGGGAAAAAGATGTGCCTGCAATTACTGGGCTCCCCTGGGCACTAATTATCCTGCCAACCCCTATCCCTGAGTAAAATGCTGAAAAGATTGACGCAGGCCCACGGCACTTGTTGCTGCCAACGCTCGCGCTGTGAATTAATTATTTATTTCGACTCGCGCTGTGAAATAATTATTTATTTTGAGTCGCGCTGGGATTTATTTATTTAATTTTACATCACGCTGGGAACTGATTTGTGCCCCCGGTGCCGTGGTGCATCTGCTGCCCCTGCCTTTCTCTCCCTTTGACCCTCCATCTTGTTTACTTGTTCCCTGGCCCGCCCCTCCTCCCTGCTACCGCCTCCCAGCTGCTGCCCCTCCCATGCTCCGCCCCCTCCTCTCTCCATTTATGACCGATGTCCGCACGCGCAGCGAACGCGCCCCATTCGCGCCGAAGGTGCGCCAAAGGTAAGCCCGTCTACGCCCGTCCGCGCCTGGACCGCGCCCAGCGCCAGAGCCCCTGGTCCTCGCAATGCCCAGCCCTCCCGCATTACTTACGGCGCCTCCACCCTCCTAGCCCTTAACCCCGGCCGCTCCCCCAACTGCGTCCAAGCCGCTCCTGGACACACCCATGAACCCTTCTCATGCAACTCCTGCAAGTTCGACGGCACCAAACCCAACTCCTCATCCACCGACACCAAGCAGAGACCCGACACCAACCACCTAAAATGCATCCTGCTCAACACCCGCTCAGTCCACAGACACGCCATTGAACTTTGGAATCTACTAGACACCATCTCTCCCGACGTCGCCTTCCTGACAGAAACATGGATGAACGCCTCATCAGCCCCTGACATCACCATTGCCATCCCGGAAGGATACAAGATCATCCGTAAGGATCGCATCGACCAAACAGGAGGAGGCATCGCTATCGTCCATAAGAACTCCATCCGCATCTCAACCAGCTCAGACGTCAACCTAGCTAGCGCCGAACACCTTCACTTCCAGATCCACACCGACCCCAAGACCACACTCAGAGGCACTCTCCTCTACAGGCCTCCAGGACCCCGTGCAAAATTCTGCGACGTTATCACCGACTTCATCACCCCACACGCCCTCCCCTCCGAGGAATACATCCTACTGGGAGACCTCAACTTTCACCTGGAAAAGAGCAACGACAGCAACACCACCTCCCTTCGGGACAACCTCGCGAACCTCGGACTTAAACAACTTGTCTCTACGCCCACCCACATCGCAGGTCACACACTCGACCCCATCTTCACCTCCAGCAAACATGTCTCCTTCAGTCACACCACTACCCTCCAGTGGACGGATCACAGCTGCGTACACTTTTTCTACAATAAAACCACCACTCACAACCGACTTCAACGTACTCTACGAAGAAACTGGAACAAAATCACCACCGACCAGATCTTCTCTTCGCTTCTTCAAAACCCACCTACCCACTCCTCAAACCCCGACCAAGCAGCATTTAACCTCACCCAATGGCTATCCAACAGCGCCGACATCCTAGCACCGCCGAAAAAACGTCAAATCAAACTTGGCAGCAAAAACGCCTCCTGGTTCAATGATGATCTTAAGAAATCCAAGAAACTCTGTCGCTCCCTGGAGAAGGCCTGGAAAAAAGACCCAAACACCAGCACCAGGGACGCCTTCAAAAACGCCACCCGCATACACCACCAACTGATCCGGACTGCCAAGAAAGCCGCATTCAAAGACCGACTAGACAACAACGCCCACAACAGCAAGGAACTATTCAACATCGTCAAAGAATTCACCAACCCCTCAGCCAACTCCAACGACATCACCCCCTCGCAAGCCCTCTGCGACTCCCTAGCCTCATTCTTCCACAACAAAATTGCAGACATCCACAACAGCTTCGACATCCAACCCGGAAACTACCCCACCCAATCTTCTTCCGTACCTGCACCCTCCTCGAACATCCTTAACAACTGGAACCCAATCTCCATCGAGGACACCATCCGCCTGATGAACTCCATCCACTCAGGATCCCCCACAGACCCATGTCCTCACCACATTTTCAACAAAGCAGACTCCATCATAGCACCACACCTCCGAGACGTCATCAACTGCTCCCTCAACTCCGCAACCATCCTGGAAAGCTGGAAACATGCCGAACTCAGCGCCCTCCTGAAGAAACCCACAGCTGACCCCACAGAACTCAAAAAATACCGTCCTATCTCACTCCTTCCATTCCCGGCCAAAGTCATCGAAAAAGCGGTCAACAACCAGCTAGCCGCATTCCTCGAAACCAACAAATCCCTCGACTCCTCACAATCCGGCTTCCGAGCCAAACACAGCACGGAGACCGCTCTCATCGCAGCAACAGACGACATTCGAACTCTACTAGACAACGGAGACACAGTCGCCCTCATCCTCCTCGACCTCTCCGCAGCCTTCGACACAGTCTGCCATAGCACTCTCCTACAGCGCCTCAATAAGATCGGGATCCAAGGAAAAGCACTGGAATGGATCACCTCATTCCTCACCGGAAGAACCCATAGAGTCCGCCTCCCACCATTCAAGTCCGAGGCCACTGAAGTCATCTGCGGCGTACCCCAAGGTTCCTCACTCAGCCCCACCCTCTTCAACGTATACATGAGCCCCCTCGCAACAATCGCTCGCCAACACAACCTCAACATCATCTCCTATGCAGACGACACCCAACTGATCCTATCACTTACCAAAGACCCCAACACCGCCAAAACCAACCTACATGAAGGCATGAAAGAGGTAGCAGAGTGGATGAAGCACAGTCGTCTGAAACTGAACTCAGACAAAACAGAAGTCCTTATCTTAGGCACCTCTCCCTCCGCTTGGGACGACTCTTGGTGGCCAGAGGCCCTTGGAAAAGCACCCATCCCAACGGACCACGCATGAAACCTGGGCGTCATCCTGGACTCCTCTCTCTCGATGAACAGACAAGTCAACGCAGTCTCATCTTCATGCTTCAACATCCTCCGCATGCTCAAAAGAACATTTCGCTGGATCCCCACCGAAACCAGAAAGACAGTCACCCATGCACTGGTTACAAGTCGCCTGGACTACGGAAACCCCCTATACGCCGGTATCACCGCAAAACTCCAGGAAAAACTCCAACGCATCCAGAACGCATCAGCCAGACTCATACTAGACATCCCACGCAAAGACCATATCTCTAGCCACCTGAAAAACCTCCACTGGCTCCCCGTCAATAAGAGGATTACTTTCTGACTCCTAACCCACGCCCACAAAGCACTCTACGAACTTGGACCCGAATGCCTCAACACACGACTTTCCTTCTACACCCCCCCTCGCCAGCTTCGATCTTCCAACCAAGCCCTCGCTACCATTCCTCGCATCAATAAATCCACCATGGGAGGTAGATCCTTCTCCTACCTCGCAGCTAAAACCTGGAACTCTCTCCCCACCCACCTACGTCTCACACAGAACCACCTAGCTTTCAGAAAGCAACTTAAAACCTGGATATTCGACAAATAACTCCCTTCCCCTCCTCAAGCGCCTTGAGACCCTCTGGGTATGTAGCGCGCTATATAAATTTCTGACTTGACTTGACTTTGCCCGCTAGAGGGGAAAAAGGCTGTGCCTGCAATTACTGGGCTCCTGCGGGGACTGCTACTCCCACCAATCTCTGAACCTGAGCACGCTTAAAAACGTGACACCATCCTGTGGTACGTGCACAAGGTAGTGCTTGTGCAAAGCCCGTGCTAAATGCGGGCCCGTCCATACTCATCATCGCCCAAAAGAGGCTGAGCTGGGCAAGCCCGCTAACATTTTAGATACTGATCCCAGCATATTTCCAGTTGTGGAATGGTTAAGCAAAAAGTAAAGGCTCCTGAACCGGGAGGGGAAATCATCAACACGCTGGACCCTTTTCTGTTAAGAGCAGCGGACGTGCTCTCTAAGGAGATTGAGCTTACGGAGCGTCATCTCTCATTGGAAGAGGTAAGATCTATTACTGAAATCTCTGACTCCACTGGAGTGGCCACCATAGAAGAACTGTCTAGTCATAATACAGTGCTTAGCATGTGGCCCTTGACTAAGAATTCTAAGACCACTGGGGTAGATAGTAGTCCCTTAGAGGAACAACCCAGCTAGAGAAAAAGGGGGAGGGCCATGAAAGCTGTCACATCTAAGTCATTCAATACATCTTAAGTCCCTAACATTACTCTCTCAGATACATCTCAGGGTGCATACTCTGATGTTGCACCTAGCTCACACCCACTACTCTCAGGAGACAACCTATGCCAGAAACTGGAACAGACTTTTAATTCACTTCTGGAGCCGCTTTTGAGTAGACTATCCAAAATAGAGGTATAATTAACTCTCTTACTTAATACAGAACTGGCTTGTGACCAAACAGAAAGGGGAAGGGTGCACAAGGGCAATCTAATACAACCTCAGTTGCCCACTGGGCATCCAACTCATTTTCCTGCATCATACCCACAGGTTGAACCTTAATCATCACAAATACTACCCAAAGAGAGATTGGGTGTTCCTTAAGACAATCAAAGGCAACTTGTGGCTGTGACTACCATAGGAAATGTAATAAAGAGCCATCACGCCCCACAGACCATTTCTACATTACCAGCATTAGGGCTGTTAAATGGCTGCCAAATAGGGAGAGCAAGTTTTGTTAGTAACATTGTGGGTAGTAATGGGCGTGAAGCCAGTGGGCCTGCTACTTACTATGGTTGTGGTCCCACAAATACAGCGAGGGAAACTATTTGGTAGATTAGAATTACCACCAGCAGCATGCCCTTTTGAATTATTCTACTTAATATCCCCGAATTGAGATCAGATCAGCAAAAATCTATGGAACAATTGATGGAGAAGACCTTAAACTGCTTGTCAACATTTCATATGGGTAGATACAAGCTATACAGTCATATTACTATGGCCAGATGAGTGAGCTGGATAGGCTATGGCCCAAAATTCATAGGGGGGACTGTATAGTTGTAAATTTCAATAGCTAATGGTTGGTTGAGCATTTATTGAGCACACTGCCTAACAACTCACAGCTTGACACTCGAATTTTTGCACTGCCATTTGGCTTCTTTTACAAATCACAAAGGTAGGCTGTAAATACTCAGTCCAGGGTCGACTCACCTCATTATTCCAATCCCCACTGTGATGCATTGAATTCTATCTCTGCCTACTAGAAATTGATTTGCAGCTCTGAGTGATCTTGAAATATGCGACTGATAACCTGTATCATTTGAACTTACTAATGAGCTCCAGGGTTCCCATACTATATCCGCTAGTCAGCTGAAAACTTTCATGTTGAGAGTACCTTCCAAAACCCTAAAAATAATTTCATGAAACATAGCGGGTTACAACCGGAAAAAAAACAACCCCGATTGGCTATCTTTTGTAACAAATTTCGACATCCTATGTCTCCAAGAAACATGGGAAATATATCAGATCAGCTTAGATGGGTACTGCACCTTCCAGAGAGATATGGTGACCTCTAGAGTGGGTCACCCAAGTGGAGGCATGGTCACCTTAATAGCCAACATAGCTAGGATTAAGATAATTACTTTTTTAAATGTTCCACCTAGTTACCATATTCTTCTGTGCGAATGTCGCAATGGGAGGATTAACTTTTATAGCAACAACTTGGAAGGTAAAACTGCATCAGTTTTTAGAACCAATCGAGAAGGATATTGGCCATCTTATAAAATCTCATCATAAACTTCTTGACATAATATGGATGGGTGATTTTAACACCCATAGTTGTACTAGGGCCAATTCCTCCATCTGTGGCCTGACTGATGACCTCGGGGATCCTGTCCCCATGTCAGGCACAAAGAATATGGCAATGCACTTAATAAACAACTAATAACTAACATGCTCGAGATAATAAATTCAGTTGACACTAAAATGGGCCAATTTGATCATGAGTTTTCTTCACGGACCATCTATTACATTTTGATCTCTGAAGTTATAACATGAAGGTTTTCCCACATCAATACCAAATTCCTTTTCTCCAGTGCTGTAACTCCTATATGCAGATGACATGGTGTTATTGACAAGGACTGGCAATGCACTGCAGTGTCTCATAGATATGTATACTAAATTCATGAAGAATCTAGACCTCAGGGTAAATTAAGCTACATCTTATGTGCTTATGGCAGGAGTAAGACTTAAAAAACAGCCAAGATTAATTATAGAAGGGAGAAAACTGGAGGTGGTGGATGCCTTTTCCTATGTGAGATAACTATTTGACTCAAAAAATACATGGCAAAATATGATGGTGAACAGAGGACTTCTAATGGAGAGAAGTATAGGGGCTTAGTTCAGATTCATAAAAAAACTTGCATCTAAACCCATAGATACAATTAAAAAGATTTATGAGGCAAAATCAATATCTGTTGCCACATATGGGGCAGGCGTGTGGGGAATAACTAATATTTCTGAACTGAAGGAGTTAATAACGGAACAAGCATTTGCAATGCAATCGGTCTCGCATTTACATGAAATTGAGCTATTGACATTGTAAATGTCAGCGCCTTTTTTTTAACATAAAGAAAATGCATTGTCATGTACAATGCCAATAGCTTAAAATCGCGTAAATGCAAGACCTATTGCATTGCAAATGCTTGTTTAAAAATTCTTTCCACCAATACAATGGGCATCGGGGATGAAGTGCCGAAAAAAACAGGCTCACTTAAAAATGCTGATATGGAGGAAAGAAAACAGGTCCGAGAGACTGGCTAAGCGAAATGTTCACTTTACCACCTCCTGGTTATATCACACGGTCTGTGGGTGCACGCGCAGAGTGACGCACCGCTTCAATATGTCCTGGTTAATATATGACGTTTGAGAGAGTGTGAGGTTTAGATACATGTTGATGCACAATATCAAGAAAGGTTGGAGACGCACGTCTGGAATAGCTCTTAAGTGTACTTTGTCCTACACGTGAAAACCAGGCACATTGGAGTCCCGGGTATTTAACATCAGCAATGTCCAGAGTGCAGGGTTTTTTCGCGCCTAATTTACGATGAGTTCATTATTGCTTGTTAGCTAATACCTGTAGTATTTGCCAGGGGCAGGGGATACCTATGCCTCGTAGTGGGGCCTAAAATACACTGCGCAAATAACCGACTCAGACACCTGGCTAGCAGTTAGGGGCCGAAGACCTCGAGACGGTCTCGCGCCCATTTATTTATACCTGAGGGCTTGACCCGCCCCCTGGCTGGGTGCGTGCGTGTGTGGACGGGCCGGGTGGCTCCGTCAGTACAGTACCCTTATTTACTGAACACCTTTTACATAAATACAGCAAACAAGGAATGCACAAGTACTATTCTCCCCAGACATGTAAAATGAATAACCCTTATTCTGCCATTTGTTGGAGCCTGCTGGAAGGAGCATCTGAAAACCCAGTGAAGACTTGCCTACCTCTCGCGGAACCTGCTGCGCGGGTCCCGCTTCGTGTAGGGCGATCAATCAAGAACTGCTGGGAAGTACGACGGTGTCCCTGAGAAGGCGAGTGACAGGCAGGGCTGTGAGCGAGAGCAGGCGCTGGACCGGGACTATAGTTCCCCGGAGCGCTTGCCAGACCCAACTCTCAACACCTGGGCCGCTCTCCTTGTCTGCTCCTCCCCTTCCCCTGCGCTTAAAGACTCTGGCGCTTGTGAAGCACTTGGGACCCTTATTCTGCCATTTGTTGGAGCCTGCTGGAAGGAGCATCTGAAAACCCAGTGAAGACTTGCCTACCTCTCGCGGAACCCGCTGCGTGGGTCCCGCTTCGTGTGGGGCGATCCATCAAGAACTGCTGGGAAGTACGACGGTGTCCCTGAGAAGGCGAGTGACAGGCAGGGCTGCGAGCGAGAGCAGGCGCTGGACCGGGACTACAGTTCCCAGGAGCGCTTGCCAGACCAAACTCTCAACACCTGGGCCGCTCTCCTTGTCTGCTCCTCCCCTTCCCCTGTGCTTAAAGACTCTGGCGCTTGTGAAGCACTTGGGACCCTTATTCTGCCATTTGTTGGAGCCTGCTGGAAGGAGCATCTGAAAACCCAGTGAAGACTTGCCTACCTCTCGCGGAACCCGCTGCGCGGGTCCCGCTTCGTGTGGGGCGATCCATCAAGAACTGCTGGGAAGTACGACGGTGTCCCTGAGAAGGCGAGTGACAGGCAGGGCTGCGAGCGAGAGCAGGCGCTGGACCGGGACTACAGTTCCCAGGAGCGCTTGCCAGACCCAACTCTCAACACCTGGGCCGCTCTCCTTGTCTGCTCCTCCCCTTCCGCTGTGCTTAATAAATTGATACTGCCTATACCGCTGCGCGGTAGCGTGCGGGAGCGCCGGGGAAAACCCGGGACAAGGGCGGGACCGTCTGTGGCCGTCAGGGGCCGAAGGAGGCCGGGCTGGGCCATATCCCTTACCTTTTATTTCCAACTACCACTCTCATTAGGCGATGCCCTCGCCGACACCACGCGAAACTCCACTAAGGGATGGGGGCAGCAACACAGGGACATTGGACAATTACTTCAAATCTGCCAAGGGAGATGCGGGTAAAGAAAACTCTCTAGAGAGACGCAGGGCGGAGCGGCGGCGCTCCATTGAGTCTATGAAGAGCAGACCCTTGACTGAGATCATCCCGTATCCTATTTCCCAAGAGGAAGGTACGCCCCCCAATAGTTTAAATCCCCCGACCCTTGAGGATTTCCCCTTCTTACTTCGGGAAATTCCTAGCTACCCTGGGTTGGTGTCCAGAAAGTCTATTGATACAACTCCTCCCATGACTTGTGTCACCCCCGTTAATTTGGTTACCCAAACTCCCCCTTTGCATGTAACTAAGAAAAGTAAGCCAAAACAAAGTGTTGTGGTGGAGTTGCATAGGCCTCCACCTAGCAAACGGAGTAGGAAGTCAATGGGGGGGCGGGGGAAAACCAAAGTATCCCATCTAGATTTTGGTAAAAAACATATAAACGCACTCCAAC
Source organism: Lissotriton vulgaris (assembly GCF_964263255.1). NCBI lineage: Eukaryota > Metazoa > Chordata > Amphibia > Caudata > Salamandridae > Lissotriton > Lissotriton vulgaris. The sequence goes on along the minus strand of NC_141689.1, from coordinate 2,079,351,710 downwards.
CTGGGAAGGACAAGGAGATTGTGACTATCGCTCTTCCCTCTAAGGCCCCAAGTTCCAACATAGCTGATACTAACAACGACCTAGTAGCCAATACATCCAATACAACTCCCCCTCTCACATCTATAGGGAGTATAGAATTCCTACTTCGTTCCCTTTTGCAGCCTATTAGTGATAGCCTCAAAAAAGTTGAGATTAGGCTCACTCTATTAGAGACATCTCTTACTACCTTGAACACCTTAGTTAGTAAGCAATCCAAAAATGTGGGTCCTCACCCCCCCACAGGAAACCCTCCTAAAATAGGAGCCCCACAGGGTGCCAACAAAGTCCCCCCACAGAGTGTGTCTACTGCCCCCCCCACTGCAGCCATTAATGGCTATTTCAGTCCAGGCACCGCGCAGTAACTCAACCAATAGGCCTTCACAACCAATAGACCCTGTCCCTCAAAGCTCCCAGCTAGGGATTAACGATGGCCACCAAGAAGCTCGCAGCGCCCCTTTACTCTCCCCGGGCCGACCAGCCCAAAGACCACGGAGACCAGATCTCCCCCCAGAAGCTAATAGTCTAACGGTGGTCCTAGCAGGTGCCCCCCATCTAAGATCAGGGGAAAATGAAGACTACTAATCCCTAAAGAAAAAGGTCATTAAATGGCTAAACTGGAATCGACCCCTGCCATCGCATTTTAATAATGAGATTATTATGGTTAGAAGGGTCCCTTGGTTAGGGAAGACCAGAAAAACAATAATAGGGGATTGTATTTTGGTAACTTTTAAAGATCCGGGCACTGTTCTGCACATCTGTGAAGGAATAAATAGATCACTGGACTCCACCATTCAGACTCTTCCAGTATCCTTCTTTTTCCCCCCTACTCGCATGCATTATGCTCCACCGCATGATGAATGGACAAGGGTGGAACGTAGACGCAGACACAAGGATTATGTACAACGCCCAAATCTTCATTTGCCGGACACACCCTATTTTCACTTCAACCGTTTCAATTGCCTGAATGGCTTGGATGGGGTCGATTGACTTTCCACTCACAAGCCAGTGACCCGGGATTGCGGTTCCTGCAGACTTTTTGAGCCATCTACCCCGATTGTTGGTAAAACCCTTGGCCCACTGAATGATCCAGTGTTTCTGGATAATGGCACCATCAGACTTTCTGATCTATCTGCCCACAATGTCGACAACACCTCTGGAATACTGAATATGACAATACCTGTGGAGAACGGCTCCTGTAGACTTTCTGAGCCATCTGCCCCTACTGTTGGTAATGTGCCAAAACTTCCGACTGCAGTAGAGTCTGGAACCATCTCTTCCAACCCTCCTGGCGCGGCAACTGACACCCCTGAACATTTGAGGCTAATCTGCTGGAATGTTGCTGGACTGGCCAATAAACTGGGTGATCCGGACTGGGCAAATTATATCGAGACTGGAGATGTATGTATGTTCCAGGAAACCTGGGCCAGAGAGGACTATGGTCACCAAGGCTACATGTCATTCTTCATTCCAGCGAGGTGGGAAGGCAAAGGCCGTCCGTCAGGGGGGCTTACGACTTGGGTTGCATCTCACCTGGGCTGCGTGGCCACACGGTTGTCGGCTAACTCTGAAGATATCCTTGTGGTTTCATTATTATGGCCCAACCAAGTCAAACTTTTGTTCATTAACATCTATTCTAGGCCAACGGGAATCGCAAAGGAATCACTGACTATAGATGAACTCTCCAACTATATATCTGATCTACCAAGTGACTCTTTCTATGTAGTGGGAGGGGATTTTAATTCTCATTTCGAGCCACTCCCAGGCCTCCTGGACGGGTTATCATCGGAAGAAGAGGCCAGATGGGCAGTGCCCCTAGTGGAAGCTCCACCCCCGAAGGCTTGGACCCCACTAGCACTACAAATTACAGCCCTCACCTTAAAGTTCGGAATCAGAGCTTGCAACGGGCGAATGAAATCCGACATACCTAGTAAAACCACCTACAATAGACCGGGAAGAGAGTCCCGTCTGGACTATGTCTTGGCTCAAATGGTGAAGTGGCCGACAATCCAGGACTTTAGGGTGAGGGAAAGGACCGACAGTGACCACAATGCACTTGAGCTTGACCTTGCTCACCCTGGCCCCCAAGCTCCCGTGACCAACGCGGAAGGGAACAATCCTGCGCTTCTCCTGGATAATAGCAGGAGAAGAATCAGGTGGGAGCACTTGGTTACAAGCAAGAATAAACTCCCCATGCTCTATGAAGGGATAACTCCCATCTTGGAAGCTGTGGGGAGCTTGGATACCGAGGTAAATAACAAAGACTCCCAGGACAAACTGTACAAGGCGCATGAGGACCTCATAAAAGCTGCGGCACCTCATTTCACATGTAGTTCACGGAAGCCAAGAGGGGGGCGGCAAGGCAAAACATCATGGTATAACCCAGCATGCAGACGGGCAAAAACAGAACTCCTCAGATTAATCAAGGAGGGCTCAGGGGGGGATAGCCTTAAGCAAAGCAGGCGAGCTTATAAGAAACTCGTTGCCCATGCTAAGGCCGAATGGGAGGAAAACCAGTGGGAAGAACTCACCAAGGCCCTAGCGATCCAAAATCAACGCCTGTTTTGGAGGATAGTGAACGGGGGATCGGGGAATCTACAATCAGCACTAGAGCCCAACATTGCCCAGGGGTGTGGCAAGCTCACTTCCAGTCCCTATACAGCTCTGAGCCGGGAGAATCTCCTGTTGACACTGATGTGGGCTGGCCGGGTTATGAAGGGGAGCCAATTACGTTGGGCGAGGTCACTGCTGCCATTTCAGCTCTGGCCTCCGGAAAGGCGCCAGGACTGGATGGTTTACCAGGGGACATGTTTAAACAGGAGCCCATTGTCTGGGCCCCTTACCTTGCTGCACTTTTTAATGGAGTGCTCGGCGGCATGGAAATCCCTAGTACTTGGCTGGGGGCAGAGGTGGTCCCCATCTTTAAAAAGGGCTCGCCTCTCCTCCCAGCCAACTACAGACCAATCAGTTTAATAGACGTGGCACAGAAACTGTTTGGTAGGGTTCTGCTGAACCGGCTCCAGGACTGGATGGAGGAAGTGGGTGCCCTTAGTCCTTACCAGGCTGGATTCAGGAAGGGGGTATCCACAGTGGACCATGTTTTCAGATTAAACCTAATCTATTGGAGGGCAGCAAAATTCGAGGGCGGTAGTCTGTACACAATTTTTGTGGACTTACGGGCCGCCTTCGACCTGGTGCCCAGGGGGAAACTTTGGAGCGTCCTGGCAGAGATGGGCGTCCCCCCGGACATCCTATTTATCTTACAGAGGCTGCACCACAATAATTACGCCCGAGTGAGGTGCGGGAGGTCGGGGGAACCGACCGATAGATTCCCCGTTGGCCGGGGGGTAAGGCAGGGTTGTGTGCTGGCACCGACCCTGTTTTGTCTTTTCGTCAACGGGGTAATCGCCCACCTGAACGCCACTGACTATACTGACGCCCCCAAATTAAATGGCAGCAGGGTGCCCGCAATTATGTTTGCGGACGACACCCTGCTGCTATCTAAAACTCCCATGGGTATACAGAGGATTCTGGATTCCTTTGTGGCCTTCTGTACTGACAGGGGGCTAGAAATTAATGCGGCAAAAACCAAATTCATGGTCTTGAATCCGAGCCAAAAATTGCGGCCAAATCCGCAATTGGGAGCTGTACGGCTCGAGAGAGTAGCCACCTTTGAATACCTTGGTGTGACTCTTAACGAAACCATGACTTGGGGATCCCATCAGAGTAGGGCTAACCTCAAACTCATCCAAACCACTGGAGGTATCGCCCGGATGATGACCGGTTCAACATACCGTCCATTGGGGGCACTAATCCAGATATATAAGGCCCAGGCTAGGGGAGCGATTATGTATGGGGTGGAACTGTGGGGTCACACACCTTGCCGGAGTCTGTCACTAACGGAAAACAAGTTTATAAGACAGATAGCCGCACTCCCGACCAGCACCCCGCTCCTCCCCTTGAGGCTTGACTTGGGTTTACGACGGTTAGCAGATGAAATAAGCCTGAGACCCATAGCCTTTTGGCGCAGGCTGTGGAGCAGCAATAACCTTACAGAATACAGGGCAGAACTGGTTGAACTTTTGAATCACCCAAAAGCGCTCAATATCCCCTGGATCAAAAACATCCAAGTCACTTGCATGGAATTAGGGCTCCCTGATTTATGGACTGAGCCGGCGAATGCCGCACTAAACATCTCCAAAAGGTCCCTGGCTAATGTATTTCACGAACACAAATTTGCCAGGGCCCAAGCTACCCAGGAAGAAGGGTCCTTATCCTCCGTATTTCTGCAAAGCAAGGATCTGTAAAGGTTTGAGAAGGCACTGGATCCTATTTTCCCTGTACTTGCCAGAAAGCTGTTTCTCCAATGGAGATACGGCACACTGCCCTTCCGGTCCTTTACAAGCGCCTGGTCATCGGCTCCCACCACAAAGCAGTGTCCGGTATGTGATACAACGGAGGAAACCGACTTGCATGTGGCTTTTTTCTGCCCAGCCTACAAGGTAGCAAGAAAATACTGGCTTCTCCCGTTGATAAGGAATATGGGCTGCAGGGAATACGCACCTATGTACAGGATTTTAAAATCTGATATTTCTGGCCCAACTGTTTTTGCTTTAACAAAATTTCTAACCAATGTTTGGCATACGCGTAACCGTATTTTAAAGGTGTTGGGTCCCTCTTAAAAAATCCTTTTAGATGCATAGTTTGTATAGCATTTTTTAGCACATGTATTCCAATGGTTTTTATTCTTTTACGAAATGATTACCTGTGATTTTATATGTGTATTGTGTATCTTTTATGGCCAAATGGCCGAAATAAAGATTGGAAAATGAAAAAAAAATGAAACTTTAAAAATAAGATGTTATGTGCCAACTGGTGCACTAGCAACCACAAGTATATTTGCTGTAGTGAAACAGGACTTTATTGGGGTTTATTTGAAACCTATCGGGTGACAGGTATTTTCTGCATTGATAACTTTGCTTTTATAACAGTTTAAGCGGCTACACCATCACCAAATACAGAACCCCCAACGAAATAAGGCCTTTAAGCAAAAAAAAGTTTGTCTCGGCATCGGCTTCAGAAATAATCCGTAACACTTGTGAAAAGTATTAGTAGAATTTCGATGATGAGTGCATTCCAAATTTAGTCAAATTCAGGAATAACATGATCATTATCACAGTTGTGTGATTGTGAAGCATTACATATTTATTTGCGCTACAAGTTTTTTTTCAAATAACAATTAACGGAGGACGACACCTCACTGCAGGATCAAAAATCAAAATCGTAAATGTGGCTCTGGTACTGTTGGAAATGGCCCTTTTTGCAGGGTTATCCCCAATTTTTTTGCTTTTCCCTCCTATTTTTTTCCTGACCCTTTTATGTTGGTTTTAGGACTCTGGGCACTTTACCACTACTAATCAGTGGTAAAGTGCATGTGCTCTCTGTGTAAATTGTAATAATAATTAGTGTTTCCATGTTTGGACATTTCATTTACCTGTTAGCCCCTAGTAAAGTGCACTTCGTGTGCCGGGTAGGTGAATCAAATACTACTCGGGGCCGGCAGCACTGGTTGTGCCACCCCTGTTAGTAGCCCTTAAAACGAAACTCACACTTGCCATTGCAGAGTCTGCACGCAGTTTGTAACTGCCATGTCGACTTCGCCAGTGCACACACTTGCCAGTCCCTAACCTTCACTTTTTTTACATGTCAAGTACCCCTCAGGTAGGCCCAAGGTACCCCTGTGGGGAGGGTGCAAAGTATGTGAATGGTAGGACATGCCCTGCTGTGTGTGGTATGTCCTAATAGTGAATTACAGCCAATTTATTTTTTCACTATTGCAAGGCTACCAGTTCTCCATAGGACAGAATGGAACGTTTGTTTATAACATCTTATAAACATAACTGGCCCTGGAAATTCGGTAAGAAAATAACATTTAGGATGCCTGAACTCAGAATCTAAAGATGCAACTTTTAGTGAAGGTGATTTTTACATTCCGCGTTTGAAAAAACCACTTTTAGAAAGTGGTTATTTTCTTGCTCAGTTATCCTGTGTGCCTCTGCTGGAATGTGGATTGCCTGTCTGGCTTTTGGATGACAGAAGGCTGGGGGGCTGGAGGGGCTCCAGATAGTCTAGGTAGGTCAGGAAAGGGCTGAATAGACCTGGGCTGCGATGGGGGAAGGTGGAGGAGATTTTCTTGCACCTCAAAGGGCCTGGTCTGCCTCTGACAATGCAGTCTCCACCTCCTGCTGGAAATCACACCAGAGAAGGCAGAAATGGATCTGGCCAGACACAGACACCCTCTGCCTGAAAAAACAAAGGATTTTTAGATACAAATTCTGGGTCCCAGACCCCCTGACTTTAGAACTCATCTGGATCAATAAGACTACCAAGAAGAAGAGCCGGAGAAGCTGCAAAAAGGAACAACTGCTTTGGTGGGTGCTTTGCTGGGCTGACTTGCAGTGGCAGCTTCTGTCTTGGGCAGTGAAAGGCCTGGTCTGGACTTTCTGCAACCTAATTTGTGAGTCTCTCCAAGGGCTGGATGGAGAGCTTACCCTCTGTTCACGAAGTCTTAGGAACAACAAAGACTTCAAGCTCTTCTGCCCGCAGCACTGGGGACTGTGTGTTTTTATGCTGCAAACAGAGGAAAAGCAACGTGACGATGTCTACAATGCCGTTGCCCACTCCGTGTCCTGACGGCACCGCAGAGGGCACCACCACAACACAACACCGCACCGCAGCCTTGGTCTCACCGACGATGCCTGTTGATGCCGCCACCGAGTCGCTGCTTGCACCGTGACCTGTGGGCACCGCACCGCTTTGCTTCACGCCGAAGCTTTGGCACCGCAGGAAGCACCACCGCAACGCCGCACCACGACCTTGGTCACACTGAGGACGCCTGTTGACACCGCCACAGGGCTGCTGCTCGCACTGCGACCTGTGGGCACCACACTCTATATCGCCTTGCTTCACAAGGACGTCTTGGCCTCCCGGACGTTGGAGCTCCACGCCAAAATCAATGCCACTGCTTGCACCGTGGTTCAAGGGCACAGCTCAAAAGTCACACGACGCACCGCCCTCATCCCGCTCCGCAGCCTTGGCCTACCGACGCGGGCACCATCGGCTCCCGCTTGTCAGCCGACTACAGCACTTCTGCAACAATGATACCACTGCTTGCACGGTGACCTGCTAGCACCATGGCGAGCGCCACCTCCATCTTGCACCGTGACCCTGTCTCACTGATGCCGCCATCTGACACCACCACTGAGCCGCTGCTCGCACCGTGACCTGGGGGCACCGCACGCTGCACCGCTGCCCTTCGCATTGTAGCACCCGACGCCTGCTGGCGCCAGCACTCCTGATTCCACCAGAGAGGAGCTCGACCTGCAACGCAAGTGACTTCAAGGGCCTCAACGCCCTGCATTTCTCACAGGTACTGTTTGCGGGTCTTCCTGACACCGTAGCTGGCCCACGATCCCGTGACCGTTACCGACCGGTAATTGGTGATTGAGATGTAGGGGCCATTATTTTACAGAATCGGTAAATTTACCGAATCAGTAAACTTACCAATTCTGTAAAATACCGAATCGGTAATTTTACAGATTCGGTAAATCAAGATGTAGGTGGCACTCCACAGAGTGCCACAGGCCCTTAAGAGTCGGTATTTTACCACCCAATCCTATTGGGTGGTAAAATACAGAATCCAGGTGTGCATGCACATCTGTGCATGCACACCTGTGCCATGTGACACACAGGCATGCCCTTAGGGCATGTATGTGTGCCACATGGCACACAAGCCTGCACTTGGGGTGCTAGAGGGTGTCAAAGTGACACACCCTGCACCCTTTTTGGAGTCGGTATTTACCGATTCGGTAAATACCGAATCAGTATTTCACATTGATTCCTATGGGCTCCAAAGCCCATAGGAATCAAAGGTGAATACCGATTCGGTATTTACCGAATTGGTAAATACCGAATGTTACAAAATCGGTAATTCAAAATAAAAAATTACCTACATCTCCCTCCTTCTAATTTACTGATTCATAAATACCGAATCGGTATGATTCGGTATTTAAGAGGCGGTAAATTAGATGTACCTACATCTGGCCCTTGGTCTTGTCAAAGTATATAAAAATATTGGCTATTTTTCTAAACTGGTGTGGTGTCCTTTTGTAGTGCGTACACTGCATAACTGTTGATTATGTGCAAATGCTTTACACACTGCCTCTAAGATAAGCCTGGCAGCTCGTGCCAAGCTACCAAGGGGTGAGCAGGGGTTATTTTAGAAGTGCAACTCCCTTATCCTGACTAGAGTGGTGGTTTTTGCCTGGCTTTGGCCTGCACCCTAGCCTACCAAAAATCCAATTTCTAACAGGTACCAAAAAGAAAGATCTCAAAAAAGTGTATAATTGTACATTTTTTTCACATAAGCTGTTTTTTTTCTTTCCTGCTACTCACTTCACAAAAATAGATAAGGCATTCTGTTTTTTGTGTGTGTTTGCTTTCATAACAAAGGCAGCTAAAGCCACTGTGTGCTGCACATAGTGCTAGATAAATCTAAAAGAACAAAGGCCTTTAGAAAAATATTAACAAAAAATGATATTGAAAACAAAAGTTATTGTGAAGCTGGAAATGAGTGCTGAGTTGCAGACCAGTACGAACCATTATATCCATCTTCCGAAGCATGAAATGTCCTGTTTCAATGCAGCGTTTGTCTTTTAAAGAACATTTTATTTAGAAGAAATGGCTATATAGTTACCATAAGCTCAACAATGAGAAAGTAAAGTGGCTTCTGGGTAAAGTGTGATTCGCAGTGATTTGGGGACAACGAGGGGAGCTGAGCACTGTGTAAAGATGGCGCAATATTTTCCTAAAATCCTGCTGATTGTGCTGGCTCCCTGCGGCCCGCCCCCCGCCCGCCCATTCGCCGCCCTGCTCCTGCCACCCAGCTGCTCCTCCCTCCCGGCTCCTTCTTATGATCCCCTTGGAGCGACCACGCAGCGGACGCGCGCAGCGGACGCGCGCAGCGGAAGCGCCGATTGTGCGCCGAAGGCAAGCCCGTCTGCGCCCGTCTGCACCTGGACCGCGCCCAGCACCAGGACCCCTGGCCCCCGCCGATGCAAGACCACCCGACGGACATACGACCTGCGAACATGCACCGCACCCACCAAGCCGAGCACCAGCAACAACCACCTCAAGTGCATCCTGCTCAACACCCGCTCAGTCCACAGACACGCTGTGGAACTCTGGAACCTCCTCAACACAACTTCACCAGACGTCGCCTTCCTCACGGAAACCTGGATGAACGCCTCCTCAGCCCCCAACATCACCATCCAGGACGGGAACAAGATCACCAGGAGGGACCGCGTCAACCAGCCCGGAGGAGGCACCATCGTACACAAGAACACCATCCGCATCACGACCAACTCTGACGACACCGACACCGCCGCCGAACACCTCCACTTCCAGATACACACCGATCCCAAGACCACCCTCAGAGGCACCCTCATCTACAGACCCCCGGGACCACGCACACAATTCAGCGAAGACATTGCAGACTTCATCAGCCCGCACGCCGTCCCCTCCACTGACTACATCCTCCTAGGGGACTTCAACTTCCACCTGGAGAACAACAACAACACCAACACCACCACCCTGCTGCACAACCTCGCCAACCTCGGACTCAAGCAACTGGTGAACACCCCCACCCACTGCCCCGGCCACAATCTTGACCCCGTCTTCTCCTCCAGCAAGCACATCTCCTTCAGCCACTCCACCGGACTTCATTGGACGGACCACAGCTGTGTCCACTTCAACTTCAGAAGAACTACGACCCACCACCACCCGCAACAGGCCCCTCGCAGGAGCTGGAACAAGATCACCGCTGACCAGCTCACCACCTCCCTCAGCCAGAACCCTCCCGTCAGCACAACGGACCCCAACGAAGCAGCCAGCAACCTCAATCAGTGGATCACCAACTGCGCAGACATCCTCGCACCACTGAAGACCCCTCCCAGCATACCAGGCAGCAAGAAATCCTCCTGGTTCACTGACGAACTCAAGAACTCCAAGAAGACCTGACGTACCCTCGAAAAAGCCTGGAGCAACAACCAGACCACAGACAACATGACTGCCCTCAAGCACGCCACCCGCAAACACCACCAGCTGATCTGCACCACCAAGAAGACAGCATTCAAGGAATGACTGGACAACAATGCCCACAACAGCAAGGAACTCTTCAGCATCGTCAAGGAGCTCTCCAACCCCAGCGCCGGAAACAACAACATCACTCACTCGCAAGACCTCTGCGACTCACTCGCCTTGTTCTTTCACAGCAAGATCCCCGACATACACAACAGCTTCGGCGCACAGACCATGCACCCAACCACCGAGCCAACGCCCCCCACCACCACCCTCCGCACCTGGACACCGATCAGCACCGAAGACACCACCAGCGTGATGAGCACCATCCACTCCGGATCACCAACGACCCCTGCCCCCGCCACGTCTTCAACAAAGCCGACTCCATCATCGCAACCCCAACTCCGGGACATCATCAACACCTCCTTCAACACCGCCACCTTCCCGGAAAGCTGGAAGCACGCCGAGATCAGCGCCCTCCTGAAGAAACCAACAGCGGACCCCTTCGACCTCAAGAACTACTGTCCCATCTCGCTCCTCCCTTTTCCTGCAAAGGTCATCGAGAAGACCATCAACAGACAGCTTGCGGCCTTCCTCGAGACGAACGGATCCTTCGACCACTCGCAGTCCGCTTCTGAGCCAACCACAGCGCCGAGACCGCCCTCATCGCAGCCACAGACGACATCAGATCCCTGCTCGACAACGGGGAAACAGCGGCCCTCATCCTCCTGGACCTCTCCGCAGCGTTCGATACGGTCTGCCACTGCACCCTAGTGCAGCGCCTCTACAACATCGGAATCCAAGAGAAGGCACTGAATTGGATCATCTCGTTCCTCACCAGAAGAACCCAGAGGGTCCGCCTCCCCCCGTTCAGATCCGAGGCCACCGAAGTCATCTGCGGCGTACCACAAGGATCATCACTCGGCCCCACCCTCTTAAATGTCTACATGAGCCCACTCGCAGCCATCGCACGCCAACACAACCTCAACATCATCTCCTACGCCGACGACACCCAGCTGATTCTCTCCCTCACAAACAACCCCACCACCGCCAGAATCAGTCTACACGAAGGGATGAAAGACGTCGCCGAATGGATGAAGAACAGCCGCCTGAAACTGAACTCAGACAAGACGGAAGTCCTCATCCTGGGATCATCTCCCTCCGCCTGGGACGACTCCTGGTGGCCCCCTGCCCTGGGCACCGCTCCCAAGCCAACGGACCACGCTCGGAACCTGGGCTTCATCCTGGACTCCTCCCTCTCGATGACCAGACAAGTCAACGCCGTCTTGTCGTCGTGCTTCAACCCCCTGCATATGCTCCGAAAGATCTTCCGATGGAACCCCACCAAAACCAGGAAGACGGTCACCCAGGCACTCGTCACCAGCCGACTGGACTACGGAAACACCCTCTATGCCGGAACCACAGCCAAACTTCGGAAAAGACTCCAACGCATCCAGAACGCCTCCGCACAACTCATCCTGAACATCCCCCGACGCAGCCACATCTACGGACACCTGAGAGACCTACACTGGCTCCCCGTTAGCAAGAGGATCACGTTCAGACTCCTCACCCACGCACACAAGGCTCTCCACGACCTGGGCCCCAGGTACCTCAACAACCGCCTGACCTTCTACACTCCCACCCGCCAGCTGAGATCTACCAGCCTCGCTCTCTCCGCCGTTCCACGCATCCACAGAGCCACCACCGGAGGAAGATCCTTCTCCTACCTGGCAGCCAAGACATGGAGCTCCCTCCCCATCCACCTCCGGCTGACCCAGGACCACCTATCCTTCAGGAAGCAACTCAAGACCTGGCTCTTCGAGCAGTAGCAGACCCACCCTCCCCCCCCCCCCAGCGCCTTGAGACCCCGCCATACAAATGCTATGATTGATTGATTGATTGAATCGATACCCGGTGTGACTTCGCGGTATTATAATATTCGGTGACTTGCTTTTGGGGGGGACATAACGCTTCTGAACGTCCAAGGCCCCATGGGTGTTTGTTAGTCAGGCGGAAAGCCATGATTCCTACTTCAAGGCTTATTTCCAAGCCCAAGTGGGGCTTGGAATATGGGGAAAATGGGGAATATGGAGAAAAGTGATATACTTACGGTGCAAGAGGCTTGTACATAAGCCCCTTCTTGATCTGAGCTGAATAAATGATTTTTCATTAACACTTACAGCGTTAGAACCCCATCCCGCTTCTTAAACCCCCTTTTGCTAACACATGCTCATATTCATGTTTCTCTCCTTTCACCAGGTGGTTACCCAACAGTTGTGTACCTGTTGCACGAGGTCGTACACACTAACCACAAGGGCAGTCCGGAGCAGGGTTCTTCAGAGCTCACCTTTTACTGAAAACTTGAACTAAATATGTTTAATAATCAGTCTCCAGCACCAGATGGGCTCTGCTGCCCAGTGTGTGTTTTCAGTTGTGGGTGCGCGGGCACTACAGTCCTCAGGAAAACACGTGCTGCAGGTCAAAGCCAGCCATAGACCCTATGTGGGGAAACAACAAACATGCCCACGCCATGCCCCTGCCATGGAAGCCCCTTCTCTGCCACATGCCCTGGCATACGGACCCGAACCCACTGGTGCTTCCCACATGTGCACGTGCCCCGCATATGCACGTGCTGACTGCGCATGCACGGGGACACTTTCATGCACATTTTTTAGAACGCAACCTAGTGACTAACAGCAACTTGTCATCCGAACCGGTGCACCGAAGGCCAACGACAGTGGCAGTTAGGGACAGACATACTTCCAAATTACTGGAGCAGTGGCTATGTCAGAGACAGAATGGCGCCTCGAAACCCTAGTTCAGATGACTAGTAGCAGTAATCTCAAATTATGCGTTGTAAGGCGTATACCCTTGTCCAAAACAAGTTTAATCTATGCATTTTCTACTCAAAATCCTACTTTTACAGAAGGAGAAGCAAATCGTTACGTCCTTCAGTGCAAGTAGAGTCTAAGCACCAAAGGCACCACTCGCACAGAAAATGGGTTCAACGGGATAGTCTGGTAATGTATAGTCCGAGGAGTGCATTTTTATGAAGGATCTTTTATAGTGAATCCAGTCTGCATCAATGACATGGACAAAAGAGCACCTCATCAAAAATTTCCGTGTCATGCTATAGCGTATCACAAATTAGTTAACAATGTAGTGACTCACAAAGCTGTGTCACCCTTAACATTTCACAGAAAGCTCTATAAAGCCTCTAAAAAAGCCCTGACACTATAGCCCAGGCAAAAATAACTTTTGACGTATGCAGTTATATAAGGGGTGTGGTGGCTTTGTCGCCTGGTAGGAGCGCGTGGCCACACAGTGTCTTCCAAAAAGTGTTGACAGGATAGAGACTCTTATAGAAAGCCGTAATTCCTAGAACATCTTACAAAAGTTGTATGTGCATGTATTTTGGACAAGGCTGGACAGGTCAGGCAAAATATAGTGCGAACTCACCCAGCCAACTCCAGGAGAAAAAAAGCATTTACAAATGCAATAGGACTCATAATTATGCAAGACCTATTGCATTTTAAACAAAAGTGCGTGCGTCCAAGAATGTACAAACAGGAGGAGGGGGGTGAGGTGGTGGGCAGAGAAGTCACGGACTGTGAGAGGGATTGGGGAGGCAGGAGAGCAAAAGCGTTTTCCAAGTAAAGGGGCCAATAGCCATGGAAGGAGAAAAATGACGACATTGCCATCAGGAGGCGGGATTAAATTGCCGAAAACCAATCAGAATGCAGCATTTAGAATTACGGGCAATCAAAAAGATAGGCGGAAAGTGGGCAGAGCTTCCCCGCTATACTGTATACAGCATCTCTCGATGAGATAGCACATGCGCTGCCTTGGCGAGACCTAAAAACTAAAGAGAGCTAGATGGGACTCTGAGGGGCATATTCTCAAGGAGTTATCGCAGAGTTACCTGCACTTTATCGCAGCCAAAGTCGCAATAACATTATCACCCCATTCACAAGCTGGTGCTAACAGTCCAACGCACCAGTTTACCTGCAATAGCAGATGCGAAAAACATCTCCACAGATGTCACCCACAACTATCGCTAATGAGATGCAGAGTAGGCGTTCCTGTGCCAAAAGCCACGACAACACCACTCCACAACATTCTCAACAACCATCCAGATCGGTGATACAAACAAAAACATGAGGTAAGACGCATTAGCAGCAGGAAATTAACCCCTGCTCTGACCTGATGTAAAGTCGTACCACAGCCTGCACCACAAAAGGGAGCCCAGGCCAGAGCCACTCCTGAAGGGCAACCGATACCATGGAGCCACTGCGCATGCAGCAGGGAGCCCCAACAGGACCACAGCACCCACTGCCACCACCCCCAGGACCCCCCTCCCCGGGCACTCCCCCCGGCCAAAGACATGCCACATCAACTACACAGAATCGTGTACTAAATAATCTGCCTGATGTCGCACAATCACATCTGGTGACATGCATGTGTCGTCACAAAAATGAGCAGCACACATTCACCTTCGAATTAACAAATGACAATTTATTCAAATGAACACAGAACAGAAATGAAGACACATGGCAGCTGCCCTCAGGACAATCCGTAGGTCGCTGCCTGCAAGACAAATCATCATGATGAGAAGGTGTATCTTGCACACATCAAAGGTCAGAGATAGAGCGAAGGAGAAAGAGAGATACAGAGAGAGAGAAATAGAGAGAGAGAGAAAGATGGACAGAGAGGGGGAGAGAGAGATAGACAAACAGAGAGGGGAGCGAGAGAAAGACAGACAGAGAAGGGGAGAGAGAGATGGATAGAGACGGAGAGAGAGAGATAGACAGACAGAGAGGGGGAGAGAGAGATAGACGAACAGAGAGGGGGAGAGAGACACAGATAACAGAAGAGATGGACAGGGAGACAGAGTGCTGAATCTGCGCACCCAGGCCACACTGCTCACCTGCTGCCACCAGTGTGTCTCCAACCACGTGCCGGTATGTAGTGCAGTTCACCAGGTCCCACATCTGAAACAGATACATCATATGAAACAGAGTTCAGATACATAAATGGCAATGTACATACAATTGCACACAACATCATTGCCTGTCTGCCCCAGCGCACCCAGGCAGATGCACCCATCTTCTCTCGCCGCCCATCGGTGTATGACTGCCCCTGTGCACCCAGGCAGATGCACCCCAGCCCGACCCGCCACCCAGTGGTGCATGCCCGCCCCTGCGCACCCAGGTCTCACTCCTCACATTCTGCCACTGGTGTGCAGAAATGAGGGCCCATCACGTGCCGCTGCAAGCCACAAGCCCGGTGCCCATGGACATGGCATCATGCAGCCTCGCTCCCCAGGCCACCAGGTCTCACTTTTGATTTCGCCATGGCAGAGGACATGCCAGTGCACCCATCATCATCGCAGGCTGCACACCCACTCAGCCACATTGGTGCCACTAACTCTGTGATCCAGGAGGGAACGCCACGTGGCGGTAGGCCCCCACTGTCCACTGGCTCAGGCCTACACAACGGGCCAGCAGGGCACACAAAACCTGAGCAGTCCGAACTGCCGGGACGTGGCATCATTGCAGGCTACACACCCGCTCAGCACCTAAGTTGCCCCTACCTCAGTTCACCGAAAGTCACTGTCCCGTGACGGTGAGCCTGTGCCGGCTGCAGTGTATCCGGTGCCACCAAGTCTGTGCCCCACAAGCCATGGACCCTCTAAGATTGGGTATTGTGGTGCCTATGCCATCATGTCACCTCCGGGCCAGCGGAATGTGATATTGCAGGCCCCTGGGCCCCCATACACACCACACGGATACACCCCAAGTGAGGTTGAAAATGGCATCGTGCATGTGAGCCTGCCCATTTTTATTGGCAGGGTCACATGTCCTGTGATGCGTGTGCTGGATGGGTGTGGTGTGAGTGAATACCAGCCATGAGGGAGTGGCTGTGGCATGCTGTCATCAGCAGATCACCACAGGGAAGACCTGGGACATGCAGCATTGCCGTCCCCCCTGTGAGCTTAAGCGAAGTGGGCTGGCCTGGCTTATGGAAGTCCTGCGTAGGAGTGTGAACAATGATCCCGGGGCTCTGGGCGTTGTTCTGTACGAGGCTGGACAAGGAAGTTACAAATGCATACATACATGTTGTGTCGGCACCACCCGGACCTGCCTTCGGCAATGTGTCACCCTGTGACTCAAGTCCAACGACATGAGCCACATGGGCGTAAGAGGAATTTGCTGACTCTACATTCATCCATACTTCCACACTTGAAAGACCATAGACACAACACATCTGTGTGATTGGGAATGTTTAATGCACATTCAGTGGAGTGCTGCATCTGGAGCAGTACAGGGCTGTGCCAACCCCACTTTACAATGTTGGCCCGTGGAGGGTCAGCCAGAGTCCTTCAGGGAATGACAAGTCCAAAGGAAGAGGAACTGTTCAGTCCGCAGTCTGATTGTTGTGTCATTGGCAATCAAACAGTATATGGCAGTCCATGTCGAGTGTCAAAGGGTGCATCGGGGGACAGTGGAAGGTGATGAGGCAGAGGGAAGAACCAAGCAGAAACAGGCCATATGACGGAGATGAATGCTACTGCGTCCTTCTCATCATGAAGGCGGTTTTATCTGCATCTTCGTCCTCTGCTATTCCATGTTCTTCACGTGTGGGTGGTGCTGGCCTTTCACCAGCACTGTGTGGCAGTGACACCTCAGGGGCCGGAGGTGGAATGTCTTCCACACTGTGTGACACTGACACTTCAGGGGGCAGACATGTGGATGGAGTGGTAGCAGCAGCATGCATCAGCGCCAGGCCTTGTGGCAGCAATGCCATGAGGATGGTTTTGAAGTCATTGAGGAACCCAGCTACCACTCGCTGGTGTGCAGCCATGGCCATTTCTGCATTCACCTGCTCCATGGTCTCCATTAACCTCTGCATGTTTCCCAACTCCCATGGGACTTACCTAGAGCCACTCGCATGGAAGCTGTCGCAAAATGGATGAAGAACATTAACCTACGACTAAACACAAACAAAATGGAAGTACTCATCATGGGCCCAAACCCAGACCCCTGGAACGACACCTGGTGGCCCCCCACCCTCGGAAGCCCACCCAGCCCCACGGACCACCCCCACAACCTGGGAATCATCCTGGACTCAGAGCTCAAAAGGGACCACCAGATCAACTCTGTCTCGTCCTCCTGCTTCCACACCCTCCGCCTCCTATGTAAGACCTTCAAATGTATCCCCCTCGAACACAGAAAGACCGTCACTCACGCCCTGGTCACCAGCAGGCTTGACTACGGCAATGCACTCTATGCCAGAGTAAACAAAAACCTCACCGCTAGCTACAGAATATCCAAAACGCTGCCGCAAGACCTGTCCTCAACCTACCAAACCACTGCCACATCTCCCAGCACCTGCGCACACTCCACGCTCTCCCAATCAAAGCTAGTATCACCTTCAAGTTACTAAGCCACGCTCACAAGGCCCTCCACAACACAGGACCAGCATACCTGAACAGCCGACTCAAATTCCACTCATCTCAAAGGACCCTACGATCAGCTGAGCTCTCCTACGCGAGGTCCCCCACACCAGAAAGACCAAATCGGGAGGCCGCTCCTTCTCCTTCCGCGTGGCCAGTGCCTGGAAGGACCTTCCGCTCCATCTCAGACAGATTACATCGCTCCCCATCTTCGCAAGAAACCTCAAAACCTGGCTCTTCGACAGACCCCTCCATGATGGACTGGCACCTGTGAACCCCCCCCACACCCCCAGTGCCTTGAGACCCTTACAGGTGAGTAGTCGTGTTTAACAAACATCTGATTTGATTTGACTCTGACTGGACAGTTGTTCTATTCTCTGAGTCAGGGCTCCAGCGATGTCAGCCATGGTCCATTGGAGAGCATGGAGCGGACTGTGAGTGTCCATTAGGGACTGTGAGTGGTCCCTGATGGGACTTAGACACCCACATATGGCATATAGTTTACCTGCCATGCGGTCGAAGCCCACCCGCACCTGTTCAGCCAGCTGCTCCTGGCACCCCAACACAATGCGTTGAAAGGCCATGTGTTCTTCATGGGGGTCCTGGGCGGCAGCCGTGGTGGTGGGTGCTGCCTGCTGTGTGGTCTGTGCAGGGGGTGGCGGTATCCTCATTACCGCTGGGCTGCCCTGCTCCTGGAGGTGGGCTGCGGAGGCTGTCAATGAACTCTTGGAGGGCGTCGCAGTCGAAGCTGTGGTGGTCCTCTTCTTCATCAGAGAAGAGAGGGTCGGGCTGCTCTGTAGGAGGTGTTGATTCCCCCTCTGCAATGTGAAGGGGAGATGCAGTTTAACAATGTTTTCACATGTATGTTGTCGCATTTTTACATGTTTACATATAGACTGCATGACTGTGTACATCGTGGCTGTTTGGGAGGAGCTGCCTATTTGATGGGGACAGTGGACATTTCGACAACAGACGTGTGTGTTTTTAGACTTGTACATTATCAACTCACATTTCCCTGCAATGCCAATTGTGATTTGGCCAGTGTCTACACCCAGTCGGCACCAGTTGTGTCCTGTGTTCTGTTGTGGACGTGTTGCGGTTTGTAAGTGTAATCAATTATTTTATGGTATGTATTAATTACCGTCATTGGTTCATGACTTTTTACTACAATACAGATGTATTTGTTTATATAATTAAAATGTATTGTTTTTTAATTTCTCAATTTTCTTAACTCATTTCTTGCATTGCATATGTTAACTATTGCCTGGGAGCTCTATTTTCCATTGCGTGTTGCAGTTTGTGCCACATTATTGTCAGTGTGCTCTGCATGTTATGTGTGTGTGCTGCATTTTGGGGGAGTGGGCCCGCTGCTCTGATTTTGCTGCCCCTTATCCCTTTCCTGTGATGTGCCTTTGACTTCTGTGCTTATACAGTGCTGAGATGTTGCATACTTGGATACATTGGTCTATTGGTGGGAGTTGTGGTCTGGGGCATGGTTTGTCTGCAGATGTGCTCAGCTCAATTGTGCATGTGTGCCATTGCGCCCTTCTACCTCATCCCCCCAGTCCCTGGTCGTTACTCACCCTGCTGCTGTTGGGTCCAGTCATGTTGAGCAGTGTCCTGTCCCCCGAATCCAGCCACTATCTCCCCATTGATGGCTGTGGACACCATTTCCTCCATATCGTCCAGCTACTCCTGTGGCGTAGGACTCCCTCCTCCAGTCTGGATTGCTGCCTTCTGGTTATTGGCGAGTTTCAACTTGATTTTGTGTTTGACGTCATTCCTGCGCCTCTTGACCTCTTCCATTGTCCTCTTCAGCACTCACACTACATTCACCTTGTCCACGATGGACTGCCGCAGTCCATTTTTGGTTGCCAATGACACACAACACAGACACTTATTGCTGAGGTTTCGCTTGAAGTATATTCCTTTTATGTTAGGCTTTCCTTGCAATTCTTATTCTGTGGATGCCCTTTCAGTTTTGCCCAGGTTATGCACGGTCCCGTCAAGTGGAACTGCATCTCCTATTCTTCAGCAGTCTGTATAACGAGGAAAGGAAAAGATATATCCTCCCGCTTATGCGTAGTCTTAATATCAGACAATGTTGCCCAGCTCTCTATTCTTACACTCCTTTTACATGCTATTGCTTGGCTTTGTTTTTGTGGTGTGCCATAAAAAAGAGAAAACAACTTCCGCATTATGAATACGTTGAAGTTAACATATGAATTCTCTACATACCCATTTTCTCTCTTTTTAATTGTGTTGTACCAAGTCATATCTTTTTAATTGGAAACTTTTAATGAACGGTACATATATTTGTACTTTTAAAGCCTTTATGATTAATACAATTTTACGTGTATTGTATGTAGAATACTTTTTATGCCGTTTTTTTGTAATGGCAAAATAAAGTGATGATGATGAGTTCTGCACAGCAAGGGCCTGTGGCTAATACAACATCTGCTTCATCCTTAAATACCCAACAGGACATTGCGTACTACTGCTCTATGCCTCCCGACAATTCCCGAGGTCAATAAATCAAAAGGTGGTGGTAGGTCTTTTGCTTACCTGGTTCCCAAACTATGAAACTCACTGGCTATTAAGTTACAGAGAACGTTAAGGAAACTTTACTGGTCATCTAATTCACTGTCATGATATGGCGACTAGTATAGTTTGCTAGCGTTGTGAGGCCCATTGGGTAGCCATGTGCTTTAGAGATAAAAAATAATAATAATAATGGGGCATATTACCAAGCAATAGCGATAATTATCGCTATTGCTTGGTTAGAGAGAAAAATTTACCGCTGAGCTGCGGCGATTTTTACCGCAAATAAACCTTGGTATTACCAAGGTTTAACGCAAATGCGATAAAAATCGCCGCAAAGCATGAATATCGCTGAAAAGTCCGCGATATTCATGCATTACCGAGCTAATGCTCTTAGCCATGTTATCCACCTCCCATTGGATAACATGGCTAAGAACTGCTCAGGGCAGGTGTTAGCTTTTGGAGATATTCGTGCTTAGCGCGAATATCTCCAAAAGTTCATAATAGGAGATAGCGATGTTAGCAACTGTTTCCAGTCGCTAACATCTTGGCACGCCCACTTTGCATGTCATTAGTGATAAATATCACTGACATGCAAAGTGGGGCCCAAGATGGTCGCTATCTCCTACTAGCTGTCACTAACTGGTGTTAGTGACAGCTAGGTAATAGGGAGATAATTTTATCTCCGCTTTCTTGGCTTTTAAAGCCAAAAAAGCGGAGATAAACCCCCTTGATAATATGCCCCAATGTTTCTGCTAATGTTCCAGATAGAGCACTCTGCTACCTTTGCAACAAGGTTGGCGCTATGCAAAATACCATCCATGAACCAAATGATTATATGCTCCTGTAGAGTTTTTCAAATGAAAATACTAATTTCCTTTAAAAGCGGCCAATCAAGTATTCTACGATGATCAGACAGATGCTAAAACTCCCCAAACGGTTGTACAGTATGTAGGCATTATTTTTCACTACTTGCTGAAATTACATTTTGTACAATTAAATAAATCTCTGAGCAGAAGAAAAAAACGCAGTAAGGATTAATAAAATGCGATGTGCAGCCCATACCTACAGGACCCCTTTTGACAGATTATGGAAGTGATTGTCTGCAGCATTAGTAACTAGTGATCTGATTGTCAAATGAAGAGGAGCATGAGATAGAACATCCAACATTCTTACTGATTGCGACGGTATGGTAGTTTTACCAGACTCAGCAGACCTAAACTGGAGAACAAAAGCTCTAACTTATTGGCAATTGAACACTTGGTTCATTGACATCCAGGGGCCTTTTATGAAAGAGGTGGCAGAGCGCAGCGAAGCACGCAAAGTTGCTGTGCTGCGTTGCACCACCTGGAGAAAGCATGGCTGTGTCATGCGTTAAAGAAATGGGCTGCCTACTACCGATTCAGGCACTGTTTCACCATAGGGCAAGTGTGTCTACATTGTGGTAAAGATAATTTTTGTGCAGGAAGGAGTATCTTCCTGCACAAAACTATCCTTTGAGACTATTTCCTCTCTGTGCATGAAAAGATGAAATAAGGTGGAGAGATGCCGATATTTCTCCTCATTGCACCATCCTCAGGCCGGTGCACCATTGTGGTGCAAATCATGTCTACATCTCTATGTAAATGAGTTTATGTCAAACTCCATGTGTGGACGCCCATGCACCGCCCTATGCAACACCTACCTAACACAAAGTGACGACATTTGCCTGGCTTTGTAAATGCTTAAAAAGTTTTAAGTCTGACTGCGTCAAAAAAAGCGCTACCCTGATATAAATAAGGCGCCAAAGCCTAATTTCATTTCTGCAAGCAATAACTGCAGAGGCATTGAAGGACTCAGGAAACAGTTTTACTAAAATGTGGGCATAATTTGTGCACATTTGATACCGAAGACCATGAGCCATAATCACATATGTCAGGGGAATCTTATCCATATTAAATATTAAGGGTGAGATGGCAGAGCGCTGGGAAGACTACCAACCTAACTTGAGTGGATGGACCACTCAACCCCTGCGCACTGTTGCTGCTAGTGAATCACACTAGAAATATCATCATTTTAATTTTTCATCCTATTTTTTTCAATTTAAGTTTTCACATAACCAAATTCACCATTCTTATTTGAAAGTATGATATTTAATCATCAGTTCATTTTCAATAAATTCCAACATATATTCGAAAAACAAAACATTTCAAAAATTCACTGTATCAACAAAGTCTTTCTTGACAACGTATAGTTGATGTATCCCGATGCATTTCGAGTCCTAATTGGACTCTTCCTCAGGGGCCTGTAAATATGAACATCTAATGTCAGCAATTTCATAATATTATCCATTTTTCATCAGATTCAAGTTTCAAAAACATTCGGATACACAAAACAACGAACAATCACTTTGCATTTCATATAGAGGAAAAATGACAACATCATGCACTGTTAAAACTGGAAACTCCACCACCTCACCTCAAGAGTGAATGTGTTAACAAATGCGTATACTCACAACAGAACCAAGAAGTTGTAATTCCTGTAAACAAAAATTCTAACTATAAATGCCTGCTAAATTCATCTACCCGCACCCTGAAACCAATGAGCCACCTCATGAAGCTTCCTCTTACCTCGATTCTTTTTTAGTTGGAAACCACCGCGTTTCCGTATCTATTCAAAGTGCCACCTACAACAAATATAAAACACTCCTTAACTTCGTACTTCTAGTTCAAAACATTACCTCCGCTATCCCTCGCGGACGCCACTTCTTACCTTAAAGCTTATCACCAGCTCCTACGTACACTCCCTGCCGATTTCAAGCCCAACACCGGGCTATCCGAGTTTAAAACGCGTTTGTCTCTTGGTGAACTAACAACAGTGAAAACGGACTAGGTCCGATCACTGGGGCGCGCAGACAGAGGCACACAGACATACAGAGACACACAGACAGACAGAGACACACAGACTGAGACACAGAGATACACAGAGACACACAGAGACACAGAGACACACAGAGACACACAGTCAGAGATACACAGACAGAGACAAACAGACACAGAGAGAGAGACACACAGACAGAGACAAAGAGACACAAACACATACAGACACACAGAGAGAGAGACACAGACAGAGACACACAGCCACACAGACAGTGGCGGACAGAGACACACAGATAGAGACACACAGACAAACAGACAGAGACACACAGACACACAGACACACAGACAAAGAGACACACAGAGACAGAGACATACAGACAAACAGACAGAGACACACAGACAGAGACACACAGACAGAGATACACAAAGACACAGAGGAACACAGACAGAGACACACAAAGACACGGAGGCACACAGACAGAGACAAACAGACAGAGACACACAGACACAGACAGAGACACAATGACACACAGACAGAGACAGACACAGAGAGAGAGACACACAGACAGAGACAAAGAGACACAGAGACATACAGACACACAGAGAGAGACACACAGACAGAAGACACACAGCCACACAGACAGAGACGGACAGAGACACACAGATAGAGACACACAGACAAACAGACAGAGACATAAGACACACAGACAGAGACACACAGACACACAGACAGAGACACACAGACACACAGACAGAGACACACAGACATAGAGACAGAGACATACAGACACACAGACAAAGACACACAGACATACAGAGACACACAGACAGACAGAGACACACAGACTGAGACACAGAGATACACAGAGACACAGAGACAGACAGAGACACACAGACAGAGATACACGGACAGAGACAAACAGACACACAGAGAGAGGCACACAGACAGAGACAAAGAGACACAGAGACATACGGACACAGAGAGAGAGACACACAGACAGAGACACACAGCCAGACAGAGACACACAGACAGAGACACAGTTCAACACAGAGACACACAGACAGACAGAGACACACAGACAGAGACACACACACTGGGACACAGAGACACACAGGCAGAGACACACAGATAGTGACACAGCGACACACAGACAGAGACACATTGTGAAACATAGACAGAGATACACAGACAGAGATAAACAGACACACAGAGAGACAACCAGACAGAGACAAAGAAACACAGAGACATACAGACACACAGACAGAGACACACAGACAGAGACATGCAGACAGGGACACACAGACAGAGACACATAGACAGATAGAGACACACAGACGACAGAGACAAACAGACACACAGAGACATAGAGACACACAGACAGAGACACACATACAGAGACAAACAGACAGAGACAAACATACACAAAGACAGAGACACTGAGACTCACAGACAAAAACACAGAGACAAACAGAGACACACAGACACACAGAAAGAGTCACACAGACAGAGACACAGAGAAACACAGAGACAGCCAGACATACAGAGACAGACAGACAGACACACACAGACTGAGACACAGAGACACACAGACAGAGACACACAGATAGTGACACAGATACAGACAGACAGACAGAGACACACAGTGACACACAGACAGAGATACACAGACAGAGGCACACAGACACACAGACAGAGACAAAGAGACACAGAGACAGAGACATGCAGACAGACAGAGACACACAGACAGAGACACGCAGACAGGGACACACAGACAGAGACACACAGACAGACAGACAGACAGACAGACAGACAGATACAGACGGACACACAGACAGAGACACACAGACAGAGACAAACAGACAGAGACACACAGACAGAGACACACAGACAGACACAGAGATAGACAGAGACACACAGACACATAGAAAGAGACACACAGAAAGAGACACAGAGAAATGCAGAGACACACAGACAGAGACAGACACACAGACAGACAGAAACACACAGACAGAGACACAGAGACACACAGACAACAACACACAGACAGACAGAGACAAACATACAGACAGAGATAGGCAGACAAAGGCACACAGACACACAGATTGAGACACAGAGACACGCAGAAAGATAAAAAGAGCCACACAGACAGAGACGGACAGAGACACACAGATAGAGACACACAGACAAACAGACAGAGACATAAGACACACAGACAGAGACACACAGACACACAGACAGAGACACACAGACACACAGACAGAGACACACAGACATAGAGACAGAGACATACAGACACACAGACAGAGACACACAGACAAAGACACACAGACAGAGACACACAGACATACAGAGACACACAGACTGAGACACAGAGATACACAGAGACACAGAGACAGACAGAGACACACAGACAGAGATACACGGACAGAGACAAACAGACGCACAGAGAGAGGCACACAGACAGAGACAAAGAGACACAGAGACATACGGACACAGAGAGAGAGACACACAGACAGAGACACACAGCCAGACAGAGACACACAGACAGAGACACAGTTCAACACAGAGACACACAGACAGACAGAGACACACAGACAGAGACACACAGACTGGGACACAGAGACACACAGACAGAGACACACAGATAGTGACACAGCGACACACAGACAGAGACACATAGTGACACATAGACAGAGATACACAGACAGAGATAAACAGACACACAGAGAGACACGCAGACAGAGACAAAGAAACACAGAGACATACAGACACACAGACAGAGACACACAGACAGAGACTTGCAGACAGGGACACACAGACAGAGACACACAGACAGACAGAGACACACAGAGACATAGAGACACACAGACAGAGACACACATACAGAGACAAACAGACAGAGACACACATACACAAAGACAGAGACACTGAGACACACAGACAAAAACACAGAGACAGACAGAGACACACAGACACACAGAAAGGGTCACACAGACAGAGACACAGAGAAACACGGAGACAGCCAGACATACAGAGACAGACAGACAGACACACACAGACTGAGACACAGAGACACACAGACAGAGACACACAGATAGAGACACATATACAGACAGACAGAGACACACAGTGACACACAGACAGAGATACACAGACAGAGGCACACAGACACACAGAGAGAGACAAAGAGACACAGAGACAGAGACATGCAGACAGACAGAGACACACAGATAGAGACACGCAGACAGGGACACACAGACAGAGACACACAGACAGACAGACAGACAGATACAGACAGACACACAGACAGAGACACACAGACAGAGACAAACAGACAGAGACACACAGACAGAGACACACAGACAGACACAGAGATAGACAGAGACACACAGAAAGAGACACACAGAAAGAGGCACAGAGAAATGCAGAGACACACAGACAGAGACAGACACACAGACAGACAGAAAAACACAGACAGAGACACAGAGACACACAGACAAAAACACACAGACAGACAGAGACAGACAGACAGAGATACGCAGACAAAGGTACACAGACACACAGATTGAGACACAGAGACACGCAGAAAGATAAAAAGAGACACACAGACAGAGACACACAGACAGAGAAACACAGACGGAGACACACAGACAGAGACACACAGACAGAGACAGACAGACAGACAGACAGAGAGAGACAGAGACACACAGACAGAGACACACAGACAGACCGACAGACAGATAGACGGTCAGACAGACGGTCAGACAGACAGACAGACATGTGTATGCCGGGTCTGATGGCTCAGTGGAGTAGTGCTTCCGCTGCAGGGGCCTGTGTTCAACCTCTTGGTCACAGGTTTTTTTTTGCTCTAGCCCCGTCCCCCCACTGACCCCACCCCCATCGGTGCAGCCCTTTGCCAAAAACCACACTGTAAATTTGGCCTCCGAGGGAAAGTTTGTGAGTACCCATGCCCTACATGAAACATTAGGAGTGACTGATTTAATGGACCCATTTGGTCACATTGTACACAATTTAAAAAAAAGGGAATAGATTCAATCTATAGCTTTGCCATTAACAACTGACTCTAGCCCCTTACACAGCAGCTAGGGTCTTCGGTATCAAAAGGAGAAGTAATTCAAATAGTTTAAACCTAGCTGAGTGGCCCAACCACATAGCAATAGCAATTGCATTTACTTTCTGATGTCAAGTAATGCTGATTTACTCCGTCTCAGTGAAGGAAAGTCTGGATAAAAACTAGAGAATATTTTGTTCTAAATAATTCTGCGATTGTTCAGTTACTATTGTTCCTGTGATCTTGGCAAAAAAGCAGCAGTGTGTTGTAGATGAATGAGTCCAGACTTTAACGAGTTAAGGAGAAGTAGTTATGAGTTTAATCAGGAGTACAGCAAAAGTAATACCAACGCCTGCTGACCAATCTTCACAACTGACAAACAGCAGAACATAGAATGTAGAAAGCCAGCATACTAACTCTAGAACAGAGAAAGTGTATAGAGACTGAGGATCATAGAGAACTATGGCAAGAACCAACATAATACATTTACAACACATC
This sequence comes from Lissotriton vulgaris, assembly GCF_964263255.1. Classification (NCBI taxonomy): domain Eukaryota; kingdom Metazoa; phylum Chordata; class Amphibia; order Caudata; family Salamandridae; genus Lissotriton; species Lissotriton vulgaris. The sequence goes on along the minus strand of NC_141689.1, from coordinate 2,079,324,111 downwards.
TCCCCCATTTGCAAAACTAAAAACAATACACTAATTACAAACATAATCATTTAAGTAAGCAGGTGGTTTACGATACCTTTGAGCTTTTGCACTGACATTCTCAATGATAGAATTATGAGAACGTGCAAAACCAGAATCAGAGATATCACCACCCCCTTCATTACACTTGTCAGAAGGAGAGAGAAGGGAACAACATCTACTTCTGTTATTATTGTAAGAATTGGGAACAGAATCTATCAAGCAAACATTAGAATCAGACAAATTATTTTTTTATACAAAGCAACTCTCCTCAAGTTCCATTTTTCCCCATTTGAGAGAACGACATAATGAGGATACACCTCTTTAACACAGAAAGGACCTCCAAACTTAGTCAAACCTTTGGAAATCCTTCCTGGTTTTACTTTAACAAAATCACCTTTTGTAATTTTAGAAGAAACTTTAGCACCAGAAACCTCGGTATCCAGAGAGAAATTTCTGGTGATAAGATAAGATCCTTCACCCAACAAGGAACAAACTTAGTCCCCGGAATTCGCCACGCATTACTTCAAAAGGAGACTTACTCTTTCCACAATGAACAGTGGTGCGATAAGGAGAAATCATTTCATAAACAAGGTCTAACACATTACCCTCTTTGGATAAAGCCAATTGGATAGTGCCTTCAACAAGTCTATTGATCCTCTCACATAGGCCATTGCCTTGTGGATTGTAGAGAGAAGTACGATGATGAGACACACCGCAATAAGACAAAAAAGAACACATACTGTGTGAAACAAACTGTGTACCATTATCTTTGACAATGACACTAGGATAACCTTCCGCTTGAAAAAGTGACTTCATAAATTTAATAGTAGTGTCTGTGGTAATATCCTTCACAAACTCAACAACCAACCATTTACTGAAAACATCAACACACACTATAGCAAACCGTTGGTGTGATTTAAGTTCATCCATAGGTCTAATAAAATCCAAGCAAATAGTATGCCACGGAATATCAGGAGAAAAAATCTTTCCCATGGATGAACCAACAGCAACCTTCAACCTCTTTTCACCCTCTTTACAAGTCTCACAACGTTCAACCTAAAGAGAAACTTGGGAATCCATCCCGGGCCACCAAAGATTTGCTTTCAATCTTTGTTGAGTTAACGTTTGCCCAAGATACCCCTCGTGGCAATTGAGGAAAGCTTGTTTCTAAGACCTAAAGGAGGAACAATTTTGTCATTACGCAACAACAAATTATCGCTACAAGTAGAAAGTTCATCCAAAACTTTAACATAAGGCCGAACAAGCACCGGAAGACAACTCTCCCTCCTAGAGCCTTGTTTAAGCACAGAAATGACCTCCTTCAAGATCTGATCACCTTGCATAGCTTCGATCCATTCATCTTGCGAAAAAGAACCCTCACCAATTGAAACAACATCCTCAAGCCAAACTACACTCTCATCCATGCATTCAAGCTGTGAAATGTCTTCCTCATTATTGATAGCAAGTCTTGAAAAACAATCGGCCTGGACATTCCTCCAACCCTGAACATACAAACTCTCAAAATGAAAATCCTGCAACTTTGCCGCTAATCTAGCTAATCTAGGTGAACCTCTAATCGCACCACCCGGAGATAAAATATGAATCAATGGCTTGTAATCTGTTTTTAGAATAAAACTGAACCCCCATAAGTATGTGCCAAAATAGTGTGCACCCCAAACAGCTGCCAAAGCCTCTTTCTCTATCACACTATAATTCTGTTCAGACACTGTTAAAGTCCTTGAAGCAAAAGCAATAGGACGTTCCTCTGACCCATATCTTTGTAAAAGCACTGCACCCAAACCAACTGCACTCGCATCAACCATAAGTATAGAGACACGCTTGGTATCAAAAGGTGCCAACACATTGGCCTCACAAATATCATCTTTGATTTTATTAAAAGTAGAGTCATGCTCTGAACACCAGACAAACTTACACCCTTTCTTGAGAAGGGCCCTCAAACTAATGATTTTCTCTGAGAAGTTTTTTACAAATTTAGAGTGATACTTTATCAGCCCCATAAATGACCTAAGTTGGTCCTTATCCACAGGACGAGGAGCTGCACGAATAGCTAACAAAAGATCATTCTTTGGCTTGATATCAAGGGCAGAAATCTCATGACCCAAGTACTCAATTTGTTCCACGAGAAAAGCACATTCCTTACGCAATGTAAGACCAGCATCACAAATGCTATACAAAACCTCTTTTTACATATGATTGTGGTCAGAAACAGAATTACCAAAAACCAGTATGTCGTCCTGAAAGTAAAAAACTTTTTTTAACCCTTTAAAAATTTCTGAAACCATGCGTTGGAATACACTGGCCGCTGAAATGAGGCCAAAGGGAAGATGTGTAAATTGGAAAATTCCTTCAGTGGTGACGAAAGCAGTGAAGTGTTTGGATTGGAAGTGTCGTGTAACTTAATTTGATGGTATACACTCTTGAGGTCCAGTTTAGTGAAAAATCTAGCACTGTCAAGAGTGGAGACCAACTCGCCTATATTTGGCAAGGGAAACGTGTCAGCGATGACACATTTATTCAAGGACCTAAGGTCAACACAGAATCTCAATTTTCCATCAGATTTTTTAGAAATCACGACCGGAGAAACCCATGAAGAGCTTTCCATTGGTTCTATAACTCCACTCTGTAACATCTCTTCAATCAAAATTTTCACATCATGCCTAATAGCTAAAGGAATCCTTCTCAATTTCTGCTGAACAGGTAGACAATTGTCTTTTAGTTTTATAAGATGAGAATAACCCTTTAATTCACCGAACTCATTTTTGAAAACAGAAGAGAACTCATTAAGAATAGTCTCCATAGAGATGTCCTCTAACTGAGTGGGAAAATCCTCCAAAACCATGACTTGGTCACGTGCTCTTGGGTTAATGATAATGTACAAATCATATTGATGGACCCACCCCAAGATCGGAGGGCCATCAAATGATACGTATACCTTACCATGAGTAGATCTATTTTTAAATATTATGTCAGACTCAAAATACCCCACAATATCTGTGGTGTCTCCCTGGAACCCCATAGGAGAAATGTCACTCAGTAGTAAAGGCTTGTTACCCCACAACTCTTTAAATGTGGACTGAGGAATAATAGTGTAGCGTGAACCAGTGTCCACCATGAGTGACACTTCACACCCATCTATCATAAAGACAGCTTTAGGCCTATTTTGTCTTTTGTCATCAACATTGACAACAGCAACATCATTAACTACTAAAAGTTTGTTCCTCACAGACGGATAATTTTCCATGTAATCTTTCACTACAGCAACCTTTTGTTTATTTTTTGTCTTGCACATTTTTGAGAAGTGACCAAGACGACTACACTTGAGACACTCCTTATTGGCTGCAAAATAGAACCTAGCCTCTGAAGAATGGGAGTTACTCCCTCATCTTGTACAAAACTTATTAGTGGAGATACCCCTTTTCACATTGGTCTTAAATTTGTTTTTAACAACAGCCACTGAGGCATCTACACTATGCTCAACATCACAGTCACAGTCCTTCTCAGAAACTTCTGAAATTTCTTGTTCCATGCTCTTTTTCTTTGAATTTTCAATAACCTTTATACACTTTTCAGACTCTTCAATCACTTTTGCAAGCTCTATAGCCGTCTTTAACGTTGGATTTTTTGCTGCCCACAATCTTTCTTGAATCTTGCGATTATTGCACTGCACAATTAACTGATCACGAATAAGTTTATAGCTCAAAGCTCCAAATTTGCACTTTGATGGAAAGTTCTCTCAAACGTGCAACGAAATCATCAATAGACTCCTCCAGCTTTTGTTTTTGCATATAAAATTTATAACGGTTCATAACAAGATTCTCCTCTTTAGAGAATCGGACTTCCAGCCTTGAAATAGCTTCATTGTACTCATCAGGCGTGGCCTGACCATTATCTTGCAAGCAAGGCAATCAGTAAAAATCTAAAAATCCTTTGTCCTTCCTTGCCCAAAGTACATAAGAGAATAGCTTTTTTCCTCTTTGCAGAGAACTCCTGCCCATCAAGTGCCTCCAAGTAAATATCGAATATGATAAACCAGTCCTCCCATGAAATTAAAGGATTTCCGGGCTCATTTAAAAATGGAGGGGGAAGAGTGACGTTAATTTGTTGTGCCATATCTTGCTTAAATTATAAAAGTATACTCTTGTATTATGAGCAAACAAAAACTCTCTCTTTGCCACAGTAAACAGGTAAATAAAACGCTTTCCACCTCGAATTTCCGATCAAAATGAATATTAAAGATAATGTTACCTCATGCACAGCACTTGGGAGATGAATTTATCCCAAAATGTAGAGAATTGTGGAAACTCCGATAAAAATCGCTGAAACTGATCGGAATAAACATGAAATCAACATTGAAAATGGCCGCCAGACAAAAACGAGGCCAGGAGCACACGTAGAGATCAACGTGATGCGTCACATTGGCACATCGTCATCCAGGTTGAAAGGTGGAAGCTTTCCGTGGCAGAAGGAACATTGGAGCGTTGCTAGGAGATTGCGCGCACTACATGCAGGTAAGGGGTTGCGATGCAGTCTTCCAGATAATTTAAATTCCTTATGTCTGATATCGACCAAAACACCCTCCGATACTTGACTCCTCACCGTTTGAAAGGAGAAGGAAATCGCTGGGTTTGTTTCTAGTCGGATATCTCTGCTGACACGAAACATGCACTATATTAGCGTGAATCTGATTAAACAACTTTCTCCGATGTAGGACAGCAGGCCCATCGTCGCCAAAATTGTTGTAGATGAATGAGTCCAGACTTCAACGAGTTAAGGAGAAGTAGTTCTGAGTTTAATCAGGAGTACAGCAAAAGTAATACCAACGCCTGCTGACCAATCTTCACAACTGACAAACAGCAGAAGATAGAATGTAGAAAGCCAGCATACTAACTCTAGAACAGAGAAAGTGGATAGAGACTAAGGATCATAGAGAACTATGGCAAGAACCAACATAATACATTTACAACGGATGTACAGGTAGTTGTAAAAGTTGCGTTGTAACAGGTGTATACCATTTACAACACAGTGGCTGGCATAGATTGAAGGTGCAGGGGGGTGGGGAGGACAAGGCGGTGTAAAAATAAAAAGCGTACCATATCGCCGCATCTCTTCTCCGTCTCTCCTCTGTGCTAGGCTGGAACAAGAAGCACCCAGGGTCTTCTAAGCCATTTACAGTGCTGCTGTGCAGCATTTTAATTGCTCTGACCGCCTTGGTTCGGTGCTCAGGCAGGGGCTGGGAGCCTGGGGATGTTCACCCAGGCTGTAATGCAAACTGGGTGGAGAACATGCAGAGATGGCTAGCCAAACATTCTATCGCAGTTTCAAAGTGCCCACCACTACTCCCCCTGCTCTGAGAGCAGAGCAGCTCTGACCTGCCCCGCAAAGTTGCCACAGCAGGAAACAATAAAAACATAATAACATCAAGTTATCCTGATTTTCTTTTTTACTTAATGTACACTGCTGCAAAGCAGTGGGGCAACGCTCCTCTTCCTTAGTAGAGGAGCCGCCACTGTAAAAAAGGAAGGGATGGATATCGGCTTATAATTTACTAGTACTTTAGGATGAAGTGTTGTTTTTTCGCTATAGGGCACAGTATGGTGATTTTCTGTTTAAAAATAAGAAGCAGCAAAAACACTCATTGGGGGAAAGGATTCATTTTTTTCATTAAAATACCAATATTTTTCTGAACTAATGTATCTGGGAAAACATCATCTCTAGAGACCAAAGGTTCAACATTTTGTGGATACCAAATCAAAATTCCTTAACGCATGCTGAAAGAATAGGGCATTTTGGTTTCAATTAAACTTTTTGGAATTTACAAGGCTAAATCATGTTGCCTTTCTGCATCCTGTGAGAGTCAAGAAGTTGCAGTCCTGATAAGTTTGTCCAGTTAACAGGCCAGTTGCTTGCATGACACTGGCTCGAGGCACAGAAACAAGGCAATATGGATCTTTGTTTGCTGTGTCAAGAAGAATGCTCCTAATTCCCTTGTGTGGCACATTCTAGTCTCTTGGTCACCAGAATGGATTTGAGCTAACTGAGGTGTGACCCCAAGATGATTGTCAAGGAGCTGCAATGAATCTAGGTTCGGACTGGTTCCGTTGGAGACCCTGGAAGAGATAGTGCCTACTAATGCCATGGTTTGGTTGGAGGCTACAGGTTGTTTGAAAACCCATAGCCTGTGGTATCAAAATAAAATGTCAATGCCTTCAAGCTACAGACGATTGTCTGCAAATAGAAATGCAACCAGGTATTAGTGGACCCTCAGAGAGAGGTTCTGCTAAAGACAGACAATCTTGCAGCTGAAATAGTTTCAATCCAATAGGTGGGTATGATATCCCAGTTGCTAGCAGCAATGGACCAAGATATTGTTTCTTTGCCTAGACACGAATATCCATTTTTGACAGACAAAATATTCTAGGGAAGAAGAACATTCATGTAGACTCTCTCAGAAGGGTGCTTTGTATGTCCTACACCCCTGGAGTTATCTATCAGGTTTTACTTTCTTAATCTGAAATGGAGGTGTTTCATGACTCCAAAAATGTATGTTTGTTTATATGTTTACTTCAGGAAGAGGAAAGAGGTGATGAATGTGACAGAAAAGCACTCTGATAGCCTTGGTCGCTTTTCTCCCATCATCACCAAATGATAAGTGCTCTGTGATAGATTGCTGTTGTCTATGTCTGCTTCAGTGGGTCAGAGTACCAGTTAACAGAATGCAACAGGTGACAATCACTGCTCTGTGATTGAATAGCTTGACTTGAAAATACAATATCTTCCTCAGATCATTTAAAAAGCTCTTTTTCATAATTTTTAGAGTTGCTTACATAAAATGGTGTTTTTGCAAGTAGGTGAATATGATATTACATTTGATAGTAAATGAACATATTATTATACTTCGAGATATTCTGTTTTGTACCCGTGATGAGTTGCAAGTGTGCATCTCTATTCCTTTCTAAATGGAAAATATTGAATGGAATATTGATGACAAAAAACACAGGTCTTCTCATTACTGTATATCAATGCAATCTTGGATGCATGTGGATATCCAAACATGTTTCCAATAAGAATGCAATCAAAGGAGTCTAATTATGTTAACAAAATGTGATATATCTCTAGTTAATGCTGCTATGTTGAGCTGGGGAAATAGCTAACATGTTCTGTTTATTTGCAGTGAATCCTCGTGCCTTGAAACATCTTTGCCGTTTGAAGATCCGGGACTGCATGGGGCGGTTGCGGCTGCGATGCCCTGTCTTTATGACATTCCTCCCACTACCGGAGCGTCTGAAGCAATATGTACTGTACAAAGAGTATGACCTCTATGGACAGGGAATACTAGAAGGATCCAGATAATCAGAGTATATTGTTAAAACACACAGTGACCCTAGGGGAGATTAAAGACTCTGCAGTGAAGTTGTCAAGACTATTCTTTCAGACGTTTAAGCATAAGCATGCTTACTACAGTTAACAAATTATCAGTGAACATGCACTTAAAAAACTTCAATGACCAAAGTGCATAAACAGAAAAAGAGTATGCAGGGTGCAGTAGGAGAGAGTTACTGCCTGGCAAATGGAAGCCTAGTTTCAAAAGATCTTTTCCAGAATTCAATCACAAACTTTAACAAAAACCAATGTGTCCAAGAAGCAAACCTGTAAAGATACTTTCTAATATTCTCAACACTAATTCAATTTTAATAATGTTCATAGAGATGTTGGAGCAGAATGTCTAAATCAAGGGATCTGACAAATTGAATCATTTTAGAAAGTCTAGTGCTGTCTATAATTTTTCAAATCACAGGAGGTTCTAATATTGCAGACAGACTGTTTGAAAAGGAACGGAGGTGGGTATACCGCTTGGGGACTCACACAAATGGTCTCAATGACGATATACCCTGGGCCTCTGTCCTCAAATAAACTCAGACTCAGTCTCTCATGCCTTTCACCAAATATAACTTGTGCATTGCCTCCTTCACTCCATGAACTTATATCTATGCCCACTCAAGTCTGTTTATTCATTTGTTCCATGAAACTGAACCTTGCCTACGCATGCGCACTACAAACCTTCCAACCCGGAAGTGGGTACGCTTCTCTCTAGTCTGTTTACGTTCTACTCCATCAATTATGGCGCATGCGCATCACACACGCCTCCCAACCCGGAAGCGCAGTCGCAGCGTAACCTACCCATTCCCATAAAACGGCTCGCACTCCTCAAGCCTGGATTGGCGAGACCCGGTTCCGAGGGCTGATCAGGTGTATCAACGGGAGACTGGCGTAGTGGGCGTGAGTGACACCGCGACCGCCACAGACTATACGAGCTAAGTACTCTTTGCAGCAGATTGACAGTGTTTTTCCCTTGTTCTATCCTTTGTCTCCTCTTACTTTAGGATGTGCCAAAAAGCGCTGTCCCCCCCCTCCCGTGGTCTATGGGGTGTAATATCATCCCCTGTGAAGTGAGAACTTTCCCTTCTCACCCTTAAAGTTTTTGTTGAGTGGTCACCGGCCTTTGGCCCATTGATCGCCCGAGTGATAGAGTTGTGTGAGAATGCCTATCACACTGCCATTCCCCTCCTCTTTCACCACCACAACCCCCCATTCTCACTTGCACTATTGGCAAGTTTAATAGTCCACACGTGAGACTGTTCAGTCACAACTAAAGGCTTAGTTATTAACCTTCAAGTCTTGACCACAGGCAGCACCTCTGCTAGTTTGTATGAGTTGTGCACCCCATGGCACTCTGAGCACAAGTCACAGGCGTTAATCTGTGAGCCTACTGACAAATGATTTTAACTTCTTGTTTGTCTCTCTTTATGTTTGTCTGTACCTTTTATCTTCACAGGTTTTAATTTTGGTCTCTGAATTTTAGAGACTTGAGGCTGTTCGCTTCCCGCCTTTGGCTGGTGGAGCCCTCCTCTTTTTTACTTCACAGACACTATTTTTCACTTTCAAGGCCTACGGTTGGGTGGGCCTTAGCGTGCCCATACCACCGGGGTTTACACTCTAGGTCCTGACGAATGCCAGGTTAATTATACCACACCGGCTGAAACATGTTGACCAACTACACTTTCACTTAATGTTATTGGTACAAGACCATCCAATTAGTTGGCCTTGTCTACCATCACATTTTTAACTTTGTCCTTGATGATCACCTATTAAATAATTTTTGATACATACAAGGCAATTTTAAACCACCACTCCTCACACTTTTCACGTTACCTATCACATAGCCCCTCCATCCTCACAAGACCAGCTCCGCAGTAATTCTGGCGTCGCAGCACACCGGGGTGACATTCGGTCACACCCGGTGGGGCCCGATGATAAAGCAAGTCACCAACCAGGTCGGTGAGTGAGGGCTTTAAAAACAAACCAAATGGGCTTTGTTGACTCCTCGTGCTCCGTGCATACCTCCATCCTAACTGTACAGGAACACTCTTTTGTTGTTATTTTCTATAATTTTTCAAGGTCAAAACAATACTGAAGTGTTGTAGGTAGAAGGGTACGGGAAATCTCTCCTGTAATTTATTTCTTAAACTATTTGATATAATGCACCCGCACTTGAGTGCTTCACATATAACTCATGCATTACCTCCCGGTCCCTACAGTCCTCGTCTCATTCCTTACAAAGTGTAGATGACCATCTTCACAAAAGAAAAAAGAACAGGAGAATACTGAGACACCTAACCCCACCCCCTCCCACTGGGACATAAACTGTAACAAACCAGCATTCTGCCTGTTCTTTTTTTCTGTCTTCTGACAGAATGGGATGTGGATCTTGCTGGTTACACTTAACTCTTGCACTTTGGATGTCTTCGTCGGGCTGCTGGGCTGTCCTCGACGTCCTGCTGCGCGGTCTCCTGGCCGCGGGGCTTGGCGGAAGCCACATTGTTTGGCGGTCGGTACTTTGTGGCCAGGGCTCCGGTCCTCCCGTTCTTTTCCGGGTTGGAGGCTGCGTCCTCCTGTGGCTGGGCCAGTCTGGAAGACGCGCTGCTGTGGGATGACTCAGACCTGTCTTTGTCGTCTCCCCGGTGTTCCTGGCTGGAGGGTGGGGTCCTGCATTTCTCCCTTTTTCCTCCCTAGAGCTGTGGGGCCGCATGGGAGTGCCGGATGCTGCAGACCTTTCCTCTTTGCCCGTCACTGGTCTGGTGGAGGGCTCCTGGGCTGGCTGGTGGGGGTAGTCGGTGTGGGGTGGTGTCTGCCTGCCCCAGTGGTGAGTACTGAATCTTAGTTTATTTTCTGGTCCTGGTTCTGCCTGCGGCTGTGTCACCCTTTTTTTCATATGTTCTGGTCTGTTCTGGTTGGGCTTGGTTGCTGCCTTCCCTGGGTGGCTGGCTCTTCCTTCACCCTTGCCTCAGACTCAGGCCTTTACACTATAATGTAGTAGAAACGGCATAAAAGCAACCGAACTTTAGGCATAGAAAACAGAAAATTACCCAGCAATGAAGGAGGAGTAGCAGCCACAATAATAAGGTTGCATCATAAATGGCTGGATGTAAGGATTTTGAGGAGATGGTCCACATTAATCAGGAAGAAGTGCTAAAGATGAGTTTTCAGGTTTTACCTGAAGGCTGGGAGAGAGCAGCTGAGTTTTAGTATTGAGAAGAAGTGAGTTCTAGGTACTAAGAATGAAAATATTAAACGAAAATGGAAGGTTTAATTCAAGTTTTCTGAAGAAACAGCCTGATAAAATAAAAAAATAAAACAATATTAGGAATTTGACATTGATCAGCTGGTGATTAACCACTCAAGATAAATTACAAAATATATTTTTCAATTGAAAAATCATATTAAAGCCAAACAACTGAGTCAAACCTTCCCATTTTGCTGGAAAACCAAAAGGGAATATATGAGGTTATCTTTAGTAAAAAAAGCGAACATATTTCTATGACTTTCACTTAAATTGTTAATAGAAAAAAGAAATCAGTAAAAAGGCAATTATTACTGACATATTCTCCTGTAATTGTTTAAAAAAGAACATGATAAAACTCCCTAAATGTCATGCAACTTGGAGAGATTTCCCCATAGAAGTGATGTCCTAAAATTTAACACACCTCCTCTAATAACTTGCTAAACGAATAATACTCAAGAAGGGTGAAAAAGGATACGGATGGGAACATCTAAAGTGAAAGTGCCAATACTGGTTGGGAACTATGACATGACAAGGAAGAAAAACACATACTACTGAATCATTACTGGAAAGCCGGGACCCCCACTGAGTCATTACTGGAAGCCGGGAGCCCTGGCCTAAACATTGTCGACAATTTGTACTGCAAAACAAAACACAAAAAATGCAGTAAAAAAGCATTCAGCAAACAAATACACAAATGATGACACATTTTATTTAATTTCGCAAACACATATAAATAAAACAAAATATACATTTTAATTTTAATAGAAAGGTTGGAGCGTTTCTAAATTCAATAGAGGCCTGTTAGAACTGGGGGTCTCTAGTTGGCAGAGGTAGGTACCAATGTCCAAATAGGGACCCTTGCTTCTAGTCAGGATGAGGAGATAACCCTCTTAGATAACCCCTGCTCGCCCTCAAGGTAGCTTGGCCTGAGCAGTCTAGGCTAACCAAAGGCAATGCGTTAAGTATTTGTACCAACACTCACAGTAACACAGTGAAAACACCACAAACTGATTCCACAACAGTTTAGGAAAATAAAGATATTTATTCTAAACTACACAAGACCAAAAACGGCAAAAATCCAACATACACAATTCAAGGATATGGTTTTAAAAGAGTTCTTCAGGTTGTAATCAAAGTTCTTTAAGTTGTGATCAAATGATCCACAGATGCGTGAAAAGTTCACAGTTGCGTCACGTTTACTCACAGTACCTTTTAGATGCAACAAAGTTCCACAAGTAGGAAGCTGGTGCGGTGGAAACAAGCGATGCGTTACTCCTGAGACCCTGGGGAGGCGATGCGACAGCCCCGCTGCAGCAGCGGGCGTGCGGCGACGAATCCGGTCTGTATGGGGAGGAAAGCAGCTTGCGTAGATTCCGGTGCGTAGGTTCCGTGGGAAGTCTGTTCTCGCAAAGGTACGATGCAATGATCTCGTAGGGGCTGCGACGATCTCCGGGGCGACGATGCGCGGTCCAGCGGTGATCCTCTCTCTCTCGCAGCTCCTCGGTGAGATGCTTCTGCAGCGATGTCTGCAGCGAAGTGATGCGGTCCGCAAGCAAGCGGCGCGGCGTTCTCACCCAGACGACAGGCTCTGCGACGACACTCGCAGCGATGTTCGATTCTCCCGTACCGGTCTGGTGCGTTCCGCAAACGAAGGGTGCGACGGCTCCGGCAGCGATGTCAGACGCTGCGCCGATCTCGACCTTCGTAGCGGCGGGAAACTTCTCGCACTGTCGGGGATGCGCTCCGCAAGCGAGCGATGCGACACTTTTCAGCTTCACAAGTTTCTCAGCTTAGTCTCAAGCTTCCCAGCTCAGATTCAACTTCCAGAGGCCCCACAACTGGATCAAGCACTCTAGGAAGGACAGAACTCTCTCAGCAGAGCTCAGGGAGACTGGGGGTGAAGTCCTTTTGTTCCTGGGACTTCAAAACAGGGAGCCAGCTCTTCTCAGGCCCTTGGAGATTCCTTCAAGACAGGGGACACAGCTCACAGCAAAGTCCTTCCCCTCTCCTTGGCAGCAAAGCAACAGCAGGTCAGTCCGGCAGAGCAACAGCAGGACAGTCTTCCTTCTTCAGAGTCAGCTTTCTCCTTGGCAGAGGTTCCTTCTTGATTTCCAGGATGATCTAATTTTCTGTTGTCAGGGGTCCTGTACTTATACCCCTAAAGTCTTTGTTCTCTCTGTGCATGTGGGCCCTGAGCCCGGTCTGAACCAGTTCTGGGTGGATCCTGAGCACTTTGTTTTGCTGGCTGCATCTTTCCATTCAGAGTTAGGGGCAGGGTCGTCAGCCGCCCAGCAGGAGGTGGAGCCAGCATTGTGGCAGGCAGGCACATTCCTATTCAGCCCAGGTGCTAACTCCTCCCACCACTCAGGTTGCAATTTCTTCATTCAGCCTAGTGCTGACTCATCCAGCCTCTGGGGGAATTCCCCAGCCCCTGTCACTCACAAACCAGACAGTCAATACACAAACAGGCCCAGGCACACAGAAGGGTCAGACAAGAGAACAGCAACTTTCTAAAAGTGCTGTTCTCAAACACAGGATTTAAAAACCACCTTTCCTAAAAGATGTATTATTAAATTCTGAGTTCAGAGATACTAGATACTTATGTCCTATCTTGTTCCTATGGGAAGAAATGCTGTTAACCACTGTAGCCAGCATCCCCCATGTTAACCTATGGAGCAAGATAGCCTTACAATAGTGAAAAACGAAAATGGCTGTAATTCACTACCAGAGCATGGTACCTGCACTAGTACATGCTCTACCTTTCACATACACTGCACCCTGCCCAGGGGGGTACCTTGGGCCTTCCATAGGGGTGACTGATGTGCATGAAAAGGGAAGGGTTAGGCCTGGTCAGTGGGGACACTGACCAGGAGGACATGGCAGTTCTAAACTGCCCATAGGCGCTGCAGTGGCAGGCCTGAGACACCATTTTAGAGCTACTCCTGTGGGTGGCACAATCAGTGCTGCAGGCCCACTAGTAGCATTTGTCATCACCAGCCCTGGCACACCCAGTGCACTTTACTAGGGACTTCATGGTGATACAAATATGCCAAACATGTATATCCAATCAGAATAACAATTTACATAGGGAGCACTTACACTCTGGCACTGATCAGCAGTGGCAGAGTGTCCAAAGCATCTAAACCAGCAAAAACGAATCCAGCACAGCATCAAAAATACAGGAGGCAGAGGCAAAAAGAAGGGGGTAATCTCGCCAAAGATGCCAGGTCTAACACGTGTCCCCTCCAGCTGAAAGTGGGGAGAACTACCCACCCTCTTGGGAGTTCTCTTCACTAAGGCGGAAAAACCTGGACAGACCATCAGCGTTGGCGTGTTCTGTACCAGGGCGGTGTTCCACCGTAAAGTCCATTCCCTGTAGGGAGATGGACCACCTCAACAGTTTTGGATTTTCACCCCTCATGTGCATTAACCACCTGAGGGGCCTGTGGTCGGTCTGAACACGAAAGTGAGTCCCAAACAGGTAGGGCCTCAACTTTTTCAGAGCCCAGACCACAGCAAAAGCCTCCCTTTCAATCGCACTCCACTTCTGTTCCCTGGGGAGTAGCCTCCGACTAATGAAAGCTACTGGCTGGTCTCCATTCTCCTCAGTGGCTTGTGAGAGTACTGCTCCCACACCATGCTCTGAAGCGTCCGTCTGAACTATGAACTCACTGGAAAAGTCAGGTGCCTTGAGCACCGGTGCTGTGCACATTGCAGTCTTCAGGGCCTCAAAAGCAGTTTGGCAGGCGTCAGTCCAGTCAACTCTTTTGGGCAACTTCTTGGAAGTGAGTTCTGTCAAGGGGGCGACAATGGTGCCATATCCCTTGACAAACCGTCTGTAATACCCGGTGAGTCCTAAAAAGGCTCTCACCTCTGTCTGGGTCTTGGGGGGCTCCCAAGCCAGAATGGTATCAATCTTTGCCTGTAGGGGCGCCACCTGGCCGCTCCCTACCTGGTGTCCCAAATACACCACAGATCCCTGCCCTATCTGGCACTTACTGGCCTTGATAGTGAGGCCTGCCTTCTGCAGAGCCTTCAACACTTCGCAGAGGTGTTGCAAGTGTTCTTCCCACGTGGAGCTGAACACAGCAATGTCATCCAGGTATGCGGCGCTGAATTCCTCCAGCCCGGACAGTACCTGGTTAACCAGTCTCTGGAACGTGGCAGGGGCATTCTTCAACCCAAAGGGCATGACACGGAACTGGAAGTGCCCCTCTGGCGTTGAAAATGCTGACCTCTCTTTGGCCCCATCAGTTAAGGCAATCTGCCAGTACCCCGAAGTCAAATCGAACGTACTGAGGTACTTGGCAGCTCCCAACCGATCCACGAGCTCATCAGCTCTGGGGATAGGGTGTGCGTCAGTCTTCGTGACCGCATTGAGCCCACGGTAGTCCACGCAAAACCGGAGTTCTGGCGGGCCACCGGGGGTAGCAGCTTTCTTGGGGACCAAGACCACTGGGCTAGCCCAGGGGCTGCTGGAGGGCTCAATCACCCCTAGCGCCAACATCTTGGAAACTTCTTCCTTGATGCTGGCCCTGACCTTGTCGGCTACCCTGTAAAACTTTTGTTTTACCGGCAGACTGTCTCCAGTGTCCACATCATGGACGCACCAGGTGGTGACTCCTGGGGTCAGGGAGAACAGAGAGGAGAACTGACCCAACACTTGGCGACAGTCATTCTGCTGTTCTGGGGTCAGGGTGGGCGAGAGGACCACACCATCCACTGACCCATCGTGCTCCTTAACTGACAGGAGGTCAGGGAGAGGATCGCTATCCTCTTCCATCCCTGCATCTGTAGCCATGAGCATGGTTACTTCAGACCTCTCGAAGTGTGGTTTGAGGCGGTTCACGTGCAAAACTCTCAGGGGCTGCCTGGGAGTCTTCAGGTTAACCAGGTAGGTTACCTCACTCTTCCTTTCCACCACCTCGTATGGCCCAGACCACTTGTCCTGGAGCACGCAAGGCTCCACTGGCGCCATCACCCACACTTTCTGCCCAGGTTGAAACTCGACCAGAGTGGTATTCTGGTCGTACCATCTTTTCATTTCTTCCTGGCTTGCTTCCAGGTTCGCCTGAGCGAGTTTCCTGAAGCGTTGTGTCTGGTTGCGGATGGCCAGCACATAGCTGAACACATCCTGGGGGGTTTTCCCACAGGACTTTTCCCAACCCTCCTTCACCAGCGAGAGAGGTCCTCTGACAGGGTGGCCATACAGGAGTTCGAAGGGACTGAACCCTAAGGACTTCTGAGGCACCTCCCTGTAGGCAAACAAAAGGCATGGCAACAAGACGTCCCACTTACGTCTCATGGGCTCCGCTAGGCCCATAATCATACCTTTCAGGGTCCGGTTGAACCTTTCAACCAACCCATTTCCTTGAGGGTGGTAAGGAGTGGTGAACTTATAAGTTACCCCACACTCCTCCCACAGAGACTTCATGTACCTAGAGATGAAGTTGGTACCCCGGTCGGAGACCACCTCTCTGGGGAACCCCACACGGGAAAAGATCCCCATCAATGCACGGCCCACCACGGGTGCTGTGATTGTCCTGAGAGGGACTGCTTCCGGGTACCGGGTGGCATGGTCCACCAAGACCAGGATGAACCTGTTGCCTAAGGCTGTCTTGGGGTCCAGGGGCCCTACGATATCTATGCCCACCCGCTCGAAAGGGGTGCTCACCACTGGGAAGGGTTGAAGGGGGGCCTTCAACTTCATTCCAGTCTTGCCACTAGCTTGACAGGTTTGGCAAGATCTGCAAAAGGAACCGACGTGCTTCCTCATCTGGGGCCAGTGGAAGTGGGTGACAAGCCGGTTTAGGGTCTTGTCTTGCCCCAGATGTCCTGCGAGAGGCACGTCATGAGCCAGACCCATTAGGAAGTTTCTGAAGCGCTCGGGTACCACCAGCACACGGGCTGCACCGGGCTCAGCAAACTTAGGCTCGCTATAAAGTAGGTCACCTTCCCAGTAAACATAGTGATCTTTGACTGCTCCGCCTGCTGCCTGATCTACAGCCTGTTGCCGCAGACAGAGGAGGGAAGGGCATTCCTTCTGCGCCTGGCAGAACTCCTCCCTGGAGGGACCACCCTCTTGCTGCCAATGGGTCAGCTCAGGTAGGTCTCCCAGTTCGGCCACCTGTTCCCCTGTAGGTTCCAGGGCATCCCCCTCAGGTTCTGCTTCCTCCTGGACCGTGGGAACGGCTGGGGCTGGTTTCCCGCGCCCTCTGCCTCTTCCTCTCCTGGCAGGTCTCTGGGCCACTGTTTCAGGCTCCAGTTCTGCTGATTCACCCTTACTGGCTGCCATAGCACGCGTGGTCACGCAGATCCACGCAGGCAGACCCAACATCTCCAAGTGAGTTCGGTGTTCTATGTCTTTCCATGGAGAACTCTCCAGGTCGTTGCCTAACAGACAGTCCACAGGCAAGGCATCACTGACAACTACCTCCAAAAGACCAGAGACTCCTCCCCATTCAAAGGAAACCTTCGCTATCTTGCAGAGGCGCACTGAGCTGTCAGCGGCCACTACAGGGCGGAGTACGCCAGGGATGATTTGCTCATCAGACACCCACTGACACCTCACGGATGTCACACTGGCTCCGGTGTCTCGCAGAGCTTCAACCTCCCTCCCATTGATGGTCACCTTCTGCCCATATTTTTTAGTGTTAGAGGGCAGTAAGGTTTCCGGGACCATCTCTCGGTCTCCTAGCGAGACAAGGGTCATGACTGCTAGCTCTCCCCAATCACTAGAAACCAAATCCCCACCCAAAGCTACACTAGCTAATGCTGGGGCGGGAGCACCAGTGGGTGCGGGCTTCTTCTTGGGACATTTCGGAGCAATATGGCCCACCTCGTTGCAGTGATAGCAGGTAGGGGGACCCTGGTTATTTCTCTTGTCCCGCCTACCCTTAGAGGGCCATGGCTGTTTAGGCTTGGGGGGTTGGGAATCCTTTTCCTGGGAACTACTTTGGGGCCCTTGCGAGAACTCCTTTTGGTTACCCTTGTCCCCCCCACTCTTCTGCTGGGGACCCTGCCCACCTTTGGCTGTGGTACCCACAATTCCTTTGTGGACCCTGGTACTGGACCAGCGGTCCGCCTCCTTAGCAAGCTCAATGGGGTCTGTCAGCTTGCTGTCTAAAAGATGCTGGCGCAGCTCTGGAACACAAAGACTACTCAAGTGCTCCCAACTGATTAAATGCAACAACCCCTTCAAATCAGTTACTTTACTGCCCTTCATCCAACCTTCCAGTGCACGCGAGTACCCATTCACACACTCCATCCAAGTCTCAGACTCTTTCTTCTTGGAGTTTCTAAACTGCAGTCTGTACTGCTCTGGAGTAAGGCCATACCTGAGACATAAGGCCTCCTTCATATTGGGGTAGGTCATGGCACCTGTCAACTCTAAAGGCTCTAGAGCACTCCTCCCAGATGCCTCAAAATGTTTCCACAGGCCCGCCCCCCAATACTTGTCAGGCACATCATTCATCTTCAATGCAATTTCATACGAAGTGAACCAGGCATAAATATCCTCACTCCTATGGTAATTCTGTACCAGGTCTTTGGGAATATATACTTTACCCCCATGCACTGGCTGCGCGCTGCCACCATTAGAACTGGCATCCACCTCCTTATTTTTCAGATCCAGCTCTTTTATTCTCAATTCATGATCCAAAAGCAATTTCTTTTCCTCTAAGGCGCGGGCCTCTCTCTTGTCTTCCGCTGCCCTTTCTTTCTCCAACTCCAATTGCCTCAGTTTCATTTTCATGACTTCCAAGTCATATTCTCTTATTCTTTGATTTTCCTGTAACTCTTCTGGGGTGAGGCCCCTACCGGAGTGGTTGCTGCCAGCTCCTGAGCCTACTCTGCCCACTGGCAGATCTGTGCTTTGAAAAGCATTTTCTACATCCACATCATCTTCCTCTTGTGCCTCCCAATGGGCTCTCAAGATTCTCTGTAGCTCCTCCTTTCTGTAGGTGCTTTTTATGGGGCACTCAAACTCAAGGCAGAATTTCTTCAGTTGCTCAACTCTGTATGAACACAAATCTTCAATGCAAAACTC
The DNA here is from genome assembly GCF_964263255.1 of Lissotriton vulgaris. NCBI lineage: Eukaryota > Metazoa > Chordata > Amphibia > Caudata > Salamandridae > Lissotriton > Lissotriton vulgaris. Next base: position 2,079,305,401 of record NC_141689.1, on the reverse strand, counting down.
TAATTCTGCTTCTGCCCTCTCACTGGGTGCCTTCCCATTCTGAGACATGATGCTTTTCGAAGAGTTACTCAACAACAGAATTCAAGAACTCAAAAACCAGTAGTATGCGGTGGCGTAATGGTCTGCACTCACTAGTGATGTACACCAATTACTGTGGGTCAAGTACAAATACAAGTTCAAATCCCACCGCTGCCACCAATGTTAGAACTGGGGGTCTCTAGTTGGCAGAGGTAGGTACCAATGTCCAAATAGGGACCCTTGCTTCTAGTCAGGATGAGGAGATAACCCTCTTAGATAACCCCTGCTCGCCCTCAAGGTAGCTTGGCCTGAGCAGTCTAGGCTAACCAAAGGCAATGCGTTAAGTATTTGTACCAACACTCACAGTAACACAGTGAAAACACCACAAACTGATTCCACAACAGTTTAGGAAAATAAAGATATTTATTCTAAACTACACAAGACCAAAAACGGCAAAAATCCAACATACACAATTCAAGGATATGGTTTTAAAAGAGTTCTTCAGGTTGTAATCAAAGTTCTTTAAGTTGTGATCAAATGATCCACAGATGCGTGAAAAGTTCACAGTTGCGTCACGTTTACTCACAGTACCTTTTAGATGCAACAAAGTTCCACAAGTAGGAAGCTGGTGCAGTGGAAACAAGCGATGCGTTACTCCTGAGACCCTGGGGAGGCGATGCGACAGCCCCGCTGCAGCAGCGGGCGTGCGGCGACGAATCCGGTCTGTATGGGGAGGAAAACAGCTTGCGTAGATTCCGGTGCGTAGGTTCCGTGGGAAGTCTGTTCTCGCAAAGGTACGATGCGATGATCTCGTAGGGGCTGCGACGATCTCCGGGGCGACGATGCGCGGTCCAGCGGTGATCCTCTCTCTCTCGCAGCTCCTCGGTGAGATGCTTCTGCAGCGATCTCTGCAGCGAAGTGATGCGGTCCGCAAGCAAGCGGCGCGGCGTTCTCACCCAGACGACAGGCTCTGCGACGACACTCGCAGCGATGTTCGATTCTCCCGTACCGGTCTGGTGCGTTCCGCAAACGAAGGGTGCGACGGCTCCGGCAGCGATGTCAGACGCTGCGCCGATCTCGACCTTCGTAGCGGCGGGAAACTTCTCGCACTGTCGGGGATGCGCTCCGCAAGCGAGCGATGCGACACTTTTCAGCTTCACAAGTTTCTCAGCTTAGTCTCAAGCTTCCCAGCTCAGATTCAACTTCCAGAGGCCCCACAACTGGATCAAGCACTCTAGGAAGGACAGAACTCTCTCAGCAGAGCTCAGGGAGACTGGGGGTGAAGTCCTTTTGTTCCTGGGACTTCAAAACAGGGAGCCAGCTCTTCTCAGGCCCTTGGAGATTCCTTCAAGACAGGGGACACAGCTCACAGCAAAGTCCTTCCCCTCTCCTTGGCAGCAAAGCAACAGCAGGTCAGTCCGGCAGAGCAACAGCAGGACAGTCTTCCTTCTTCAAAGTCAGCTTTCTCCTTGGCAGAGGTTCCTTCTTGATTTCCAGGATGATCTAATTTTCTGTTGTCAGGGGTCCTGTACTTATACCCCTAAAGTCTTTGTTCTCTCTGTGCATGTGGGCCCTGAGCCCGGTCTGAACCAGTTCTGGGTGGATCCTGAGCACTTTGTTTTGCTGGCTGCATCTTTCCATTCAGAGTGAGGGGCAGGGTCGTCAGCCGCCCAGCAGGAGGTGGAGCCAGCATTGTGGCAGGCAGGCACAGCCCTATTCAGCCCAGGTGCTAACTCCTCCCACCACTCAGGTTGCAATTTCTTCATTCAGCCTAGTGCTGACTCATCCAGCCTCTGGGGGAATTCCCCAGCCCCTGTCACTCACAAACCAGACAGTCAATACACAAACAGGCCCAGGCACACAGAAGGGTCAGACAAGAGAACAGCAACTTTCTAAAAGTGCTGTTCTCAAACACAGGATTTAAAAACCACCTTTCCTAAAAGATGTATTATTAAATTCTGAGTTCAGGGATACTAGATACTTATGTCCTATCTTGTTCCTATGGGAAGAAATGCTGTTAACCACTGTAGCCAGCATCCCCCATGTTAACCTATGGAGCAAGATAGCCTTACAATAGTGAAAAACGAAAATGGCTGTAATTCACTACCAGAGCATGGTACCTGCACTAGTACATGCTCTACCTTTCACATACACTGCACCCTGCCCAGGGGGGTACATTGGGCCTTCCATAGGGGTGACTGATGTGCATGAAAAGGGAAGGGTTAGGCCTGGTCAGTGGGGACACTGACCAGGAGGACATGGCAGTTCTAAACTGCCCATAGGCGCTGCAGTGGCAGGCCTGAGACACCATTTTAGAGCTACTCCTGTGGGTGGCACAATCAGTGCTGCAGGCCCACTAGTAGCATTTGTCATCACCAGCCCTGGCACACCCAGTGCACTTTACTAGGGACTTCATGGTGATACAAATATGCCAAACATGTATATCCAATCAGAATAACAATTTACATAGGGAGCACTTACACTCTGGCACTGATCAGCAGTGGCAGAGTGTCCAAAGCATCTAAACCAGCAAAAACGAATCCAGCACAGCATCAAAAATACAGGAGGCAGAGGCAAAAAGAAGGGGGTAATCACGCCAAAGATGCCAGGTCTAACACGGCCACTCATCATTCATACTGTTTTCTGTTTGATGCATTTGCACTGCTCCCACGAATCAATCTGAAGATACTAATTTAATTTTTGGCCTCAAGTTTCAAATTCCTTCACATATACAGTATGTTTTAAAATGTTTAATTGTACATTTAAGTTCTTTATTTATATACATGTTATTGATCTGTTGATATTAATTTTCTAAGTAGTCGTGGACCCCCTTAGGAGTCTTTGCTGGCCCCTAGGATTCCCCGGACTTCAAGTAGGGAACCACCGAGCTAGATACTCAAAAGTGTGGACAAATGATATATATTAAGAATAGTTAGACATGAGCAGCAAAGCAATTTAAACATCTATTGTGTAAAGATACTGAAACTCAATGAGAGAGTTAATTGTGTGATTTTTTTAAATATACCATAGTGCAGTGGTTCCCAAACTGTGGACCTCGTTCACCCAGGGGTCCGTGACAAATTCCCAAGGGGTCATCACTCAGCAGTTTTAAAAGCACTGCAAAGTTCCTTTTATAATCAGCAGTTTTCGGGCAACAATAAAAGTGCCAACTTAACTCCGGTGAGTAATGTACTTGCTTTAGAGAGAATGGAGTATCGTCCAGTGGTAGCTTTGACTCATCAAAGGGAGTGCACATGGTTAATATGCCTGCTGCAAATAATGTGTAGCATGCATTTAAAGAAACAATATTTTATGTGCATAGCTCAGTAGGTTACTGCTTTTATAACTGAGATTATTGGGTTATTGTGCACGTTATGTTACAATTGGAATCTAGTACAGTAAGCTATGAACTGCCATCAAAGAGCTGCATGCAAACTGCATGTTACAAGTTAGTAAGTTATGTTTTTTGCCCAGTCTTTCATTATCCTGATGCTGGTAAAACGGTTTGTCTGGCTAGAAATAAGTTCTTATTATTAAAGTCAATGCTAACCACTGTGTTATGTTCTGAATCCTGAGTTTGAGCTTCTCCAGACCAAGCACTCTTAAAAAATGCATACCACTATGATTGACATGTGACTCCTTCACCTTGTAGTCACTTTTGCCTTGTGTAGCATTTTCTATATACTGATTTACACAAGTATGATTCATTGTCTCTGTATGTGTGTGATGTAAAGTGCTCTGACACCCTACACGGGTATCAGAGGAGCTATAAAACAAATTGAATATGTGTGACAGAGGGGCTATGGAGAGATGAGAGGCATTGTTGCGGGCGATAGTGAGGGGATCATTGAAGATTGTTGTATCCTGGCGCATGGTACAAATATATTGTAGAATGTGCCATTTTCCCAAATTTACTTGGCAAGAGAGTTTCCCATAGTCCCCTTTGTAGTGGTCAGCTCAGTCGCTGCACTTGGTGTGCACCGTACCGGGACTTGTCTGACAACATTTGCCAGGAATGCCGTGGGCTTCCAGTCGAGCCCTGGCAGGAGCAGTGGCCTTGAACTGCAAAATAAAACCAAACACGGAAAAGTGAGTTGCTGAGATGCAGCACCAAGCTTCCCATTAAACTTTTTAGATCTTTGCACATTTTTTCACTATAAAATACTAAGATCTTTAGTAATTCGAGTATTCATTTCACTGGTATTGTTTTGGAGATGATGTGGTCCTATAATTATTCAGCAACAGCTTGCACTTAATCCATCACATAGGCAACATGAAACTCCCTCTTTATCTGCTACAATACAATAAAAGTTACAAGTGCAGGTGAGTTTTAATAATTAGAAATAATACCTAATTTGAATGTGAAGAGTTATACTTAGATTATTTTGTTCAATTCCTATTCCTATATGACTAACTAATTACTTTTGCTTTCTGTAATGAATACATTTTAGAACAAACCCATGCTGCCTTAACCTGGAATCCTTGTCTCGTGCTGATTTCTTTATTAGCCTTGGACCAAGTCTTACAAAGACTCACCAAGTTTTATGAAGACTGACAGTCCCAATCTTATGCATCAACTCTCCTAATTAGTTAATTAAAGAGTTGACACAAGTGTTTCACAAATATTTGATACAGGGTTTGGTGTCTGTAGGATGTGCTAGTCTGTAGTGGTGGTAATAACTAAGATTTTTAAAAAAAGTCTGAGTGTTTTTTTTGTATAAATGCCCTGCATTGGTTTTGTGTATTCGTATAAGTGAAAGATGTACAAATCAGTATATATCAAGATGAATGTATTTGTGCAGGTGTTACTGTTATAAGAGCATATTGGATAACAAATACATGCAAACTTAATCAAAATAAGTTTGGACAGGCAGGTCTGTCTTGTGTGATTATTTATAATAGCAGGAATAGAAGAGTTTAAATTCAGTTCATATTTTTGGTATTGTAGTGCTTGCCCACCACTCTTAGATGTTCGTCATATCACTGATGTGCTTCCCAGATATTTAATCAATCAATCAGTGGTTTATAGAGAGCGCTACTCACCCGTGAGGGTCTCAAGGCGCTAGGGGGCAGCTCCGGGTCAGCTGAAGAGCCAGGTGTTGAGGTCCTTCCTGAACATGTGGAGAGTTGGGGAGTGTCTGATGTTGACCTGGAGCTCATTCCAGGTTTTGGCTGGAACGTAGGAGAAAGGTCTCCTGACGGTTTGGTTTCTGCGGATGCAAGGGACCACTGCCAGGGGGAGGTCAGCGGAGCATCGGTTCCTCTTGGGTACGTGGAAACATACTTGGTAGTTGAGGTAATTGGATCCAATGTTGATGGATTTGTAAGCGTGGGTGAGGAGTTTGAACGTGACTCTCTTCTCGACAGGGAGCCAGTACAGGCTTTGTACGTTTTGTGTCATATGTTTGTGGCTCGTTGTCCCTAGAACGAGCCTGACTGCGGCATTCTGGATGGTTTGGAGTTTGTGTAGAAGAGTTTTGTTGATTCCGGCGTAGGGTGCGTTTTCATTGTCTAGTCTGCTGGTTATGAGTGCGTGGGTGACGGTGTTTCTGCAGTCGGGCGGATCCATTTGAAGGTCTTACGGAAGATGCGGGGGCAGTTGAAACTGGTGGATGCGACAGCCTTGATCTGGCGGTTCATGGAGAGGGAAGAGTCTAGGATTATACTGTGGTTCTGAGCATGGTCTGTCGGGGTGGGTGGGCTCCCGAGGGTGAAGGGCCACCAGGTGTTGTCCCAGGCAGAGGTGCAGGGTCTGAGGATGAGGACCTCGGTCTTCTCAGAGTTGAGCTTTAGACAGCTGTACTTCATCCAGGCTGCTACGTTTCTCATTCCTTCCTGGAAGCAGAGTCTGGTGTTTTCTGGGTTCTTGTGAGGGAGAGGATGAGATGGGTGTTGTTGGCGTAGGATACAATGCTAAGCCTGTGCTGTCTGATGATGGCGGCAATGGGGGCCATGTAGATATTGAAGAGCGTCGGGCTTAGTAAAAATCCTTGGGGTACTCCGCAGATGATGTCAGTGGGATCGGAGAGGAAGGGGGGAGTCTGATCCTCTGGGTTCTTCAGGAGAGGAAGGATTGGATCCAGTCGAGGGCGGATCCCTGTATTCCTTGTTGTGGAGTCTTGCGGCTAGCATGCGATATGAGACAGTGTGGAAGAGGTCTAAGAGGATGAGGGCTGCGGTGTGTCCCTGGTCTAGCAGCATGCGGATGTCATCGGTGGCAGCGAAGAGGGGGGTCTCGATGCTGTGGTTGTTGTGGAAGCGAGACTGGGATGAGTCTAGGATGGAGTGTTCTTCGATGAAGGCGGTCAGCTGGGCGTTCACGAGTCTTTCGGTGACTTTGGCTGCGAGGGAGTGGAGAGAGATGGGCCGGTAGTTCTTCAGGTCAGTTGGGTCGACTGTTGATTTCTTGAGAAGGGGTTTCACCTCTGCACACTTCCAGTTGTCTGGGCCGATGCTGGATATGAGGGAGGAGTTGATTGCTTGTCCTAGTTTGGGTGCGATGACAGCTGCGGTCCTGTGGAAGATGTGGGAGCAGGGCTCCGTTTGGGCTCCTGTGTGCGTCTTCTTCATGGCTGAGGCAATGAGCTTGACGGACGCGGGTGCCCAGGAGGTGATGGTCTGCTTCTCGGCAGTGGTGGGTGGTGTGGTGATGTTTTCTGCTGGCTCACTGAAGTTTTCATAGAGGGTCTTGATCTTCAGGTGGAAGTAGGAGCTGAGTTTGTCGCAGAAGTCTTGGGAGGGTGTGACGTCAGTGGCTTCGCTGGTGGGTTTTGCAAACTGCTGCATGCGACGTGAGACAGTGTGCAAACTGCTGAATGACGTTAAACAGTTTCTTGACATTGGATGCGGAGGTCCTGACTTTGTCTCTGATGACGGTCCTTTTGGTGACCCTTATAATATGCTGGTGGTAGTCCTTCAGGGCACTTTTGTGGTTGTTACTGGAAATCGAACGGGCCGCTGGAAATTAGGATATAACCCTACCAAGGAAAGTACAAATTTGGAAAAGGAAAACACCGGGCAAAGTACTTTAAAACTTTAGAAAGGGCATATTGACTCTGAATGTCTATATGTTGGTTTCGGGTTAACCTCACAAGGTGGCATCTTGACCATGTGTATTGTCCTCCCTGATATTAATTATCTTGCACCACCAGCATTCATTGAGGACGCCACAAGATTCACAACTGACGGTAGCACGTCAGCTCATGGGGCTCAGATGTACATCAATGTTTCATGGATATACATGCCTAATTTGTTTTCCCTATTTTTCTTTACTCCATTTATTTTAGTGTATAGTGATGAGCACAGAGTTAATTGAAAAAATATAGTGACATGAGCAGATGCCTTAACAAATAGTATAATTGTAGCGATCACGATGGCTGAGATATGTAGTACACCATTGTGATTGTGTCTGTTCTTATATTTAATAAAAGTATCAGTCACCGTCCTCTCCTAAGGTCTAGTGATGATTAGTAAAAGGGTTGTAGATACGAGGGACATATAGAAAATACATTGCAATTGATGGGTTCTCCAGTATAGAGACATATACCTTTGTTTGCCTCTTTTCTTTGCAGTTTTGGAGACATGGTAAACTTAATACCAGCTGCCATTGAGTCCCACTCATTTCGATCATAGAAAATAATAGTACATGTTAAAAATTCCTGCTCAAGATTCCCACCACAAGGTTAGTGCAAGAATATAAATCTCCATAACTGTAATAAACAACAATAGTCAGAATGCGGGTTTAATAAGAACACTATTTTTTGTAACATAGGTAGGTCCCCCGTGTAAGGATATCCCTCATTCATACTATAGACTAACGGTCAAGGCAGATCCTGAAGCATCCACAGAGTGTGACACCTTAGGTTATGAGCATGTTTGCAATAATAGAAGTAAGATTCTTTTATAGGTTTAATACCCGTATCCATCATAATGAAGTAGGATGGTTTGCTATGAGACCCCTGTGATTTACATATCATTAACCGTGGATCTCAATATGTTATTTTGTAGGACAGTATTTTTTAAATCGACTTGACTATTCAGCCATCATATAGAGGCCAACTTTTTTCACGCCTTGGTTTAAGGTAAATAGTACCCCATCACACTTGAGTGGCCTGATATTAATCTTGAGAACCTGTAGTACCAATCCTAGACTAAATATGTACCTATTGCTCTTTTCTTCTTTTTATCTTTATACAGTTCCCCACATCGAAGGGGCATGTCTTTTTATCCATTTATATAAGTACGCACCAATTCTATCATCCACAAATGAGAGTTTAGCAAAGGTAATATTTTATATCATTAAATTTACAGATAGACTAACACAACCAACCATATAGATGAGGGTAGATGCATAAGAATCGAAATTTGCCTAGCTTACGTAACGGTAAGTTTCAATTCTATTAAGGACACGGAGGCTTCAGATTATGCTATATCTTCCTTCGCTTTATTAACATAAAGACTCCACAGCAGCTTAGGAAAAGATATATAATAGTAACAAAAATGCTTTAAGGCCTAAAGCATTTGACGGAACATTCAACAGATCAAAAACAACAACTCCCAAGAGTCTCTTTGTATATTGGCAGTCCATAGTCCTTCCACTCTGTCCATCACCGCTATAAACCCGGCCTCCTCTTCCTCCTCTTTCTTCGCGCAGATCACGCCTAAACCTCATTGATCCTGCTTAGCACCCTCGTTGCCTGTCGAAAAAAGGAACAGCGTAAGCGAGGTGGCCCAGGAATGCAACAATAAGGCGAGGAGCATTCAGTGACTAATACAGTACAGACAATGTAAAGGAAAACGCTTTACTTACTGACATACGGGTGGGTTGAGACACCACTGTGTAGCCTGGGTGGGATAATCCTCGCCTCCGTGTCCTTAATAGAATTGAAACTTACCGTTACGTAAGCTAGGCAAATTTCGATTCTATGTCAGGACCGGAGGCTTCAGATTATGCTAGTTTAAAGCTTACTTACCACCAACCGGGCCAAATCCACCACCGGCTTAAAATAAAACCTCTTAAAGGTGGAATCCGAGGACCAATCTACCGCTCGCATTAGATCCTCCAAGCGAGAACCCACTGAGAACGCCTTAGAGGCCATGGCCCCTCTGGCAGAGTGTGCTCCAAAGAGAGTCGTATTGATGCCTGCTTCTTGCATGACCCACCGCACCTACCGAGCAATAGTGGGGGAGGAGACAGCTTTGTGTGGCTTCCGCAGGGCAATCAACAACTGACGTTCGCCCGGGGGGCGCAATTCCAAGGTCAGATCTTCATATGCTTTGAGGCATTGCACTATATTATAACAAGAAACAATGTCCCACTAGGTATCAATAACAAAGACAATTCACATTTTTTGCATACAGTACGTATTGCAAGAAAGGAACACCAGGGAGTTTCAATACGTTTTTGTGAAAAAGTTGTTAATCACCAGTTACATTAAACACGGGAAGCACAGTTAAATGCAGCACTGTACATGAAAAACATCATGAAGCAACCCAAATAGCACTTGGTGAAAATGTGATGACGCAGTGATAGTGACGACGCAAGTGAAAGTGAAAAAACAGCGTGGTCGGCGCAAAGTGATAAAAACAATCAATTACAGGCTTTCACATTAAATATATACAAGTGGACAAGTTCAATTTGAGATGGTGATAAGCCTATTAGTAGTGCGCCGTGAAATCGCGCTGTTGTTGTCGACGGCGTTTCGATCCTCTATGATTCGGGATCCTCTTCAGGACAGGGTTGGCGTTGAATTGGGGTGCTGCATGGGGAAATAATTAATTTTAGGAGATCGGGCATGAAACGGAGGCTAGAAAGGGAACGTAGAAGTGAGCCGAGTGATCTTGCGCTTCACAATTAGCATGAAGTCAAAAGAGGGAGAGGGGGGGCTGGGGAGGGGGGGGGGGAAGGGAAAGGTATTATTAATTCGTGTGGCCAGTGATGGATGGAAATGATTTATGGGTGCTTAGGGATGGTTGGACTAGGGTGGAAGAAAGGGAGGGGTGGGGGCGGGGGATAAGTGGGGGGGGAAAAAGTTTAAGTTGGACAAACCTGGAAATTCGATACAATAACTGGATCCAGGGGTCGGTCCTTCACAAGTTAAGTGTTCAGGAGCCTCGTGTGTTTTAACGAGTTTAGTTGCAGGTAACTGTGGGGCGCCTAAAAATAGGAGAGGAAATGCATGGATCGGTCTATGGGTTAAAATCAGGCAGTTAGGCAAAGGTACAGTTTGTCCCTAATATCAACGGATCAATGTGGTTTCGTAGGCAGGTTACCTGAATTGCTGGACGATGAGCGTGAGGGGATCACGCTGGGTGAATAATGATTCCTCCGTTTTAAGTGGAGAGCCTGAAGGAGGAGGGAAAGAGCGATTAGGCGCGTTGGTGCAGGGCCCGGAGCAGCGATGGCACTTAGCGCGTTGTTAACGGGACAAGGGGTAGTCAGTTACCTGGGTGAGTCAGGTCGTGGCAGCCGGTTCAGTCTCGGCGGTGGCGTCCCGCGCGAAGTAGCGGGGTGATTGCAGTTCGGTAATCGAACCAGGAAGTAACCGGTCCGGAGGGGGGTGGGGCTACAGGGGGAGGGGGGCGGGAGGGGGAGGGACACAGGAGTGAAGATACCGCCCATAGGCTGAGTCTAGTCGTGTGAGTAGGTAAACGTGGTGAAAATATTTCATACAACACACTGCAGCAATTACAGTTAGATGAGAATTCACAAATTGCATCAGAATGACTATATGATTAGACTCATATTACAGGGTCACAGTGAAAACAATTTACGAGCCAAATCACAATGTACACATTTAAAAGGCAAGCGCTCATTTTACCTGGACGTTTAGAATATGACAGAATTCTAGTATAGAAGGTAGGGGAAATTTATATAAGTATTTGTAATTTCACAAGACTCATAGTGATGGTCGGGATGGGGAAGGAAAGGAGACATTCATGGAATTGCAAGGGGGTTCAAGTAATGACCGTGCTACTCCATTCATCAAGAGTATTCAGGCCCCTATTTACGGAGTCTGTGAGTGAGATCCATTTACATTCAGCACGATTTAGGAGTGCGTTTATGTTGCCACCTCTGGTTGGAAGTGTGAGATGCTCAATTACTTGCCACCTAATGTCAGTGTCCCGGTGACCTTTTTCAATAAAGTGTGAAACAAGGGGGGCTGACAGTACTTGACAGTTGACTCGGCTCTTGTGTTGGATAATGCGCTGTTTCACCATTTGTGTGGTTTGGCCAATGTAAAGTAAATCGCAGGGACAGCGAATTGCATAAATCACGTTAGTGGTTTTGCAGTTGGTATGACATGTGAGCTCATGTCTTTTCTCATTATACAAAAAGTCTTTGGTGTTAGTAGTGAGTTCGCAAACACTGCATCCTTGGCACTTGAAATGTCCAAGGATAGGATTCCGGATTACCGAACTGCAATCACCCCGCTACTTCGCGCGGGACGCCACCGCCGAGACTGAACCGGCTGCCACGACCTGACTCACCCAGGTAACTGACTACCCCTTGTCCCGTTAACAACGCGCTAAGTGCCATCGCCGCTCCGGGCCCTGCACCAACGCGCCTAATCGCTCTTTCCCTCCTCCTTCAGGCTCTCCACTTAAAACGGAGGAATCATTATTCGCCCAGCGTGATCCCCTCACGCTCATCGTCCAGCAATTCAGGTAACCTGCCTACGAAACCACATTGATCCGTTGATATTAGGGACAAACTGTACCTTTGCCTAACTGCCTGATTTTAACCCATAGACCGATCCATGCATTTCCTCTCCTATTTTTAGGCGCCCCACAGTTACCTGCAACTAAACTCGTTAAAACACACGAGGCTCCTGAACACTTAACTTGTGAAGGACCGACCCCTGGATCCAGTTATTGTATCGAATTTCCAGGTTTGTCCAACTTAAACTTTTTCCCCCCCCACTTATCCCCCGCCCCCACCCCTCCCTTTCTTCCACCCTAGTCCAACCATCCCTAAGCACCCATAAATCATTTCCATCCATCACTGGCCACACGAATTAATAATACCTTTCCCTTCCCCCCCCCCCCCCATCCCCAGCCCCCCCTCTCCCTCTTTTGACTTCATGCTAATTGTGAAGCGCAAGATCACTCGGCTCACTTCTACGTTCCCTTTCTAGCCTCCGTTTCATGCCCGATCTCCTAAAATTAATTATTTCCCCATGCAGCACCCCAATTCAACGCCAACCCTGTCCTGAAGAGGATCCCGAATCATAGAGGATCGAAACGCCGTCGACAACAACAGCGCGATTTCACGGCGCACTACTAATAGGCTTATCACCATCTCAAATTGAACTTGTCCACTTGTATATATTTAATGTGAAAGCCTGTAATTGATTGTTTTTATCACTTTGCGCCGACCACGCTGTTTTTTCACTTTCACTTGCGTCGTCACTATCACTGCGTCATCACATTTTCACCAAGTGCTATTTGGGTTGCTTCATGATGTTTTTCATGTACAGTGCTGCATTTAACTGTGCTTCCCGTGTTTAATGTAACTGGTGATTAACAACTTTTTCACAAAAACGTATTGAGACTCCCTGGTGTTCCTTTCTTGCAATACGTACTGTATGCAAAAAATGTGAATTGTCTTTGTTATTGATACCTAGTGGGACATTGTTTCTTGTTATAATTTACACACCCAGTCCCATTTTGGTCTATGGGTTATACTCCTGTCTCCTTCACTCATTTGAGGCATTGCACAACACACAACTTAGGAGTGTCAAGAAAAGCTGGATAGGAAATGGATCGCGACGACGTTTTGGTGCGTCGGCCCACGGTAAAAGTTACCCCATCCGGGGAAAAAATGCGTGCAGATATATCCAGCGCGCGCACGTCAGAGACGCGTCTACAAGAAATCAAACATAACAACATAGCCAACTTTGCCGACAGTTCCTTAAGGGACAGATAGGAATTGGCCGGCCAGGACAAGAACAAGTTCAGAACCAAATTGACGTCCCAAAGGACGGAGTACCTGGGTTCAGGAGGCAGCGCGAGACAAATAGCCCGCAGAAGCCGGCAAACAAAAGGATGCTCCCCTACTGGGTGACCATCGATGTTGACATCGCCTGCCGAAATCGTCGATCGAATAGCATTGATTGTTCTATAGGCCAAGCCCTTGTCGGCTAGGTGAGCCAGGAAATTCAGCACGGGAACGAGGCCTGCGACCAAGGGATCCAAATCCCTTCGTAGACACCAACGCATTCACTTAAGCCAAGGGGATCTGTAGCGCTTCGTCGTACTATCGGCCCATGCTTTGGAGAGCAAGTGCTCAGCAGACCCCGAAAGGCCTGGGAGCGACCAGCGTCTCCTGAGAGCCTCCATGCCACGAGGCGGAGAGAACTCTGCGTGATGAGAGGATGCGGTTCCCGATCCGGATTTGTCAGGAGCAGAGGAAACAGGGGGAGTAGGATTGGAAAATCCCAAGAAAGTTCCAGAAGAACCGGAAACCACACTTGAGACCTCCAGAGCGGTGTAACCAACACCAACTCCGCTCCTTGGCGGCGTATTTGGGCCGCCGCTCGCATTATCATGGAGAACGGGGGAAACGCAAACGGCCGTTCCCGACTCCAATCTTGTAGAAAGGCGTCCGTGGCCTCCGCCAGAGGGTCCGGCCTCCAGCTGAAAAAACGCGGCAGCTGGTGGTCGAGACGGGACGTAAACAGGTCCACCGAAAACGGACCCCAGAGAGTTTGTAACCACAGGAAGACCCCCGGATCCAGTTTCCACTGACTGGCGTCCCTGAGGTGTCTGGAATGCCAATCCGCTACTTGGTTGGCCTGACCCGGTAGATATTCTGCCGTCACCGCAATGTGACGCGACAGGCAATAGTCCCAGAAGTCCTTCGCCAGATCCGCCAAAGCGCGGGAACGAGGACCCCCTAGATGGTTCACATAACGAACCGCCGAAACATTGTCCATCCGTAAAAGGACACAGGCCTTGACCGAATCCTTGGTCCAACAACGGACTGCGAAGGAGCCCGCCAGGAGCTCCAAACAGTTGATATGCAATCGTTGTTCTTCTGACGACCAGGCGCCGCCGGTGGAGAAATCCCCGCACCGGGCGCCCCAGCCCGACCTGCTGGCATCGGACTCTATGACGAGGTCCGGGGCCGATCCGAAGATCGCCCGACCATTCCATGCCTCCATGTGAGACAGCCACCAGGACATTTCCTCCTTCACTTCGTCCGTGAGGGGAACCCACTGATCGTAACTCATCCCACGACGTAGGTGGTGCGCCTTCAGACGCTGGAGCGCCCTGTAATGCAGGGGGCCTGGGAAAATCGCTTGGATGGAGGACGACAGAAGCCCTACAACCTTGGCGATATGGTGCAAGGAAGTGCGATCTTTGGTGATCGTCTGCCGAAGCAGGTGTCGTATTTTCGCGACCTTTCGACCCGGCAGGCTCAAGACCGCCTGCACCGAGTCCACCACGAAACCCAGGAAGATGATCTTCTGAGTGGGAACCAAAACCGATTTGGAGCCGTTGATCACGAACCCCAGTCTCTGGAGAAGGTGTACGGCCTGCCGAAGCTGGCCCGCCAACACCTCCGGGCACTGCCCCATGAGGAGGATGTCGTCTAAGTACACCAACATTCGGACCCCCTGACTTCTGAGAAACTCCACTACTGGGTGGAGAACTTTCGTGAAGCACCAGGGGGCCGACGACAGACCGAACGGCAGTGCGGTGAACTCGAACACCCTGTCGTTCCATATAAACTGAAGGAAACGACAATGCGGGGGATGGATGGGGACGACCAAATAGGCATCCTTGAGATCCAGTCTCACCATCCAATCATGAGGGAGGAGCACGTCTCGAAGGAGGTGGATACCCTCCATCTTGAAATGTCGATAGATCAACCACCCGTTGAATTCTTTGAGATTGATCACAGGTCTTTTGCCCCCATCTGTCTTGTCCACTAAGAAGACATTGCTGAGGAAACCGTGTGGATGGCCCCTTTGTGGAGCAGTTCCAAGACCTCCCCGTCTATCAACCGCGCGTCTGACTCTGAAAACACCATTGGACGTGGGGGCACGGCTTGCATGGGCTGGTCGTAGAATTCTATGTGGAACCCACGTACAGTTTGCAAGACCCAAGCGTCGGCAGTGAGCAATTCCCACTCCTCGTAAAAGGTTGCCAACCTCCCCCCAATTGGAACTTGATCCAAACAAAGGACACTTACCGGAGGCATTTCCTTGTCCAGAGTTCTTCCTGAACCCTCTGCCGCCGAAGCGCTGCCCCCTGGTGGGGTAGAAGTTGTTAAAGTTTGCTGAGGTCTGGTATTGGCCTCTGCCGGAGCCTTGTCCTTTATTGGTGGCCTGCTGGCCACGGCCGGTCGCGCGGCCCCTACCGCGACCGGCCCCTCCGGAGAAACGCTGGTGAAACACCCGCTTAATGCTGGATTGAGCCTTGTCCAGCGATGTCAACGTGTTCACGAATTTGCCCAGCTCCCTGATAAAGGGCTCGCCAAAGAGGCCTCCCTGGGCAACTGCACCCGCCTCCGACGAGGCCAGGTCCCCCAACTTCGGATCCAATTTAATCAAGAGCGAACGCCGCCGTTCAGTAGACAGGGCGCAGTTGGCGTTGCCTAGGAACACGATCACCCTTTGGGCCCAATTATAAAGCACCTCCGGTGAAATGATGGTGCCATTTGCCTTCGCCTCCTCCGCCATATCGAGGATCTTCGTGGCAGGCCCTACCGCATCCAACAGCTTGTCCTGGCAGGCTCGCCAGGACCGATCGATGCCCTTCCTGGGATCTTTCATAAATTTCGCCAAGAAGGTGGCCATCTTGGCATCCAACTCCGGGGTCATGGCCACCTTACCCTCCAAAGTTGGTCTAGGGCACTCCCCACGCAGGCAACCCCTTGCCTCCTTCTCCAGCGGTTTGCGCAGCCTGCCCGCTACAAACTTTGCCACCATCTCCCCCGGTGTCCAAGCCGCGGAGCGTGGGTGGACGATCTCGTCCGGGTCCAGCATGCCCGACTCATCTCGTGGCATTTCCTTGGCAGAGGACGACGGAAGCCAAGATCGGGTCGACTCCCCGTCGTCATCGGTGTCTGGAGAGTCGTACACAGGAGAAGCGGGGGCCGTCGACACGTCCCTTGAAGCACCCGGATGCGCCAAGGGAGCAGGGGGCACTGCCGTTGCCTTCGCCAGGAAGGCGTCCCGGAGACGCTCAAACGCGCCCCTGTCCACTCCTTGGGCCTCCGAGGACGGGCCTTCCCTACAGGGCCTCTTCGGTGCGGGCGGCAACCCGCCGGATGTCCCCGGGAGTTCGGGGGTTGGAGTCACATGTGCGGACGCCAGCTTCGCGCATTCCTCCACGATGCGGGCGGAGAGGCGGTCCTCCATAGGCCCTACCACCTCCGTCACGCAGCGGTAAATGGAATTATCCACCGCCTGGTAAAATTCGTCGTCCTGCAGGTAGGAGTAGGGTTCTTCCTCGTACTCTCCTTCCATCCTGAAGTACAGGAATAATTCCGGGGCACCCTGAAGGGCGTTAGTCGAGATAAGTCTCGAATATGGGCAGGCCAACTGGCTGCGATCACTTTGTGGGCCAACTTACGTGGCAGGTGGGGCTGCACCAACCCCCCAGCGCGCAGACTCTCCTCGCCGGGACCGAGTCTCCGCACCCCTCAAGCGCGCCAAGCCACACACAATCAAAGAGGTGCACAAAATTCACCCGAAGGTGTTTTCCGCGGTCAGCGCCGCAATACAGACCCCAAAAGGGCGTCAGAACACAGGGAGGTACAGACCCGGATCACCAGGTGTCAGAGGGGTACGCGAGGGTTGGCTCCTGCGCAAGCAGACTCCACGGCACGGCCCCTGTAACTGCGGAGGCGCGCCGAAGGGTCGGCGAGACGCGAGGGCGCCCCCTGGCGGCTTACTTACTCACTGCACACAAATGGGAAGAAAGATCGCGTAGGAACGATAGAACGTTCCCGCGACCGGGGACTCTGCAATGGAAAATAAACCATGGGGTGAGTCCCCCAACGATCGTACACACAATACAATCAGTAAAACCATAAAGGAAACATGCAAAGCACTTATCTGGCTGTGGGAGCAGCGAAGAAAGAGGAGGAAGAGGAAGAGAAGGCCGGGTTTATAGCGGTGATGGACAGAGTGGAAGGACTATGGACTGCCAATATACAAAGAGACTCTTGGGAGTTGTTGTTTTTGATCTGTTGAATGTTCCGCCAAATGCTTTAGGCCTTAAAGCATTTTTGTTACTATTATATATCTTTTCCTAAGCTGCTGTGGAGTCTTTATGTTAATAAAGCGAAGGAAGATATAGCATAATCTGAAGCCTCCGGTCCTGACATAGAATAAGGACCCTTGGACTACTTCATTCATACTAAGCGCACTTGTGACTACAATGGCTCGACCACACCACTTGTGGTCATCCATGGTTGTGTTTTGCATGAATAATTTGAATTTGACGTAAGTAGAAATATGCACGAGAATAGAGTATTTTTTATTTTCTTATATTACTTTGGTTCCAGGAACCAAACACATTAGTTTGCATGAGCATGTTAGTCAATCACAATTGAGATTCTCCCGGTTTTCAGGACTGGTTCTATAGTTGAAACTCATGACTAGCTATATGCTGTTTGTATAGGTCTTTATGTATATAGTATAAATATCTGTAAGGGCTATGTTTTACTCTGGAATAAAAATTATTTTTATATATTCCCTGTCTAGTAACCCATTGTGACGTAGTCCTGATGAAGGCATTGCCAAAACGCGTTGTATTCAACATGTGTCACGAATCTCTGCACATTGTATTATAGTAAATTATGCAAATTATCAAGCCATCGGCCACAGACCTATTATGAATCTCTGAGTACCACAATGTGCCAGATCAATTGTATTAGGAGATATAGTCATAAGATTGTCTAATGTCATATCAGAGTATCAGATGATTATGTAATTGTGGTTCAAAACATTACTATTTGGTAATATGTATTTAGCAATTTTGTATATGTAACTTTTTGATATGGAAGCTTTTTTTGTATTTAAACCATAATAATCATGTTATACCAAAAAAAGAATAAAATATGAATATACTAAACAAAATGGTTCCTTTGATGACATTTATAAAGAATTATAACATATAGACATTCAGAGTCCATATGCCCTTTCTAAAGTTTAACAGTACTGTGCCCGGTGTTTTCCTTTTCCAAATTTTCACTCTTGTGGTTGTTCCATGCTTCTGTGGTCTTCTGGTTCCGCCAAGTTTTCTCCAAGCGTCTGCAGGAGAGTCTGGCTTCTTGGAGTTGGGTGGTGAACCAAGCGGCCATCAGCGGGCATTGTTTGGTGGTGTGGCAGAGAGGTGCCAGCTTGTTGGCGCAGCAGGAGACTAAGCGGTGGAATTCCCTGGCTGCAGTGTTGGTGTCGGTCGTGGCCTTGGGGGGTCTAGGAGGAGGGCGGAGTTCAGGTGTTCCTCGGTGACCTAACTACAGTTCAGTCGCGGCAGGCGTGGGGCGGGCTTGGGTGCGATGGCAGTGTTGAATGTGAAATGGACGCAGTGGTGGTTCATACAGAGGGGCTGGGTGATGAGGCTGAAGCGGATGTTTGATCCCACCGCGAAGATGGGGTTGAGGGTGTGGCCCGCTCTGTGGGTGGGAGTACTGATGAGCTGTTTCTGTCATAGGTTAGAGAGGTTCTCTAGGAGTGTGGTGGAGTCTGGGTCCTGGCTGTTTTCGAGGTGGAAGTTCAGGTCCCCGAGCAGGATGTAGTCCATGAGGTGATGGCATGGGATTTAATTTTGAGTTTGCACCTATTGATTGGTCACAGTGTTCATGGTGGCCTATTGTTTGTGTCACCAGCTAAAATTGATGTGTCATGCGTTAAAAGTCACATATTTGCTTAATCATCATTGTATCTTGGTAAAGGCTTCATTTTCTTCTCTGGCTCATCTCAGTATGTCTTTCAATCATACCTCTATGGGAGGTGTCTAATGTGCAGGCCTATTTTATCGATCTAGGTAGGTGACCCAGTAGGCATGGTTTAGGTCTACATATGAAGAGTCGTTCCATGAGGTTTGACAATGTAGATACTTCTTTAGCCCTAAAGTCTTCAATCTTGGGGTACCCTCATACATATGGAAAAATGTCTGCTCTGAGAGCTTTGCATCTAGTGCAAGTGTCATGTGTGTCTATGAATTCCATCCCTAAGCCTTCAGGGGACAGGTAGGTTTGGTGTAGATAATTGAATATGAGTTGCTAAAACATTGAGTTTCTGTACACTCTCTTGGTCTGTTCTAATGTTGTCACCCATTCCATGACCAGCAGTTCCTAGTTGAACCAGAGCTCTCTCAGCTTTGTGATGCCAGTTAGAATTATTTGTTACAGTTTTTCATATAGTAGAGATGATGTACTTCTCCCCTTTCCATGTGTCAGCATTCGTTTTCAGCTCATGTCAGTGCTTTGTGTGCCACCAACGGGTCTGTGTCCATGTCAAAGGTGTTTCTGAAGCAATCAAATGAACTATGTGAGCTCCTAACAGAGACCTGTAATATACAGTGTAGCCTGCAGTGGATGCCTAATGCAGCCTTCCAATTAACATTTTTTTCTTAAAATAGTCAGTGCAGCCTCTTCAAGCGCATCTATTGCCTCAAAGGCTTAATGCTGATAACCAGTGGGGAGACACTGATTTGAATTGTCAGGTGAAGCCGTTTGTTGAGACTCAAATATCAAATTCAGCATCCACACTTGCATATGAGGTCTTACATGGCCAGTGTTCGAAACTGGGTTTCTGGTTGGCACAGGTATGCACCCTGTCCAATCAGGAACCACAATCCTAGTCAGGGGAAGTCAGATACACACCTTAAATTAACTTGTGCTCGCCCTCTGGTAGACTGGCACAGAGCCGTCAGGCTTAACCTAAGAGGCATTGTGTACAGTATTTGGTCAAAACTTCAAACAGCAAAATTGTGCAAACACCACCCAAAAAGATACCACACCTGGTTAGAAAAATAGAGTTTAATTTAATGAACAAAAGAAGACCAAAATGACAAACATTCAAAAAGTAGATCCTCAGAAGTGCAGTTTTAAAGTGTTGGTAAAATTACCAAATAAACCCACAAAGCACCTGTTGGACTTGGCCTTGATGGCTAAAATTCACATAAACTTTTTTATTTTCCCCTAAACTGTTTTCCTGACATAGAGCTGTGATGTTAGATGCTGTAAGTACTTGCCACTGCTAATCAGTGTGCAAGTATAGATGTTCTCTGTATACATTGAAGTGATGTTTGGTTGTCTCTGATTGGTATGTTTGCCTTACTAGCAAGATCCCTAAGTGATGTGCACTGTGTGTGCCAGAGTTAGTACTAATGAAATGCGCAGAGAGGGAACACAGGTCTTCAGTGTAGGGCCTGTGTTGGACAGGCCACATGAAGGGCCGCTCTCCCCCGGCCCAACCAGGCCTGAGCCCAGTCCCGCAAGTATCACACACCACCATTGCACGTCCTCCGTCCCCTCAGGGACCCCTGCCCTCGAGCCTGCCGACCTCGAGGGTCCGATCCACTGCCGGCCCACGCGCCCAGCCTGGGGCGCCATCTTGGACACTCCACCACGAGGCCGCCTGGCCCCCGATCGACCTCAACCCTGGGCCTGGCCCGGCCTCAGACATTCCGGCACCACCCTCCACCCAGGAGGTGAGCGGGCTACTTGGCAAGTCAATGGGAGAAAGAGGTGCCGATGGCTCTCCCCCACCAAGTGCCGCTCGCCCATCGCCTCCCCGGGCGCTGGCTCCACCCCCCTGCTGGGTGTCTGGACTCCCCCATCCCGGACCTCCCGACCTCCAAGTGCGAGGGTCCGGACATCAAAGCACGCCAGCCCTATAACTGGGGCAGCTCCAGAGCAGGAAGGCAGTTGTATCTTGGAGTCGAGAGACGTAAAGAGGAACTCATCCTGGACGGACTACTGGCGCTGCCATAGCTCTGTCCTGTGCACCATCGTCCTGCCTGTTGGCGCTGCCACAGCCGTCGTAACTTTCATCCTCCATCGTCGTCGGGACCTGCTGGCGTGGCCGCGGACCGTTGTAACCGTCATCTTCCATCGGGACCTGCAGGCTCCGCCGCGGACCGTCGTCCTTCCTTCATCCATCTCGGGACCTGCTTGGCTCCTCCACGGCCCGATCATCTAGAACGCCGAGCTCGAGGATTGAGAGCTATTTTGTACTCATTGGTAACTAAGACTGTCCCGCTACCCCTTTCCTAAACCAGAGACTAGAACCGAGGGGACCCCTGAGTCCAGACCTCCTTGTATCAATCCTCGTAACCTAAGAATTGCATATAAAGTCTCGTTAACCTTCAACCTTGTGTGGTGTCCGTCTGTGGGGGGGAAGTTACTTATCTGTACAGTCGTTGGAGACGGCTCTCCCTGGAGACCTCTCCCCGTAACCTCGGCCGACCCTCCCGGTCCGTCTAACATTGGTGGCCAGCGGCGCGATCCGAATCACCGCATAAACGTACAGAGAGTAGCTCACCCCACGACGAAGTCACAATGACCACGAAAGAGAGCGGATCAACCGAGAAATTCCAAATGGAGAAATTGGAGGAGTACAACCATCGTGAACTTAAACAATTCTGCATCGAACTGGGTATCGCTACCACCGGACTGAGTACCAAGGACGATTTTAAGCATGCCCTAGAATCTTGGGCAGAAACCGGGGCTGCCGGAACCCCTGATCAAAGCACCGTAGAAAAAACGACCACGGCCCCGGAAGGGCAAAGAACGGGTCTCTCGCAAGGCGAGATCCAGGAAAGAGAAAGGACCCGACTACACGAACTAGAAATGGCCCGACTTAAAATGGACGTTGAACTTAAGTTGGCCGAACAAAAAATCAACTTAGAGCACCTGCGTCTCCGAGAAGAAAGAGAGGAGAAACAGAGACAAAGGGAGCTCGAGGAAAAAAAACTAGCGTACGAACACGAACGAAACCTAGCCGAGATCAACCTACGCAAGCAGAATAAAGAAGCAGGGGTACCCGAGCGACCCCCCACCTCAGGGGCCACAGACAAAAAGGTACACATCCCCAAGGATGTTGTCCGAGAATACTTCAGAGAGGACGACATCCAGCAATGGTTTAAAGCCTATGAAATCGCTATGACTGCACACCGGATCGATAGAAGCGACTGGGGAGCCGGTCTCTGGGGAAGATTCCTCAATGAGGGCCGCGACACCCTACTACAGCTCCCGGACCACCAGATGACCTCCTACGACCATATGAAAGCGGCCCTCCTCACCCGCTATGGTCTCACACCCGAGATGTACCGTCAGAGGTTCCGAGACTGCACCCGCATCCCGGGTACAACTTGGGTGGACTATGTAACATACTTTAGCCGAGCCTTCGAGGGCTGGATCCGAGGAAGCAACGTCACGACATACGAGCAACTATTTAACCTGATGGTATGGGAGCATCTGTCGAACAATTGCTTCATTGAACTCCGCCAACACCTCCTCGACAGCAAGTTAACGGATCCCCGGCAGCTCGCAGCCGAAGCTGACCGGTGGGAGATCACCAGAGTGGGCCGGAATGGGTCCTACGAACAGAACCGGAACAACAATGGTCAGCACCGACCCAGAGGAGGAGGAGGGGGCCAAGGGCGAGGAAGAGACAACGCCCCGGTCGCCCCCGCTACCAACACCACCCCCCCGGCCAACCGGGGCAGCACCCCAGCGCGACCGGGGTACAGAGCCAATGTCACGTGTCACCGATGTCAACGAGTCGGCCACTATGCGAACGACCCAAACTGCCCGCAGTACCAGAGCCCAAGACCCCGCCAAGTGGCCGCTGCAGCCCTAGGGGAAGAACAGATCTCCGAGGAACAAGAAGAGTACGAACAAGAGCATCAAGAGTGGGAGCCAGCCGCCATGACTCTAGCCTGCTTAGGGGGGAAAGACATGGTCCCGCGGGTCCCCCTACCCGCTAACACCCAGAAGTACAGCCAATGGGTGAGCATCAATGGACACCAGGCCGAAGCCCTTCGTGACACCGGGGCCAGTGTAACAGCCGTCCGCTGTCACCTGGTGGCCCCAGAACAGTATCTACCGAACATTCTCTGCCCTGTACGATCAGCCGATAACTCGGAGAGCCTGTGTCGGATGGCCTGCGTCCCCTTCGAATGGGGGGGGGTCTCCGGCATGTTGAAAGTGACGGTCCGAGACGATGCCCCCGTAGACTGCCTCCTGGGCAATGACCTGGAAAGCTCTCCGTGGGCCGCCGTGGAGCGAAAGGAACACCTGGGGATGTTGGGCGTCCCAGACTGGGCGTGCGTCACCACCCGTTCCATGGCCGCCCGTGCCAACCACCAGCCAGAAGAACCCGAATGGCCGGCGCCACCGCCTCCGGTCGCCCCGGCCGAAAACACCGACCGTAACATTCCCGCCGAACCAGCTCAACCTACCGACCTCGCTAACCTCGACCAGTGGCCTCAAGAAGGGGGGCCCACGCAAGAACAATTTCGCAAAGAACAGAAGACCTGTCCCTCCCTCGAGGGACTCCGCCAGCAAGCGCTCGCCCAAAGCGCAGGGGATACCCCCGGAACTCATTGGGTCTACTGGGACAATGATCTGCTGTACAGCGAGCAAAGAATCGCCGAGCTGGGGAGCAACCGAGTACTAGTGGTACCCCTCCGTTTCAGAGACTTCCTGTTAAACCTGGCCCACGATGTCCCCCTGGCAGGACATCTGGGACAAGATAAAACCTACAGTCGCCTAGTGACCCACTTCTTCTGGCCCAAAATGAGAAACGATGTGCACCAGCATTGCCGATCTTGCCCCACGTGCCAAGCCAGTGGGAAGAGCGGCCGCAAACTAAAGGCTCCCCTGCAACCTTTTCCCGTGGTCACTACCCCGTTTGAGAGAGTCGGAATAGACATTGTGGGGCCCTTGGACCCACGCACAAAACAAGGCCATCGATTCATCCTGGTGCTAGTGGACCACGCCACCCGCTACCCTGAGGCTGTTCCTCTGCGAACTGTGACAGCCCCGGTGGTCGGCCGGGCCCTGATGGGGATCTTCTCCCGTGTGGGCTTCCCCCGAGAAGTCGTCAGCGACAGAGGCACGAACTTTATTTCCAAATACATGAAGTCCCTCTGGCAACAGTGCGGGGTCACCTACAGATTCACAACCCCCTATCACCCTCAAGGGAACGGACTCGTTGAGCGGTTCAACCGCACGCTAAAGGGAATGATCGGGGGGTTGGAAGAGCCCCTCCGTCGCCAGTGGGATGTGCTGCTGCCGTGCCTCCTCTTCGCATATCGAGAAGTCCCCCAGAAATCCCTGGGCTTCAGCCCATTTGAACTGCTATATGGACACCCAGTGCGAGGGCCGCTCAGTCTCGTCAAAGAAGGCTGGGAGATGCCTCCGCTAAAGAACCCTCCAGATGTCTTCCGGTACCTCCTCACCCTCCGCAACCAGACCCGGCGGTTCAGAGAACTAGCGAAGGCCAACCTAGAGGCCAGTCAAGAGGACATGAAAAAATGGTATGACCAGAATGCCTCATCCATTGAATTCGAACCTGGCCAACAGGTATGGGTGATGTCCCCCACTGAGCCATGCGCCCTGCAAGACAAATGGACGGGGCCCTTCAAAGTGATAGAGCGCAAGGGTCCTGCCACTTATCTCATCGACATGGAATCCTCCCGGAACCCTCTCCGGGTCCTCCACGCTAACAGACTAAAGCCCCACTTTGTGCGAACAGAGCTCAGCCTCCTGATGGCCACAGACACTGGGGTTGAAGAAGACTCCGAGCCTCTCCCTGACCTCCTCCGGACTCAAGAGCAAGACGGCTCCGTGGATGGGGTCCGGCTCTCAGAGGCCCTCACCAGAGAACAACGCCAGGAGTGTCAAGCCCTCCTATCACAGTTCGCCAGCCTGTTCTCCCTCACCCCGGGTGTCACTTCCTGGTGTGTGCACGATGTGGATACCGGGGACAGCCCCCCTATCCGCCACCGGGCCTACCGCGTGCCAGACCGGGTACGGGCCTGCATCCAGGAAGAAATAGCCAAGATGCTCACGATCGGGGTCATCGAGCCCTCAGACAGTCCCTGGGCCAGCCCTGTCGTACTGGTCCCCAAAGCAGCTGCCCCCGGCACCACACCCGAACTCCGGTTCTGCGTCGACTACCGGGGCTTGAATGCGGTCACCAGAACAGACGCGCACCCCATCCCCCGGGCAGATGAACTAGTCGACCGAATGGGAGCTGCCCGCTACCTCAGCATCTTCGACTTGACAGCAGGCTATTGGCAGATCGGCCTCACACCCCGGGCGCAAGAACGTTCTGCCTTCTCCACCCCCGATGGCCATTACCATTTCACGGTCATGCCCTTCGGCATGAAGAATGCCCCAGCAACATTCCAACGGCTCGTCAATCAGGTCCTGGCGGGGCTCGAAGGATTCAGCGCCGCCTACCTAGACGACATCGCTGTATACAGCCACCATTGGACCGAGCACCTCCACCACCTCCGAGCAGTGCTGCAAGCCCTTCAGCGAGCTGGCCTCACGATCAAGGCCAGCAAGTGTCAAATTGGGCAAGGGTCTGTAACCTACCTCGGACACCAGGTGGGAAGCGGCCTAGTGGCCCCGCTACAGCTGAAAATTGCCGCCATCCAGGCCTGGCAGCCCCCCATCACCCAAACCGAGGTACGAGCCTTCCTGGGCCTCACGGGCTACTACCGAAGGTTCGTAAAAGACTATGGTACCATAGTGGGGCCCCTCACAGAACTCACGTCAAAGAACCAGCCCAAGAAAGTCACCTGGACCCCAGAGTGTCAAACTGCATTTGAACAATTAAAGGCCGCCATGTGTTCCGCCCCTGTGCTCCAGGCCCCAGACTACAGCCGGGAGTTCGTCGTCCAGACGGACGCCTCCGACCAGGGCATTGGGGCAGTCCTGTCTCAAGTGAACACCGAAGGCCTTGATCAACCGGTGGCCTTCATCAGCCGGAGACTCCTACCACGGGAACAACGCTGGAGCACCATAGAGAGGGAAGCCTTCGCTGTGGTATGGGCCCTCAAGAAGCTCCGGCCCTACCTTTTCGGCACCCACTTTCGGGTGCAGACCGACCACCGACCCCTGCAATGGCTGATGCATATGCGGGGGGAGAACCCAAAGTTGCTACGCTGGTCCATCTCCTTGCAAGGTATGGACTTCACAGTCGAACACCGGCCTGGGCCAGATCACGCCAACGCGGATGGCCTGTCCCGGTTTTTCCGCCTCGACGAGGAGAGTCCCCAAGAGGATGGGTAACTCTCCCCGCCTTCAGCTGGGGGGGACGCATGTTGGACAGGCCACATGAAGGGCCGCTCTCCCCCGGCCCAACCAGGCCTGAGCCCAGTCCCGCAAGTATCACACACCACCATTGCACGTCCTCCGTCCCCTCAGGGACCCCTGCCCTCGAGCCTGCCGACCTCGAGGGTCCGATCCACTGCCGGCCCACGCGCCCAGCCTGGGGCGCCATCTTGGACACTCCACCACGAGGCCGCCTGGCCCCCGATCGACCTCAACCCTGGGCCTGGCCCGGCCTCAGACATTCCGGCACCACCCTCCACCCAGGAGGTGAGCGGGCTACTTGGCAAGTCAATGGGAGAAAGAGGTGCCGATGGCTCTCCCCCACCAAGTGCCGCTCGCCCATCGCCTCCCCGGGCGCTGGCTCCACCCCCCTGCTGGGTGTCTGGACTCCACCATCCCGGACCTCCCGACCTCCAAGTGCGAGGGTCCGGACATCAAAGCACGCCAGCCCTATAACTGGGGCAGCTCCAGAGCAGGAAGGCAGTTGTATCTTGGAGTCGAGAGACGTAAAGAGGAACTCATCCTGGACGGACTACTGGCGCTGCCATAGCTCTGTCCTGTGCACCATCGTCCTGCCTGTTGGCGCTGCCACAGCCGTCGTAACTTTCATCCTCCATCGTCGTCGGGACCTGCTGGCGTGGCCGCGGACCGTTGTAACCGTCATCTTCCATCGGGACCTGCAGGCTCCGCCGCGGACCGTCGTCCTTCCTTCATCCATCTCGGGACCTGCTTGGCTCCTCCACGGCCCGATCATCTAGAACGCCGAGCTCGAGGATTGAGAGCTATTTTGTACTCATTGGTAACTAAGACTGTCCCGCTACCCCTTTCCTAAACCAGAGACTAGAACCGAGGGGACCCCTGAGTCCAGACCTCCTTGTATCCATCCTCGTAACCTAAGAATTGCATATAAAGTCTCGTTAACCTTCAACCTTGTGTGGTGTCCGTCTGTGGGGGGGAAGTTACTTATCTGTACAGTCGTTGGAGACGGCTCTCCCTGGAG
This sequence comes from Lissotriton vulgaris, assembly GCF_964263255.1. Taxonomy (NCBI): domain Eukaryota; kingdom Metazoa; phylum Chordata; class Amphibia; order Caudata; family Salamandridae; genus Lissotriton; species Lissotriton vulgaris. The sequence goes on along the minus strand of NC_141689.1, from coordinate 2,079,278,066 downwards.
ACCTCTCCCCGTAACCTCGGCCGACCCTCCCGGTCCGTCTAACAGCCTGCGTGCATTATGCTAAATTAGCATGCTGTCCTGACAAGTGCTACCACTTGTCAGGCCTTACTTTCCCTTTTACATACACATGGGGCACCCCTGTAGGACGTCCTGGGTAACCCCTAGGCAGAGTGCAATGTAGGTAAAAGGCAGGACCTGTGCCAGTGTGGGTGCTAGGCCCTGACAGTGGAAAATACTCCATTTCATTTTCCCTGGTAAAAGGCCATCCTGCCCATGGGACAGAATGAGGGAGGCTGTTACCCTAGTTTCCCAAGAATTGAAAATGGAACAGTGAAGTTTGGTATGTCTGAACTCACAGTGTCATAACGCATCTTTTTGGGTAGATGGTTTTGTCACTGTGTGTCCAGAAACCGCTGTTTGAGAAAATGGCTGAGTTTGTGCTTTAGACCTTTTTGTGTGTCTCAGCAGAATGTGAATTGCCTGCCTGGATCTGGGAAAGATGAGAAAGGGAGGTCATTCCCCGGGGAAGGGGTGGAGACTGCGCCAGCCTGCCCGGCACCTGGTGCAGGGAGAAGGAGAGACTTTGCGAGTTGAAGAGGTCTGGTTCAGAGCCATAAAACAATAGACCCATCTCCCTCCGAGTGATTAAAGATCCAGGACCCCAGTATCAAACAGAGGACAGTGACACTGGGGGGAGATACGCAGGACTGATTTAGGAAGGGGTCGGGGACCCCTGAGCACAAGGGAACTTCAAAGACAATGAGGGGTATAACTGGAAGAACTGTAACCCCAAGACTTTGGTTATGTTGATGAGGTTGTCGAGAATGGTCTTGGTATCGTTCAAAGAAGTGCTGGGAGAGCTTTGAAGACGCCGTGGACTGGTCGAGTCTCTGGCGTCTTTGACCTGTCCGCGATTGGGAAGAAATCCTCTGCCTCAGGAGGAGTTGCTGAATAGGCTGCGGGAGACACTTGAACCGTGCTTCGTGATCTGGGGCTTGTTGGCAGTTTATAGCTCTTGACCGAGGAGAGACTGAAGGGGCGCTGCAGTGGGTCATGTCCCCCCTTCTTCCTGAGCAGGACTTGGCTGTGTTCTGTGTACTGTACACCAAGGGCCCAAGGTGAGCTAGCTCCCTGTTCGGAAACACAGGAAAATAAGAGTTTCCAGGAAGTCTCAAGTGGCGCAGTGGTGGGACCGTGTCATGGCAGCCTGAGACCTCCAAAGGGGTGCCTAAGGAGATCGTGGACACTCGGAGCGGATCAAGACGCTGCTGCGCAGGATGCGTGTATTGGTGCGGCTACAGGTGTTGGAGCGCCTGTGGATTCGGGACGCGCTGGGGGTGCGTGGTGCAGTGCAATCCAGGCACTAGTGAAGAGTGCCGGGACATAGTGGCAAAGAAGTCCTAACAGCACTGGAGAGGAGGGCCAAGTGATCGGGCCATTAAAGGCAACATGAGGTAGCACCAGCGTCATGTGTAAGGCTTCGTGGAAGGAGTTTCTGCTGAACGTTGGCAGCATGGACCGGCAGCCCTGCAGGAGCTGATCTACTGGCCCGAGCGCTCCTTGCCCATGGTGACAAGGTTCTGGAGTAAGGCCAAACTACTGTGGCAGGAGAGGAGAGTGGGGTCGTGCCCCCCCAGGTAAAGTGGATCATCGCCTGGGGCGGGGTGTGGGCCAGGAGGGACACTCTCTCTACCTTTCGCTGCTGGCAGCTGTGTGCGCCTGTTGCTTTGGCCCAGATCTTGATCTGTGCTGGTCCTGGAGGGGGCAGTACAGGGGACAGGGCCCGGAGTGGAACTTGGGTGTCATCGTTGATCTGTGTTGGGGGCAACAAAGTACTAACAAACTATTGAACTATTGGACAACGTCTGACACTAGAGGTGCTTAACGAACTCAGGGGTTAGTGCACAACATACTACGTTATGTTTCTCTTGCAGGATACAGGATCACAGCGTAGCGCACTCCAGTTGTTGTTTACTGCACAGTACTGAATTGCACTGTGACACATTACCTTATTCCTTCCTTGCACAGGGCATGCTGGTGGTGATATGCATTGCATTGTCTTCCTATCGCACTGTACGAACTTGCAGCATGATGCATTGCTGTATTTCTTCCTTGAACAGGGCATGCTAGTAGCGAACCGAGTTGCATTATCTTGTGTTGACCCAGTACATGATCTTGAGGCTATGCATTGCATTGTTTCACTGTGGCACTGTACAGGAACCTATCGTTAAGTAGTGTAGTATTCCTACATGTGTGAATCTAGTAATACGACGTACTTAACCTGTTGAGAATGGTTAAAAGTCAGCTTAACTGTTGGTTAGAAGCGGTGGTTGGGCATTAGGACCGCCCAACCCACCGGAAACAATGGTACCAAGTGTATATATGTGGGAGTTGTATCGTGTGGTCATTTTGTATATATTTTTATATAAAGTATACGGGTTTTATACAAAGTCGTGTGGAGTCCATTTGTGGTGACATCATTGGGATTGCTTTGGGCATGGTTGCACATACTGAACACTCGTGCCTTGGAGATAGGCCTGGCTGCTCGTGACAAGCTACTAAGGGAGTGATCAGGGCTATCTCGGACAGTGTCCTTTCTTGGCCTAACTTGGGAGCGGGGGTCCGGGTTGCGCACTTGACTACAGCAGTGAGCGCCGGAACGCCGGCTTCTAACAGCACCAAATATGGTTTTCTGGTTGTGCCGGACCGGGACAAAGTAACTAGTTCAGTCCGACCATGATGGAGCATGGGCCAGCTACAGGGACCTACCTGCACCCGCTGAACTAAGTACCTTAAATCCTGGTGCACTTTCTGCGCTATGTTGCTTTGCAAGGCTTTGGCCGTCCGTCATAAATTCCAAGAAGGACCACAGAAGACAGAGGACCTTAGATCCACTTCCAGGCTACCAGGACTGGGGAGGTACCACTTGGCAAGGTAGACTCACAGATGGCAGAGTCCAGGTGTTGTAGCAGGTGAGTTGGAAATCTTTTGTGCCCCTGAAGCTTCAGAAAATGTGAGGCAAGCCCTTGAAGTCACTTTGGTTCTGGGTTGGAGAGATTCAGGTCCAGTCCTTCTCACTACCTGGCAAGAAGGGCAGCAGGCCGCAGGTCAGCACAGCAGAGGAAGAGTCCAGGAGAGTGACAGTGTTTTCAGCAGCGCAGACGTCCTTCTTACTGGCAGATTATCCACAGGTCAAGAAGTGTACTGAAGTGGTGGTGTCTGAATTCCAGTATTTATACCCTAGTTCTGGAAGGTGGGAGAAGCTTTTAGACCAGGAGTCCTCAACCTTTTCTGTAAAAAGAGCTACTTATGATCAATAAAAATCATCCTGAGTTACTAATATTAGTGTTGTAATTGTGATCACGCAAACAGATTACTTCAGTGTATACTGTATGTAAAATCACCCTCAGTGATGACATCAGTACATCAGACAAAACTGTCAGCAGTCATGTAAAAAAGGCCATGCCAATTTGGAATGCCTTTAGGTGGGCAATACAAAACATTTATAGTTAAATGCCCCTGACACTAAGGTAACAGTATTTGTAATAAACTGCGTCAATGCCACATGATTTATCACTCAAATATCAATTGCAAATATATTTTGGAAATTCAAATATCAGCTTATCAGTCCTGAAAATACACACATTTGTCTCTCTAATACGCACCTTTCAATGTTGGCATACAAATATTAATTCAGTCAATGAAAAACTTCTATTTTAGTAGGCTGGGCTGGACACAAGAGAGATACATACAGGTAGCTAGAGAGCTAATAGTAGCTTACAAGCCTGTTCTAGACAGTGGCTTTGTAGTGGAGGAAATACCCTTCCTCCCCTGCCCTGGTTCCAAGCTGGCTGCAGTGACAATATGGGGTTTTTAGGCCTATTGTGTGGAGACAAGGCACAGCCTATTCAGGTGTAAATGGGGCTTTGCTTAGCTGCGCCCCCCCCCCCGATTGAGCCAGTTTATGGACCATTAAGGCCTATCGAGTCACACCACAGCTCCCACTGTGTGTGGATGTCTAGAGGGAATACACAAGGTCCAGCTGTCATCCACCCCAGACGTGTATTTAGAGACAGGCAGAAACATAGAATGGTTGAAGTAAGAAAATGCCAACTTTCTTAAAGTATAGGGTAAAGTGTGCCAACAAGGGATTTTACTTAAGCAGTGCAATTTGTAATAGCTTCTGTTAAGAATATTTGGATAGTTCAGTTTTATCAAATGTTGAACCAGTAGTGAAATTGACTGAATAATTTCGGCAATAAATGTGTAGAGAGACAAAAACTACAAAATCAGGACAAACATGGCAATAACATATAATCGAAATATAAATATATTTTCATATATAAATTACATTAGGTAGTGTACAATCAAACTAAAATGAATCCAATGCAAACACATGAAAAAGGTAAATTGCAATTAAACCTATAATTAATGAGTCAAAAACATCCATTCCAGATTTGATCAAAAAAGTGACGTATCTCCTGATAAATACAAAAATCACTTGAAGTATATCCAATATTGGGGAAATGGACTGTACACTCGGCGTTTCGGTCTTCTGTGGTATAAATCCCTCAGACCATCTTCAGGACAATAAAAATTGCATCTAGCAAAGACCCCGATGAGAACAATGCATACAGTTACATATATGACATTTTAATTCAGTTCTAATCCATTAATCAAACAATAAAACAAACATAACCCATGTGCAAATAAACCAGCATACATGTGGCAAATATGTTTAGTGATCCTCATTTTCGACCCACACATTATGATGTATCTTCATCTAATTTCAAAATCTAACAAGTATACAAATTATCCCAACCTCTCCATGTTGACGATAGAGATATGATGTGTAACATTTATATGCTTACTTTCAGCAAAAAGCCAATCCGAAGGTAATTTGGCACAATTGTTTCAATTTCAAAGGAGCTCCTTGATGCTGCAAGCCTTAAAAGTCGGAACTGACACCCTGCAATTGAAATATACACATTATACTCAAATTGCTTGTTGATATTCTAATTGTGTTTCTGCTCTGTGAACTATATTTCAAATATACCTGATGTAGTGATTTTCAGAGTGGTGACGGCGATTTATATAGATGTTCCAATTGCTCTCACGATTCGGTCTATTTGGCAATCAATCTGGAAACAAGTGACAATGCACCAATTTCATTATATTATACAGATACTAAATGTTCCCAATGTAAAAAGTAAAACGAACTAAATATTAAGTCTATGCATCTTATGTAGAACTTCTGATATTGGAATCGTAAGTCTACTTGTTACTCATCTATTTAAGTTGTTCATATGATCTCATTACTTGAGGAACTTCACTTAGATGTTACATTCAGTCCCGTCTGCATGCTTTATTCGTTGACACCTGAGGATCGCCAATATACTTATATTTTCCTCACTGGCTGAATGTTAAAATTGGTATTGAGTAACCAAACGCTACTCCACGGTGACAAAAGAGACTGCTAAAGGTCAAGTCGTGGAGTCTCACTACAACCTATTCACAGTTCTTGCGCAGCGATATAGAATAGCGATGGCTGTTTGCTGTTGCCGTACAGGCGATATGTAATTAAAAAGACCTTTAAAAAGTTTACTCGTTTCAAATGCACATCTGATTGAATCAACAGGGAATAAATCCTACCTTCAAAAGCAGTTGACTCACTCTTAGCGTTCAGATGACAGTGTATCCTTCTACAGGTTGTATCGAAAAGTATCACTGCATTCTGCTCACGACGTTCCAAGGATGATAAAAAACGCTGACAATGGCTAATTAATGTTGCTGCATGTATACTCTAAGATACATCAGCCATTCAAAGTTATAATCATATCGCATGGCTATCTGGTTAAATCAACAGGAGATTCCATTAAATTCAGTTGAATCACTTTACAATGACAATCTAACAATCGTCTGAAAGAACCACAGTATTATGGTTGAGTAAATAAAGTTCCATGTCAGTTGAATCTTCGCATTAAGAGACAGCAATGGGCAGATGTATCAAGTGTTTTGCATGTCGCAAAAGCTGCGAATCTCTATTTTTCAGCGTTTGCGACATGCAAAAATGAAATAGGCCTGTATGAAAGAATTCGCATCGCACAATAGGAATTCGCATGTTTGCGAATTCCTAATGTGCGAGAATGGAGAAATCGCAGAATTATTAGCGAATTCCGATTTTGCATTGTCGCATAATTGCGAAATTCGCATGGATATGTAAGAAATATTCGCAAATTGCGATTTTGCCTATTTTGCACATTAAGGAATCGCTATTAACACCAGGTAGAAGCAGGTGGTAAAAAAAAAAACCTATAAATGAACACCCAGAATGCATTTTCACTGTTTCCAAAATGGCGGGACTGTACCTGATTGCCAGGAGGATGCGCATCCAAGCTCTTGGCCAAAGAAGACAACGTCAGTAAAGGATATTCCGATTACGCATTACGCTGTTCCAGCAGACACAGGAGGAGATATATGAAAAATACAGGCTACATCCTCACACCATTCTTGACCTCATTACTGAATTGAAACCATTTTTGACACACCCAACTGCCAGAACACAATCAATACCAACACATGTGCAGGTATTGTGCTCACTGCACCTTTTGGCTTCTGGCTCCTTTCAAACAGTAATAGCAGAGGTTGGTGGAGTCTCACAGAGTGCCCTATCACGTTTCTTCCATGTCTTCTTGAATACAATGATCAGTAGACTTCAACATCATATATATTTTTCAAATACACATCAAGCCATACAGGAAGCCAAGTTGGATTTCTATCAAATTGCAAGATTTCCACATGTGATTGGATGCATAGATGGAACCCATATTGCCATCACCCCACCAGCAGCCATTGAATATGTATTCCGCAACAGAAAAAGCTACCACTCACTGAACATCCAGGTCATATGCAACGCGAAATACATAATCCAGGACATTGTGGCAAAGTTTCCAGGGAGTACACATGACTCTTACATCTTCAGACATAGTGCAATACATAGACGTCTCAGTGCTGGTCAGTTTGGAGATGGATACCTGCTGGGTAAGTAATACTCATCCATCCTCCCTTCCACCCAACCAATGTAATGGAACTTAGAGTCACTTTTTCCTCTCTAACTTGCAGGTGATAGTGCCTACGCAGTGCGTGATTTCATACTCACCCCATACTTGAATCCTGCAAATGCAAGTGAAAGACGCTACAACAGGGCACACCGGTCCACACGTGGGGTAATAGAACGTACTGTGGAAAATGAGCCCATAATTCTATTGATGCCCAGGCCGCTGGCGCAAACCGCCTCTTAGTTCCCATGTTAAATAATTATCAAATAAAGAGACGGGCGCTGGAAGCAGGAATCAGGAACAGAGTTTAATTCTCATGAGGAGAGCCAGTCATTTCGGACACGAAACACAGTGTCTTTCGGGAGGTGCTCTAACAAGTGAGCTGAGACTCAACCTTTTATACCTTACAAAACATTTGGTATTACAGTCACAGCATTGTGAAACGAAGGAAAGATAACCCTATAATCCTCGTGTCAATCCTACCCCACATGTGTTCACAATAGGGACCCTTGACCTGCTGATAAGAGGGGAGGGCAATCACGCAGCTGAGTGTTTCATCAACAGTTTAGGATGTGCGCGCCTAATCATAGCCAGGGGGTGGGGTGGCCAGGATCAATAGTGGGTCCTTTGAAGAGGAGTGACTTCATACAATAAGGGCAGTAAATGGTATCTCCTGGCTTAGGCGATGGCCTCGGACATGTGTGGTCAGCCGGGCTCGGGGGAAGGGGTCATCAAAGGAGTGGTATTCATGCTGCGTGGACAATCGAGCGCGGAGGGAAGGCTTGTCAACAGAGGGGCATTCATGGAAGGAAAGGAGGTGTTGGTCAGGCGCGGTCGTGGCTCTCAAGGACAGGGTCTTGCAGAAGAAGAAGGTTTATGACTTGCCCATGTGAGGAGAAGGGAGGGGTAGCCAGGGTGGACACAGGGACAGAGTCACGCAGAGAGAGAGAGAGAGATCTGATGACCCGTACATGAGAGAGAGCGGGGGCAGTCAGGTGCAGCTGGGGAGGGCTACGTCAGCCAAGGCGAAGGATGCCTCTTCAAGAGGGAATGGGGGGGGGGTTTTGTGCGGGTCAAGCAGGAGAGTTGCCTTTCACAGCAGGGTCGCGCAGGGTGAGAGGGTTTCATGGACTACGCATGAGAGAGGGGGTGTAAGATACGCGCAGGAGGGAAGCCGGGGATTCCAACGGGTAAAAGGCCATGGTGCCTAGAATGGCTGTGCATATGCACATAGGTATGGGCTCTTACTGGCAGAGTGATACGGTCAATAGTTTACGGTATTCATGGTGCTCACAGGGAGAGGAGTGGGAGAAGAAGGGGAATGAATGCTGTCTATGTACATCAATTCCTTCAACTTTCACAGTCGCCCCTTTTTACATAACAGCAGTCATTTTTGCAATTGATGGGTTTACAGGTAGACAGGCATCGTTGATGAATTAGCATTTTGTCGATACTAGCATTTGGCGTACAATCATAGACAGTCGAGGTGATGGGCAGAATGCAGCACATAGGAAATTGCATTTTCGTTGTGTTCCTGACAATTAAACGCACTACATAGCATAAATCTTTCTAACTTAAAAATGTGACCAATGAACAGTTTTGACCAGGTAGTTGAGAGCGGAATTCAGTTCAATATACAAGATTTCTTCGTCACAGTGTCTTTTTATCATTGAGCCATCACTGGTAGGCTCTAGTCCGAGTACTTTCGTTGGCGCTGTTGAGCACCGGCGGTGGAGCTATGGGTCCAGCTCAGTTCTATCCTTTCGCGTTGCAGGGTGCGGTCAGTCCTCTGCTGTTAGACCACAGTCCTGTTCCCTAAACAATCCGTTCGGCGGCGCCTTATGCTCGGCACCTATATTTCTGTGGCAACACCCTATTCCCATATGAATGCGGTTCTTCCTTTTGGCAAAAAGTCACGTGGAAAAGAGGGTGAGTGTGGTTCAAATAGTCGATAGGAGGGAGGGCGGAGTTGGGTCAGGGTTCCGGGGACACACAAGAGGGACCAAGGGAGCAAAGGATGACAAGCAGGCAGGCCCCTCAATCGGGCCCAAAGAAGGGGGACAGAGACTCCAGGCACACGTGGGTTAGCAGACGGAGGGCTTCAAGGCGGCCCATCATGTTTCATTTTACACGTTGAAATTGCGGTCTCGTCCCGTATCCTGTTGCTCTGCGGCTCCACCTTTGGTCGAGGTCACACGGGTCCCAAGATCCGCAGTCAGGCTGTACATCACATCTGACCCACCTCCTTCGGTGTTCGTGAATCTTTGAATAGGTACAAGACAAGGTTTTAGAGAAATGGCAGAAGAAGACATCTACGCATGTGAATTCCTCCCTCAATTCTACGCATTTGGGAGATACGCTCATTGGTCACAGTCAGAGATTCATTTACCAAGCAGTGCATATGTCGGCATTCCTACTGAATTCAAGCCAAGCTTTATTCATTGTCTACACAGGTCGCATATGGAGGAAAGTCAGACTCTCATCAACTGCGTATGTCATCAAATTTCAACATTTCGGAGCCTCCAGGGAGACTCGTCTTTTCTAACCTGAGTCTTAACAGTCTAACATTTCCCTTCAAGGCTGGCTAACCTTTTCAAACAGGGCGGGGGCGCTATCATCGATAGTCAGGGAAAAAACAGTTTTCCCTTTTCGAGGGACAACAGTTGCGCATGGTCATTGTGTTTACATCCGGGACAGTAGCTGGGGGTCGATTAAGAATGGGGCGGGGATGCATCGGGTGCTCGCGCTTGGGTGAAGAAGGGGGTAGGGCAATCTGGGCGTTCGGGGGTCAATCTAGACGCTGGCGTTCGTCTCTGATGATGCTATGAGGTGCCATTGACATACAGTTCCCCTATAAATGGCCAGATTTGGGGGACCTTAGTCGTCTTACCTGTCCTTTCCTTCTCAGCCAATTCAAGTTCATTCATTTTGCAGAAAGGAGAGGCAGTAATATGGCGAGATACAATCATTTTAGTTTCGGTCAATTTCGCTGAACACCTTCGCGTTCAATATGTATCAAATCAGACTGGTGCCGGTGGGGCACAATTTTACCAAAAAGAGGGAGAGAAAATAGGGAGACTCTCATAGAGAGTGAGAGTCGTCCGCAATCTAAATGAGCCATTCGGTACACGTATGACATGTAGAGAGAGAGAGAGAGAGAGAGAGAGAGAGAGAGAGACGTGTACGAAAATAGGTCATTTAGTGCGCTCACAACACAGAACAGCAAAGGTCAGGTAACACGCAAATACAGACAGAGGGAAGACATAAATCCGTACATTACATACACACATACTCAGACAGGGAAGACAGCACATGTACTACACATATATAAGACATTCACAACAAAACAGAAAACAACAGGTGGCCAACAAACTCCATATTATATCCTACGTATCTTTACTATCCTATTTGTCTATGTGCTTAGCTCTTTCTACCCTTCCCTCCTTTTCCTTCTCGCTTGTCACGTCTGCGAGCGTTCCCAATTACCAATACTCACACCTCGGTTGGTCGATCAGAAATTAACCTGGTCGCGCTATTTACCCATGGTTGGATTTTAAACCATTTTTCAGTTCCTTCCTTTGGTGGGAAGTTCTCCAGGCTGAGGCAACGGCAAGTAACAGTCGGACAGCTTGGCTATATCTATAAGAGTGTGAGAAAGGGGGCAGTGTATTTTGAACATCAGCAACATTTCCAACTTCCCAGACGGGTGGTGTCATGGTAACCCTTACCCGTATATTTTTCCTTGTCCTTTCCCTACCGAGTCAAACGTCCAGTTACATTATTTAACGCGTCATTTCCAGTCAATTTTTCGTCATTCAGTACCTGTCCAGTTTTTATGTCAGTCCATCTTCCCAGTTGCTATGTTCTAAGGAGGAACAGTCATGTTTAAGTCTACGTCTTTAAAAAACTTATCGTTATGAGGACTATGCACATATTCCCTCCTTCCCTTTTCGTCGGTGCTTCGACCATCGTTCTCCCATATTTCAGCCGACGTTCTGACGTGACCTGCAGAAGGGAGGGAAAAGAAGGGGTGGGGGGCAGCATTCAAAGTACATCAGCATGCAGTAGTCCGAAAATGTTTTTACCTACCACATACTCGACCTATCTCCGCGTACTGCATTTCTTTACCATTTGGCGTTTAAGCCCAGAGGGACCAGTAATGTCAGATAGATAATCATTGACGATCTGCATATCTACATGGGTTACTTGGTCGTAACCCTCTTTGTCGGGTGCAAGGGTGACGGCCAGGTGGCATTTCTGTGGTGTCGTTTTAAGGGTGTCTAAAACACTTCTCTGGCTGCCTGTGACACACAATGTAGCTGCTAAATATCTGATCCTATTGATCTACATCTTTCATCATACTTATTCTTCGCTCACAGTAGTAAGACATCCAAAACTCATTAATGCAACTGCTACAACCATGCTTTCTTTTTCAAAATACTTTTAATAAAAAGTGTTGAGGTACAAATACAGGCCTACAACTCAGTGGGCCGGCTACGAAGCAGATTGAAACTGTACATAAGAAGAACGAAGTTGGTGGCAGTTCATTGCATAAAAGTGCAGCAGTGCAATAGAATCGTATTAAAACTTCCCTACAGAGCAAGCATGATGCATGTCAGTAATTCATCTTTAATAAATTCATAAATTCATTATCCAATACTCATTCTTTGTCTAAATTACACCAATTCATTTTCCAACTCATAATCAGTACCCACCCTAAGTCAATTCATTGTCCAAGCACATACTCAATATCCTTCATATCTACTTTCATTATCCAAAACTGCATATATATCTCGGGACAAAAAGCTGCGCAATCAGGGTGCAACAAAGTTTATTCAAAAAGTCTCATTTTGTGCCGGCGCCATTTTGGATGGGGTCAGGCGAGTTCCAGCACAGTCAGAATGTCTCTAGTCTCGCATGGTTGGCCCAGAACCTTCCGTTGGCAGTTCAAAAAGTTTTGTGCTATGTGGTTAACAGTCTAACAAATATGGACCATGAGTCAAAGAGTGGGGAGGGCGGCAACAATTTTCCTACCGGGTCATTCTGGTGTTCCTCCGGAACTGAACAAGTCTGTGCCGTGGCTGCATTTTAGCCATTTCCAATCCGACGCTGGCGCCGGCAGGAGTTGCACCGATGTCGTGGTTCCCAGTGAAGGGGGCGGGGGCACCCATAAGGAGGGATCGGGGTGCCCCCCGGCTCTCATAGAATCTTCAAGGTTGAGGAGAGAAGGCATGGGGTGCGTGCCCGTCCTGGGCAGAAGACCGCTTTTTGATGTTGACCCTCTTTAAGCAAAGAGCATTGGGGTGTCGCTGGAAGCCTCCACCTGGAGGGAGGTGGGGGAGGCTCGTTCGCGCCGCCTCCCCCTTCCAGCGACCCCGCGCCGTTCCTCGGCTCCGTCGCTTCGATATTGGCCGTGCCAGCCATTGAAGATGGGGGGGGGGGTCGGTGGCTGAGGCAAGACATCCCCCCCTTTTCTCTTGACATGTGGCGGGACTACCTGGAACTGTCCAGGCGTCGACATGTGGCGGGACTACCTGTAACTATGCAGGCGATGGCATGTGACGGGACTACTTGCAACTGTCAGGCGTTGGGTGTAGTTGCCGCCATTATAGCTGAAAGAAATGCCGCCATCCTCGCTTTGGCTTCGGCCGTCGACGAAAGCCGGATCGGGTGAGAGAGAGGGGTGGTCGGCGGCCGAGGCAAGACAGCCCCCTCTCTCCCCGCGGCCTGCAGGGCGGCAGAAGAGAAGAGATGGAGAGGTCCTTGCCATTCTCTGGACCGCCTGCCCAACATCATCTCCTACTGACCGTGGCCAGGCGAGCCCCTCGTGCCTCGAGGCCTCGCCTTCCGGATGGGCGTAACCGCGGACCTGTTGCACTTCGGGAGCTTCCGGAATGGGGGTAGGTACCTATTGAATTGTTTCTATTTCCTGTGACCGTTATTTGGGCGTGGCGGGCAATGAGGCAGACATGTTGGGAGCAGGAATAGGCAGTGAAGCCTAGCTACCTCGTGGCTATTTTTGCTTTCAAACTTCTCACCATTTTACATTTCTTATTACGAACTATTTCTAATGTTTCTTATTTTTAGCGAAGTCAAAAGCTCATCAGGGGGTTACTGACTTAGCCTGATTTCTTTTTATTTTTCTTTCTCTTCCTTAGCGTGTTTCGAGCTAAAGTTTTCTGTTAGTAGGGAACGGTGATCACTTCATATTTTTATGTGTCCTTTTCACTAGGGGGTACTTCTGGACGGACCAGACGAGTTCCCTCCAATAAATGGTCCGGGGTGGAACTAGATTATCGATCAAAAGGGGAACATATATTCCTTCATTAGGGTATCATCCTGGACAGACCGAGCGATGTACTTCCACTTACTAGGGTAGCCTCCTGGACGGACCAGATGGTCTACTACCACTAAATGGCCCATGAGCGGGGAGCATATGTCCTCCATAAGGGTAGTCTCCTGGGCGGACCATGCGAGCTACCCCCCAAATAACCAAACAGTGGGGAGTGGGTAGGACTGACGAATTCACAAAGGGGCATAACCTACCCTTTACTACTTGCAAAGACTAGATAGAATATTTCTACTCCACGTTGTTTGCAGGCAGAAAATACCTCAAACGAAACAATTCCTGGAACAACAATGTCCAGGCAACCAACCAATCAGTGGGGAGAAAAACAGGCATGACGGATTACAACGGGGACAAACGTCTGCATTACCTGCCCTTCGCTATCCAGAAAGGAAGACAGAATATTTCTACTCGTCTCAGTTTGTAGACAGGGAAGATCTCAAAGAGCAACAATCGATTGTTAATCGATTTCAAACAATCCAGTGGGGAGAAAAGTAGGCATGACGGATTACAACGGGGACAAAAGTCTGCATTACCTACCCTTCTCTATCTGCAAAGAGGGACGACGTTCCTATTCGCCGCTGTTTGCAAACAGAGAATGTCTCGTTCTCCAGAAGAGAACCAATATGTCAAGTAGCCTTCAAAGCTAAATGAACCAATACCAACAATATCAGTATACAAATACCGATTCCAATACAATCAATCAATCAGGTGGATAGAACCACCCTACCAATCAGGCGTAAAAACACCCTACTTAATCTTACCCGGACCGGACCATACGGACAGTTCCTCGTCTTCCTCCTCCAGCGCCCGATTGTTCTCTTACTCCATGTAGCATTCCTGTGGGATTCCAGTCAGGACAATAGGTCACTCAAGAGAGGTCCTTTCAGAATTGGTGAAGTTCTTTTTGATCGGCAGCCGGGCGAGGGCCCTCTCAAGGCAGGCATACCCCGATCGTTTAGATGTTCACTTCTTCGTCTGGATCTCTCTTACCGAACCCCATGTCACTGATGGGCCCCACGTTGGGCGCCAATTGTGGAAAATGAGCCCATAATTCTATCGATGCCCAGGCCGCTGGCGCAAACCGCCTCTTAGTTCCCATGTTAAATAATTATCAAATAAAGAGACGGGCGCTGGAAGCAGGAATCAGGAACAGAGTTTAATTCTCATGAGGAGAGCCAGTCATTTCCGACACGAAACACAGTGTCTTTCGGGAGGTGCTCTAACAAGTGAGCTGAGACTCAACCTTTTATACCTTACAAAACATTTGGTATTTCAGTCACAGCATTGTGAAACGAAGGAAAGATAACCCTATAATCCTCTTGTTAATCCTACCCCACATGTGTTCACAATAGGGACCCTTGACCTGCTGATAAGAGGGGAGGGCAATCACGCAGCTGAGTGTTTCATCAACAGTTTAGGATGTGCGCGCCTAATCATAGCCAGGGGGTGGGGTGGCCAGGATCAATAGTGGGTCCTTTGAAGAGGAGTGACTTCATACAATAAGGGCAGTAAATGGTATCTCCTGGCTTAGGCGATGGCCTCGGACATGTGTGGTCAGCCGGGCTTGGGGGAAGGGGTCATCAAATGAGTGGTATTCATGCTGCGTGGACAATCGAGCGCGGAGGGAAGGCTTGTCAACAGAGGGGCATTCATGGAAGGAAAGGAGGTGTTGGTCAGGCGCGGTCGTGGCTCTCAAGGACAGGGTCTTGCAGAAGAAGAAGGTTTATGACTTGCCCATGTGAGGAGAAGGGAGGGGTAGCCAGGGTGGACACAGGGACAGAGTCACGCAGAGAGAGAGAGAGAGATCTGATGACCCGTACATGAGAGAGAGCGGGGGCAGTCAGGTGCAGCTGGGGAGGGCTACGTCAGCCAAGGCGAAGGATGCCTCTTCAAGAGGGAATGGGGGGGGGGTTTTGTGCGGGTCAAGCAGGAGAGTTGCCTTTCACAGCAGGGTCGCGCAGGGGGAGAGGGTTTCATGGACTACGCATGAGAGAGGGGGTGTAAGATACGCGCAGGAGGGAAGCCGGGGATTCCAACGGGTAAAAGGCCATGGTGCCTAGAATGGCTGTGCATATGCACATAGGTATGGGCTCTTACTGGCAGAGTGATACGGTCAATAGTTTACGGTATTCATGGTGCTCACAGGGAGAGGAGTGGGAGAAGAAGGGGAATGAATGCTGTCTATGTACATCAATTCCTTCAACTTTCACAGTACATTTGGAATTCTGAAAAGCCGTTTCAGACGCATACACAAAAGTGGAGATGCATTGCAATACAATCCAGAGACATGTTGCAAAATAGTGACAGCATGTGCAATGCTGCATAACATGGCAATCCACAAAGGCACAGAAATTGAAGTGAGTGACTCAGACATATCTGATGATGATGATGATAACCCTCCCCCAAGAATGGCAGTGGCCGGAGTAGGAGCCATGGCTGGTCGTCAAAGGAGGGCAGAGATTACACGTAACTATTTTTAGGTGAGAAAAAAAACTAAACACCATTTTCACTTTGCTATTGTTCTTTTATTCAGAACATGCAAACAGTGCTATATGTATGTTAAATTATTTCTAATCATTGTGAATTTACATATCCATACTACTAACACCAAACAAAAAATAGTATCTATGCATGACTGCTGCATAGGTACTTCAACATGGTAATTCATTTTTTCCGTTGGCGGCTGGCAGCATGTTGCTCAAGTGGAGGCATGGCCTCTTGCTCTGCTCCAGTAGTGGAACGCCTTCCACTCCTGCGTTGCACCATGATGTTTGTTGGTGTGGGGTTGTTGCTACTCCTACTGGAGTTGTCCTCGCTTTCTCCCGAGCACAGGAGAGCCCTTGCACCAGAGTGGGTTGTTTGCATACTTTCCAGTACCAATGTCATATTGTCCACACTTTTTCCAACAGAACGTGTGCATTCACTCAATTCACGCTGCATGTTAACACTGCGACGTGTGAAGTTGCTGGTGATTGCACATAGCCTGTTGATGGCTTTGGTGTAGTTGTGCATTGTGTCCTGCGCAGCCTGTGCAGCCCTGTTCCGTGCCTCCTCTGTGTTGACAAGTGTCAGGCAAAGTTTATCTATGGCATCAACCATGCGTTCCTGGTTCTTGTTGGATTTGACTAGCTGCCTATTGATAGATCTCAGTGCCTTATGTTGAAGGCGTTGTACATCAAGCATGTTGTGCTCAAGGCCTGCAAACACTGTCACTACTTCACTTTGTCCTGTGTTATTTACAGATGGCTCAAGACGGAATGCACGTGCCCTCCTTGGACTTTGTGATTGCTGTTGTGCATCTTGGGAGGACACAGTGACTGTCTCATTGGACACTGCTTCTACATCTGAATTTTCATCCTCTCCCATTGGTTCTAGAGGTAGAACTCGTCGGCGCTTCCTTTGTATGGTCACAGGGGCATTAGTGACTTCATTTTCTATATCTGACATCACATGGGGAGGTGACAATTCAACATCATTGTCAGTCCTGTCCTCACTGGTATGTCCTGTGAATGTAGAGTGCAAAATATGAATTTGTGTTCATGACAAATTAAAAATTTTCATGGCAGAGTATTACTTGTACTGCACTGTTTCAGCATTACGAAGTCCCTATTTAAAAAGTAATATAAGTGACTATGATTGAGAGTGTTACTATGTCAATGGGACTACCACTCCCATAATGCATTGCTCTGTTCTTGTTTCACAGTGTTAATGGACTAATGGTAATCTTACATGCAGTGCACACACACACACACACACACACACATTCTTTGTACACAAACATGGGTGCACTTTCAAATCCTCTTACCTTGTGCTGTTGCTGTGGGTTCTGAGCTGTCTATGTTAGCCACTCCACTCACACTTTCAGTTGTCAGTGTGGATTCTATCAGTTCCTCATGGGGTGTGGGTTTGTCCACCATGGAAGTTCCATTACCTGTCAGGTTGGCATCTTTGATCCTCTCCGCAAGTCTTTCTATGGATCTGAGTCTCATGTCATACCACCTTTTTTTGATTTCATCAATGGAGCGAGTGGTGACTCCTACAGAGTTGACTTTCTCCTGGATCTCCAGCCATATTTTTCTTTTCCTGGAGTCAGGTACCTTAAATGATTTCTTCCCAAACAGGTCCTCATGGTTACACACCATTTCTTCTATTAGCACTTCTTTCTCCTTTTCTGAAAACTTCTGCTTTCTTTTTCTCTTTTCAATTGGCTGCTCCTCCTGTGACTTCTGTGACTCCATTGCTGAACAAACAGGTCTGCTCTGCCTCAGCACACTCTTCCAACTGCCACTGGGTGTGGCTCTGGGTAGCAGGTGCAAGCAATCACTGGTACTTCCTGCTTGTGATGTCATCAACTTGTTCCAGCATTGCATGATTCCCGTTTTTGCGAATTCTTAAATTGCGAAAATCGCAATTATGCGATTCGCACATTTCCCGCATTATTTTCTGCGATTTTTAAGAAATCGCTATTTTCTCGCAATATTTTTGTTACATACCATTTTGCGATTCTGAAATAGCGATTCGCTACAAATCGCTATTACGGACTCGCAAAATGGTTTTTTGATACATCTGCCCCCAAGCCTCATAATAGCATTAACTTATTTTTCGCAAGGCGAATGGAAAAACAGGCAGCGATCCTCCGTTCAGTCTACGTGCAGACGGCCCGCTGTGGCAATGCATTTTTTAATTTATGCAGCTGGAATTTAAACGTGGAAAGACCGAAAGTGTTAAGGCCACTGTTTTCCTAACGTGGGGGCCATCTTAGTGATGCTAACTGCCGCAGTATACTCATTATTTACAACGAAGTCTAGTGATCACTCTTGTATATCTAAATGATAGTATTGCAAGACAAGCTGTCCGTAACCAACTTACATGCAGTCATATCTATAGTGCCATATACACCTGGTGAACATATGATTATACTGTATCATAACTGTGATGACCATCAAACTTTATTTCTGTTAATAAAAAGAATTTTTAAAAAAAACCTGGGAATGTGGCTAGACCACAGCTTTTCCATGGAAATACAAGCCAAAAAACTGTCAGCCACCTGTTTTGGGATTCTTTGCATGATTCAAAAGATTTTAACTCTTATCCCTGAACAGAGACGGGGAACTGTAGTGCAGGCTTTGGTTCTGTCACGGCTGGACTACGGCACTTTCCTCTATCTGGGCTCTCCCAAATATGTAGTGAATAGGATGTAGGCGGTTCAAAATGCTGCAGCCAGAATGCTCTGTGGTATTCCCAGAAAAGAGTCAGTTAAAGCCTTACTTAAAATACTGCACTGGCTCCCAATCCAAGCCAGGATCAAATTTAAAGCTTTATGTATAGCCCACAAAGCTCTGAACAACAAGGGTCCTGCTTAACTGATAACTCTTTTTACTCCATATGTTCCTGGTCGGTCTCGGAGATCTTCCTCAGACCTACTCATGAAGATGACAAAATTAAGAGGTCCAGATGGGGAGGATGATCTTTCCCACACTTGGCTCCCAGGATGTGGAACTCCTTACCCAAAGCAATGTGACATTTAAGAGATGAACTAATTTTGAGGAAAAGTTTAAAAACATGGCTGTTCCCCTGATAACTCCCCTTTTTCCCGACAGCACCTTCTCCTCAGTTCTGGGAAGCCTTAAGGCAGCCATGTGCTCTACTAATCCATAAACATAACCGTTAACATCATCAGAATCTGACTAGAGTAAGAGATGCAAAGGCAGAAAGAAGAGCGATGAGAAGAATGGGAAGAAATTGGCAAAGGGAGAAAGCAGGGTGAAAAAGAACCTGTATATGTGACATACAAGATGTAGGAGTTTGAAGAAAGAGGCTTGAAAATGTTGGCCCCTGCACTTTCTTCAGCTTATGTACAGTGAAAGAGGCCTTCAAGAGACAATCTATGCATGAAGAGTATGCACTGGGAATTTCAAACTAAACCTGCTAATGGGAAGCTGTACTGAGCATTTGAAACTAAACCTCGAAACAGGGAAACGTCACTTAGAATTTAAGGCTTAATCTGTGCACTGCGAGTTTAAAATGGCTATTTGATGTGTATGTGGAGACTGGCCTTCACTTTGAATGTACTCCTGCACATGGGGAGGCTACACTGCCAATTAGACCTGACATCCTTGGCATGGTTTCCCCTGACTTCTATTGCTTTCTGACCTCCAGTTTTGCTGACTACATTTTTGTTGGCTTTAGGATTTTCGGCAATTTACCACTGCATTTGTTCTCTACTTAAGACATGGTAACATTGGCTTATCCACAAATGGAAGTTCATAGTAAAGTACACAACATGAGCCAATGGCCTGGAAGTTATATGCTACTAGAGGGCCTTCAACACTGATGTGCCACCCACTTAAGTAGCCCTTTAAACATATCTCAGGCCTGCCATTGCAGAGTCTGAGTGTGAGGTTTTTGTAAATGTACGTGTCTAGCAAGTTAACCCTCTTGCTAGGCACAAACCTTACATTTTAATACATATACGCAACACCTGTGATAGCCCCTGGACAGCCCCTAGGACAGGGTGAAGTGTATTTACAATGTTGGACATGTACTTTCAAGTTTTACATGTCCAAGTAGTGAAAAACTCAAATCCGTTTTTTACTACTGCAAGGTCTATCCGTCACATAGGTTAACATAGGGATTATTTTATTACACTTTATGAGTGTAATTTCAGATTGGGAAAGATAAACCTTTCGAGTTTGGTGTCTCTGGACTGACAATTTAAAAACACAACTTATAGTAAAGTTGGATTTAAAATTGCATTTCTGAGAATGTCACTTTAAGAAAGTTGGAATAGTAACGTGGGGAGACCCAATAAACCCTTGGAGCCTTGGGCAATATAAATAGTATCGGGTAAGGTGTGCCAACAAGAGATTTTACTTAAGCACTGCAACTTGTAATAGCTTGTATTCAGAATATTTGGATAGGTCAGTTTTAACAAATCTTGAACTAGTAGTGAAATTAATTGAATACATTCTGCAATAAATGCGTAGAGAGACAAAAACTACAAAATCAGGACAAACAAGGGAATATCATATAATCAAAATATAAATATATTTTCATATATAAATAACATTAGGTAGGGTACAATCATAACTGAAATTAATCCAATGCAAACACATGAAAAAGGTAAATTGCAATTAAACCTATAATTCATGAGTCAAAAACATTAATTCCAGATTTGATCAAAAAAGTGACGTATCTCCTGATAAATACAACAATCACTTAAAGTATAACCAATATTGGGGAAATGGACGGTACAGTCGACGTTTCGGTCTTCTGTGGTAAAAGGCCCTCAGACTATCAGACTTCAGGACAGTAAAAATTGCATCCAGCAAAGACCCTATGAGAACAATGCATACAGTTATAAATATGACATTTTAATTCAGTTCTAATCCATTAACCAAACAACAAAACAAAGATAACCTGTGTGCAAACAAACCAGCATACATGAGGCAAATATGTTTAGTGATCATCATTTTCGACCCCCACATTATGCTGTATATTTTCAAAATCTAACAAGTATACTAATTATCCCAACCTCTCCATGTGAAGGTAGGGATATGATGTGTAACATTTACATGCTTACTTTTAGCGAAAAGGCCAATCTGAAGGTAATTCTGCACAATTGTTTCAATTTCAAAGGAGCTCCTTGATGCTCCAAGCCTTAAAAGTCGAAATTGACACTCTGCAATTGAAATATACAAATTATACTGAAATTGCTTGTTGATATTCTAATTGTGTTTCCGCTCTGTGAAATATATTTCTAATATACCTGATGTAGTGATTTTCAGAGTGGTGACGGCGATTGCTGTAGATATTCCAATTGGTCTCACGATTCGGTCTATTTGTCAATCAATCTGGAAACAAGTGACAATGCACCAATTTCATTATATTATACAAATACTAAATGTTCCCAATGTCAAAATTAAAACGAGCTAGATATTAAGTCTATGCATCTTATGTTAATGAGAAAAGGAAAATAAGGTCCAGGAATCCTGAGACTGGACATGAATCCCAAATGTTTCTTGGAGGAAAGTTTACTCAAGGCTCTGGACCTCCCCAGCCTCTAGAGAACATAGGTAAAAAGGGTTGCAAGCATGTATTCCTCCTTTCCCAATATTTCAGTTCACTCCCATCAATGGTTATATTTTGCTTGATCGTAGAAGATAGCACGGTACAAGTTATCTTGAGTGAACAAAGTTCTTTTTATTGATGTTTTCACTGGGTTTCATCCATTTCAACTCATTTTTCAGTTATTCATTGTGCAATTTTTCTTTGGAAACAAAGAAGCATAACATGCTGTTTCACTGCACCACCCACTTTGTGGCTTTCTTATTTTAATATTGTATTTCTTCTTTTTCTGTTCTGCTTCTTTGTTTCCAAATTGCACATAATCATATGTGCAAATCAGGAGACACAAAGCAGAAGAAATATTACTTGTGTAAAAATAATCAAAGCAGTGCATCACATATCAATTCACAATTCGAGCTGCTCATCAACTGGGACAATTGGAGGAGGATCACATATATTGCCTCTATACTCGTTCCAATTGGACCAAACTTCAATCCATTTTCGCGGGCATCCATGTGCCACATACACAGTTTTCTCCTGAAGCATGCACCAGTCCATGTCAGTCTTCCATGTGCCCAGTCTCGGTGGCCTCGTTGCCCCACACTGTCTAGCTATGTTTCTTTTGGCTATGGCACAGCCAGTGCGACCCACAGCCTCCCTCGAGGCGACAGATCAGTGGGTTCCCAAATGTTTAGCAGGCATCTCTTCGCTTCCAGTCGCAACACCACCCCCACACATCTTGCATGCAACGAACCACCCGGTTCCAGTATTTCTGCAGCACATGGCATTCCCACAGGGTATGGAAGAAGGTCCTTCTTTCACCACACCCCTTTCTACAAAGCCCATCCTCAATACGGCCCATTCGTTGAAGTCGGGTCTCTGAGAAATATGCTCGGTGGAGAATTTTTAACTGAATCAACCGGAGCCTGGCCGATATAGCTACTTCCTTAGGGGAAGCGAGCGCAGTCCTCCACTCTTCGTCATCTATTTCCAGACCGTCAGCTTCCCATTTCCCCTTGAGTGGCAGTAAGAGGTCTGGGGAGTTTTCTTATACGTGAGTTATATGGCGTGTTCGGGGAGGTGGCCATCTAACAGTCTATCCTCCAGGGGGGAGGAGTCAGGGGGCTGAGTTCCTGAGGGGATATTCGCCTGGAGGGAGTGTCTGACCTGCAGATATCGAAAGTGTTCTGTACGTGCCAGTTCATAAGTAGTTTGAAGAGAGGCAAAAGGACACTACTCCATCCGGGCCCCACAGATCTTTATTGTGTGAAATACCAATGAGGTCCCAATTACGGAATCCCTTAGTTCGACCCAGAGTTCCCAGCCTCTCAGAGACCCATAGCGGAGTGGCCATCGTGAGTGTATCAGCAGAACCCATCCTACGCTGTACAATGTGCCATAACTGAATCGAGTGTTGTGTGGGCCCAGTGAGTTGGTACCTACCGGGCTTAGAATAGAGTGCAGCCTCGAAGTTACCCCCCGGCAGCAGCCACCGGTCCATTCCATATCCAGGGTCCTTCCCGTCGCAGTATGTGCCCTGATTGATGGCCGAAAGGTGTGCAGCCCAATAGTATTTTCGGATGTACTGAATGACAATGCGGCCATCAAACCAACCCATGGTCAATTTTTAAAGTGAAATACGAGGCTTCCCAGACCATAGCAGTTCTCTCTGTGTGGCTTCAATGGACGCGAAATAGGAATTCGGAGCCACGTCCGGATAATTTTGCAGGGCATATAAAAACCTAGGCAATGCCATGATTTTGAAGAGTGTCGCTCTTCCCAGCAGACACCCCGTGGAGCCGCCGGAGGTTGAGTGCAGTGTTCAGGGGCATAAAGCCCGATCGGTCCGGATGGACCAGAGCTGGCAGAACAGGTTTTAGCCTATTTACCAGAGCTTTGGCTAAAATTTTGGGCTCCGCGTTTAACAGCAAAATAGGCCTGTAAGAGGCATAAGAGTCTAGTGGTCTACCTTCTTTCGGGATGGCCTCTTGCTAGGCGGTAGAATGCCCTTCTCCTTAGATTCATCGAACATACGCTTCAAGTAGGGACTGATGCCATCCGGCGAGAGCTTGTACAGCTCTATCGGCAGACCATTAGGCCCGAGTGCCTTCCCCGACCGGAGCTCTCTTATCGCCCGACTCAGTTTGTCTACTGTAAGTGGCGCTTCCAGGGTATCTCGTTCGGCCTCAGAGAGGGTGGGCATAAGGATATCGGTCAACATGGCAACCGAGTCCTCCTCCGGCCTGTCAGAGCCCGTACTGTAGACTCTTTGGTAATGCGACGCAAATTCCCTGACTATTTCACGGGGTTCAGTGATGACGATCCCCGAGTTATCTTTGAGTTCTGCCGCCACTCTCTGAGCCTGTTGCTTCTTATCAAGCCAGGCTATAAGTTTCCCTGCCTTGTCTCCCTGGTCATAGATTCTACCATCCCTATATTTAGCCATTGTCCTAGCCGCGTCGGTGGCCAGGTCCTTGTACTCTTCCGCCTTGAGTTGCATCAGGTGGATCATCCCGAGTCTCCTCCGGTTTGAGCCACTGTTTCAAGCGCAAGGAGATCTCTCTCAATAGTGACTATTTCCTCCTCCCGGTCCCTGCGGCGAGCAGCAATTGTAGAGAGGGCCTCCCCTCTCAGCACTGCCTTAAAGGCCTCCCAGAGTACCTCCGATGTGTCCACCGTGCCCACATTGTCCTCAAAATATCGTTCAATCGAAAGAGTGAGCTTTTTCTTCACATCTTCGCTACAGAGGTGCCACGCGTTAATCGGCGCTACACAACCTTCTTGTTTGTCACCGATGGAGAAGTGAAGGAGCAATGGTGAGTGATCAGATATCCCTCTTGCTAGATGGGTGATTTCACGGACCGTTATGTCGGGTTGCAGAGGTGCGTAATCTATATGGGAAAATGAAAGGTGTGGGCCGGAGAAGAAAGTGTACTGCATGTCCGTCAGGTGGCGGAGGCGTCAAAGGTCGGTAAGACCAAAGGCCTCAAGGAAGTCAGACAGCCATTTGTGTCCCAGGGGTGTATTCCGGGGGGGATGCCTATCAAGGGTTCCCGAGGCCACAGCGTTAAAGTCGCCCCCCACCAGAAGGAGCCCCTCAGGAATAGAGAGGAGCAACTTTCCCAAGTCCTGATATGATTGGGTTTGGAGACCAGGTGGGATATAGGTTGTAATTAAGTTTATCCTGCGTCCCTCCCAGCGCCCTGAGATGGCCGCATAACGTCCTAAAGGATCAGTGAATACCTGGTCAGTAACCAAAGGAAATGAGTGACGTAGAAGTATTCCCACCCGTCTTGACCCAGAGGTGAAGCCTGCATGTACCGCCAAGGAGTATCCCCACCTGTTGAGTGCGTGGCATGCATTACCCAGTAGGTGAGTTTCCTGCAGTAGTAATACGTCGGGGAGGTGCCATTTAACAAATTGCAACACAATAGTTCTTTTAAGCTTGTCCCCCAGTCCGTTGACATTCCAGCTCATTAACTTAAGGCTTTTATCCACCTTCATAACAGTGCGCACCTCTAATTGAAACACCCGCCCCGTGACTCCCGATATTTTGTACACATGTATCTACGCAATTCTGGTGTGACCATTCCAAACTACCCCTCCTGCCCCTCACCAAACCCCCCACCCCAACTCCCACCCCCTCCTCCCCCACTCATCCCAGACAACAAACCCCCCAGTTCCCTGGTCCCCGTAAAACTTGCCCTCCCCCTACCACAACTCCCCCCACCCTGCTTCCCTGCTCCGTAGGTTTCAAACTACCCACAACCCCAATTAGCAGAGCGCCTTTCGCCCAACCCCAACTCAGGAGTGAGAAGAACGCCCCCTCCCGCTAAGACTCCTGTAGGGGAAGAGTGCGCCAGCCCCAACTCTAGCCGCCACCCCGTCTGCCCCCCTATTGCACAGAACTACTGTTCCCAAGACACAATATAACATACACTGGAATAGAAGGCAAAGAGCGCTATGTCCACCAGCTTCGATGTGTGGTAATAGTCCCCCAACAAAAAGGTTATACATTACAGTTCAGCAGGGTCCACCTTTAGTGTTCATCTCCCTGAGCGACCTTCTTTGTCCTGGTTAGGTCCCCACTTGGGGCTGGCCGATCTTGACCGCCAGGGAACGCTGGCTCTGGGCATCCACTTCTGGCCTCTCAGCTGTCGATCCTGGGGAGGCAGGCTGGGTGTCTCTTCATGCTCCCCCCTCCGGTTGCGTCTGTTCGTTTGGTGAGTCGCTGTACAGCCAGTTCTGGGACTCCGACGGTGATGTGAAGAACAGGGATTTACCTCCCACGATGACCTTCAGCTTAGTTGGGAAGAACATCATATACTTGAGTCCCCGTTCCCGGATCATGGCCCCTTCGTAGTGCAAGTCGCCCTTCTGCCTCGCCGCCTGAAGGATGGCGTCCCGGTCCCTATAGTTCAGGATTTTTGCAATGATTGTCCTGGCCTGTGCCCCGGTTTGGGTTTAGGGACCAGCGCACGGTGGGCTCGTTCAACTGTAAAAAGTTTTGACAGGCGCTTTGGCTTTAGATGGGCGAGGATGAGGTCTTCCAGAAATAGCTCAACGCTGGGCCCCTCCGTTTCCTCCGGGACACCCACTACTCGGATGTTGCTTTGACGGGCCCTCCCTTGTTGATCCTTTAGCCTCAGAGCCATTTTCCAGTGCTGGTGTACCAGTTCGCTTACTCGCTTTTCCAGGATTTTCGACGAGGACTGAAGCGCCTTGATATCCGATTCGTTGGTCTTGGATCTTTCCGTGGTCTTGCCAAGGTCCGTACGGAGGAGATTTACTTCTATGGAGATTTTGTCCATTTTAGCCTCCACATTGGTACCAAGTGTCTGGATCGCCGCCATTAGCGAGGTCAGGGTGGCCTCCTTTTGGGGAGCCTGGTCTTCAGAAGCATTGCCCGCCTGGCTCTGCACCAGAGGCACCAGGTACTTGTCCAACTTGTTGGTTTGGGTGGTTGCGTTACCTTTCGGCCTCATATTGGCGTAGTGGTGAGGTCTCCAGCTGCCACACCTGGCGTTACGGACCGTTCTGAGGTGTCACCCCAGAGTAGGAGGTCTTCCGTTTTTCACTCGTCCGCTGCTATGCCCAGTGAGCACTGACCTCTATTCCTCGGGTCAGGCCACGCCGCCTTTCAGGTCTCTCAGGGCCACCCCAGGCTGCGTTCATATGTAATGGCGAAATGGAAGATTGCCCCTCCCCGTTGCCGTGCGGCGGAGTTCCTTGTCAGCCGCCAGGTCCGAGGAGCGTTGGCGCAGGCCCGGCAGTCAGCCCCTCCCACAGGGGCCGCCCCCCCTACTTCGAGGTCTGGAATCGCCTCCTCAACTTGTACAGGACATTACTGGGCCTGCCCTGTATGATGCCTTCTATATAGGTCAAGCCACATTGGTTTTATCTTGCCTTTAACTCCTCGTCAGGGAGGTGCCCCCGGGGTACCACTGTCTCCGGGCCCCCTTTTCCTTTCACACGTGGATTGTGTAGACTCGTCTATCCAGGGGCCCAGGCAGTGTCAGGATATTGAATTTGTGCAGGCCCTAAGCTGACTGCACCGTGGGTAGCGCTCCCCGTGGGACAGCCCCGCTAGTACACCAACTCCCCTCTGTTTGGGCCTCAGGACGGGCCTCCGATGATCAGGAGCCACGGGTCCCAGTCACCGCCCCTCAGTGCCCGCGAGGCGGGGCAGCAGCACACACCACGCAGTGTCCTCCTACCTCGTGGGATTCCGACGTCGTAAGTCCTGGAAAGTCGCTGCACCTTATTTCCTGGGCAACTAGGCCTCAAGCCAGGGCCCACAGCAGTCTCGCCTCCCCAGCCCCAGGCTCCAGTCCTTCGCCACCAGGTCCGGCGCGGAGGCCCGAGGCTGTATCTTTGGGCCGGAGAGGAATCGGGGCCCGGCCGAGGCACAGTCCTGCAGCTCTTCAGCTCCGATGTCAGGGGCACTGAAATGTACCCGTCTCAGGTCAGATAAAAGGCCGGATTTTTTCTGGGGACAGAGGTGGGTGAAGCAGAGCTCGCTCTCTAGGCAGCCATCTTCGTTGGCGGCTGGCCACGCCCCCCATTCCTAGGTTTTTAATGCAAATTTTGGGAATAGGGGACTGCCTCGTTCTGCGGGCCAGCTAATGATATTCCTGGGCACAGAATTGTTTCCCAGGAACATCAGTTCTGTTTTGTCTCCATTAAGTTTTAGGCTGCACCTGTTCATCCATTCAGCTACTTTTTTCATGCAGGGGGCCAATTAGTTGTGATTGGACCGATGGCCCTCCATAACCGATAGTACCAGCTGGGTATCATCTGCGTATGATACGATGGATAGACCAAATTTCTGCACTGTGGTTGCCAGCGGTTGCATGTATAGATTGAATAAGATAGGACTCAGGTCGGATCCCTGTGGGACTCCACATGATACTTGTATGACTTCTGAAAGGTGCTCGCCTGCAATTCTCTGGAATGATCTATATTCTAAGAATGAGGACAGCCAGTTTAGGGCACTGTTTCCAATGCCTGCCTCCTTCAGTCTGAAGATCATGGTGTTATGATCAACAGTTCCAAACGCTGCACTAAGATCAAGTAGCAGGATTGAGGCTACACCCCCCTGATCAAGGATTCCCTTGAGTTCTTCTGTGACCACCACCAGGGCCGATTCAGTACTATGTTGTGGTCTAAATCCCATTTGAGTGTGGTGCAACACCATGTTTTGGCCTATAATTTCCCGGATCTGAAGGGTCCAAATGAGGTTTCTTTAGTAGTGGACGAACTATGGCGTGTTTCCAATTTTTGGGAATTATCCCTTGTGTAAGAGACAGCGAGAGAAGTTTAGGTGTAGTGTCCAGTACTGTATTACCGCCCTGCAGTAAGATGTTTGGGGTAACTGGGTCTTGGAGGGAGCCTGTCTTATTATTCCTCAAGATTGAGGTCGTGGATATCTGACTTAACACCAGGAAATGATGTAGGATTGGCCCTTTATCTATTCCCAGAAGGTCTCAGATTCCAAGTTGAGCATCTATGCTGTCTGTATCAGCGCTCCCTTGAATGGATATATAGATCTTTTCCACCTTGTTTTTGAAAAAAATTGCGAGCTCGTCGCATCGCTCTTTTGAGTACGGATGAGAGGAACTTTCCTGTTCGATGGAGGTTAGGGATCGAATGACCCTCAAAAGTTCCCTCTAAGACTTGAGGGCTGAATTGATTCTTTCCTTGAAGTGCTTGGCTTGGGCCTGTTCGATTTCATTGTACTAGTGTCTAATGGCCCTCTTATATTGACTTTTGGTGTCAGGGTCATAGGTTTTGGTCCCAATCTAGTTCGATTTTTATTACATGTTTTTTTCAAAGAGGCTAGGTGAGGGTTGAACCATGCAGATTTTTTCCTGGGTTGGTTAGTTCTTGGCCTGTCTTTCTGAATACGTTGTTCTGCCACTAGGTTGAACCAATCAGACCATATCTTGTCTACCTCCTAAAGATTTCCTGTCAGGCTCGGAGTCTGGGCTTCCAAGGTCCTAATCATATTATCTGGTATGATCCTTGGCCATTTTCTACCTGCCTTAATGGAGCTATGGAACGTGTGCTGAGTTTGAGTTGTGGCTAGGGAAAGGAGAATGAAAAAATTGTCGGAAAATGGAACTGGCAAAGGAGTACCTACATTTATTTTAGGTTCATTGGAGAAAAGTGCATCTAATATGTACCCTTTTTCATGAGTGCCAGATCGCATAATCCATCTAAGTTGCAAGGCCTCCATATCTTGAGTGAATCTATTGGTGGAAGCGTTACCAAGTTCATCTAGGTGTAGGTTAAAGTCCCCGAATGCGGTCTGGGTCCTTTACTGGCAATAGTAGTTGCTATGAGGTCAGGGAAAGTCTCTAGGAAGGTGTTGCAGGAACCAGGAGTCCTGTAGACAACCTTCCTAGAGAAGGTATAGGTGGGAGATAATTTGATACTGAATTGTGTTATCGCACAGTTGATTATGGTCAAGCGTGAGCTCAAACATTGGTATTCATCTTTATAAATGATGGCCACCCCCCTCCTATCTTCCCCCCCTATCTTGTCTTCTAATCGGACTAGGTCAGGTGCAGAGCAGTCTTTAAACCAGGTCTCTGTTACGAAAAGTATGTCTAGATCTTCCTCCTCGATTAGACGCCTAATTTCTATCTTGTGTCCAGAGAGAGATTTGCTGTTTATAAGCCCCATTATCCATTGAGCATGCTCTTCTGGCCTAGGTGATTGTGGATTTTTGTCTGTGGTGCCCTTACTTACAGTGGCCTTACAATGGCCTCAGATGGTCCTCTTGTCAATTAAACTGTCTGCAGTGAAAATGTGAGCGCACTGAGCGGCAACTATTGGTCTCAGTAGTGATAGCTCTTTTGTATTATATTGTACGTGCCTGGGGGGTCCTGGCGTAAAATGGGCAGGGTTCCTGGCCCTTGGCCCTGTGTGGGCACGGATGGGGCAAGACGGGCTTGCCTTTGGTGTGCCAGCAGCACGCCCGCTGCACAAATCTGCTACATGTCCATGCTGCAGGCGCCATAAGTAGGTGTTTCCAGTAGATAGACTAGAGCACTAACTTGCTCTCTCTGGTTACCAGAGGACTGGTTCCTCTCTATGGTGTTTTCCCTTTTTCTTGGCTGTTCCGGCCTGGATAGCCGCCCAGATCACTGGCGTGAAGTCAGGCCAACTACCCCCAAAATTTAGTAGGCTGTGAATCCAGTGAGTATTAATTATGACAAACATATGAAAATGGAACAACAGTAGTTAAAACAATTCAGTGCAATTTTACTCAAATGTGGCAGCATAAAAGGCGTTTTAAAATATGTGACAGTATCACAGCGCTTCTGACCCTCAGTCAACTTCTCCTCAGCGCGTCCGCGCCATGGGCGCCTTAAGTAGGCGTTTACAGTGGATAGACTAGAGCGCTAACTTGCTCCTTCTAGTTACGCGAGAACCTCTCTATGTTTTTTTTCCCTTTTTTTGCCTGCCCCACCCTGGACTGCCTTCCAGATCACCAGCATGAAGTCAAGCTTCTCCCATCCTGACCCCTTCTTACCTGATGGCTCTTGCTTATCAGAGACCAGGATGTTTGGTCCTAACTAATTGATTCACATGTTGGTGGGCCACTGCACAATTGCAATTGTTCTGTACTCAGGCAGCTGTAGTCCACAATCACCATATATAGTTTAGGGCAGTGCTTTTTTAGAACTGGTGGTTTCTAGTGCTTGACACTGAGAGAGTGCAAAACTGTGTTAGAAATTGTAATTGTAATTGTCATGAGTAATCAGCACCCGCATATATAGAGGATTATAACCATGTTTAAATGTGATGCAGAGCTATGAAACCATGTTCCGGAATTCACATAGCTGTAACGTGAAGTGTTTTGAAAGTACTAATGCCATGTTAACTTAGAAATATTGTTTGCAGTGAAATACTAATTAATTTAAAGGATGTTCGATAAGTCATTGATGTATAAATGCTTGTTTAGAAATTCACTATTGTATTCATATAACGACATAGAAGTGTTAAGTTAGAAAATGTATTCTTTTTATTATAATGATGAAGGCCTAATGAACGGGAAAATGTTTGCCAATGTTAAAATGTGATATCCCGAAAACGTGCAGAGGCCCAGGTGGGGAAAAAGACTGTGTAGGCCGAATTAAGAATGTTTCACTTCACATTAAATCATGGAAATCTCTTTCCTAGAATGCTGCTTTAGAAAATTAATTGCAAGTAGCATGGAACTGTGAATCGATTTATGTGCGTTCTTTTGCAGGTGCAAGGTTAACTAGAGATAGTAGAGAAGGGCCCATTGTGTATGAGCGTTAGGATGGTAGTCCTAGACATGGAGGAGTGGCTGCGGAATTTAGGGAAGCAACTTCAAGAGGAGAAGACTCTGGGACCCAAGGACATTTTTCAACGAACAAGGATGAAGATGTCGTAATGGAGTTTTCTTTGAAAGTTAATACTTCAAGATGGGCGTACCTTAGGGCGTGTCGTCCATATTGTGAGGTTTGTATTAGGGACAGCACCCCGAAGTAGAGCAGAGCAGATGCGCATGAGGGCGAAGAAAGATGCTGGGTAGGCAGAGAGCTTTTCTATGTGAGATGGGTTCTTAGGCTAAGTCTGAACCAAGTGAGTGTGCTCCTTTGGAAGTCACCACGGCTGACACCTTTGTTAGGAGGGAACTTTGTTAAGTAGGGATGTCACTTAGTATAGTATAGGGACAGATTAATCTGGATGTATTTCTTCTTTTCTTCGATGCCTATTAAAACCCAGATTATAGCAATTCTTGCTAGTCTGGTGGTTTTGGAATTGATACTTGTATTGTTTCTTGGTCGATTGAGACTATTCCGTAGGATCATGTTTGTATTAGTGCCTGTTTACCTTCTGAACCTTTTACTGAGGTGTTTATATACACAACTGCTTTTGGCTTTATAATAAATCTTTAAATTTGACTTTTTGTAAATGGTTCTTTGGGGAAAGCAATGGGGATGGTTCGAACTGATACTACTCTATTGAAAGAGATTGCCTTCTACACTCTATGACAGGTAAAAAGGTCTAGTCGACCTGTGGCGGGATTCTAGAAATACTATTCTGATTCTAGAAATAAAAAATCCCACCTTTCCAGTTGGTAGCAGAGTAGGATGGTTTATCTTCTGGAGTGAGGGTAATCTAGAGTAGGCTAAGAGTTCCCCAAGGCCCATAGAGATCTGGAGATGTGCGTCCATAGAGCAGCGGACAGAGGATGGCGTTCCACGGAAAATGACGGAGAGTGACGGTGAGGCAGAAAGCAGCAGGTCGTAAGAGAGTGAGTATGAAAAGGGTCAAGCGAGTTAGATTGCGGTGTGCATTGTGTTGTTGAATTGTATTGTCTAGCGGAGTTGAGTGCCTGTAGTGTGAAAGGAGATCAGGTTGTGAGCGCGCGCAACCGGTGAAAATCTTAAGCTCAAGGAGAGTTTAAGTGGTTCAGGTGCATCGAACACCTACAGTAATTGTCGACCAGTGAAAGGGGGTCATGAGGTACCATTGATCGCCCGCAGGACCGAGATAGGGGGAACGAATGTGTGAATGCGTGGGAAACGGACGCTGGTCGGAAGTTGCCGTGTGTATG
Source organism: Lissotriton vulgaris (assembly GCF_964263255.1). Classification (NCBI taxonomy): domain Eukaryota; kingdom Metazoa; phylum Chordata; class Amphibia; order Caudata; family Salamandridae; genus Lissotriton; species Lissotriton vulgaris. The sequence goes on along the minus strand of NC_141689.1, from coordinate 2,079,245,494 downwards.
TAACCTATCAGAGAGGCGACTGTCTGGTCGTTAAACGGACGGACATTTGCAAAGTCGGTGACAATTACAGTTAGACTGTGGCCGTACAGTTAAAAGAAGTGGTTGCTTGGTCGGAAGTAATCATTTCAAGTGTATGATTGGGACGCATGCATGACCGAGAGACGAGCGGAGGAAGGAGGGGAACTGCTGCAAAACGGAGGCGAGTGACGTCAGAAAGAGCCGCGCTGGGATAGGACGGCTAGTGTGGAGCCGCGCTGAGATTGGGCAGTTAGCGGGAAGCGAGTGACGTCAGAAAGTGCCGCGCTGTGATAGGATGGTTAGAGTGAAGCCGCGCTGGGATTGGTGGATTATCATTGTGAATTAAACGAGCATAGTAAACAAGGAAAAATTGTGGGTTTCATCATGAAATGTTTAAAAGGATTGCGAAGTTGTTTTTCGGGAGAAAAGAGGCTAGAACCTCGGGGTGGGGAAGAGGCTCCACCCGAGGATACGCCAGCCCATTACATGGCTACGAATGTTGGGTTACATACCATACTGTGGCTTGAGAACTGGTGTAAGATGACAGACGGGAGTGAGGAATTGACCTTTCCTAGGTACAGGACATTCAGACTAGAAGTGTTGTACCAGTTAAAAGCGACTATGTCTTCTTTGCGACCTTTGCCTAGACCAATACAGTTTGAAGCATTAAATACATGGATCAGGGCAGCCCACGAAAAGAACAGGGATAGAAGACAGTGAAGAGATCAGTTAGGGCGGTACAGGATGCGAGGTGGGATGCACTGGCCAAGAGGTGGAGAGTGCAGACCATAGAGGGAGATAGACTGTACCCACTGTTGGTCAATGCAGGGGAAACGCAGAAAAAGAGTACAGAGGATGATGATAGTGAAACAGAAGACAGTCTGATAGAGAGACTGTTGCCTGAGAGACCACCTCCATATAATCCAGAAGTAGAAGGGAGGTCACAACCACCAAAAGGAAGGGAGACATCTGTAGTAGACGGTGGAGTCCTAAACGGACCCCAGAAGTGAGAGTAGTGGGAAGATACACAGTACAGCAGGTACACCGTGAAGAGGGGGCCAGCGCTCAAAGGCTACAAGATGCTCTTACGGTACCTGTCACCATAGGTCCCATAGTGTCAGTGTACAACCCAGAACAGACACAAAACGAGAGTCTGCCACAAATAGATAGAGAAAGGAATATCAGCGAAGATAGAAGTAATGTGGCTGACGAGTGGAACCAATGGTCCAGACCTGTAGAAAGGAGCGCCCCTTTGGCAGCATCGGCAGACTCATCCAGAGAACAGGGGGGTCTAAGGGGACCGATGGATTTGAGAGGGCCCCGGCCAAGACCGATCAGAGAATTAAGACCAGATCTGCGAACTTGGGAGACGATCGCGGATACCCAAAGCGACAGGTCATGGGATGGAAATGGCAATGAAAGTCAGGACAACAGGGGGGTGTCCCGCTGTACGTCTAATGGATTCAGAAAAGGGGGTGGTGATGAACAGAGTGTCTGAATTAAGCAGACCACTCTTACCCAGTCCAAAGATCAGGGCTTGATCCATCACCGCTATTTATCTCACTGCACCATCCCAGCTCAGAACCTGGCTATATGCAAATCAGTCTGTCCCTGGCCCAGTGCATCATGGGAACAGGGCAGACTAAACTACCAAGCCAATTCTTCACCAGAAAGGAAACAAGCTACTGGGGACCGGTTTCTGGCATTTCAGCCGTCTTCGGCCCGGCTTGCTTGAATCCTGATGGTGCAGTGAGAAAGGGACTCATGTCTGAGTATACCCTGCCACACCTATAGTGGCCAAAAACGATTCAGAAAAGGGGGTGGTGATGAACGTCTAATGGAAGCAGGCATGAATGGGACTATAGGGGGGAGGAAAATGGGGGAGCGTCCCCCCCTGCATCTACAGATAGAAGACAAGACTGGGACCGTGAAAGATGGGAGCGAGGAAGTGCTCCCCATAACACACCCGAGGAGGACAGACGAGTGAGTCAGGAATGTAAGGGGAGAGACTCGAGTGAAACCTCTAGTCAAGGCACATTGAGGGCAGCAATAAAGGCAAGGAGAATAGATGCTGAGACTTAAATCAGAGGTGGAGGAGATAGTGGAAGGTACAATACCCCTGGAAAGAATAGAACTTTACGAACCAGATGAACTGTTGTTTGTAGCGAAAGATGTTACTCGCAGAGCTAGGACAGCTCACGAGAAGCTAACGGAACTAGCGAACAAATACTCAGTGGATCTGACCAGGACAAAGGCCTTGCAGGGTGGCCATAGGCTGCAGTACTCAGATCAAGATCTAGACGAGAAGAGGGTGATCGGATTAAAAACCCACATCAGAGAACTAATAGTGGGAATCCGAACATGGGTCCAACTGGATAAATGGGAGGAAAGGTGGTCAAAAAAGAAGAGTGTTAGGCGGAGCACTATAGAGACTCCTCCAGGTGCAGGGCTAATGCATGCAGAAGCATACCCCTTGAGGGAAGTAGTTCATGGAGGATATGTGCACGTACCCTGGAGTAGGGGAGATTTGGCTGCTTTCACGAATACATTTCCCAAGTTGAGAGAGAGCCCAGTAGAATGGTACAAGCAGGTAGAGAGGTTTGTCAAGATTTCGAAGGTACTGTGGGTTGATTTGAACACATTGTTTGACATTGTGGTTCCGGTAGATCTGTGGGTAGCATGTAAGATCAGTGTTGAATGGCCCACAGAGGAGCCAGAACGAGACGCACTCACAAATGGACCTTCCCCAAGAGTAATGATAAAATACGAGCAAGTGATCACGTGGTTAAAAACAAAGGTGCCACCACAAGACATAGATTGGGTGAAAATAGACCGAACTAGGCAAGAACCGAAGGAGACAGTTCATGAGTACTATGAGAGACTGTTGCAGATATTCAAGCAGTGCAGTGGCTTGGATGTGATGGATCCGAAGGACATGGGACAGTTTGTGTCCAAGTTTGTTTTGGGACTGAGACCCGAGATCTGTCTAATGATACAACAACATTTGATTTGTTGGTAGAACAAACCTTTAGACGAGATCCTGAGGTATGCAAGGTACTGCAGTGATGAGATAGACTCTAAGACTAAGAAGCTCAAAGATAAGCTAATGCTAGTCCAGATGCAACCGGGAGGACAGGGTCAGTCTGGAAATGGAACATTAGGAAGAAGATCGGGCGGTCAGAAAAGGGACAGCGAGGATGGTCCAAGGCCAAGGGTGGACCTGGCGACTCTGAAAAAGACAACTAGGTGTCATCAATGTCACGAGATCGGACATTGGAGGCGCGAGTTTCCTCATAACCCAGAAAACCAGGTACAGGAGGAGGAAGAGGAGAGTCAGGTTCCGCAAGTGCAGAGAACAACAGTAGTTAAGCTCAAGGCGGCAAAAGGAGGGACTTCCGCTCCTAGAGCTCCAGTTCCCCAGCCACCGAGGATTGCAGCAGGGAACAAGGCTTACCAACAGATGCCTCTCCTGGTAGACGGAGACGAGTATTACCACTTTGACCCAGTGACAGGGCGGTGCCTGAGTGAAGGGGAAGATTGTACTTTAGGAGCAGTGCTAGAGATAGATCAAAGAGGACCCTTTGTGGAAGCTGACGTAGCCAGACACCCCACCACCTTTCTGGTGGATACGGGTGCTACTCGTTCTACCGCACGGTCCGCAGTAGTTCCTAACTTGCCACTTTCCGGACAAACTATCCAGGTTGTAGGGGTTGCAAATAGAAGGATGACAAACCCATTGACTGAGCCAGTCCCAGTAAAAATAGGAAATTTTAGGGACAACCACCAGTTCGTGGTGTGCGACTCTAGTCCTGTGTGTCTGCTGGGAAGGGATCTGTTGTGTAAACTCAATTGCACCATCCACTGTACACCTAAGGGAGTGGAGCTAGAAACGAATGATGATGATGCTGCCTTTAAGGTTGCAAACACTTGTGTGTGCATAGAACTGTATCCTGCATTAACGGTGGGGGAACTCCCCTGGTATTTGAGAGAGACAGTCAGACAGGAAGTTTGGGACTTTACAGGAGAGGAGATTGGATTGATCAAAGGTGTGGAGCCAGTTAAGATTCAAGTGAGACCTAATGCAGAATTTCCAAGAACACCCCAGTACAAGCCGACTCCAGAAACAATTGCGGGAATAAAGCCTGTGATTGAATCTATGATTAGACAGGGAATTCTGAAGGAAGTAATGGGCAGTCCGTGTAACTCTCCGATCATGGGCTTGCAGAAGCCTAGAGGGAAGTTCAGGATTGTGCAGGATTTACGAAAAGTGAATGACATAGTTGTTCCATGCTGTCCAGTGGTACCGAATCCATCATTGATATTGTTTCAGATTCCAGCACAGGCTGAGTGGTTCACAGTGATTGACTTGTGTCAGGCATTCTTCTCAATACCATTACATGAGGAAAGCCAATTTCTTTTCGCTTTTAAGCTGGAAAATCGCGTGCTAACATGGTGTCGTATCCCTCAAGGGTATACAGAGAGCCCATCGATCTTTAATCAATTGTTGAAGAGGAATCTTGAGAGTCTATTACTGCCCCAGAACTCGGTTCTCGTACAGTACATAGACGACCTCCTTGTTGCATCAGAAACAGAAGATGCCTGTAGAATAGACACCATCGCTTTGTTGAACCATCTGGCAGAAAATGGTCACAAGGTATCTCCCAGCAAGTTACAGTACTGTCTGTCTGAAGTCCAGTATCTGGGACACAGAATAGAAAAGGGAATAAGGAAAGTGTCTCCTGACAGAATAGAGGCAATAATGAAAATGATGGTGCCCTCTACACAGAGAGAAGTTAGAATGTTCTTGGGAATGGTTGGCTACTGTCGCCAGTGGATTGCTAATTTCTCCCTGAAGGCGAAGCCCTTGCAGAAACTGACGCTCAAGGACGTGAGTGATCCGGTACCATGGGACAAAGACTGCATGATGGCTTTCCTTGAGTTGAGAGAGGACTTGTGCCGTGCTCCGGCTCTGGGAAAGCCTGATTACACCAAATTGTTTTCATTGTTCTGCTGCGAGCGAGAGGGTTGCGCGTTAGCAGTTTTAACCCAAGATCATGGAGGTGTCCGTAGACCAGTTGCTTATTTCTCGGCTACCATAGACCCAGTAGCCGCAGCGTTGCCCGGATGTCTCAAATCCATTGCTGCAACAGGTGTCAGCATTGAGAGGTGTGAAAGCATAGTGATGGGGCATCCATTGGTGGTACATGTTCCACATTCAGTAGAGCTGTTAATGACCAGGACCAAAACGCAGCACTTTACCAACAATAGGCTCACACGCTACGAGCAAGTCATACTTGCCGCGGAGAATGTGACCCTAAAGAGGTGCTCGGTTTTGAATCCTGCTACGTTGATGCCATTGCCAAATGTGTTAGATGATGATTGTGAAGACCATGACTGCCTTGAGGTGACTGAACTGTGCACCAAACCTAGACCAGACATTGTCGATGAGCCATTGGAAGACCCTGATGAAATTCTCTTTGTAGATGGCTCATGCATAAGAGACAGTGCTGGACACTTAAGGGCGGCTTTTGCTGTTTGCACGATTCATGGGATAATCGAAGCTGCCTGTTTAGAAGGAGTACACTCCGCTCAGGTGGCTGAGATAGTTGCGTTGACGCGTGCCTGTTTGGCAGCCAACAAAATTCGAGTCACCATATACACCGACAGCCGATATGGGTTTGGTGTAGTTCATGACTTCGGTCAGTTGTGGTCTCAAAGGGGTTACATGACATCATCAGGTTCCCCTATTAGGAATGGAGAATTTGTCAGGTTACTGCTGGAAGCTCTGCAGGGTCCAGCAGAAATCGCTGTGGTGAAATGTACAGCACATAGCAAAGGTGCTGATTTTGTGTCCCTGGGAAACCGTTATGCGGATGAAGTTGCACGCTATTGTGCAGAACAAGCTTACTCAATTACTGATCAAGTCATTGAGGGAACGCATAAAGGGACCGAGCTAAACATGATACTTGAAGTGGCAGATACTTGGGATGAAATGAGGAAGATGCTGGAACAAGCGTCAGATTTTGAAAAAAGAGTGTGGGTGACTTCTGGTTGTACCAAGGGGATCTGGACTTGTGGATTTCAGCTGATGGGAGAGCTGTGTTGCCAAATGAACTAGTGAGCCCGATGGCTCGACAGATACATGGTCCTGTGCATTTGGGAAGGGATGCAATGATACGAGTGTTTAGGCAGACTTGGTACAATCCCAAGTTTAGAACGGCTGCGGAAGCGGTGTGTCAGAGATGTGTTACGTGTCAACAAATGAATGTTGGGAAAAGGACACCAGTCACTTTAAGTCATGTTGGGAGGTCTGGAGGGCCTTTCAACAGAATGCAACTGGATTTCATTGAGATGACGAAGTGTAATAGCCTCAGATATGTTTTGGTGATTGTATGTGTATTTTCCAGATGGGTTGAGGCATACCCAACTCGTAGGTGCGATACACTCACAGTAGCAAAATTATTGTTGAGGGAGTTAGTGCCTAGATTCGGGGTCCCGACCTCTTTGGAATCGGACAGAGGGACACATTTTAACAGTGAAGTTGTGAAAATGCTCTGCTCTGCACTGAATATTGACCAGAGACTGCATTGTAGCTATCGACCAGAGGCTTCTGGCATAGTAGAGAAAATAAATGGAACCCTCAAAGCTCGAATGGCGAAAGTGTGCTCATCCACGTCCCTGAAATGGCCAGATGCTTTACCATTGGTGTTAATGAGCATGCGTAGTACACCAGACAGGAGGACAGGACTCTCACCTCATGAGGTGTTGATGGGAAGAGCTATGAGATTGCCGTCCGTCCCTTCAGCAGCCTTGCTAAATATCACAGATGATCTGATTCTTGACTACTGCAAGGGACTATCTGATGTCATCCATTCTGTGTCTCTTCAGGTGCAGACTGCTGAAATCCCGGCTTCTAGAGACCTTTGTCACGACCTATGTCCCGGTGACTGGGTCCTGGTGCGGAAGAGCTGCTTGGATGTGCGCTGGCGAGGGCCGTTTCAAGTTATCCTGGTGACGAACACTGCCGTAAAGTGTGGTGGATTGCCGAACTGGATACATGCTTCTCACACTCGAAGAGTCCCAGCGCCCCTGGAAGAAACAGCTCCTCTCGTTGAAGGAAATCCAGCTGTGGAGGAAGATCCACTAGAGGGGACAAGTCAAGCTGTGGGGGCGTCTGAAGAAGCTGGTAACTCATCTGACCGAGCTGAGGGAGATCACGACAGCAGTGACACAGAATCCGCCTCTGAAGGGGGAAGCTGTTGTGAAGGTGATCCCGACCCTGAAAGAGCTGAAGGCAGTGATGAGCAGGTTGTGCCGACGAGAAGCAGAGGAGTGAAAAACACAGAGGCAAGTTGGCCTGAAAGGCGGAAAAGGCTGAACGTTAGGCTGACCTCTGAAAGAGATCTTGCACCTGTATCTGAAGAATCAGACCTGGAAGGGGAAAACAAAGAATCAGAAGAAAAAGGTCCGAGGAGATCAAGGAGGGTGAGAGTACCTTGTCGAAGATACGCCACTCCGGAGTGGACCTACCCTTTGACAAATGCCAGATGTACTGAGATCCGGGAGGGTGAGGTCGGTGCTTGTGACCGATAAGACTCCCAATGTTAAGTTGGAAGTGATACTGTTGGTACCTGGACTGGAAATTGAAGGTATACTGACAATCACGATTCCTAATCCCCCTTTCCTAAGCAAGATAAATGACTTAATCCTGAATAGACTCGTTTTTCCTACATTTGGCCCTGAGATACCTTCTTATGAATCTGTAGTCCTTCGCATGGAACTCTTGGATTATGTACTCTGTGCAGTTGGAGAAAATCTCATAGTTGATCAGTAAAGGCTTTGTAAATAGCTGTTGAAATTACTTAGAGCCGAGTAGAAGAAGAAGAAATTTAGGGACATCCCTTAGAGGACAGAGAAGGGTCAAGGTCACCTGTATGCAAAATGGAAATGAAGATTTGAAAGGGGATCTCTGCTTCTAGGTGTGGTCCGAGAAATTCATAAGGCCAAGGAAGAGACTTGGTGTTGCTGCTGGAAACGAATCACACTGTCTGAGACCATGGAAGTCGGGAACCCGACTCGTAGGGCAAAATGTATTATAGGCACACTTATAGGGGTAGTGATTTTCTTTATATTCTTAGTAGTTTTAGTTTCCTATTTAGCACCACAAGGGCAGGAAGCGGGGGTCGAGGGAACACCTACACCCACCACTCTTAGCCAGAAAGAGGTAAACATAGGAGCCGAGAAAGCTTTGCTAGCAGAAGAAAGCCGTAGATTACATGCAGATTTGTCCAAAGGAAACTTTGGAAAGAATGCGTATGCCAAGTTGTTGTATGAGTACATTGATGCGATGGAAGCGAAAGATTGTTATGTGTGTATGCAGTTGCCAGCTTCAGTAGACGAGGGTATTAGATACCATCACCTGCCATTGACGTATGGAATTTCATGTAGTTTGCTGCTTAGCATATTTTATGGGCGGAATCATTTTAAATATTTCTTCTCGAATTATGATGCTGTGCTACCGGAAGTCCCAAACTATAAGCATTTGAACAAGTGGGACTATTATAAGTCAGAGGATAGACTTAGATACTTTTTCATTCCAACGCGAGGAATAGACCCCTTGTATGCTCATCGACACAATTTGACCTGTTCATTGGCAGAGGTAGAGAAGAAGTTCATAGAACAGGTAGAGGATAGGTACCAAAAACAGAAGCAGTTGCAGGCGTCAGGCCAATGTAAAGTAGATTGGACTGATGAAGAGAAATTACACAAGACGAGGGGAAGTTATGGTCCAATAGCATTGGACGAGGTACAGAAAGGGAAGTTATGCCTTCACAGACCGAAGACATATTATGAAAATGTGTATGTGGGCCAGACAACTTGTGAACACACTTTCACATTAAAATATTACACCAAGGATTTCCTAAAGAGTGTGATGCAAGTGATCCCTACGGTGTACTTTGTCTGTGGGAAAAATGCATACGTGAGGTTGCCGGATAAGTGGTATGGGACATGTTACCTGGCGATTATTTTTCCTAAGATATACCACACCGAGGACTTTGCTCTGGTGGAAGGTGGACAATTGACGAGGGTGAAGCGAGGAGAGAGTGCTGGTGCAATAGTGGGGGATGTGTTTGGAGCTGCAATACCAATGTTGGGAGTGATCTTGAATGACGTAAAGATACGGCGGTTGGCAACTGTGGTGGATGTATGGTCAATGAGTACAGCAAAATCATTGGTGTTGATTGAGGGTGAGATGTTGCCGATAAGGGCGATGGTTTTACAGAACCGTCTTGCCTTAGACGTTCTTTTGGCGAAAGAGGGCGGAGTCTGTAAACTTTTAAAGGTTCAGGAATGTTGCACGTATATTCCAGATAATTCCAAGGATCTGAAGAAATATATATGTAACATTACTGCAATTCATTACGAAATTGAGGATTTGACGCAAGAGAATGCATGGGAGAAAGTTGGTAAAGGATTTGGAAGTGTTGGAAACTGGTTTGCAAGCCTGGGAAGGAGTTTCCTTGGATATATATTGAAACCCCTTACCATCATAGTGGCATGTGTGATCGGAATATGGGGTTTGCTGAAACTGTATAAATGGTATAGGTCAAATAGGTTGGCAAGGAGAATGGAAAACTTGCAAGACAATCAATATCGTAGTTTAGGGGCATTAGAGATGCTCAGGTGAGGCAACTTTGCGACAAGTCCTGTGTAGCTCGGTCCCTTCCCTAAGGTATGTTGGGTTGGTGGTGATGACACAGGTCATCAAAGGGGGGACTGAGAGAGCGCAAAACTGTGTTAGAAATTGTAGGGGTGCACCATATTCATGAGTAATCAGCACCCACATATATAGAGGATTATAACCATGTTTAAATGTGACGCAGATCTATGAAACCATGTGCCGGAATTCACATAGCTGTAACGTGAAGTGTTTTGAAAGTACTAATGCCATGTTAACTTAGAAATATTGTTTGCAGTGAAATACAAATTCATTTAAAGGATGTTCGATAAGTCATTGATGTATAAATGCTTGTTTAGAAATTCACTATTGTATTGATATAACGACATAGAAGTGTTAATTTAGAAAATGTTTTCTTTTTATTATAATGATGAAGGCCTAATGAACGGGAAAATGTTTGCCAATGTTAGAATGTGATATCCCGAAAACGTGCAGAGGCCCAGGTGGGGAGAAAGACTGTGTAGGCCGAACTAAGAGTGTTTCACTTCACATTAAATCATGGAAATGTCTTTCCTAGAAGGTTGCTTTAGAAAATGAATTTCAAGTAGCATGGAACTCTGAATCGATTTATGTGCGTTCTTTTGCAGGTGCAAGGTTAACTAGAGATAGTAGAGATGGGCCCATTGTGTATGAGCGTTAGGATTGTAGTCCTAGACATGGATGAGTGGCTGCGGAATTTAGGGAAGCAACTTCAAGAGGAGAAGACTCTGGGACCCAGGGACGTTTTTCAACGAACAAGGATGAAGATGTCGTAATGGAGTTTTCTTTGAAAGTTAATACTTCAAGATGGGCGTACCTAAGGGCGTGTCGTCCATATTGTGGGTTTTTATTAGGGACAGCACCCCGAAGGAGAGCAGAGCAGATGCGCATGAGGGCGAAGAAAGATGCTGGGTAGGCAGAGAGCTTTTCTATGCGAGATGGGTTCTTAGGCTAAGTCTGAACCAAGTGAGTGTGCTTCTTTGGAAGTCACCACGGCTGACACCTTTGTTAGGAGGGAACTTTGTTAAGTAGGGATGTCACTTAGTATAGTATAGGGACAGATTAATCTAGATGTATTTCTTCTTTTCTTCGATGCCTACTAAAACCCAGATTATAGCAATTCTTGCTAGTCTGGTGGTTTTGGAATTGATACTTGTATTGTTTCTTAGTCAATTGAGACTATTCCGTAGGATCATGTTTGTATTAGTGTCTGTTTACCTTCTGAACCTTTTACTGAGGTGTTTATATACACAACTGCTTTTGGCTTTATAATAAATCTTTAAACTTGACTTTTTGTCAGTGGTTCTTTGGGGAAAGCAATGGGGATGGTTCGAATTGATACTACTCTGTTGAAAGAGATTGCCTTTTACACTCTATGAAAGGTAAAAAGGTCTAGTCGACCTGTGGCGGGATTCTAGAGATACTATTCTGATTCTAGAGATAAAAATCCCACCTTTCCAACACCGGCACTTATTTGTCAACACCGATGCTTTTGGCAGTCTGCTACAGTGGTGTGGCTGGCTAATTTAGAGATTACTATACCAACAGGTACCTATTAATCCAATGTGCATTAAAAAATGCTATTACCTGCCGCCCAAGCCGTTCATTTAGGTTTGGAGGCCTAAAATATTCTGAGATGTGACACTTCTAGGAATATGATGGTTAGCAGTTGTTTTGTTAATATATTTGGCAGCATGATGGGGGCAATATGTAATTCAAGATGCAGTGGCCTCCTGGCGAGAGCCCTGGAACTTATTGTTTTGGGACAAATTAAGTGCTGGTGCCAAGGATGATGTTGGTGGTCTATAGGTTACTGTGCCACCTGTTGCCACACAGGCTGAGGCACCTTTGATTATAGGATTTTTTCTTTTTATATTTTAAGCATGAAAAGTAAAGCTATCAGGCCGTATTGAGAGAGGGAGGGTTCAAATGCTGCTCCACTGGATTTGATAGATCATATTACACTGGCTAAAGTATTCTGTGCTCGCTCCTCTTCACACAATGCATAAACCCACAACATGATGGGACACAAGTAACTAGAAAGATAAAACCTGTTTTTCTCCAGCAATATGTTCCAAAGAGGATATTGCTACTGAATATTGATACCCAGAATATCGCTGATGCAAAATTATCAAGAACAGAATATAGAGAGAACCACATTTCCCTAATGTAAGTACATTTAGGGAAATGTGGGATTTACTATTCCTAACTCCACATCTACATACCTTAAACACATATGTACCGCGTAGGTACATATATGTGGAGTTAGGTATAAAAAAATATCTAGACTTACTTACCTGTTGATATTTCAGTTTTGGTATTTTGTGATATTTTGGCCTATCTGTTCTGTTTTGGTGTAGGCCTTGCAAGATCAGCCTGGCTGCTAATATCATAAAGTGTTGCAGGCTCATTTACGTTAGTCACTGGCCAAGGAACCACCACTTCCGTTCCTGGCCGCCTTTATTACTTTTTGTTTTACATCACAGCCGTGACCATCCCCCACATATCGGTGGGGTCCATTATATGCACACCCCTTCGTATTTTCCTTACGGGTGGTCCACCTCACACATTTTTTTTAATATTTTGCAATTCTTTCCTCTTTTTTTCACGCAACGCAGCACAGCAACTTTGCTTGCTGTCCTGCGTTGCCTGAACGTTTAGTAAACGTACCACATAATGTAGATCACTAATAATTGCACTAAATAAACAAAATATATCTGCACATTATATATTGCATTGTTGTATGAATACTTACCGCATTAACGCAAACGTAATGCAACTAATGTTTTAGTTTTTTTGCAGTTTTATATAGTATTGAATAGCTTTACATGAGCACCAGTTACAATACACAAGGGCACATTCAATGTAGTTTTTGTAGGCAAGAAGAGATTAAGGGGCATATTCACAAGGAGTTATCACCGCAATAATTTTATCACCCTATTACCAAGCTGTGGCTAACAGACGTTAGCAACAGTTTTTAGGCTAAAACGTCAGTTGTAAAGATCACTACTTCCGGTAGCAATAATTATATGCAGGAGAGGAGTTTCCATGCAAAAACAGCTGCAAACCCCACTACTCCATATCCACAAGGGGATCCTTGAAGATCTGAAGACCCAAAAAAACTGTCCCTAACTGCTGTTAGAGTTAGTTACTTAAGACCAGAAAATAGCTGGTCTTAAAAATGGGGATAACACTTGGGGCCTCATCTCAGCAGGTTTTGGTGCTGGACCGCAGCATGGATGTGCTGTATTCACTGGACAGCGCTCCATGACGCAAGTAATGACAGATATGTCAGGAATCCTGACGTATCTGACTGAGCTAAACTCATGCATTGCTGCCATCATGTCCCAACCATGACGCAACTCCATCAATGCATGGTGCCAGCCTATCCCTGTGGCACTGCGTCCTCCTCACACCTGCAATCAGGCAGGCGGAAGGTACTGACCCAGTGCCATTCATGAGGAGTGCCCGAATGTCGGCGCTGTTGGAGATCAATCGGTGGTGGTTGCGCACTGTGGTGTCATCGCCTGTAAGCATTGGTAGAGTGTTGGTGCGGAGGAAGTTGACAAGATGTTTTTCAGTGGCCTTGATCCAGCTGCAAGGGGGTGTGATGATGGTGATGGCGTCCGGTGGGCAAGGTGAAGATGTGATGTTACCAATGATGGTCATTCCAGGAGAGTCCGAAGTTGTGGCTGTAGTTGAAGTTCCCGCTGGCGGAGGTGATGTGCGCGACAGTGTGTCCTGCTATGTGGCTTGTTGAGGGGACTTGCTGCTTGCGTCCGATGAAGGGGACCTTCCCCAGGAGGGGATGGTGTCCTGGTCATTGGGGTTGGCCTGGTCGAACTTGAGTTCACCAAGTAGGATGTTGTCAGTGGATGGGAGACCCTTGGGTGTAATGAGGTCTACAATGGTATTGGAGAATGGGGGGGCATGGCCCGGGGTGCCTGAACATGAGGGTGCCGTAGAGGATGTGCTTCGGCTTGGTCCAGATCTGGGAGTTGAGGTGGTCCATGATCACCATTGGGTCATTAGAGTGCGGGGTCAGTCGGAGTGTGTTTCTGCAGGTGATGGCAATGCCTCCTCCTTGATTGTCTGGGTGCTCCTTGTGGGTGATACTGCAACTGTCAGTGGTGGCGATGGCGAGGTCCGGACCGGAGCAGAGGTTGGTCCAGGCGAGGTGGCGTCCAGGGTTGATGGCTATGGGTTTCGGATGTAAAATAGGCAATTGGGGTGTGTTTTGAGGTAAAATATGGAAAATGGGGTGTGCGTTTGGGTCAAATTTGATTTTTAGGTATGTTATGGTCACAAAGGAATTCCAGGGTACATGGTTGAGTTTGGGGTGCAAAGGTTAGGTTTGCTCTCACTTAAGTGGGAATAGGGATATTAATGTCTCCGCTATGCAACACCTACTCTACTGTTGCAATGTGCCTAGTATTAGTATGCCTCGGAATTGAATGCAATGTTATGGCATGTGTTGCAACCACGTACGTGCTTTTGGCACACGAGTGGTACGCCCGCTGTGCATGGGAGCACAGCGGCCGCCATTGAGAAGTGCTGGGGGGGCAGGACAGCTGGGAGGTGGTAAACGCTGGAAAGAACACTGGATGGGGCGTGGACGTGGGGATGTGTGTGTGAGCAGGTGTTGTAAATATTTTAATAAGGGAAGTCTTACCTCAAAGCCGGGTCCTGTGTCTTTGTTGCTCCTGCTCTCCTGCGTCTGCTTCCAGTACAGGTAGAAGGCAGCCAGGCTCCCTCCCCTGAGCCAATCACAATGCTGGGATGCGGCGGTGGGATTGGTAATTGGCAACGGGACAAGGCATGCAGCCAGGGGCTGGAGGGGTGGGCATGTTCTCCATGCAGGCTGTAACGCAGCCTGCATTACGAACAGGGAAGTGCGCATGACTGCTTTGGGCGGCCTGAGTGGGCCGACCAAAAAGTCATTGCTCACTTGAGTGGACATGTCAATCCACCCCTGCCTTGCCCCGTGCTTGGAGAAGTCTTACCCACCCTCCCACCCGCAAAGTAAACATAGCACGGTATCATCAGTAAGTTATCATCATGTGATGATTGTTCCTTGTCTGCACTGCTTGAAAGCAGTGGGGCGACGCTCCTCCGCCATAGTGGATGAGCTGCCACTGGGGGTGTGTCATCTACGTGTGCTAGGCCTGGGCGACTCGACCCCCAGGCGTCCTGCACTACACGTCCCACCTTCTCCTTACCTCAACATTGACACTGTGGTGCAATCCGCTGCACTCTCTCTTAGGCGTGAAGTTGCAGCGCTCCCGCCACACAAGTTCGTTGCAGCTTTGGGGCCTCACCCTCCACAGCGTCCGGCCAGCCCAATATCATCCGGCCTGTGATGCAGAGAGGCAGCACCCACCGTTGGTAATCTCCTCCGTGCAATCCGGTGTAGTGGTGGATCATAGTATGTGAAGCAGATCTCCCTACGTTGGTGCGCAGGAGCGCCTCTACTATTAACAGCTTTAAGGTGTGCAAGGCCGTCTTCTCACACAGGTCAGCAACGTGGCTCCATGCGACCTGCCAGACTTCACCACCAGGTATGAGCAATTGTATCTATCGGCACGGCTCATCGACTCCACAGCTCCTCCACATCCCACTCTAGGCTCCAGACGCAGGTCCAGCAAGGCATCCAGACTCCAAACGCAGGTCCAGTAAGGCATCCAGGCTCCAGATGTAGGTCCAGTGAGGCATCCAGGCTCCAGACGGAAGTCCGCGAGGCATCCAGGCTCCATACGCAGGTTCAGTGAGGCATCCAGGCTCCAGGCTCCAGACGCTGGTCCAGCGAGGCATCCAGGCTCTAGATGCAGGTCCAGTGAGGGATCCTGGCTCTCATCCTGGTCATTCTGGATGTTGGGTGGCTTGCAGAGGTTGTTGAGGTGTGCTGCACTTGGTCCAGGCATCTCCATTCGGCATTTTTTTGGTTTTTATACCTATTTTCTATTGGATGTTGCCTGATAGGCTATTTTTTGCTTTAGAGGCAAAAAAACTCATGTTGGACAGGCTGACGTGTGTTGTTTTGATGCTAATGGGCCTATCGGTAGTTTTCGCCTGATAACGCCGTATTTCCTATCGCCTTCGCACTGATTTTCGCACCAGTTTTCAACGCCGTTCCCTGATACTATTGCCATGTAGCGACGGCTTGTTAATACGCCGCTAACATGACATAGTTGTCAGGGTTAGGTGGCGATAAAACAAGCCTCTCACTGGCATTTGCGATTGGTATTGCTGGTCCTTGGCAATATCCCCATAAGTGATTTGCACAAAATAACTGGATATTGAGCCGAAGTAGAGACTCCAGCTTCGGTCCAAACTCCAATGCTAGCAGCTCTGTAGCTTCCAAGCAACCTCAGTAATAAATCTGTCAGCCTTAGAGATGGCCCTTCAAAAAACGGTTGCTGTGATGAAGAGAATAAAATGAGCAGTGCTTCTGAACATATTTGAAGAGCTCCTTTGAAAGACATTGCAGAAGAAGCTTGACCCTAATGAAGAAAAACCGGTTCTTGTTGGCAATTTAACAAGGTTGTGTCAGGTACGTTTGTCAGCCTCCCCATGTGCCATCACTGACTATTTTTCGTAGTTTCACAGCATTACCTTTGACTTCTTGTACACTAACTGGTTCTCTAAAATTCCATTAACCTTTCTTTAGTAATAGAGGACATTTACGGAGGCTTTATTCACTAGTCTTTCATACACACTCATTTTGACCAAATGTTTTTTGTCTTGCACTTTATCATATTTTTCATCAGCCCTGTGCTTAGCTTTAATCTACATGTCACACAACAGTTGACAACTTCAACTTTTGAAAATCAAGCAAAATGGGCTCAGCTCTTATGAAGCCTTTCTTCCCTTCAGTGGTTCCATAGGAGAAATTCTAGTTGCAACATGAGGTGTCATCCGATATGTATACCAATTTTTCGAGGCTTCAACAATGTTTCCTCTTTTGTATGTAGGCTGTACACATCACCAACACTCTAGTGAACCTTTCGACTAATAAATTACGGTGTGGTCTCTGTAGAGAGATACGGAAATGTATCATTTCACAATTCTTCAAGAACAACATTGCCATTGAGACTCGTAGGTAGCAGGCACTCATTCCTTGTTAAAATGCCCTACAAAAATGTAATCACTTCCAAGATTATGGGGCAGATTTATGTTAACTGGCGCATCCCCAGGGATGCGCCAGTTAACGTGCCCCACAGTGCGCCACAGCTCCGCCACCCATGGTGCGCCGCATTTATAATGCGGCGCACAATGGTGCAAAAACGGCACAGATGCGTGACACATCTGCGCCAGGAATGTGGCGCATTGCTGGAGTTGCGTCACAAGCGCGACGCAGCTCCAGCAAGGCTCGGGGTGCCCCATCTACACAATGCTGCATCAAGACCTACGCCTGCTTCAAGCAGGCGCAGGGTTTTGACGCAGCATTGGCCTGAAAGTGACTTAGTGAAATCTGATAGATTTCACTCAGCCACTTTCAGGAGGCGTTCCTGCGCAGGAACGTCCCCCCTGCGCAGGAACGCCTCCTTATGGCGCAGGGCTTTACAACGTGACGCATCTCCTAGATGCGTCACGTTGTAAATAGGGCGCATTCTTTGCGCCACAGTTGCGTCACATAAAGTGACACAATTGCGGTGCAAGGGTGTTGGAACTGGGGTCACCAGCCCACTAGGGTAGCATGGCATGAGCGGGTAGGCATCCGAAAGCACATGTGTTAAGCGATCATGCAGCACACACTCACACTGAGACAGAAACATGGGCACGCAATAAATGACTCCACTCCAGTGCTTGTATAAAAACAAGTAATTTGTATTAAGATAAATAGTTAGATAGATAGATAGAGCAGGATCAGGGAAATCACTCATTTAAAATACATATGTCTCAAAACTTGCAATCAATATTGGATGAATAGATATTAAATAATCAATAGATATTAAATATTGGATCAATAAATATTAGTTAGATGAATAGTAAATATTCAATAAATATCAGATATTAGATAAATATATTTTCAGAAAACCACAGGCCTATCCTTCGCCTTGCTTCTTGACAGCACCTGTAAAAACGCATTAAGGAGACAACCAAATAACATGGCATTTGTTCCTGCGGGTATTTCACCCATGTTTCACCAACCATAAATAGGTGAATAAATAACTGTAGGTTTCAGTACATATATGCAGCACTAAAGAGGCGTGTTAGACCTGACATCATTGGCTTGAATCTCTCCTCCATTTTTTCTGTTTGCCTCCACTGTTTTTCGATGTTTTGCTGGTATATGCTTTGGGCGCCGTGCCACTGCTGATCAGTGCCACAGCGCAAGTGCTCCCGATGTTAAATTGATGTATTGATTGTATCCATGTTTGGCTTATTTTGTTTACTGTCAGTCCCTAGTCTAGTGCACCAGGAGTGCCGGGGCTTGTAAATACAAATGCCGCTCGTGGGCTTGCAGCACGTGTTGTGCCACCCACAGGAGCGGCCTCGTAAAAGAATGTCTACGGGTCGGTCATTGCGAGACCCACGTGCAGCCTAGTGCTGTCACGCAAGCTGCGCAAGTATACCTGCTTGCCAGCCCCTCAAACCTTCCCTTGACTTCATGTTAGTCACCCCTATGGTAGGCCCGCGGACAGGGTGCATTGTAAGTATAAGGTAGGACACGCCTGACCAAGTTGGCATGTCCTAATAGTGAATTACCGCCATCTTCGTTCTTCACTATTGCGAGGTAGCCTGCTCTCCATTGGGTAGAATGGGCCGCCGGGATTATTAATGCTATGATCCTAGCTGGCTCGGGGAGCATGGTGCAATGTCGAGTTTGGTATCCCTGAACTCGGGGTTTAATTACGCATCCGTTGGTGTGGATGGTTTTTGGACTCTGGGTTCGAAAATAGCACTTTTAGAAAGTGTCTATTTTCTTGTCTAACCATTTCTGGTTTCTGCTGGTCTTGCGTGTGTGTGACAGGAGCTGGGTGGCTCCACAGGACTGGATGAGTCAGTGTGGGATGAGTGGGACATTTGCGTTGAGAGTAGGGGGAGAGTAGTTGCTGATAGCCTGCCCTGCCTGATACAATGCTGGCTCCACCTCCTGCCAAGCGGCTGATGGCTCTGTTCCTGCCATGGACGATCCTAGCCCCACCTCCTGCCAGGAGGCCGATAGCTCTGCTCCTGCCAGTGTCAATGCTGGCTCCACCTCCTGCTGGGCGTCTGAGGACCCAGCCCTGCTCAGTGAATAGGCCAGGTGCTTCTGCCTGGCTCCACCCACAACAGACCCAGGATGTTGGGAAATCCCCCTGCATGGACAAAGGGATCAAAGCCGGAAAGGGGTATAAGAGAAGGACCCCTGAACCAAGAATTTAGATCACTTCTGACAAGGAACCCTGTAACCAAGGACAAGAGGCCTGCTAATCTGAGGACTTGCCTACCCCTTCTGCCAGTGTGCTGTTGTTGGGGGAATCCTGCAGTGCTTCTTTATTTTTGCCAAGGAACCAGGAGAGAGGAACTGTGTGTGTACTCTCACGCTTGCTAAGAAAATCTCCAAGGACTGGAAGAGTGCCAGTCTCCTGCTGAAGTCACAGGTCTAAAGGACTTCATCTGCTAAAGTGCTATTTGCTGGAAGCGTGAATCCAGCACCTCTGAAAGAACCAGCAATCACGACGACCGGAGGCCGGGCCCGACCGACGCCAGCAGCAACGCCAGTGAGTGGGAGTACGGCTCTAGCTCCAGAGGACCTCTTGTCCGCACCGCTGCTGATCGCATCACCTGTGTGCCCTTCGACGCCGTGAGCGCTGCTCACTCTGTGCAACCGCATCATCAACGACGACGCCTGCTGAGGCCTGATCGACACCGAAGACGCGACGCCGGATTGCTCGACGCCGCTGATCATCGTGTGCTTCATTTTTCTAAAGGTACTGTGCTGTTGGGGGTCAGTGTGATTTCAGGCTCGACGTAGCGCTCCTCGCGGTCGACGCCGAACCTTTGGATTATCTTGGCCTCGACGTCGTGTAGCTCCCATGTGAGTTACCCTGTTGCTAAGAACTGTGTTTCCAAGAAGAAGATTTGCTTGATACTAAAGACTTTGTGCTAAAGAAGAAACTACCTTTGAACTATCCTTTTTCCCTTCCCAACGTATTTATTCCGATTGTGTACAGTTTTTCGTTATTTGGTCTTGTGCTAAGCCTTATATAAAAATACTTATTTTTATAATACTACTGTGTCGCGTCCATTTGTAGTGTATTCACTGTATTACTGTATGTGGTCATAATTGCTTAACGCACAGCCTCTGAGATAAGCCTATTCTGCTCTGTCAAGCTACCAAGGGGGTGAGCAGCAGTTATCGGAGGGTGTGATCCCCTTGCCCTGACTAGAAAAGGAGTGTCCCTATTTGTCAGAAGTGCATACCTCTGCCAACTAGAGACAGCCGGTTCGATAATTGGATGCAGCGGTGAGGATTTGGACCTTGCATTTATGACTCACGTACAGTGATTAGTGTGCGCTACATAGTGAAAGCAGACCATAACGCAGTCACAATCTAATTGGGAAGGATCCTATTTTTTGTTCTACGCTTTCCTGAAGCTTGATTTTTTGAACACTGCCAGTTTTAATACACAGCTCCTCCCATTGGGAGGGGACACCCAGTTGCACCGCTCTTGCTTATGACACAAAGTCTTTCTCAGTATTCAAAAAGTTAATCCTTCCTCATTGTGGGGTTCCAAAGAATATTTTATTTATCATTGAATTTTCTCATTCAGCATAGATTTCCAATGGTATATATTCAAATATAACAGAGTCCAATAACACTCCTTCCCCTGCATTTCGGGCTAATCCTGAAGCCCTTCCTCAGGGGATACTAGTCCGTACATTAGCGTGGTTAACAAGCGTGCTTCCGCGTTACAGTCGGGAACCAGGGGGTTCCCGACTGTAACGCGGAAGCACGCTTGTTAACCAGAGCACTCAAAACAGCGCTACCACGCTAATGTACGGACTAGTATCCCCTGAGGAAGGGCTTCAGGATTAGCCCGAAATGCAGGGGAAGGAGTGTTATTGGACTCTGTTATATTTGAATATATACCATTGGAAATCTATGCTGAATGAGAAAATTCAATGATAAATAAAATATTCTTTGGAACCCCACAATGAGGAAGGATTAACTTTTTGAATACTGAGAAAGACTTTGTGTCATAAGCAAGAGCGGTGCAACTGGGTGTCCCCTCCCAATGGGAGGAGCTGTGTATTAGTTTCGAGTTCACGCTGGTTGGTACAGACAGCGCCAGACCCTGTTTGCACGCTACACAAATCAACTGTTGAATACCACGAGTTAATAACCGCTGTGCAAGCCCTACATTTATAGTTTATCACTGCCAGTTTTAACCATGAGTGACAACGGAGTCACTGCCCCTGCTGTTGTTGTGGAGGAGTTTGAGAGGAATAAGCTTAAGAAATACAAGAAAGATGAGCTGAAACACTTTTGCGACCAGTTTAAAGTTCCTACCACAGGCCTCTCGAGAAAAGATGATTTTCGCAAAGCATTACAGGCCTGGTGGGAGTCCAGAAATCCCTCTGATGTGGTGGTGGTACCCACAGGGGAAGGGGATGAGGAGGTGCCAGTGAATGGGCCTGTGTCCTCTCCCGGTAGCAGTGTTTCCTCCAAAGGTCTTTCCCCTGAAGAAAGAGAAGAAAGGGCGAAACAGCGAGCTTACAACATGGAAATGGCAAGGCTAAAGATAAATGGGCAGTTGGAGTTAGAAAATGCAAGAGGTAGAAGGGAAGCTGAGTTGGAGATCAAAAAGTTAGAGTTTGAACGAGAAAAGTTAGCTTTGGAGCGAGAAGCCAGGTTGAGGGAGCTGGATATCCAAGCTAAGAAGTTAGAGTTGAATCCCTCTGGTGGCAGCATTCCATCTGGGCCTGCAGAAAGTAAGTTTTACTTTCCGAAAGATGTGATAAAAGATTACACCAATATGAAGATATTGGTCAATGGTTTAAAGCATATGAGTTAGCATTGTTGGCCCACCAGGTCCCTGAGAAGAATTGGGGAGCGGGGTTGTGGGGTCGCTTTGTGAATGAGGGAAGAGATACCCTGTTAGACATGCCTGTTGCGGATAGGATGTCGTATGCTCATATGAAAGATGCTTTAATGTTGCGGTATGGCCTAACCCCCGAGAAGTACAGACAAGCTTTTAGAGAATGTAAGAAGTTGCCTGGTACGACGTGGGTTGAATATGTGTCTTATTTTTGCAGAGCCATGGATGGTTGGGTAAAGGGCAGCAAAGTGGAAAGTTATGAAGCTCTTTATGATTTGTTTGCTTGGGAGCATTTGTCTAATAACTGTTTTCCAGAGCTGCACCAGCACCTTATTGATAGCAAGATATCTAACCCTAGAAAACTTGCTGAGGAGGCGGACCGCTGGGTCAGTACCAGGGTCCACCAGGGTCCAGTGGGAGACTCAGCCAAAGGTGGGCAGGGTTCCCAGCAGAAGAGTGGGGGGGACAAGGGTAAACAGAAGGAGTCTCAGAAAGGGCCCCAAAGTAATCCCCAAGGGAACCAAGGGAAAGGTTCCCAGCCTCCCCCTGAGAAGAAGCCAGGGGCCCGACGGGTAAACCTGTTCATAGGGGCCCCCTAACCTGCTACGGTTGTGGGCAGGTGGGACACCGGTTTTATGACCCCCAGTGTCCCAAAAAGGATTCGAATGCACCGCCGCGTGCACCCCCCGTCAGTTGGCGAGTGTAGCCCTGGGAGGGGAGGAGATGGTTGTCCATGGTGGGAGGGGTCCCGCAGAAATGTCCCTGGTCTCGCTAGGAGACATGCAAATGGTCCCTCCACCCCCTCTGCCTAGTAACACTAGTAAATATAGGCAGTGGGTGACCATTAATGGCCATAGAGTGGAAGCTCTCAGAGACACCGGAGCGAGTGTGACAGCTGTCAAGTGTCACTTGGTGTCCAGAGAGCAGGTGGTTCCCCACGCATTCTACCCCGTGATAGCTGCCGACAACTCCCAGAAAGAGTGTGAGGTAGCTCAGGTTTCCTTTGAATGGGGGGGAGTTTCAGGTACTCTTCAGGTTGCTGTGAGGCCCGCCATGCCTGTCGATTGTCTCCTGGGCAATGATTTAGAAGACTCCCCTTGGGCTAAGGTGGAGAGAGCGGCGCACTTGAAAATGTTGGGTGTGCCAGAGTGGGTGTGTGCAACCACTCGATCCATGACAGCGAGTAAGGGTGTTGATGGGGTCCCGGAGCCTGAAAGTACGGCCCAGGACCCAGCTGTGACGAGAAGAGGCAGGAGGCGCGGGAAACCGGCCCCCGTAGTTCCCGTGGTCCAGGAGGAGGTAGACCCTGAGGGGGATGCCCTGGAGCCCACAGGGGAACAAATTGCCGAACTGGGAGACCTGCCCGAGCTGACCCATTGGCAGCAGGATGGTGGTCCCTCCAGGGAGGAATTCTGTGCGGAACAGAAAGTGTGCCCTTCTCTTGTGGGCATGAGGCAGCAGGCCTCAGCCCAATCCTCAGGTGATCCGTCAGGGTCACATTTTGTGTACTGGGAGAACGACCTCCTGTATAGCGAGCCTAAGGCTGCTGAGCCTGGGTCAGCCCGTGTGCTGGTGGTACCCCAGCGCTTCAGAGCCTTCCTACTGGGTTTGGCTCATGACGTTCCGTTAGCTGGACATCTGGGGCAGGACAAGACCTATGACAGGCTTGTCACCCATTTTTATTGGCCTCAGATGTGCAGGGATGTAGACATCCATTGTAAGACTTGTCACACTTGCCAGGCAAGTGGGAAAAGCGGAAGGAAGCAGAAGGCTCCCCTCCAACCTTTTCCAGTGGTCAGCACCCCCTTTGACCGGGTGGGTATTGACATTGTTGGGCCCCTGGACCCCAAGACAGCCCTGGGCAACAGGTTTATCCTGGTCTTGGTGGACCATGCCACACGGTACCCGGAAGCCATCCCTCTCCGAACAGTGACGGCCCCCGTGGCGGGACGGGCACTGATGGGTGTTTTCTCCCGGATGGGGTTCCCCAGAGAGGTGGTGTCAGACCGAGGCACCAACTTCATTTCGAACTATATGAAGTCTCTGTGGAAGGAGTGTGGGGTAACCTACAAGTTCACCACTCCTTACCACCCTCAAGGAAATGGGCTGGTTGAGAGATTCAACCGAACCCTGAAAGGCATGATCATGGGTCTCGAAGAACCAATGAGGCGGAAATGGGACGTCCTCTTGCCATGCCTGTTGTTTGCTTACCGTAAGGTGCCGCAAAAGTCTCTAGGGTTCAGCCCCTTTGAGCTCTTATACGGTCACCCGGTAAGAGGGCCTTTGAGTCTGGTCAAGGAAGGCTGGGAGCAATCTCCCAGGAAACCTCCCCAGGATGTATACAGCTACATGCTGGCCTTTCGAAACCAGACTCGTGCTTCAGAGAACTTGCTCAGGCAAATCTGGAGGCCAGCCAGGAGGAGATGAAGCGTTGGTACGACCGGAATGCCACTCTGGTAGAGCTTCAGCCTGGTCAGGAAGTGTGGGTCATGTCCCCTGTGGAACCTTGTGCGCTCAAGGACAGGTGGACTGGACCGTTAAAGGTTGTGGAGAAGAAGAGCGATGTCACCTACTTGGTGGACTTGAAATCTCCCAGGAACCCCTTGCGGGTCCTGCATGTCAACCGTTTGAAGCCCCACTTAGAAAGGTCCGAAGTGGGCATGCTCCTAGCTACAGATGATGGAATGGAGGAGGAGAGTGAGCCTTTTCCTGACCTCCTGTGTGCTAAAGAGCAAGACGGGTCAGTGGATGGTGTGGTCCTCTCTGACACACTGACCCTTGAGCAGAAACAGGATTGTCGCCAACTGTTGGGACAATTCCCGGATCTGTTTTCCTTGGTTCCGGGTGTCACGCATTGGTGTGTCCATGATGTTGACACCGGAGACAGCCCTCCTGTGAAGCACAAGGCTTACAGGGTGACTGACAAGGTCCGAGCTTACATTAAGGAGGAGGTCTCCAAGATGTTTGCGTTAGGGGTGATTGAGTCCTCTAGCAGTCCTTGGGCCAGCCCAGTGGTCTTGGTCCCGAAGGCTGCAGCGCCTGGTGCTTCACCAGAACTTCGGTTCTGCGTGGATTACCGAGGACTCAATTCGGTCACGAAGACTGACGCGCACCCCATCCCCCGAGCTGATGAGCTCATCGATCGGTTGGGGGCTGCCCGGTACCTCAGTACGTTTGATCTAACGTCTGGGTACTGGCAGATCGCCTTGACTGATGGGGCAAAGGAGAGGTCGGCATTCTCCACACCAGATGGGCTTTACCAGTTCCGGGTGATGCCTTTTGGGATGAAGAATGCCCCTGCCACCTTCCAGAGGTTGGTCAACCAGGTCTTGGCTGGGCTGGAGGATTTCAGTGCCGCCTACCTGGACGACATCGCAGTGTTCAGCGCTAGCTGGGAGGAACACTTGCGCCACCTCCAGGAAGTGTTGTTGGCCCTGCGCGGAGCAGGCCTCACAATCAAAGCCAGTAAGTGCCAGATTGGGCAGGGTTCGGTGGTGTACTTGGGGCACCAAGTAGGGAGCGGCAAGGTTGCCCCCCTGCAACCCAAGATTGATACCATCCTGGCTTGGGCGCCACCCAAAACCCAAACGCAGGTGAGAGCCTTCTTAGGACTCACGGTTTACTACAGGAGGTTTGTCAAGGATTACGGTAACATTGTGCACCCCTTGACTTCGCTGACTTCCAGAAAACAGCCACGAAACGTGATCTGGACTGATGCCTGTCAAACGGCCTTCGACACCCTGAAAACTGCAATGTGCACAGCACCTATACTCCAGGCACCCGACTTCTCAAAAGAATTTATTGTCCAGACGGACGCTTCAGAGCATGGTGTGGGGGCTGTTCTAGCTCAGGTGAATGAAGAGGGCCGAGACTTGCCTGTAGCCTTCATCAGTAGGAGGTTACTTCCCAGGGAAACGAGGTGGAGTGCGATAGAGAGAGAAGCATTTGCTGTGGTCTGGGCGCTGAAGAAGCTAAGACCCTACCTGTTTGGGACTCACTTCCGGGTTCAGACAGACCACAGGCCCCTCAGATGGTTGATGCAGATGAGGGGTGAGAATCCGAAACTGTTGAGGTGGTCCATTTCCCTACAGGGGATGGACTTTACGGTGGAACACCGCCCTGGTACAGATCACGCCAATGCTGATGGTCTGTCCAGATTTTTCTGCCTTAGTGATGAGGACTCCCTAGGTCAAGGGTAGTTCTCCCCACATTTCAGCTGGAGGGGACACGTGTTAGACCTGACATCATTGGCTTGAGTCTCTCCTCCATTTTTCTGTTTGCCTTCACTGTTTTTCGATGTTTTGCTGGTATATGCTTTGGGCGCCGTGCCACTGCTGATCAGTGCCACAGCGCAAGTGCTCCCGATGTTAAATTGATGTATCGATTGTATCCATGTTTGGCTTATTTGGTTTACTGTCAGTCCCTAGTCTAGTGCACCAGGAGTGCCAGGGCTTGTAAATACAAATGCCGCTCGTGGGCTTGCAACACGTGTTGTGCCACCCACAGGAGCGGCCTCGTAAAAGAATGTCTACGGGTCAGTCATTGCGAGACCCATGTGCAGCCTAGTGCTGTCACGCAAGCTGCGCAAGTATACCTGCTTGCCAGCCCCTCAAACCTTCCCTTGACTTCATGTTAGTCACCCCTATGGTAGGCCCGCGGGCAGGGTGCATTGTAAGTATAAGGTAGGACACGCCTGACCAAGTTGGCATGTCCTAATAGTGAATTACCGCCATCTTCGTTCTTCACTATTGCGAGGTAGCCTGCTCTCCATTGGATAGAATGGGCCGCCGGGATTATTAATGCTATGATCCTAGGTGGCTCGGGGAGCATGGTGCAATGTCGAGTTTGGTATCCCTGAACTCGGGGTTTAATTACGCATCCGTTGGTGTGGACGGTTTTTGGACTCTGGGATCGAAAATAGCACTTTTAGAAAGTGTCTATTTTCTTGTCTAACCATTTCTGGTTTCTGCTGGTCTTGCGTGTGTGTGACAGGAGCTGGGTGGCTCCACAGGACTGGATGAGTCAATGTGGGATGAGTGGGACATTTGCGTTGAGAGTAGGGGGAGAGTAGTTGCTGATAGCCTGCCCTGCCTGATACAATGCTGGCTCCACCTCCTGCCAAGCGGCTGATGGCTCTGTGCCTGCCATGGACGATCCTAGCCCCACCTCCTGCCAGGAGGCCGATAGCTCTGCTCCTGCCAGTCTCAATGCTGGCTCCACCTCCTGCTGGGCGTCTGAGGACCCAGCCCTGCTCAGTGAATAGGCCAGGTGCTTCTGCCTGGCTCCACCCACAACAGACCCAGGATGTTGGGAAATCCCCCTGCATGGACAAAGGGATCAAAGCCGGAAAGGGGTATAAGAGAAGGACCCCTGAACCAAGAATTTAGATCACTTCTGACAAGGAACCCTGTAACCAAGGACAAGAGGCCTGCTGATCTGAGGACTTGCCTACCCCTTCTGCCAGTGTGCTGTTGTTGGGGGAATCCTGCAGTGCTTCTTTATTTTTGCCAAGGAACCAGGAGAGAGGAACTGTGTGTGTACTCTCACGCTTGCTATGAAAATCTCCAAGGACTGGAAGAGTGCCAGTCTCCTGCTGAAGTCACAGGGCTAAAGGACTTCATCTGCTAAAGTGCTATTTGCTGGAAGCGTGAATCCAGCACCTCTGAAAGAACCAGCAATCACGACGACCGGACGCCGAGCCCGACCGATGCCAGCAGCAACGCCAGTGAGTGGGAGTACGGCTCTAGCTCCAGAGGACCTCTTGTCCGCACCGCTGCTGATCGCATCACCTGTGTGCCCTTCGACGCCATGAGCGCTGCTCACTCTGTGCAACCGCATCATCAACGACGACGCCTGCTGAGGCCTGATCGACACCGAAGACGCGACGCCGGATTGCTCGACGCCGCTGATCATCGTGTGCTTCATTTTTCTAAAGGTACTGTGCTGTTGGGGGTCCGTGTGACTCCAGGCTCGACGTAGCGCTCCTCGCGGTCGACGCCGAACCTTTGGATTATCTTGGCCTCGACGTCGTGTAGCTCCCGTGTGAGTTACCCTGTTGCTAAGAACTGTGTTTCCAAGAAGAAGATTTGCTTGATACTAAAGACTTTGTGCTAAAGAAGAAACTACCTTTGAACTATCCTTTTTCCCTTCCCAACGTATTTATTCCGATTGTGTACAGTTTTTCGTTATTTGGTCTTGTGCTAAGCCTTATATAAAAATACTTATTTTTATAATACTACTGTGTCGCGTCCATTTGTAGTGTATTCACTGTATTACTGTATGTGGTCATAATTGCTTAACGCACAGCCTCTGAGATAAGCCTATTCTGCTCTGCCAAGCTACCAAGGGGGTGAGCAGGGGTTATCGAAGGGTGTCATCCCCTTGCCCTGACTAGAAAAGGAGTGTCCCTATTTGTCAGAAGTGCATACCTCTGCCAACTAGAGACAGCCGGTTCTAACAAGGCGAAAACATTTTACTAAGAATAAATATTCCATATAGCAAGGATGGGCATCCCTTTTGGAGAACTTCTCACTGGGCCCAGATAACCCTTGCATTAGCCAGCACTAACTAGGAGAAAACATTGCAAAATAAATAAATATCCCCTTGTGCAGGTTCAACTGTTGCCTTAATCAGGAATAACCCTTCTAGGTAACACTCCTAGTAAGAATAAGCATTAGGCAGTTCAACAGTTTAAAGGAAAACCTTCCCATTAGTTATGCATTTACATTTCATTCATGAAGTAACCTCTACCCGCTGTAGGAATAAACAATTCGTTAAGTGTAGGTCAAACATTTCCTTAAATATGAAACCTCATATTAGAGGCAACATTAGCTGTGCATAACTCTTCTCCCATATTAGGAGTGAAACATCTCTTAAATAAATAAATGATGTATCATAACTGACTGTAGGTCAAAGTTATCATTCTCCTTACGCAGGGGAAAGACTTCCTGAAAAGTCAATGTAAAACATTTCATTACAAATAATTTTCCCCTCTAAACAAGAAGACACATTTCAAGAATCAACCCTAGGCAGGCCTGTCCTTTTAGAATTCAGGCTGCATTTCAATAGGGCAGCAGTAAAATAGCTTACTGTAAACCAGGCAACAGCTCATTAAAGCTTGGCAATAATTCATGTAGCGGAAACAACATTTCAGTAAGAAATGATAACCAACCCATTAGGCAGGAAGGAAGAACACTTCCTTAGAGATGAGGAATAAGCATTTTATTACTCTCATAACTTTGGCTATGCCTATAAAACATTTCCTTGTACGCCCTTCCTTCAGAAATTACTCAGCATCAAATTTCCCATCAGACTCCAATAAGCTCTGCATTAGGCTTAAACTGAGCATGGCATACAACTATACCCCAGATAAGGGTTAACTTCATGTTGCTGGAGCCCCCACCGTGTCTTTTAGGACCCTAGCCCCATTCCAATACCTGAAGGGGTTAACTAGGGCCCAACCACAGTCTTATCTCGGGGCAAATGTCCAGACTGGGGTCCTTGTTAGTTCATTAGGGCCCACTGAGTCCACCAACAATTCTCCCCGAGGGTAGGGCGGTACCGGGGCCTCTTTCTCCCCCCTAGGAGGCCCCGCTTCTAAACTAATCCCCCGCCCTCCCCTGGGCTTTACCTCTGCTCTTCGGGCCTCCCTCCGGCCCCTTTCGCAGATCTCCTCATTGGGGAGGCTCTCGCTCTCCTCAGAGAGCTCTCCGGGATCTTTACCCGGCTTCCTTGCTGCTAGGGGGGTCCGGCCCCGGCCCCTCCGACATCGGGGCCGGCCCGAGACTCAGAGCGGCAGCAGCCAAAAGCCGGACAAGAAGGCGGGGGCGCGGCTTTAGACGCGGCGCGCCCCCGTCACGTGACAAGGGTGCCGACTCCCTTGCAGCTTAAGGGACCGCCGCGGGGCCTTCCTCAAAATACCGGCGGTCCTCTCCTCACACCGGGGGCCGCCGGGGAAACTCCTCACTCCACGGCCGGGCTGCGGCGGTGACCATGGCTCTCAGATGTGGCGGTGGCTCTCACCTGGCACCGGGCGCTGCCCGGGCAATTTCAACACATCGCTAGGCGCTACAGGTAAGCGCTTGGCAGCGCTCTTAGCGCTCGGTACAGGTCGCGCCTGAGGGGCACTTCTTGACGCTTTGGGGGCGACCCAATGGCAGGCAGAAGGGCGCTGAATACTGACAGCGCCTGGGGGCAAAATATAGCGCTTCCTCAGATAGCAGGATGCCGGGGTCCAACACTCCTCAGAGGGGCATTTACAGCAGCTCTGTCAGATTGCAGCGCTGGGCAGTCCCTACAATAGCGCTTGGGAGACATGTATAGCGCTCCTCAGGGGCAAGTACCTCACAGCAGGTGAGTGCTTCTCAGGGGCAACAGTTCACAGCGCTTTACAAGCAGCTTGACAGGACAGGCAGTCTCTGATACAGTGCTTCATCCATAGTGGATTTAAAATAAAGGCAGCTCACAGGACAAGCCACACAGCAGTGGCAGGTTAACGCAGGGACCCCAGGTGGCGTCAGGGGGCACAGGGAGTGACACAGCGCCAATACCTGGTGGGTTCCTCAAGCGTCCCGTGATGTTTTGGTTTCTTCTTGGCGTGATGTTTCTTGCGCCCTTAGGTTAGATGTTTTGTTTCTTGTTCCTTGAAGGGGGGGATAAATTGGTGGCTGGTGTTCCAAGTTCTCCTCAGTCAATCCCTTCAAGTGGTCCCTGGGGGTTCCCTTCTGCTGGGCTAGGTTAGGGGGGATTTACAGGAGTCCTCAATACTTTTAAGGCAGCACTCCAAGCCCTGTCACTTCCAGTATCATAGTCCCTGACTAGGCCCCTCTGCCTAAACTCCTGCGTAGGTTCCTCCCCCAGGTCTCCCCTCAGTCACTCTGACAGGAAAGTTTCCCTCCCTTTCCTTTTATACTGCCAGTTGACAGTTGGTAGTGGCAGTTGGTGTCACCTCAACTCTTCCAGAAGGTTCCAGAGGCTTCCAGGAGGTTCCACCATTCTACCTGTGGGCAGGCTGGCAGGCTAAGCTGATACATTGTATGGAGGGTTCCAGCCAGGCCCTAGCCACTAGAATGCGCCCACTAAACCCCGCTGCAGCAGCAGTGGTCAGTGGCAGCCATGTTAGGGGTATAAGACACCTGCATCTTAACATCAGTTTCACAGTACACAGGGCTTTCCTCACTACACAAGGCCTATACATTGTTGTTACCATGAGGGCATTCTGATTTAAAAGGGAAATAAAAGGCGAAAACTTTTGGGGAAAGGGCCAAGTCTCACACATCTCCCCCCCCAGCCAAAAGCCAGGGTAGACCGATCATTCCCTTGATGGGCTTCCCTGCTTGGGGCGGAAAAAGGTGGACGCAGGCCGAATACCATCATGACATTCTCGCTAATCCAACCACCCCACATTGTGTTCCCCAGTGAGATGCAGCCAGGACGGACCTCTAAACAATTCAGATGTCTCTGGCCCTTGCTCTCTCTCAGAGTGGGGGGCAGTAGCCCCAGGCCCGTGGTACCCTTTCCACTCTCCTCTCAACCTAGGGTCTAAACCCTTAAGTTGAATTGGTGACAGGGGCGAGTCCTCCCTCTCCCTGCACCCCCTCCCAGGGTACCGCACCCTCCCACCTGGAGTAGTACCCCTGAGAGTCACAACAACTGGGGGGACTCTGAATACAGAGGTTCCTCCCGCCAGGTCAGGCAACCCCTGAACCTGGCCACCCAACCCAGGATCTGCGCCCTATGGCTGGACCGGTGCCAGAGGAGAGTCCTTCCTCCCTCTGCACCCCCTCCGAGGGTTCCGCACCCTCCTACCCGGATAGGTACCTCTGGAAGTCACACTGGTAGGGTCCTTAGTTACCGGTACCCCACCCTCCAGGTCAGGCAATCCCTGCACCTGAAACCCCAGTCCAGGTTCTACACCCTGTGACTGGTCCAAACCCCGAACCTCAGGTACGCTGCCACCATTGGAAGTACCTGGCACACATGATTTCAAGGTCTTCAGCTCAGTCTCTGTTAGCTGAAGCCTGTGCACCAGCTTCCCTTCCTTCCATTGCAAGGCTCACACTCTCCCTTTTCTGCTCTAGCATCTTTGACGGAGCACACCCCCTCCCAGGGTTCTCTGGTGCACCTGCCTCCCTGGGTGTGACCTGCCCCTCCTGTCCCCATCCCCTCTCCCCTTTGGGTGGGCTCCTACCCGTGCCCCAAAGTGGTACGGAGTTCCTTCTTCCCTCCGCCCAACAGGCACCCATATCCCCTGACACAACACTCCAGTGCCAGGTGAGGACTCAGATAATTCAGGAAAAGGTTCTAGGATGTGGCGACAGAATGAGGTCCAACAGGCCTTGATACACTCACAGGCTAGACAGTGGAGGTGTCAATTCCTAAGGCTTGCACACACAATAATTGTGCAGCCCAATTGCTGTGCACCCTGTCCCAATGGAGGGTGCTGCATGGTCACAGGTACTGGATCCCACGGCTCGACACCAATATGTTGGAACTGGGGTCACCAGTCCCGTAGGGTAGCATGGCATGAGCGGGTAGGCATCCGAAAGCACATGTGTTAAGCGATCATGCAGCACACACTCACACTGAGACAGAAACATGGGCACGCAATAAATGACTCCACTCCAGTGCTTGTATAAAAACAAGTAATTTGTATTAAGATAAATAGTTAGATAGATAGATAGAGCAGGATCATGGAAATCACAAGTTCATTTAAAATACATATGTCTCAAAACTTGCAATCAATATTGGATGAATAGATATTAAATAATCAATAGATATTAAATATTGGATCAATAAATATTAGTTAGATAAATAGTAAATATTTAATAAATATCAGATATTAGATCAATATATTTTCAGAAAACCACAGGCCTATCCTTCGCCTTCCTTCTTGACAGCACCTGTAAAAATGCATTAAGGAGACAACCAAATAACATGGCATTTGTTCCTGCGGGTATTTCACCCATGTTTCACTAACCATAAATAGGTGAATAAATAACTGTAGGTTTCAGTACATACATGCAGCACTAAAGAGGGGAAAACATTTTACTAAGAATAAATATTCCATATAGCAAGGATGGGCATCCCTTTTTTTTAGAACTTCTCACTGGGCCCAGATAACCCTTGCATTAGCCAGCACTAACTAGGAGAAAACATTGCAAAATAAATAAATATCCCCTTGTGCAGATTTAACTGTTGCCTTAATCAGGAATAACCCTTCTAGGTAACACTCCTAGTAAGAAAAAGCATTAGGCAGTTCAACAGTTTAAAGGAAAACCTTCCCATTAGTTATGCATTAACATTTCATTCATGAAGTAACCTCTTCCCGCTGTAGGAATAAACAATCCGTTAAGTGTAGGTCAAACATTTCCTTAAATATGAAACCTCATATTAGAGGCAACATTAGCTGTGCATAACTCTTCTCCCATATTAGGAGTAAAACATCTCTTAAATAAATAAATGATGTATCATAACTGACTGTAGGTCAAAGTTATCATTCTCCTTACGCAGGGGAAAGACTTCCTGAAAAGTCAATGTAAAACATTTCATTACAAATAATTTTCCCCTCTAAACAAGAAGACACATTTCAAGAATCAACCCTAGGCAGGCCTGTCCTTTTAGAATTCGGGCTGCATTTCAATAGGGCAGCAGTAAAACAGCTTACTGTAAACCAGGCAACAGCTCATTAAAGCTTGGCAATAATTCATGTAGCGGAAACAACATTTCAGTAAGAAATGATAACCAACCCATTAGGCAGGAAGGAAGAACACTTCCTTAGAGATCAGGAATAAGCATTTCATTACTCTTATAACTTTGGCTATGCCTATAAAACATTTCCTTGTACGCCCTTCCTTCAGAAATTACTCAGCATCAAATTTCCCATCAGACTCCAATAAGCTCTGCATTAGGCTTAAACTGAGCATGGCATACAACTATACCCCAGATAAGGGTTAACTTCATGTTACTGGAGCCCCCACCGTGTCTTTTAGGACCCTAGCCCCGTTCCAATACCTGAAGGGGTTAACTAGGGCCCAACCACAGTCTTATCTCGGGGCAAATGTCCAGACTGGGGTCCTTGTTAGTTCATTAGGGCCCACTGAGTCCACCAACAATTCTCCCCGAGGGTAGGGCGGTACCGGGGCCTCTTTCTCCCCCCTAGGCGGCCCCGCTTCTAAACTAATCCTCCGCCCTCCCCTGGGCTTTACCTCTGCTCTTCGGGCCTCCCTCCGTCCCCTTTCGCAGATCTCCTCGTTGGGGAGGCTCTCGCTCTCCTCAGAGAGCTCTCCGGAATCTCTACCCGGCTTCCGTGCTGCTAGGGGGGGTCCGGCCCCGGCCCCTCCGACATCGGGGCCGGCCCGAGACTCAGCACGGCAGCAGCCAAAAGCCGGACAAGAAGGCGGGGGCGCGGCTTTAGACACGGCACCCCCCCGTCACGTGACAAGGGTGCCGACTCCCTTGCAGCTTCAGGGACCGCTGCGGGGCCTTCCTCAAAATACCGGCGGTCCTCTCCTCACACCGGGGGCCGCCGGGGAAACTCCTCACTCCACGGCCGGGATGCGGCGGTGACCATGGCTCTCAGATGTGGCGGCGGCCCTCTCCTGGCACCGAGGGCCACCCGGGCAATTTCAACACGTCCTTAGGCGCTACAGGTAAGCGCTTGGCAGCGCTCTTAGCGCTCGGTACAGGTCGCGCCTGAGGGGCACTTCTCAACGCTTTGGGGGAGACCCAATGGCAGGCAGAAGGGCGCTGAATACTGACAGCGCCTGGGGGCAAAATATAGCGCTTCCTCAGATAGCAGGATGCCGGGGTCCAACACTCCTCAGAGGGGCATTTACAGCAGCTCTGTCAGATTGCAGCGCTGGGCAGTCCCTACAATAGCGCTTGGGAGACATGTATAGCGCTCCTCAGGGGAAAGTACCTCACAGCAGGTGAGCGCTTCTCAGGGGCAACAGTTCACAGCGCTTTACAAGCAGCTTGACAGGACAGGCAGTCTCTGATACAGCTCTTCATCCATAGTGGATTTAAAATAAAGGCAGCTCACAGGACAAGCCACACAGCAGTGGCAGGTTAACGCAGGGACCCCCGGTGGCGTCAGGGGTCACAGGGAGTGACACAGCGCCAACCTGGTGGGTTCCTCAAGCGTCCTGTGGGGTTTTGGTTTCTTCTTGGCATGATGTTTTTTGCGCCATTAGGTTAGATGTTTAGTTTCTTGTTCCTTGAAGGGGGGGGGGATAAATTGGTGGCTGGTGTTCCAAGTTCTCCTCAGCCAATCCCT
The DNA here is from genome assembly GCF_964263255.1 of Lissotriton vulgaris. Classification (NCBI taxonomy): domain Eukaryota; kingdom Metazoa; phylum Chordata; class Amphibia; order Caudata; family Salamandridae; genus Lissotriton; species Lissotriton vulgaris. Next base: position 2,079,210,453 of record NC_141689.1, on the reverse strand, counting down.
TCAAGTGGTCCCTGGGGGTTCCCTTCCGCTGGGCTAGGTCAGGGGGATTTACAGGAGTCCTCAATACTTGTAAGGCAGCACTCCAAGCCCTGTCACTTCCAGTATCATAGTCCCTGACTAGGCCCCTCTGCCTAAACTCCTGCATAGGTTCCTCCCCCAGGTCTCCCCTCAGTCACTCTGACAGGAAAGTTTCCCCCCCTTTCCTTTTATACTACCAGTTGACAGTTGGTAGTGGCATTTGGTGTCACCTCAACTCTTCCAGGAGTTTCCAGAGGCTTCCAGGAGGTTCCACCATTCTACCTGTGGGCAGGCTGGCAGGCTAAGCTGATACATTGTATGGAGGGTTCCAGCCATGCCCTAGCCACTAGAATGCGCCCACTAAACCTCGCTGCAGCAGCAGCGGTCAGTGGCAGCCATGTTAGGGGTATAAGACACCTGCATCTTAACATCAATTTCACAGTACACAGGGCTTTCCTCACTACACAAGGCCTATACATTGTTGTTACCATGAGGGCATTCTGATTTAAAAGGGAAATAAAAGGCGAAAAATTTTGGGGAAAGGGTCAAGTCTCACAAAGGGCATCATAAATCTGCCCCTATGTGTTTCCACTCACACTTTACTTTATTTCACCACAACAACTGATCAATCAGTGCCAACATGCAACACATTCGATTAAAAGGTAGAGGGTTAACCAACTTTTTGCTAGACCCTATCCAGACAAGTTATAGATGCTTGTTGGTGAGTGTTTGCCAGCAAACATTTATCACTCACCTTGCATTTATAGCATTTTGCAATCTTTCTATGCTCATCAGCATCCATATGGGGCCACCAAAACTGTTCATTTGCATGGAATTTAGTTCACACAGCTTTCACATGTCCTTCACGTGCAGTGAAAAGTTAGTTCCCTTACAGGGCACAACTAACTTTTCACATCTGACAGTTCATTAGTTACCTTCTCCTTGGGCCACCCATCTACCATAAATGTTAGCACCTCTTGCAAGACTTCATCTTTCCCCATTCCCAATTTCGATTTCTGGAAATCCTTGAAATCACAATTCTGAGCTATTGGGTCTTGATCGTGATACCAACAGCACTGGCTAGGCATGATCCTAGCCAGCCTAGCTAAGTCTCAGTCAGATATCATTCTTGACACTAGCATAGCATGATATTGATAATTCCAGGACCCAGTATAAGCAAAAGATCTCAAGTTGATGCCCGGAAGGTCTCTACTGAATGGGGAAAAACCAGCAACGTAGCACTGATTCCCACAAGTGCATCTGTGATTGCAAGTACTTTACCAAATTTCACGCTGTGAATATACAGGATTACCACACCCAGGAATACAGAACCACAATTGTTATCTCGTTTTTAACCAAAACCAGTATAGCAGCAACTTACAATGAGGACCATAATTTAAACAGGAGATCCTATCGATAGTAGGTTTGTTTTCCACCTCTGTGCTATCACTTGAAACCTTAAGGTGAATTTTGTATTGTATATGCCCCCTACCTGGGCATAATTCAAAAGCTGATTTAATAGCTCAGCTGTGCAGCGAGAAATTAACTCTTGGGGCACAACACACAAAATACTTAGGTCAGGTACCTACCAAAGACAAAAGCATCTGGTGTTCTGACACCATTTCTCAAGTACCTTAGGCGCTACAGGTAAGCGCTTGGCAGCGCTCTTAGCGCTCGGTACAGGTCGCGCCTGAGGGGCACTTCTCGACGCTTTGGGGGAGACCCAATGGCAGGCAGAAGGGCGCTGAATACTGACAGCGCCTGGGGGCAAAATATAGCGCTTCCTCAGATAGCAGGATGCCGGGGTCCAACACTCCTCAGAGGGGCATTTACAGCAGCTCTGTCAGATTGCAGCGCTGGGCAGTCCCTACAATAGCGCTTGGGAGACATGTATAGCGCTCCTCAGGGGAAAGTACCTCACAGCAGGTGAGCGCTTCTCAGGGGCAACAGTTCACAGCGCTTTACAAGCAGCTTGACAGGACAGGCAGTCTCTGATACAGCTCTTCATCCATAGTGGATTTAAAATAAAGGCAGCTCACAGGACAAGCCACACAGCAGTGGCAGGTTAACGCAGGGACCCCCGGTGGCGTCAGGGGTCACAGGGAGTGACACAGCGCCAACCTGGTGGGTTCCTCAAGCGTCCTGTGGGGTTTTGGTTTCTTCTTGGCATGATGTTTTTTGCGCCATTAGGTTAGATGTTTAGTTTCTTGTTCCTTGAAGGGGGGGGGATAAATTGGTGGCTGGTGTTCCAAGTTCTCCTCAGCCAATCCCTTCAAGTGGTCCCTGGGGGTTCCCTTCCGCTGGGCTAGGTCAGGGGGATTTACAGGAGTCCTCAATACTTGTAAGGCAGCACTCCAAGCCCTGTCACTTCCAGTATCATAGTCCCTGACTAGGCCCCTCTGCCTAAACTCCTGCATAGGTTCCTCCCCCAGGTCTCCCCTCAGTCACTCTGACAGGAAAGTTTCCCCCCCTTTCCTTTTATACTACCAGTTGACAGTTGGTAGTGGCATTTGGTGTCACCTCAACTCTTCCAGAAGTTTCCAGAGGCTTCCAGGAGGTTCCACCATTCTACCTGTGGGCAGGCTGGCAGGCTAAGCTGATACATTGTATGGAGGGTTCCAGCCATGCCCTAGCCACTAGAATGCGCCCACTAAACCTCGCTGCAGCAGCAGCGGTCAGTGGCAGCCATGTTAGGGGTATAAGACACCTGCATCTTAACATCAATTTCACAGTACACAGGGCTTTCCTCACTACACAAGGCCTATACATTGTTGTTACCATGAGGGCATTCTGATTTAAAAGGGAAATAAAAGGCGAAAAATTTTGGGGAAAGGGTCAAGTCTCACAAAGGGCATCATAAATCTGCCCCTATGTGTTTCCACTCACACTTTACTTTATTTCACCACAACAACTGATCAATCAGTGCCAACATGCAACACATTCGATTAAAAGGTAGAGGGTTAACCAACTTTTTGCTAGACCCTATCCAGACAAGTTATAGATGCTTGTTGGTGAGTGTTTGCCAGCAAACATTTATCACTCACCTTGCATTTATAGCATTTTGCAATCTTTCTATGCTCATCAGCATCCATATGGGGCCACCAAAACTGTTCATTTGCATGGAATTTAGTTCACACAGCTTTCACATGTCCTTCACGTGCAGTGAAAAGTTAGTTCCCTTACAGGGCACAACTAACTTTTCACATCTGACAGTTCATTAGTTACCTTCTCCTTGGGCCACCCATCTACCATAAATGTTAGCACCTCTTGCAAGACTTCATCTTTCCCCATTCCCAATTTCGATTTCTGGAAATCCTTGAAATCACAATTCTGAGCTATTGGGTCTTGATCGTGATACCAACAGCACTGGCTAGGCATGATCCTAGCCAGCCTAGCTAAGTCTCAGTCAGATATCATTCTTGACACTAGCATAGCGTGATATTGATAATTCCAGGACCCAGTATAAGCAAAAGATCTCAAGTTGATGCCCGGAAGGTCTCTACTGAATGGGGAAAAACCAGCAACGTAGCACTGATTCCCACAAGTGCATCTGTGATTGCAAGTACTTTACCAATTTTCACGCTGTGAATATACAGGATTACCACACCCAGGAATACAGAACCACAATTGTTATCTCGTTTTTAACCAAAACCAGTATAGCAGCAACTTACAATGAGGACCATAATTTAAACAGGAGATCCTATCGATAGTAGGTTTGTTTTCCACCTCTGTGCTATCACTTGAAACCTTAAGGTGAATTTTGTATTGTATATGCCCCCTACCTGGGCATAATTCAAAAGCTGATTTAATAGCTCAGCTGTGCAGCGAGAAATTAACTCTTGGGGCACAACACACAAAATACTTAGGTCAGGTACCTACCAAAGACAAAAGCATCTGGTGTTCTGACACCATTTCTCAAGTACCTTTGGCCATCACCTTTCCCATAACACTCTATGGATCGAAAACCTGGTGTTCTAACATTACCTCCTCAGTGTCCACTCAGTTATTCCACCCCCAACTTAAACAATATCTGGCATTCTGAAACTCCCCCCACCCCAACACCTTTTTATCTTCTGAACCTTCCTTCTCCCTCCTAGCACAAGGGCCATGTTCCCTCAATGAGAGAAGGAAATGCAAGAATCATACCGAGAGGGGCTCTATTGTAGATGCTGGTAGCATGGAGAGGAGTGTCATGGTGGATCTGAATCACACGAGTCTGAAATGAAAGATGAGAGCTGGTGATAATGGAGCCTTAGCTGCATCCCCATGCTTCTACTAGGTCTGATAAAATCCAAAACTATGGAGAAGGTAATAAGGTAGACAACAGAGGCTCATCTACCATTCCATTACCTTAGCAATGTCTCAGTAGGGTAGAGGGAGGTGGTGGGCTAAGACGTCCATGAAAGCAATGAATTCAACTCCAGGTCTATGAAAACTGGTAATAACAGGGTTTTAAATATGATGCAAAATAACTTCCAGTGGGAGCTGTCCATATCAAACCAGTTTATCTCTAGGCGTTAAAACAGTAGATATTATTGCCTAGTTTAAAGGAACTCATTGTTTCCACTTGAGTAATTATTCCAGCATTCTTATCCAATATACTAATCATTAAGGCCCAGATGTATCAAACAGTTTTACCCATTTTGTGTCTTTGGGAAAATGTGTTCATACATCTGGCCCTATATTACATTGTCTTGATTTAAAATAATCGTTATCACAGAACAGTGCAATTCTGAAAAGGTTCGATTCCTGTGAATACTGCAATAGAAGACGATTCTCTATTTGGGGAGATTATTGTTTACCTTACATACAATTGTCTTTTAAATACGTCGTTAATTGTATGAATATCCCTATCTTAATCCTGCTTTCTTCCCGTTGTCAGGCTTTCTGATTTAGCCTAGAAACATGTACCAACTTAACGTAGCCTGGCAGCACCCTCTGCTTCCTCTCATTTCAATAATACGGGGTTGTGGTGAGTCATGCTGTCTCATCGGGCTCTCCCTCTGGCTGGCCTCACACACATCCAATGTGTTTCTCTTGTTAGCAGAGCAGTAGAACTAATGAGGTCTGATTCATGCTGGTTTGTTATAGTACATGGAAACTGTGTGTTATTTTATGCATGTATTGGTGCCAAAGGCCATGACTGGCTCGCCCACGGATGAAGAATCCATCTGCCCATATTGCAGGTGGATGGCATTGGAGCAGCACTCGTGGGAATATTAGGTAAAAACACTGCCATGCTTGGCCCCATATCATGCAGGGCGGCAACTGCTTTGTGTGACAAGGAAGCCTAAAGTTGTGATATACTCAATTCAACCAACAGTTAATAGAAATATTAATTTCCCAAACTTCCTAACTCTGGATCCGTCATTAAATCCCCACCTACCTCTCCTTACATGACCTGTCTTTGAGTGCCTTATTCCAATAACATATTGCTGCGCCCTGAAAAAAGAACATCTTCCCTTTGCAACTGCCTCTCTCCTAATTGCAAGGGCGGGTTTGGGTGCTCTTTGCTAAATATGATAAAGTCACCCTTGTCAAGTTACCAATAATTGTACTAGTGCTACCTGTAAAATGTAATTAACGACCTTTCTGTTCTCTGCCTCTCTCATATCTACATCACTGTTTTTACCACTTTGGGCAATGTTTTTCGAATGTTTGCAGGTAATCCCGTCTAGTCGTTGCTGCCATTGAACCCTCATTCAACTCGAACACCTTCGTGCTCAAATCTCCCAAAGTTCCATCTGCATTGCTTAGGCAGACTGACAATTCTTTGTGCCAGACCCTGAAACCTTCACCATAGCAAATGAGACAATGCTAGCTTTTGAAATGATGTTATTAGGCAATTTCGCTTGGTTTTAGACCCCGCATTGGAGGGAAATTTCGCTTACCATTGAGATACAGAGAGCCAACGTGCCTTACTTTTAACCCGTGAGTCACGTAACAAAGAAGGAGCCTGCTACCATAATGCGCTGAGACACCCTATTGGGTAAGCCCAGGTGATTAATTATAGATCTTCGTTGTTATAACATTAATGTGAAGGATTCCAGCACATATGCTTCCCCTCTCCACAAAGTTGACGCCTGGACAGCACATTCACCGTGCCATCCAAATCTTACACGTGGAATGTTCCTGTTGTGCCCATTCGCATCTTGCCAGCTCACCACAAACCTCACATGGGGTAAGTTCTTGACCAATGTGCATCGCAATAGTATAGTCATGCAATATAGATTGTTATTAACCTGTTCCATTCTCTCACATGTGTAGCGCCCGGCTGGGTCCAATGTGATTATCCTCTTCCTTATTTCACTCACTGTGCTGCACCTACACGAGGCTGTGCAAACTAACCCTTCAGGTACTATACATACTGCACATGCTTAAATTTCACCTTCACAAGCATATTGTTCTCAATTAAGCCACGAACCGACATTATCCTTCATCTTCTCGTAGGTGTCCCCACAATCTTAGGTCCGGAAGAGACCCTACATTGCACACAGGGTCAAAACACCGTCAACAGTTTTCAAAAGCCAACCAATCTACACCAACATTTATCATTGTTATAAAGCGTGGTTCACAAAATATACACTTTCTAATGGTCGCTTTTATGAAGTATAGGAAACCTTGTACATATGTCACAAATATTTCACTATTTTTCTAGGTTCTGTTTTTTCACTGGGACAAAACCCACCAAAAACAAAATGTTTAATGTATTACCGTGTATGCATTTTTGTTTCAAATACTATGTAAATAATTGTGTACGATATACAATTTTGAGGTGTATTTGATTCCTTCTCTTTCTCACATCACAATATCCCATTGTATTGCCATTGTGCATTTATACACTGAGATTGTTTCACTAAGTGTCAATCAATCAAGAAATCAATCAAGAAATTTATATAGCGCTCTACTCACCCGGAGGGTCTCAAGGCGCTTGGGGAGGAGGGGTCTGCTACTGCTCGAACAGCCAGGTCTTGAGTTGCTTCCTGAAGGAGAGGTGGTCTTGGGTGGTCTGAGGTGGATCGGGAGGGAGTTCCATGTCTTGGCTGCCAGGTAGGAGAAGGATCTTCCTCCCATGCTGGCTCTTCGGATGCGTGGAACGGCGGCGAGGGCGTGGCTGGTTGATCGAAGCTGGCGGGTGGGAGTGTAGAAGGTCAGGCGGTTGTTGAGGTACCTGGGGCCCAGGTCGTGGAGAGCCTTGTGTGCGTGGGTGAGAAGTCGGAATGTGATTCTCTTGTTGACGGGAAGCCAGTGCAGGTCTCTCAGGTGTCCGGAGATGTGGCTGTGCCAGGGGAAGTCCAGGATGAGTCGTGCGGAGGCGTTCTGGATGCATTGGAGTCTCTTCTGTAGTTTGGCTGTGGTTCCGGTGTAGAGGGTGTTTCCGTAGTCCAGTCGGCTGGTGACGAGAGCCTGGGTGACCGTCTTCCTGGTTTCGGTGGGGATCCATCGGAAGATCTTACGGAGCATGCGTAGGATGTTGAAGCATGAAGATGAGACGGCGTTGACTTGTCTGGTCATCGAGAGGGAGGAGTCCAGGATGAAGCCCAGGTTGCGTGCGTGGTCAGTTGGTTTGGGTGCGCTGCCCAGCTCAGGGGGTCACCTGGAGTCGTCCCAGGCGGAGGAAGATGGTCCCAGGATGAGGACTTCCTTCTTGTCTGAGTTGAGTTTCAGGCGGCTGTTCTTCATCCACTCGGCTACGTCTTTCATTCCTTCGTGTAGGTTGGTTCTGGCGGTGGCTGGGTCGTTGGTGAGGGAGAGGATCAGCTGAGTGTCGTCGGCATAGGAGATGATGTTGAGGTTGTGTTGGCGTGCGATGGCCGCGAGGGGGCTCATGTAGATGTTGAAGAGGGTGGGGCTGAGTGAAGATCCTTGTGGAACGCCGCAGATGACTTCGGGGCCTCGGATCTGAACGGGGGGAGGTGGACTCTCTGGGTTCTTCCGGCGAGGAATGAGATGATCCACTCCAGAGCCTTCTCTTGGATTCCGACGTTGCTGAAGCGTTGTACTAGGGTGTGGTGGCACACGGTGTCGAACGCTGCGGAGAGATCCAGGAGGATGAGGGCCGCTGTTTCCCCGTTGTCGAGCAGGGCTCGGATGTCGTCAGTGGCTGCGATGAGGGCGGTCTCGGTGCTGTGGTTGGCTCGGAAGCCGGACTGCGAGGGGTCGAGGGATCCATTCGACTCATGGAAGGCGGCAAGCTGTCGGTTGACGGTCTTCTTGATGACTTTGGCAGGAAAAGGGAGGAGCGAGATGTGGCGGTAGTTCTTGAGGCCGGTGGGGTCTGCTGATGGTTTCTTCAGGAGGGCACTGAGTTCGGCATGCTTCCAGCTCTCCGGGAAGGTGGGGGTGTTGAAAGAGCAGTTGAGGACATCTCGGAGTTGGGGTGCGATGACGGAGGCGGCCTTGTTGAAGACGTGGTGGGGGCATGGGTCGGTTGGTGATCCGGCGTGGATGGTGTTCATTGTGTGGATGGTGTCTTCGGTGCTGACCGGGGTCCAGGCGCGGAGGGTGGTGGTGGGGTGTGTTGGTTCGGTGGTTGGGTGCATGGGCCGTGTGCCGAAGCTGTTGTGTATGTCGGCGATCTTGCTGTGGAAGAACGAGGTGAGTGAGTCGCAGAGTTCTTGCGAGGGGGTGATGGCGTTGGTTTCGGCGCTGGGGTTGGAGAGCTGTTTGACGATGCTGAAGAATTCCTTGCTGTTGTGTGAGTTGTTGTCTAGTCGTTCCTTGAATGCTGTCTTCTTGGTGGTGTGGATCAGCTGGTGGTGTTTGCGGGTGGCGTGCTTGCGGGCAGTCATGTTGCCTGTGGTCGGGTCTTTGCGCCAGGCTTTCTCGAGGGTGCGGCAGTTCTTCTTGGAGTTCTTGAGATCGTCGTTGAACCAGGAAGCCTTCTTACTGCCGGGCCTGCTGGGATGGTTTTTCAGGGGTGCGAGGTTGTCAGCGCAGTTGGTGATCCACTGTGTGAGGTTGTTGGCTGCTTGGTTGGGGTCCGTTGATCTTGCGGGAGGATTCTGGTTCAGGGATGTGGAGAGCTGGTCGGAGGTGATCTTGTTCCAGCTCCTGCGGGAACCGGCTGTGGGTGATGGTGAGTCGTGGTCCTTCTAAAGCTGAAGTGGACGCAGCTGTGGTCTGTCCAGTGGAGTCAGGTGGAGTGGCTGAAGGTGATGTCCTTGCTGGAGGAGAAGACGGGGTCAAGCGTGTGTCCGGCATAGTGGGTGGGGATGTTCACCAGCTGCTTGAGTCCGACGTTGGCGAGGTTGTCCAGCAGGGTGGTGGTGTTGCTGTCATTGTTGTACTCCAGGTGGAAGTTGAGGTCCCCTAGGAGGATGTAGTCAGCGGAGGAGAGGGCGTGCGGGCTGATGAAGTCTACGATGTCTTCGCTGAATTGCGTGCAAGGTCCTGAGGGTCTGTAGATGAGGGTGCATCTGAGTGTGGTCTAGGGGTCGGTGTGTATCTGGAAGTGAAGATGCTCGGCGGCTGTGAGGGTGTCGTCGGAGTTGGTCGTGATGCGGATGGTGTTCTTGTGGACGATGGCAATGCCGCCTCCTGTCTGGTTGATGCGGTCCCTCCGGGTGATCTTGTAACCGTCCGGGATGGCGATGGCGATATCGGGCGCTGAGGAGGCGTTCATCCATGTTTCCGTGAGGAAGGCGACGTCTGGAGATGTGGTGTTGAGCAGGTTCCAGAGTTCCACAGCGTGCCTGTGGACGGAGCGGGTGTTGAGCAGGATGCACTTCAGGTGGTTGCTGCTGGTGCTCGGCTTGGCGGGTGCGGTGCAGGTCCGGATGCAGGAGAAGTTGCAGGATTGGCAGCTGAAGGGTCCGTGGGTGCGTCGCGGGGTGGCTCGGTAGCATCCGGGGATCCGGCCGGTGTTGAGTGCGTTGAGTGTGACGGCATCGTAAGTCCGGCGGGTTGGATGGCCTCTGCGGGGGCCAGGGGTTCTGGCGCTGGGCGCAGTCCAGGCGCGTATGAGCGCAGGCGAGCTTGCCTTTGGCACGCCGTCGGCGCACAATCGACGTGCCCGCTGCGCTTGAATGCTGCACGTGCTTGGGGGCGACACAAGAAGGTAGCCGGGAGGGAGGGTCAGCTGGGTGGCGGGAGCGGGCGCCAATGGGCTGGCGGGGGACGGGGCAGCAGGGAGGCAGCGGCGGGAATGTCGGGTGCAGGCGGGCGGCTCAGCGGCGGCTGGGTCGCCCTAGGCGAAGCACAGGAACAATCAAGCAGGCAGCAGGAGGAGCGTGGGGGCGACCAGTCCTGGGCAGGCTCAACAGTTGCTCCCGAGGTGGAGGAAAGGTCTCCTTAAGAAGGTAGCCGGGAGGGGGGATCAGCTGGGTGGCGGGAGCGGAACGGCCAAGGGGCTGGCGGGGAGTGGGACCGCAGGGAGGCAGCGGCGGGAAAGTCGGATGCCGGCGGGCGGCTCAGCGGCGGCTGGATCGCCCTAGGCGAATCACAGGAACAATCAAGCAGGCAGCAGGAGGAGTATGGGGGCGACCAGGCCTGGGCAGGCTCAGCGGTCACTCCCGTGGTGGAGGAAAGGTCTCCTTAAGAAGGTAGCCGGGAGGGAGGGTCAGCTGGGTGGCGGGAGCGGGTCGGCCAATGGGCTGGCGGGGCGGGCGGGGCCACAGGGAGGCTGCGGCGGGAAAGTCGGGTGCGGGCGGGTGGCTCAGCGGCTGCTGGGTCGCCCTAGGCGAAGCACAGGAACAATCAAGCAGGCAGCAGGAGGAGCGTGGGGGCGACCAGTCCTGGGCAGGCTCAGCGGTCGCTCCCGAGGTGGAGGAAAGGTCTCCTTAAGAAGGAAGCCGGGAGGGAGGGTCGGCTGGGTGGCGGGAGCGGGCCGGCCAATGGGCTGGTGGGGGGCGGGGGCACAAGGCGGCAGCGGCGGGAAAGTCGGGTGCAGGCGGGCGGCTCAGCGGCGGCTGGGTCGCCCTAGGCGAAGCACAGGAACAATCAAGCAGGCAGCAGGAGGAGCGTGGGGGCGACCAGGCCTGGGCAGGCTCAACAGTTGCTCCCGAGGTGGAGGAAAGGTCTCCTTAAGAAGGTAGCCGGGAGGGAGGGTCAGCTGGGTGGCGGGAGCGGGCAGCCAAAGGGCGGGCGGGGGCGGGCCGCAGGGAGGCAGCGGCGGGAAAGTCGGGTGCGGGCGGGCGGCTCAGCGGTGGCTGGGTCGCCCTAGGCGAAGCACAGGAACAATCAAGCAGGCAGCAGGAGGAGCGTGGGAGCGACCAGGCCTGGGCAGGCTCAGGGGTCGCTCCCGAGGTGGAGGAAAGGTCTCCTTAAGAAGGTAGCTGGGAGGGAGGGTCAGCTGGGTGGCGGGAGTGGGGAGGCCAATGGGCTGGCAGGGGGCGGGGTCGCAGGGAGGCAGCGTCGGGAAAGTCGGGTGCGGGCGGGCGGGGGGCCATTGTTTTTTGATAATAATTTCATTACCCTGGTCCCAAATGAGTGGGGGTTCCCTTATTCGTGGTCATTTGTCAAGCAGAGGCCAAGAACAAGTTGGCCCGAAAACGCATTTTCCCATATAATTTCCCATATGGATTTTAGACACAACTACAGCCGGAACTGTTGAATGGAATTACACCAAATTTGGCAGAAAAACTAGATCTTGGTCTAGAAAGAGTGCTTGTTGTAATGTGTAAATCTGTTTAGTAGTTTTAGAGTTGTTAGAGGAAACAGATTTATGTATCTCTAGAGATGTCAATCCACAACAGCGGATCCGTACATCCACAAGCCAACAACAATGCCGTGATTAGCTGGCCACAACCTGAGAGAAAAGTTGTGTCCACCATTTTGTGAATTGGGACATGGTTCCTGGGGTGTGGAAATAAAGTATAAATAGAATATAAGGGGTCAGGATACAGGTATTCTGACCCCATGGATCTGATGGAGGGGTCTGTGCGAGACCTGTCATGGGCTAGAAATTGTCCAAAAATGTTTTCTTTTTTGCATATGAGGATCCGTGGATCCACTGCGGTGCTCAGTGCGCCCCCTCGTGTGAATCCGCAGCTTATCTGCAGATCCAGAATCCAATTTAAAAATGGCATTCACCTACTCACACACTCTCTCACACACACACACAACCACTCACACACCCAGTCACACATCCATACAGCCATTCAGGCAATTATTCACACATTCATAAAATCACTGATACATCCACTCAGTGACCCAGAGAACCCCTGACTCACACACCCACTCACAGACCCCACAGACATTAACACACGCAGAGACACACCCATGCAGCTACTCACACATCTACCCAGAGACCTATGATACTGCACACACAGCCACTCAGACACCCATACAGCCATTCACATACCCAGTCATAGTCCTAGACATCACTTATACACTCATTTACACACTCATACAGCCATGCACACACCCACTTACAGACCCAAACAACCACTCATACATTCACTCACAGATCCACACAGGCACTCACAAACCCACTCAGACACTCACATACTCACTCATACTCATAGTGAGACACCCACTCACAGGCCCACCTAGCCACTTATACACCAACTCACATACTCAGCACTTGCTCACACACACACTCAGACAGCCACTCATGCACCCACTCTAACACCCATACAGCTAGTCAAACACCCATTAAGAGACTCAGAAAACTGCTCATGCATCTGTTCACAGACCCACACAGCAGTGCATATACACACACACTTACACACACACAATCACTCACTCACACACCCATACAGCCACTCACACACCCACTTGCAGACCTATAAAACAACACACATCCCCTCTCACACACCCACAGAGGCCCTCAATCACCCACTCACATACCCATGTGCACATTTATACAGCCATTCATGCAACCACTCACATACTCTCACAGCCACTCCCATATGCACTCACACTACTACTTACATACTCTTACACCCACTAATACATCCACACAACCACTCACATGCCCATGCAACTACTCATACATCCACACACAGACCCACAAAACCACTCACACATACACTCAGAGACCTACACAGCCACTCACAAGCATACTCACATACTCACATACCCACTTACACACCCACACAACCATTCACACACCCACTCAAACACCAATTCACCCACTCACACACCCACACACAAACCCACAAACTCACTCACACACCCCTGGACTGAAAGTGGCCCGGGAGCCCTCCGATTGGCTGCCTTTGGAGGGTTAGTCACAGTGCCTGACTGCACGGTCAAAGGTCGTGCACCATTTGGGTTTAGCTGCATGAGGGGCCAGCCAATCTCCCACCATGGACTGCCATAGGCCATGTATGGCGGCGGTTGGATTATCGTATGGTAATTAAATATTACTTTACGTTAAAAAAAACACTAGAAATTCACTGAAAAAACTGACGTTTCAGGTCGTTATAGTTAGAAAATAGCATTAAAAAACATAGGAATTTACTGAAAAAACAAAGGTTACAGGTACATTATAGTTAGGAAATAGAATTAAAGAAACCTTAGAAATGTACTAAAAATCATACGGTTACAGGGAAATTATAGTTAGGTTCAGATTTTACACACATACAACCATAGAAATTCAGCAGTTACAGTTGTGTCAAAAAATGATAACTCATAGTCTAAGGTAACTATACTCTGATAAAACTCATTGGTTATGGTTAGGAGGTATTTTTTGATCACTAATTTTTCTGTTGACAAGGATCCCAAAAGTCTCTTGGTTCTGGGAGTCTGACTCCTGTTGGAGGGAAAGACTCGATGATGACACTATTGGTTATTGGTACGTCAGCAGCAAAAATACACCATTAACCGAAGATAACTGTTGCGGGTCCCAAATTATTCTTTAAAAGAGATTCTTTGACAACATCTAACCCCACTCTTTTTTGATACTTTGGTACATATCTTTGGAAGCAGAGTGGAAAACAGACATTTCTTGCTTCTCTCTATCAATGTTTGATATTTTGTCGTTTTGCTATTTGTATTACAAAATTGATAGCGGGACCTGCAGGGAGGAAGTTGGCAACAAACTCGTAGAAATGATGGTGAAAGGAGGCCTTCTGTTTATGGTGTACCAGAAGGTCCAAGGCTACCAGCTGCACACCTAATTCTGAGGAGATGAGAACTTGGGCAGTGTGTGGACTCCCCTCACACGCAATTGCTGAGTGGGCCTCTGGTGGAGGGACAGAGCTATGGATGTTTTTGAAACTATTGTTATATTTAGTTAGTGTTGTCACAGCTATTTATTCAGACATTCCTCTGACAGAGGCAACAGATCTCACTGCTGGGCTTTCCCTAATTGTAAGGCATCCTGATGAACACTTTTCTTATTCCCCTGAACTTCTATGGAAGTTTGATTCAGTGCTGAAACCTTCTATCTCCCTTGTAACAATCTCTGTTAGTAAATCCCGGTCTCAGCCTATGTATAGATTAAAACAAGGACATTTCATTATGGAACACCTTATTACAACAATTGTTTTTCTTTGCATTGTGGCTGCTACTATCTTGTTTCTTGTTTTATTATGATTTAACCGACTGGCTAATTTTTGCCTTCAAACTATATTGCTGTATCTTCTGAATTAATGTCCTAAAATAAACTAATATATTTGAATTAGTTAATCTCTGAGCTTCATTGAGGAGTCACAATAGTTTCACAAATTGGAAATGTATCTGATGTTAACTCTGTTACAACACTTCAAATCGACTAACAAAAGTCCAATAGGGAAATATAGTCAATGATTTTACCAAGAGATTAAGGTGCAGATATCCACGCGCCATCAGTTGGTAGCAGTCGGATGGTTAGTATCTGAAGTGACGGGAGTTAGAATATCCTTGTATGAAATCTAGAGTTACCCAAATCTAGTACAAAATCTTAAAGTCCATGTTCCACTTTGGAGGATCAGCAGTGTTCTAGCAGCTCAGAAAAAGTTGTAGAAGCTGAGTAGAGTGATTACTAATAGGGTTGCGCGTTACAATTATATATGTCAATCTTGCGGTTCTGTGGTGTGGTTTGATGCCATTTGACATGTTGTGTAGATATATATGTGCCTAACGTTGAGCAGTTGAAGTAGCTCTCTGGCTAGTTTCAGCCCAAGATCCCTGGATAGATAAGAGCAGATGAAGGCGGCCCGAAGAGGAGGACAGAATCAGCCATATGTAGAGAAAGTGGGTGGCATGTAAAAAGTCTCATTTCCCCAGGGAGGATGTATGATACAAGGTGGAAATGGTGTTTCACAGGGTCACAGTTGTGGTGTTCCATTTGAGCCCAGTACTGGGATCAATATGGCAACATTGAAGAGATTTAATCCTTGTCATTATTGTAAAAAGCTGGGGCATTTGAATCGGGAAGGCCGTTTGAACCACAATAAGCTAACAAATGAGCTTCAAGGTCAGAATTTGGGGTTTGTACAGATGCAGAATAATGTCCTGACTCAGTTACAAAATCTGCTGGTGCTAAGAGGGCAAGGTTCTAGCATGCCACAAGATCCAGTAATGCAAGTCCCCTAAGCCTTGGTGACTCAGCAGAATGTCAATAGTCCCAGGTGTAATACTAATCAGGTCCCAAAATTGAATCAAACATTTTCCAAGCTCAAAACCCATTTCAACAGTTTCCCAAGTTTGATATATTTGATGGCAATGGCTTTGACCTGTCACAATGGCATTGCCTGAGGAGGAGGAAGGACACGTACTTGGCACATTCTTAGAGGTAGACAAGAGTGGTTCATTTGTAGATGTAGAAGTGAAGGGACATCATCTGTCATTCCTGATTGACCCCAGTAATACCCGTTCCACTGCTAGAACAGTAGAACTTCCAAACCTACCCCTCTCTGGAAAAAGAATCCAAGTTGTAGGAGTTGCTAATAAACAAATGACAAACCCAGGCATGAATGAAGTTCCAGAGACACCAGCTTGTGGTGTGTGATTCCAGTCCTATAAATATCTTGGAACGCAATTTACTATGTAACTTGAATTGTGCCATGTATTGCACACTGACAGGTGTGAGATTCCATGCCTATGATGAAGATGTTGATTTCAAATTATCAAGACAAGTGGTGGTCCTTGGAATGTACCCTTGAATGAATACAGATGATCTACCACCGGAAGTTAAGGATACAATGAAGCCTGAAGTCTGGGACTTTTTAGGAAAGGACATAGCTTAAAGCCTGAAGTCTGAGACTTTTCAGGAAAGGACACAGCTCTCATAAATGGAGTTGACCCTGTCCGTATAAATGTCTGTATAAATGTAATGCCAAATACTGAGTACCCTAGCACGCCTCAGCGCAATCTGACACCTGAATCAATAGCTGGGATTATCCAAGTGATTTAGTCAATGATGCAGCAAGGCATTTTAAAGGAGAGTAAATTTATTGTACCAATTATGGGCCAGCAGAAACCAAGCAGTAAATATCTTATCATTAATGTGCAGGACCGTAAAACGATTAACAACATCAAGATTACCTGTTGCCCTGTGATGCCAAATCCAGCTGTGATACTCTTTCAAATCTATGTGAGGCTGAGCAGATCGCTGTGATCGATTTGTGTCAGGATTTGTTTCTATACCTTTGCATGAGGACAATCAGTATCTTTTCACCTTCCGGTTCCAGAACCGTTTTTTGTCTTGGTGTCGAGTCCCACAGGGTATGCAGAGAACCCTTCAATTTTCAATCAGATTCTCAGAAAGAATCTTGAGCCCTTGATAATGCCCTGTAACTCTGTCCTAGTTCAGTCTATTGATGACCTGTTTGTGGTGTTGGATACTTAGGAAGCCTGTAAAAAGGGCACTACTGTGTTACTGAACCACTTGGATGAGAATAGAGATAAACTGTCCCTGAGCAAGTTGCAATGCTGTTAAAGGGAAGTCCTGTATCTAGGGCATCATATTGAGAAAAGTGTGAGGAAAGTGTCACAAGAGATAAAGTCTGTGATTTTGAAAATGAATCTACCAACGACTCAAAGAGAAGTCAGAATGTTTCAGGGAAAAATGCGCTACTGTTGACAGTGAAGACCCAACTTTTCTCTAGTGGGCAAACCTTTACAGAGGTTGACAGAAAAGGATGTGTTTGATCTAATACCATGGGCCAACATCTGGTTGTATTCCTAGAGCTGGGAGAAAGTCTCTGTCATGCCCCGGCACTGGGAATACCTGATTATAACAAAACATTTCTGCTTTTCTGTAATGAGAGAGAGGGCTCCGCGCTGTCAGTGTTTACACAAATGCATGGGTATGCACGAAGACCTGTGGCTTACTTTTTCTGCTACTCTTGATCCTGTAACGGCACTACTGCCCAGTTGCCTTAAAGCTGTAGCAGCAGTAGGTGTCAGTATTAAAGGTGTGAGAGCATAGCAATAGGATATAAATTTGAATGAAAAATTTATTAACAGAACATGATAAAAGTGCTATAAAAAATTTAAAATTTAAAGTTAAATGAACACGCATTAAAAATGTGCTAATTGACAGTAGGCAGTCATTGTTCTTCCTGTAGGCTTTAAAAAGGCTATTAAACAATATTTTCTTATCGAGAAGGGAACTCGATATTGCTGAAATGTGCATATGGCTAGGTAGTTGCGAAGCCCCACCCCTCACAGATACCTTCCTTCCATCCTGTGGCCTCGTGGGTACCACCCCCACTCTCTCCAGAGACACAACACATCATACCAAAACATATCTTTGGGTTAGGGGTCGTAACAACCCCGGCTGTGTTTTATTAAACAAGTCGACATATTAAAGTTTTGTATAGTCAAATACACAGAAACCCCCATAACACTCCATATAATATTCATATGCCATATTGATGTACAAATATTATTAACAATGTTTGTGGAAGGCTAACCTTAACAGAGCTTCTAAAACATAGCCATTCCTAATTCTAAACTAAAGAATATATACATTTGTTTCTGCGTCTTCCTACTGAGCCTACGGGCAAGGTCATAACTAATCCAACTACATGCTAGGTCTACAACCCTGGAGTGACCTTGAGCAGGAGGCCTGTCTGCACAAAAGTTTACCTACCTCGGGCACTCTGTATGCCCTCAAATACCACCCCAAGGGGTTGCGCTATCATGCTAACTTGGCACCCACATGCCCATGCAAGGATTGGCGACAAGGGCCTACTTTCACTCCAGCCCTGCTTGGCTCTGGCTCTCTTAGGCACTGGTGGGAATGCATCTCTGGGGGCTACCCCAGCCTGCCCAGGCCTCTCTTCAGTTAAGTCCTGCCCCTTCACCCAGCTTCTCAAGTCAGCCAAGGACTGACCCATATTATCCATTCTGCACATTATTTCTCCCATCAATTCTTCCATGCACGTGCGCTTCTCCCCTTCCTGCATCTTTGGTGCCATGGGTATTCACAACACAGATCAAAAACACACTTCACTGCACTGGTATATACACCCTCTATGCAATACAACCAAAATATGGCTGTCCCTGGTAACTGTTTTCACAACAAACCACCACTGCACCCTCACTTAAGGCACCAAACCACTTTCTCTACCTGCAGAAAATAGGGGGGCACTTGGTGAACTCAAACTGCCCCGCAAATACAGTATCCCAGGACAAAACCTTTCTGCAGAAGAAAGCAACAGAAATCCTGTGGCCCCAGATCTTTCCCCAAACAGGCCACCAAAAAACACCGGCTGGGGTATGCCCACAGAAAAAAATAACCAGTACTCCTAAAGTTCTTCCCCTTACCTGAAAAGGCCACCAAAAACCACTTGCTGGGATATGCCCACAAACACAAAAAACAACCAGCCCTCTCAAACTTCTCCCCTCACCTGGGCCTCTTTGCTGAAGCCGCCACTGCAGTAACTAAAATGCAGCTTCAGATGAGTGTAATCACTTGAGCCCGGGTGGATCCCAGCTGGCCCCAAGCAATGAAACAGCCGATCCCTCGACGTTCTGCCTCTCCTGCTCGACTTGCACCAGTATTGAGAAACAAAAGCACAAGAGAAAGTGATCCAAAAATGAAAGGAGCACGCTTGAAGTGACCCCTTACTGTGGCAGGAGCCCGGCAGGATGATGCTGGCGATGGTCAGGAGCGGCGAGGAAAAAGACTCTCTCGCCGCTCTGATGCCCCCTTTAAACGGGGCGTATAAACCAGCAGGAACCGGCTGTACCTGCTTTCCTTGCCCCGGAAGTGCTTGAGTCGGGCAATGGCTAGGTGGTATTTTTCCACATGTATAATGCATATGTGTGCATTCAAAATAATCACACAGGCATCGATATATATGGAAACCATTCACCACACTGCGGGCACCTCAGTCAACTCGTAATACAGTGGCCAGAAGGCACCGGCGTTCGGGGGTCAGACCGCCAAACTTGTAATCAGACCCTTAGAATCTGAAGCTTCGGACCTTATTTATAGTCTAAGGAACTGTAGTATCGTCATGGCCCCCCAAGGATCACACAAGACTATTGCTTCATTCAGGTATGTTTATTTCTCCTGGTGGCAAAGCTCGTCTTTTATCCTGCCTCTGTTCCCCTTCCCCTGGAATGTTCCCTCCCCTGCCCCTTGACCGGATGTGGTGTCCGGTGTCCCCTCCCCACATCCTTGACCCCGGGGTCCTAGTGCCCACTGTCTGGGAATGACATCTCCCCTTTTGTTGCAAACAAACATTTTCCGTGACGCGTCCTGTGGTCACTAGTCAGTGAGTGCTGATGGAGAGAGAGAGAGAGAGAGAGAGAGAGAGATCCTCACAGGCCATCGTCACATTACATCTCTGTGGTTTCTTGCATGTTCTTCTCGGTGTTGTTTCTCTGTCATCCACCTGTTCATTTTCTTCCTCCTTGATTGCCTCCGGCGCTGGTGCCGGCATTTCTTCTTCTTTCATTCCCAGCTCTTTGAAGTGCTAGCTGTTCCTTGTGATGTGATAGCGCCCCGCTGATGCTGTTACGATGGGTCCTTTTACCTCCATCACGGTCAGCGGGTCCTTCGAGAACGCACTGTCCGATTTCCTCTGCTGTCGTTGTCGCACTACCACAGTGTCCCCTTCTTTTAGTTTTCCTTTGGTGGCGTGCCTCCTTTGATCTGCGTATGCCTTCATTTTTGCTTTTGCCTCTTCATCCTTGGCAGCTATGTTGCTTCACTCCACACTCGTTGTTGCTTCCATCTGCAGTAATCGGGTCCTGCTCGAGCATCCCAGGACGAGCTCGACCGGGCATCGGCCTGTGGAGCTTTGAGGGGTGTTCCCGTAGTCCCTCAGTATCTGACATAGTGCTTGTCCTATCGATATTTGTGTTATTTTTGCTCTCTGTATCCCCTTCTTTATGGTCCCCATGAACCTTTCCACCATCCCATTTGATTGTGGCCACAGAGGCTTTATTTTCCGGTGGTGTATTCCTAGGTATTCCATGAACTTTCGGAACTCTTCTCCTGAGAATGGCGGACCATTGTCAGTCTTTAGTGTCTGGGGCGAGCCCCATGCTGCAAACACATCATCCATGACTGGCAGTGTTGCATTTGCCCACATTGACGCTGCTTGCCTGACCATTGGAAAACGGGAGAACTCATCTATTATTACTATCAGGTAATTTCCTGTCTCCGTCGGTCCATAGAAGTCTGCCGCCAGTTTGGTCCACACCGCTTTCGGTAGTTCAGACATCTGTAGCGGCTCTGGCTTGGGCGGTGGCCCCGTTACTTGGCAAACGTGGCAACGCATGATAGTCGCCTCGACCATGGTGTCCAGCCCCGGGAGCCACACTTTTTCTCGTAGCATTTTCTTAGCTGCGACCATCCCTCGGTGTGACTCGTGCGCCAATTTTATCGTCTGTTTCCTCAGCGTTCGGGGCATCATTATTCTCGTTCCTCTCATCATGATGCCATTTTCGGACTCTGAGAGCTCTTCATGGATCTTCTTGAATGCCAACAATTCTTCCTTTATTACTCCTTCATCCAGGATGCTGTTGTTGTTGATGTGTCTCCACCTTTGCTGTCTTGTCACTTTCTGTATCGCTTGCATGGTGGGTTCTCACATCGTCTCACGTTCCAGCTCTGCCATTGTTATGGAGGCCAGCGTGTTGTGCTTCAGTATGAAGTTCAGATATTCCTCCGCCATTGGCGTGGCCTCAATTGCATGTGGCAAAGGATGTCTTGACATGTAGGTAGCCGGGTTGTGTTCCTTGCCAGGCTTGTGTATTATTTTGAATTTGTAGTCCATTAGTCTTATTCCCCACCTCTCTATCCGGGGTGGTATTTTTGCGTTGGGATTTCCATAGACAACCCCCTTCCAGCCAAAACGCAGGGTAGACCAATCACTCCACTGATGGGCTTCCTTGCTTTGGGCGACAAAACACGGACACGCACCTGCACGGCAGGGACACCCTCCGGTTTTACGCCACTCTGAACCTACATGGTTTCCCCCAAACAAGAACTCTGACACAACTAGGATACCCCACTGGTACTCACTAGTCATCCACAGCCAAGACCATCCAAATATCACAGGTCCTAACCAATCCACAGAGTGGGGGGCAGTAACCCCTGGCACACAATAGCCATTCTCCACTCTCTCTCTCAGTGTAGCTACAACTACCACTGATCCAACAACCTAGGTCCACACCCCCATGCTGACCAGAGGTCACGGGCAAGAATGCCCCACCCTACCTCTACTTCTGGGTTTCCGCACCCTCACAGAAAAGCACTTCACCAGAACACAATTCTCCTACCAGCTCAGGACCTCACTCCATCACTGGTCTACCACCTGGAAACTATTTCACTTCTTAGGTACAAAGCACACAGCACAGTTCCTCTTCATGCAGGTGGGGGGACACAGCACACAGCAAAGCCCCCTTTCCTCTACCTTAGTGAAAACAACAAACTGCAGGTGAGCCCCACATCACACAGCAAGGGCAGCCCCCTCAGTCTCTTCAGCTGATCCACTTTGGCAGAGATTCCTCTTGACCTAGAAGTTTCCAATTCTCCCTACCTAAGATCTAAACCCTCAGGTTGCACCGGGGTCAGAAGTAAGGACATCGTCCCTCTGCACCCCCTTCCAGTATCATGACTACAGGCCCAGTATGTCTCAGGCTAGACAGAGCACACGCCAGCGGCGTATCAGCGACACACTCTCCTCCAGTACTCCCTATCACAGGGTGATTTTCAGTATGTCCCAGGCTAGACAGAGCACACGCCAGCGGCGTATCCGCGACACACTCTCCTCCAGTACTCCCTATCACAGGGTAATTCTCAGTATGTCCCAGGCTAGACAGAGAACACACCAGCGGAGTATCAGTGAGACACTTTCCTTCAGTACTCCTTCCAGGTCAGGCCACACCCCAACCTGGTTTTCCCCCCTCCTCGGAGAACGACCTCCAGAGGCCCCACAAATGGTCAAGCACTCTAGACGGTCAAATGCTCAGCGAGCCAGGACTTCTGCACCCTCCACTTAGGAGCGGTACTGCCCAACACTAGGACCGCTGGAGTTCTGGTTACAGACACTCCCCGTCCTCTAGACACAGGAAGATCCTCCTCAAATGACCTATGTACAGCTTAGGCCCCTGACCTGGCGCTCCCTTAGGGAACCCTCCAGGCCCTGAGATAGGGTTTCAGGCCAACGTGGGGCACACCGTCCCACACTCACTCCGCCTCCACTTGAGACAGGGCATGAGCCCCTACAACCCTACCATACTACTGGGACCTAGCTGGGTTACACATGAACCTCTTCCCCTTCACAGGATCATCAGATACACAAGCCACTCCTTTTTGAACCACTCCCTAATGCCTCTGCAAGACATCTAGCACACCGCCAGACATCCACCTTCTTGTCCAGTGCCTCTGCAGGACCTCCTGCACACCACCAGAGGTACACCTCTCATGCAAGCTCTTTAATAAAAAGAAAACTAACGCCAACTCCTCCAGTTCAGCACATCACTCATTCGCACACTCCTCCCCCTCGGACTGGTAAGGCAGTTTCTACCACCCCTGATCACTCAACCTGACCACACGTGACACAGGTACCAAACTCTGGGAGCGGGAAATGGGACTTCACACGCACTGGACACATTTAAGCTGCCACCACTGGATCCTACCACACTGGGGAATCCAGACACACACACTACACTCAGGTAACAACCACCCTCCTGAGCTAGCCATTTCTCCTCCACACCCCTTCTCTCTCCTATCTACCCACACAGGGACAGGATTTGGGATTGGACACTGGACCCAGCAAGGGATTCCTAAGCTATGGGAACCTCCCCCTCTACTGGCGTCCCGCCCTGTCACTTTCTCTCATCTGCCACTAAACATAAAGTGCAGAAACACTTTTGAAAATGACACTTTGAGGGAAAAAAATCCAAAACAATAATCCCAAACATGTAACTATCTGAAAAAAAATTGCAGAGTTTTGTAATGTAGCCAGTTGTCGCTATGGCACTGCGCAAACACAAGTCCAAATCCGCACCGCTGACCAACAATGTTAGAACTGGCTATTTCTGGTAGGCTAAGGCTGACGCCAAAGCCAGGCAGAAACCACCATTCTAGTCAGGGCAAGGAAGTCACACGCCAAGATAACCCCTGCTCACCCACTTGGTAGCTTGGCACGAGTAGCAAGGCTAAACTCGGAGGCAATGTGTAAAGCATTTGCGCCAGCGCACAACAGCAACAACATACTAGGCACACCACAAAAGAGACTCCACACAAGGTTATTATAAAATAACTTTTGTATTGTAAAAACACATATCAGATAAAAATCACACATGTACATTGTGCCAACTGGCACGGCAACATTCAGAAGGGATTATTTACAAGACAGGGCCACATGGGCCACTGTCAGATCCAGATATAGCACTTCTAGAATAAGAAATAATAAACATAAACTGGTAATCACACAGATCACAACCAGTATCCACTGGTAACAGGAACCAGGACCTTACTAGGACCACCTGTACTAAAAAGGACAACCACCTAAGAATAAAATACATTTAGGGGCATACCAGAACACATTTCCCATGATGCATGAACCACATTCAGAGGAGTAATAAAGAGAAACATATGATGCCTAAAACATTCAGAGGTGTTAAGAATAAAGCACATGATGCAATAAAATACATTAAGGGGTGCAGCTCAAGAAGACACATGATGACTGAACATTCAGAGGTGCAGCGCAGGAAAGAAAGACACATAATGCATAAAAACATTCAGGTGCCAGAACATAAGTCAATAGCGCAAAAACACACAGTAGGCAATTACTATTAAAAACATAGGAATCACATTGCGCATAACTTACATAAGGTATAGAGACAAAATATCGACTCCAAAATATCGACTGGACATAATATCGAGTTTTAAATATAGACTGGACAAAATATCGACTGGACATAATATCGACTACAAAAATATCGTTTTTCAGGTAAGTGAAGTAATATCGACTGTATAAAATATAGATAGCAAAAATATCGATTTTTTAATAATATATAATATTTTATAGTGTATTTTTATGTAATAATATGTGTGAATAGTGTGTATTAATGTTATAAAATATTTTATTACATGAATTTTGTTTTTATAATAATTGCGTAATGTAATTCTGTAGCGGGTTGTGGGTTTATAGGGGAATAGGGTGGGAAGTAATTTAATAATAATTAATTAATTAATATATGATTGTTAATATTTTTAATTAATAATTAATTGATAATTAATTAATATTAATTAGTTAATTAATTAATATAATTTTGAACATATTTTGTATTAGTAAATAATTATTAATTAATTAATTGTAATTAGTTAATTACATTAATTAGAGTACATTTTTAATATATATAATTTTGTGTTATTTTTAAGTAATTAATTTTGAAAAAATAATATTCATTATTAAAATAATTACAGCTAATGTTCTAATATATTTACTTTATTGTTATTGTTAATTAATAATTAATTGGTAATTAAATAATATTGATACATTTTGGGTAAAGGAGCATTTTTAGGGTTCAGGGTCAGTTTTCAGTTCATGGGTAAAGGGGTATTTTTAGGGTTCAGGGTCAGTTTTCAGTTCATGGGTAAAGGGGTATTTTTAGGGTTCAGGGTCAGTTTTCAGTTCATGGGTAAAGGGGTATTTTTAGGGTTCAGGGTCAGTTTTCAGTTCATGGGTAAAGGGGTATTTTTAGGGTTCAGGGTCAGTTTTCAGTTCATGGGTAAAGGGGTATTTTTAGGGTTCAGGGTCAGTTTTCAGTTCATGGGTAAAGGGGTATTTTTAGGGTTCAGGGTCAGTTTTCAGTTTTTGGGTAAAGGGGTATTTTTAGGGTTCAGGGTCAGTTTTCAGTTTTTGGGTAAAGGGGCATTTTTAGGGTTCAGGGTCAGTTTTCAGTTTTTGGGTAAAGGGGTATTTTTAGGGTTCAGGGTCAGTTTTGGGTTTTTGGGTAAAGGGGTATTTTTAGGGTTCAGGGTCAGTTTTGGGTTTTTGGGTAAAGGGGTATTTTTAGGGTTCAGGGTCAACAAATAAGATTTTAAAAAATTATTTTTAATATTTTCATTTATTATTTAATTATTATAATTTAATTTAAGTCGTTTTAAGTATATTTTAGTAATTAAAATTTAATATTAATTTAATTTAACACAGTTTTTAATAAAGTCGATATTTTTTACATCTATATTTTTGTTAACGATATTTTGTACTCGATATTTTTGTACTTACCTGTTTGTAGATACAAACTCGATATTTTGACTGTCGATATTCTGTCCACGATATTTTGGCAAGTCGATATTTTGTCCCTCGATATTATTTCAGTGATCCCTTACATAAGCCACCACCTGTGGCAGTCCTTAGGCCAACTGGCCTTGTGGGGCAAGGATGTCCTGAGTCCAATGTCAGAGCGCGCTGCCATGCAGCGCCAGTCGCAGAGTACAAAAAGCCTAAACGTGGCAGCTGCCCACAAAGTGCTGGGCATCTGGAGAATCAAACTGCGCCAGGTTGGAGCCACACAGGCTCTGACATTAAATGTGCACCCAGCGTTGGAGTCCCCCCTCTGGGGACTCGTAATCAACAAAATGGCGCCAAGAGCCTTGTGGGCTCTAAACAAACACTGCGGCCAAATGCTGAAGCCACACAGGCTCTTAAACCAATGCGCTCCCTGGTAGGAGGGGGCGGGCACCGACAATGTGCCCCGGCGCCCCCCTCCAATTAAAATGGCCCCCCAGGGAGCCTCTCGGGGCTCTAGAACGTTGGGGCGACCCGCTGCCAGTCGGGGCCGCCCTGACTCGGCATTTACGGTGGAGTCCCCTACGGGGGACTCTAGCTTCACAACATGCCCCAGAGCCTCTCACGGGCTCTGCAACCACGGTGGGGCGACCCACTGCCATTCAGAGCCGCCCTTCCTCAGTGCCTCGACCCGCACCAACCGCAGTCACACGGAGCCCCCCCAGCCCTGCCGACTCACTGGGCTCTCAGGGGCGGGCTCCTCCGGGCGGCGGCTCTCCTTCGCTCGCGGTGGGGGCAGGCACCGACAATGTGCCTCGCGCCCCCCCCGCTCATCTCCGCCTGCCGCCCCTCTCCTCTCTTCTTCTCTCCGCGGCGGGGGCAGGCACCGGCACTTTGCCTCGCGCCCTCTCCGCTACCGCTCCGCTCCGCTCCTCCAGGGCTCCCTCAGCAATGGGAGCCCTGCACCGGCGCCACCAGCCGCCATCTCCTGGGCGCCTTCTTCCTGCGGCGTCCTCTCTTCTCTCCTGCTGCAGGGCAGGACTTCCGGCCGGCCGCGCAGTGATTGGCCGGCCGGCCAAGCACTTCCGGGTCGCCGTGGGCAGCGCGGCAGCCCGTTTTCGGACAGGCAGGCGCCAAGGCAATCAAAATATCGGCATGGGCAGCCGAAGCAAAAACGGCACATAAGCGAGGTGGGCACTCGCAGACCAAACAACAATCTAGTGGGGCAAATCCACGCCGGGTGGACACCGGCTCCCAACAATAAAGCGCTCTTAGCGCTAAACACGATCCACAGTGCTATGGGCAGAAAACGAAGCGCTCTTCCAGGGCTGCAAGCACCAAAGCGCTCTCAAGCGTAGGGGAACAGGCAGGCCCCCAGGGATGGCCCCATCAGCAACCAGAGCCCCAGCAACAGGGCACACCCAAGGGAAAGCGCCTCCCAGGCGCTAGGGTCCAGGAAAGAGCACAAGCCCACAAGTCCTCCTCAAAAAGGCAACAAGGTAGGAGGATAGCCAGGAAGGAGTCCCCCCAGCAGTCCATCAGAGGTCCCAGAGATTTCAAGGGGGCAAAGCAATGTCCCCCCATCTGCCCAGGCAAGGCAGAGGGGTCCCCCAGCAGTCCTCCAGGCATCCAGGGGCAGTGCAGCGCCCGCCCCTGGTAGATTCAAGTTAGAAACAAGAACATTTTGGAAGGGGACACAGCCCCTTCTTATACAGTGAAAAGTCTTTGAAGCCCTTTGAAGCAGGCAGTGTGAGAACCAGCTAGAACTGGTTATAGGAAAGTCCCTTCAGTATCAGGGACAGAGGTGACAGTCGCCCAGCGGGAGGTGGAGCCAGCTTTGTAGTTAGGCAGGCACAGCCCTTCACTATCAGGTGCCATCTACTCCCACTTCTTTGGCAGCAGATGCTGCCTTTCATCCATGGGCTGACTCAGACAACCTCCTGGGCTCTCCAGCCCCTGTCACCCTCAAACTAGACAGTTAATCCACAAGCAGGCCCAGGCACTCTGGGGCAGGCTCACCAGCCAATCACACGCCAGCACCAACTTACACAAATATGCAAACTTCCAAAAGTAGTACTTCTAGACTAGACACACTCATGCCGCATATATCATTTTGCAGCATTCATTCTCACGAGTTCGTACATACCAAACTCGACCCTGCACTCCCCACACATCAGGAACTACCATGGGCATACATATTCCCCATTCATTCCTATGGGAGGGCAGGTCACTCACCACACATACACAGAGATCTCAAGCACTGTACACTGTACCACACTGAAAAAGTGCACAGAGGCCTAAAATCACCACCACCAGGTTCCAGAAACAGGCTAGGAAAAAGCAAAAAGTCTGGGGGTGAACCTGCCCAAAGGGCCGGGTCCAACACATAGATTGTTATTAGTGCTTGGTGATCTGTTATTATTGTGAATGGTTTCCCATATATGAACATGTGATAATGTTCACAGGCCCACACAACTGCCAGACTCTCTTTTTCCGGTTGAGAGTATGCTCGCTCAACGTCTGATAGGCTCTTGCTTCCGTATGTCACCACGCATCTAGGTGAGTCCTTTCCTGGTCTGTGTTGCACCAGTATTGCCCCCAGCCCCACTGGGCTGGCATCTACTGTCAATTCGGTGCATAGTAGTGGATCAAAGTACGCCAGGTGATCTACTGAGGTCACAGCTTCTCGGATCTCTTCAAAGGCTTTGCTGCATTCCTTTGTCCACGCAAAACTCTGTCCTTGTTTTGTCAGTTCTCGCAACGGTGCGCTCACTGTGGCAAAGTCTTTGATGTACCTTGCACAGTAGCTGACAAGACCAAGGAATGACCTCACTTCTGCAACATTGTTTGGTTGCCTGGCTTTTTCCAATGTGTCCACCTTGCTGCGATCTGGCCGCATTCCTTTTTTGGAAAAAATGTGTCCAAAAAATACCAGCTCATCTCGCCCCAGTTCACACTTGTCTCGTTTAGCATGAGCCCTGCCTGCTCTAGTTGGGAGCATACTTCTCTCAGTGCCTTGTCGTGCTCCTCATCCGACTTGCCAAACACCAGAATGTCGTCGCTGTAGTTCAGGCTATTCTTTACTGGCCTTATTACTTGTCTTATTGTCTCTTGAAATATTTCGGCGGCGGATGATATCCCAAAACTCAAACGCTTGTAGCGGAACAGACCCAGGTCCATGGAGAAAGTTGTGATATACCTGGACTGAGGATCGAGCTCTAGCTGGTGATATCCTTTGCACAAGTCTAGTTTGGAGAATCGTCTTGTGCCTGTTAGGCAGCTGATCATGTCATCGAGGTGAGGTCCAGGGTGTCTTTCATGTTCAATTGCTGTGTTCGGTACTCTCATGTCAACACAGATCCAGATTTTGGACGTGTTTTTCTTTAGTACGGCCACCCAGGGCGTCGGTCCTTTGGCTGGTTCTATGATGTCCTATTTGAGCAACGCTTCAATCTCTTCTTCTACTTGCGGTTGAGGTGTATTGGCACTCGCCGGTGGTGTTGAGCTATCATCTTTATCGCTTCGTCGATGTGCAGCGTTATTTGGCGCCCCTTTAGCTTCCCCAGCCTTTGCAGTAGTTTGGGATACTCTTTTAAGATGCTCTTTTTTTCTGACATGTTATACGTCATCTCGAGCAGGCCCATTAGGTGGGCTGTGACATTGCTTAACAGGCACACTGCTGGAATGTTACCTCTCAGCACATGAATCTCTTCTTTTGTAGTTTGACTTTTGTATGTTAGGTTCTCTGTGAATTTTCCCAGGTTGGTCACAAGCTTTTTTGACCCCCATGTGAACACCTCGACTTTCAACGGTTTGAGCGCTGACTTTACTTCCATCCTTTCATATTCCGACGCACACATGATTTTACATGTTGCGCCACTGTCGAGCACAAACCGTGCTCTGTGTGGTCCGACGTCTATGGTCACAGACTCCGTCTTCTTTATGGTGCTTTTGTCTACGAGGCGGATGCTTTCTTCAGTCTTGCCTTCATATGTGGACATGGCAGCGGTGTCTGACATGAGGTAAAGTTGTTCTACCTTTTCTTCTTCCCCTTCGTCTCCGGACTCCATCGAGGAACTTCTGTTTGCTGTCTCAACATCTCTGACATGCCTGCTTGTTGTCATCCGCGGTCTTCCCGGTCTTTCTCTTTCACCTCTAAACTGCACCCCTTAGCATACACTGGCAAAGTGGTTGCTCCTGTTGCATTTCCTACAGGTTTGGCCAAACCCTGGGAACGCGCCTCTGTGTGGGAATTCAAGTCCGCATCTGTAGCATGTTGATTCCGGTTGCTTTCTTGTCGCTTGTTCATTTTGCCCCTTCTTCCAGTTGCTGTTGCGCTGTTCTCTGTCATGCGTTGTGCCTGTTCTACTCGTCGTTATTTTCCCCGTTCCATTTCCTTTGCTTGTGTTTTGCGCTCTTGCTTCCGCCCTTGCTAGTAACAGGATATTCTCCAGTGATGTCGGTTTCTTCAGAATCCTTGTGCGTAATTCTGTGTCACGACACCCTTCAATGATGCGCAGGTGAATTGCTTGTTCGTTGTCGTATTTGTCGAACTCGCAGTGGGTTACTAGCTTCCTTAGTGGTGTCGCAAAGTCATCTAGCGACTCGTCTATGTGTTGGAATGCTATGGTGAAAGTGTAGCGCTCGAAATCAATGTTTCTTTGCGGATCAAATTTGTTTGTCAAACACCTTATTAGGTCTTTGTATGTTAATATCTCATTTTCTAGTAGGGTCACTAGTAGGTCATCAACTTCATCGCCCACTAGGTTGAGGAACAGACCTAATTGCTTGGCCTCTATTACATCAGTGGCCTCCATGTATCTCTCAGATCTCTTGACCCACCGCTCCCATCTTATCCCCAATTGTTGCTCTGAGAGGTTGAATGGGAGAGGTCTGCAATATTGGGCGCGCTGCCTTTCGCTCCTTTGCTCTGCCATTTCTTATTTCTGTGTTCTGGGTGACTCTTGTACTTTCTTCTTACTGTTGTTACTTGTACCCAACTTTGTGTAGCTTCTTCTATTTATTGTCTTTTTTTTTTTCGTCGCCCACTTTCCTTACTACTTTTGTCCTTTTCTTTTTGTTTGGGCTTGTTTTTCACCCTAGTGGTGCTCTTCCTGGCACTTTCCAGTATTTTGGTGCTCTTCCTGGCACTTTTTCAGTCTTTTTCGACTTTGCCTGGTTTCAAAATGGCCGCCGGCCCTTTCCGTTTCCTATTGGTCCTTTTGCCTGACTTTAAAATGGCCACCGAGACTCTTGCGAGACTTCGGGACCAATCCGAGCAGTGCCTGGTTTCAAGATGGCCGCTCGTTATCCATGCATTCTCATTGGCTCTTTCTGCCTGTCCTCAAGATGGCCGCCGAGACTCTCGCGCCAAAACTTCTTCAAATCTCGCGCTCACGCTCGCGCTTACCGGGTATTAAGGATCTTTCTTCTGCAGCGGTCGGGGTGGGTTCCCGCGTCGTTGCTTTCCACAGTGGCGCGAAACAAGATGGGATCCTGGCTTCGCTGCGATCCTCTTTTTTTTTCACGCAACGGAGCACGCTTGAAGTGACCCCTTGCTGTGGCAGGAGCCCAGCAGGATGATGCTGGCGATTGTCAGGAGCAGCGAGGAAAAAGACTATCTCGCCGCTCTGATGCCCCCTTTAAACTGGGCGTATAAACCAGCAGAAACTGGCTGTACCTGCTTTCCTTACCCCGGAAGTGCTTGATTCGGGCAATGGCTAGGTGGTATTTTTCCACATGTATAATGCATATGTGTGCAGTCAAAATAATCACACAGGCATTGATATATATGGAAACCATTCACCACCACCGCACGACCGCCGCAACCACACTGCGGGCACCTCAGTCAACTCGTAATACAGTGGCCAGAAGGCTGCCAGCACTGAGGCCTCCTAGAGGCACCGGCGTTCAGCGGGTCAGACCACCAAAATTGTAATCAGACCTTTAGAATCTGAAGCTCTGAACCTTATTTATAGACTAACGAACGTATTCTTTTATTTAAAAGCCTCAGTGCAATCTTATTATTTGATGCTTTGTTCTAACAATTTCTTTTAATAAGATTTCTGTAAATTTATTTTACTGATGGACTAACTAAATAAACGCCAAAAATAAAGAAAGAGCTTTACTAATCTCTTAATGAGAAATAACGTTTTAAAAATGACAAGACATCTCTCATCATTGACTGAACTTAATTTGATAATGAAATTTAAATTTGAGATGTCTAACTAGCTTCTTGAATCGTAATACACATTTCCAAGGTCCATCACTGAAAAGGATTTAGCGCAGAAAAGAAGGCTGAGCTCTAACTGATCACAACATTTTGGGACCAGTTTGTACTA
The DNA here is from genome assembly GCF_964263255.1 of Lissotriton vulgaris. Lineage (NCBI taxonomy): Eukaryota > Metazoa > Chordata > Amphibia > Caudata > Salamandridae > Lissotriton > Lissotriton vulgaris. Next base: position 2,079,178,514 of record NC_141689.1, on the reverse strand, counting down.
TCAGTTTTCTAGTAGCGGAGTAATGGTTTACATTTTTGGAGCAGGAAGCTATAAAATTCCCAAGTTAGAATAAAATATTTGAATCCTGGAATCCAATGCCCGGAGTTTGAGGAACGGACAAGGTGCTCTTTTTGAAGATGTTTTGTTGTTTTGGAGGTGCGAGTATTAATCGGGTGATGCAACGACTATTGTAATTGTAGAGTTGTTATTTTCTTTGTGTTATTTGATTGAGAGTAGATGGTTTGATTAAAATAGATGATAATCAATCAAAATATTCTTTATTTCGGTTTTCATAATACAATAAAAGAAGTGCAACAGCAATTAAAAACAAACATTTATATTTAATCAAAGATCAAAAACATTCAGTGAAAAGTTTTGGGTTAATACAATCTCAACAAAAATGAATTGATAAAAATTACATCAAATACAAGTCATAATATAAAATTCAAAATACCCTTAAAAGGTTGGCACTATATGCTAGTCATGTAAAGGTCAATCGAGTGCCTTATCTAAAGTACAGCATTCAAATAGGCTGGCTGATTCGATTTATACAGAGGTACTGAAGCCTCCTAAAAACCATAATATTATTAAATCTCGATACCGCAAAGACAAAAAGAGGGGCAGGATTTGTTTGAAGAATCCTAACTGCCTTTTCATGGTTCGTAGTGCCCAAACTCCTGCAAATAGGTGCTAGCCATTTCAACTTGGGTCTATTAATAGTGGGGCAAGAAAAAAAAAAGCACTATTTCTTTGGCATGTCCACAACTAGGACAGGTCTGATCCTAGGGGTCGGCAACTCCTGCCCAGCCAGATGTAAATGCACGGAGGGGCACTGTGCCAAATCTAAAATGCACATAGAATGTTTTAGCCAGACTTGGTTTAATATCATCCAAACATTATTCTATTGAATAAAAATCTTTGTACTGTAAAAAAGAGCTAGTTAAAGTGCAATGTACATGAGATATTTTAAAGATGAGACAGCCTATAGGACCTATACTTGTTTTTTTAAGTCATTTGCACTTCTGCCATGAAAGAAGCCTCCAGGATTACACCACATATCTGCTAATCCCATCCCCTTGAAAATGTCTCCTATTACCCAAAGGAAATGAATAGATCATGGGTGGTATTTCCTGGAATCCTCTACAGCAGAGGTCTTCAAACTTTTTGGCTCAGTGCCCCCCCCTAAGCAAAATGTTTTGAGGTCGGGCCCCCCTCCAAAATTTATTGCAAGGATTGGGTGGAGCAGGAGGGGCATGGCTGTGCACAGGAGGCAGGGTTTATGAGATGATTTCAAGAGAACTTTTTCTATAGTTTATAAACCGGACTAGCTATGAGATTTATAAAACAGCAAATGCATCAAACAAAAACATATATTATCCCAAACATACTCATTCCCATAATTGGGGTGTTAAACTGGAACTAATGTGGTGAAATATTTCCCTTGACAGTAGTGCCATGAGTTAAAATGACAAAATAATGAAGTAATGCTAACCACATAATGTGCTGCATTGTTCCGCATAATTTCCCTGTTCCTGCTGCATAATTTAGTCAAACCTGCGGCATGATGTGGTCCTCTCCTGATAAGTTATTGCAGCAGCTCTGCTCAAAAATTTATGGTTGCAAAGATTTGAATTTCACACATTACTAAACCAATTCTCCCCCCACCCCCCTTGCTACCCAATTCTCCCCCCACCCCCCTTGCTACCTTACTCTCAGCAGGAAACAAGCAGAAGTTACCCTGGTGTGCACCCAATGTCAGATGCAATGAAATATACTGGAGAGTGTGGTAAAACCAAGTACAATTCACACTTGCTGAGACTGCATTGAGATGTGGCGCACTGTGAAAGGCCTAGTGTCATTGACAGTTGTAGAAGAGCACCCATAAAAGGCAGTATTTAATTTTACAGAACACTGATTATAATATTGCTCTGTTTGCTCATAAACGTAAAAAAAAGAACGAAACAATTCCATGAATATAGCTACATACATAATTGCTTTTTCAGAGGTGTATAAAAAAAGCACTGAAGCAATGCAGAATTGCACACAAACTGCCCATATATACAGCAGAGTGGACATTTCACAGCTACATAGGTGCCTGCATGCATTTAGAGCACAAGGTGTGGTGTTTCATAGATGAAGGGCATCAACAGAATTTTCAAGAGTCTGTTGTTGCCCCAAGATCTTGAGTAGACTGATTAGTTTCATGCTTTGGTGTCTGCCTGAATAGAGTTTAAAAAGATTGTGCGTCACGTACGAGCAGCTTGCAGCTCTAACACTCAATGGGAAAGCTTCTCCTGCATGTTATTTCACACCACCTGAAGGAATACTCATGGCTGCAGCTTACAGTGATTTTTTTTTATATATTCGGGGCAGAGAGATGTAATAATCTATTCAAGGCAGCACAGCTACTAATATATAGTTAAAGCAGAGGGGTTCCTAACCGTTGAATATTTCTCCTGTTTTTAAACAGGCCTTTTTTCACATCACCCTAAGACTGAATCTAGAAGACCTCATGTCACCAAATCTTCAAAAATTAAAATAAGTCGAAGTAGAGAGAGTGGGCCTTTCATTTGGAGGCTAGATCGGGCTTTTTTATTTTTTTAGCAAATTCTTTGACCCTGCCAGCACACACCCTGACCCCCACCCCCACACCACTGATCACAGTTCACACTTCTCGTCTCCGAGTAAATGAAGACAGCCTGGAATGCTGCAAATTAACATCGCTGCACTTCCAGGCCATCTTCATTTACATGTACTTTCAGAGGCATTTGCGCCCCCCTAGGAACCAATCGGCGCCCCCCAGGGGGGCGCGCCCCACAGTTTGAAGACCACTGCTCTACAGTATGAGGAAAACTCGGAGCGACCCAGAGCCTTCTCTAAAACATTAGGGGTTGTACATCTATTTGATCACAAATTAGTTTCGTCCCTGTGTCTAATCTCATAGGAATCAAAAGGGTACTTACAGGGAGACTCATTAATGACCTAGAAAAAACAGTTCTCCTCATGTTCCAATTCTTTTTATTTCCATAATCTCTGTGCCGTAAAGGGGTACCCCCAGGGCTTTGCTGGAATACATCTGTAATGCTCAAGTGGCAAGTTTACTAAGATACCCCTTATGTAACGTCAATAAGCCCCTTACATTGAGACCTGGGGGCATATTAGCAAGAACCTCATTAAAATTAGCGCGTTTTAGAGGCAGGAAACTGCTGCTAAAACGGCGATAATGGGCTTGATAATATGCCTTATAGAATTCCAATAGAAGCCCAGGTTAGATGTCCTGCACATCTAACCTGGGCTTCTATTGGAATTCTATAAGGCATATTATCAAGCCCATTATTGCCGTTTTAGTGGCAGTTTCCTGCCACTAAAACTGCGATAATTTTCACGAGGTTCTTGCTAATATGCCTCCTAATTTTAATTTGCGTTTTTTAACGTGGTATCCCCTTTCCATGTTCTCATCAAGACTCATCCCCAAATAGTCAAATAGATGCACCTTTTCAAGTGAAGTACCGTCCAATGTATGATTTGGGCTCAGGATTGAACACCATATATTTCTTTTGTTGATGGAATTTCCAGCCCTCTCAGTGAACAAAACCTACTGAACTCATCCTGAGTTTTATAAATCCCCATTGGTGGTTTAGCTAGGAGCAATGTATCATCATCAAACATGAGAGCCGGAGCCCTCATGCTTGCCAACTAAGGGGCATTATCTATTACACAGTCCAAAATGCAGGTGGTAGAGGCAAAAAATCGGGGGAAACCAAGCCAAGGATGCCAAGCCTAACACCCAAGAATAGTCTATTTCCTATTTACGGCCTGTTTGGCCTTTTTTGGAGATTGCTTTATCTATCCAGCTGTTCATTCACACCTTGAGCCATTGCTGTAAATGTAAATGTATAGGCATTTATATAGCGCACTACTTACCCGGAGGGTCCCAAGGCGCTTCGACCGCTGCGAAACCCTTCCTGGCTTCCCTGAGAGATGGTCCCTTAATGGGTATCTCCAGGGTGAGACCAGGCATCCCCGGCGGTCTGGTGGGGCCGTTAGTGAAGATGAGGCAAGCTAATGCCCAGAGTTGCAGAGTGTGATTGCTGATCAGAGTGGGCACCGAGCCGAGAGAATTATCGATTCCGCTGACCCTGGTCCAGAAACCTGCTGCGCTGGGAATCGAACCCTGGTCCCGGGCCGTCCTCTGCTCTCGGGTCTGCCGCCTCTAACCAGTGAGCCACACTACTTCACTTGCTAAGTTGCAGAGCACATGATTTGCCCGACTTACTATGGTCTACTATAGATTTGCTGGTTTGTTGATCAACGTCCTCAGTAGTTGTTATGGTGGTAGGTAAAATGGGAGGGCCAATGTCTTTTATGGGGTCACCTTCTCCCAGGAAAAGAAACTTCTCAGTGAGTTCTATTTTAGTGGCAATTACCCCTATTGCCCTTTGAAGGATCTTGTCAATGGAGATAGATGTGGTAGGAGGCGTAGTTAAAAACCCCCCTGCTTTCCTTTTACCCATACCTGCTGTGTTGGCTGCCGGGAAGTGAAGTTTCGAACCCCGAGTTCAGATGGCATCTCAAAGATTGAGACTAGTATAGAAGACACTTGAATAATTTCTTGTTTGCAGAGATTTTGTGGTATAGAGTGTGAGTAACCATCAACTATGCAATTGAGATAGAAATAATAATAATCTCTTCTGGTAGTCTAATATTGATTGATGTTGGCAGAACCTAATTGCGCAAACAGGGGTAGCTGCATTAATTAGGGTGATTTTACTCTGGTCGTGATCTCACTTGCGAATGAGGATTTTCTGTTTGAATGAATAAAAGTCAGAAGGTGTAAAACCCTTAATACTTTGATTGTTGAATTTCTATTGCTTCCCAATAGAAAAGCAAACAAGAATTGATAGATGTTTGTTTTGTAAAAAGGTTTTTGTGCAAGTTCGAGAGAAATTGTAAAGGAGAGCAAACTGCTGCAGGAAGCGCGAACATGTGTCAAAGTGGTCCTTCCCGGGATTAGTCTGTCGGTGTGCTTCCGTGCTGGGATTGGTTGATGAAGTTCAGGTGCATCACTGGGAGAGTTGAGTGATTTGTGAGTGTCGTATTGGGATTTGAGAACAAGATTTTGGTATATAATAACTGAAACAGGTTTGGAAGAAGATATTGTACATTTATGGAACATAATCAAAACATTAAACTGTGAATTGTTTATTTTACGAATTCTGTGAAAACATGACATTTTTAAAGGACTTACGAGTTTTGTGAGAGGGGATGTTACAGTTTCGATATGAAAAGGTGAAGAGGCACCTCCTGTGGGTACACCTGCACATTTTTTGTTAACTGAAGTTGTATTAGACACATGTTTATGGCTTTGTCAATAGTGTAAGATTACTGAGAAAAAGGGTTCATTAAGGTTTCCAAAATATGGACATTAGTCTATTGGTGTGCTTTCGTGCTGGGATTGGTTGATGAAGTCAAGGTGCTGCACTGGGAAGGGTCAGAGATTTGTACCACACTGGGATTTGAGAACAGGATTTTGATATAAAATAACTGAAACGGGATTGGAAGAAGATATTGTATGTTTATGGAACAGAATCAAAACATTAAACTGTGAATTATTTATGAATCCTGTGAAAACATGACATTTTTAAAGGACTTACGAGTTTTGTGAGAGGGGATGTTACAGTTTCAATATGAAAACGTCAAGAGGCACCTCCTGAGGGTACACCTGCAAATTGTTTGTTGACTGAAGTGGGATTAGACACATGTTTATGGTTTTGTCAATAGTGTAAGATTACTGATAAAGAGGGTTCGTTGAGGTTTTCAAAATATGGACATTTTGAAATAAGATTAATTTACAAAATTAAGGGAAAAATGATGTGAGATGAAACCACTACCTAGACTTGTACAATTTGAAGCTTTAAGCATGTGGCAAAAACGGAAGATCATAGCCGACGCATTTCGTCTCTAAAAGAGACTTCTTCAGTGCTATTGAAAAAACACACAAGTGCAATTTTAAAAGGTGTTTTCATACATACAGTGAAACACAATCAATACATTTAAAAGAAAACATGCCTATTTACATTAGATTCTGTTAGAATAGCAGCACTGCAATAGTAAATAATGTATCAAATCTCTTTTCACTTAGAAAAAGGCCTATACATAATGAACCGCATCAAGGACAGTTTATATAAAAAAGTAGCTACAATACAGTTTACACCGCGATAAAAAACCCACAAGTTAATCCAAAAGATATCATTGTAGATTGATGAACAATAGTGATTGATATCGTACCTTCACACAGTAATGAAAGAGGGTATTCACATTGATGTTTGTGTAATTCAACCAGGTAATTGAGCATCCAATATTCGGATGACTTCTGATAAAGTAGACATTGTCTAAGATAATAAAGTTATAGCTGACAATGTCCATTACACAGTCACATGATCTTTCATTTACACAATTTACATGATTTATCATTTTTCATTTGACGATCAAGAGGAATAATTAAATTTCCTTTTACAATCAGTCACATACAAGAAAACAAGAAATTCAAACAAACGAGAAAATTATCGTACATCTGCCACACGGACAGAGGAGTCATGCCAAGCAGACTACACTAGCCTCAAATGTTTAGATCACTCAATTGTAGATCGCATATGGAGCTTGAGTTTTCACAACGAACTAACAGCCATTTTTAGATGGCAGTCAATATAAACAAGATGAACACAAAATGATAGTCCCACTGATTCATTTATACCTAGAGTGATCCTGACGGGCTGATCATTTGCACAAGATAGCCTATTCTAATTTTATTGAAAAGTCAAGTTATATATCCAAAACACAGGGAAGCCTAATATCCACAAACATTGTGTTCAATACTCAGCATACAGTCAATGTGATGAGTAGTATTAACAAATGCAATACAGGGAACTATACGTTTATAATAAACATATTTCAGGCTGTAAAATAATGCCCAGATGGTGAGTGAATGCATTTTAACAGAACATATAAAATCAGAGGCTAACAATCAGTTAGCAATCAAAATTTAGTGGGATACTCAATAGCAGCAGCATGTACCCATTTCTAGTCAACAAACATTATCTTAATTATCTTACAGGAAATGATGTAACTCTAAGCATGGGCGAATTTTGCGAATCTGGCGTTCGCGAATTTTGCGGATTTGCAAATTCGCAATCCGCAAAATCCGCGAATTCCCGCGAATTTGCGGATTTTTTTTTTGTGTTCGCAAGTGTTTCTGCCAGTTCGCGAGGATTTGGTACTAGTTCGCAATTGCGAACTTACTTGTCGGCTCGCAACGGTCGCGACTATGTTGTTTCTACGTCTGGTTCATCATCACAGCCTCCCAGCACCCTCTGTTTAACCACTGCCACCCTCTCTTTGACCCATGCCACCCTCTGTTACATCAATGCCACCCTCTAGTTCATCATCACTGTAGAAGATGGGGGGGAAAAGCAAGCCCACCTGCCCTGCTTGAACTGACATGAATTAATTTGGGGTTAGTTTATTAACAACACCTGCCCTGCCCCAATTGACAATAATGAATTAGGGGCTAATTAATGTGTCACTGAATTTGAAGTTCCAGCCTGGCACCTGCTTGTCTGCTCCCTTAGCTGTAAATCAGGACCTTTGTGGCATACAGTTAAGGTCAGAGCAGGGTCACACAATAGTTGCAAGCAGGCAACCGAATTCTGGAGGGCCCCTTCAGGAAGCACTACAGGGAATCGTTACAAATGATGAGGTTGACCTTTTGCACCTGCTCATTGCTTTTGCAAAAATCGTTTTTCGTTTTTTTCGCGCTATTCGCGAGGCGCGGCGTCGTGCGAAACCGACCGCGGAAGCCGCCAATTCGTGCGAATGAGCTTTATATTTTTTTACGGCTTGTTGTTTCGCGAGTTTTTTTGCAGTATTCGCGAGTCGCTTGCAGCGCAACACGCGAATTTACCCCAAGGTCGAGTACGGGCGCGGCCATTTTGTTTGCGTGACGTAGTTCCGTTTCCGCCCGCTATGTATAATCTCGCGAAGTTAGCGCATTGCGAGTACAAGTTCGCACGAGATCGCGAGGAAAATCTCGTGGGAACTTACTTTCGCGCTCGTGAACGGGCGGCGGCCATCTTGTTTTTCATTCATTTCCTGTGTCTGGGCATGGTGTTTAATCCTCTTGCTATCTTTGCCATCCTTTGCTTGTTTTCAGTTTTTTTTTAACGATTTTGCTTCTTATCTATCCCTCTCTTTTCCCAGCTGTATATTTTTGTCTTTTCTGCTATTTTTCTTTACTTTTAAACTACTTTTTTAAACTCTTTTCTTTTCTTCTTCCCTATACTATTCCTTCTTAATTTTCTACTTCCTACCTTACCTGCCCAGACCATGGTGAAGCCAGGCGCTGTGAAGCTGCCCAGGCACTTGAGGGCCGCAGCGGCGGCGGGGAGGAGGAGTCCTGGACCCCGTGCCAGGACAGCATGCGGTCGAGTGAGGGGGGAGCAGGAGACGCGACGGGAGATCTTCAGCCCGGAGGAAGTGGGCGCGCTGGTCTACTTCGTCCAGCGCCGCCTGCCCAGGACCATCGCGGGAGGCGGCAGGATCGCGGCTGGCGGCTACAACATCCGGGAGCGCCGGAAGCGGTGGGAGAAGGTGTGCTGGGCCATGTCCCACCTCTACGGGGTCCAGCGCACCTACAGCCAGGCCACCCACCGCTGGACGGACCTCCTGGACCGGGAGCGCGACCTGCTGGACCAGCTCGGCTTGGAGATCCCCGGGCTTGGTGAGTAGTAGTAGCTATATCACTCACTACTATGTTTTCTCCTGCTCTGTGTTGTTGTATTGCAAATATTTTTTTTTACATGGAGCAAGCCAATAATGCCGCTGATGACGATTACATTGTAGTTAAATTATATTTCAAAATCTTCTGTGCATTTCAGGTGCACTGCTCTCCTTCTCAGTGGCGTTGCTACTATGCTTATTTGTTTTCTATTTTGTGGTCTCATTGGCCTGAGTAACTATTATGTATGAGTGTACTTTACAGAACTGCGTAATGCTAGACACTAGGGGGCAGATTACATTTACAAGCCCCTTGCGCCACGTTTACGTTGCCTTGCGTGACGCAACAGCAACGTAAACGTGGCGCATCCCTGCGAGTCATTTACAGCGTGACGCATCTAGGGAGATGCGTCACGTTATAAAGCCATGGGCCTGCACCACAATGGGTGCGTTCCTAGTACGCAGGGTGGGCGCGGTCCGGCGGCTGTGCGCCTCGCAAAAGTGCCTGCGTGAAATCTACAAGATTTAACGCAGGCACTTCTGCGACGCTGCTACGTCAATTCAATTCCTTATGCCTGCTTGAAGCAGGCGTAAGGACTGACACAGCATGTTAAGTATTGGGTGGCCCTGAGCATTACTGGAGTTGCCTTGCGTTGGTGACGTGACTCCAGCGATGCGCCGCTCTTACGCGACAAGATGCGTCACGCAAGTGCCTACCCTTGCGCCAGGGCGCGCCGCATTGTAAATGAGGCGCATCTGCCGTGTCGCAAGGGTAGTTTGCGTGACGCATTTGATCTGGCGAAGTATGCCCCTAAGGAGCAGAATTGCAATTACCGTTGCATCCCTGCAAAGTAGCAGGGATGCGCCATTAATTGTGCGGCCCGCTACCACCACCAAACATGGTGCGCCGTATTTGCAATGCGGCGCACCATGGGCCCAAAACGTCACCGTAGCTTTACTGCTGGAGTTGCGCCGCAACGATGGCGCAGCTCCAGCAATGCTCTGGGGTACCCTATCTCCCCAATGCTGGGTCAAGCCGTACGTCTGCTTCAAGCAGGTGCAGGGTTTGTGTGACGCATCATTGTCCTAAAGGTGACTGATTGAAATTTTGTAGATTTCCCTCAGCCACTTTTAGGATGTGTTCCAGCGCAGGAATGCCCTCCCTTGCGCCGGAACGCCCCCTGATGGCGCAGGGCTTTATAACGGGATGCATCTCCCAAATGCGTCACGTTGTTATAATATTATACACCGCACCATGGCGCCTCTTTTGTTTAGCTGCTGCGTCACAAAAGTCACGCAAGAACGGAGCAAAAGAGCCGCAAGGGGCCTAAATCTGCCCCTTCCTTTGTACCCCTGACAATAAGAAAAATAGTGGCGGTGGATTGATAGTTTGACTATTTAAATGACTGGTTATGTAGCAGGCAACTGTTAGTGTTGTCACTGATCTGACTGAAATCACAATGGAGTTTGTCTGTCACTTTGCGTCTTGCCTGCAGACTGCTGCCTGCCAGTCCTAGGTGAACCTTTCAGTACTTTGTTTAGTGAGTTACGTGACTTTAGAAGTCGCAGGTCCGCAAATCAATGAAAACTAACCCTAATCAATGTAATTTCGCGGAAATATTTTGTTATTGTTGTTTTGAAATGTTTGATTTGGTTGACATTGACAAGCAACAATCATCCATGTTTGCTGTTCTTTCTTTCATGTTGTACGTCAGCTCCCCCCAGGGGCGAGGGGAGGACACAGGAGCAGCAGGCGGCGGATGCTGTTGAACAGGGCCAGGATCGGGCAGGCGAGGGCTCCTTTGCTGGCCCCAGTAAGTTTTCATTTTAGACTAGTACCTATTTTTCCTAGCGTTCCTCATTTGATTTTTTCAAAATCGTCTTTGATCTTCTTGTAGACTGTATCTAAATTCTTATCCTGCCTCTACTATGACTCCCTGTGGTATTACTAGATTATTCTTATTAGTCTCTCTGTGTAGCTAACTAAGATTGCACGGTTGGCGAAACTCCCATTCTAGTCAGCAATAGCTCTATCAACTTAGTGCAGTCCTCTGGGATTGTCCATAATGTCTTTTGAAGTGTTCTATCTGGACTCATGCTTGCAAAAATTGCAAAACCTTTCGCTCAGTCACTCTAGTCTGGACAAAAAAACACAGAGTCTATTTAAGTTTAAAAGCTTTATTAAAAGTAAACACATTTATTAAAATGAAGTCATAATAAAACTAAACGTTTAACTGATAATGGAAAAGTGGTTAGTGCTGGCGATTAATTGAAGACATTTCTTGTGGTTGAGCCGAGCTCTCACCTGGTTTCAACTTGATCTTGTTGATAGAAGTCCATCTTCTGTCTGTGTGGAGAAAAATGGTGCGTGTTAAAAAACCAGCCTTCATCAGTTGTGCCAAAAAGTGCAGCAAGACAACCTTCCCTGGAAAAAGGGACATTTTTTTTAACTTTAAAGTAGACAGTCACAAATTACATTGTCTTCACATGTCTTCATTCCTAGACCAAATACTAGTGAGTGCTTTATTCTAACATTCTTAAATGTACTTTGTAGGTGGAACATCTGGTGGCGGGGCCAGCGTGGAGGTGGTGGTGCTCGACACGGAGGCGGAGGGCAATTCTTCAGGGGAGGAGGCGGCGGCTGTGAGAGTTGAGACGGTGGTGGTGGCGGCCAGAGGTAAGCTCTTATATATTCCTTACTTATTGAGATTGAAGACGTGGCTGGGAAGGCAAGAATATGAGATGCATTGCTGGGTGAATGATGAAGCAATGATGGGTGGAAGGACAACAGCCTGGGTGGGTGACACAGAAACTGTATGTGTCCATATACCTGGATCATGCTACTATCTGACTCTTAGATAGCATATGTGTATCTAGAGCAGGGGTACTCATAGTACGGCCCGCGGGCCGGTGTTGGCCCGGCAAGCCTTCCTTGGCGGTGCGCAGACCTTGCAGACAATCACTGCTCCCCCGGCCCCCACAGAGCAGAGGCTTTGTTGTATTTCACCTGCTAGCGCCCCTGCATCTCCACTCTGACAATCACTGCTCCCCCGGCCCCCACAGAGCAGAGTGGAGATGCAGGGCCACAAAGAGGTGAAATAAAACAAAGCCTCTGCTCTGTGGGGCCGGGCAAGCAGTGATTGTCAGGGTGGAGATGCAGGGGCGCTACAACAAACAAAGCCTCAATAATATATTAATGGTCTTTTAAAGACCTGTTAAGTACTTTGGTGTGGTTGTCTGTGTGTGTGCGTTGAGGAAGCGGTCTCAGCCCGGCCTGAAGGCTGACACAGACAGGCACACACACAGTGAGATGACAGAGGGGGCGGGAGAGGGAGGGCAGGAGGGAGAGAGAGATGGAGAGGGAGGGCAGGAGGGAGAGCAGGAGGGAGAGAGATGTATGTAAATGCTGGGTCTGGTGGCTCAGTGGATAAAGGCATCTGCTGCAGGGACCTGTGTGCAACCTCATGGTCACAAGTTTTCGTTTTGCTTTAGCCCCGCCCCCTCTGACTCCGCCCCCACCAGTGCGGCCCTGGGCCACAAACTACACTGTAAATTTAGCCCCTGAGAGAAAGTTTGTGAATACCCATGATCTAGAGAGAGTAGACGGTCAGTGGATGAACTAAGTGTAACTTTGAAGAGCATGTAACACTGCACCTGCACGTCCGTTACAGTGTAGGAAAGGCAAGGAAAAGAAGTTTTAATTTTGTCCAAATACAACCATCAATAGTAGCAGTAGTTTGTATTGCAAGCACAGCATAGATCTGGTTATTACGGTGGCCACTCCCTACCTCTCTTAATAAGTTTAATAGTACTCAGTCATTCATGTGTGGATGTATCACTGGTCACTCAATAAAAAGCAAAGCACCTAAAGTCATCCCATATATAAGCAAAAACATCCCATGTGAAGTTATAGATAATCAGATTATTTATCTTCTTCAATTTTCCATTTCTAGTACTCATTTGCACTGTAGGGTGAAAGTTAAATTAATTAAGCAGTAGCCCTTGTAACAGAGTATTCTCAGTGCCACCCGTAATAGAAAAGTAAGAGCTTCACCACCTGCATGTACTGGACGGGTACAGTAACGCAACGCAAGTCTAGGTCACTCATCATGGCGTGCGTCTCGGGTGCAAGTTCACTGCGCTGGCATTATGCCGGCTTGCAGAAGATAACGTACCAATTTTCCTAAACAAGAGACAAGAAGAAGAATAAGACTGGTGTACTTTCATAGTCGACTCCAATGGAAGTCCATAGTGCTCGTAGAATTTGTTCCTTAAACTCCCACTAATGTTAGAGCAAGGATGAAGAAGTGGGAGGTTAGATAGATACTGGCCTCAATAGTTATGTAATGCGCTTGCAAGTTGCTAGTTGTACTGCAACACAAATTTCTGCTGAATGATTGAGTTAATCTTAAAGAGCATTGGTTACAGACTATGTCTTTCTTTCTTCATATAGATGCTCCTTCCAAACCAACAAGGAGGAAGTAGATGGCTAGAGCGGCCCGGCAACGGAGGATCGATGCCACTGTTGCGGAATATCGGCGGCTGGCGGCCCTGAAGGACGAAGAAAGTGTGCCGTCGACCACAACAACAACGTCGTCTGCATCGGCCTCCGTGCCCACACGGGCTGCCACCCAGCACAGTGCTCCACGCAGACTGAGCCGGGCTGCCAAAGCCAAACGCCACTGCCAAGCAGCAAGGACAACAGCTGCCTCTCACAGCCATTGCACCTGCAGGGCAGTGAAGGCACGCCTGCGCCGCAGTACCCTGATGGTGTCCCGCCTTCAGCAGGAGCTCCACCACTTTACAAACGTGTTGGAGGGGCTCCGCGTAGAGCACGCCTTGCTCCGCCAGGAGCATGATGCCCTGGCCCAAAAAGTAAACAGCATCCACCCATAGTGTCCCTTGCCCCTTTTTTAGAGACTTTTGGGGGGTGGGAATTGGGAGTTGGGTTTTTGGGGACTATTGAAGGACAATCGTTGGGGTTAGGGAGGGTCTTGCGGGAGATTATTTTGTTAGGGATATAAATATACTTTTTCAAACTTTATCTGAGCATACCTGTTTTTTTACTGCTTGCCTGGTGGGTGGGGGTTTAACAGTGACTTTGTTTTCCTGAAAGTTTAGTTCCATTTTCTTCCTTTAAGTGTAAATGCCCAAATGTTTTCAACACTAAGTGCCTCTCACAGAGTAAGTGAAGTGAATTCAAGAGTCCTAGGACTTTAGTAGTACTACCGTCAGTCTCTCGTCTCTCCTAATACTCCATTATACTCCCAAACCACCAAACGCTTATGTTACCTGTAATTTGTGTTTGAAAGTAGGGCTAGACCCAGGGCTGGCTCCACGGGAAACAGAGAATAAGGTTGGCAATCCTGGGCGGATAAAATTTCCTCATAGCGGTGGTACTAGTGGTGTGACACAGTGGCAGTTGCATGCCTATGAAAAAAAAGAAAATTAAATCTGGTTTGTCCTCCTGAGCAATCCAACGATAAAATAGAGAATATAGCAGGTGACAGAAGTACACTAGAACAGTGCCACATTGTAGCCTAACAAATGGTAAAGTATAACTACTAATTCGGTTGAAGTTCATTGACATTAGCCATGGGTCTTTGTCAAGCAGAGTAAGAATATATCCTCGGATTTCTTCACCAGCCTGTTGCTATCACCTTATCCTCCCCAGCAAGTGTGTGGATTTATTGCTGTAATTTAGTCACACATCAATCAAAACCACACAGCCCGGGGGAAGAGGGTTAGGGTTTGAAAAATGGATGGGTACGGGGGTTTTTGGGAAAGGTTTTGGGAGACAAGAAAAAATAGCACAGCATGGACAAACAATTGTGAACATAAACAAATCTTTGGGTACAAACCTATCCATCAATCTTTGAAAGTGCATGCACTACTGCATGCATGTCAGTGAAGAGTAAGTAGTACTTTCGACAACTGTGGAAGAAAGAATGCGACAGTACAGGGCGTGTGTGGAATTATTGATAACTATATTCAACATAAGGTCTCTGTTGCCAGATACCTGAGAGCCTTGCTGGTCACTATAAATCCATTCACAACACTCAATGGGGTTGGTCTGGAAGGTATAGTAGATAGAAAAGGAGAAATTGCTCTTTTTCTAGGTGTCCCCTCACTCACCAGGGTTGCCCCTTGGTGACATGCTTCATCATTGGGGCCATCCCAGTCCTCTACAGGCTGGGGCGTGCTGCGACTTGCGAATTACGTAGGAGCACTTACAAATGACTATGTGTGGTGCAGATGTGATTGTGGAGTGGACTAAGTGATGTGTTAAGGGATCAATTTAGAAGCAGGGAGAGATCCAAGAAATGCAGTCACAGTCTTAGAAAAACACAATGGATACTGTATCTGTATGTTGTTGTAGTTGTCCTGTTGAAAGTGGTAAGTAAGTTGCATGCAGAAAAAAAAGTCCTCTTATTAGCGGCACTCCTCCATTGCAGCTGACGCTTCGTCCATCGATGTTGGTCACCAGAAGATACCCTTTAAAAAAAGCACAGCATGGACAAACAATTGAACATAAACAAATCTTTGGGTACAAACCTATCCATCAATCTTTGAAAGTGCATGCACTACTGCATGCATGTCAGTGAAAAGTAAGTAGTACTTTCGACAACTGTGGAAGAAAGAATGCGACAGTACAGGGCGTGTGTGGAATTATTGATAACTATATTCAACATAAGGTCTCTGTTACCAGATACCTGAGAGCCTTGCTGGTCACTATAAATCCATTCACAACACTCAATGGGGTTGGTCTGGAAGGTATAGTAGATAGAAAAGGAGACATTGCTCTTTTTCTAGGTGTCCCCTCACTCACCAGGGTTGCCCCTTGGTGACATGCTTCATCATTGGGGCCATCCCAGTCCTCTACGGGCTGGGGCGTGCTGCGACTTGGGAATTACGTAGGAGCACTTACAAATGACTATGTGTGGTGCAGATGTGATTGTGGAGTGGACTAAGTGATGTGTTAAGGGATCAATTTAGAAGCAGAGAGAGATTCAAGAAATGCAGTCCTAGTCTTAGAAAAACACAATGGATACTGTATCTGTATGTTGTTGTAGTTGTCCTGTTGAAAGTGGTAAGTAAGTTGCATGCAGAAAAAAAATCCTCTTATTAGCGGCACTGCTCCATTGCAGCTGACGCTTCGTCCATCGATGTTGGTCACCAGAAGACACCTTGTAAAAAAAGCACAGCATGGACAAACAATTGAACATGAACAAATCTTTGGGTACAAACCTATCCATCAATCTTTGAAAGTGCATGCACTATTGCATGCATGTCAGTGAAAAATAAGTAGTACTTTCGACAACTGTGGAAGAAAGAATGCGACAGTACAGGGCGTGTGTGGAATTATTGATAACTATATTCAACATAAGGTCTCTGATTGCCAGATACCTGAGAGCCTTGCTGGTCACTATAAATCCATTCACAACACTCAATGGGGTTGGTCTGGAAGGTATAGTAGATAGAAAAGGAGAAATTGCTCCTTTTCTAGGTGTCCCCTCACTCACCAGGGTTGCCCCTTGGTGACATGCTTCATCATTGGGGCAATCCCAGTCCTCTACGGGCTGGGGCGTGCTGCGACTTGCGAATTACGTAGGAGCACTTACAAATGACTATGTGTGGTGCAGATGTGATTGTGGAGTGGACTAAGTGATGTGTTAAGGGATCAATTTAGAAGCAGAGAGAGATCCAAGAAATGCAGTCACAGTCTTAGAAAAACACAAAGGATACTGTATCTGTATGTTGTTGTAGTTGTCCTGTTGAATTTGGTAAGTAAGTTGCATGCAGAAAAAAATTCCTCTCATTAGCGGCACTCCTCCATTGCAGCTGACGCTTCGTCCATCAATGTTGGTGACCAGAAGACACCCTGTCCACTGCCTGCCTGATGCTGAATTGTGGCTCGCTAATGTGAAGCCTGACTCCATCCTTTTTTCCCCATTGCACAGACTGAAACCCGGCCTGTAATTATTCAACGAAAAACAGGAAGTGATATAATATTACAACACCACTGATAAATAAATATAAGGTATGTAGGCTTTGGAGTGCAAAAAGTCACACTTTGATTTTCCTAGTAGACAGTACAATATTTTTGAAAGTGCGTACTCTGTCTGAGTCACCTTTTGAAGGATAAATAAGTATGGGCAAATTAATGTAGCGGATCTTTCCCCTCAATCTAGGTGTACTGTAAACTGTGTTTTAGAACAAAATTAGATCTTCCCAGCAGTGCTCCCACCCAGACCCTTACTAAAGCCAGTCGCAAAAATGTAGAAGACCCCAATCAAATCTCAAAAAACGAGGCCTAGCAGAAAACTGGTGACAAAACGTACTTTGAAAGTAAAAGTAGGCCCAAGTACCCCCTTACCCACCGTGGATTGCATTCAAACCACTTGCAAGCAACCAAGCAAAAGTATCCATAGCCAGCATCGCTCCAAGACTCGAAAACCCCCCCACCCCAACAACATGCAATAGAAATACTGCTAACCCTAACGAACCCTAAGTTAAGAATAGTGGCAAAGGCTTTCTTTAACTATGCCAAATCCCCCCTTTCCCACCATGGATTTTCTTCAAATGACTTGCAACCAAAATTACACATTCTCACGGGTGCTCTAAGACCCCAGAACTCAGTTGCAAAAATCTAGAACACCCCGAAACACATGCAATCCTGCTGCTAGGGCTAACCCTAACGAACCCTAAGTTACAAAAAGTGCCAAAAGGCTTTTCCGGGAGGATTTTGTCCCAACCACTTCTACCCGGTATTAGACCTTCCCAGGAATGCCCCAAGACCCGCCAACCCACCCGCCAAAAAGCATAACACCCCCAAACAGGCCAAAAGCAAAATCTCATACTTGCAATATTTCTCGGCCTTCGGTCCAAACGCGCTGCGTAGCTAGGCCATAGGTCCGGTTTGCCACCACGGATTTCCTGAAAAGCAAATGCAATCAAGATTAGAGTGTCCCAGCAGTGCTCCCAGACCCCGAACCTCACCCACAAACACCAGGAAGCCCCCAAACAGGACCCCGAAAACGCTACATTGAGCAAAATGTCAGAAATAGCAGAAGAAAAATCGGCGTGGATTTTGTCCAAACCACTTTTATCCGGTATTAGAGCTTCCCAGCAATGGCCCCAGAGCCGTCAACCCAGGAGAAAACGAGTAGAAGACCCCCAAACAGCCAAAGAGCAAAAGTACAAAAATGGGGACTTAGTCATTTTTTTCCAAATTTCCCAAATCACTCCGGGCGCGCTCTGCAGCTAGGCCCTAACTCCCCTCTGCCACCATGGATTTGCTTCAAACCTCTTGCAAAGTAAAGTATATATAGCCAGCAGTGCGCCCAGACCCCGAAACCCACCCACAAATACCAAGAAGCCCCCTAAACAGGCCCCCGAAAACGCTACATTGAGCAAAATGTCAGAAATAGCAAAAAAGAAATCGGCCTGGATTTTGTCCCAAACACTTCTACCCGGTATTAGACCTTCCCAGGAATCCCCCAAGACCTGCCAACCCACCCGCCAAAAAGCATAACACCCCCAAACAGGCCAAAAGCAAAATCTCATACTTGCAATATTTCTCGGCCTTCGGTCCAAACGCGCTGTGTAGGTAGGCCATAGGTCCGGTTTGCCACCACGGATTTCCTGTAAAGCAAATGCAATCAAGATTAGAGTGTCCCAGCAGGGCTCCCAGACCCCGAAACTCACCCACAAACACCAGGAAGCCCCACAAACAGGCCCCCGAAAATGCTACATTGAGCAAAATGTCAGAAATAGCACAAAAAAAATCGGCGTGGATTTTGTCCAAACCACTTTTATCCGGTATTAGAGCTTCCCAGCAATGGCCCCAGAGCCGTCAACCCAGGAGAAAACGAGTAGAAGACCCCCAAACAGCCAAAGAGCAAAAGTACAAAAATGGGGACTTTGTCATTTTTTTCCAAATTTCCCAAATCACTCCGGGCACGCTCTGCAGCTAGGCCCTAACTCCCCTCTGCCACCATGGATTTGCTTCAAACCTCTTGCAAAGTAAAGTATATATAGCCAGCAGTGCGCCCAGACCCCAAAACCCACCCACAAACACCAGGAAGCCCCCCCAAACAGGTCCCCGAAAACGCTACATTGAGCAAAATGTCAGAAATAGCAAAAAAAAATCGGCCTGGATTTTGTCCCAACCACTTCTACCCGGTATTAGACCTTCCCAGGAATGCCCCAAGACCCGCCAACCCACCCGCCAAAAAGCATAACACCCCCAAACAGGCCAAAAGCAAAATCTCATACTTGCAATATTTCTCGGCCTTCGGTCCAAACGCGCTGCCTAGCTAGGCCATAGGTCCGGTTTGCCACCACGGATTTCCTGAAAAGCAAATGCAATCAAGATTAAAGTGTCCCAGCAGTGCTCCCAGACCCCCAAACTCACCCACAAACACCAGGAAGCCCCCCAAACAGGACCCCGAAAACGCTACACTGAGCAAAATGTCAGAAATAGCAACAAAAAAAAATCGGCCTGGATTTTGTCCCAACCACTTCTACCCGGTATTAGACCTTCCCAGGAATGGCCCAAGACCCACCAACCCACCTGCCAAAAAGCATAACACCCCCAAACAGGCCAAAAGCAACATCTACTTACAATATTTCTCGGCCTTCGGTCCAAACTGGCTGCGTAGCTAGGCCATAATTCGGGGTTGCCACCACGGATTTCCTGAAAAGCAAATGCAATCAAGATTAGAGTGTCCCAGCAGTGCTGACAGACCCCGAAACTCACCCACAAACAGACGGAACCCCCCCTAAGAGCACCTCAAAGGCAAGCAAGTCAGCAAAAACACTAAAAGATTTGCGCCTCGGATTTGGTCCAAACCACTTTTATCCGGTATTAGAGCTTCCCAGCAATGGCCCCAGAGCCGTCAACCCAGGAGAAAACGAGTAGAAGACCCCCAAACAGCCAAAGAGCAAAAGTACAAAAATGGGGACTTTGTCATTTTTTTCCAAATTTCCCAAATCACTCCGCGCGCGCTCTGCAGCTAGGCCCTAACTCCCCTCTGCCACCATGGATTTGCTTCAAACCTCTTGCAAAGTAAAGTATATATAGCCAGCAGTGCGCCCAGACCCCGAAACCCACCCACAAATACCAGGAAGCCCCCCAAACAGGCCCCCGAAAACGCTACATTGAGCAAAATGTCAGAAATAGCAAAAAAAAAATCGGCCTGGATTTTGTCCCAAACACTTCTACCCGGTATTAGACCTTCCCAGGAATCCCCCAAGACCTGCCAACCCACCCGCCAAAAAGCATAACACCCCCAAACAGGCCAAAAGCAAAATCTCATACTTGCAATATTTCTCGGCCTTCGGTCCAAACGCGCTGTGTAGGTAGGCCATAGGTCCGGTTTGCCACCACGGATTTCCTGAAAAGCAAATGCAATCAAGATTAGAGTGTCCCAGCAGTGCTCCCAGACCCCGAAACTCACCCACAAACACCAGGAAGCCCCCCAAACAGGCCCCCGAAAATGCTACATTGAGCAAAATGTCAGAAATAGCAAAAACAAAATCGGCGTGGATTTTGTCCAAACCACTTTTATCCGGTATTAGAGCTTCCCAGCAATGGCCCCAGAGCCGTCAACCCAGGAGAAAACGAGTAGAAGACCCCCAAACAGCCAAAGAGCAAAAGTACAAAAATAGGGACTTTGTCATTTTTTTCCAAATTTCCCAAATCACTCCGGGCACGCTCTGCAGCTAGGCCCTAACTCCCCTCTGCCACCATGGATTTGCTTCAAACCTCTTGCAAAGTAAAGTATATATAGCCAGCAGTGCGCCCAGACCCCAAAACCCACCCACAAACACCAGGAAGCCCCCCCAAACAGGTCCCCGAAAACGCTACATTGAGCAAAATGTCAGAAATAGCAAAAAAAAATCGGCCTGGATTTTGTCCCAACCACTTCTACCCGGTATTAGACCTTCCCAGGAATGCCCCAAGACCCGCCAACCCACCCGCCAAAAAGCATAACACCCCCAAACAGGCCAAAAGCAAAATCTCATACTTGCAATATTTCTCGGCCTTCGGTCCAAACGCGCTGCGTAGCTAGGCCATAGGTCCGGTTTGCCACCACGGATTTCCTGAAAAGCAAATGCAATCAAGATTAGAGTGTCCCAGCAGTGCTCCCAGACCCCCAAACTCACCCACAAACACCAGGAAGCCCCCCAAACAGGCCCCCGAAAATGCTACATTGAGCAAAATGTCAGAAATAGCAAAAACAAAATCGGCGTGGATTTTGTCCAAACCACTTTTATCCGGTATTAGAGCTTCCCAGCAATGGCCCCAGAGCCGTCAACCCAGGAGAAAACGAGTAGAAGACCCCCAAACAGCCAAAGAGCAAAAGTACAAAAATGGGGACTTTGTCATTTTTTTCCAAATTTCCCAAATCACTCCGGGCACGCTCTGCAGCTAGGCCCTAACTCCCCTCTGCCACCATGGATTTGCTTCAAACCTCTTGCAAAGTAAAGTATATATAGCCAGCAGTGCGCCCAGACCCCAAAACCCACCCACAAACACCAGGAAGCCCCCCAAACAGGTCCCCGAAAACGCTACATTGAGCAAAATGTCAGAAATAGCAAAAAAAAATCGGCCTGGATTTTGTCCCAACCACTTCTACCCGGTATTAGACCTTCCCAGGAATGCCCCAAGACCCGCCAACCCACCCGCCAAAAAGCATAACACCCCCAAACAGGCCAAAAGCAAAATCTCATACTTGCAATATTTCTCGGCCTTCGGTCCAAACGCGCTGCGTAGCTAGGCCATAGGTCCGGTTTGCCACCACGGATTTCCTGAAAAGCAAATGCAATCAAGATTAGAGTGTCCCAGCAGTGCTCCCAGACCCCCAAACTCACCCACAAACACCAGGAAGCCCCCCAAACAGGCCCCCGAAAATGCTACATTGAGCAAAATGTCAGAAATAGCAAAAACAAAATCGGCGTGGATTTTGTCCAAACCACTTTTATCCGGTATTAGAGCTTCCCAGCAATGGCCCCAGAGCCGTCAACCCAGGAGAAAACGAGTAGAAGACCCCCAAACAGCCAAAGAGCAAAAGTACAAAAATGGGGACTTTGTCATTTTTTTCCAAATTTCCCAAATCACTCCGGGCACGCTCTGCAGCTAGGCCCTAACTCCCCTCTGCCACCATGGATTTGCTTCAAACCTCTTGCAAAGTAAAGTATATATAGCCAGCAGTGCGCCCAGACCCCAAAACCCACCCACAAACACCAGGAAGCCCCCCCAAACAGGTCCCCGAAAACGCTACATTGAGCAAAATGTCAGAAATAGCAAAAAAAAATCGGCCTGGATTTTGTCCCAACCACTTCTACCCGGTATTAGACCTTCCCAGGAATGCCCCAAGACCCGCCAACCCACCCGCCAAAAAGCATAACACCCCCAAACAGGCCAAAAGCAAAATCTCATACTTGCAATATTTCTCGGCCTTCGGTCCAAACGCGCTGCGTAGCTAGGCCATAGGTCCGGTTTGCCACCACGGATTTCCTGAAAAGCAAATGCAATCAAGATTAGAGTGTCCCAGCAGTGCTCCCAGACCCCCAAACTCACCCACAAACACCAGGAAGCCCCCCAAACAGGCCCCCGAAAATGCTACATTGAGCAAAATGTCAGAAATAGCAAAAACAAAATCGGCGTGGATTTTGTCCAAACCACTTTTATCCGGTATTAGAGCTTCCCAGCAATGGCCCCAGAGCCGTCAACCCAGGAGAAAACGAGTAGAAGACCCCCAAACAGCCAAAGAGCAAAAGTACAAAAATGGGGACTTTGTCATTTTTTTCCAAATTTCCCAAATCACTCCGGGCACGCTCTGCAGCTAGGCCCTAACTCCCCTCTGCCACCATGGATTTGCTTCAAACCTCTTGCAAAGTAAAGTATATATAGCCAGCAGTGCGCCCAGACCCCAAAACCCACCCACAAACACCAGGAAGCCCCCCCAAACAGGTCCCCGAAAACGCTACATTGAGCAAAATGTCAGAAATAGCAAAAAAAAATCGGCCTGGATTTTGTCCCAACCACTTCTACCCGGTATTAGACCTTCCCAGGAATGCCCCAAGACCCGCCAACCCACCCGCCAAAAAGCATAACACCCCCAAACAGGCCAAAAGCAAAATCTCATACTTGCAATATTTCTCGGCCTTCGGTCCAAACGCGCTGCGTAGCTAGGCCATAGGTCCGGTTTGCCACCACGGATTTCCTGAAAAGCAAATGCAATCAAGATTAGAGTGTCCCAGCAGTGCTCCCAGACCCCCAAACTCACCCACAAACACCAGGAAGCCCCCCAAACAGGACCCCGAAAACGCTACACTGAGCAAAATGTCAGAAATAGCAACAAAAAAAAATCGGCCTGGATTTTGTCCCAACCACTTCTACCCGGTATTAGACCTTCCCAGGAATGGCCCAAGACCCACCAACCCACCCGCCAAAAAGCATAACACCCCCAAACAGGCCAAAAGCAACATCTACTTACAATATTTCTCGGCCTTCGGTCCAAACTGGCTGCGTAGCTAGGCCATAAGTCGGGGTTGCCACCACGGATTTCCTGAAAAGCAAATACAATCAAGATTAGAGTGTCCCAGCAGTGCTGACAGACCCCGAAACTCACCCACAAACAGACGGAACCCCCCCTAAGAGCACCTCAAAGGCAAGCAAGTCAGCAAAAACACTAAAAGATTTGCGCCTCGGATTTGGTCCAAACCACTTTTATCCGGTATTAGAGCTTCCCAACAATGGCCCCAGAGCCGTCAACTCACCTGCAAAGAGGTAGAACAACACCCCCACAAGTGCCGAGTCTTTCTTCATTGGGCGTAAACCAGCCCTCTGCTTTGATGGAAATAGGAGTCTGGAGGAGGAGGATAGAGGAGCATGTTCTTCTGAACTTGTGAACCTGAGGAATGCAGACTGCGGCACCTTCAAATCAATTAGCAAACAAGTGAAGACAGTTCTGCTGATGGGCTTGTTTTTGTGATTATTTGATTAAAGTTTGAATTATATTAACTGTGCACAACAAAGAAAGACAGACACACAGGAATAAAAGTGAATAAGGACGAAAAAGTTATTGATTCGTTGTCTCATTTTCAGGGCTCGGTATCACGGTCCAGGAATAAGAATAAGGCTTCGTCATCATACTCTGCGAATTCAGGCAGGGTGAGCTCAGTGTCACCTGACAGAGTAGAAATTCCCTCATCTATGTTGCTGGCCACCTCGTCTTCATCCGGCGCGCTTTCTCGTACTCTGAAATCTGGTGGTATGAGGTGCTGATTCATCTTGATCATTGTTAACCTCTCCAAATTTTTGGGCGAGAGGCGGCTCCGTTTGGAAGTTACAATGCCACCAGCAGCACTGAAAACACGTTCAGAAGACACGCTTGTGAGTAGGCAAGACAAGTAGTTTAAAGCCAGGTTGGTGAGCTGTGGCCACAATTCTTTTTTCCCATGCCAATACGCCAATGGGTCAGCATTAACATAGACCTCTGTTGAGTCATTCAGATAGTCCTTCACCATCAACTCAAGGTCCTCATCCAAGGTTCCTCCACTTTGCTTAGCTGTTGCTGTGCCTCTGACCTTTTGAGAACCAAACCCAAGTCGAGCTAGCCAATCCTCTTCAGCCTCCAATGTTTCTGTTGTGTCTGGTGCAGATGATCCGGTTGCCGGTGTCTTTAATGGCTGAGAGGTCACTTGTGCCACAGCCACAGGTGCAGAAGTGGATTGTTTTGACTGGGGATGGCCTGCTGATGCTGATGTACTGCCTTTTCCTTCAATTTTCTGCTGTTCTCTTTCAAACCTCTTGGCTGACAAGGCTAGCCAGCGTTTGTACTTTGGAACATGTTCATCATCAAAAGGAAAGAATGTTTGGCCTGCCAGCGCCTTTTTGTAGCGTGGATCCAGAATAGTAGCACAAATGTAATGCTGTTCTGAGTGGATCATTTTAGGACGTTCATCACCTTGTAGGAGCTCTAATAATTTCTCAGCCAGAACAAAAGAGTCTTGGTTCTTTACATCTTTTTCAAACACAGAACACACCTCCTTCAGTTGGTGCTCCAGCATGTACAACAATGGGATAGCTTTTCCCAAATTACAGTCCTCCTTGCTGACTGCACGCATGAAGAACTCAAAAGGACGAAGCATGCGTGTCAGGCTTTGAACTATGTTCCATTGCGCCACACCCATCCTCAGGTCCTCCTGAGCTGTACCCTCTGTTAAGAAATATTGATCGAGTACCGTATACTGCTCATACAGACGCTCAAGCATGTAGAAGGTTGAGTTCCAACGTGTTACCACCTCCTGGATGAGTGCTTTCACTGGCATTTGACGTTGATATAGCAGGCTCCTCAGCTGCTTCCGGGCCTTAAAAGAATGGCTGAAATGGTTGCACATTTTTCGGCAGGTGTCCAATACTCTGTACGCTGCACTGTCTTTATTACCCAAGAATTTTTGGACAACCAGGTTTATACAGTGCGCCAAACACGGCACTCTGAAATACTCACCCAGCCTCATGGCCTTAACTATATTGGCGCCATTGTCCGTGGAAACATAACCAACCTGGCGTTTTTTGGGGGAAAGCCACTTAAGGACCTTTGTGTTAAAGACATCCAAAATGTTTTCTGCTGTGTGACGTTTCTCCAAACCAAACATGGCTAGTGTTGCATGTTTCCGAGCAGCTTTAAAAACAATGTCCGGGTCAACACCTGTGTTTAGCTTTGCTTTAGCCCCTGAAAAAGAGACCCAGTGTGCAGTGATGCACATGTAATCAGCGCCTGCGCCACTGGTCCACATGTCTGTTGTCAGATGTATAGTGTGAACAGCACTCTTCTGCAAAGCTGCCCCAATCACCTCCAGAACATCTTCATGTAGTGCTGGAACCGCAACTCGGGCAAAATAGAACCGGCTGGGAACCTTCCATTTAGGGCAGAGCGCTGCCACTAATTCTAGAAAACCAACCCCTTCTACAAACGAAAAAGGGAGAAGGCCCAGAGCTAGCATTTTAGCCAGCTTAGTGTTATACAGACGCGTCAGTGGGTGGTTGCGTTCATATTGCGCTTCTGTAAACAACATCTTTTTAATGTTGCCCTGGACCAAGGATTTACGGGATGATGATGATATCTTCGACCCTGTTCCGCTCGCTGATGAACTTTTTCGCATTGATGTCTCACTCTCTCCCACACTCTTAGTGTGGCTCACATGGGGAGTGCTGCTGACAGGGGTACTGGGTGTAAGTGAAGTGTTTGAATCGTCTTCTTCCTCCTCGTCATCATCAGATGAAAAATCAACGTTTTCATTACGTGCAATTCGGGATTCCTTGACCGCCTCTAGGTGTGCAAACCATTGGACAGCGTGCGTTCTCCTAAGATGACCTCTCTGGCCTCCGGTACCATAGTTGGTACCAAACTTACCACGACTAACTCGAAGCTTACAAATGCTACAAATGGCTACGTTTTCCTTTTTTGGGCAAAAACTAAAGAAGTCCCAAACTGGAGACTTGAAATGTCTTTGGGGGCCGGAGGAGGCGGCGATACTGGTGGTGGTGGTCCTGCTGCTAATGCCAGATGAAGTGGAGGATGTGGATTGCCAAACTTCAGTACATTTTGCACTTTCACCACCACTAATTGAGGTCGAGGTGGATGGAGGTCCCACTCCCTTCTTGCGATGAAGAAATATGGAAGCGGTAGGTGTTGGTGTACTAGTTAACTCCAAATCCAATGATTGTTGTGTTTCCATTGACTCCTCGTTGACATCATCATCACGCTCAGCAGCTTCTCGGGATAGGGTCAAAATGTCTCTTTGCTGCATGCCCGCTGGGGCTGCAGTCACCATTATGATGACTGGATCGTCATCGTGAAGGGCTTCATCAGCAGCAGTATGCGTCACTTCTTGTTGAGCCTCATCACACTCCATAGGTATGAGTTTTTCGACGACCTTCCTTTTACGCTTAGGTATCTTTGTCAGATCATGGTGTGCCTCACTCTCAGACAGCCTTGGTGGTTCCCCATCTTCATCCCGATCATCAGAAGGAGGTGTGCTTGAAGAAGATGTAGACCTCACCCTTGATCTCTTCCTTGCTAGGGGTGTGGAAGACAATGAATGATCATCAGGAGGAGTGGCTTCCTCAAATGATACCTCGCCTTGATTGTCGATCTCCTGATGTGCCCCTACGTCGGGAGGAACAACTATTGTGGGCACTTGTGACCCTCCATGCACCTCTGCTTGCGCATCTCCTTGCGCTGCCTCTCCTTCCACATGTACTTGGGCTTGTACTTGCACATGGTGTTGTTGTTGCGGCTGTGGTTGTTCAACACTTGTCAGATGACTTACAACAAGCTGTGTTGATTCAGGGACATTGCTGCTACTTTCTTGCGATGAGCCAACATCACTGGTCGATGGTGATTGGAGAAGTACACTGACTGCCTCTGAAGCACTCAAGGGCTTTGACTTAAGTTGGCGTGGTGGTGGAGGCACTGAACCCAATGGAGCGGGGGTGCTGCTCCCAGCTTGGTCCCCAGCAGATCCTGCTGCTGCAGGCGTACTTTTTTTTTTGCTCCCAAAAAACGTGGCGGTTGGCACACCAGCCTCCTTGGTAACTTGCTTCTTCTGCTCCTTACTAGCAACTTTCTTGCTAGAGGAGCTACGGAGACCTTTTTTTGGGGCCATCTTCTTCAGAGCAGGTCAGACAGCAGGCCGCAGTTGCACGAATTGTAGAGTTGTCTGAGGCCAGACGTGACGTCGCGTGACGTTATGCTGCACACACACACCGCTGCATGACTTCTTCCTGGCACTGGTGGTTCTCTTGAGTCTTGTGCACCTAAAAACAATGGAAGACAGAGGAACATCAGTTCCGTTATACACCCCAAAAAAATAAAAAAGAACAGAAAAATCAGCACAATCCCATTCCATCCATGCCCTCCATGATGTTTAAGTTCAAGACACCCCACAGAAAGACTAGGCCCATGCAAGACTCAATACCCCTGGTGAAAAGGCCACAAGTACAGCCCCAAAAAACGAAAATCACTGAAAAATCAGCACAATCCCAATCCATCCATGCCCTCCATGATGTTTAAATTCAAGACACCCCACAGAAAGACTAGGCCCATGCAAGACTCACTACCCCTGGGCATAAAGGTTGAAAAGTAGGCAAAATGGTTGCAGGCCTAACAACAATGCCTGCATTCAAAATGGCCACTTGCCTCCCAGCACATGGCCAGGACCTGTAGCAGCACTCAAATTGGCCCCCAGCCACATTGCCTGTCCCTCCCTATGAACACCCCCAAAAATCAAAAAACACTGAAAAATCAGCACAATCCCATTCCATCCATGCCCTCCATGATGTTTAAGTTCAAGACACCCCACAAAAAGACTAGGCCAATGCTAGACTCAATACCCCTGGTGAAAAGGCCACAAGTACAGCCCCCCAAAACGAAAATCACTGAAAAATCAGCACAATCCCATTCCATCCATGCCCTCCATGATGTTTAAATTCAAGACAACCCACAGAAAGACTAGGCCCATGCAAAACTCACTACCCCTGGGCATAAAGGTTGAAAAGTAGGCAAAATGGTTGCAGGCCTAACAACAATGCCTGCATTCAAAATGGCCACTTGCCTCCCTGCACATGGCCAGGGCCTGTAGCAGCACTCAAAATGGCCCCCAGCCACATGGCCTGTCCCTCCCCATGAACACCCCCAAAAATCGAAAAACACTGAAAAATCAGCACAATCCCATTCCATCCATGCCCTCCATGATGTTTAAGTTCAAGACACCCCACAAAAAGACTAGGCCCATGCTAGACTCAATACCCCTGGTGAAAAGGCCACAAGTACAGCCCCCAAAAACGAAAATCACTGAAAAATCAGCACAATCCCATTCCATCCATGCCCTCCATGATGTTTAAATTCAAGACACCCCACAGAAAGACTAGGCCCATGCAAGACTCACTACCCCTGGGCATAAAGGTTGAAAAGTAGGCAAAATGGTTGCAGGCCTAACAACAATGCCTGCATTTAAAATGGTCACTTGCCTCCCAGCACATGGCCAGGGCCTGTAGCAGCACTCAAAATGGCCCCCAGCCACATGGCCTGTCCCTCCCCATGAACACCCCCAAAAATCGAAAAACACTGAAAAATCAGCACAATCCCATTCCATCCATGCCATCCATGATGTTTAAGTTCAAGACACCCCACAAAAAAACTAGGCCCATGCTAGACTCAATACCCCTGGTGAAAAGGCCACAAGTACAGCCCCCAAAAACGAAAATCACTGAAAAATCAGCACAATCCCATTCCATCCATGCCCTCAATGATGTTTAAATTCAAGACAACCCACAGAAAGACTAGGCCCTTGCAAGACTCACTACCCCTGGGCATAAAGGTTGAAAAGTAGGCAAAATGGTTGCAGGCCTAACAACAATGCCTGCATTCAAAATGCCCACTTGCCTCCCTGCACATGGCCAGGGCCTGTAGCAGCACTCAAAATGGCCGCCAGCCACATGGCCTGTCCCTCCCCATGAACACCCCCAAAAATCGAAAAACACTGAAAAATCAGCACAATCCCATTCCATCCATGCCCTCCATGATGTTTAAGTTCAAGACACCCCACAAAAAGACTAGGCCCATGCTAGACTCAATACCCCTGGTGAAAAGGCCACAAGTACAGCCCCCAAAAACGAAAATCACTGAAAAATCAGCACAATCCCATTCCATCCATGCCCTCCATGATGTTTAAATTCAAGACACCCCAAAGAAAGACTAGGCCCATGCAAGACTCACTACCCCTGGGCATAAAGGTTGAAAAGTAGGCAAAATGGTTGCAGGCCTAACAACAATGCCTGCATTCAAAATGGTCACTTGCCTCCCAGCACATGGCCAGGGCCTGTAGCAGCACTCAAAATGGCCCCCAGCCACATGGCCTGTCCCTCCCCATGAACACCCCCAAAAATCGAAAAACACTGAAAAATCAGCACAATCCCATTCCATCCATGCCATCCATGATGTTTAAGTTCAAGACACCCCACAAAAAAACTAGGCCCATGCTAGACTACTCAATACCCCTGGTGAAAAGGCCACAAGTACAGCCCCCAAAAACGAAAATCACTGAAAAATCAGCACAATCCCATTCCATCCATGCCCTCAATGATGTTTAAATTCAAGACATCCCACAGAAAGACTAGGCCCTTGCAAGACTCACTACCCCTGGGCATAAAGGTTGAAAAGTAGGCAAAATGGTTGCAGGCCTAACAACAATGCCTACATTCAAAATGGCCACTTGCCTCCCTGCACATGGCCAGGGCCTGTAGCAGCACTGAAAATGGCCCCCAGCCACATGGCCTGTCCCTCCCCATGAACACCCCCAAAAATCGAAAAACACTGAAAAATCAGCACAATCCCATTCCATCCATGCCCTCCATGATGTTTAAGTTCAAGACACCCCACAAAAAGACTAGGCCCATGCTACACTCAATACCCCTGGTGAAAAGGCCACAAGTACAGCCCCCAAAAACGAAAATCACTGAAAAATCAGCACAATCCCATTTCATCCATGCCCTCCATGATGTTTAAATTCAAGACAACCCACAGAAAGACTAGGCCCATGCAAGACTCACTACCCCTGGGCATAAAGGTTGAAAAGTAGGCAAAATGGTTGCAGGCCTAACAACAATGCCTGCATTCAAAATGCCCACTTGCCTCCCTGCACATGGCCAGGGCCTGTAGCAGCACTCAAAATGGCCCCCAGCCACATGGCCTGTCCCTCCCCATGAACACCCCCAAAAATCGAAAAACACTGAAAAATCAGCACAATCCCATTCCATCCATTCCCTCCATGATGTTTAAGTTCAAGACACCCCACAAAAAGACTAGGCCCATGCTAGACTCAATACCCCTGGTGAAAAGGCCACAAGTACAGCCCCCAAAAACGAAAATCACTGAAAAATCAGCACAATCCCATTCCATCCATGCCCTCGATGATGTTTAAATTCAAGACAACCCACAGAAAGACTAGGCCCATGCAAGACTCACTACCCCTGGGCATAAAGGTTGAAAAGTAGGCAAAATGGTTGCAGGCCTAACAACAATGCCTACATTCAAAATGGCCACTTGCCTCCCTGCACATGGCCTGGGCCTGTAGCAGCACTCAAAATGGCCCCCAGCCACATGGCCTGTCCCTCGCCATGAACACCCCCAAAAATCGAAAAACACTGAAAAATCAGCACAATCCCATTCCATCCATGCCCTCCATGATGTTTAAGTTCAAGACACCCCACAGAAAGACTAGGCCCATGCTAGACTCAAATACCCCTGGTGAAAAGGCCACAAGTACAGCCCCAAAAAACCAAAATCACTGAAAAATCAGCACAATCCCAATCCATCCATGCCCTCCATGATGTTTAAGTTCAAGACACCCCACAGAAAGACTCAGTCCACCCACCACTGAGTACCCCTGGGCAAAAGGGCCCAAAACAGCCCAAAAATCGAAAATTCCAAAATTGTAGTTGCAGCAACTGTAATGCCCCAAACAAACTTACTTGTAAAATTTCTAATCCAAAAGTGATCCAAAGAAAGTCAAAAAGGCCTCAAATCCAAATATCCAGCAGCATCCACAAAAAGTAATCCTTCCAGCTCCAGATCCAAATGAAAAGTGACCAGGAGATGGACAAAGCACTGGGAGGAGCCTGCTGGACAGGAACAGGAAGTTGAAGACTGTGGGGCACTTCCTTCCTCCCACCCCCCTCCCCCCCTCCCCAAAATGGACTCCTCGCAAAAAAAGTGCAGGCAAATGTCAACCTAAGGAGTTATTCAGATAAAAATCATCATTTCAAGAAGGTTTATGCTGCTTGCTGGTGGATTTCTTGTGCAGAATTGCAAATTTTATATTTTCGCGTGTGCGAGATTGTTGCTGCTCGCCGCATCTCAAAGCTCGCAATTGCGAAGTACCGCGAGACGTGATCTCGGCGTACTCGCGTTGACAAACGCTCGCTGCAAAAGTTGGCAAGCCGCGATTACGTAATCGCGCTTGCCAAATTCCCGCGGGATCCCGCAGCAAGATCCAAAATGGCGCAGCACTCGCGAAATATCGAGAAAAACAACTCGGCAAACGATGATAAACGCCGCGCGCCGCAAAATTGTATCACCAAGAAAAAAAAATCCGCTGCGTGCGAATTTGCGGATTTTGCGGGAAATTCGCAAATCTCGCCGATTGCGAATTTACCGAAAATCCGCAAAATCCGCGAGCGTAACGGATTTTCTGCCCATACTTATGTAACTCATCATTGGTATTGAGCCCAAACGTATTTATCCTGAGGCGACAAATCCAAGACGCCTCTCGCTGCCTGAGAGTCAACTCCCTATCACCTCCTCTCTCTGGCATCTTGACATGATCAATGCCGCAAAATGTGATATTTTGGTCATTTGAGTGATCGTGATGTATATGTAGAGCAACTGGATATTTAACGTCACCGTTTCTTATGGCTCATGCATGTACTTGAATTCACAGTTTAAGACTACGAATGCTGCTGCCAATATACACCTTTTTGCAGGCACATATGATCATGTAAACAGTGAAGGTTGTATTGCAGTTAATGATACAGTTTATGGAGAACTCTCTCAATTGACTGCTGCAGAATCTTTATTACTTATTCAAACCCAATTTACATATGCAGCAAATACCGCATTGGAGTTCTGGACTTTTTGGTTCCGTCCAGAGGTGTCAGGGTACAACACCCAAAGACCCCGGAGTTCCACCTGCCTTGGTGCACAAATGAACAGAAACACGGGCTTCTCGATGGTGGCGTCAAAGACCAAAGGTTTATTACTGCAGGGACACAGAAGTCACAGAATCTACACACGGGCAGAGACTAGGAGCCTGTTCGATTTGTACAAAGTGGGCTGCTCCTTATATACTGTTTTTTATGCTAGGGGCAAATTCTTTACATGTAATACATTCCCAAAACCTTTGTGTCTAAAACAATAAATATTTGGTGTTACACAGGAACCGTCGATAATATCTGAGGCCAAACATTGCGAAGAGAGGGATTCCCACTAGTCTGTCACAATTCCCTGTCAATATTGCATTCAGGACCCGGACCGCCTCATCGTAAAGTTCGTTACCTCCCCCTAATAAAGATTCAGAAAGAAAGAAACAGAGCCAGGTGTGGAAGATAGAAAAGCGGGATAAGGGATGTTTGTGGGTTGTAAATGGGCAAGGCTACCGGCTTCGGCCGCCTAATCATGATCAGGTACAATGGACACGAAGACCAGTTTGGCAAGACTGGCCTCGGGCAGAGAAGGCAGCCTTTGTCGAGTCATGCAGCTACAGCGTGATCTGGTTTAAGGTGCACGTGTCATGAAAGAGGTGAATCTCCGGCTAAGGCTACGTGTCCTTAATCAAAGTGGAGTGAATAAAGTGATCAGAGGCTATTGCATATGTGAGGGCAAGGAAACACAAAATGGCGGCCATGATCTAAGATGGATGCCGTGGGTATATCAGAAATATGTCAATGGAAGGAGTGCTCTTGCTCGTAGCGTAGCGAAAACACTAGGATATACTAAATGGATCATTTGCGGTTCACTGATACCAATATTATGTATTTCCGACAAACTTGAAAACACGGGTTCAAGTCGTCACGGAACCGTCACGGAACCTCAGACCCTCCTTTTGCCCTTACATAGGCAATTACTCAGTCTATGTCAGAATCTAGTTCTATGTTCATCAGGTCAGTGACATGCTGTTGTATCATCATCCTTTCTCGTGTCTTTTCTCCAAACGCAGGTGGTTTTCTGAGACAAGTTGCAGCACAAAGACTACACAGAGCAGGACCACACTGGATAATCAGACAACATGAGAATAGGAATACTAAGATGACACCAATGACCATTAGAACCTTCCATCCCCACGCTGATATCAGAGTCCAAAACCACTCCATGAAGGACCAGTTTCCCTTGTCTACATGTATGGAGTCTGAAATCTTGTGCAACTTAGAGATCGCCTCATAGACTGTTGGAGCATTATTAGGAATAAAGACACAGCAGCTCGATTGGATCATTCTGCATACCCCACCTCGATCTGCAAGTATAACATCTAGAACCATACGGTTCTGCAACGTCATGAGCCTATCCGCCTGAAGCTCAGCTGTCAGATTGCTAAGGGCACCAGCAGTTTCGGTAATAGTAGATTCAACTACCCGTGTTAGCTGACGTATGTTTCTACTATTGGCCATAGGACCCCAGAACGGAAGGAAGCCTTTGAAGAAGTCTCCAGCTTCCTGACCAGCGGTATCTTCCTTGCTGAAGACACCTCTTGCTACTCTTGTTCTGTGGTAATCAGGTGAAGCAGTGTATGTCGGAGGCAATAGTCGAGCAATATAACATGATCCTGAAAAGTCGGCAGGCAACCATGTATAAGCTCTGTCTCGACAAATGAAGTAGGTACCCCTAGCAGTAAGAAAGGCAGGGGAAGAGTTAGCCGGAAACACATAAGTCTCTACGCACTCACTCCTCCCTAGCTGAGCTCTCGGATTTCTCCCATTACCTTGCAAACAGACCTGACCTCGGTGAGGTACGACCCAGATTGGAGTTGAGCTTTTACGCTTGCTTTCTCCTAAACTAAGGCGATACTCTGAGGTATTCCAACTTAAATATACTCGCAATTCGTCTCTAGGGTAAGATGGAGTATTATTGACGTCCTTGACCATGTCAATAATTCCCTGGACTAAGGCTTTGTTAGCAGAGTTATATTTAGTGGAACGAGGTGGACGTGGAGGATAGGTTTCAAGGGCATAAGCAAAGATGGTTTGGAAGGCCTGAAATGATCCATTATAGCTGTAAGGCAAAACCAAATAGGGAATACCTTTATCCATAGTGTGGGGTATCAAGCCACACACCCAGCAGTCTGTAGTGTTAACTACCAGTTGGTGTTGGTGCAAGAGCTGTACAAAAGTGTTGTTGATGAACTCTGAGCGTCTGGCTTGCTCATGTTCAGGAAAAGAGTGAAGTGAGTGTATAGAAGAAACAGTAGAAATAGCAGGATCAAGGGGAGGTACTGTAGTAACTGGCACAAAAATCAAATTTATGCTAAAGACGATTCCACCCATCAATGTTGCTAAAACAATCAAAAATGTAATGGCACATTGCATCAGAAAACATTTGCTGTGAAGAATTCTATTAAGTCTGTTTCTGCGAACGTAAATCACATTTTCTCGTTGCAGCGCAGGAAGCTCCATCTTCTACAATCCGCTCGCGACCACTGATGATGTGTACGTAGATGAAAATGCCTCTATCAGCCCTGGGAGTTCCCAGAACCAACAGAAAGATCGACCTTGTGTCAGACCCCTGCAAATTCAAACTAGGCACACAGCCACGACCCTACGGCTACCCAGACGGCAAGGCAATTTAAAAAAACAATAAAACAATAGCAAACTTCCTGGCTGAAGGCAAAAGTTCAATATATCAAAAATCACAATACGCAGTTGCCTGCTTTATTTGTCCTTTTTATGGCTTCTAAGGTTGTATCTCTGCTTCGCTGGTACTGTCTGATCGGAAAATAGTGTATCACTAGCAGCTGTTGCAGAGTTTAAGTTCGCAGATAACAAAGTTTCTTCTGATGCTGGAGACAAATGTTCAGTGTTCAAAAGAGTTTTTTCAGGAGGAGAGTCAGGTTTTGAAGTGTCAGTAATCAAATCGGCATCGCTGAAAGGGATAAATTTCGGTGTGATTTCAGATTCGGAGGCACCAATTCCCTTCTTCACCCAGTCGTCGTAAGGGAGCGGCAACGGAACACGCTTTACGTGAGTAGCGTGAATCCAGTGTTTTCGGCCAGCGACACGTACGGCTGTCCTCGTTGCCAGCAGGACCTGGAAGGGGCCGATGTAGCGAGGCTGAAGATTCTTTGTCCTCGCGAAGTTTCTGACCACCACGTGGTCGCCGGGTTTCAGTTGATGCCCTGGACTCTCCGGAGGTTTTGGCAAAGCATCGAAGACCTGTTGATGAATAAGACTCAATTTAGCAGTCAAGTCGTAAAGGTAGTCTATCAACATAGGATATTCAATGGAGCAAAATTGTTTAGGCCTCGGTACACCCCAGATATTTGCCGGGCGGCCAAACACAATCTCGTATGGAGAAAGCCCTATTCTAGAATGCACTGTTGCTCTCGTTGATAACAAGGCCAAAGGAAGTGCGTCTGGCCAAGCTAAACCTGTGGATGCTTGTATTTTGGCTATCTTAAGCTTGAGGGTGCCATTGTAACCCTCGACTAAACCAGCAGACTGGGGATGATTTGCACTATGGAATTTCTGTTTCAACCCTAGGCCGGCACACACACTCTGCATAACTTTCCCTATAAACTCACTTTCGTTATCTGACCATACAATCCGTGGCATTCCATACCTAGGGAAAAATTCCTTGAGAAGAATTTTGGCAGTAGATAGAGCAGTGTTGTCCTTTAGTGGGTATGCTTCTATCCACCTGGAAAAAGCACAAACTACCACCAGGACGTACTTTAAATTGTTGCAGCGTTCCATGTGAATGAAGTCTAACTGAATCACTTCAAAGGGGCAGGAAGGAGGAGCGAAATGACCAGCTGGAGTTGGAGTTCCCTTGCCAGGATTATGCATCAAGCACACCATACAATTTTTCACCACTCTCTCTGCACACTTACTGATTCCCTCATTTTTCCAGACCGGAGCCAACATCTTACATATCCCTTTAGAACTTATATGCGCTACTCCATGCGCCATCGTCACTACTGCAAGCACATACGCATCGGGCAACATCCAACGCTGCTGTTCTGTCAAATCAATCCAACATCCATTCGAGTCCAACTTGCCTGTACTTTCTCTCCATACACGTTTCTCTTCCTCAGTCGCTTCTTTCTGAATCTCTTTCACACTTTCCATAGTATCCTCACACATTCCAGACTCAGCAATCCATCTTGCAGACGTAGCAACATACATTCTACTCATCATGTCTCTAGCTGTCTGTTTAGCAGTTTCATCAGCAAAGGCATTCCCACGACCAACATCATCCGTGATTGCTTTATGAGCACTGCACTTCACAATCGCAACTTCAGTCGGTAAGGTTAGAGATTCCAACAAGTCGTTAACTAGCTGACCATGTTGGATCTTAGTCCCATGGGACGTAATGAAACCTCTTTCTCTCCACAACCGGCCAAAACTATGGGCCACGCCAAATGCGTACTGACTATCTGTAAACACATTCACTCTCTTTCCCTCAGCTAAAACACATGCTCTCGTTAGAGCTATTAATTCTGCAGCTTGGGCAGAATTCTGACTCACTCTTGCAGTCTCCACAATCGTCTTCAAAGTCGTTACTGCGTAAGCAGCAGTCACATCACCATTCTCCAATTTAAAACATGACCCGTCCACGTACAGCGTACCATCCGGATCTGATAGCGGAGTATCCTTCAAATCGATACGTCCTTTTGTCTCTTCCTCCGTTTTAAAATAGCAGTCATGTGGCTCAGAATCACTCGACTCTTGATCAGTCGGCAACAATGTTGCTGGATTCAATACATTGCATCTTTTGATCTGAATATGACTTGCTAGTAATGTCAGCTCGTAACCAGATAATCTCGCACTAGTCAGGTGTTGAGTCTTTGTTCGGTTCATGAGTGTATCCACTGCATGAGGAACCATGACCACTAGCATATTGTTCATCACCAAACCAGCAGATTGTCGAATGGAAGCTGCAGCTGCCGCTGTAGCTCTCAAACAACTAGGCAATGCTCTAGCTACCGGATCTAATGTTGATGAAAAATACGCACAAGGGCGTTGTTTATCACCAAATTTCTGTGTCAGAACACTCAACGCGCAACCTTCTCTTTCGTGAACGTAGAGCGTGAATGGCTTGCTGTAATCAGGTGTACCCAATACAGGAGCTGAACACAATGCTTTTCGTAATTCAGTAAAACTCTTTTGACATTCATCAGACCATGGCACCGGACTCGGAACATTTTTCCCAGTCAAAGCTACCAATGGTTTCGCTAAAAGAGAAAAATTTGGAATCCACTGCCTACAATAAGAGGTAATACCTAGGAAGGCACGTACCTCTCTCTGTGTGCGTGGAACACTCATCTGCGTAATGGCTTTTATTCTCTCTGGGGTCAACTTCCTTCCCTCCTTTGATAAGAGGTGACCTAGGTAGGTCACTTCTTGGCAGCAGTATTGCATTTTGGAAGGAGACACCTTATGATTCAAATTAGACAAATGATGCAATAGGGAAATTGTAGCTGCTTTGCAAGTTTCCTTGTCATCGGCAGCCACTAAAAGATCGTCTACGTACTGTACAAGGGCAGAACCTGGAGGAAGGACAAAAGAATCTAACTGGCTTTTTAATGCTTGACTATAAATGGATGGACTTTCACAATAGCCTTGTGGAGCGCGTTTAAATCTGAAACTGCGACCTCCTAAACAGAAGCCGAAAATATCCCTACTTTCTTCGGCTATCGGAATGCTGAAAAAGGCATTCTTTAGGTCAATGACTGAGAACCATGTAGCTGTGGCAGGAATCAATGTTAACAAGGCAGTAATGTCTGGCACTACAGGAAACTGCGGGACTACGATTTTATTAACTTCTCTAAGGTCTATGACAAACCTATATACTGGAGGTTTTGTAGGATCAGTTCGTTTCAGAATCGGTAAGACAGGACTGTTACAGACATTTCCTCTAGTTTCCTCAACCACACCCTTCTTAATCAAGTCGTGCACAATCAATAAAAGTGCACGCTCACCTTCACTCGAGATTTTATATTGGGGAATTCTTGGAAATTTCACATTTGCTTTCAAAGTTACCACATACGGTGGAATTTCTAGGAGACCTACATCGTTAGGACCAGTCGCCCAAAGAGAATCAGGGAGTGAACGTAGCTCCGGCGGGAGTGCGTCCATTGACAAATACATCGGAGAGGTGATATTTTTACCCAACGTTAGCTGTACTCCTTCCGGAGAACAGTACAATGTCGCATATAGTCGTTTTAACAAATCTAAACCAAGCAGGTTTTCATTACAACCTGTTGTCAAAATCAGGGGTGCTTTCAATTGGCATGGTCCAACAGAAATAGACAAAG
Source organism: Lissotriton vulgaris (assembly GCF_964263255.1). Taxonomy (NCBI): domain Eukaryota; kingdom Metazoa; phylum Chordata; class Amphibia; order Caudata; family Salamandridae; genus Lissotriton; species Lissotriton vulgaris. The sequence goes on along the minus strand of NC_141689.1, from coordinate 2,079,139,640 downwards.
GACCAGATATCGGGTTGTACACAGGGGCGCCTGAAAAACCTACGGAAACATTTGTTGAGCCAGACAAAGGTGCGCCAGGGAGTTTCGCATGAATGATAGAACTTTTTGCGGCACCAGTATCCAACAGAAACGGTTCGACTACACCTGATGTTGCTACTGCGACATAAGGCCCACTCTGATCCACTGGAACTGATACTACTCCCTCTCTCTGTCCATGGCTGTCCTAGTACCCATTTTGCTGAAAACCCTCATCTACTTCATTATAGTCTTCAACAAGATACTGTTGAGATCTATTTTGCTGAGCAGATTGTCCATTTTGCTGATCAAAGTGATTGGAGGGACGATCATTCGTTTGTGGAGGCATAGCACCTCGTCCTCGTCCTCTAGAATTCTGCACAAAACCACCACGACCTCTCTGAGCTGCTGCTGCATTATTTTGCGCTAAGATCGGCCATTCGTTTTTATAGTGACCCTCTTTTTTGCAGTACGCACACTGATTCCACTGATATTGAGGTCTTGATGAACTATAATCTGTCCTTTGGTATGAACCTTGCTGCGTATTAGTCTGATTCGCGCGAGGCGGATACGCCTGCTGCAAAAGAACTTTAGTTTTTAGATCTTTCGTTTTCTTCTCTGATTTCTCCTTTTCCTCTTTATCCCTATTTTCGTAGTACTGTGCAGTCGCAAGTATTTGCGCTGTCGTAGATACAGCCCACGCACTTTCCGAATCCTTTAGTTTATTGCATAATTCAGGTAACAGATTATGCACAAATGTATCTACAAACAGTCTTTGCCCTCCTTCTGTACTCATGTCCTGACCACTATGATCCACAAAAGTCTCTTCGAACCTTGTGAAGAAGTCCGAGACACTTTCGTCTTTCTTCTGTCTACATGCTGACAACTTGTCACAATTAACACGTAATGCTGGCATCAGAGTCTTCATTAGATCTATTATTCTACCTGGCAGATTAGCAATCAGAGGTTCGGGTTTTGCACCACCTATTTGTTGACCATCTGCTGCAGTGATAGCTGCCCAATCACCACCTAAAGCAGCCTGATGATCCTCTCTACGAATTTTAGCCCACACTGGTTGCGGAACTACGTTACCAAACAACATATCAATGTCGGCTAAGTTCATTATACAAGCCTCAACTGTCTGTGTTAATTCCTTGTAATATCCAGCCGGATTCTTACGTGGATCTGGCAAGGCCTGTTTCACCGCTAATACTTCAGCTCGCTTCCATGGAATGTGTATCCACACTCGTTGGAACTGTGCTGGAGCAGCCGCAATACCCGCAACCGCGTCAGCTTGAATAGCTTCGCGCCAAATCGGAGGAACTTCCCTCATAGGATATTGGCGACTTAGCTTCACTTTACCTTTTTCTAAATCTCTCGGTGAACGAAGAGATGGATCATTCCTAAAACTTAAAATGAGTTCCATCGCTTCCTTTATATTCTCACCCACTATCATTCCAGCAGCAAACTCCTTTTGAACCCTAATTAAATCTTCCAAATCTGATTCGACATCGTCTTCTTCTATCTCTTCACGTAACAACGAGCACATCTCATCAAAGACGTATCGTTGTGTTGGTTCCCCCCACTGCATAAATGTGTCTAACACATTTCTCGTACTATATCTTCTGCTCTTCGAAATCCATCTGAGAGCCGTGGAATCTAAAACTCCCCGTTCCTCAGTACTTGGAAGCTGACTCCGTCTCTGAACAGAGTCAGTAGTAGGAGTCTTAATCAAAGTTTTATATATAGGAGACAGCATATTAGTAACAGAATCAGTGATTCTTCGACGAACAGAAAGTGGAGTTAGCACACTCGCAGACATAGAGAATGCAGTAGAGGTAGGAATAGATGACGAAACAGTAGGAGTATCGAGGAAAATAGTTTCTGGAGCAGTAGGTACAGGAGCTGGCAGTGTAGGAAGAGGAGGAGCTGTAGGAACATTCACATTCATCACAGGAGGTACAGGAACTTGATTCTGGGGAACAGGAGCAGGAGCACCAGGTTGTCCAGCAACCGGCAATTGAACATTCGGGACAGGCTGAGCCGTAGCACCTTGTGCATACGGTGGAGGTGACCTTAACAGATAAGATAGCAGAGGATCGTTTTCGGAGTCCTCCAGTATCTTAGCCATTTTCGATGGCAAGGCAGGATAGCACTTGTCAATCGCTAAGTTATGCTCTCGAATAGCTACATCTATGGCCTTCTCACACTCGTTAGCCTGCAACTGTTTAGTCGCTTGCTCTAGAGTTAACTCTTCTTGTTCTTTCTGCTCTTTCTTCAATCTTTTCATTTCTCTCAGTTTGGATTCTTTTCGCCAGTAACGGAAAGAATCAAATATTGCCGGCCGGGCTTTCTTCCTGAACAATTTCGCTTCTAGGTTGTCGAGAATCTCTGGTTCAAAACTACCATGCAGTGGCCAACTAAGGACACCATCCTTCTTACAATAACGGATCCATATCTCATTATAAGATATAGGACCCACGCCATACTTGCAATATAAATCATATAGGGGAGTCCCAATCGGAGGAACCAGACAAGAGTCCTCCAATCGTGAGTCACTGTTGCAACTAAAACAAGACAACATTTTCCGACTTACCATTTTCAGTCAGGAACACAAAACAAACACGGAACAAATATGTGCACTCGAACCAAGAACTTAGGCCTACCAAAACAAACTGATGTATCGATACCCAAACTAAACCAAATAGATTATCGTAACTAGAACAACCAGTGATAATCTGACAAAACCAAACCAAACCAAGAACCGATCAAGGATTTTAACAATCCTCACAAAGTAACCAGCTAGCTATCACTAAATACTTAACTGAGTCACTGAAGACGTCACCAAGGAGAAACCCGTCACGTTTCGCCGTACTAAGGACTGCACCACTTCGGGTCCAAGACAGGGCGACGGTCAAGGCAACGGCCCACTGCAGCCGTCCTGAACGGGAAACCCTCGTGGAAGAGAACTTCGGGCCACTTTTGCGATATGCCGGGATCGATGAAGTGGGGCGCCTCCCTCAGGAATCTTCACACGAAGCTTCTCGAACTCTTCAGGCTTTTGGACCGGTACCGAATGACGTCGCCCCACGTTGGGCGCCAATTGGAGTTCTGGACTTTTTGGTTCCGTCCAGAGGTGTCAGGGTACAACACCCAAAGACCCCGGAGTTCCACCTGCCTTGGTGCACAAATGAACAGAAACACGGGCTTCTCGATGGTGGCGTCAAAGACCAAAGGTTTATTACTGCAGGGACACAGAAGTCACAGAATCTACACACGGGCAGAGACTAGGAGCCTGTTCGATTTGTACAAAGTGGGCTGCTCCTTATATACTGTTTTTTATGCTAGGGGCAAATTCTTTACATGTAATACATTCCCAAAACCTTTGTGTCTAAAACAATAAATATTTGGTGTTACACAGGAACCGTCGATAATATCTGAGGCCAAACATTGCGAAGAGAGGGATTCCCACTAGTCTGTCACAATTCCCTGTCAATATTGCATTCAGGACCCGGACCGCCTCATCGTAAAGTTCGTTACCTCCCCCTAATAAAGATTCAGAAAGAAAGAAACAGAGCCAGGTGTGGAAGATAGAAAAGCGGGATAAGGGATGTTTGTGGGTTGTAAATGGGCAAGGCTACCGGCTTCGGCCGCCTAATCATGATCAGGTACAATGGACACGAAGACCAGTTTGGCAAGACTGGCCTCGGGCAGAGAAGGCAGCCTTTGTCGAGTCATGCAGCTACAGCGTGATCTGGTTTAAGGTGCACGTGTCATGAAAGAGGTGAATCTCCGGCTAAGGCTACGTGTCCTTAATCAAAGTGGAGTGAATAAAGTGATCAGAGGCTATTGCATATGTGAGGGCAAGGAAACACAAAATGGCGGCCATGATCTAAGATGGATGCCGTGGGTATATCAGAAATATGTCAATGGAAGGAGTGCTCTTGCTCGTAGCGTAGCGAAAACACTAGGATATACTAAATGGATCATTTGCGGTTCACTGATACCAATATTATGTATTTCCGACAAACTTGAAAACACGGGTTCAAGTCGTCACGGAACCGTCACGGAACCTCAGCATACATAAAAAACCCAATGGTCTTTCTGTTAGCCATGATAAAGTGTGAATTTGAGCACTTTTGACATAACTGGGACTTAATATGTCCTTGAATGTCCTGCTCTTCCGGTAAACTACTCTTGGGTTATCACATATTATTTAAGCCGGAAGGCCTTTGGTCTCAAGCAAATGCCAATTCTCAGAATGTTATAGATGTGATTACTGAAGACGTTGTGCTCTGTAATGAACAAAACCTCTGAATCTTGTTTTTTGGCACATTGATTTCTTCTAGCATTAGACACTAGTGTCTCCTTCCAATTTAGAGGGTGGGCTCTTTTCTCTTCATCCTTTTGTGTGCTCACTGGATTTCGAATGCTTGATGTTGAATTGTTATAATTGTCTGAATAGTGCTGAACCCTTTTGTGTTTAATGTTGTAATAGGACTTGTTCCTAGTTAAAGAGCATAGAGGGGAGTGCTCCTTGGTTCTTTGCACTTTATGATACCTCAGGACACTTATATCAAAACAGATTTATTGACTCTTGCTGATTTACTGTTTTAAGATAATAATAATAATAATAATAATAATAATAATAATAATAATAATAATAATAATAATAATAATAATAAATCCACAATTGTAAAGCGCATACAATCTATTGCCCAGAGTCACATGGTGCTGGGCTAAACTGCCGCCGGAGCTGGGGACCGAACCGTGATCCCAAGATTCCAGTGTCAGTCGCCCTGGCCGCGACGCCACACCTCATCTCTTGCCGCCACATTTACTAATGCTTCTGCGATGTTTGAAGACTTAGTTGATTGCTATCTCACCATAACAGGTGTTGCAAATTTCAGGGTGGGGGTTTAAAAAGGCCTGTTTCCGGATACTCTGTTTCGAATCAGAAAACGCGGAGAACATGAGCTATGGGCTACCATGCCACCTCTGGTGAGCCATTTTGGTTTATGATACCGATGTTGTGGTGGCGGTCTATATATCAACAAGACTAGATAGCAATATTTGACTTTGACCACATTAAGATGCTTGAATAGTGGCTCCTATGTTCTGCACAAATCATTTTATGTCCAAGTATTGGCCATTTTTCCTATAAGTTAATAAGTTGGTTGTATATGAACATCAAACTTTATTCTGTGTTAGTGTTCATTAGAATAATTAGCCTCAATGCTAAATTTTTATTGCGGATAGTTGATTGACACGACCTCTGAATGTCAAAACCTGAATATCGATGGTACAGAATATCAAATCTAAAATATCAACAGGTAAGTATAGGTTTTATACCTTGATCCACTTATATGTACCTACGCAATATATTGAGGTACCGGGTTTTTATGGACCCGGCGGTGCCAGGGAGAACACCCAAAGACCTCGAGTCCTTCCTGTTTCGGACCACAGAAACACAGAGTCTTCTAGGTGATGTCAAATATCGTATTTATTGGCTGCAACCAGTAACAGGTATCCTAGAAGTACAACAGCATGTATGTTCTCAGGAGACTGCTCGTTTTTACAGAACCAGCCTTCTCTTTTTATACAAAATAATAAGCTTCAGGCAAGAATTCCTTGTTTTACAGTTGGTCATACAAATATTTCTACTACAAAGAAAAAGCAGATTCATGATGACAAGCCCACATTTCAGTTTGTCCAGTTCATGATAGATTATCCGGCAAGGCCCAGAACTTTCATCAGATATCGACGGACCCCTAATAAAATCGGGCACCTCCTCCTTGTAAAACAAGTCATAAAGAAGAAACAGGGACAGGTGTGTATGAGATTAGCCATAGCTTGTATGCGATGAACGGTTTATGACCTGTTGTGCCTTGATACAAATCTCGTTCGGCCATTGGGAAAGGAACTGCCCGAACAGGTTTTGGCTTGAGGCAGTGGAGTCAGCTCGCCCAGGTCACAGAGGAGTCAGCAAAGGTGTACGTGTCCTTTCAGATCGAATTCAGTCTTAGTCATTTGACTATGTAAGGGCAATCACAAAATGGACGCTGCTCACAAAATGGAACCCGATGGTTCAAGACGAAAACTGCGATTTCAGGGTGATTTCGTCACTCGATCTTGACGCAAATGCTTAGGTATAGTATCTCAATCATTACCGGTCTGCCAATACCAAAATCGTCATGGTACGATGATATTTTTGACACAAGTGTAGAGCTTCGGTACCACACAATAGCAGGGTCCAGAATTTTCAGTACCACAGACCCTCCTTTTGCCCTTACATAGGCAATAACCTATACTCACGCTAATCTGAGTCCAGGTCTATATTTATAAAGTCATTGAGATGTTGCTGTAGCATCATCCTATTACTTAGTTCATCCCTTGACACAGGTTTCCTTACACATGATGTAGCACAGAGGCCACATATTGCAGGAGCGCACTGTACACACAGGCAGAACAGAAACAGAATGGCTAAGACCATCCCAATGACTATCAGAATCTTCCATCCCCAGGCAGATATCAGTTCCCAGAACCACCCCATCAAGGAACAGTCTCCTTTGTCCACATGAATGGACTCAGAGATCTTATGCAATTTGGAGATGGCCTGGTATACTGTCGGAGCGTTATCTGGGATGAAGATGCAGCAACTCGATTGGATCACTTTACAGACCCCACCTCGGTCTGCAAGTATGACATCTAGGGCAACCCTGTTCTGAAGAGTCATAAGGCGGTCCGACTAAAGCTCCGCAGTCAAGTTACTAAGGGCACCGGCAGTTTCAATCATGGTGGATTCAACTACCCTCGTCAATTGGCAAATGTTCCTGTTGTTCACCATAGGCCCCCAAAACGGCAGAAAACCTTTTGCGAAATCCCCAAACTCCTGTTCCGCAGTGTTGTCTTCACTCACAACACCCACCCCTAACTGTCCTTGACCTTTGGTAATCTGCTGCGGCTGTGAAGGTGGGTGGCAACAGGAACGAGATGTAACATGTGCCCGAAAAGTCAGGGGGCAGCCATGTATACGCTCTATCATGGCAGATGAAATATGTACCCTTAGCTGCTAAGAATGAGGGGGAGGTCTGAGACGAGAAGACATATGTTTCGGTACAGACACTCTTCCCTAACTGAGCTCTGGGGTTTTTGCCATTTCCCTGCAGACAGAGGTGACCCTGATGGGGTACTATCCAAATTGGGGAGGACCTCTTTGCTCGCTGGTTCTCACTCAAAGCAATTCCATATTTTGTTATATTCCATCTAACGTAAGCTTGCAATTCATCCCTAGGAATCGTTCTGTATGAGTCAATTGTTCTGCTCATATTCGCAATTCCCACTACTAACGCTTTGTTGCTGGAATTCCTTCCCGTGGAACGTGGGGGATATGGTTTGATGGCAAACATGAACACTGTCTGAAATGCCCATAAAGAACCATAGTAGCTAAATGGATAAATTGCTTTTAAGAAAGGGCTGGGTTTGCTCCGAGGCACAATATAATAATTCAAGTGCAATTAAATTGAATTAAACCTCTCTGAAAACAAATATAGTTCAAGATATTTATATAGGAAAAACAATCACATTTATAAAACACAGGAATTACTTCATTCCATTTCAATTTGTACAAATTCTAAGAACATGTGAAAAAGTAACTTTAAGTGAACAAAGTTAATAGTGCAATATATTGAGTGACACTTATTTACAATTATATACAGTACTATACACGGGGAAGGGGAGGAAAAGCAATTTTGAATTGGCGGTCAGTGTTCTTAATTAAAACTCCAAGGAGACCGATGGTTACTAGGATCGTTCCTGGAGAAATCTTGACCAGTGTTATGCGTCAACGTTTCGACCCTGTTGTGCCCCGATTGGTGGTCACGGCGGGTCTTTATCAAGACAAGGGGGGGTTGGGGGGGGGAAACAGGGGGGGGTTCAGGATTCACAGGAGGCAAATGAGTCACACCCTGGTATGGAAAGCCGGAGGTCAATCCCAAATAGAATAAATCGCGCTGCTCACTCTAAGCCATCAGAGTCCCGTCTGGCAAGAATCACGCTGAATCGAGCCTCCGTAATTCTTGTCGACCTAACCGTCTCCAGCTGCACTCCAAAGACTGTGGCAACCGCGACCCTAGCAGCAGAACCGGATGGCGGTTTGAAAAAACAAAAATTAGCAAGTTTCTTGGATGGGAGAGCTGCACAATAAAAAGTAAAAAGGAAATTTTCTTTATTTGTCCATAGTCATAAGTCTCGGCCTCAAATCATAACGGTCTCTGCCAGGTGCTGTCTGGTCTTGGAATAAGAGTTCAGGCTCGGTAGTGTTCAATCGATTTGACGGAGGCACAGCTTCTTGCAAAATGTTGTCGCTCTCCTTTTCAGAAGTTGTTCCTTTTAGACGTGCATCGCTAAAGGATAGGAAACGAGGCACAGTCTCAGCTTCAGAGTCAGCGATTCCCTCCTGGACCCACCGGTCATACGGAAGAGGCAGTGGGACCCTCTTACAATGATTGCCGTGGACCCAATGTTTCTTTCCTTCCACTCGAACAGCAGATCTTGTCGAGAGGAGAACTAGATGAGGGCCGGTCCACCGGGGCTGGTCATTCTTTGTTCGCTGAAAATTCTTGACCAGCAGGTCCAGAATCGATAGGATGCCCTGGAGCTTCAGAGGCCTGAGGTAGTGTGTCGTAGACCTGTTGGTGTAAAACACGCAACTTAGCCGTCAATTCATACAGATAGTCAAGCATACAGGATGTTCTATTTCACTAAACCTGGTGGGCCTTGGCACTCCCCATATGTTGGCCGGGCGGCCGAACACAATTTCATAGGGACTAAGTCCCACTCTAGAGTGAACAGTCATTCTCGTTGACAGGAGTGCCAAGGGCAGGGCGTCAGGCCATTTAAGACCTGTGCTCTCTTGAATCTTGGCCAATTTCAGTTTTAACGTGCCGTTATAGCACTCTACTAATCCAGCTGATTGGGGGTGATTTGCAGCGTGGAATTTCTGTTGTATGCCTAGCCCCTCACACACTTTCTTCATCACTCGACCCACAAATTCACTCCCGTTATCACTCCAAACCATTCTAGGCATTCCGAATCTGGGGAAGAATTCCTTGACAAGGGCTTTAGCTGTGGATAAGGCAGTGTTGTCCTTAAGGGGATACGCTTCCACCCACCTGGAAAAGGCACAAACAACAACGAGTACGTATTTCAAATTGTTGCACCTTTCCATGTGGATGAAATCTAGCTGCAAAACCTCAAACGGATACGTTGGGGGCGCAAAATGACCAGCTGGAGTTGGGGTTCCCCTACCAGGATTGTATTTCAGACACACCATACAATTCTTGACCACATTCTCTGCACACCTAGGGATCCCACCATTTTGCCATACTGGAGCTAGCAACTTACAGATCCCTTTCACACCGATGTGAGCCATCCCATGAGCCATTGTCACCACTGCAAGAACATACGCATTGGGTAACAACCATCTCTGATGCTCTGACAATTCAATCCAACAACCATTCGCATCCAATTTACCCTTGCTTTCTCTCCATTCATTCAACTCTTTCTCTGTGGCTTCAGCTTGAATAGACTTCACACTTTCAATCGTATCTTCACACATACCATCATCACCGATCCATCTCGCAGGGCCTGCAACGTACATTTGGCTCATTACATTCCTAGCAGTTTCTTTCGCAACTTCATCCGCAAACGCATTTCCACGACCAACATCATCCGTAACCTTTTTGTGTGCACTGCATTTCACAATCGCAACTTGTAACGGCAAGGTCAATGACTAGAGAAGCCATGTTCTTTCCACAATCGTCCAAAACTGTGAGCCACACCAAAGCCGTATTGGCTGTCCGTGTACACATTCACTCGTTTTCCTTTTGCCAACACACATGCTCTTGTAAGTGCAATCAATTCTGCTGCTTGTGCTGAATTGTGTGGGATACGTGCAGCTTCAACAATCGTATGCAACGTTGTCACAGCATACGCTGCAGTCGTATCACCATTCGGCAACATGAAACACGAACCATCAACCCATAAAGTACCATCACATTCAGGAAGAGGAGTGTCCCTAATATCTATTCTCCCTTTCGTCTCTTCTTCTGTCCTAAAACAGCAGTCATGTTCTTCAACCTCATCTGTCTCTACTGAAATGGGCAATAACGTGGCTGGGTTTAGCGTATCGCACCTCTTTATGTGTACATGACTTGCTAACATTGTCAGCTCATAACTTGACAATCGAGCACTAGTTAAGTGCTGTGTCCTTGTTCTGTTTAACAAAATGTCTACTGCATGTGGGACCATGACAATTTCTTTTTTTTTTTTTCACCAGTTGCTCCGCACCCCGACCAGGTGCCGTGAGCGTGAGGGGTAGGTTTGCCGCCGACCCAGCGCCCGATCCAAGGCTCAACTGACCTTACAGCGCTGGCCTCACGGGAGTATGCTGCGAGGCTCTGATCCATTCCTTTAGGGTCGCCTAAATAGAGCAGGACCCCCTGGCTCTCTTGTCCGTCGACCCAGAGAGGTTGTATTTGCCTTCTTCAAAGTGAATGAGCATGTGTTATTGTGTAGTACTTTGTTGAGGTCCTGACGAATCGCCGGTTGGCGAGAAACATGTTGACCACTTCAGGGGGTTGAGTTAGCCTGCTGTATATTTATACGGTCTCTAGCTCCCCTCTCACCCCTTTTAACCAGGGAATCAGCCACGTTAATAAAAGTCAGTGTGGACTGATTACCCTTTTTAACTTTTCACCCACACTTGCACAGACTACACTTCTTTCATCCTCACATACACCCACCGTCGGCTAGGAACAAAAGAACCCCGCCAAAAGAGTGCCTCCTGGTGCTCCGACAGATATTGCAGTGCCGGTCTGTCGAGGGGCAGTGAGCCGATGATGACACTGGACACCCTCCAGTTAGGGTGTGTTTCACACCTAATACTCTGGGTGTGTGAGGCTCTCTAAGTTCCGACAAGGGACCCCTTCCAGTCACCTACCTTTTGATACCTACCTTTCCCCCCCCTTCCCTTTTTTTGCCACTCCTTCCCTGGGGAACTTTGTACTTTACTGTTTGCTGCGGACCATGACAATTAACATATTATTCTTTACTATCCCAGCAGACTGTCGAATAGAAACAGCTGCTGCCGCAATGGCTCTCAAGCAACTTGGCAGCGCCTTAGCTACCGGATCAAAAGTCGCCGAAAAGTACGCGCATGGACGCTGTTTGTCCCCAAAAGACTGTGTCAGAAATGATAATGCACAACCTTCTTTCTCATGGACATACAATGAAAAAGGCTTACTGTAGTCGGGGGTACCCAACACAGGAGCTAAACACAATGCATCACGCAATTCGGAAAAACTTTTCTGACACTCTTTAGAACACGGAATGGGTTTCGGTGTGTCTTTACAAGTTAATGCCACCAAAGGTTTGTCCAACAAGGAAAAATTCGGTATCCATTGTCTGCAATATGATGTAATGCCCAAGAAAGCACACACTTCTCTCTGTGTCCTTGGGACACCCAATTTTGCAATTGCCTGAATTCTTTCTGAGGTCAGTTTCCTTCCCTCCTTCGATAAGAGGTGACCTAAGTAGGTCACTTCTTGTCGACAATATTGCAACTTTGAAAGAGAGACTTTGTGGTGCAGATCACACAAATGACGCAACAATGACAAAGTAGCTTGTTTGCAAATCTCCTCAGTATCTGCAGCGACTAGTAGATCGTCAACGTACTGGATAAGGGTAGCGCCGTCAGGTAGGACAATCGTATCAAGCTGTGTTTTCAAAGCCTGACTGTATATTGATGGACTTCCACAGTAGCCCTGAGGAGCGCGTTTGAAGAGGAAACTTCTGACACCTAAATTGAAGCCAAAAATATCTCTGCTCTCCTCGGCAATCGGGATGCTGAAGAAAGCATTCTTCAAGTCAATCACCGAGAACCAAGTCGCTGAAGCTGGAATCATAGTCAATAGGGCAGTGATATCAGGAACAACTGGAAACTGTGGCACAACAATCTTATTCACCTCTCTAAGATCAATCACGAACCTATAAACAGGTGGTTGGGAAGGATCAGTACGCTTTAAAACCGGCAGAACAGGACTATTACAAATGTTGCCTGTTGTCTCTTCAATTACATCTTTCTCAATCAGATCATAAATGATCGCTAACAACGCCTTTTCACCTTCGCTAGAGATCTTGTATTGGGGAATACGCGGCATTCTAACATTGGCTTTCAATGTTACAACATATGGCGGTATTTCCAAGAGACCCACATCATTAGAGCCAGTAGCCCAAAGTAGAAGACAATTCTGTCGGAAGTTTTTCTCTTGACAAATACATTGGAGAAACCACTTTCTTACCCAGTGTAAGTTGTACTCCCGAAGGAGAAACAGTACAAAGTCGCATATAATCTTTTCAATAGATCCAATCCCAACAAGTTTTCACCACAACCTGTTGTAAGAATGAGGGGTGCTTCGAATTCACAAGGCCCTACAGAAAGAGACATAGGACTAGAAATCGGGTTCCTAACCGGGGCGCCAGAAAAACCTACTGAAACATTCATTTCGCCAGACAAAGGTGCACCAGGGAGTAATGAGTGCATAATAGAACTCTTTGTAGCACCAGTATCAACAGAAAAGGCTCTGACACACCTGATGTAATCACATCAACATAGGGCCCACTCTGATCTACTGGAACTGAAACAACTCTTTGTCCATGGCTGTCCTAGCAATCATCGCCTTCCATATACCCATCTTCTGCATAATAGTCATCAGCATAGTATTGAGCTGTCCTAGAAAACGCGTTATTCTGCTGGTCAAAACTATTCATGGAATTCTGAGGCGGGAAGGAACGAGCGTTCTGGGGGAAATTTCCACGTCCCCTACCTCTAGGAGCTTGTTGAACGCCTCGATCTCTCGCACCAGAAGCACCATTCGTACGCTGTAACAGAACCGGACAACTACTCTTGAAATGATCCTCTTCCTTGCAATACGCACACTGATTCGGACCATACGGTAAACGTTGTTGAGAAGACTCGTTCCTTTGCGAGTTTCTCGAATATGCTGGGGTTGCCGATAATCCCGCTGACCATTAGTACGAGGTGGATAAGCTTGCTGTAGAAGGACCTTAGTCTTCAATTCCTTAGTCTTTTTATCTGCCTATTCTAACTCATCTTTGCGCCTATTTTCATAGTACTGGGCAGTAGCTAAAATCTGTGCTGACGTGGAAACAGCCCAAGCACTCTCAGAATCTTCAACTTATTACATAATTCAGGAAGCAAATTAAGTACAAATTTGTCAACAAACAACCTCTGGCCACCCTCAGTAGCCATATCTTGACCACTATGATCGACGAAGGTCTCTTCAAACCGCGTGAAAAAGTCAGACACAGTCTCATCTTTCTTCTGTTTGCACGCAGACAACTTGTCCCAATTCACACGTAATTCGGGCATTAAAGTCTTCATATACGCAATAATTCTACCAGGAAGTTCTGCTACTAAAGGCTCGGGCTTAGCACCACCAACTTGTCTAGTATCAGCAGCAGCAATATGACCCCATGTGTCGCCTAACTCCTGATCATGATCTGCATGACAAATCTTTCCCCATAAAGGCTGTGGAACAACATTTCCAAACAACATGTCTATATCGGCTAAATTCATGATGCAGGAGCTTGCAGTTTGTGATAACTCCTTATAATACCCTGCAGGATTTTTACGGGGGTCAGGCAATGTCTGTTTGAGAGCCAAAACCTCAGATCTCTTCCAAGGAACATGTACCCACACACGCTGAAAATGCGGCGGAATGGCTGGATTAGCATTCGCGTCATCTTCCCTCCATACTGGGGGAACCTCTCTCATGGGATACTGTCGTGCCTTTTTCCTACCGGGTGCGTCATGCTCAGATAGTGATCGAGAATTGCTCCCCTTACTCCGGTAAGACAACAATATCGCAACCGCTTGTTCGACGTCGGTGCCTACGATCATGCCCTCCGAGAACTTGAACCGCACACTGTATAGTTCAGGCATGTCGTGTTCCGGATCATTTCCCTCCAAATCTTCGCAGAGAAATACACATTTGTTCAAAAACATATCTCTGCTTAGATGCTTCCCATTGACGGAAGACTTCCATGACGGACTGCACGTCATATCTTACAGTATTGATAACCCATTTACGCGCTAAATCATTCAGTACTTCTCTCTCTTGATAATCAGGCAGTTGACTCCGCAACTGTCTTCGTTCTGTGTTAGGGGTCGTATTAGGCGACCCAAAGAAAGGTGAGAAAAGACCAGTGGCAGTCTTTGCCACTCTCTGTCGAACAGAAGGAGAAACTTACGGAAAGGCAGATAAGCCAGGAAAGACAGGCTGATGTAAAGCAGAGGTGGAGGCAGTAGAAGAGGGAGTATTAGGATAAGCAGTTGGAGCAGTAGGCGAAGTCGTAGGGAAAACAGATGGAGTAGGTGGCAAAGGCGGCGGCCCTTGAGAGGGCTGCGCCGGAGAAGAAGGAACCAGCTGAAGAGGAGCTGGTGATTGTGGTAGAACCTCTGGTCCAACAATGGGAGTTTGTACAACCAAATGTTGCTGCGGTGCTGTAGCACTTTGCGCATAAGGAGGTGGTGAACTCAGTAAATGAGACATTAAAGGATCCTTATCAAGTTCTTCCTTTGATCCTCGTCCTTAACGCGGCAAAACTGGGTAGCATTTATCTACCGCTAACTTCCTTACTCGTTTCATCTGTTCACTTTCTTGCTCTTCTTCATTATCCCTAAATGCAACAGCGGCTTGTACCATTGACATAACTCGTTCTCGTTTATTTTTCTTCGCTAATTTCATTTCTCTCTGTTTGGCTTCTTTGCGCCATAGGCGAAAGGAGTCAAACATCGCCAGCCGGGCTTTCTTCTTAAAAAGTCTTACCTCTAGATTATCTAAAATCTCTGTGTCAAAACTACCATATTGGGGCCATTTTAAAACACCATTGTTTCTAGTGTATCGGACCCATACTTCGTTATACGTGATAGGGCCTACGCCATGCTTCACATAGAGCTCATATGTTGGAGTTCCAATCGGAGGAACCGGACACGAGTCCTCCAATCGGGAGTCCTTATTACAACCAAGACAAAACAAATTTCCAAGTCTGCTAAGACCAGGCATCTTCGCTCTCTAGTCTAGCTTCAAACTTCAAAGGATTATCGAATACAATAGTCTGGTGAATACACGAGTCCTTTGGTTTTGGCACTTGCTAGTTCCAAACAAAACCGTCCCGAAGGATACCCAAAAACTAAGAACCAGACTAAGGACTGGGAGACGCTCCACTTACACTTAACTGAAGTATCGATGATCGATGACGTCACCAGAAGACTCGTCTATCGTTTCGCTCTACCAATCATCAAGGGTCTAAAACAGGGCGATAGTCAGGGCAGCAGTCCTTCGTAGCCATCGGACGCGGGGAACCTCGCAGCAAAGACCTTCGGACCACGTCGACATACAGGGGTCGCTGAAGTGGTTGGCCGTCCTCCGGAATTTTCACACGAAGCTCCTCACGAACCTCTGGCTTGGACCGGTACCGCTGATACCGCCCCGAGTTGGGCGCCAACTGAGGTACCGGGTATTTATGGACCCGGCGGTGCCAGGGAGAACACCCAAAGACCTCGAGTTCTTCCTGTTTCGGACCACAGAAACACAGAGTCTTCTAGGTGATGTCAAAGATCGTATTTATTGGCTGCAACCAGTAACAGGTATCCTAGAAGTACAACAGCATGTATGTTCTCAGGAGACTGCTCGTTTTTACAGAACCAGCCTTCTCTTTTTATACGAAATAATAAGCTTCAGGCAAGAATTCCTTGTTTTACAGTTGGTCATACAAATATTTCTACTACAAAGAAAAAGCAGAGTCATGATGACAAGCCCACATTTCAGTTTGTCCAGTTCATGATAGATTATCCGGCAAGGCCCAGAACTTTCATCAGATATCGACGGACCCCTAATAAAATCGGGCACCTCCTCCTTGTAAAACAAGTCATAAAGAAGAAACAGGGACAGGTGTGTGTGAGATTAGCCATAGCTTGTATGCGATGAACGGTTTATGACATGTTGTGCCTTTATACTAATCTCGTTCGGCCATTGGGAAAGGAACTGCCCGAACAGGTTTTGGCTTGAGACAGTGGAGTCAGCTCGCCCAGGTCACAGAGGAGTCAGCAAAGGTGTACGTGTCCTTTCAGATCGAATTCGGTCTTAGTCATTTGACTATGTAAGGGCAATCACAAAATGGATGCCGCTCACAAAATGGAACCAGAGGGTTCAAGACGAAAACTACGATTTCAGGGTGATTTCGTCACTCGATCTTGACGCAAATGCTTAGGTATAGTATCTCAATCATTACCGGTCTGCCAATACCAATATCGTCATGGTACGATGATATTTTTGACACGAGTGTAGAGCTTCGGTACCACACAATAGCAGGGTCCAGAATTTTCAGTACCACAATATATATCTTCAAGGTAGGTAGATGCGGAGTTAGTAATAGTAAATAGAAAATCCATACATTCCTATATGCACTTACCTTTCAATACTCTTTTCGCAATATTCTTGTAATATGGAATTTTGGGTGTTGATATTTAGTGGTACAACCAGGATTTGGAAAAGAAGGAACTTATAGAGCACAGCTTTGATTTTTGGTCATAGCTGAGGGCCATGCACCCCTAGAAATTGAATTCTGGCTACGGGCCTGTATGTACCCTTGCCCAGTGCTTCTAAACCTTACATCAGCTGCAATAAAACAAAAGCAGTTGCTGAGAATAGAGAATGCAGGGGCATATTAGCAAGGGCAATATCGACGCTTTAGCTGGACTTTTTCCCGCTAAAGCCGCGATAATGTTATCGCCCTATTAACAAGTTGTCGCTAACAGCAGTTAGCAACAGCTTTTAGGCGATAGCTAAAGGTTTGGGGTCCGCTTTGCATGTAAGCGATATTTATCGCTAATGAAATTCAAAGTGGGCATACCCAAACTGTTAGCGACTGAAAACAGTCGCTAACACAGCTATCGCCTTTTAGCAAGGCAGGCGAAGCTCTAAAAAAAATCGCGCTAATCGCGATTATCGCTATAAACTAACGCCTGCTAAAAAGTTGACTTACCTGTATAGTCAATGGGGGGGTGGATTATCAGATTAAGCCCACATTGGCATTAATGCGAGAATATCGCTGGATTTCCAGCGATATTCTCGCATTTCGCCGCTATTGCTGGATATTTTAGCACAACGGAGAAAAACTTTGCTAATAGCATATTTTCTCCGGTAAAATATCCAGCGATATCCAGCGGTAAAAAAAAAGTCGCTAACCACGTTTAGCGATAAATATCGCTATTTCTTGCTAGAAGGCCCCGCAGATAGCTGAAGCTAAAAAAGGGACCAGAATGTAAGCAAAAATCTAAAGGATATCTGAAAGCAAAATGAGACAAGTATAAATTCTTTGGAAAGTGAAGCCTTCATTGATTCCACCAGGAGCATCCCATTTGCACTTGAGTAGATAGAGTCTATCTTCAGAACCTATGGGGGTGGGAGGTAATTCAATAATTAGTACTACTTCTTCTAACCTGATGGCTATTTACTGAGTGGTTCGATTGGAGGATGGATGATCTAAATAGGAGGCATACAAGGAGGATGGACGATCTAAATAGAAGCATACAAGTGCCTCAACCAATAGAATGTTTTTCTTCCCCCTCTGCCTCAACCTCTTGCTCCCCACAAATGTTCACTGGTAAGGCATATATTAAGTTGTAAAGATTTTTCTTTTAGAGATGTAAATAAAAGCTTAATAACAGGAAAAGGCACCAGGCATATAGTCAAAGGAAAATGATACACATTACAGCTAGTGAAATACTGACGGACCACAATAGTTGCCTCTGCTGGATCAGCCAGCAGTCAATCATTGGCATCATTCACTAGGTTCGTGCCTTTGATGGGTTTGAGTTCTTCCCTATTTAGGGTGGGCACAGACGTTGTTCCCTAGAGCAGGTAACAAACTTCCGTGCTCATAGGGATAATTTAATTTGGTTTCTCAGAAACATCTCCCTGCTCCAAATTTTTATTTACATAAATCAAACAAATGTTCAGTTGCAGCAGCCCGTCCCCTGCCAAAAAGGCGGGGCAGGCAGGGCCCGAGGAGGGGAGAGGAAGGTGGGGGTAGAGGGTGTGGTCAGGAGATAAAAAAATAAATAAAAAAAGCATAAAACTTACCTTCACGCCGTTGTCTCCTACTGCATCTTGCTGTTCCTGGTTCTGGGCACAGGCTCCCAGAATGCACTGGGGCCAATCCTGATACTGCAGGAAAGCAGTGTCAATATTATAGCAGTTATAGCAGTGCTAGCAGTTTAAGACCCAGTCTCAGTCAGGATAAGGCGTAGCCGCGCCTACATTGCCCTAAAAGACTACAACTCCCATGATGCAAAGGGCAGGAAGAACGATACTTAACGAGGGATGGCACACCTGACGTAGTGCGAGATTTTGTTGTTTGTTCCGGGTTGCTCTTTCTCGGCTGAGAAGGAGTACGAGGCACCGGCGTGTTTGGGATCAGGCACGTCAGAAGCAAAAAAATTCCTGCTTCACTCAGAGACCGCAGGAGTAGTTGCAACGGAGCTCTGAGGTGAGTGGTGTGCCAAGGCGGTGAAGCTTCCCGACTGCACTCTATTTCTCTGGTGTATGTTTACAGTGACAGCTGTTACTGTATTCATGTTGCAAGAGCGAAATGCTGTGGTAAAGAGCCATGCATTACCGTTGCGAAGAAAGGGATAGGTTTTCCTTTGTTACTTTATATCTGTTTCTCCTTGTGGATTACAATTGCCAAAGCGGAAAGCTGTGGTTCCCGCTACGCTTTACCGTTTTTGGAGGACATTTTGGTGCTTATTGCTGGATTCATTACAATCAGAGTGGAAGGCAGTGGTGAGGTAACCACGTCGTACTGTGTCTCTGGTACTCTGGATATATAAAGGGAAGGAACTTTTCTCTGGGGAAAATTATCTTTGTGTTCAGTATATTACATATTCTTTTATGACTTTTGATGCTATTGAAAGCATTTTGGAGTATCTTTGTTGGGAAGAGTTTCCCCTTCAATATTCAGTTTGCTTAATGGAACCTTGGGTATGTTGGCCTCCATCAACAATTTACAATAGTTACTGAATCACATGAGTTACAGCATTAACACAGTATGCCTTATCTTGAATAGGTTGGGAAGTGACCAGAGAGCCGTATGTGATGCTTTAGAGGGCAGAAGAATCAAGGTGCTTGCTCAAGGTGCATAACAGGAATTAGTGAGATAATATGAGAGTAGAATGCATATGTGAATGAGTATTAATCGTGTACCTTGTTGTTATAGGTTTCCCTTACCCGCTGTTCCCTTGCTATCCTTCCCTCGACTGATCACTCGAATACTCTGTATATATTTATTATCAGGGTGTTGGTGAGGTCAGGAGGTGGGCCATTCTTGTTGCATCTGGATTCCGCGGAGTGCGACCAGACAGAATCACGCACCTAAGTATTTCACTCCGCCCGATTCAGTTGTAGCAAGACATGGCGTCCATGGAGGATGTACTTCATGCCTTAGTTTTAGTCCAACAAGAGTTAGCGTCCTCCAAGGCAGCTGCTTTAAAAGATGAGGTGGAGCAACTTAAAAACACCTCTTCATTAGCATCGCAAATACAAGTAACAGTACCCCCACCTATTTCGTTAGCTAACCCTGAGAGATATGCAGGGGACCCCGTAAGATTTAGTTGTTCCTAACGTAAGTGATGTTAAATTTTTGCTTCTTTTCCCAATAACCACTCTAGAGTGGCCTTTGCCATACCATATTTGGTGGGGGATGCAGCTAACTGTGCAGTTCCCTTGGTTAAACATAATGATGCAGTATTGTCCGATTGGTCTGCTTTCAGGGCTAAATTTGAAAGGGTATTCAATCGTCGAGCCACTACCTTTAGTGCCAACCGAGAATTGCTTGATCTAAGACAAGAGAAGGGGGAGTTAATCACCTATTTGACTAGTTTTAACTGGTTGGTGGCAGAAGCTCAATGGCCGGAGGAAAAAACGTATGTCACTATTTTACCAAGGGTTGCGTGAGGAATTGAAAGATGTTGTGGGCCAGATTGATCCCCAGCCTACCACATGTATAGATATGATTAATTTGACATTACTCTTGGATAGTCGCATGGCTGAAAAAGGCGGTGAGAGGAGGAAATGGGAGTTAGGTTATTACAGATATGATCGACCTCCACACAAAGTAATGGGTACCCCTGAGACAGTGGCTGAACCAAAGGAAATAGGGGTCCTTGGAGCTCCACTGTCAAGAGAAGAAAGAGAGAGTAGGCGGGTTCAAGGGTTATGTATGCATTGTGGAAGGAAGGAGTATTATGTGAAAGAATGGCCTTCTAAACCCAAGACTCCTACTACATGGGCAAGGAATAAAAGGGTGGCGGTATCTACCACTGCTAATGAGTCAGAAAGAAAATCTTACACTGATACTGAGGAAAACGATAACAAGGGTTGGAAACTCCCTTCGCTTTCCACTCCAGGTTTAGTAGATAGTGAGTCGCATATAGTGCTCCCTAAGAGCCTTGAAAGCAAGCAACAATACCACCAGGTCTTGGTAATTTTGGATTCAGGTGCGACAGGCAATTTCATAGACAATGGTCTGGTAACTCAACTTGCGTTATCAAGAGTACCAAGGGAGAAACCCGAGGAAGTTTTGGCTGCCATTGAAGTCCTGTCTCATCACCGAAAGGACAGAGGTAGTGATGCTATCTGTTGGTGTTGATGGTGGAAGACATACTGAGGAGTTAACATTAAACATCATAGATGCTCCTCAGTGATGATTCTGGGAATGCCTTGGTTATGCCACCACAATCCCTCTATTGATTGGAAGACCAAATCTCTTCGATTTTTTGTCAGAGAACTGCCAAAATCATCTAGTTCCATGTTCCCCTTCGCAGATAGCAGCATTGACCTCTCCATTTCTTGTGGCTACCGCCGTAGAGAAGGAAATCATATTACCAAAGGAATTCCTATAGTGATGTGTTCAGTGAAATCAAAGCGGAACAGTTGCCTCCTCACAGGGAGTATGACTGCCGCATAGATTTAGTGGAAGGATCTACTATACCTACCTGCAGAATTTACACATTGTCTGTGCCCGAAACCAAGCATTTGAAGGAGTATTTAGACCACTACCTGGATATAGTGTTTATTAGGCCTTCTCGTTCCCCTGCAGCCTCTCCATTGTTTTTCATTGCCAAAGCCAACGGCGATTTGAGGCCTTGTGTGGATTATCGAATGTTAAACAAAAACACAATCCGTAATTGATATCCCCTGCCTCTCATTTCGGTCCTACTGGATCAAGTGAGAGAGGCCAAGATCTACACCAGGTTGGACCTTAGAGGGGCGTATCACTTGGTGAGCATTTGTGAGCGGTATAAATGGAAAACTGCCTTCAAGACTCGTTATGGACTGTATGAATACTTGGTTATGCCATTCAGCCTTTGCAATGCCCTGGCGGCTTTCCAATTCTTCCTTAACAATGTCTTGAAGGAATATGTAGACCACTTCGTAGTGGTCTACATTGACGACATCCTGGTTTATTCAGTAGATGAGGCATGTCACAAGGATCAGGTCTGTCAGGTATTGGATAAGCTGCGTGAGCAAAGGTTGTTTGTGAAACTGAGCAAATGTTAGTTCGGAGTGACAGAAGTTGAGTTCTTAGGGGTAATGCTTAGTCCTGAGGGCTTGCACATGGCGGGGCATAAGGTAAGGGCAGTACAGAAATGGCCAACCCCCAAAAACTTGAGAGAGGTCCAATGTTTCCTTGGATTTGCGAATTATTATCGCAGGTGTATTCTTCATTTCTCACAAGTAGCAGTCCCTATCACCAAATTGTTAAGAAAAGGGGTGTCTTTTGTTTGGTCCAGGGAGGCAGAGGAAGCATTTGAATATCTAAAGAGTTCATTTACTACTGCTCCAGTGCTTTCCCATCCAAATCTGGAGCATCCATTTGTGGTGGAAGCCGAAGCTTCCGATGAGGCCATAGGGGCAGTTCTGTCGCAAAGAGACCAGAATACAGGGCAATTCCATCCGGTAGCCTACTTGTCAAAAAAGTTGAGTTCAGCTGAAGCAAATTACACCATAGCCGAAAAGGAACTCTTGGCTATAAAGAAGTCATTCCAGGAGTGGAGACATTACCTGTGGGGGGCATGTCATCCAATCTCAGTCTACACAGACCATCGCAATCTTCAATATATGAAGTCAGCCAGGCATCTTACGCAAAGACAAATGCGGTGGATGCTCTTCTTTTCCCGAATTTGATTTTGTGGTGACCTTTAGACCAGGCATTGAGAAACGCAAGGCAGATGCCTCGTCCAGGCAGGAGTTGCCAGCAGTACCCCGGAATGAGAACACCCATGCCATCATACAGCCATCAAGGGTGGTATGTGGTATTCGAGCTGATTACTTCCTGGATGAGGTTAGGTGCCATCAAACTCGAGATGTGTGGGATGCTTGGGCAGGACAGAATGAAGTACGCTCCGTGAAGCAGGGTCTACCTTTCTATAAGCGCCAGGATGCCTTTTAGGTGACAGACGTGCTTTATAAATGCAATTAATAAATAA
Source organism: Lissotriton vulgaris (assembly GCF_964263255.1). Classification (NCBI taxonomy): domain Eukaryota; kingdom Metazoa; phylum Chordata; class Amphibia; order Caudata; family Salamandridae; genus Lissotriton; species Lissotriton vulgaris. The sequence goes on along the minus strand of NC_141689.1, from coordinate 2,079,116,989 downwards.
TTAAATATATAATAACAATAAGCTGTATCTACCCATCTACCCACCACTGAGTTGCAAAAAAAAGGCTTTTACTTGGTGCCACGTCATTCCCATGGCAGGACATCCAGGCATACGTAAAACCTTACAGTTGATACAGAGACATTTCTGGTGGGGAACCTTGACTAAGGATGTTACTTTGTGGGTAACATGCTGTGAGGAGTATGCAGGAGCAAAGTGGGAAAACACCAGGAAAAAGGGTAAACTCATGCACATGCCTACCCCTCAGTGTCCCTGGTAGAACATTAGTTTGGATTTTGTAACAGGGCTGCCTACAGATCAAGGTTACTCTGCCATACTGGTGGTAGTTGACAGCCTTACGAAGATGAGGCATTTTATTCCTTGTAAGATCCTCCCCACAGCCGGGCAGACAGCACAACTGTTGGCTAAGAATGTCATCCGGTTACATGGGGTCCCGAAGGTGATTGTTTCGGACAGAGGTCCGCAGTTTATAGCTCGCTTTTGGAGAATGTGGTGTCAAGCATTGTATATCGATTCGACCCTCTCAACTACTTTCCATCCTCAGTCTGACGGTCAGGCGGAGCTGTTTAATCACACCTTGAAGAAATATCTCAGGTGTTATTCCAAGGAGGCGCGGGAATCGTGGGTGGAGCTGTTTTGGATGGCCGAAATGGCTTATAACAATGCTTGGCACTGCTCGACAGGGGTTTCTCCTTTCAAAGCCAATTGTAAATGTGTGTATACTTGTAAAGCGCACTATCACCTAGAAGGTATCTTGGCGCTGTATACCGCTGTGGAACCCGTCCTGGCTTTCCCTGTGAGATGCCCCTTACTGGGCACCTCCAAAGTGAGGCCAGGCATCCTAGCGCTTTCGGGGCCGTTGTGGAGATTAAGCAAGCTTTTGCGCAGAGTTGCAGAGTGGGACCCATGATTAGAGTAGGCACCCAGGCGAGAATTATCGAGTCCATGGACATTGACCCCAAGACCCTGCCGCATCGGGAATTGAACCCTGATCCCGGGCCAGACCTCTGCCTCAGGGTCTGCCGCTCTAATCGGTGAGCCACACTTCCCACTTACGATACGTTGTTACGATGCCAATACCTTGCCGGTCAATCTACCTGATGATATCAAGAACCAACCCACAGTATTGGAAAAGGTAAAGAAGCTACAGAGGGTCCATCGTGGGGTACGGACACATTTGTTGAAGGCCAAGCAGAAGTATAAACAATGGGAAGACCGCCACAGAATCGATGGGCCTCAGTTTAAGGTGGGTGACAAAGTGTGGTTGTCAGCCAGGCACATTAGATTCAAACTCCATAGTGTTTTCCACCCTAGGTACATTGGCCCTTATCCGATTGTGAAACAGATTAATCCTGTTGCTTATAAACTGAAGTTGCCTGGGTCTCTGCGTATTCACATTGTGTTTCACAGCCATCTGCTTAAACCAGCTCTTATGTCAAGAAGGAAGGTTCCGCCGCCAGTGGTGTGCGATGGTGAGCTTGAGTATGAGGTCAAAAGCATTCGGGACTCCAAGTTTCGTGGGGGAGTGCTGCGGTATCTAGTTTCCAGGAAAGGTTATCCAGTGGAGGATGATTCCTGGAAGCCATGGCGTAATTGGCATGCTCCGAGGGCGGTTCTCTCTTACAATCATAGGTTTCCGGCGAAGCCTGGTCCTAGGAGGCGCTTGGCGGGTGGGCCTACTGTCAGAATCTAGCGTAGCCGCGCCTACATTGCCCTAAAAGACTACAACTCCCATGATGCAAAGGGCAGGGAGAACGATACTTAATGAGGGATGGCACACCTGACGTCATGCGTGATTTTATTGTTTGTTCCGGGTTGCTCTTTCTCGGCTGAGAAGGAGTACGAGGCACCGGCGTATTTGGGATCAGGCACGTCAGAAGCAAAAGGATTCCTGCTTCGCTCAGAGACCGCAGGAGTAGTTGCTACGGAGTTCTGAGGTGAGTGGTGTGCCGAGGCGGTGAAGCTTCCCGTCTGCACACCATTTCTCTGGTGTATGTTTACAGTGATGTATGTTTACAGAGCGGAATGCTGTGGTAGAGAGCCACGCATTACCGTTACGAAGAAAGGGATAGGTTTCCCTTTGTTACTTTATATCTGTTTCTCCTTGTAGATTATAATTGCCAAAGCGGAAAGCTGTGGTTCCCACTACGGTTTACCGTGTTTGGAGGACATTTTGGTGCTTATTGCTGGGTTCATTACTATCAGAGCGGAAGGCAGTGGTGAGGTAACCACGTCGTACTGTGTCTCTGGTACTCTGGATATATAAAGGGAAGGAACCTTTTTCTGGAAAATATTATCTTTGTGTTCAGTATATTGCATGTTCTTTTATTACTTTTGATGCCATTTCCAGCATTTTGGAGTATCTTTGTTGGGAAGAGTTTCCCCTTCATTATTCAGTTTGCTTAATGGAACCTTGGGTATGTTGGCCTCAATCAACAGTGTACAATAGTTACTGAATCACATTAGTTACAGCATTAACACAGTATGCTTCATCTTCAATAGGTTGGGAAGTGACCAGAGAGCCTTATGTGTTGCTTTAGGGGGCAGAAGAATCAAGGTGCTTGCTCAAGGTGCATAAGAGGAATTAGTGAGATAATTTGAGAGTAGAATGTATATGTGAATGAGTATTAATCGTGTACCTTGTTGTTACAGGTTTCCCTTCCCCGCTGTTCCCTTCCTAGTTCTCCCTCGCCTGATCACTCGAATACCCTGTATTATTTATTATCAGGGTGTTGGTGAGGTCAGGAGGTGGACCATTCTTGCTGCATCTGGATTCCACAGAGTGCGTCCTGACAGTCTCTCAATGATTACAGATTCAATTGGAGGAAAACACAATATAGTTCAAGTTCAAGTTCTGGCATTTATAAAGCGCACTACTCACCCAGAGGGTCTCAAGGCGCTAGGGGAAGGGGTTCATTGTTTGTCGAAAAGCCAGGTTTTAAGTTATTTTCTGAAGGAGATGTGGTTCTGAGTAAGGCGGAGGTGAGTGGGGAGTGAGTTCCATGTCTTGGCCGCCAGGAAGGAGAAGGATCTGCCACCCATGGTGGATTTCCGGATGCACGGGACTGCGGCGAGGGCATGATTGGACGATCTAAGTTGACGGGTGGGTTTGTAGAAGGACAGTCGAGTGTTGAGGCATTCGGGTCCTAGATTGTAGAGGGCTTTGTGTGCGTGGGTGAGAAGGCGGAAAGTAATTCTTTTGTTAACGGGAAGCCAGTGGACGTCTTTTAGATGTCTGGTGATGTGATCTTGGAACGGGATGTCTAATATGAGTCTCGCTGACGCGTTTTGGATGCGCTGGAGTTTTTTCTGTAGTTTTGCTGTGATTCCGGCGTAAAGTGTGTTACCATAATCCAGTCGACTCGTGACCAGTGCGTGGGTGACAGTCTTTCTTGTCTCGAGAGGGATCCAGCTGAAGATCTTTTTGAGAATGCGAAGTACGTTGAAGCAGGAGGACGAGACGGCGTTGACTTGTCTGGACATCGAGAGAGAGGAGTCTAGGATGAAGCCAAGGTTACGTGAATGGTCTGTGGGTGTGGGTGCTGCGCCCAGCGCGGAAGGACACCAGGAGTCGTCCCAGGCTGAGGGGGAAGAACCTAGGATGAGTACCTCCATTTTGTCTGAGTTGAGTTTTAGGCAGCTATGTTTCATCCATTCGGCTACTTCTTTCATGCCTTCGTGAAGATTGGTTTTGGCGTTGTTGGGGTCTTTGGTGAGGGAGAGGATTAACTGGGTGTCGTCGGCGTAAGAGATGATGTTGAGGTTGTGTTGACGCGCGATGGAGGCGAGAGGACTCATGTAGACGTTGAAGAGGGTGGGACTGAGTGAGTATCCTTGAGGTACGCCGCAGATGACTTCGGTGGCCTCTGAGTAGAATGGGGGAAGTCAGACTCTTTGAGTTCTCCCAGCGAGGAATGAGATGATCCAGTCCAAGGCTTTTCCTTGAATGCCGATGTTGCTGAGTCGATGTATAAGGGTGCTGTGGTAGACTGTGTCGAAAGCGGCGGAGAGGTCGAGAAGGATGAGGGCCACTGTTTCTCTGTTGTCCAGGAGTGCTCGGATGTCGTTGGTCGCTGCAATGAGGGCGGTTTCGGTGCTGTGTTTGGCTCAAAATCCAGATTGAGATGGATCAAGGGAGTTGTTGGATTCAAGGAAGGCGGCGAGCTGGCTGTTGACGGCTTTCTCGATGACTTTGGCCGGGAATGGGAGGAGGGATATGGGTCGGTAGTTTTTAAGTTCAGAGGGGTCTGCTGTGGGTTTCTTCAGAAGGGCGCTGAGTTTGGCGTGTTTCCAGCTTTCTGGAAAGGTGGCAGAATTGAAAGAGCAGTTGATGACATCACGGAGATGGGGGGCGAAAATGGAGTCAGCTTTGTTGAAAATGTGGTGGGGGCAGGGGTCAGTGGGCGAGCCAGAGTGGATTGAGTTCATGAGGCGAATGGTGTCTTCAATGGTAATTGGGTTCCAGGCGCTGAGGTTGTTGGTTGGCGGAGTAGGATCAGAGTGGGGTGGAGAGGGTTGAACGCTGGGAGAAATCTCGAAGCTGTTGTGGATGTCGGCAATTTTGTTGTAGAAGAAGGAGGATAATGCGTTGCAAAGGTCTTGGGAGGGAGTGATGTCGTTAGACGCTGCGGTGGGGTTGGTGAATTCTTTGACGATGTTGAAGAGTTCCTTGCTGTTATGAGTGTTGTTGTCGAGACGATCCTTGAATGCTGATTTCTTAGCGGATCAAATCAGTTGGTGGTGTTTGCGGGTGGCTGACTTGAGGGAGGCCATGTTGTCTGAGGTTGGGTTTTTTCTCCATATCTTCTCCAGAGTGCGGCATAGTTTCTTGGATTTTTTAAGGTCATCATTGAACCAGGGAGCCTTTTTGCTGGTTGAATTGATCTGGTGCTTTTTCAGGGGTGCTAATTCGTCAGCACTGTGGGTGATCCATTGCTTGAGTTTGGTGGCCGCTTGGTTTGGGTCGAATGAGAGGGTGGGAGGGTTTTGGTTGAGTGATGTGAGGAGTTGGTCGGAGGAGTTTCTCCGAGGAATAGGTTGAGGGCGATTGTGGGTTAGGGAGGTTTTGTAGCTGAAGTGAACGCAGCTGTGGTCCGTCCAGTGGAGAACTGTGGTGCGATCGAAGGAGATGTGCTTGCTAGATGTGAAGATAGGGTCGAGCGTGTGTCAGGCTATATGGGTGGGGATGTCCACAAGTTGTTTGAGTCCGAGATTGGCCAGGTTGTCCAGAAGGGTGGTGGTGTTGCTGTCGTGTTTGTTTTCAAGGTGGTAGTGGAGGTCTCCTAGAAGAATGTAGTTCTCGGAGGCTAGGGCGTGTGGGCTGACGAAGTCCGTGATGTCATCGCTGAATTGGGTGCGGGTACCTGGAGGCCTGTAAATGAGGGTGCCTCTAAGTGTGGTCCTAGGATCGGTGTGGATCTGAAAGTGGAGATGTTCGGCGGTTGCAAGATTGTCGTCGGAGCTGGTTGTGATTTTGATGGTGTTCCTGTGGATGATGGCGATGCCTCCTCCTGTTTGATTGGTGCGGTCTTTGCGGATAATCTTGTAAGTGTCCGGTATGGCTATGGCAATGTCTGGAGCTGATGATGTGTTCATCCATGTTTCAGTAAGGAAGGCGATGACAGGTGACTCAGTGTCGATTAGGTCCCAGAGTTCTGTTGCGTGTCTGTGGACCGAGCGGGTGTTGAGCAGGATGCACTTTAGGCGGTTTGAGTCGGAGTTGTGTTTGGAGGACATGGAATTGGTGAGGGTCCTAAAGCAGTTAAACTTGCAGGAGAGGCAGGCGAAAGGGCCGTGAGTACGTCCTGGAGTAGCTTCGCAGCAAAGTGGTGTACGTCCGGGATTGAGGGCGAGGAGAGTAGTGGCATCATATGTGATTCTGGAGGGTTGGGAGCAGCGGGGGCAAGGGGGACAGGCGCTGGGCGCGGTCCAGGCGCGGACGGGTGCAGACGGGCTTACCTTTGGCGCACCTTTGGCGCGGCCGCAGCGAGTGGACGCTGCGCGTAGGTCCATTTGTCGTAAATGGAGAGTGGAGGGGGGGTGGGACGAGGGGGGTGTCAGCAGGGAGGCGGGAGCGGGGTGGAGAGGCTGTGCTGGGAGGCAACAACAATCAACAAAATGGCAGCGACCCTAAAGCCAAACAGGACGAGGCTGGGATAATAATATTAGGACAGAGAGGGAAGCGTCACCGGTACAGATCGCAATAGGCAGCAAAAACAATTAACACAAAAAGTGAAACTATCAATCATCTACTCTGTTGCTGTCTAGAATCTATGTCATCATATTGTATCATGCTGAAACCGAGGTTTAAAAAAAATGGAATAAATACCTATAGGGATGCACTAAAACTCTGCTACAACACCTGCAACATAACAGATCTGGCCAATTTGGCAAATTTATAAAAGCAATCTTCAATAGAATTAAAGCCAAATAAGTAAATTTACTACCATGGCAACTACTCAGATGAAAGCCAATTCAGGAGCCAGTAAAAGCACGGTTTAAAGATTAAGGGCCAGATGTAGGTAATTCATATTTACCGACTCTTAAATACCGAATTTTACCGATTCGGTATTTAAGAGTCGGTAAATATGAAGGGGGGAGATGTAGGTATTACAGATTCTGTAAATACCGAATTGTTAAGATTCGGTATTTACCAAATCTGTAAATACCGATTCGCTATTGCCCATTGATTCCTATGGGCCTTAAAGCCCATAGGAATCAATGGGCAATACCGATTCTGTAATTACAGAATCGGTAAATACCGAATTTTGCAAGGGTGCAGGGGGTGTCACTTTGACACCCTCTGGCACCCCAAAAATAGGCATGTGCGCCATGTGGCACACAGACATGCCCTAAGGGCATGTCTGTCTGTCACATGGCTAGGTGTTCATGCACACATGTGCATGCACACCTGAATTCTGTATTTTAACACCCAATTGGATTGGGTGGTAAAATACCGAATTTTAGGGCCTTTGGGACTCAGAAGAGTCCCACCTACATCTGGGAATTCCGAATCGGTAAAAATACTGATTCGGTATTTTACAGATTCTGTCAATTTACCGAATCGGTAAATTTACAGAATCTGTCAAATCTGGCCCCCTACATCTCAAGATGCCAAATACCGGTCGGAAACGGCCGAATTCGGCCGTTTCCGACCGGTATTTGCCACCTACATCGGGCCCTAATTGTCTAATTTTTAACAGGAGTCATTTTAGCAGACCAAAGATGGTGCATCGAAAGATGCAGCTTTAACAAGTTCTTAATAAATCCAAGATGCCTCTTGCTGCCTGAGAGTCATCTCCCTATCACCTCCTCTCTCTGGCATTTTAACATGATCAATGTAAAAAAAGGTGATATTTTGGATTTGATATTCTGTACCATCGATATTCAGGTTTCGACATTCATAGGTCATGCCAATAAACTATTCGCAATCCAGCTTTAAATTCCTTCAACTAGTTGGGACTAAAGCTGTAAGGTAGGCTGGCCAACAACTTTGTGTATTTTCAACACTTTTCAAGCTTTGTAAAATGCAAAGTTTATGTGTTTCTTTTCTTTAAAAAAAATTGGCTGGCCTCATCTCCGATCACTCCCACCGGCACCACTTACCTCAGGGAGTAGATGTCCAGCCTCCACACTCAAAATGTTTTTACTGGAGGTTGTCCTACCTGGGACATTCTGCATCAGTAAATCATGACACTTGGATTGTCCGAAAGGATAAACCTTACCTCACTTAAAGTTATGAAACTTTATTTTCTTCATAAAATGTGGAGTTTCCTAATTCTGTGCACCTTTGTAAGTGAGGTTTTATTTTAACTCATCACTAATTTGAAATAACTTAACAGAGAGCTTGACACATATTCATTATCAACATCTTGGGAAATAATGTGTGTGCATTAAACACAATAGTGAAAACTAAATAGAATTTAGAAGTCAATTTACAGGGGATGTTGGGAAGGTCCCACAATGAATTTCACTATAAGGTTGTGCCAAAGATAGATCATTCAAGTATATTGATCAAAAGCACCAGTCAAAAGAGCACAGACTTGAAGCAGACTCCGATATTGGCATACACCCCACATAGTTACAGAAAGGTTGTGAACATGGTGTTGTAATAAAGAAGACCATTCTTAGACATCTACCAGCAAGACTGGTAGGCATGATAAAGGATAGTTGACTGTGTGAGCCTGGCATGGGTCTATTTGAAGCCTCTGGCCTGACAGAGGAAACTAGTTCCATCTCCATTTAGAGGTACAGTAGAAAGATAGGCAGCAGCACTGCCTCCAAGGGTCTGAGTGGTGGTTTTGTGGTTTGTATCTAAAATCCTACTCTCTGATAACTGTCTCTCTTCGATGCTGCCTACATGGTACCTCACATTTGGAAGCTACAGAGTCCTCCATTTCCGAAATTATAGACATGCTCCACTCTTTAACATGCAGTAGACTCTCTGCATAGAATTCTCAAGGTGGTATCCTCTATGTGGCACTCATTGCTTGGGCAAGCAATCACTTTTCTTAGTGGTGAATGTACAAAGCATGGAGTCAAGCCTTGTGTACTAGAAAATAAAAATATTCATTTCCAAAGGGATTCTTTGACATTGCTACAGATGCAAATAACAGTTAAACATTATGTTTTGAAATAGCTAATAGGCTGCCTTATTTCAATCTACACTAGAAAGCCAAATAACCTCCTTAATAGAACTTAGACTTCTCAGAAAGTAGATTGTACTTTCCAGCAACTATACAAGCACATGTAGACATGGTTGATGATCATTGAAAGAAGTGTTGTTACTTCGCCCTCATCAAGAGTATATTGTAACAAATAACAAGGGGATGCCATCGTTAGGCAATTTGCAAAATGCAGTGTTGATCAAGTAACAATAATTAGTCCTTATTAGGACTTTGAAGACCACTATTCTAGGTGATTTTTGGATCTCATACTAAGATCCCTTTTGGAAAATAACACGCAAAAAACATGCAGCATAGTACATTGAAATCACATTGGGCCAGATGCATTAACCAAAACATGATAAGTTATAAATACAACTTAAAATCTCCAATCCCCTTTTCTCCACATGTATCTCACTCTCATTTTGCTTCTTAAGCTTTCTCTTACTTTCTCTATTGCCTCCACATCTAGTAATCTCTGCCCTCACTTTCTCTCTCTACTCTTTCTATTTGCTGCTGTATCTATCTTCCCATTCCTGTCTTTTCTGCTCTCTCTTTTGCTATTACTATTTACTCTACGTTCTTTCTCTCAATCTTCTTTCCTTTTCTAGAACTTCTTTTCTGTATCTTCTTTGCTACCTCTTCTGTAATACTCAATATTTGTACTCTCTCTCTAGCTCTCTTCTCCACAGACCACTTATGGCAACTTAAACTTTCTCTTTACTGTGCATGGCCTTTAGCAGCACCTTCCACATTTCATTAACCACTGTGCTTTTTGCTGTTCTCCAGTCCATAAACTGGTAGGCTTATGGGATTGGAGAAGTCCCCTAAGATTATGAAACAAAGAAATGAGTGTAATATGGTCATCATATCCCTGCAGCTTGTTGTTAATTTTTGTTATACAGGACTTCAGGCTGCATAGATCTGATGGATTTTAACTGCGTTAGGATAGCTGACGACCCGTTGACATACCTTCACAGCACAGTGGACTTTAACAGGCCATCCACAGTACTGGAAAAGAAAATGTTTCCAGTAAAAACATCATGCTTCCCATGAGTCCAGAGTTTGATGTTTTGTTGTATTGTGCAGTGGGCTGTTTGCAATGACATTACACAGCAAAAGAAAGTGGAAGCAGACCACCCTAATGGAATCAGTAGGGATGCATAAATGTCGTATAAGAAAGCACCCCAACACTTCTGATAACAATGGGACCCTACTTGTGTGACTGGGCTCTTGCCCGTGAAAGGAAGGCCTCCCTAAACCCTCTAAGATGCAAGGAAACATCAAGTTTTGGCTTTGCAAATTGATGCATTCTGGCAATGTGGATAGTTGTGGTATTTAGGCCAAGGCTCAGTCTCACCCAAAGAAACCTGCCAGTCCCAGATATTTCAGAAGAGGAGGCACCTAGAGTAGTCTGGGTTGGTATGACCTATGCATATCCCAATATTTGTTTTACCCAGAATGCCCTGCAAACACCAAATGGTGGCTAAATCTCAGATTGTCCCAATATTTCTGTGGAGGAAATTTCCAGAATCTGTGAGGATCCATAACATTCCTACCACACCAAATGGTGGCTAAATCTCAGATTGTCCCCATATTTCTGTGGAGGAAAGTTCCAGAATCTGTGAGGATCCATAACATTCCTACCACACAGCATTTCCACACTCCTCCCAATAAAAACACTACCACACATGCTTATCAACTATTATACATTTAGCATATTAACTGCATAGGACCTCATTACAGCAATTTATTTGTTATGACCATAAATTAGATAAAGCAGAATTTCAAAGGAGACAATTTTGTTTCAAAAGCAGATTCATTCTACACAGGTCTTAAATCACAATACATAAAAATCTGAACATTTTAGTTGGTCTTCTGTGGAGAGGCATAGAGAGGGCACTTATAATACGAATGCGTTCGGCCTCAGATACCCTGAATATGGTTTCCACAATGTATGGTTCAAAGAGATGAATACTCAGCATGTTGCCCTGGAAGGATTATCTAGATAATAAACTATTTTTGAAAGATAAATAGTCTGTTATAGCAGCCCATGACAGGCTATCATGTTAGATTCATAATACTAGTAGTTTGGGTATTTGCAGTTTTCTGCAGCAGGCACATTAACCTAACAAACTATCTGGACCCTGCATATAAAATAAAGATCTCTAAAGCAGATATGTTAACTCGCTACACTATATATCACTTCAGGCCAGTATAGGCTGAAACAAAGCCAGTCAAATGTAAGTCGTACCTGGCTGGTGATGACCCTGCCTCAGCACAATAGACTAATCAAACCACTATGCGATTTTTGGAATCTAGAGTGTACCCCTGATTCGACATTGCTTTTGAATGTCTATTAGGTTTAAGGTTTAAGGGTAGAGAATGTGGCCTAATGGCTAGGGCGGTCAACCTTGAAGCTGGGGAACCGGGTTTGAGTCTCGGCAGGGATGCTCAACATTCTGTGATTCTGGGCAAATCACTTAATCTCCCCGTGCCTAACAAAAATGAATGCGTCTGTATGTAACGTAAATGGTGCTCATGTAAAGCGCTCTGATACCTCCTGGTCTATTTAGCGCTATATAAAACTCCCCAAAAATAAACAAAAGTCATGACCTTGCTGGCTAAACAATACATTGGTTTAGATGATAGTCGTGCACAGCTCCGTAGTAATCTTTGGGTTTAAGGCGTGAATCGTGCTCCTTCGTTTACTTCCTGCTTTGGAGTATATATTATGAACTGAGGAAAGCACTAGCACTAACCAGTGCTAGTGTCACAAAGGGCACTGATTTTCGATGTGCTGGATCCACCAGCAAATGTTATTCAATAAAGTTTTCCAAACTTGAAGTTGCTTTTCGTTGCAGTATTTTATTCATACTTATGAAGATGTATTCATGAAAATATTCGATAGTTCACTCAATTCTACAACAATCCGTATGTTCCCAACAATCCATATGTTCCAATGCATTTCGGCCCACTGGCCTTCATCTGGGAAATCTATGAAACAAGGAGTGGTATCTGTCACTAATAATTCTTCAAAATAAACAATGTTTAAATCATTAAATCTTGTTACATATTATCTGAGTCCTTCAAATGATGTACATACTTTGCTACATTCGACTATTAAAGTAACCCTTTGTATTTACACGTACAGATATATAGTCCGATGTTCAAGCCATATACATGCATGTTGTGTTTGCTGTTCACTCGCACCTAGTAACATATTGAATTAATCTCGCTAACAGTTTAGCTGACGTAGCGCATTAGCTACCAAACATTCGTTGACGCTTTAAACCAATATTAGCTGTTCTAATGCTAAAATATTTCAACTGGCCTCGGGTGGGCTACACGTATTCAATGTAACGTGGTAATGTTACTGTTTCAATTTACTACCAAGTTAAGTGGAGTGATGCATTAGCCTGCTGGTGTTTGTAAGCGCTTCGAACAAACGCTCGCGTTTCCGATATTAAATGAATGCGGACTGTTACGGGTGGGCTATGGGCATATAAACGTGAATCCTGCTTACCGAATGTGCAGGAAACTGGATTCAGTCGGCGCTGTAAGCGGGACGCTCTCCGCGCGATGCAAGTTGGCGTGTGACGCGTGTGGGCTGTGCTAAAATGTTTTAAATATTTTAGCATTAGAACAGCTAATATTGGTTTAAAGCGTCAACGAATGTTTGGTAGCTAATGCGCTACGTCAGCTAAACTGTTAGCGAGATTAATTCAATATGTTACTAGGTGCGAGTGAACAGCAAACACAACATGCATGTATATGGCTTGAACATCGGACTATATATCTGTACGTGTAAATACAAAGGGTTACTTTAATAGTCGAATGTAGCAAAGTATGTACATCATTTGAAGGACTCAGATAATATGTAACAAGATTTAATGATTTAAACATTGTTTATTTTGAAGAATTATTAGTGACAGATACCACTCCTTGTTTCATAGATTTCCCAGATGAAGGCCAGTGGGCCGAAATGCATTGGAACATATGGATTGTTGGGAACATACGGATTGTTGTAGAATTGAGTGAACTATCGAATATTTTCATGAATACATCTTCATAAGTATGAATAAAATACTGCAACGAAAAGCAACTTCAAGTTTGGAAAACTTTATTGATTAACATTTGCTAGTGGATCCAGCACATCGAAAATCAGTGCCCTTTGTGACACTAGCACTGGTTAGTGCTAGTGCTTTCCTCAGTTCATAATATATACTCCAAAGCAGGGAGTAAACGAAGGTGCACGATTCACGCCTTAAACCCAAAGATTACTACGGAGCTGTGCACGACTATCATCTAAACTACTGTATCACTGTCCTGCCTCATAGTTGTAGCACGCAGATCAACAAAATGCAATACGATGAAATTACGAAACTCACGGAGACAAAAGCAGACACCTTCGCATACTCCAATGAGGAGTCCGCGAAAATATATTCGCTTATTCAAGAAGAAACCTTCACGTATACAACAACAAAATCTAAAGACCAACAAATGAAACAACTGTTGTACCTGTCACGTAAAATCATTAATCAACGACTACACGCAAGTACCATGATCAGATACCACAAAGCGTCTAGAATCCCAAGGGGACTGAGAATACTACTAAAACCATCACTATGCAAAAATTCGAAAAAATTCACAGATAAATGGTATGCAATCCTGAATAAATGCTCGCTGGACCTCATCCTGTTGATAGTTGAAGAATTGTCTCAAATACTGGAGGAACTTGAGAATGATTTAACTACAGTAAAAGAAGAATTAGGTAAAATGATGACAACTGAGGAACTCAATAAAATACTAGAGGAAACCAAAACACAACTGGCAAAACACACAGAGGAGGTCAATGAAAGAAAACTGCGCAAATATCGCCGCGATACCATCGACTATAAGTTAAACGAAGTATACAATTGGGCAGAGGTATATGCCAGAAAAAGACAAAACCGTCCATACACACAACAAACTGATACTTCTTCCTCTGATACAGATGGCACGTCAGATGCTTCCGGAAAAAGACCTACCAGAGCAACATCTACAGCTACTGCAAGCACTTCAGCTCAGCCTTTTTTAGGAGAAGGCCCCAGCGAAGGGGACGACCGAGGAGGTCAAGACGAAAATCTAGGACAAGTGAAGGAGAAAGACCCTCCACAGACCAGACATATGATGTCCAAGAAAGACAAGAAGAAGACCAAGACAACCTAGTCATTAATATTTCTGACATTCGCCTAAATAAACTACAAATGAAAACTCTGCAAAAAGGAACGTCATTCGTACCTACAGCCCATACTAATCACCTAGAAGTCAATATAAGTTTTTTCAAACTTATGAGAAAACTCAGATTGCGTCATTTTTTCTCTAACATAGTAGGAGAACAACAGGATCAACAACAAAGTAAGGAAGATTCCCTTAAAGGTCTCACTACCACTAGCACTTATATGGCCCCCATCAGCCATAAGACTTTAGATTTGTTCGAACAACTGGTCAAACAAGATTTAAGTAAAATCAACTACCGCAAAAAAACTAAAAGTAAAAACCTCACCCAGAAAGAACTGGCTATTCTTAAAAACATAGCATCCAATCCCAATATCATCTGCCAGAGAGCGGACAAGGGTGGCGCTCTGGTCATCATGAATAAAGATTACTATATTTCACAAGCTCAAATCCATTTGAAAGACGAGAATACCTACATGGAACTTAATACAAACCCCACTAAGGAAATTCAAGTGGTACTACAAACCATAATTACGGAAGGCATCAATAAAGGATGCGTGGATGACAAAATGAAAAAATATCTCACCATGGATCATCCCAAAACACCCAGGTTTTATTTAACACCAAAGATTCACAAGAACCCTTTACAACCACCTTGTCGCCCTATAGTATCAACGTGTGGCAGCATACAGGAACCTATTGGCAAACTAATTGACAAATACCTTCAACCTTATGTCATCACCATGAACTCTTTCATTAAAGATACTACAGATTTTTTAAATAAGTTGGACAACGTGAAATTGGATCCTAATGAAAAAATACTCATGTGTACTATTGATGTACAAGCATTGTACACCTCTATACCCCACACATTAGGGATAGAGGCCGTGGAAACAGCTTTGCTTTCAGATGGAATATGATGAAAACATGAAGATATTCCTACTTGAATTACTTAATTTCACATTGATGCACAGCTTCTTTAAATGGGAGGACAAATGGTTCTTACAAAAGTCTGGCACCGCCATGGGAAATCCTGCAGCCCCAGCATACGTGAACATTTTTATGCACCAGTATGAAAACAAATACATCCTACAAAATCCCCAATGGCAACAAGGGTTACGTCTATATTTGCGATATATAGACAATATCTTTATCCTGTGGAAAGATACAGAAGATCAATTGACCAACAACATCCAACTACTAAACCTGATTGATCCTAGGATTCAATTCACCCATGTAGTACATGAGAAACAAATCAACTACCTGGATGTGACCATCCTTAAAACAGATGAAAAGTTTGAAACCACTTTATACACCAAGACAACTGACAGAAACAATCTGCTAGCCTACCAAAGTTTCCACCCTACCCCTCTCAAACAACACTTACCATATTCACAATTACTTCGTGTACAAAGGATTGTCTCAGACCCGAAGGAATCCAAGACACAAGCATTAATCATGATTAACAAATTCAAGAAACGAGGATACCCAAATGAGGTGTTACAGGATGCCCACAAAAGAGCCACAGCAAAGAACAGGCAGATGTTACTCTCTTCTCAAAAAAGTAAAAAAAACAACCAAAATCACATGCGTAAGTAAATATTCTACCATTACTCCACAATTCAAGAAAATCATCAAAAAACATTGGTATATGCTCAAAACAGAACTGGATTTCAATAACATTTTCCAGGATGAACCTACTTTCGCATTTACCAGAGCCAAAAATCTCGGTGAAATCATAAAGAAACCTACCCTCACAAAACCTGCAACAACCTTCAAAGGCACCAGTCCATGTAGAAACTGCAGTAATTGCAATAACATCATGGAGGGTAATACCATCACTCACCCCATGCGGGGCAACAAGATCAAGCTACAGGTTAATGGCACCTGCGATACAAAAAACATCATTTATATGCTAAAATGCCCATGCGGAAAAGCCTACGTAGGACAAACTGAACGCAAACTAAAAACAAGATTAACTGAACACAAAAGTAATATAAGAACAAAAGTGGCTAAATCAGCGGTTGCCAACCATTTCATTGAACAAAATCATCAGATTAACCAGATCAGAGCATGCATATTGGAAATTGTGGAAAAAAATGAAGAGAGAGATAACAGAAAGACTTTACTGAAACGTGAAAATTACTGGATATTTCATTTGCAAACTTTGCGCCCTCAGGGGATAAATGAAAGAACTGAATTTAGTTGTTATTTATAATTCTGATATGATTATGCCAGTTGTATATTATGATACATTGTCTCCATGGTACTACACGTTGTAACTATTATCCTTGTCATTTAACTTCAGCACTGCTTTGCACTAGACACATATAGAGACACTGTCCCTTTAACGGATACAAGCGCGCCTTTAAAACATCTTAGCACAGCCCACACGCGTCACACGCCAACTTGCATCGCGCGGAGAGCGTCCCGCTTACAGCGCCGACTGAATCCAGTTTCCTGCACATTCGGTAAGCAGGATTCATGTTTATATGCCCATAGCCCACCCGTAACAGTCCGCATTCATTTAATATCGGAAACGCGAGCGTTTGTTCAAAGCGCTTACAAACACCAGCAGGCTAATGCATCACTCCACTTAACTTGGTAGTAAATTGAAACAGTAACGTTACCACGTTACATTGAATACGTGTAGCCCACCCGAGGCCAGTGGAAATATTTTAGCATTAGAACAGCTAATATTGGTTTAAAGCGTCAACGAATGTTTGGTAGCTAATGCGCTACGTCAGCTAAACTGTTAGCGAGATTAATTCAATATGTTACTAGGTGCGAGTGAACAGCAAACACAACATGCATGTATATGGCTTGAACATCGGACTATATATCTGTACGTGTAAATACAAAGGGTTACTTTAATAGTCGAATGTAGCAAAGTATGTACATCATTTGAAGGACTCAGATAATATGTAACAAGATTTAATGATTTAAACATTGTTTATTTTGAAGAATTATTAGTGACAGATACCACTCCTTGTTTCATAGATTTCCCAGATGAAGGCCAGTGGGCCGAAATGCATTGGAACATATGGATTGTTGGGAACATACGGATTGTTGTAGAATTGAGTGAACTATCGGATATTTTCATGAATACATCTTCATAAGTATGAATAAAATACTGCAACGAAAAGCAACTTCAAGTTTGGAAAACTTTATTGATTAACATTTGCTGGTGGATCCAGCACATCGAAAATCAGTGCCCTTTGTGACACTAGCACTGGTTAGTGCTAGTGCTTTCCTCAGTAAACAATACATTGGGCCATATTTTTTAAAACACCCAAATGCAGCGCAGAACCCAAAGAGACTGCGCTGCGTTGCATGACAGGGAGGGGGCAGGAGACCACCATATCTACAGAGATATGGCACTCTCCTCCGCTCTCCAGTGACTAATTTGTAAAACAATAAGTTAAATGGCCCTCATCAGGAGGCTATCACAGCTCACACTACCCAGTGCTCCTACCAGTGCTGCCAATTACAGTCCCAATGCAACTTCCAAAAATTATATTCCTACACTTGAGAAAATTCAGACTCGTCCAGGCCCCAACGTAATGAGAATAACTTGGATGTAAGGTATTAGTCATTTGTAATATATCTTGATTTAATAAACAACTGTTTTTGTGTTTATCTCTGAATCAGACAACCAGCGCAACCACGTGGCAGACTATAAGTGCTGGTGTTGACAGTTAAGTGCCAGTGCTGAGCACCAAAAACCAATGGCCAAATTAAGCACCGTCCCTCTCCCTAGCACCGGTGCTGATTTCCGCTGCTGAGCGCCATGAACACACCACCTTAGCACCATAGCGCTAGGGTATGTGTGTGTGAGTCAAGCATAGGTTTTATAGAGGAAGGGTACCCTTCCTGTTCAAATTACCATGCCCAGACATGTTTAAAAGCTTTTCCCACTTTGTATGTATGCTGTGCAGTGTAGCACGGATCCAAAGAGAAAAAAAAACATTTTCCGTGTTAGCGTCTTCTTTGAAGTGGCGTTAACTTTTGACGCTAAATCCTGTCTACAATTCTTTGTAGACATGTTTTTTTGTCAAAGGGCGTGAGTGGTTGCATGGGAAGAACCATGTATCACCCATGTAACACTCCCTTGGTGCTAATTAATGTAAAGAGGTGCTTCAGGCTGCTTGGTGCTACTTTTAGGCCACTTTCCAGCGATAAACAAGTTTTTTGCTGGGATGTAAAATCCCCAAAAAGACATTTTGTGCTGGTTAGGGCCACTTTTGTGACGCTAACACAGCACAAAATGTTTGAAAATCTAAAATCTACCCCCATATTTCAATGCCCTGTACAGTTGTGCAATCTTTTAACAGAGCATATTCTTGTTTGGCACATCATATGTGAAAGGCAGGAAGATAGGTCGTCTAATGCCCATTGAATTCAGGTAACAACTTTCACATCAGCTCTTCACACAGAACACTGTGTTGTCCCTCAGGGGTCCATTATATTCCCTCTATTATTTAACATCTACCAAACTGAAGCATGCCTTCTAACACATACATTTGCTTCAGGTCATCTTCCCTTTCATACCTTCCTCCTAAATTGTCTACTGAGTGGTTTCTGTGATACGATAACACATGGACTTGTAAAAACTATGCATATTAACTAATTTGCAGATTTAAATAGACCAATCACCTCACCCCTTTTCTAATTCCTCTCTATTGCCTCCCATTCAAAAAGAGATCTCAGTTTAAGACGTTTTGCCTTGTCAGTTCATCCTCTATCTGCACTTAACCAAAGTCTTCTAGCCTTAACATTCTTCAATGCATCTTACATGGGCTGCAGCAAATCTTCAGAGCATTCAACGCCCTAAACTGAAACTGATTGGTGGTAGAGCTCTCTACATCCAGAGGCCCACTCTGGAACTGGAAAACTTATTTTTGTGGTTCATCATAGGCTTGAACAACCCTTTTTCCACTCAATGTCTAGACTAGATTATCCATATATAGGTCAGGCCTAAGTCTATGTTGTCCTGTGCTGTGGTACATTCCCAGTTAAGTTCTATAAACCAGTGTTGGTCATATACCTAAGACAAGTAAATGTTTTCTTTCTCTCCATCTCCAATCTCAGTGCTTTTCCATCAGCAGAGGCACTTCAAGATCTTATATGAAACATATGAACATGATTAATATCCCCTGCACCAGTTGCTGTGCCTGCTGGGGAAGCATAATGAACTACTGTGTACTTACTTGCTTTACCTCTCATTCAGCAAGGGCTTTTGAGATGACAGTATTGCGTTTTGAGCATCTATATAAATATAAAGACAGAAAATCGACCGACAAAAATATCGACACAGAAATATCGACGTCAAAAATATCGAAGTCCTATCTACATGAAGTACAAACATTTCGAAAAAAAATATTGTTGTAAAAAATATTGATGTTAAAAATATGTTTTTTAAAAATGTTTTAATAATGATGTGAAAATAAGTAAAAACTGTATATAATTTACAAAATTATAGATATAAACATTAAAACGTAATAAAAAAATGAATAACTAATACATATCATTTTAAAATTAATTAAACATATACATATAAATTAATATATATACTCCACATATTTCAATAGTAGAAAAAGCGTTGGAAAAGGTAGGGGTAAAAATGACTATTCCCACTCCAGTGAGTGCAACAGTAGCGAAAGTGTTGGATAGCGTGGGGGTAAAAATGACTATTCCCACTCCAGATAGTGAAAGAGTAGGGAAAGCGCTGGAAAGCATAGGGGTAAAAATTACTATTCCACTCCAGAGAGTACAACAGTAGGGAATGCGCTGGATAGCGTAGGGGTAAAAATTACTATTCCCACTCCAGTGAGAGCAACAGTAGGGAAAACATTGGATAGCGTAGGGGTAAAAATTACTATTCCCACTCCAGAGAGTGCAACAGTAGGGAAAGAGCTGGATAGCGTAGGGGTAAAAACGTACTATTCCCACTCCAGAGAGTGCAACAGTAAGGAAAGCGCTGGATAGAGTAGGCGTAAAAATTACTATTCCCACTCTACAGAATGCAACAGTAGGGAAAGCGCTGGATAGTGTAAGGGTTAAATTAACATACTTATCAATTACATATTTTTTTATAAAAAATAGAACATATTAATAAATTATTTACAAAAAAATATTAATAAATTGGAATTCATATTTACTTAAATAACAATAAATTACATCCCACACGATTCCCCCTTTAACACACAACACACTACACATGCAAAAAACACAATTAATGTAACTATTAATTAATCAATTATTAACAATTAATAATACATTAACATAATTATAAAGTAACTAATTAATAAATATTCATTACCAATTATTTATTAATCACGCATTAATAAGTAATTAACAAATAACTAATTAACAATAGCAATAAATATTAATTATTAATACATTAATTCTAATTATTATAATTAACGAATTAATAAATAAAAAATTGCCAATTAATAAGTAATTAACAATTCATTAATAATTAATACCAATAAATAAAAACAATCTCATTAATTAATTAAATTTAATTTTATCCCACCCTATTTCCCTATAAACCCACAACCCACTACACATAAAAATCACATAATTTATTTAAATATCAATTTATCGCAACTAAAATGAATCACCAATTAATTATTAATTAACAATAAACTAATTAACAATAAATAATAATTATTAATACATTACTTCTAATTAATATAATAAACGAATTAATAAAAATTACCAACTAATAGTTAACAATTAATTAATTATCAACACCAATTAATAAAAAATATATTAATTAATTAATTATAATTAAATTACTTCCCACCCTATTCCCCTATAAACCCACAACCCGCCCTGATACTAAAACACAAATTAACTTTAACAAAATCACTAATTTCTAAACATGTATTTTAAAATGTATAAAAATACATTAAAAAAATGTTTAACATACATTAGAGATACATATTAAAATACATAACACTAAAAAAAATCGATATTATTAACAACAATATTTTTGCTTACGATATTACTTACTTCAATATTACTTACTTCAATATTTAAAAAATCGATATTACTTACCTTGGAGTCGAAATTCTGGTCAACAATATTCTTGACTTCGATATTCTGTCCCTACGATATTAAAAACTCGATATTAATGTGGTTCGATATTTTAAATTTGATCATTTGACCGCTCACCCTATAGCACTATGGGATCTTTGTGCTGTTTCTATAACATTCCTTGGATTTCCATTTTGTGAGATGTGATCTGCAGCTTTCTGATGTTTTTATTCAAACTTGTAGGGACGTTCTGCCAAAACTCAAATGGTAATGTAGCACTATATAAAGCATTTATAATAGCCAATACATTTTGGCAGTAAACATATTGGCTTTCCAATTGTTTTTCTATGTTAGATTTCTGCATTTTGAATACGTGATGGTCAACTTAAAATGGGTTTGTTAAATCATTACAAATGTATTCAAAGATGGCCACCATGAATATGTGCATCCATAGCGACAATCTTTGAAGGATTGTTCATATTTTTAACACACTAAGTCTAAGATAACCACAGTGGGTGCATGCTCAATCATGGAGCCATCTTTGGATGCATATGTAAAATTTTAACAAACACATTTATAGATGGCCGCAGTGGGTGCACAGCCATCTTAGAATGAGTTTGTTCAAATAATACAAACCTATTTCTTTGTACCTAACATGGTTGCCTCTGCATGCGCATTTGCAGACAGTCATTATGAACTTGGAAAAAGCCCACTCTAAGATGGATGCCTGTGGATAGCATGGCAGATGCAAAAAAGTTTAACAGAAGTAAAATGAGTTTGGAGAGGGGCTGAGGAAAGGAACAACAAATTGGTAAGGGCGAGGGAACAATAAAGGAATGACGTGGGGGGAAATATATATATATATATTCAAAGTAGCAGGAAGAGAAGTGGCAGGGGAGTTATTATAGGGACAAAACTTCTCTCAATACAAACAGCCTCATCGGTGGTAGAATAGACGTCAACCAATCAGAACACTGTGAGACCTAAATGCTCCGGCAAAAAAACATGAATAAAGAGGAGAGCCATCCAATCAAGAGGAAATCAATGTAATAGACAACAAAGACATCCAGTCATAAGCAAGGCCCATACCATAAGCCCAGTCTAGGAAACAATAAGTGCAGTTAACAGAAATCTGAAGCTGTTTGTATCCAATACCCAATAATGACATGAAAACAGCCCTGAACAGAACAGAACAACCATAAGAAAACGGCAAAGAAGAAGTAAGAAAAGCTATATGAAACAGTAAACACAAATGCAATACAATAGCTATCCCTTAGTGCAGAACTACATCCTGCCTGGGATATTTGGGGTATTTGCGTGATTATGCCATGATATTTACATGCCAACGTTTTGGAGCAGGCAATTGGGTGATTTAAAAAAAAAAAAGTCAAGAGACTCTGTTTTTGCTTGGGCTATGTACAGAAAATGTCGAGGCATGTCACATGCTCTAATGTCCCCCTTCAAGAATTAAGGAAAAAGCATTAACCTTTGATGCCAGAGGTAATTCGTGTAGGGGGAGATTGGAGCATGACAGGTATCATCATTTTATTTCAGGAAGTCTTAAACAACTTCGAATCGTGTTTCTGCATGCAACAAACCCATTTGTAACCCTTATAATTGGCAGTCTCCCGCCTTAAAAGGGTTGGGTTGGCATGTATGCCTGATAACTCAAACTCTTCCATTGCTACATCCCCTGCAATAATATTCTTGTACCATTGAACAATATTCTTAGTCAAAATCTCCATTATTATGGTGTCTGAATCCCTAAAAGAGGGTCATTTTTGCTTCTTTGAAGAATTCACATAGAGTTCTCTTGAGAGACATTTTTTTCATACTATATAATGAGGCTTGGCTTTTCTTTTTTTTCCTTTTCCTCTGCTGAAGTTTGCTAGCAATTATAGGCACAGTCAAAAGTAGCAGCCGCATTCCATATCTGTCTGTTTTATATCAATCCCACTATTTTCAATGGAAAGCAATATTTCTCTAATATGGACTTATGTAAATCCCAAAGCAGAAATAAGCATTGCAGGAAACACCTGTGTACAGAGCAACAAAGAAATCGCAAAATCCAGTATGTGCCTCTATTTTCTCTAATAAAAAGTGAAAGGACAAAGGGAGAAGAAGAAAAGCATTCCTTAATCTTATAAGAGGTACTCATTTTTTGTTAAAAGAGGTGATCGAAAGCAGAGCGGAAAGAAATAACGAGGATGGAGGACTGTTCCTGAGAGTGAAGCATTTCTTCTACTTGGGGTTGGGGTTGGGGCCAGTATAGGAGTGTCTAAAAACATGAGAATACAAAATAAATATATGACAGCCAATGTATTCCACACTAAATACAATAATTCTGACACATTAGGAGGGTAATGTACATATATTTTTTCAAAATGCTGTTGCAGTATATAAATGCACATGCTTAAAACTGTAATCTGGGACTTTCGAAGCTCACATTTCAATTATGTGCTAATATCTAGTGTTAATTTGTCATTTATATTTATACATACACAGACATACACACAACACTCATAAGCACAAACATACCAGCTTATTTGTACCGAGCATGGGCACGCGCAGTACATTTGCACTTATGCTCTGTACTGATGCCCTATGTTCTCTGTCTACACAACAATGTATGTTGCCCCACACCCAAAATCTATAATTTCATGCTGCAGACAAGAATAAACTACAGGGATGTAGAAGCTGGACTTATGGACATATTTACAAGGGCATTGAGCCACCAGACAATTCTCCAGTTGCGCAATGCTCTGCTCTATATTTACAATGAGACACTAAGCCACTTTGCCTGGCTTACCGGTGCATTGTAAATTTCCTTCCGTTTCATACAGTTTTCTGCGTCAAAGGGGCATGCAATGGGTGTTGCTGTGGGTGTACCACCACAACACACATTGCTTTTTGATGCTGCCCCAGATTTACAAGGATCTGCAAATCTGAGGGAGCGACAAAAGCTAGCACCTTTGAAAAGTAGGTGTTAGAGTGGCACAACGAGGAGAAATACTTTTATTTCTCCTTGTTTTTTGCTCTTTCTATGTATGCTGCCTGCTGCAGCACACATAGTAGGAGCAAATAGCCTTTAAATATTGTTTATGTGCCGGAGGTGTCCCTTCCCACACATAAACAATTATCCCTGCAACGCTGGCGCCCTTGCTCTATGGTGCATAGATGTCTGTGTTGGAGATAGGCAGCTTTTTTAGCGCAAAGGAAAACGCAGGGTTGCGCCCTATTCTTGTGAATACGGCCCATCCCTGCATTTTTTAAATGGTGCGGCTCTGCTAAATTGCTTGCAGCGCTGCATCATTTCTTTGTAAATACACCCCTCAGTTTCTGACTATTCTAAATTGCACAGCACGTTGAAATTGTTAGTTGGCATTAGAAAGGATAACAGCTGTCAATGGCAGTGCCTCTTCATATGGCCAGTTTTGCTTGTTAGAGTAGTGCTAAAGTCTAGTCTGCACAGTCTTGCCAATGGCAGATCCGCACATGGAGACATAACTTGCTTCAGAACCAATAGCACAATAAACACAGGCAATCAAACTCTGGATGGGGTAAATTATTCCTTCTAACTGAGCAGCTTCTCTTTATGACACTATTACTTTCTTTGTATTCACTACTATTTTGATCATTTTACTTTAACTATTTGTTGTGAAAAAATACAATATATAGCTACATTAGCTGTCAATGAAGGAAAGGGTTATCTTTAAAGGACTTACACTAGCACATGCAGCTTTTTACAGACTGTCCCCGAATACACACATGATAGGCCCCTTACTTTCCAAATAGATGGCTGAGATCTCAATAATCCCTTCTGTTATTGATGAAGCGGACTTTAGAAGTAAGTTTAGAAACAAGTACGCTGATTTAAAACGCCCATAATTTTTAATTCACTAATGAGTGTTGCATGTTTTTGTACTGACTCAACCTAGAATAATGTGCACCTACACCAACATTTGGGTTTAATTATATGTGCTCTTGTCGTGTTTGTCATTTCGTTTTTTAAATAATATATTTACCTTGTCTTTCGTTTTGTCAAACATTAATTGCGGCTGTTTCAAATAATAGCATGTGCTTTCTTTTATGTGCTTTGTTGATGTCATGTCTTTTTATTTGACTGTGCTATGTTTGTCTTTTGTATGCAAAGCTAGGCAACATGGAATAATGGGTTAACATTAGCAAAGGGGGTGGGTAACAGAATAATTATCATTTCCTGAATTAATTGATGTCTTGTGTTTCCTTGCATACTAGAGTCATGCTAAAAGAGGCCTGTGGCCTATTTCTAAAGTGGATGTCCGAAGTCCTGTCAAGTTGGGCCTTGCACAGCAGCGTATGATAAGGAAAATATTTTCTTCAATAATTCTTTGAAAGACGCTCGAAAAGCAAGGCTGTGCAGAGCATTGAAAAGGTCTTTGATAAAACTTTTATTGCCAAGGACAGGATGTGGAGCGGCGGAAAGGCTTGGACGGAGGAAGCAACGGATGATTTTGCTAAATGTTGCGAGCCTCGGAAGAGCCTGTGACACACATAGTCAATGAACAATGCCGCTCTTGAGGAAACGTGATTTTTGCTATGTGAAAGGCAAATGACTTCATCGAGTGACATTTCTCGACCAATCGTGCTTCGTCTCACTCGGATATTTGTATTCTTTTAGTTACTTTTAGATAGGAAAAAGGTATAAAAAGGTATAAAAATTGCCCTGTTTGCTCGTTCCTGTGCTCCAGAGATGCTGTCGGACTTTTGACTCACGTAAGATTCACCAAACTTTACTTTATCCCTTTAGGTTTTTCTTTAGTCAAGTTAGGGAAATAGGGTTTAGGGAACAATTTCCTAATGTTTGAGCACTTCTCATGCTAATTTTGATTTGAGCTGACAGTCAAATTTGCCTTTCTAATAAATAATTTTGCTTAATGAAATTTGCTAATAAAAGAATTTAAATCTAAAAATGCACGTTGCTTAACAATAAAGTTAATAAAATAGATTTTGAAATGACAAGCTGGTCTTGTTTGTTACCTTGAGTTACCATTAGTTAATCCATTGCCTATGATTCTGACTTAATTAAATGTATATAAAGTGTTTCTGATTAATTAGGTCGTATGATTCACTTGGTCAGTTCATGTCTCAGTCATTTATGGGCCTAGAGTTAGATTTATGAATTATGGTGAGTATCATGGTCTAGAGTTGTTTATATGAGACTGAATTTCCTTTGGCCCGCTGGATCAAATCCTTGGTAGCAGAGTTCGGTTACTATGGTAACTGACATGTTACATGGTAATTACATAGGATACATGTTTAACACATGTTAAGTTTTGTCTAGTTGTTATTTGTTGTTAAAAGGTTTTTCCAGCAGTGAGAAAAATCTTATGTGCCGGCAGAGTACTGTGACAAGTGAGGTTACACAGTTCATTTGTTCTGTTTCAAATTAGTGATACTGAAATATCACTAAGTGTTGTGGACGTACAACACAAGTTTAGGGATTTTTAGGTATGACAGGTTGCATGAATAGTGAGGTTTGCCTATGAAATTGTAGTTCTGAGAATAGGGACTAGGAGTCCGTTTTAAAACTCATTGAGAAAAGAGTAGTAGGATTTTTCCGAGCTTTTGTGAAGGGTGAGGTAGCGTCGTCTATTCTTACTGGCGTTTCTGGATTTCTATTGGTTGGTTAAAGTCCTGCCGAAGATTTCATGTATGCATGAATAGGTTTTCCGTATGGATGTGTAAAACTGTTTTTGTGAAAATAGCGTCGTCTATTTCACGAGAGTGGAATGTTGAATGTCTGGTAAAACTATCACTTTATTTAGCGGACAAATGGTTTGTTTTTCTGTAGTTATTAACTGAAATCTATTGAAAAAGATTGTTTTAAAATGGCGCTGTGAAAATATTTTGCAAAGGAGGGGTGAGTTTACGCAGTGATACTGATACGCGCAGCTTTGCTGCAGCGGCAGTATACGTCACAAGGTTCGCGCTGCGATTGGTCGACATACGTCACAGCGAGCGCGCTGATTGGTTCACGTGACCAAAACGAGCTGTTAGCTGATTGGTCATTTCTGAAAACAGGATTCTCATTGGTTGAGCAAGGTAGTGATGTGGCTTAACCTGATTGGCTTGTTGGTGAGTTTCGCGCACGGATTGGTCAGAGTAGCAGAACAACAGGAAATATTTAGGATCTTTACTAAATTGAACGGAATAGTTTAAAAACATGAGTTATGGGTATAAGGAAGAAAAGAAGCCTTCATGGTTTCAGAAAATTAAAAATGTATTCAATCCTGACAAGAAAATTGAAGCGCATGCTGGAAAATTACTTCATAAGTACAAGACACCCACAGCATATATGGAAGGAGAATATGGTTATCATACTGTTCTCTAGTTTGAAAATTGGATGCTTTATACTAAAGATGATGGTGTTTTAGCCTGGCCAAAGGATCGTTTAATGTTAAAGTTTTAAGAAACTTAAGAGATAAAATGATGGCTCTTTCACCAAGACTCAGACCCACTCAATTTGAAGCTTTAGTTGAATGGGAAGTTGAAATGATGGAACTTGAGTGAGAAAATTGGGGAACTCTGAGAGGCATAGATAGGGAAACCCACCAAGATAAAGTGCGTCGTTGGAGGAAAGGAGACATGTATAAAGGATTGTATCCGGTTTTAGAAATGGTTATAGAAACATCAGGTCAAAAGAATTCCCAGAAAAAAGGTCATCTTGATCAAGAGTTAGATGATGCAGTTTTAGAGGATATTTTAAATAGTCCTCCACCTTATCAGCCAGGTTGTTCACATTCTACCCCAAGGAGTCTTTCAGGAATTTCTCCTAGTGCACCTAGGGAGATTGATGATTCACCCAGATTTATGAGATTACCCGAAAGAGCGAGATCAAGAAGCAAAAGAAATACTCCAAGAGAAAGTTCGAATTTGAGAAATAATTTCCTGAAAAATGATAAAAAGACAGAGTTGCCTGGAGATATACCAAATATTTCAGAATATTTAAAAGCGAAAGGGGAATTAATTCAACAGTTAACAAAAGGCATGGAAGCAGTAACAGTTCCAGTTGCAATTGGACATGTTGTACCAGTTTTTGACCAAAGTGAAAATAGACATTCTGTTGTAACAAATCCTTTAAATGCAGAAATTCAGACAGTGGCTGAAAATTTGTATTCTGAGTTAACAGAAATGCACAAAGATAAAACAATGCCAAATTTACCTTTAAATCAAAGTTTGTCAAATGTCACACCATCAGCTGCAGAATCAGATTCTGGTTCCATAAATAAAACAGATTTAACACAGATTCCTCAACAAGTTCCTGAGTCTAAACAACTTGATGTTGCAAAATTAAAAGCAGATTTAGAAGAATTAATTATTGGCACATTTGGTACTGACTGTTTAAAGCAATATCAGGATGATGAATTGTTGTTCATTTGCAAGAGCATTCAGCGGAAAACTAAAAATAAATATGAACAATTTGAAGAGGTGGCTGCTGAATGGGAAATAGATTTGACTCACCAGAAACAATTGCAAAAGCATTACAGAGTGGATTTCTCTGAGAAGGATATAGAGAATCTAAATACCACAGGCAGAATAACCCATATAAAAGAATGAATTGTGTTTCTAAAAAGATTAGGTGGTTTAAGTAAATGGAGAGTTAAATGGACAAAGAATAGAGAAGAAAAAAAGAGAGAAAGATGAGAAGTCTTTGGTGAATTTCCTATGAGGGAAATAGCTAGTGGGGTTATGTTCATGTTCCATTGACAAGACAGGATATTCTACTCTTTACAAATGATTTTCCTCGGCTGAGAGAAAAGCCGGTGAAATGGTATCGTCAGGTTGACAGATTTATTAAAGTCTCAAAAGTTCTGTGGATTGATCTTGATGGTTTCTTTGACATTGTTGTCCCATCAGATCTTTGGACAGAATGTAAAATTTCTGTTAGTTGGCCCAAAGAGGAACTGCCTCGACATAAAGTAACAGGTGCTCCTTCTGACATTGTCATGGATTTCTATGACAAAGTAATTGTCTGGCTGAAAGACAAAATTCCTGCAGAAGAAGTAGATTGGGTTAACATAGACAGGACAAACCAGGAACCAAAAGAATCAGTTCATTCCTTTTATGAAAGGTTACTCCTGGTATTTAAACAATACAGTGGCTATGAAAAATTAAGTGCAAGTGACATGAGCCACTTCATTAACAGATTTGTTTATGGCTTGAGACCTGAGATTGGGGAAATAATTAGAAACGGAATTGTCGGTTGGCAATCACTTTCAGTTGAGGATATCCTGAGAATGGCAAAACACTGCAGTGATGAGTTAGATGCAAAACAGAAGAAACTCAAGGAAAAGTCAATGTGGGCAATAGTGAAGGTAGCTGAACAGCAGATAGCAACCTTAGAAAATAAAAATTTTCAGCAGAATCCAGGAAAGTTCAAAGGGAACTTTACAAATAAGCCAAAATTTAATATATATATTGACGAGCTAAAACAAAAGCTACCTTGTTTTAATTGCGGCGAAATTGGACACTGGAAGCGTGAGTGTAAAAATACGCCCAGAAATTAAAAAAATTCATCATTAAATCCACAGATGCAGAGTGAGATAAATCAGCAGCAACAGCTACAGCGACAGTTAAATGAAATAAGTCAGCAGCAACAGCTACAGCGACAGTTAGCGAATCAGCAGAACCAATTGAATCAGCAGAACCAAATTCCACAGCCACCCTTGCCAAATTGCATGAATACACAGAGATACAGTCAGGAGACGGGTTTCTGCGGAGCTGAACAGGTAAAAAGATTACAAAAAGTAAATGTGTCAAGTGCCTCTCAGCAATTTTGGCTAAAAGAAAATGAGAGCAGTGACTCAGAGGATTTCTCATGACGGTGCCTGAGAGAGGAAGAAGAGTGTGTGCTTGGAGCAACTATTGAGGTAGATCAGTCAGGTCCATTTGTAAATGGTAAAGTGAATGACAAAGATTTCTTGTGGACACTGGTGCTTCCCGTTCTACTGTTAGATCAGTAGAAATTGAAAATATTCCTCTCTCGGGTGAATCCAACCAGGTAGTTGATGTAGCTAATCAGCAGATCAAAACAAACTTGACAAAGCCAGTTGATGTAGAAATTGGAAATTACAAAGACAAGCACAGATTTGTTGTCTGTAACAGCAGTCCTGTTAATCTTCTAGGACTGATCTGCTATGCAAGATGAATTGCAAAATTTATTGCTCACCGGAAGGTATTGAGCTTCAAACTTTAGAAAAAGATGGTCTGTATAAATTGACACTGCTAATGGTTGACGAAGAAAATAAAATGTTCCCTGCTTTTGATAAAAATAACTTACCTGGGGAATTGAAAGAGACAGTAAATCCGAAAATGTGGGATCTAACTGGTGATGAAATGGGTTTAATGAAACATGTAGACCCCGTAAAAATTACCGTGAGACATGGAATAGACTTTCCAAACATTCCCCAGTACAAAATGAAACCTGAAACTATTGAGGTTGTCATTCCGGTGACTGAAAAATTCATTAAGCAAGGTGTTTTGAGAGAGATTGAAATCAGCCCATGTAATTCACCGATTATGGGAATTAAAAAGCCAAACGGAACGTACAGAATAGTTCAGGACCTCAGAAAGGTTAATAAGATAGTTGTTCCTTGCTGTCCAGTTGTACCAAACCCAGGAGTAATTGTATATCAGATTCCACATGATGCAGAATGGTATACGGTCATTGACTTATGTAACGCCTTCTTTACGGTTCCAATGCATCCAGATAGCCAACAAATTTTAGTGTTCCGGTTCCAGGATCACATATTAGCATGGTGTTGTATTCCTCAAGGGTATTCTGAGAGTCCACCTATCTTTAATCAGTTGTTAAAGAAATCCCTGGAAGATTTAAAATTACTTGGAGAGTCAACATTGGTCCAGTATATAGATGACCTCCTTATTGCAGGAAAAACAAGAGAAAATTGTGTGACTGACACCATTACACTTTTGAATCGATTGGCAGATGAGGGACATAAAGTGTCACCTGCAAAACTACCGTTTTGCAAACAAGAGGTTAAATACCTTGGTCACAGAATTGCAAAGGGAATCAGACAAGTGACAATTGAGAGAATAAAAATGATTTGAGCAATACAACCACCGAAAACACAAAGACAGATCAGATTGTTTCTAGGAATGGTTGGTTATTGTCGCCAATGGATTTGTGGTTTTTCGTTATTTGTGAAACCAGTGCAAAGATTAACAAAGGCAGACATAAAAGACCCAATTGTTTTGACAAAAACAGAATTGGAGGCTTTTGAAAAGCTAAAGAATCGTCTCTGTGAAGCACCAGCATTGGGAATGCCTGATTATGACAAGGAATTTGAGCTGTACTGTAGTGAGTGGGAAGGTTGTGCATTATCAGTTCTCATTCAAAAGCATGGAAAGATGAGAAAACCTATAGCTTACTTTTCAGCCGTTCTTGACCCTGTTGCAAAAGCATTGCCAGGTTGCTTAAAAGCAGTGGCTGCAACAAGTGTAAGCCTTGAGCAAAGTGAAGGAATCATAATGGGGTTTCCAGTAAAAGTATACATACCTCATTCAGTTGAGACACTTCTTACCAGAAGTAAAACACAGCACCTGTTGAGTAACAGATTGACCAAATATGAAAAAGTTATTCTTGGATCAGATAATGTATCCATTGCGAGATGTGTTAATCTCAATCCAGCTACACTTTTACCGGATAGTGTGGTTTCTGAAAATGACAATGAAGCTGGTGATGTTGATCATGAGTGTTTGGATGTTTTGGAATACTGTACTAAACCCAGAAAAGACATTAAAGATGCACCTTTATCAGAGTCAGACATTGTTTACTTTGTTGATGGCTCCTGTTTAAGAACAGATGAAGGCATCCTGAGAGCAGCATATTCAGTCTGCACAGTTTCTGAAAAAATTGAGGGTTCAACTCTTGAAGGAATTCGTTCAGCACAAGTGGCAGAATTAGTTGCTTTAATTCGTGCCTGTGAAAAAGCAGCAGGGAAGAAGGTTACCATAGTGACTGATAGTCAGTATGGATATGGTGTAGTCCATGACTATGGCCAGCTCTGGTCTCAAAGACAAGAACTGGTATAATCCAAAATGTAGGGTTATTGCAGAGTCCCTTTGCCAGCGTTGTTTGATCTGCCAACAAATCAATCCAAACAGGAAAACAGTTGTAAGCATGGGAACCATAGGACGGGAGGGTGGTCCTTTTACTAGGTTGCAAATGGATTTCATTGACATGCCACAACATAACAAGCTGAGCTACGTTCTTGTTATTGTCTGTTTGTTTTCAAGATAGGTGGAAGCGTTCCCAACACGTCACAATGATTCAATTACTGTGGCAAAATTGCTTTTAAGGGTGATCATACCTAGATATGGATTTCCAGTAACTATTGAAAGTGATCGTGGCACACACTTTGAAAACAAACAGATTCAATTAATTTGTGAAGCCTTTGGCATTAAACAAAAATTGCATTGTGCTTACAGACCAGAAGCATCAGGTGTCGTTGAACAGATTAACGGCACAATTAAAAACAGAATTTCAAAAATGTGTCTTGCTACAGGAATAAAGTGGACTGATGCACTTGCACTTGTTTTGATGTCTTTGAGAAGCACTCCAGATAAAAGAACAGGTCTTAGCCCTCATGACATACTCATGGGAAGGGTAATGAGACAGGCTTTTGTTCCAGTTGGAAAATTGTTAGCAATAAATGATAGTGCAATTTTAGACTATTGTAAGCAGCTCTCTGATGTCGTAACTTCTGTATTCCATCAGATAGGAACAGATGTGATTTCAAAAGAAAAAGAGCAGGCTCATGGGCCAGGACAAAGGTTCATCGGAGGAGGAACTGTTTGGTACCCAGGTGGCAAAAAGCCAGACAGGTGATACTAGTCACAACAAATGCAGTTGTGTAAGGGTTTGAAAAGGTGGGTGCATGCAAGCCACACCATTCGTGTACCAGCACCTGATAACCCTGATGAAGATAGTGACGACACTACAGCTGATTCAGATTCAGAAGGAGAACCTGAAGATCCAGATTCCTAAGATCGACAGAGAAGTCGACATCTGGAGAATTCAGAAGCAGATCAAGCATCAAATTAAAAAGATCTAGACATCGTTGTTGTTGATTCAGAGAATGATGAAGATGTTCTAGAAAAAGGAACTGAAAAAGAAACTGTGTCAGAAGAGATTCAAGATCAGGAGAGTATTGAAAAGCAGATTGGAAGCTCTGAAAGCAGGAACGGAAAATCTGGAACTGGGAAGTTAGAAGTTATTCCAGAAGAAGAAGATGAATTGCCAAGTACCAGCTACAGAAATGTTGTTCCTATCGGAGTGAAGCTGCAGAGTAAAGAAGTTCCTAGATACAGTATTGAAATCTCTGAAACTGACTCGGATGACAGTGATGAAGAATCTGAAATAAGAAAATTCAGAAAAAGGGCTTGGAAAGCTGAATGTAATGAAATCGAGCCTAAGAAGAAACTCTTGAGAAAAGGTGATGTCTGGCCAAAAGAAGACTTGAATTTCAAGTTGGTGAACGGATCAAAAGAACAGGTTAATGAGTTATCAAGTCAAAAAAGTGATTCAGACAAAAAAGACCAAGTTGGAAAGAAGATTGAAGTAATCAGCAGAAAAAGCAAGAGACCATTGAGGCCTAATCATAAGTATAAGTCTCCAGAGTGGGCCTATATAATAATTCCACCAGTAGTTGAGGTTAGCAGTAGCAGCCAGGAAGATTTGGAAGAAAATAGTGACAACTATTAGGTTTAGCTTTCTTTTTCTTTAAGGTTGAGGTTTGTTTTTGGCATAAGGCTGAAGAAATTCTGTTAGGTGACACAGGTCGAAGGAATTGTGTTAGCTGGATATACTTTATGGACGCAAGGTCGAAGAAAAGCTGTTAGAGGGTTACTAAAAAAAAATTAAAAAGGGGAGGGTGTTATTTTAATTAGATAATTAGATACTAATTTTAATTTTAAAATTTTGTTTTAAGTAAAGCTGAGTAAAAAATGCATAATACTGACAATTCTAGTTGTGCAATTCTTAGAAGATGTTGTAAAATGTCTTCCATTTGTGTGATTCTAATCATTCTAGTTTGGTTAATTTTGGCAGTCATTTTTCCTCTTGGCATAGACAAAGAGGATTACAAGGTGAACATGACAAGCAAAGCTGAATCTAAACAAGCTGTTCATGATGTTGCAGGCAAAACTAACAGGGTTATTGAGCATAAGCCAGAGATCCATCAGGACAGATCTGTTGGAGATTTTTCTACTAATTATTTTTCAAGACTCTTATCAGAGTACGTTAGAGTCATGGATGTTAAAGATTGTTATGTGTGCGTTAAGCTTCCTACTTCAGTTTCTGAAGGGGTCAATTATAATATGCTTCCTCTTACTTATGGAATAACATGCAGTGTTATATCAAGCTTGTTTTATCAAACAGGTCGACTGGAGTACTATTACTCAGACTTCGATGAGATATTCCCTAACTTAAAGGTTGTGCATAGTCTTAACAAAGTTAGGCCTGCCAAACAGATGAGGGAATTCTTCCTGGTAACTAATGAACTCACTTACGAATATGCTTACAAAAATAATTTAACTTGCAAAATGAGAGATGAAGAAAGATCTTTCCTCGATCAGGTTGAGGAGAGGAGAGCGATTTACAAAAGGAATGAGATGCTGAACAGACTAAGTCTAAGTTTTGGCAGCTTGAAGACGAGAAGCTTAATGGTGAAAATAGATATGCAGCTATTCACATAGATGATCCAGTTAGTGGAAAGTTCTGCATTAGATGAGATAACACGCTTTACGACAATTATTTTGTCGGTGCTAGCCACTGTGAGGACACTTATCAGATTGTAGGGGGTTGGGGATTTAGGTTTAAAGCATTTTATTAAGGCAAAAAGAAAACCATAGGAGGTAGGGGAACATGAGGGGTAGGGTTACATACATTCGGGTGAGAAAAAAAGCTGTGCATAAATCTAGGAGTGCGATGGTGGACAAGGCTACTACCAAAGAAAAATCAAATGGTAAAATGATAAGGGCTGCATACAGTCGACACCATCAAGCAGATCAGAAAATGAAAGGCAATAATGCAAGAAACCAACCCCACCAACCCCCAGAGCCCCTCCCTCCAAACTCCCCAACTCACCCCAACACCCTCCCACCTCCCCCCCGTCCAGTACTCGGCCATAACGCATCCTGTCCTCCCGCCACGCCCCCCCACCCCGTGAGCCCAGATCTTGTGTCCCCTTAGTCAGTTGAGATCACCGGTGGCGTTAGTCTCAGAAGTCTGAGGTACCTCGGACAGGTGAGTTCCCTAAATTCTGTAGTTAAAAGCGCATGAAAGGGTTGCCATAGCTCATCAAATTGGTCCACGTCTCCCGTCACCATAAGCGATAGTTTCTCCATACCCAGCACATGCCATAGCCTGTGCAGCCAGCCTGTGATGGAGGGGACCATGGTGGTACGCCAGTGAATCAAGATGTTCTGAATAGCTGAACCAAGCTATCGCAATTTGCCTGCCCCTGCGGGACTTCAGCGGGTACATCAGGCCATTCGGGAGGCACAGCAATACATACGCCGGGAAGCGTGGCAATTCAGTTTCAAAATGAACATCAATCTCATCGAGAACCTCCTTCCAGTAAGCCTCCAACAAGGGACAGTCCCAAAGTATATGCGTAAGGGTCCCCACCCGACCACAACCCCCCCAGCACTCCTTTTCAACATGCCTATTCATTTTGTGTAGCCTCTCCGGGGTATAGTACCAATACGTGGACACCTTGGTGAGCGTTTCCGTAAGACCTGTATGATATGCAGAGTGTCTCGCCCGGTGCGCAATTTGATCCCATTCTTTATGACTAAGCGTCCTTCCCAATTCCCTATTCCAGCGCTCCCTACCCGGGTTGTAGAAATGAAACGGAGGGGGCTGCAGGAATTTGTAAAGGTCGGTAATCAGCTTAGCATCAGAGGCGCGGGTCACTAACCACCGCTCGTATGGTGTTATCTGGCGATCAGCAGTGCCCCGCACCTGAGATTGAAGCGTCCAGTGCCTAACCTGCATATATCGTAATCTATCCGACTCAGGCAGTTGGAACTCCTGTTGCAATTGCTGAAAAGGGACCACTCCCTCCGGTCCATAGATCTGAAAGAGCGCTCGGCAGCCCGCTGCCCTCCAGTGGGAGAAAGCGCCTGGTTCCATCCCGGGGGAGAAATCAGGGTTATCCGCTATCGGCATGAAGGGCGAAGGGAACGTGGTGAGTTCACGAACTGCATTGACTGTGTCCCACACCCTCAAGGGGACTCGCGTGACGAAGGAAGCATAGAGGTTGGGGGGGCGATGAATCCGACGCAAGAACGGAACCTCCTGGAGGGTGCGCCCGCCACCGCATGGTCTTGAAAGAGCCAGTACTTGTCGGATTCCCACCTGCTCCACTCCACTAGGTAGCGCAGCTGTGCCGCCTGGAAGTATTTCCGGAGGTCCGGGATACCAAGGCCCCCCACCTCCGGGGCCAGCGTGGAAAGAACCCTCTTCATCCTCGGCTTGCGGCCTTGCCAGACGAAGCGTGCAATGTCGGCTTGTGTCTGTCTAATCCAGCCCACAGGAGGCTGAAGCGGCAAGGCTCGAAAGAGGTACAGGATCTGGGGCAGGACCTTCATCTTGATCGCTGCAATCCTGCCGAGCCAGGACAGCAAGCCAGCAACCCAGCTCTTCCTTGATTTTCCTGCTAAGAGAGGCATAGTTGGCCGTCACCATCGCAGGCAACGTTGGTGCTAGCAGAATCCCCAGATACGGCACCAGGGATGATGACCACTGCATGGGGAAAAGCCACTGCAGATCTCGTCTGGTATCCGCGGCCAGGGACACATCCAGAGCCACCGACTTGCCCATGTTCATTTTAAGACCAGCCACTTTCGAAAAAGCGTCTAGTTCCTGGATACAAGCGGGGAGGGCCCGTCTAGGGTCGTCCAAGGTCAACAGGACGTCGTCCGTATAAAGACTGATCGTGTGGACATACTGCCCCATCTTGATCCCAATCGCGTCTGGGTTTTGGCAAATTCTCTGGGCAAACGGTTCCATATAGAGAGCAAAGAGGAGTGGGGAAAGTGGGCATCCTTGCCTAGTACCCCTTTCGATCGCAAAGCTACGGGAGCTGCACCCATTAACTCTCACTGTCGCCTGAGGGGATTTGTAGCAATTGAAGACCATCGAACAGAATTTGTCTCCAATACCCAGTTTCCGAAGCACCTGCTCGAGATAAGGCCAGTGAACGCGATCGAATGCCTTCTCGGCATCCACCGCCAGCAGCATCCTTTCACCCGGGATCCGCGAGGCTTTCTCCAAAATGTGTGCTACTCTCTTAGTGTTATCGACGGTTTGTCTGCCAGGGACAAAGCCAGCTTGATCAGCCTCAACCAGGCCCGGCAGATGCAGGGCCAATCTGGATGCTAGAATCCCTGTGTATAATTTAAGGTCGACATTCAGGAGTGAGATAGGCCTGTATGAGCCACAGAGGGCCCGGTCTTTCCCAGGTTTCGGGATCACTGAGACCGTTGCCCTTAACAGATCTGGTGGAATGGCTCCCGGCTCGGAAAAGGAGTTAAACAGGCGGGTGAGAATAGGGGCTACGACCGGGCAAAAGGTCTTATAAAACAAGGACGTGTAACCGTCCGGGCCCGGAGCTTTCCCGTGTTTGAGCCTGGCTATCGCGGATATCACCTCCCCCACATGAATGCTGCGCTCGAGGTGGTCCGCCTGCGCTGAATCCAGCGCCGGAAGGGCAACAGACTCCAAATAATCCGCGGCATCCTGCGACGAGGGGGGTTCCCCCGTGTAAAGTGCCTCGTAGAAGCTACAAAACGTTTCTGCCACCGCGGCGTCACCAGAGACCGCCACCCCATCAGCGCCGAGCAATTCCTTCACCACGTTACGCTGGTGCGCGATTCGGAGCCTATTTGCCAAAAGTTTGCCACACCTATCCCCACCCGTGTAAAACGCATGTTTTAGACGCAGCGCCGCGTATTCCGCCCTATCCATGTCCAACGCCGACAGGAGCTTCCTGGCAGCCTTCAACTGCCTCCACACCCTAGGAGCTCCAGTACGGCGATGGACCTGTTCCAATTCCCGGACCTGGGAAGTCAGCTCCTCCCTCTTGCGCTGTCTCTCCCGGTTTTCTGCTGAGGAGATGGAAATGAACTCCCCCCTAAGAACCGCCTTCAACGCCGCCCACTGTGTCGCTGGCGAGGTGTCCGAGTTATCATTGTGTGCCTGGTATTCCCGGATCGCCCCCTCAATGTGCTTCACAACTGTTTTTTTATGCAGGAGGGTGTTCCTAAGACGCCACACCCCCCGAGAGGGGGAGGCCGTCGAAAGCGCAAACGTGCCCACGACTGGCGCATGATCAGACAACGACAGGACCCCAATGTCCGCCGCCGAAGCAGCGGCACACATCGGTCCGCTAACCAATAAGTAGTCCAGCCGTGCGTAGGTCCGGTGCGCATGTGAATAATAAGAATAGTCCCTATCCGTGGGGTGGAGGGTGCGCCAAAGGTCATGCAGATCCATTTCAGTGATTCGAGCCTTCCCAGCCTGTGAAAGTTCCCCAGTCTGCGGGTACCGCTGCGCCGATCTATCGAGTGTAGAGTCAAAGACTATATTCAAATCACCCCCTAGAATGATATGTCGATCAGGGGAGGCAGTCACGTCTACCAGCACCGAGTCTAGAAAGCGCTCTTGGTGGTCATTTGGGCTATACAAGGAACCAATAGTGAACGTTGTGTCCCCGAGCCGGAGGCGGTATGCCAAGAGCCTCCCCTTCTGTTCTGCATATTTGTACAACACCTCCCCCCTGAAGGAACTCGCTAGCAAAATGGCCACCCCTGCGGTCTTAGATGCAGCAGAGGAGAAAAACTGAGTCGGGAACTTATTAGAGCGCATCCTATGACAATCCCTTGGCAGTAAATGGGTCTCCTGCAGGAGGCATATATCTGCCTGTGTCCCCTCCAGCAGAGATAAGATCGCCCTACGCTTCACCGGGTTGTTCAGACCCTTAACATTAAGGGTCACTACCTTCAGTGTCGACATATCCCCGGGGGAACATAAGTGCCAAGCCGCGGGCAGTCAATGACCGGGGGGGGGGGGGCTCGGGACAGCAGTACAGGACAAGCAAAGTAAAACCAAGCAATAACATTTGAGATATTGGACGGTACCCCTTTTACCCCTAAACAACTCCCAACCCCCTCCAAAACAGACCCATGGCAACTGGCCAACTCCCCACCCACGCTCAAACAACCCATTGTCCCAGTCATGTCCCAAAACGGACAAGTCTGTGGAAAGTACAAAAAGTGGACGTCCGGCCACTCGTTCTTCCCGCCTCTCCCCCGACTCACCCTCCAACCCCCAAACCTGGCATTGCAGAAGCTATGTCCATCTCCCCCCGGACTGAATCTACGCCGTCATGGCGACTCCGTTCGTGGCGGCCGAGTCCCTGGCTGCTTCTCTCAGGGCGTTGGCGATTTCTGCCCTGATGGTAGGTGAGTCCGGCCGTCCAGCACTCGCCGTCGATCTCCTCCTCGCCGACCGCCGTCGCCCTCTTCGATCAGAACGCCTCCAGCCCGGCGTCGCCTCACCCTCTTCCGTGAGACCCAAGACACCACAGACATCTTGCAAGGAGCGCAGCTGGTGCAGCACGCCATTCCAGCGGAATTTTAGGCGAAAGGGGTGCCCCCAAGAGTACGGCGTTTCATTCTCTCTCAGGAAATCCGTCGCGATTTTGAAGGACCTGTGCTTCTGTAGCGTGATGGCAGACAGGTCCTGAAACAACGCCACAGGCCGTGCGCGAAAGGTCAGCGGCTGTTTCTTGCGGGCCTCAGCCTTTATGCGTTCCTTCACTGGGAAATCCGGGAGGTAGGCCAAAATGTCCGGTGGAGGTGCCGTCGACTGTCGCTGTCGATCGACCCTGTGGGCCCTGTCGATTCGAATCGGGAAGTCCGCGGGCTCTCCCAGAATCTCCCTGAACAAGTCCTTCAGGTAGCCCGTCAAATCTGTCCCTTCATCTGCGGACGGTACACCTCGGACTCGGATGTTGTTTCTTCTCGACCTGTTCTCCAGGTCTTCATTATGTGCCTGGAGTTCGACATGCTGCTCCCTGAGACGGAGAACGTCTTGCTGTAAATGGACAATCTCCTCGTCCCTCCGTTGAGCCGCTGCCTCCACCATCTCCATCCGCTCACCTAGGCCTTCCACCTCCCTGCGGACCTCGCGCACTTCGCTGGCCACCTCCTGCTTCAGCGTCTGAAAGTCAGCCTTAAGCGAATTGAACAGGTCTTCCATGAAGGACCTTGTAACGGGTGGCTCTCGCCCGGCCGGGTCCACTGCAGTTCTAGAAGAGCTCGGGGACGGTTGCACCCTGTCTCGTTGTTGCTGGGCTCTGCTGAGCATGTCCGGCAGGGTGCGGTCCCCCTTCCCCGATCCTCGGTTCCCCGACATTCGGGTTCTGTAGACTGCCACACTCGGCTCAATCAGATGTGCGATCTCAGGTCGGTGGCAGCAGGTATCGGCGTCGATGAGTCTCCAACGGCGGGCAGAGCGCCGCCGGGGGGAACGCCCGTTGTAGTAGGGACGCCGCGGGTCCTGCGCCACAGAGGACAAAATGGCGGGCCAGCTCTGTCGCAGAGGCCTGCTCGCACTCCAACCAAAGTTCAGGCGCTGGCCACTATAGGGGGGATCCAGACCGTAGCATCCCCCAGGACGAAAGAGCTATGCAGGGCCAGGAGTGTAGGAACTGTCCCCGGGCGACACTGTAGGAGGGCTTCGTCACCGTCGCCGTGAAGATAAGATGGCGGCTGGGCGTAGCCGGGCAGACCCTCTGAGCCCGATGGCACCGCCAAGGCTATGCCAAGAGTCAGTGCCCCTGAATTGAGCCCCTTCCAAGATCGCCGAGCCGAAAAAGAGACAAATGACCTGGCCCCAGATCCTGAGCACTGTCCCAAACTGGCTCACACAATGTATCAAGCCACCGCTGCAGATCCAAGTGCCTCCACGATCAGACAATAGGCATCCCCCTCCTCGACATCCCGTGGCAGCTACCCATCCGGCGTACCACACCGGGCACAATCTGATGCGAGTACACAAGCGAACTCCGTGCCAGGCCACCAGCCACCAGCAGCAGGGTCCACTCAGGCCTCCCGGCCAGCGCTCCGCTCCACTCTGCCTCTGTGGCGCTCCGCAGGTAGTTTATCGGTCTCTGAGCGTGCCTCCGCCGGAGCGTTCTGGACCAAAGTTGCACCAATATGTGCCCCAGGGTCTTCGCCACCCTTCCCACGGCCGCTGAGCTTCAGCGGGGGGAGAGAAGCTGCCGAAAAAGGGTCCGGGCCTAGTCGGGCCGGAGGAGCTGCGGGAAGAAGCGTCCGCTCACCCCGCCATCTTGGCCACGCCCCCCGGGGTTGGGGATTTAAAGGTGGTAAAGACCCAATTTTCCCAGGAATCTATTTTGTCTGTGGGAATAAAGCATATTTCAGTCTCCCTGATCATTGTACATGTTACCTTGGTCAGGTCTTTCCTAAAATTTTCCATGTTGACAGAAATGGGGAAGGTTCATTTGAAATTGGCAAATACCTGAATAGATATAAAAGAGAAAGCTTTTCTGAGATCATGGGAGATATATTTGGCGCAATAATTCCTATGGTAGGAATCACTCTGAATGCAAGCAAATTCAGAAAGGTTTCCACAATTGTGGACCGGTTGTCCACTGATACTGCAAGTGGTTTCCCGTTGGTTAACACTGAGCTCATTGCCACCAGAAGCATGGTTATGCAGAACCGGCTTGCGTTAGACATTCTTCTAGCAAAAGAGGGAGGAGTCTGTGGGATTTTGCATGTTCAGCACTGCTGCACATATATCCCAGACAAAAGTCAGAACATAGAATTGTTGATAAAGAATATTACTGAATTTCACTCAGAAATAGAACCTATGGAAAGTGAAAATTTTTCAGAACGTTTGGCTAAAAGATTTGGGGCAATTAGAGAATGGTTTGCTGAAATTGGCAGTTCGATCATTGGCAAAGTGCTTTGTCCTGTAATAATCATTGTTATAGTGACACTTTTGTTAAAAATCAGTTGCATGATTTATAAGAGAAAGGAGCATGTGAGGGAAAAGAAACAAATTTATAAACTCAGAAAGGCTCAGGAGAAGGAGATAGAAATGGATGAATTTCGCAGGGCTCAATATGAGAGTTCCAGACAGACTTATGAAGCAGGAGTTTAGATTTACTAACACAGAGTGAGATCATTATATGACATTACTAAAAGTAAAATTTTGAATACATTTTTGGGTTTTGTTTGGTGATTTATAAATCACAAGATGAGGGAGTTGATGAAGCGGACTTTAGAAGTAAGTTTAGAAACAAGTACGCTGATTTAAAACTCCCATAATTTTTAATTCACTAATGAGTGTTGCATGTTTTTGTACTGACTCAACCTAGAATAATGTGCACCTACACGAACATTTGGGTTTAATTATATGTGCTATTGTCTTATTTGTCATTTCGTTTTTTAAATAATATATTTACCTTGTCTTTCGTTTTGTCAAACATTAATTGCGGCTGTTTCAAATAATAGCATGTGCTTTCTTTTATGTGCTTTTGTTTATGTCATGTCTTTTAATGTGACTGTGCTATGTTTGTCTTTTGTATGCAAAGCTAGGTAACATGGACTAATGGGTTAACATTAGCAAAGGGGGTGGGTAACAGAATAATTATCATTTCCTGAATTAATTAATGTCTTGTGTTTCCTTGCATACTAGAGTCATGCTAAAAGAGGCCTGTGGCCTATTTCTAAAATGGATGTCCGAAGTCCTGTCAAGTTGGGCCTTGCACAGCAGCGTATGATAAGGAAAATATTTTCTTCAATAATTCTTTGAAAGACGCTCGAAAAGCAAGGCTGTGCGGAGCATCGAAAAGGTCTTTGATAAAACTTTCATTGCCAAGGACAGGATGTGTAGCGGCGGAAAGGCTTGGACAGAGGAAGCAACGGATGATTTTGCTAAATGTTGCGAGCCTCGGAAGAGCCTGTGACACACATAGTCAATGAACAATGCCGCTCTTGAGGAAACGTGATTTTTGCTATGTGAAAGGCAGATGACTCCATCGAGTGACATTTATCGACCGATCGTGCTTCGTCTCGCACGGATATTTGTATTCTTTTAGTTAGTTTTAGATAGGAAAAAGGTATAAAAATTGCCCCCTTGGAAAGAGCACTATTGGCTCGTTCCTGTGCTCCAGAGATGCTGTCGGACTTTTGACTCACGTAAGATTCACCAAACTTTACTTTATCCCTTTAGGTTTTTCTTTAGTCAAGTTAGAGAAATAGGGTTTAGGGAACAATTTCCTAATGTTTGAGCACTTCTCATGCTGATTTTGATTTGAGCTGACAGTCAAATGTGCCTTTCTAATAAATAATTTTGCTTAATAAAATTTGCTAATAAAAGAATTTAAATCTAAAAATGCACGTTGCTTAATAATAAAGTTAATAAAATACATTTTGAAATGACAAGCTGGTCTTGTTTTTACCTTGAGTTACCATTATTTAATCCATTGCATATGATTCTGACTTAATTAAATGTATATAAAGTGTTTCTGATTAATTAGGTCATATGATTCAGTTGGTCAGTTCATGTCTCAGTCATTTATGGGCCTAGTGTTAGATTTATGAATTATGGTG
This sequence comes from Lissotriton vulgaris, assembly GCF_964263255.1. Taxonomy (NCBI): domain Eukaryota; kingdom Metazoa; phylum Chordata; class Amphibia; order Caudata; family Salamandridae; genus Lissotriton; species Lissotriton vulgaris. The sequence continues at coordinate 2,079,073,328 of NC_141689.1, read as the reverse complement.
AGTATCATGGTGTAGGGTTGTTTATATGAGACTGAATTTCCTTTGGCCCACTGGATCACTATGTATCCCTCCTACTAGATTAATGAAATGTTGCTGCTTGGCCTGCTAAGTATTAGCAGCTAGGCTCTAGAATGCTCTCACGACTTGGGAACCATCCAGGATATCAAAACCTTTGGTAAACATCTGAAAATCCACCTGTTTAAAGATGAAGCTGGTCCACCTGTCTATTGGGTCTAGCGCTGGGATACTCTAGTAGTAGCAGTGTGCTTTATAAGTCCTTCTATTCACCCATTCATTTATTCATTCCAGCCTTTAATAATTTATCCTATTGCTGCTCTACTGAAGTTGTCCCATCCATTCCTCCCACCTTCCCTCCACTACTTCTTACTGCTTAACGTTTATTGTAAGAATGTTGAAGCTACTCTGAGTGGGCGCATGAGTGTCTGAGTGGGTATGTGAGTAGGTATATGAGTGTGTGAGTGGGTCTGTGAGTAGGTACATGAGTGTCTGAGGGGGTCTGTGAGTGGTTGCATGAGTGTCCGAGTCGACTGTGAGTGGGTGTGTGAGTGACTGTGTACATCTGTGAGTGGGTGAATAAGTGTCTAAGTGAGTGTGTGCTAGTGGATGTTTGACTGTGTAAGGGGGTCAGTGAGTGGGCGCATGAGTGTCTGAGTGAGTCAATAAGTGGGTGCATAAGTGTCTGAGCGGGTCTGTGAGTGGATGCATGTCTCGGAGTAGGTCTGTGAGCGGGTACATAAGTAAACACAAGGAGATGATGGACGGAGCGCTGAAACTTTTCAGACACTCACCCCCAGTGACAGATTTGGGTTGAATCCATCATCATTCTTTAGCTCACTTCCCCATGTTAGTTCAGACCCAGCTATATGCCTCATGGGAACAGTCCAGCCTGAACTGCCAAGCCAGGTCTTCTCCTAACTGGAAACAAGCATCCTGGGACCGGTTTCTGCATAACACCCTTTATCAGCCAGGCTAGCTTGAATTCCGTGGCAAAGTGAGCAAGGGACCCACGTCTGGGTATACCCTGCCAACTTAAGGTGAACAAAGCAAACACAAGGAAGGATGGATGGAGCCCTGAAACTTTTCAGACACTCATCCCCAGTCACAGATTTGGGTTGAATCCATCATCATTCTTTAGCTCACTTTGCCACCTCAGTTCAGACCCAGCTTAATGTAAATCAGTCTTGACCCTGTGTCTCATGGGAACAGTTGATCCCGAACTGCCAAGCCAGGTCTTCCCTGAACTGGAAACAAGCATCCTGGGACTGATTTCTGGGTAACACCCTTCTTCAACCAGGCTAGCTTGAATCCAGTGGCAAGGTGAGCAAGGGACTCACGTGTGGGCATACCCTGTCAACTTAGGGGAAATAAGGCAAACACAAGGAGATGATGGACGGGGTATGCCCAGCTGTAAGCTAGCCTGGCTGATGAGGGGGTGCGCAGCGGTGCGGCACATTCTTCAAAATATGGCACATCCTTGTGTTTTTAAACTGATGGAGCACAGCGTTACTAATTTTGACATAACACCGCACTCTGCCAGTTTCTAGTAAATATGCCCCTCATTCTCCCATGCAGGCACTGACACTTATTTACTCACCCATACAGGCACTGAAATACCTACTCACTTACCTATACAGCTACTAACATATATACTCACTCACCCATACAGCAAGTCACACACCCATTCACTCACCCATACTCGCTGACACATCCAATCAGTCACCCATACAGCTACTAATACATGCAATCACTCAGCCATTCAGATGCTTACTCTCTCACCAATAGAGTCACTCACACACCCACTCACCCACCCATATAGTCACTCACACTTGTACTCATTCACCCATACAGGAACTCACAGACCCATTCATTCACTAACATAAGCACTCACTCATCCATAGTTACTCACATACCCACTCACTCAGCCATTCAGTCACTAACAAACCCATTCACCCATACAGCTACTTGGGACACCTTCCTGTGCATAAACAATCTACAGGTAAGCAATGGGTGATGTGGCAGACACCCATTATATGCCCCTTTCAAGCTAAGTGCTGCACGCTAAGTGGCTTAAAGCCACCTTGTAAATAAGGCGATGGACTTTATGCTACCAGAACATCAGAAAAAGTGACATTCTGGTGGTGTTAGCTCCTTGTAAATTTACCCCTCAATGTGTGCATAACTAGCTTTTTGGGTGACTGACTGGCTGTGTTAGTACCTGTATAGGTGGCTGAGTGGGTATATGAATGACTATTTGGGTGAGTGAGTGGAGGTGTTTGTAGATGAATGGGTGAGTGTGGGTATGTCATTGGTTACATGGGAGAGAGACTGGGTGTGTTAATAATTGTATGGGTCACTCAGTGGATGTATGAGTGACTGTATTGGTGAAGGAGTGCATGAGGTGTGTATGAATCTGTATGGGTAAGTGAGTGCATGTGGTAGTACATGTTTTGGTAAGTGACTTGTTAGTGACTATGTCTGTGAGTTAGTGAGTGTGTGAGTGGCTGAATAGGTGAATGACTGGGCATATAAGTGGCTCTATCAGTGTGTGTCTGAATGTCTCAGTGGCTCTATGACACTGTACCTTGGTGTACACCTTTGACAATGTTAGTTTGTAATACTACACAGAAGGAAATAATTATGAAATGTACTTTACTCAAACAGACGGTGTCATTCATATGTTAAAAAATAAAAAGAACATAAATATAAGTTAGCATTACATTTAGCAAAATTCCTTGATAAGCTTTTAGTTTCTGCACTGCATAAGTTCATACTATAAACCAAACTTTAGACATTTTTTATGTTGTTCTCAGCTTTTGTACTTGTACACCATAATCAATGTAGTGTATAATCTGACATCCTTGAAAAGTGGGGAAAAACCTATCATAAAGATTGTAAAACAAAACCTTTTCTCATTTGAGCATCTGCTCTCTTTCTTTTCTAAATTAAAATGTTCTGCCTTTTCCAACATCTGCCAATAAAATGGCATTGAAGATCAGTTGCCACACCCTGTTGAACACAGTTCTTTGGAGGAGCAAGCACCAGAAAAGCGACAATCAATTGCAATGGAGTTTTTCACCATCCCCTCCAGACGTGAAAGATTGTGAATTGCTCTTTATGCATGAAAACCCTCTCCAGGGGAAATGTGAAGCTAATATGTATGTGGCACAACAGTATGTTCAGACATCTAAAAGCATATTACTGCAACCACTGTATGAAAAACAAAAAGAACATAACTATAAGTTAGTATTATGTGTACAAAACTCAACAGACAAAACATTACAGGTTGCATATGCTGTAACTGTATATAACATTATGAAAACATTTAATTTCCCCTTTTTACTGTTCTCAGCTTTCATACTTGTACACCATATACGATGTAATGTATAAAGATTCATCCTTGAACAGTTGGGGAAAGTAATCACATAGACAGTGGTGAAAAAAACCCAAAACTGCACAGTGTATCACTAAAAATAAATAACAATATGTATTGTACTCACTACAATTAATTAATCAGTTGTTTTATCTACAGTTACTACACTAATCTAAACAAACTTCCACTAAAAATAACTTTTATTATTTGAACTGGTACAATACTACTAATAGATGTAAAGCGCACGTGAATTGTGGAGATCCTTTTGAAAACATCACTCCTGATAGGCCGAATGATAGCTTAAACACTGACAATCCACATAGAAGAAATATTGTACACCTTTTTTTAAATCAGTAATACTCCTTAGAACGTAGGTTGAAGGGACAAGAGGTAAGAATTCAGAAGATTGAAAGGCAATTTTTGTTTGAATATAAGTATGGTGTCATTGCATTCTGTTCACCCAGTTTGACTCTTTAAATAGAAAGTATACTGTCAAGATGTTACACTGTGTCCTTTGTGAAAGAACATAGCCATAGTAGTATAAGTTCTTCCAGAAATTGATATCTGTACCGCTTTGAAATGTGTAATTTCTGTTTCCAATCTACTTTCATCTGCTCTGCATCATTGTAGCATTAATATATGGCATTTTCTACTTCTTTGTATATGCAATATAGACATAACATCTCATCTACAATTTGGACAGGTCATATTTTTGTTAGCCAGTTTCATCAATCTGTGAAAGGACACAGGTCTGTAATCCTGAATGTTAAGTACAGAAATCAGTAGGAATTTATATTATTAGTGGTAGACGTAAAAGAGCAATCTTCACAGTAATGGCTCAATGCGAAACTCAGTCCAAATAAGTAATCTATATTTACGTCTAAGGTACTTTGAGCTAAAACAAACACATCACTGCATCGAGATTTTCAACGTATCATCCCTATGCACTTATTCTTCATCAACACCACACTGAAGTAAGGAACTGAGGTGGTATGTCCGGAGATTGATCCATCACCTCCCCTACCAGTAAGGAACCGATATTCACTTCCCCTGCCTAGCAGTAGGGAACTAACACATGACCTTCCCTGGCAGTAAGGAACCAACGCAACACCTCCTCTGTGTAGTAAGGAACCAACACATTGCTTTGCCTTTTCCTGTGCCTCGCCTCCCCTTCGCTTGCATCGTCTTCTAATAAAACTTCAAGGATAACCATTTTAAATTCTTGTCTTGTTGACTGTTCTGAGTAAATAGTACTAATACACTCCATATATCTACTAGATCTCGAATGCGTGAAGCACAATGTATTACAATCCTATCCTTAATGCAAAAGTTGCAGCAAACCACATAGTGCAGAATGTAATCTCTTCTGTGTTTTCTTTTCATTTGTATTTATAAGATGTGGTAAATGAAACAGTACATTGAAAACAATATTTGCATAGCAGTTAACACAAGTGTTTGACAACTGGTAACCTACAATATCTCCATCAGTCTCCAGATCTTCAGATTTTTCTTCTTAATTCCTTTGTTTTTCTCCATCGTTCCCTTCTTTTCCACAACATCCATAGATTCTTTTGTGAGTTTCCACTTTGCACAGATTATCCATTGTTCATAAAGGGGACATTGTCCTAAATGAGGAGCACATACACTTCTTAACCGAGTGTACTTTCTGACACAACTTGCATTGGCACTAACTTTCTTGTCATCAAAATCAACCAAAAACCAACCGGACAATGTTCTTAGTCAAAACAATGCAACATATGACATTCCTTCTCTAAATACAGTACTACCAATGTTAATAAAAGCTGCATCTACACCTAAACCCTGAGGTTTATGGATAGTTTCAGCGTATTCTAGATACACTGGGAACTGCTGCCGCTGCACATATAAGCCGTTCACAAGCAAAAAAAATGTACAACACATCAGCCAATCTGTTTCACACCATCAATCTGATCAAATGTTAAAGCTAAATATTCAACCAATCCCTATTTGGAAAAAATAATGAAACCAATAACTTTACTCATTGCACCATTTACTAATGTTTTCTCAACATTTAAATTACACTGCAACATTACCCTACAGTTCTTGCATATGTGTAAACACCCGTACTATTACTTGCTGGTGTTCCATTTTGTCAGTAACTATAGTTTCCAAAATGTCTTCTTTCTCCAGTTTTAGTAATTGTATGGATTTCCCTTCTTCAATGACATTGAACATCAGCTGTCCTGCTGTGTTATCGAGGAGAATAGTGTCTTGATAAGTCACTTTTGAAGGTGCGTTTCAACTTCTTTGTCATAATTCCTTCTCTAATGTCCTACAAAATATTTCTGTATTCCATGTAAGATGCTTGATGCACATTCCTCAGTATTTCCTTATATTGGAAATTTAGCCAAATGTTTACATTGCCAATCCTTCCCAAAGAATTCTGAGTTTCATCATGCAGAAGTATCTTTAAAACAGGCTGTCCTTTGACGGGGGTAAGTTGCAGTAGGTCACTGAAGACAATGAAATGCTTTCCTCGACACAGCACATCATGAAATCTGTTGCATTCACAAGTGTACAAAGGCAAGCATTAGATCTGAGATCATGTTCACCTTATTGATGATTTAAAGCTTCAGCTTCTTTAATTCTCTTGACATCTCATGACAAGTTTCACTGGATTACTTCTGGTATTTACTGTCATGTTCAACAGGTAGCATTAGTAGTCATTGTAAATTAATTCATTTAATGTTGTGTGCAGCTAATCCAGATGGTGTTGTTACTACACAAGATAAATTTGATTCTGTAGTCTTCTGTAGGTAAGTGGTGAGAACTTTAATTAAAAGGTATTTCCCGGTACCAGCTTGACCACTGACATATAATTGTATTGGTTTAAATGATGAGTATTTGCATTGTTTCTTCTTGAGGACAAATCCATGCTCTATTTTCTCTTCAACCTACATATAAATTTCTTTCTGTATATCATTTAGTTGTCCAACTAACTGTTGCAAATCAACACTTTCCTGTCTCGCTTGTTCCATTGTACTTTCCACCTCATTTATGACTATTGCAGCTACATTGCCAATAATTGGTTGTCCAAGAAGATCTTGACTCAGTGGCCCAGAACTTTGGCTGTTTTATGAACTCTCCTTAGCTATCTCAGTAGCAATCATTTCCTCCTGTTCGAATTTCATCATTTAACAATTGCAAGTAGTTTGGAAACACTGAACACTGAAAGGTGTATTTCATAACCTTGAAGGAATCTTCATAGCAGTCATACTCTCCAAGTAATTCTGTTTCAGCACACCAAGGCGTGAAGAGTTGGAGAAGCGCAAAACAGAAAAACCGTCTTCTATCTGAAGTTTGGCAACTACGTTTTCTGTGGTTAATTAGATTTCCTTTTGTGAGTCTCACCAAACAACTGCCCCATCCAACTACTGCACATTTCCCTTCTTCTATGTTTTCAGTTACATTGGTTCTCTATCTGTAATGTTGAAGTACTTCATAGAAGCTCATGTTTTCTAGATGTGGACTCCTTCTAGGAAAGTATGTATCCAATATATTTGATTCCACAATCTCTTCACTTTACGGGAAAAACTCTGCTAGGTACTGAGGAGCATAATTACAAGGAGCTGGCACCCCTGCAGCATCATTACTTTTGATGCAGTGGCGGTGCAATCACTGCTCCACACTGCTCCATATTTACAAACTACCACATTGGGCCCAATGCATCAGTTTGTAGAGGACTTCATCACATTACACCTGCACCAGGTACAAGTATGCTAGGTAGAGGTTCCCATGGTAATAGCCACATAGAACTGACACAGTGAAATTTATAACTTTTCACTGTGTCATTCTATGACCTAACTGCGTCAAAATCCCTATGCCTTCTTAAACCAGGTGTAAGAATTGATACAGGGCCTTTAACATGGGACCCGCCTCTGTGTTCTGATGCATTGATGGAGTTAAGGCAGTGTTATTACCTACTCCAGCAATGCGTCTCTTTAGCGCCAAAAGATGCATCAGAGTTTCTGATGCATCCGTGAATCCTTCCATCATGTAGTACAGCACATCCATGGAATCATTAGGGCATTTGTGGCAGGCACCAAAAATCTGTTGCATCTATGCTGATACGTCGTTTCTTGCAAATATGCCCCAGAATTTCTCGGAAAAACGTTAACACTCTATTTTGAGTAGGCCTAGACATGCCCTAACAATTTCCCTTGATTCTGAGAACAAATAAGCCAAGCTCAATCGGTCACAACACTCATAGGACCCCATCTCTCTATAGAAAAGCATTTTCAAGCTGAACTTTTTTTTGGGATAAAGTGTTTTCTGCAGAAATCTCCTCCCACATCTGCTTCATATCTGTTTTCAATGATTTTGCAATATATAATGTGACACACCGAGCAACAGTGATGGAGTTGTCTGCAACAAATTGTATATCCATATTTGCATTCCATATTTTGAGAATGACTGGATTATAATCATAAATATACTTAGAGTCCTCTGTTCTTCTCAGGTTGTACGTGTTTTTCAGTGATTTCCATGTCAGTGTATGTCTGGCTGCAGACAAAAAGCTGTTCACTCTTCCTTGGGAAATGACAGGTCATGGGAATCCAAATCGAAATCTTGTGTAAAATTTTCCTTTGCATCTGTATTTCCGGCTGCAGTAATTCCCACATCTATGTGTTTGAAAGAGCAAAACTTGTTGCCTCTGGCCATTTTCACTATTGTCTTCAGGGATGGCATAAGCCACATAGTGTTCTATGAATGACAGTACAGACTCATCAATGTCCATTCCAATTGTTGGTGCATCTTTTATGGATAATAGCGTATGAATATGAGGAAATCCTCTTGCTTGATACTCTTTACACCAAAAGGTTTAAGTTACTTTGCCAGGAGGAGGATTTGTTTTGTTGCCCATGAAAGACAGCATGGCTTGGAACCTGTTGTTATGTTAAATTATCTATAAAGGATCCAAAGAAGGAAACTTCTCCTCCTGCCTTCACATTGATGCCCTTAATGTTTGTGTTTACTTCTCTCAAAAATTCAAGCAGGCCATCCCACGCGTACTCTAAATGGGTTCACCTTGGTTTCTCGACATACATTTAAGTTCTACATGACGACAATACCAATACTCATTGGTGACATGTTGGCACACAATCAACCTAATTAAGTTGTATTCTAACTTTTCATCATTTCCATGAACTTTGTCAATAAATTGCTTTGCAGAGAGATTTTGAAGAATAACTCCCGGCTTTAGTATGTGGTTTAAAGCAGATATAAGTCTAGACAAGGCACTCTCAAACAGAATATGGAAAATGAATGGAATGTACAGATGAAATCTTAGATCCTCTGAATATAATCTGTTTGACCAGTATTCAGCTGCTGGTATCTGTATGGGGCGGTCATCATAGTGGACACCTGCTCCAGTGGGAAACAGTTGTGGAAAACAGCGAGCCTCTAAACTTTTCTCCCACACACTCATTGGAGCTCCTTTTACTTGTTTAATTTGAAATAGATCAATAGTATTACAAATGACTTCTTTGGAATTCAGGGGATGGATGCTGTAGTGGTCATAGATTTATCTGATCTGAATCGATCCACTTTTTCAATCTGTCCACTTGATGGTATTCTTTCATTCTCCATATATTTTATATCTTGAACACGATTTGTATAATAAATATTATTTTGTACCAGATACAATATTGCTTTTTTAAACTTTATTAACATCCAAAGCTCTTGCCAGATTTATTTGCTCTTGGTAGGCACACCATTTACTAGAACGATAACTGCTTAATTAATATCTCTCTCTACCCATACAGTTTCAATATTCTGGTTTTAATCAAAGATAAATAAAGAACTCTTCCTTTAAGTCATTTTTGTAGCACTGTCAAAGGTAATTTTCCTGTATTCATTTCCATACAAATCATTGGTTGTAAAGGATGTACAAATTGTATGAAAATGACTTCATAAAAATTACATCTCATAGTTCTTGTGTAATGGATACTAATTCTAACTTGTTATGTACTGCTCTAGCTGACATTGTGTTACTCTTTAAATTAGCATAGCAGTACTTATATATAATTTGCTGTGTGGACAACTCAAAGCGTTCCTCTACGGATAAATAAATTGCAATTTCTTGTCACCTATCTCTGTTCTCCTGTTCCATTTTTGAGAATACAACTACATTGCAAGTTTGGTTTTTGCAGAGAGTGCATCTTCAACAAATGCAAGCACAGTTTGATTTCTCAGAGGAAACAGTGTTAAACTTCCTAATCTCTTCTGTCAAGTTATAAACACCAATACCTGTGTCCTGTTCCTCTACACTTGCACATACCAACTTTTCATTTTCCCTAGTCTCCTGTTCAGGACCCAAGGAACAAAACTGAACATTGTCACAAACTTCTTCTACCTCTGCTACTGTACCATGCAAAAGAGCTCTATTCATTTCTCCTATACATTGGGCAGGTGTCTTGACATAGTAAAACCTCCTAACTAAATTTCACATTTTAGAGTAGTGAACAGCTAACATTCTGAAGTGATGAAACTGCTGTGGGACACTTTCTTTGATAGAGATGCTAATGAATGTCCCTGTAAATGTGTATACTTCTTTACTTTTCATGGATCTAATCCTTGCAAAAACCCTATTTTCCGTTTCAGACCTTCGCATGGAACCTTACATAGGAAACTTCTCAATCTATAAATAGATTCCTGCTGAACTCTAAAAATACTGCTACAGTTCAATTTGTATACAGGGTCCTGTCTATGTCTTCATTGCATCTCTTCAGCTTTCACCTCCTCAACATTCCTAGGAACCATCTCCTCTTTTGGAATTGGGAATACCATCCTTCACCTCATAACATCGACCAGATGTTTCAACCTCATGCACTAATGTGTTCTCTTCAAAGTAGCTTTCTTCATTAATGAAAGGCTCACTGCTGGAAGTATGCTTCCATTCACCACTGAAAGTTTTGCAAAAAGTACTTCTATTCAGACGTTTCTTCTTTTGACTTCTTCTCCACATAGGCAACATTTTTTTATTTAGTGTTCTCAGAATCAAAATAAATAGCTTCCTCGTCAGGCCAAGGGATAAGGACTGCAGCCTCAAGACATTCATTTTATTTGACTGCTTCTCTTCTCCTTTCATACTCCTTGATAGCCTGTATGAGATTCTGAATTACCTTACAGCGAAACATTGTGACTCCTATTTCCTTAAACTGCCTCTGCCTTCTTGTTAAACTATTTACTTTCTTGTATGATTTATATATCTTAATGTCACTTTATTTTTGTCTTTTCATAGCTAAATTGAAACGTTGCTTTTTATTTACTTGCTTTTGCTCACTTTCCAGTTTTACACATTCTATTTTAAGAAACTTTATTGTTTTGTTACCAGTAGCTCTTTTTTCTCTAACCATATTGTCCACCTTCTTTTCCTTTTGTTTCTGTGCTGTAAGAAGATAATATCCTTGCAAATGTTCCTTTCTCGTTCCAGATTTTCTTGGCATTGTATTTCCCTGGTTTTAAGTAGGAATGGATGTCTGGAAAGAAAAAAAACAAATCAGTACATTTAGCTTCTCATTATATACTATTAAATTACATATTTAAAACATTTACCTATTGACAGAAACGGTTATGTTACTATCATATAGTCACCCTTAGTCTTTTAATTTCCATGTTTATATTTGTCTGTATCTACCTCTCTCCGCATATGCATCAGTCTGTACCTGGGTATACTACAGTATGCAGCAGTGTGTCCATATGTATGTCTAAGCACATGCATCAGGGTGTCTAAGGGTGTCTCATTGTATGCATAAATGAGTGTCTGGATGTGATACTGTCTCTGTTAGTATATCCATTAGTGAATTATTTGGTGTGTTCATGTATGCAGTATGAATATATGTATGCATACCTTACAGGGTAAATGACTGTCTGCTTCAGTGTGCATGTGCGTATATCAGTGCTACTCTATCCTGCAGAATGTAGATGGGTGTGTTAGCATATGTATCACTGCCTACCTGGGTGTGTCAATATATGGAGTAGTGTATGCCTTAGTGTGTTAGTGTATGGGTCAGTATGTGACTTGGTGTGTTAATGTATGCAGTAGTGTGTGTCTAGATGTGCCAATCTATGCATTAGTGTATGTGTAGGCCTTGCCGCAACTCCGCAAAGTCACAAAAAAACTCTGCTAGTGGACAGAGTTTCTCGGGGCACCCGTTTGTATTGCGATGGGAAAGCAGAGTGCGTCCTCGCGTTCTAAATCACGCAATGCACCATGCGGCTCTCAAGTGTGTTCTTGCACTCTAAATCTCGCACAAACATACCACGTGATCTGCATGGGTACGGCCATTTTGGTTTTCTGCTCTCTATAACGTGCTGGGCCTAAAATGTTATCTCTCTTTTATCTGTGCAATCCTCCCCCTTAAAAACGAATCTATTTTTATATTAGCATTTGCCTTTGTGTTTGTGTATTTTATGTTTTTGGGAAAAAGTAATGTTTTCATTACTTTTGGTTTATTTATCCCCCTACTACCTTATCTTTCCTCTTTCCTTTCCTTTTCTTTTTTTTCTGAGCCCCCTAGCACCATGGCAGAGGCAGGCAGGCTACCTTGCAGGTGGTGCCGCTTACCTGGTACGCAGCACTGGGCGACCTTTGGTGAGGAGGAAGTGGCAGCACTGCTTTTTTTGTGCAGCGCCACCTCCCCTCCATGTTGGCAACACGCAGCAGGCCTCATAGTGGATACCCCCTGAAGGAGCGTCCACTGCGCTGAGGGAGGGGGAGACAGTGAGTGCAGTGCACCAACCAGGTTTGGCGCATCATCCAGCAGCTAATGCACCGCTGGGTGGACATCCTCCACTGGGAACAGTAACTGCTCGATCTGCTAGGCATCGAAATTCTGGAGCTCGGTGAGTATTCCTTATTTGGTGTGTAGAGGTAAGTTGTGCTTAGTTTACGCTGGTATAATATTGTGTGATCCAGTTTCTAGTGTCTGTTAGGCAGGTGCTCAGTGCTACCTGATTGTACTCATCATTGGCACTTGCTTCGGCTAATTAATTAGGAGGCCTTTGCAGACTGTTCTCCTGTTATTATAGTGAATCAGTGAGTAGCGCATTCCCTCTGTGACTTTGCTTTTGTAGATAGTACAATTTCAAGTTATTTATTTCACAGCAAAGTGTTGTATGCATTTATACATTGAAAAAAAGGAAGACTGAGTATGACCATAAAGGGGTTTTAGAAATGGGAACAGAATCAAAGATCATTCACTGTAATGAAATAGTTCCAAAAGTAGTTTAGTATGGGCAACTCAACGATAGTTGATAGTCTCGAATAAAAAATACTAGTACTATCGGCGATATGTTTTAGAGAAGTATAATGTGACTGCATTTGCTTGTCATAAACAATTTGCGTAGATTATTAACTGAATCACTAAACTATGTTCTTTAATCTTAATTTCTTATATTAGCATCCAAGGGAAAGAAGAGGGGGCGTTGTCAAGGGTCTGGGAGAAGCTGGCAGCCAGTGCCAATGCCGAGGGCTCTGCTGATTCCAGTAAATTCTAATATTTATTATTATTAGTTCACTAATGTTTGGTTTTATGGTTGTTGTGGACTTCTTGGGTTAGAATCTTGGAGTATTGGAATGTTGGTGCTGTCAAAATATGAAGATTCAGATTGAAGGCCCAAGTAAGCTAGTATTATAAATACAATTCACTATGATGTTTGTTTGTTAAGAAGCCTTTTGTTTTCCTGCTCATGCTCTTACACAGTTGAGTTCATTTAAGAATGGCCACAGTCATCATGAAACCCCCCCATGTAGTATGCTGCTGCCTTGTTCATTTATAGTTATGGTATACCCGCAGTTTCCCATTGCATTGCAGCATGGCTGAAAAATAAGTATGAGGTCCCATTCCCATTGGATTTGTCAACCAACACCATACGTCTTTTAGTGACCATTATTCCACACCTGGCTTGTCTAACTTTGTGAACCAATCCAAATGCCCATAGGGATATTTTTATTAGATGATACTGCAGTGATAAATGAACTGTAGTGCTGTATTGCAGTTGTATTTGGGGTGGCATATTTGGTATCTAAAATATGTATAATGTTTTATTCTAGTCACACAGAACACCAGTGATACTGGCTCCAGTGCCAAGGGATGGATGGGTGAAAGGGTGGTTTGGAGAAAGGATATTGAATGGATGTATATTGGATTGGAAATTTTGGTGAAAGACTGGATGAGAGAAAGTAAAGCTTAATCATGGTGGCTATGGGTGAATTAGAGTGAAAGGATGAAAAATTATATGGATTGTAAGGATGAATAAGCTAGGCAGCTCTTCTCAAGAGGATCATACTGGTAGCAGACTGTTTGATGTAGAGGGAGACTCCGGGGGACAGCCGTTCTTTCGGAGTGCCTCACTTCCTGCCAGGGCCATTTACAGCCGCCATCTTCGGCAGGTCAGCAGTCTAGTGTCTCCGCTATTAGCCAGACTGGGCACTTCAAAGGCAGAAAATGCCGCGAGCGCGCAAATATTGATGCAGAGCACAGGTTGCACTGGTCTTTTACTTGAATACTCCAGCGGTAATTTTTAAATATATAATTTAGTATCTTATTTCATTTGCGGCGATCCCTTACTGTTTTTACTTGTTTTTCATCATGTCCAGTAAACAAACTTTCTCATTACTCACCAGACCACTATGAGAGCACATGGCACCCTGCAGTCGCCCCGTTCCACCACCAGTCATTAGCGGACTGTTTGATGTGGAGGGAGACTCCGGGGGACAGCCGTTTTTTCGGAGTTCCTCACTTCCTGCCAGGGCCATCTACAGCTGCCATCTTGGGCAGGTCAGCGGTCTAGTGTCTCCGCTATTAGCCAGCCCAGGCACTATAAAGGCAGCAAATGCCGGGAATGCGCAGCGGACGTGTGTTGAGGCCACGCCGCTGGCGTGCCAAAGGCAAGCCCGTCTGTACCCGTCCTCCCCTTGACCGAGCCCAGGGCCTGTTCCCCTGGCCGTCACAAAATATTTCCAAGCGGAAAATTACTATCATATACTGGGACTCAGCTAATGGATTTAAATAATATTGATAACAATCATCATTGTTTCCCCTTCAATGAGGATTCACTATTCAATAAGCCACTTTCCACATGCCCAAACTGTTTGTTTAATATAGAACCAACCAGGGCATCTTTCTTTTCTAGTACACATATCTCCCTAACTAAACCAGATATTATTTACTTTGCACTCTTAAATGTTCATTCCCTTCCTAAGCACAAGCTTGAAATACATGAATTTCTTATTCGTCTGAACTTGGACTTTCTATTCTTGACTGAGACCTGGGGTGATTCCTCCTCTGGTCCCAACTTTTGCGCAGCCACCCCTGAAGGCTACCGCGTATTTAGACTGGACAGGACGCAACAAAAGGGTGGGGGCTTAGCAATTATTTATCGCGATAAATATGCAATTAAAACCGCCACCCTCAACTTCTCAGCTTGTGAAGCATTAACTTTCTCAGTCCCGCTTTCAAATAATCAATCCTTCAGAGGAACCCTACTATATCGCCCACCAGGCTCGCGAACTGATTTCCTTGCAGAACTTCACACTTTACTAGAATCAACAGCAGGAATCCCGGATTATACTATCCTGGGAGATTTCTATTTTCATTTAGAGTGTCACAACGACAAGGAATCCTCTTCTCTTATTACAGACCTCCTATCAGTTGGTCTACACCAGCTAGTCACTTCCCCACCCACAGAGCGGGCCATACACTGGATGATCTTTTTACCAACAACAGCAACATCTCTCTTTCCTCAGTCATACCCTTGATCTAGACCGATCATTCTGCAATAATCTGCACCATTCAGATTAGGAAACCCAACTCTAGGGGTAAGAGTTCCCATATATCTAAACACATTCGGGCATGGAATAACATTGATGCTCAACTTTTGCAAGAATCCCTTTCCTCTTCCCACTATAGACCCTTAGAAGACCCCAAAATAGCATCTAACGACGACTCCACCTGGTTATATGATACCTTTTCTACTTTAGCACCACCAAAAAGGTCTCGAATAATCGAAGGGTCCATTCCGCACCTTGGTTCTCAGGGGAATTAAGACTTGAGAGACAAAGCTGCAGAAACGTGGAGAGACACTGGCGTAAAGACTATAATAGCAACACCAAAACCGTATATAAAGAGGCAATGACAAAATATAAACATCTTATTGTCATAGAAAAAAGTAAATACTATCTTACACAAATAAAACTGGCCCAAACCTCCACCAAGGAACTATTTCAGGTAGTAACTAAACTCTCCACACCCCCAACAGGTACTTCTGTAGAAATCTCTCAAGATGTATGCAAATCTCTTACAAATTTCTTTAAAGAGAAGGTTAGTCACATTTATTAAAACTTCGACACTTAGGCCAATTTAGAATCGCATACGTCTAACAATTCATTTAACATCTCCTTCACCACCGCATTCTCAGAATTTGCTCAGGTTTCATTTGAGCAGGTACGAGAGCTTGTTCTCTCCATCAAATCTGGTTCCCCCCTGGACCCCTCTCCCCCTTCCATTCTCAAACTAATTCCAGACCATATCACCAGAATCCTTGGTGATATTTGTAACTTAATGTTCCACACCGGTGTTTACCAATCAGCTTGGAAAAAGGCTATTATCAAACCCTTACTCAAGAAATGTAATCTTGATCCGTTAGAACCTAAAAATTATAGACCTATCGCCTGTCTCCCTTTGCCATCAAAAATTATTGAAAAGATGATGAATTCACAACTAGCCCAATTGATCGATAATAACAATATGCTTGATGTTACACAATTTGGATTTAGGAAAGGGCATGGGACGGAGACAGCCCTCATTAAGGCCTCAGATGAGATCAGGATGATCTTGGATAAAGGTGGAGCGGTAGTCATGATCCTGTTGGATCTGTCTGCGGCTTTTGACACGGTCGATCATGCCATTCTGATCGACCGGGCCTCTACTATTGGCATTGAGCAAAAGGCTAGAGCCTTATTAACCTCATTCCTTGCTAATCACACTCAGTCTGTTAAGTTGGGTGAATTCTATTCCCTGATTTTTTTCCCTCTCATGCTGGGAGCCTCAGGGATCCTCCCTAAGTTTGACCTTATTTAATATCTATGTGTCGGACCTGGCCAGGATCATTAAAACCCATGGGATGAGGTTAACTTCCTATGCCGATGACACCCAAATCGTGTTGGCAGTCTACAATGATGGACCAGAAGTGGCAACAAACTTTCAAGAGGGGATGCGAGACATCAGTTCCTGGATGTCACGGAACTGCCTGAAGTTGAACTCCGATAAAACGGAAGTAATGACCTTCAGTAGTTTATCCCCCAGCTAGTCCCCAACTTGGTGGCCAACTGAGATGGATCCCCCTCCGCAACCAGTGACTAAGGTTAGGAATTCGGGAGTGTATTTGATGATGAGCTTTCGTTTATACACCATGCAAATGCGGTGGTGTCTTCATCTTTCTTCACTCTCAAAATGATTAGGAAATTCCTCCCTTTCCTCCCTCTTAGCACAGTAAAAATCCTTATGTGCAAACTGGTCTTATCTAAGATCGATTATTGCAATGGCCTTCTTTTAAATGCTCCGGAGAAAGTTTTGAACAAGCTGCAATTGGTCCAAATCTCAGCAGCCAGAATACTGTCAGGCACGCCCAAGTTTAAATCCATCTCGATTATACGCCAACTTCCTTGGTTGTCTGTCAGGAACCAAATTAAATTTAAGGCTCTCTGCATTGCATACAGGGTAACCAACAACTCTGGACCTGAGTTTCTGAGAAGATCATTATGCCTGTACATCCCTAACAGATCCTTGCACTCCTCCTCAGCTTGCCTTCTAACTGCTCCTCATACAAAGAAATCATCATGGGGTGACAGACGCTTCTCAGTTGCTGCAGCAAAATTACGGAAAACCGTACCTCTTCACATCAGGGCCAGCCCCTCCCTTCCTATTTTTAGAAAGCTAGGGAAAACATGGCTTTTCAACCAGTAATCAATCATTCCAACAGTTTGCTCCACTGTCTTTGCAGCGCCGAGACACCTTCGGGTATTTGTGTGCTATACAAATTGCACAAATAAATAAATAAACCTACTTTGCTTATGCAGGGTTATCAAAGCTATGGTTCAAAGTGGTGGTTATTTTTAATTTCTGTTCTTCCCCCTTGATTCACTGTATTTTTTAAGTGAGCCAGATGTATCCCACCCATCACTCATCAACCTCCCATGGCATTTTTTGCCACCTATGACCAAAGTGTAGTATGGGTCGATTTGTGACTGCAGTGTTGTTTGTGCAAAGTGTATCTGCTCGGCTTCAATTAATGGGTTATTTATAATGTTTTTAATGCATTGCAAACTAAACACACAAAGTGTGTTGTTTCACTTCATCCACTCAACCACCTCTTTGTGATTCACTCCTTTATTTTTTCGTACGTCCTTCCATTCCAGCCTACGGAATCCATTCTTGGCATGTGCCAAATTTAATGTGAAGTGAGGTGAATCCAGAATATATTCCATGGTTTCCCTGAAGAGATTTATGTTATACCTGTTCATATTTATGCCTTTTAACCTGCACAGTGACTGAAAAAGCCAAAGATGATAAATCGATGATCAGTGTAGTGGCCCCTCTATTCTATATCAAAAAAGCTCTACCCTAACTCCCTAATCCCTCCATCCCACCCCCTGCAGCAGAGTAAATCAAGTTTCCTTTCCTTGCTTACTGCTCAGCAAATGTATTTGTTGGAAATATGTGTTAGTGGGTGAGGCTACAGAGTAAAGCGGGAGTAAGTGTGCAATTTGATGTCAAGTTTGGCATATGGGATACACGGTGATGAATGTGCCCAATACAAGCCAGGTCCTTTCCCTGTAGTGCAGTCCATCAGATTCATTTTCCCCAATGTCTACTTACGGTAGACAAGATATTATTAATAAACAAATTTCAGACGTGAGTTTGTGACATAGTGTCTTATTTATTATTCACCTGCTTATTTGGAATCAGGGTAGAAAAAGAAAGAGAGGAGCAGGGTCATTGGAATTAAAAATAGATAATTGACAACTACAGCTGCCCCAGTTGCAGACGGTAGCAAACTACCTGACAAGCTGGCTAGCAATGAGCATGGATTCATTATTTTAGCACAACACACAACTTGTACTCTATAGCGCACAATGCTGTTCTCATTAATGAGAGGTAATGAATTTTTCAACTAAAAGTGTTTTTTTATATTTACTTGAAAAGCCTTTAGAAGAAACAAATAATCAAATCACTTTTTTTCAATCCGGTGTTATTCTGCCTTTTACTTTTCTGCCACACAGTCAGTGCTTTTCATCCAAGGCATGTGTAGGTAAAACATAAAATGTACCTTCTGACTCTCCTAATCATAATCACATCAAATTCCAATGGCCCTAGGGGGCCAACAATGTACTGCTACTGTGCCACTGTACCACCCAGTAATTTGAAAAAAATGTTTGCAGAGAGAATTATTAACAATTTGTCATTTTGGTTTTCTCACTATAGCTGTTCCTGCTGGTCCAACCGGACCACCCAACAGGCACGAGTCAACGGCCCATTTGTGGCAGCAGAGGCTGGAATGTATCAAGCAAGAGTACCGGTGACTGGTGGTCCTGAAAGAGGAGAAGAGGAGAAGGAGAAAATAAATGCCTCTCAGCCTGGCCCCAGTGTGTCCTTTCCCCCTCATTCTCCAGCCTCCCAGCCATCTGATCGCCACCACTGCTGCCAGCTTCCATCAACTTCTGTCATTCCCCCCCACACTGACAACACCACCAAGCAATTTCTGAGCCTCATCCTGCAGTGGATGAACTCTATTGAGAGCGGGCTCACCACAATGGAGCAGAGCCTGGATTAGCTCCAGACTGACATCCACAATGCTCTCTTCTAGCACGTTTAAAAAAAAATTGTTTTGTGAGAGGGCCTTGTTTGTTGGGCCTGGGTGGAGAGGGTGGGAAGGCAGTTGGGACTAACATTAAAAATGTTTTGGGCCCTTGCCTGTTGCGGGTAGTTGGGCCTCCCACACAAGTGAGGCACCATTTTTATCTGGAGACCTGGGGGAACGCTGGGTGGTAGGAAATTTGTGTGAGCCCGGTGATACCACACTTTCACTCACAAAAAAATATGTGAAAAAAAGATATTTTCAGCTAAAATTGAGGTTTGCAAGGGATTCTGGGTAAGGGAACTTTGGGGGATCCACGCAAGCCATACCTCATTGGAAGCCCCCGGGTGTCTACTTTTATGAAACGCCCACTCGTTAGGGCACGCCCACTTTTCAGCCTATCAAAAGCGCTGATTGCAAGCGCGCCCATTGTAATTGAAGTCCTCTGAGGCGGAAGCCGGAGGCTGTGCAACTCGCGTTTTAAAACTGCTAATTCTGCCTTTATTTTCATTTGTTTTTATTTTGTGTTCTAATCAGAGACCTCTCTGTATTTTAATAATCTTTGTAAGCACTCACAGCGGATCTAGCGCTGTCCCTGAAGCAGATCTCACGCCCGCCATCGCTAGCGCGAGGCCACGCCCACTCGTTAGGCCACGCCCACTTTTCAGCCTATCAAAAGCGCTGATTGCAAGCGCGCCCATTGTAATTGAAGTCCTCTGAGGCGGAAGCCGGAGGCTGTGCAACTCGCTTTTTAAAACTGCTAATTCTGCCTTTATTTTCATTTCTTTTTATTTTGTGTTCTAATCAGAGACCTCTCTGTATTTTAATAATCTTTGTAAGCACTCACAGCGGATCTAGCGGTGTCCCTGAAGCAGATCCCACGGCCGCCATCGCTAGCGCAAGGCCACGCCCACTCGTTAGGCCACGCCTACACCTCATTTTCCCTAAATGTGCCTCCCACGCAAGCGCAGCGGACGAGCGCAGCGGGAGCGCCTAAGGCAAGCCCGTCTGCGGCCGGACGGGGCTAGGGGCGCGTCACTCTGCCCAATTTACCATCTACTCCCCCGCTCAATTACGTTGCCTCCAGGGACCATGGGCCTTACCAGCCTCCACTCGCTCACGCATTTTGGCTCTTGGTCTGTCACCGACTGATCCCCCTGACATCCCCCCTCCCCCATTCACCCCCCTTATTTCTTCTAGAGACAATGCTCTCCCTGCTACCTCCAAAACCCTCTCGGCCTTCTACTTAAACACCCGGTCTGCAGTAGCCCATGCGCACGAACTTTCGGTGCTACTTGACCTTCATGCCCCAGATCTTCTTTTCCTAACGGAAACGTGGTTCTGTGATGACTCCCTTCCGGCTCTACTGGCCACTTTACCAGCCTCATATTATACCCTTCGCGCAGACCGCCTAAATGGCAGAGCTGGGGGCGGCGTGGCGGTCATCGCCCGCACCGACCTCCCCTTCCAAACTCTGTCTCTGCCAGATATCGCCACCACTGAGTATCTAGCCATTCGCACCACTTCCATCACACCCCCTCTCACCTGCGTTCTCACCTATCGCCCCCCTCAATCCCCTTCACTGTTTCTCCCTGACTTTTTGGAAGTTCTGGCCACGATCACAGTTAACAACTCCTCCATTTTACTCCTGGGTGATTTTAATTTCTGGCCCTCTGACCCAGCTGAATGTTCATCCTCAAAAGAATTTTCAGAGACCCTTCAATCTCTTAACTTTACTTCTCATATCCATTCTTCGACCCATATCAAAGGTCACATCGTAGACCAGATCTGGTCCTTGAACTGTCCCATAGAGTCCCTTTCCATCTCACATTGCACATGGTCCGAACACTACCTGATCTCATTTACCCTTCGCATTCACCCTCCGGTCAAGCCCCCTCTCCCCAAAAACATCTGGGCCCGCGCTTGGGGTCGGGTCGATCCGGAAAATCTATCCTCTTTACTTACCACTTCCCTCCCCTCCTTACAAGGCCTATCCACCCTTTCCCAGGTCAAGGCCATTGAACAGTGGCTCTCTTCCGGCTGCGACTCCATTGCCCCTCTAAAACGGATCACCTCTAAGCGTGAGAAGGACGCCAATCAGTGGTTTAATGATGCTCTCAAGGCCACTAAACTAGCGGTACGCCGTGCGGAGAGGGCCTGGAGGAGAAATTATTGCCCCTTACTGCGATTGGAGTTTATTAACATCCTGACCCAATACAAAAAAGACATTTTGGAGGTCAAAACTATCTATTTCTCCTTTAAAATTCTCGCAGCAGAGAACCAGTCGAAGGAAATCTTTTCGATCGTGCACAATCTGGCGTTTTCGGACAGAACATCTTTAAAACCCGCCCCTTCCAAGGAACTCTGTCATTCCCTCAATAACTATTTCATTCAGAAAATAGCTACCATCAAGGCCAATATCCCCCCCCTCCCCAACTTTTGTGGACCCCCAGTGTCCCCCTCCCAAGGGACTACTCACCACCCTCCCCCTTCTGACTAAGGAATCTTTGACCTCCATAATACCCCTTGTCAAATCCGGCTCCCCTTTAGACCCCTGCCCTGCTCATATTCTCCGTCATATTTTTACCACTTGTCCAGACCCCCCCTTCACTTCCTCAACAGCTCTCTATCCCAAGGCGTGGTACCTAATCCACTTAAATCAGCGGTAATTGTACCCATTTTGAAAAAGCCAGGCGCGGACCCCTCCACCCCGGCCAATTTCCGTCCCATCTCCCTCCTGCCATTTTTGGCAAAGGTGCTCGAGCGCCATGTCACCTGCGCTCTGAGCTCCTTTGTGGAGAAGCACGGAGCTCTCGCCCCCCGCCAGGCCGGATTCCGCCCCGCACACTCCACGGAGTCCGTAGTCCTCTCCGTCCTGGACAACCTCAGGGAGGGAATGGACACCAACCAGCCCCAGGCCTTGGTCCTTCTCGATCTCTCAGCCGCTTTTGACACAGTGGATCATACCATCTTGCTTTCCCGTGTCAAGGCGGCGGGGATCGGGGGCACCGCTCTGGTCTGGTTATCCTCCTTCCTGAGGGACCGCACCCAGGCAGTTCGTCTGGGTGACTTTACTGCGGACGTTCGGAAAGTTCAGTGCGGGGTCCCCCAAGGCTCTTCCCTCTCCCCTCTCTTGTTTAACCTTTACATTGCCCCTCTTATTTTCTCACTGCAACAAATGGAGGTCGCCGTGTTTAATTATGAGGACGACCTCCAGCTTATCTTTAATCTGTCTTCTTCTCCTTCTTCTGCTCTTAATTTCCAATCTATTATGATTCACATCCGGGACTGGATGAACCACAACCATCTGAAACTCAACCCAGACAAGACTGAGCTGGTGTTGACGGGCGGTTCATCCAGCCCCTGGTCTTCTTTATTTTGGCCCCCCTCCCTAGGCCCTCCTCCCATCCCCTCTACCTCAGTCAAAACATTAGGCATTAAACTTAATTCTCAACTCACCCTTCACTCCCAGGTTAGCTCTGTGGTTTCTTCTTCCTTTCTTGCACTGCGTACTACATGCCGGGTGTCCCGTTTCTTTTCTTTTGCTGCCCTTAAATTGATCATCCTGGCTATGGTTGTTTCCCGCCTGGATTACGGCAACGCCCTATATGCAGGTATACCTGCATATAGCCTACGGCGTCTGCAGCAAATCCAAAACCAGGCGGCGCGCCTGGTGTTCAAACTTTCGAAGTCCCACCACACCACTCCCCTCCTTAAGTCTCTCCATTGGCTCCCTGTTCATGCCCGTGTCCAGTTTAAGCTTGCCTCCATTACCTTTCAAGCTCGACTGGGCACGTCACCGGCTTTCATCTCATCTGAGATCACCCCCTACGTTCCCACTAGGGAACTACGTTCATCCACCCTGTCCCTTCTTACAATCCATCGGTTCAGGAGAAAGAAATGGGGAGGCTCGAAATTTGCGACCCGTGCCCCCCTCCTCTGGAACTCCCTGCCTCTCGAGCTCAGAGCCTTAACCTTATACCCACAATTCCAAAAGCAGCTCAAGGCTCATCTTTTCACGAAGTCCTTCAACTGATCCACTAGTAGTTTGTCTCTCCTTCCGCCAGCTCCGGTCCTTTTGCCTAGATCTTCTGTTACTTGTAGCGCCATGAAACCGCTGGTGTACGTGCGCTTTATAAATAATTTTAAATTCAATTAAATTTAAATTCAAATTCCCTAGATGGCCGTCGAGCACGGGGCCAAAAATCCAGGTGATCCCCTTGCAAAAGCAGGTGGTTTTGACAGAGGCAATTTTGAGGTCGCCTCACTACGTTTTGGGCCCTTGCCTGTCGCAGGCACTTGGGCCTCCCACACAATTGAGGCACCATTTTTATCGTGAGACCTGGGGGAATGCTTAGTGGTAGGAAATTTGTGTGAGCTCGGTGATACCACACTTTCACACACAAAAAATATGTGAAAAATTATTTTTTCAGCTAAAATTGAGGTTTGCAAGGGATTCTGGATAAGGGAACTTTGGGGATCCACGCAAGCCATACCTCCTTGGAAGCCCCCTGGGGTCTACTTTCCATAAATGTGTGGGTTAGGTAGGTTTCCCTAGATGGCCGTCGAACACGGGCCAAAAACCCTGGTGACCCCCTTGCAAAAGCAGATGGTTTTGACATAGGCAATTTTGAGGTCGCCTCACTATATTTTGGGCCCTTGCCTGTCGCGGGCACTTGGGCCTCCCACGCAATTGAGGCACCATTTTTATCGGGAGACCTGGGGAAAAGCTGGGTGGTAGGAAATTTGTGTGAGCCCGGTGATGCCACACTTGCACACACAAAAAATATGTGAAAAAATTATTTTTTCAGGTAAAATTGAGGTTTGCAAGGGATTCTGGGTAAGGGAACATTTGGGGGATCCACGCAAGCCATACCTCCTTGGAAGCCCCCAGGGGTCTACTTTCTAGAAATGTGTGGGTTTGGAAGGTTTCCCTAGATGGCCTTCAAGCACGGGGCCAAAAACGCAGGTGACCTTCTTTGCAACACCAAATTGTTTTGACTTAATTTTGTTTTCAGTTCTACAGCGTGAGATTTTTGGCACAATATTGCATGGAATTTGTGACAGACAATTTCAAGTTTGCAGGACATTGTGGATTAAAAAAAACTTGGAATTCACAAGAGAGACATAACCATATACTCCCATGGTTTAACAATAATATCTACATTTAGTACGTTATTCTTAGCTGGAATGTACATCTTAACAAAGACACTCAAAAGTCAAACATTCCAAAACAGCTATCTATTCCTCAAACACACACACACATGCTGGTTGGATTTGTCACGAGGGCGAGTGATGGTTCAGTACATAAAATTTTATTAACAAGAGATTTCACACAAATGAAATGCTCTGTCAATAATTAAATGCATAAAACCAAACCAGTGACTCGCAACTCGTGAGCTGTAAAGGCACGACAAGGCACCAACCGTTTTACAGGCCATACACGCACCTTTCATGCCTGATACACACAAGACCATTCACACCATCCAGGAGCAAAAACAACACATTACAACATTCACAAAAAGGGACAAGGTACACCCTGCTTCAGAAGTAGAAAAAAGACAAATATTACTGCACAGCCATCTAATCCTCAAGCATACACACACATTCTGGTTGGATTTGGCACAAGGGTGAGTGATGATTCAGTATATACAATTGTATTAGCAAGTCATTTCACAAAAATGAAATGCACTGTTAATAATTTAAAGAATGAGAAACTGAATCATTGACTCACAGCTCGTGAGCTGTAAAGCCACGTAGAGGTACAACCTCTTTACAGGCCATTCATACACCTTTCATACGTGTGACACATACAAAACATTCATACTGCCAGCCGCAGGCCCATCACATTTCAACACTCACACCAGCAGACAGCGCCATTCAAGGGCCCATCACTTTCACACGTCCACATTCCAGACACATCAACTACACAAAGTGATGGACTGCGTGGAGTGGCGCTCAGCTAGCAGTATGTGTAGTGACCAACAGAAAGTAACTACTCACACACCACCAGCCGAGCGCCAGTCCACCCACACCACCATCCAAGCACCAGGCCATGCACATCATCAGCCTAGTGCCAATAGTCGCACTCTGCCAGCCAAGCGCCAATCCACACACACCGCAAGCCAAGTGCCACTCCACGCACACCGCCAGCCAAGCGCCAC
This sequence comes from Lissotriton vulgaris, assembly GCF_964263255.1. Classification (NCBI taxonomy): domain Eukaryota; kingdom Metazoa; phylum Chordata; class Amphibia; order Caudata; family Salamandridae; genus Lissotriton; species Lissotriton vulgaris. Next base: position 2,079,047,873 of record NC_141689.1, on the reverse strand, counting down.
TCCATGCACACTGCAAGCCAAGTGCCACTCCACGCACACCGCAAGCCAAGCGCCACTCCATGCACACTGCCAGCCAAGCCCCACTCCACGCACACCGCCAGCCAAGCGCCACTCCACGCACACCGCCTGCCAAGCGCCACTTCACGCACGTCACAAGCCAAACGCCATTCCACTCTCACTGCCAGCCAAGCTCCACTCCACGCACGCCACAAGCAAAGCGCCACTCTACGCACACCGCAAACCAAGCGCCACTCCATGCACACCGCCAGCCAAGCGCCACTCCATGCACATCGCCAGCCAAGCGCCACTCCACATACGCCGCAGGCCAAGCGCCACTCCAAGCACACCGCCAGCCAAGCGCCACTCCATGCACACCACCAGCCAAGCGCTACTCCACGCACACCACCAGCCAAGCGCCAGCCTACACACACCACCATCACATTTTGAATTTTTTTACGAAACAAAAAAAATTGCAAATAGATACAAATCTAGTAAAACAAAATCTGAATCTAAATACATTGCACTAATGCCAACCTTAAAACAGAATACAAATTTTAAAAAATACAGACCAGGCAGTTCATTTTACCATTCATGGATACTCCCAAAAATTATTTTGTGTGTGGTAAGCTCTATAAGAAGCAAGCACACACAGCCCAGGGTTAGAAGGACACCCAGGGCAGAAAAGACGAGTCTCCTTCTGCAAACCTCTTCACCAACAGACTCTACATTTCCTAGTGGGAAAGTCTTTTGTAGATGTGGGAGGAATATAACCAGGAAAGTGGTGATCTTTCAATCGAGCCACATCCTCCACCACTCCAAATCTAGGAACAATTACTTGTTCCACAACAACAAGGCTAGATATCACAGAGTGCTGAAACTGAAGAAATGTCAACTTGGATGTAGGAGAACACTCCTTGAACACAATAAAAGCATTACGATCCACCACCACCAGCAACAGGTTGCACGCAGAAGCTGGAACAAGATCACAGCCGACCAGCTCGCGACGTCCCTGAGCATGAACCCTCCCACCAGCGCAACGAACCCAAGCCAGGCGGCCACCAACCTCGCGAAGTGGATCAGCAACTGGGCAGACGACCTCGCCCCTCTGAAGACCCCGCCTAGCAGACCCGGCAGCAAGAAAGCCCCATGGTTCACCAACGAACTCAAGAGCTCCAAGAAGAACTGCCAAGCACTCGAGAAAGCCTGGCGCAGAGACCCAACACCGAATAACATGACTGCCCTCAAGCTCGCCACCCGAAAACACCACCAACTGATCCACGCCACCAAGAAGACTGCATTCAAGGAACGACTGGACAACAACGCCCACAACAGCAAGGAACACTTCAACATCGTTAAAGAGCTCTCCAACCCCAACGCCGGAAACAACGACATCACCCCTTCGCAAGACCTCTGCAACTCCCTTGCCTCCTACTTCCACAACAAGATCGCGGACATACACAACAGCTTCATCACTCAACCGACGCACGCCACGACTGAACCACCGCCCCCCACCACCACCCTCCGCGCCTGGACCCCGATCAGCACCGAAGACACCATCCGCACGATGAACTCCATCCACTCCGGATTTCCGACCGACCGCTGCCCTCACCACGTCTTCAACAAGGCCGACGCTGTCATCGCACCCCACCTGCGGAACATCATCAACACCTCCTTCGACACCGCTACCTTCCCGGAGAGCTGGAAGCATGCCGAACTCAGCGCTCTACTAAAGAAGCCATCAGCCGACCCCACCGACCTCAAGAACTACCGCCCCATCTCTCTGCTCCCGTTTCCTGCAAAAGTCATCGAGAAGACTCTCAACAAGCAGCTGGCCGCCTTCCTCAAGACGAACGGATCCCTCAACCTCTCGCAGTCTGGCTTTCGGGCCAACCACAGCACCGAGACCGCCCTGATCGCAGCCACCGATGACATCCGAGCCCTGCTCGACAACGGAGAAACAGCGGCCCTCATCCTCCTAGACCTCTCCGCGGCCTTCGACACTGTCTGCCACCGTACCCTGGTGCAGCGCCTCAGCAACGTCGGAATCCAGGAGAAGGCACTGGAATGGATCATCTCGTTCCTCGCCGGAAGGACACAGAGAGTCCGCCTCCCCCGTTCAGATCAGAAGCCACCGAAGTCATCTGCGGCGTTCCTCAAGGCTCCTCCCTCAGCCCAACTCTCTTCAACGTCTACATGAGCCTCCTCGCAGCCATTGCACGCCAACACAACCTCAACATCATCTCCTATGCCAACGACACCCAGCTGATCCTCTCCCTCACCAACGACCCCGCCACTGCCAGAGCCAACCTACACGAAGGGATGACAGACGTAGCCAAGTGGATGATGAACAGCCGCCTGAAACTGAACTCGGACAAGACGGAAGTCCTCATCCTGGGATTTTCACCCTCCGCCTGGGACGACTCCTGGTGGCCCCCCGCCCTGGGCAGCGCACCCAAACCAACAGACCACGCACGCAACCTGGGCACCATCCTGGACTCCTCCCTCTCCATGACCAGACAAGTCAACGCCGTCTCCTCGTCATGCTTCAACATCCTGCGCATGCTACGTAAGATCTTCCGGTGGATCCCCACCGAGACCAGGAAGACGGTCACCCAGGCCCTCGTCACCAGCCGTCTGGACTACGGCAACTCCCTCTACGCCGGAACCACCGCCAAACTCCAGAAGAGACTCCAGCGGATTCAGAACGCCTCAGCACGACTCATCCTGGACATCCCCCGTCGCAGCCACATCTCCGGACACCTGAGAGATCTGCACTGGCTCCCGGTCAACAAGAGAATCACCTTCCGTCTCCTCACCCACGCACACAAAGCCCTACACAACCAAGGCCCAGGATACCTCAACAGCCATCCAACTTCTACGCTCCCACACGCCAACTTCGATCGACCGGCCATGCCCTCGCCGCCGTCCCCCGCATCCGAAGAGCCACCACGGGAGGATGGTCCTTCTCCTACCTGGCCGCCAAGACTTGGAACTCCCTCCCGACCAACCTCCGCCTCACCCAGGACCACCTTGCCTTCAGGAAGCAACTCAAGACCTGGCTGTTCGAGCAGTAGCGGACCCCCCCTCCCCTAGCGCCTTGAGACCCTCTGGGTGAGTAGTGCGCTATATAAATGCTTTGATTGATTGATTGATTGATTAAAAGTTGCTAAGTTGAAACAATGGATGGCCAACTTCTTATACCAAGCATAACCCTTCCGAATATCAGTGTAAGGTTCCAACCTCTGATCTACTCTGTCAACACCACTCATGTGCGTATTGTAGTCTAGAATACACACAGGTTTTTGCACATCAGCAACCTGACCCCAAACAGGCACATGTGAAGTACTGTCATCATGGATGGTAGTCAGCATGTACACATCCCTCCTGTCCACAAATTTCACAGCTAGTAGTTCTTCACTAACCAAGAAACTGCACTGACCCCTCTGACATACTCTGGCATACTTAGTTCCAGGAGTAGAGTTTGTCCTCAAAGTCGGGTGGTTCACTAAGAAGTTGGTCAGCCACCCATTTGATTCAATTTCAGCCCAAATACCCTCCTCCTGCGCTGCTGTTTCAGGAACAGTGTAATTGTGTAGTGTAAAATGTTGGCTCATTTTTATCATAGTCAATCTCTTCATGTTTTGAGGCGAGAGACTGGACCTTCTCACTTTAACAAATGTTCAGCAGACACACTGGATACAGAACAAGCCAGATGCTTTATTGCCAGCCGGCTGAGCTCTGACTATTGGCACATCTTCCCATACCAATACATCAATGGATGATTTTGGTCCACATAGACCTCTTTTGGATCATGCAGATACTCCTGGTACAACCTGTAGGTATTAGGTATTTATCTTCTGATGCAGGCTACATATTGAACTTTGGCATCGGCAAATAGTCTTGTACATTATAAAAGATATTCTGGGGCAGACCTTCTAGGGCTAAGTGATGCAAAAGCGATAGTCAATAGGCAAGCGAGGGGGGCAGGCATTGTCCCAAATGTCATGAAGGAATAGTGGAGCTTCTTCAATGCACACTGGTCCAACTGCAATTCGGAAATATATGTGACAAAAAAAGGTGGCACAGCATATATCTGACACAAAATAATAATGTTCCAATAGCTATTGTTGTTTGTTTTTGCAAAGATAGAACTAAGTTCAATGATAAATAATTAAAAAGTTCTACAGGGACTCTGGCATACTTAGTTCCAGGAGTAGAGTTTGTCCTCAAAGTCGGGTGGTTCACTAAGAAGTTGGTCAGCCACACATTTGATTCAATTTCAGTCCAAATACCCTCCTCCTCCTCATGTGCTGCTGTTTCAGGAACAATGCAATTGTGTGGTATAAAATGTTGGTTCATTTGATCATAGTCAACCTCTCCATGTTTTGAGGTGAGAGACTGGACCTTCTCACTGTAACAACCACACCAGCTGGACTGAACACACATGCAGCAGACACACTGGAGACAGGAGAAGCCAGATGCTTTATTGCCAGCCTACTGAGATCTGGCCATTGGCGCAGCTTCCCATACCAATAAATCAAAGGATTTTGATCCACATAGATCTCTTTTGGATCATTCAGATACTCTTAGAGCATCCTGTTTTGCATCACCTCTGCACTGGACTTGAGCCCTGCCAGTTGAAACCAATACAAATCAGAGGTTGGGTCCGATCCTTCTATTGCTGCTGTTGCTGGTGTTCTGGTTAATGGTGTTGTTGGCGTTTGTGAGACAAGACCGCTCTCTCTAAATGTTGAAGGTGGCCCCCCACAACTGCGGGTTGGGACTCGATGTTCCAGCCATTCTTAGTCTAAGTCTCCAGTTTGCTCTGCAATCCACCTCTTGTATTTTAAAACATCCCCTTCAAAAAAAGGAATGAAAGTGGACAGAATTTTATGTACAATGGATCAAGTAGTGTGGTACAGAGGTACTCTTTGGACGCAATGTTGCCATGTGCAGCCTTGTATTACAAGATAAGCAAAGGATTGAGGTCTCAACCAAGCCATGCGCTTCTGTGTTTTCATTCACACCTGAGGGGGAGAACCTTTCAGACACCTTCTTTACCTAATCCTGTAGGAGATGCAACAATGGGATAGCTTGGCCCATCGTACTGTCCTCCTTGCTTACTTCTGGTACGCCTGTGTCAGGCATTTGATTAGGCCTCATATGTCCACATCCATGGCCATAGCTGTCCCAACTGCATCCCCTCCTTTGAATTACATAGTCATTGATCTGTTTGTACTGTTCAAACAGATGTTGCAACATCTAAAAGATTGAGTTCCAACCAGTGTTCTATTATTATGCGGAATAATCCGCAGCTGAATTGCTGAAATTTGGGAAAATTCTTCTACAGGTGGTCAGTATATTGCTGACTATGTCTTCTTTTTGAGGAAGTCTTACACCACCAGGTTGAGGCAATGGGAAAAACACAGGACCCTGAAATTGCCTCCGTCTGACATGGCCTTGAATATGTTACTGCCATTTTCCATGGCAACAAATCCAATTCTGAGACCTCTGGGTCACAGCCATTCATAACGTTTCTGTTAAATTCCTCCAAAATGTTTACAGCTGTGTGTGATTTCTCCATGGTGAACATGGCCATTGTTGCATGCCGCCGAATACTCTTAAAACTGTCTTCAAAGCCAAGACCTGCAGATATATTTTGCTTTACCGCCGCAAAAGAGATCCAGTGTCCAGTGATGCACATGCAATCAGTTGCCTGACAACTGGTCCAAAGGTCTGTCATCAGTTGGATGGTGTGAGCAACACTTTGCTGCAAAGCTTGTCCAACCAACTGCAGCACATCATGAAGTAGCACTGGAACAGCAACTCTGGCAAAATAGGTCCTACTTGGTACCTTCCATTTTGGGCAGATGGCTGCCCCAAAGTCTAAGAATCCCACTCTTTCCACACAAAAAAAGGGAGGGTGTCCAGCGCTAACATCTTTACCAGCTTTCCGTTGGACAAACATGCAGTTGATCCACTCATAGGGCCCCTCTTGCCTAAACATGCCCAGAATAGTAGCTTGGATTTTTTTCTATTCAGGGGCCACTGACACAGGCATCTTTTGAGAAGAAGATGATGGTAGCAGACTCAATGTGCGTCGTGTGGGGCAGTATGCCATGGTGTCTCCATCTCACTCAGAGTCTTCTTGTGCCATTGTGAAGTCGTTGAGGCGGGTGATTCTGCTGCTGCACTGCTGGGGCCAGGGCATTTTTGTATGAAGATGTCACCCTCTTCTTCCACATCATCACCTTCCACCGTTATTGGATTGGATTCCCTGGCTCTCACCTCAACAACCACATTCAGTAATTTTTAAGGTTCTCCTCCCACTTAAGTGTGTGGTGTTTTTTCATATGGGTCGTTTAGCCTTCAGTACCATAATTTGTATCAGGCTTACCTCGATGAACACTTCTGCTGCAAATGCTGCATACTGCAATTTACCGCTAACCGTAATATAGTCCCAAACTGGGGAGGAGTATTTTTTACTGTGCCACTGCCAATGCCTGAAGAAGAACTGGAGGTAGGTGGGCATGTCGGTGATTGCCTCTCTGCTTCTAGTGAGGCATGGGTTGATGCATGTCTCAGCTGGGGCTTTGCAAATATAGGAGCTAGTGGCAGTGCTATCGGTTGTACATCCCTCGGAGCATGAATAGAAATGTCAGACGCCTCTAAGTCACCTTCCACCAAGACTGCCTTGTTGTCGTCATCCTCCTCATCATCCCCTCCCATAAGTCTAAGGCTTTCAGGAACTTTTCTGTGCCCTTGCCTCTCCTGTTGTCTCCTGGACTCTGCTGGGGTCCATTCCATACCCTATCATCATCATCAGAACTGGTGCTTGGAGAAAGTAGTGGAGTAGTACCCTTCCATTTCATTGCAAGAGATCTGGGAGCCAATAATTCTAAAAGAGGAGCTTCAACTTCTTGCTCGGAAGGAAGCTCAACCTTCTGTTCTGCTCCAACATCAGGCAAACCTACTATTACTGGCTGCCGCAGTGGTTGCTGCCAATTTTGCTCTGTTTCCTGAAACAATTGTGCACTACTTTGAGAAAATGACAAATCCAATTCAACATCACTACTCATTGGGGGGTGGTGCTGTTGAAGCAGGAGTGTTACTCTCAGCTTGCTCACTGGAGGAAGACATAAGTTTGCTGAAAAAGGTTGTGGTCGGCACACCAGTGGTGTAAATCTGCTTCTTCTACTCCCCACTGGTCACTTTCTTGGCAGCACCTTTCTTTGGGGCCACCTTGAAGCTTTCAGTTGGCAGTGGCACTTAGCTTCACAAGCTGAAGAGATGCCCATTTTGCACAGTCAGTCACATGTCACTTTGTGCTCAGGCCTTCAGTTTGGCAGTACTGTGGGTGCTGTCTCTTCTTTTGTGCACCTAAAAGCAAACAAGCAAGAAGAACTTTAGTGAAATCTGGCATTGTTGCAGTTCAATTAGTAGTACAAAAAACAATATCATTTAGTGAACTTACTTAAGTTATTATAAATTATTAGCGATAAAGTGTAACTATCCGTTCGGAAAAGAAGGGTAAATAATGGATAAGAAAGGGCAACAACACACAAATGTAACTGTTTGCTTTAGTTTTGGTGCAGGTGACAATGGAATAATCCTTAGACAATGAATGCTGTTGTTCACCTATAGCAGACATGGGGTTGATGCCAGATGTTAGGAAAATGGATAATTAAAAATTTTAATTACAAAAAACAAAAGAATTAACATAAAAAATGTACAATCAATTTTTTTTATTTCAAGGAAAAGATGAAAAACCAATTACAACTAAAACAAATCTAAGAAATTAAAATAAAAAATTGCAATTTAAGAAATAAAACAAATACAATTAAAAATTGCAACAAATTGAAATAAACAAAAATAAAAAAATTACCATTAAAAAAATTACAATTACAAAAATTGACATCTAAAAATTATAAATAAGTGAAATGATCCTCAAGCATATAATTTATTAAACTGCTATCTCACCCGTCCATGAAAGCCTATGGAAAAAGGCCACGCTGCCTGTATAATAACAACACTGCAGAAGAAGGCATGGGGAACAAAGAGAAGACTTGCAGGCCTAAGGAAAAAGCACACTAGCTGCAGTGCCTACACAAAATGGGTGTTAGCCACATTGATCACAAGTTCACAACAACAAGCAAAAATGCATGGGGAACAAAGAAAACATGCAGGCCTATAGCAAAAGCATACTGGCTGCTTAGACACATTGGCTGCCAGCCTCATGGTCACAACAGCAAGCAAGGAAGCATGGTCACAAACAAAGAACACCTGCAGGCGCGTGGCAAAAGTACAATGGCTGCCTATACAAAATAGCCACATCAATCAATCAGTTCATTTATAGAGCGCACTACATACCTGTGAGGGTCTCAGGGCTCTAGGGGGAGGGTGCTGCTACTGATCAAAGAGCCAGGTCTTGAGGAGTCTTCTGAAGGCCAGTAGGTCTTTGGTCTGCTGTAGGTTGGTGGGGAGGGTGTTCCAGGTCTTGGTGGCGAGGTGGGAGAAGGATCTGCTGCCGGATGCAGGGGATTGTGGCGAGGGCAAGGTCGACGGAGCTGGCGAATGGGGGTGTAGAAGCCGAGGCGTCTGTTAAGGTAGGGTGGTCCGGTATTATGGAGAGCTTTGTGTGAGAGGTTGAGGAGCTTGAAGGTTATCCTCTTGTTGACGGGGAGCCAGTGCTGGTCTCTTAGGTGGGGTGTGATGTGACTTCGGCAGGGGATGTCGAGGATCAGACGTGCAGAGGCGCTCTGGATGCATTATAGCCGTCTCAGGAGCTTGGCCGAAGTTCCTGCGTAGCGGGCGTTTCTGTAGTCCAACCTGCTGGTGACGAGGGCTTGTGTGACTGTTCTTCTTGTTTCGGTGGGGGATCCACTTGAAGATCCTACGGAGCATTCTGAGGGTGTTGAAGCAGGATGAGGAGACGGCGTTGACCAGCTTAGTCATGGAGAGGGTGGAGTCGAGGATGACCCCTAGGTTGCGTGCGTGGTCAGTGGGTGTCTGGGCTGTTTCCAAGAGTCGTCCCAGGCTGACGGGGTGGAGCCGAGGATGAGGACCTCCGTCTTGTCCAAGTTCAGTTTCGGACGGCTGTTCTTCATTCATTCGGCGACCGCCTTTATTCCTTCGTGGAGGTCGGAATTGGTGGTGTGAGGTTTATTAGTGAGGGAGAGGATCAGCTGTGTGTCCTCGGGGTAGGAGATAATGTTGAGGTCATGCTGTCAGGCGACGTGGGCAAAGGGTGCCATGTAGATTTTGAACAGCGTCAGGCTGAGGGATGAGCCCTGGGGTATGCCGCAGATTATCTCGGTGGCATCAGATCGGAAGGGAAAGGCAGAATTAAGGAACTCCGTATTCCTCTGCAGAGTGTGGAGTGCCCAAATTCCACAAACTCCGCGAGCGGAGCAGAGTTTACTTCCCTGGCCTATGTATGTGTAGGTGTGTCATTATATGCATCAGAGTGTACTGGGTATCTTAGAGTATGCATAAATGTGTGCCTGGGTGTATCAGTGAATGCATCAGTGTATGTCTGGCTGTGTCAGTGGATGTATCAGTATGTGCCTGTGCATCTTATTGTATTGGTAAGTGTGTTACTGAGTGTGTGCCTGGGTGTATGAGTGTATGTATTAGTGTATATTTGATCTTGTCACAATATGCATCGGAGTGTACCTGGGGGTGTCTGTGCATGCATATGTGTGTTCCAGAGTGTGCCAGTGTACACTTAAGTCTGTACCTGGGCGTGTTAGTATATGAATGCGTGTGTGCCTGTGTGTTTTGGTATATGCATTAGGCAGCGACGGCTCATGGAGGGAGTTACGGTGGGGCAGGAGGGTGGGGAGGGGGAGGGGCAGGGTGGAGGTTGCTAAAAACCGGCATATGGATAATTGCAGGTAAGTAAACAATTTACTTAATAAAACGAATTTCGTAGCTCGCACTGCATTGCATTTTGCGATGCAAGGCGCACTACGAAATTCGTTTTATTAATTAAATTGTTTACTTACCTGCAATTATCCATATGCCGGTTTTTAGCAACCTCCACCCTGCCCCTCCCCCTCCCCACCCTCCTGCCCCACCGTAACTCCCTCCACGAGCCGTCGCTGGCATTAGGGTGTGCCTGAGTGTTTCAGAGAATGCATATGTGTCTTCCTGCATGTCTTATTGTATACATCAGTTTGTACTACATACCTTAGTGTACACATGAGTGTGTGCTTCACATGTTAGAATATGCATCAGTGTCTGCCTGGAGATGCCTCTACATGCATTAGGATATAACTGTGTATGTCACTGTATCCATCAGTGTATATCTACCTATGGCCTACCTTAGAGGTGACTTGTGTGTAAAAAGGAGGTCTTCATGGTTTTGCAAGGGATTTGAAATACCTACTCAAACTAGGAGTAAAATTACACACATAGACTGTGCAGTTACAGGCCCAAAACATTTTTAAAGGGCTACTTGTCTGCACTGGTGAAAAGGAGTATCAGTACTTCAACGCATATCTAAATAACTGAATTGGTCTTTTTCCGGGTGTGTCATTGGATGTGTAAATGACTATGGGCCATATGTAGGTAGCTTAGAAATACCGATTCTTAAATACCGAATTTTACTGATTCGGTATTTAGGAATCGGTATTTCATATGTAGGGGATAATTTTGTAAAAAATACTGAATCGTTAATATTCCTTATTACCGAATCGGTAGTACCGATTCGGTAATAAGGAATCACCTACCCATTCATTCCTATGGGCTTGGAGGCCCTTAGGAATGAATGCAAAGAAATTCGGTATTACCGAATCGGTATTACTGATTCGGTTATCGTGGGAGGTATTTCAAGGGTACCAGGGTGTCCAGAGGACACCCTCTGGCACCCCTGAAATATGCATGTGTGCACATGAGGCGCACATACATGCCCTAAGGGCATGGAGGTGTGCCACATGGCACACTTCAAAAAGCAAAAAAGTGCTTTTTGAAAGGAAATTGCTATTTACCACCAACTAGGAGTTGGTGGTAAATAGCGATTCCTTAAGGCTGAGGTGCACTGTTTTAAGTGGTACCTACATTGCATTTAAGGAATCGGTATTAAATGCAAGGCCATAAGGAATCTGTACCGAATCCTCCTACATCTCAAATGCCTAAATACCGGTCTGTAACAGTGAAATTTAAGGAATTTCACCCTTACCGACCGGTATTGGCCCACCTACAAATGGCCCTATGTCACTATGTGACTAGCTGTCTTCGTATTTCTATGGGTCTCTATATCTGTATGCAACTAGCTGTATGGATTACTTACTGGTGTGTGCAACTGGCGCTATCACTCCTGGATACATAACTTTTGCCATGAGCATATGAATGAATGTGTAAGTGCCTCTGTCTCTGCCTTCCTAACTGGGTGAGCATCTCTAAACTTTTGTAAATATGTTTGTAAGTTGCAGTATGGGTGGGACACTGGATGTTTACCTAGGTATGTGAGTATAAAAGAGTGCCTGTGACTCACTGAAACTTCAAAGTACATGTCTTGTCTTCTAAAGACATAGCCCCCTGCCCTATAGACTATGTACATCCTACCTTAGGAGTGACATATCTAGTAGAAGGAAAGTTTAAGGCTTGGTAAGCATTTATCAATGCCAAGTCAACCTGGTATTAATACTGCACACATTTGACTCCATTACGATGCCGCTCGGACGAGTGTGCGACCGGCATCGTGTCGGAAGCGGGACCTCCCGGCAAGGAGTCTGTGGCCCTGCTTCCCAAATTAGGATGCGACCACCTTCACGGTGGTCGGAAAGTGCCTCTGTCTTATTGCAGTTTGTGCTGCAGGCTGCAGTACAAGCTGCAATAGGAAATATGAACTTTTTATACATCCATGCACTGTGTGGCAGGCGCCATGTGGTGCATGCCACACGATGCATAGATGTTTGGGGGGCACCATAGTTGTCCTCCTAGCAGATGCCACAGGGGATGGGGGCCCTGCAAGTCCACAGTCCGATCCAAAAGCCTTTCTATGCTGGTCGGACCGCCATAGAAAGGCTGTCAGAAACATGCATCCTAATCGGTAAAAAGCACTTACAACTAATCCTTTTCTCTGCATGTAATTACAACGCAGTTGTTACAATGACTGCATGGCAACAACGCATACCATTACCCCGCAAGTCGTAACAATGACTTGCGTAGGGGGACGAAGTTGTTGGATTTAAAATCCAACACCTTCTCTACTGTTGCGCAGACTGGAGTTGGAATTGTTATTAATACTATTCCAACATCCAGCTCCCCCCCTAGAGCAAGTCGTTGTTATGAATTGCTGGGTAATGGTATGTGTGTTACAACGCAGTCGTTTGTAACAACCGCGTTGTAATTGCATGCAGAGAAAAGGCATGCGTTCTAATGAGGCATATTCATCATAATCCCATTGGGCTGTGTCTCATTTTGTTTTTTAAATTTCCGTGGCCTCTCGGATACTGGGGAACCTCCTGGTTACATTCCTTGTCTGGGGGCTAAAGTCGCCCCAATATCATTAGAACCCTGAGGGAGACAATTAGGACTGGCAACAACTTCAACACTTTTACCAACCTTATGCATACACACTTTTACAATCATATTTTTTTGAACAACATTGCAATTCACAGATCAGTAAATTGAGTTGGCTGATCAGGTATTTTTTATGTTCTGTATCACAAATGTCGGGGCCCTGGTGTGGTCTCGAAAAGGTAGAGAGGTTCTCGCTGAGGAAGTAGGAAGGGATATATCCTCCTTATGTATACTTGGTATAACAAATAGATATACCTCCTAGAACCAGAATGGTTCCTAGTGACAAGAGAAAAGAGGGAGAAAGAATCAACAGATAAAGGAGGGTGTTTTTAAGTGGAGAAAATCACCTAACACAGTCTATGCATCCCTAATAAAGTGACTCCCCTTGGCTAAAGGGTGGGATGGGGGGAAGACCCTTTTGTTATTATAGCCCTCACTCACTCTAAAAGTGATATGCTTCACCATCAGGCTCACCCCGACTTCTAAAGGTCAGGGTGGCCTCAACCATGTTTCGGGGAGCACTTTAAAGATTTTGTGTATGAGGGCGTAACATTCAGATAAAATTCCTCTCTGTCTATCTATTTTTCTATGTTGGCAGTTAGACTGTAGTCTCAGAGAAAAAGTAAAAACTAAGCATCCAATGGTGTACCACTCTTAAACAAAGCAACCATTAATGGCAACCTTTTCAAATCTGGTAGTGGTTTTGAGTGTGTTCGCAAATTTGTGTGACCCTTAGCACAGCTCCCCATGTAACAGGAGTCCAAAAACATATTTAGCTTACTACTCTTCATACTTTACAACTCTTCTTATGTTTATCTATACTACTATAGTAAAGGAAGAACTTTCAGCCTTTGAGGTGGGTAAACTCGGGAACCACAGCGCCAATCCACACACCCAATACACTGTTGGAATCGTCAGGTTGTGTAGATGGTTATAGGCTATATAAATTTTTTTAAAAAAGTTATTTAAAAAATTTACAGTAGAAAAGAAAATAGTCCCTCCGAAGTAGCACCGGCCACGACGTGCGTGCTCATGTCAGGGGCGCGGGGAGGAGAGGTGTCCAGGAGCCAGACGAGCAGCGGCGGACATGACGCGGGGGAGGAGCAGTGACGTGAAGAGCAGCGGATAGGCCAGCGGCGGTCAGGTGAAGCGGCGAGGAGCGGTAAACTGAGGAGCGGCGGCTGAGGTAAGGGGACCCATGTCGGAGCAGGCGGGGGTAGGGGCAGGGGCAGGCGGGGGTTGGGGCAGGCGGAGGACGGGCCGGGCGGGGGCCGGGCTAATAGCTGTTGGCCAGGACTCTGCAGGGCGTAGGAGACAGGTCTTAAAAGATCAACTATCTGGTTTAAATCCCCTCCACCACCGTATGTTTATGCCTTCCGGAAGTGAAAGGGAAGTTTACAAATACTGGCGCCTACGCGTTTTTCTATACCCCGGCTGCTGCTCTCATGGAAGGTGTGGAGACGCACAAAATCCTGTTTCTGCTAATATGTTTAAATGCATGTTTGTACTTCTCCGAACTTTGTGGTAGTGGAATTTTGCACATGAACATTCTGTTATAAACTATATTTTCAACGGGGCGGGCGTCGGGGAAGCCTGATTGCTCCCGGACAAGGTCGGGACGGGCTGCTAGTTAGATATATGTGACTAAGAAAATACAGCCTCCATAATAAATAATGAATGTAAACCACAGTTATTTTAATGAACTATAGTCTGTTAGATGCCCTACCCCCACACTCTCTTAGAACAGTTTCCATAGCAACCCCCTTTAGAATACCCTCACGAACTAGTAGGTCACACGTTCATAACACATTCTAGAAGCAGCACATTACTGTCAAACTCAACTGCAGCAGATGTGGTTGACTGTTTGCAATTTAAAGCATATCCAAGATTGTATTACATTTTTTATTTTTACCAGAGCCAATCACAGATCTACTTACTTTCCCTTAAAAGTCACTACCTAATTAGCGAGCTGCATATTTGCACCATCCAATCATATATGTCTTTTTTTTTTAAACCAGCACCTGACCTTTATTTAAACTGCCTTTCATTTTGAAAACTGTCTAATTCTGCTTCAGGCTTCTCCTGTGTACTACTAATCCTTGCCTTCAGAATGGCCGGAGTGTCGATTTTGGGACAAAGCTTTGTGATTTGGGATATAGAGTGTGCTTGAAAGAGTGGCATTTATAGGGACCTGGGTTCAGCTAATGAGGACATTACTTGGTTTGGCAAAGAGGGTTAAAGTGGCATCAATTTCTGTCTTTGGTTAAATACATTGTGGATTGCCAACACCTGGACCTCATGATAGTGCACTATGGTGCCAATGAACTAGGCACACTAACTGGGGTAGGACTGGAAATCCTAATAATGGATACCTTTGCTCAATTTATGGTACTTTTCCCTCAGACTGCCTTGATATTCTCCTACATATGCCAAAGGCAGAAATGGAGATGATCAAACAGGCCACGGATCCTTAGATAAACAAAGCCAGGAATTCTGCAAATAAAACTATTTTTGCATTCCTCAGAGACCATGACATGGGCTCTATCTACCCCAGCAATTTTTGTTTCCACTTGGAGGGTATATAAAGAAGCAACACAGTTTACTTCCCGCAGAATGGCAACAGGGCGTCTGTCAACAACTTGAAAGACTGCATCCTGTTTAATGTGCAGTAATCATCTACACACAATAAACACAAAGGCCCTTCTCAGAGCCAACCTATTTTCCAAACACTGGTTCAGTTTCTTTTTAAATAAAATGTTCTTTTCAGATTCACGAATATGTTGTGAAAATGCCAAACAAAAGCAGACATTCAACAGCACATTTAAAATTCACACCTATATAAGTGACTTTGTTCATCTGATTGGGTGAGTTAGTTTCTGAGTAAGTCTGTGAGTGGGTGCACAAGTCTCTTAGTGGATCTGTGAGTGGGTACTTGAGTGTCTGAGTGGGTCTGTAAGTGGGTGAATAAGTATCTGAGTGAGTCTGTGAGTAGGTGCACAAGTCTCCTAGTGGGTCTGTGAATAGGTGCACAAGTGTCTGAGTGGGCCTGTGAGTGGGTACAACAGTCTCTGAGTAGGTCTGTGAGTAGGTGTGTGAGTGTCTGAGTGGGTCAGTGAGTAGATATGGGAGTGTATGATTGGATATGGGGGTGGGTGCAGGAGTCACTGAGTAGGTCTGTAAATTACTGCATGAGTCTCTGATTGGATATGTCAGTGGATGTGTGAGTGCCTGAGTGGGTCTGCAAGTGGGTGCATAAATGCCTGAGTGGTTCTGTGAGTGGATGCATGAAAGCCTGAGTGGGTTTGTAAGTGGTGCGAAACGCATCGGGCGTTTGTTCGTAATTTTTGTTTAAATAAATCACACGCTGAATGGAACTGGGCTCGAGTCAGCTTCTTCTAAAGGAACAAACATGGGATCAAGCCTCCTTGAGAGGCGAAACGCGTCATGACAGATTGCTGGCACGATTAAAGCACTGAAGAAATAAGCACTTAAATGGTGGTTTCGCTCTTACGGTATTTGGTCCTCATCGGAAACAGGGGGCATGACGAATGGCGTTTTCCTGCATATATATATATATAATTTGAAAAAAGCGCAGTTTTTGTGGTCTGTACCTACGTCGTGGAGTCGGTATCTATGCCGAGGAGTAGGAGTTGGAACGGATATATATATATATGTATATATATATATATAATATATATATATATATATATATATATATATATATATATATATATATTGAAGTGAAGCAATGACGGTTAGGACTGGAGCACTCTACAGCGGGTGCGTGCAAGGGACCAACCACAGGTCCGGTAATCTTTTTTTCCGCAAAGTCAAACGCCGCACTCAGGAATTGTAGATAACTCATTTATTAAGCAATCTCCACAATCAGTCTGTCACACCGACGCGTTTCGGGCACACGCCCTTTCTCACGGTGGGTGGCACTACTTTTTCCTCTGTTTTTAAAGGCTATGCAATTCAAATCCGTCCCATAGAATTCTGGGATCGGTAGTTTCTGTACATATTTATCACAGGGTGACACCTTTTGTGACAGTATTCAACATTAATTTTCAAACACATTGCATGACACAATTCTATAATGCAACTGCACTGCAATCAACATTTTATCTGCAATGTGATTTCAGGTATAGTACCTATTTAAGCCAGTAATAAAATATAATATATTAGTGCAGTTGTATATGAACCGATTGGCATATCTTCTTATATGCAGTTCTATGGATTTACTTTAGGTATAGTACCTTCGATTTCCAAACTTATTTTTACACATGGCTATCCTCCAATCTAAGTCAACCCATTTGCTCAACACTGTCTTTTTTATATGATATTGGTCATTTATGTTTTGGCAATCAATGATTGATTATGATACTCCTTATATCCAGTTCTTGTTACAAATGTACAAAGAGTTCCTCATCAAGATTTATCCCTCTCGGGATCTTAGTTTTCATACGAATTATGTACTTAGATTCTAGTTGATGTAATTTGAGTTTTCGATCACCCAGTCTCTCATTTTGTTCCATATTGTCTATTCCAAAAAAGCACATTTTCTTACAATCTCCACCTTGGCATTCGAGCATATGTTTAGCTGTAGCATATGTCATGTCTCTGTTCTTTACAGCTCTTATATGCTCAAGCATTCTCTTCTTTAGGGCACAGATTGTGCTCCCTAAGTACATTTGTCCACAGTCATATTGAATTATGTATACTACATATTGAGTAGTACAAGTGATTTTTGTCTTTATTGCAATCAGTCGTCCTTCTGGATCTCTGAAGGATTTTACATTTTTGCCAATTTTGCACGCTTTACAAAAGAGCGGAAAACATCACAAAAAAGGAGAACAAATCCATACAAGCATTGGCCAAAAACATGGTAATAATAATAAAGGTTTGATGGTCAAACCGAGTCCGCGAGGAGCCGAGAGGGGTGCAGGGAGACCGATTCATAAAAACAAGGTTGAATTAAAAGAGACTGTGCTAAATGAAATTCAGCGCTGGTAGACATTAAAAGAATCCAGTCACGCTGTGTTGTGGGCCCCATAACCCTGATTAAAGGTGAGATACTCTTTAAAATACGGTGGCCCCCCTCCGGCACTTTCCTCATTACTGAGTTCCTGAAAATTACAGAAAGGAACGTCATATCCGATGTACTAACAAGGAGCCTCTATCCCATGAGCTACCATCAACATACAACCTCCAATTGAAACAAGAGGGATAATTAATTAATCTACGCAGAATTGTTTTGTCCTGATGAAGGTGATATCGAAATACACCGAAACGCTGCGTCGACAACTGTGACAACTCTGATCTTTGTGATTTTTATTGTTAAATATATGTGTTGACATTTTTTAATTTATCATGATGTTAATTTTATGCTTGGCACTGTACTGATGGTATTGAACATCGATTTTAATGATTTGTAATAAATTGCTCAATTTTTAAACATCACACAAAGTTTTTTAATTTTTATTTTTAATTTTTGTTATTCCTGTGTTTTCACTCTATATTCAATATTGTTAAAGATTATATATTTTTCTACCAATGTGGCATTTCGAGCTGTTAGGGCTATACACTAAAGGGTTTCTTCAAGAGTTGAACGTTGGGACTTGCTAAGTTCTTTACCTCTATACTCCTTGTCCCCAATTGAATTCATAAGGAGACCTCCCTTTTCCTTTCACGTTTAAGTGTGGGAGCTGAGGCTCCCGCCCTGTCATAGCAAACTTGGTTTGGACTTTGAAAGAGAGAGCAGGGAAACCTGATCTCTCTTTCAAAATGCAAACTATATAGCTTTTCCACACGGGGAGCTGTATGTCAGCAGCTCCCCATGTGGAAAAGCAATCCCAAAGGAGGTGGGGAGCCGTCCGGGACCATGGGGGCATTGGGGCTCCCCCCACGGTCCCCAACATTGTATATAAGCCCCGGGGGATGGGGTCCCTGGGGAGAATCGAAATTAGTGGTAGGTGCTAACATTTTTTTTACGGTCAAATTCGGAGTCGCGCACCCAGTGCGGTGCTCAGCGCGGCCCCCTGGTGTGCACGCGCTGGGTACGCGACTCATACGCTTTGGGTGCACGATTCCTAACGTGTTGGGTGCGTGACTCCAAGCAAAAAAAAGTAATATTTTTCAGATATACATCAAGCTTATGTGTTTAGATCTTGGGTGGTTCTAAAAAGAGCTGTTGATTTTGGTACCTATAAGTAAGTACCTATGCAGAGTCTAAAGTTGATGAGGAAGACTCTGTTACCCTCATCTGTAAAATGTACACCATCTCTCCTATATATGCCATCCATATTGAAACGCAGATTGTTGTGGTAAATGGACCCCATCCTATAATCTCGGAAAAAAGCAGAAACAGCTTTATTGGCATGTTTCCTAGCTTTTTCAATCTGTGGACAAAATTGATTGGACCTGTTCCATTTCTGGCTTTGGCATATGTTAGAATAGACAAAAGCAGTTTGGGGGAAAAGTGACATAAATTCTCCAAAGGGTTCCTTCATAAGCATTTCCAGACCTACCCCAGTCAAAGTGCCTAGGTCATTGCCACCACAGTGCACAATTAGGATTTAACCAATGGCATCAATTGGTGCCACGTTAATCCTATCTCTCCAATCCATTTTGTGTCTACATTTGGCAAAGCTAGGTCTTTACCAATGCCGCTGTTTTCTGCATACCAATGGCGCTAGAAAATATAGCTGTGTCTCAAAATCCACACTTAAGCATCTTGAAGGGAGGGCTGGATGCACTCAGGAGGTGTATGTATGTGAAAAGGCAGTTTGACAACTAAGATCTTTCTAAAATGATGTATAAGATGCAGTTTTGAAAAAGAAAATACATTATTTGCTGTTTGAGAACATTCTAGACTGAACAATAGGGTGCATGTTTCTGTTTCTTAAAAGCATGTTCAAAAACTGTTTGAAAGGAACATTATATAGGATAAGCTGATATTTGGAAAAGTCAAGCACACTTGCTGTTTGGATTAGCAACATTGTGTGCTGAACTAGTGACCTGTGAGTTCAGTCGAGTGTTCCATGAACTCTTACTATGGTGACGGGCAGTAAACTGATTGGGGGTAGGGTTTAGAGTTATGTCAATTGGAAAGGGTTGAAATGTGTAACCAATATAAATGTGTGTTAGCGTTTGAATCAATGTAATGTGGGAAGCAATGTGATTTGATATTTACATGTATATGTGTGCAGAATGAGAGGAAAAGTGTGCAATTTTTTGGTTTTTCTAAGATCAGTACAGTACAGTACAGAGATTCTGTATAAGAAAATCTGGTGTGTGACTGACATACATCTTAATCTACAAATCAATTTGAAAGGTGAGTTATTAATTTGTGAGGGGTTGTATGTGGTGCTTTTGTTTTTAATAAGAGTAAAGTGTTTCTCCTGCTTAAGTCCAGGGAGTAGTCTTGCTTGTCTAGTATCACATTGTAAATCTGTCTTCATTTGGGCAACCATTGTGAGAGAAGCATTTGGGTACTTCATGTTTTTGTAGACACATAACTGCTTAAAAACCTATCCTATTCTCAAGTTTTGGAAGAATTAGAAACCCGTCATTGCACATGTATTGCAAAATGAGTCTGGCTTCCATGCTAAAGTGCAGTACTATAATATGTGGAATGTATGCAGTCATCTTACCTCTCCAGAGTAGTAAATGTGTTTTGGTAACGTCCAAGGGATAGTGTTGTTTGTCCAACATTACACTGTGAGTCTGTGTGCATTTGGAAACCATTGTGACAGAAGGATTTGGGTACTTCATGTTTTTGCCGACACATAACTGCTTAAAAACCTATCCTCTTCTCAAGTTTTGGTAGAATTAGGAACCAGTCATTGCTTATGTATTTGCAAAATGAGTCAGGCTTCGACAATAAAGTGCAGTACTAAAATATGTAGAATGTGTGCAGTCACCTTACCTCTTCCAGACTAGTAAATGTGTTTTGGTAAAGTCCAAGGGATAGCGTTGCTTGACTAGAATCACACTGTCAGTCTGTGTGGATTTGGGAACCATTGTGCCAGAAGCATTTGGGTACGTCATGTTTTTGCAGACACATTACTGCTTAAAAACCTATCCTGAGCTCAAGTTTTGGTAGAATTAGAAACCAGTCCTTGTTTATGTATTTGCAAAATGAGTCAGGCTTTCACACTAAAGTGCAGTCCTAAGATATGTGGAATGTGTGCAGTTACCTTACCTCTTCCAGACTGGTAAATGTGTTTGGTAAAGTCCAAGGGATAGTCTTGCTTATCTAGAATCACACTGTGAGTCTGTGTGCATTTGAGAACCATTGTGACAGAAGGATTTGGGTAGTTCATGTGTTTGCAGACACTCAACTGCTCACAAACCTATCCTGTTCTCAAGTTTTGGTAGAATTAGGAACCAGTCATTGCTTATGTATTTGCAAAATGAGTCAGGCTTCCACACTAAAGTGCAGTACTAACATATGCGGAATGTGAGCAGTCATCTTACCTCTTCCAGACTAGTAAATGTGTTTTGGTAAAGTCCAAGGGATAGTGTTGCGTGTCTAGAATCACACTGTGAGTCTGTGTGCATTTGGGAACCATTGTGACAGAAGCATTTGGGTACGTCATGTTTTTGCAGACACATTACTGCTTAAAAACCTATCCTGAGCTCAAGTTTTGGAAGAACTAGAAACCAGTCATTGTTTATGTATTTGCAAAATGAGTCAGGCCTCCACACTAAAGTGCAGTCCAAGAATATGTTGAATGTGTGCAGTTACCTTACCTCTTCCAGACTAGTAAATGTGTTTGGTAAAGTCCAAGGGATAGTCTTGCTTGTCTAGAATCACACTGTGAGTCTGTGTGCATGGGAACCATTCTGACAGCCGGCTGGACTACGGAAACACCCTATCCTTTCCTCAAGTTTTGGGAGAATTAGAAACCAGTCATTGCTTATGTATTTGCAAAATGAGTCAGGCTTCCACACTAAAGTGCAGTACTAAAATATGTGGAATGTGTGCAGTCACCTTACCTCTTCCAGACTAGTGAATGTGTTTTAGTAAAGTCCAAGGGATAGTGTTGCTTGACTAGAATCACACTGTGAGTCTGTGTGTACTTGAGAACCATTGTGACAGAAGCAGTTGGGTATTTCATGTTTTTAAAGACACATCACTGCTTAAAAACCTATCCTGTTCTCAAGTTTTGGAAGAACTAGAAACCAGTCATTGTTTATGTATTTGCAAAATGAGTCAGGCCTCCACACTAAAGTGCCGTCCAAGAATATGTTGAATGTGTGCAGTTACCTTACCTCTTCCAGACTAGTAAATGTGTTTGGTAAAGTCCAAGGGATAGTCTTGCTTGTCTAGAATCACACTGTGAGTCTGTGTGCATGGTAACCATTCTGACAGCCGGCTGGACTACGGAAATACCCTCTACGCCGGAACCACAGCCAAGCTACAGAAAAGACTACAACGCATCCAGAACGCCTCCGCCCGACTCATCCTGGACATCCCTTGACGCAGCCACATCTCCGGCCACCTGAGGAATCTGCACTGGCTCCCCGTCAACAAGAGGATCACGTTCAGGCTCCTCACCCACGCACACAAGTCTCTCCACAACCTGGGACCCAAGTACCTCAACAACCGCCTGACCTTCCACACGCCTACCCGCCAGCTACGGTCCGCTAGCCTCGCCCTCGCCGCTGTACCACGCATCCGAAGAGCCACCGCCAGAGGCAGATCCTTCTCCTACCTGGCGGCCAAGACCTGGAACTCCCTCCCCATCCACCTTGGGCTGACCCAGGACCACCTCGCCTTCAGGAGACAACTTAAGACCTGGCTGTTCGAGCAGTAGCGGCCCCCCTCGCCCAAGCGCCTTGAGACCCTTCCGGGTGAGTAGCGCGCTATACAAATGATATGATTGATTGATTGATTGATTGATTGATTGACAGAAGCATTTGGGTAGTTCATGTGTTTGTATACACATAACTGCTTAAAAACCTATCCTTTTCTCAAGTTTTGTTAGAATTAGAAACCAGGTATTGCGTATGTATTTGCAAAATAAGTCAGCCTTCCACACTAAAGTGCAGTACTAGAATATGCGGAATGTATGCAGTCACCTTACCTCTTCCAGACTAGTAAATGTGTTTGGTAAAGTCCAAGGTATAGTCTTGCTTGTCTAAAATCACACTGTCAGTCTGTGTGGATTTGGGAACCATTGTGCCAGAAGCATTTGGGTAGTTCATGTCTTTGTAGACACATAACTGCTTAAAAACGTATCCTGTTCTCAAGGTTTGGTAGAATTAGAAACCAGGCATTGCTTATGTATTTGCAAAATGAGTCAGGCTTCCACACTAAAGTGCAGTACTAAAATATGTGGAATGTGTGCAGTCACCTTACCTCTTCCTGACTAGTAAATGTGTTTTGGTAAAGTCCAAGGGATAGTCTTGCTTGTCTAGAATCACATTGTGTGTCTGTGTGCATTTGGGAACCATTGTCACAGAAGCATTTGTGTACTACTGTACCCAGTGTCTCTCCTTGTAGTACTGTAATCATTTAGTCAGTATCCAAGTGCTCATGCAGCATGCCAGGCCTTAGGAAATGGACTGCTTGAAACTCCTATGCACTATGCATGTAGTCCTCTAACCACCTACACACTTTTCTTTCAGGCCTACAATTCCACAGTCAGTATCCATAAACTGCTGGAAACACCCTTTTACTCCCCTTGCATTCCTTTACAGTTATGTATACACCTTGAATTACAATTTCAATTAGTGATGAGAAAAAAAGTGGTTAAATGGTATTTAAATAGAATGCGTTTGTATAGTAATAGAAAGGTATAATTTATAAATGTATTTAAATACATTTATTTATGTTTATTGTTTACAAATATTCTATATCATCACTAAAATAAAGTTATCATGCCTGAAAAATCAAGAAAGAGAAAAGGACAGCAAAAGGACAAGTATCTGAAGAAAATTCAACAATCAGTAATGGATGACCAACATCATGTGGGTAAAAAGAAGAAGTCTTCCGGTAAGACAACAAAGAAATTAATTTAAAAACTTTCAATGTCTAGAAACAGTGTGCAGAATGTTTAAACTACTGAGAATGGTTCGACCAGAAAAAACATATGAATAACAGGAAAGAAAAAAAAATATTTACATTCAAGAGATTCGATGTATGGTAAAAGAAGGCAAAACCAGTATAAAGAAATCTGTATAAAAAATATTTATAATCGAATGGTTCTTAACTCGCTCAAAGATGTGAAGAATTAAGAAAAAGAGCACTATTTTATAAAAAGAATAAGCATATTGAATCCATTGTTCAAAAGTGTTTTGAAGTAAAAAGGAAACTATTCATTTTAGTTTTAAACAGAATTCGATCACCGAATAAACCAATCCATTTAATGAAGGCCAAAAGAGGAAAAGAGTAATTAACAGAACCTATTTTTGTGATTTTTTTTTGGGTGAATGGAAACACAGTTCAAGTTCAGAGCCTTTCTTTAATGAAGAGAGTTATTTTCAGACCAACAATTTATTGGATGCAGTTGAATCCAGTGGTCGAGCTTATGAGGTTAGAAATGGTTGTCTAATTGAGAAAGAGAAAATGGTTCCCAGAAATGCAGAAGAAGTGTTAGCTGATGAAGTTCTAGGAAGACGTCCTAAAGCCCCAGTGTACACTTGGGATTGCAGTAGTATGTGTTGAGTGCGACAAGAATCTATTGATATTTTACGCAATTTCTTACGAGCATATAGTTGAAAAAGTGTTAAACAAAAGATTAAGGTATTGCAAGGACTAGACCCTTGCAGAGTAAGAAAAAATACTGGTTTGCAAGGTCATTCCCTGGCTTGACTTTCAAGAGAAGAGTGTGTCAAAGTGTTTTTCACCATTTCAGGATGTTAGCAGTGCATCATTCTCAAATGCGGAAATTAGTCAGAAGATTGTATTATGCAAAAAGTCCAGCATTAATATTAAAAGAGTTGAACAGTGCTCTTTTACGTGGATTAGTTGAGAAGAAGTAGACATGTCCAGAACTGAAGAAATCATGAACATTACAGTGTACCTCCACTTTATTCAAAAGAAGTGATGGGGAATACTATTGAGTTATTCCAAATGAAAAAAGCAAAGGGAAGTCCCATGAGTGTATGGGAAGAAAGCTTGGAAGCTCGTTGTTTTCCACAGTTGTTCCCAACAAGAAAGGAGGAGATATGATGAACGAGCTGTCCAGATTCCTGTATCTGAATATCGGACAACAAGATTGTATGCAGAAGATCCAAGATTTTGACAATGTATCCCATATGTATTTCATCTTTTCTTTGAGAGTGACTTGTCTGGACTGTCATATGCAGTTAATCACATATTGAAAACAGGAGTACATCTGCAAAATGTTTCTCCTAAGGAATTTATGGATAAAGTACACCAGAGAGACGATCATTTAGAATCTCAGCTGATTAATCTGATGGCATGTCAGAGTGGCACTAATGAGTATTGTTACCATCGTCATGGAGAACTTAAATGTATGCTAAAGAACTTAGGTATGGCCGGGATGCCCGCCACCCCCTCTCAACACAATCCCCAAGGATGGGAGAAGTCGGACACAAGTTTGAACTTTTGGAAGGCGGGAGGGAGTCACCCTCCCGGCCGTATTTATTAAAATATGAAACAAAATTTAAAACATTAAATAAAAGTTTCATAATTATGTACAATTTTACATTTATTACATTTTGATGCAGACATGATCTTTGGCTAACCTTAACAGATCTCTAATACAAAGGTTTCCTAGCCGAGTCTAACATCCTGCAAATGCAAACATTCTAAATTAAAATTGAACATCCTAGCATTAAGGTCCAACGGCAAGGTCTTAACCGGTGTCAGATCCCTACTACCAAAAACTTCCGCCCTCACAGTGTGAGTGGCGCATGCGCAGAGGACTCTACCCTCGTTGCCAACTGTAACTTCCCTTGTCGTGGTGGGGGCCCCCTTTCCACTCGACACCATCTTAAAGGTCGTCCGAGTTCCCGTGTTAGGTATCTGTAGGAAGGACAGCGTGGACTCCCCCCATCCCCACACTCTCTATCCGCCGTCGTGGATATCCGGCCCCCGGGAAATTAGTAGGAGGGGCATCTAGCCGCCTCCCCCCTGGGAGGGGCCTATGGCCGTCTCCCCCTAGGCGACCCATCCTTAGTGGGTGCTGCCTCCCCGTGGGAGGGGCCAATGGCCGCCTCCCCTCAGGCGCTCCCATCCGTTGTGGGTGGCGCCCCCCTCTAGGGACCTTGAAATTACTGCTCACCGATCATGACCTTACCGCCCGACCAAAATAAATACGACAGTTGTTTACCTACTAAAGGAAAAAATTCTGACATTTCCTCGATGCTTTATCGACTGCTCACTCCTACCAAGAAAACATTATCCTACAGGCAGAAGTCACATCCTTATCAAAACATTCCTTTACTGTTCTACAAAGGAAAAAAGGCCTACTCAGCAAAACTTTATTTAAACAAACATTGCCATAAGGGGCTGGTGGGTGGGTCAAAATTGCCGCTTGTTCCGTCGAGGGCTCACGAGCAACGAGTGGGTGCAGCCTTCAGAGCACAGGAACAAGAGGACGCTTCTTCGGATTCTCGCTCTATTTATTCTTCTGCGGGAGAGTGTGTACCCTCCTCCGGTACGCCTACTGGGCGTGGTCTTCGGTGTAGGTGTCTAGGACAACCCCTCTTGGGCGGGAAAAGCTCGCCCTGGCTACGCCGCTTCGGGCATACCAGCCGAGACATGCCCCCCGCCCAAAATAGTTTCCCGGGAGGATCGAGGCACCCAACCATACGTTCGGGGGGACCGAATGGTTGCCCCTTTCCATATGGCCGGGATGCCCGCCACCCCTCTCAACACAATCCCCAAGGATGGGAGAAGTCGGACACAAGTTTGAACTTTTGGAAGGCGGGAGGGAGTCACCCTCCCGGCCGTATTTATTAAAATATGAAACACAATTTAAAACATTAAATAAAAGTTTCATAATTATGTACAATTTTACATTTATTACATTTCGATGCAGACATGATCTTTGGCTAACCTTAACAGATCTCTAATACAAAGGTTTCCTAGCCGAGTCTAACATCCTGCAAATGCAAACATTCTAAATTAAAATTGTACATCCTAGCATTAAGGGCCAACGGCAAGGTCTTAACCGGTGTCAGATCCCTACTACCAAAAACTCTCGCCCTCACCGTGTGAGTGGCGCATACGCAGAGGACTCTACCCTCGTTGCCAACTGTAACTTCCCTTGTCGTGGTGGGGGCCCTCTTTCCACTCGACGCCATCTTAAAGGTCGTCCGAGTTCCCGTGTGAGGTATCTGTAGGAAGGACAGCGTGGACTCCCCCCCATCCCCACACTCTCTATCCGCCGTCGCGGATATCCGGCCCCCGGGAAATTAGTAGGAGGGGCATCTAGCCGCCTCCCCCCCTGGGAGGGGCCTATGGCCGTCTCCCCCTAGGCGACCCATCCTTAGTGGGTGCCGCCTCCCCGTGGGAGGGGCCAATGGCCGCCTCCCCTCGGGCGCTCCCATCCGTTGTGGATGGCGCCCCCCTCTAGGGACCTTGAAATTACTGCTCACCAATCATGACCTTACCGCCACAGGCCGGATAGTTGACCGACTACCCGGCCCCCCCGACTCCTCCTAAAGGTCATGCTTCCTCAAACCCCTTAGCCATGCTACGAAGCCTCCTATGAGTAAATCATTCCCCTCCCTGGACAGGTGAACCCCATCATTCAGATACATGAGATCACCCCGAATACACCCGTGAGGAATGCTATGCAACTGCGAAGAGCGAAACAATTTACCAATTTTATTGTTAACCCTTTTCACCGAATGGTTCAGTGCTGACACCGAAAGGCCCCCCCGCCATACCTTCCTGGGAATCATGTGGGACCAGGCAATCGTGCACCCCGGGATTCTTTTAGCCAACCAGCTAACAGCAGACAACATTTGTTCGAACAACACTCGTCTACCCAGTGTCACCAAGTCATTGCCCCCCAGGTGTACTATGACTACAGATAGCGGTGACCTTTTCCGCCCTAGGAGACCCTCAAAAAATTATTCGAATTGGTCAAAACAGAGCCCGCCCTTCCCATGGAAGGCCACTCTGTACCCGTATTCCCCAGCTGCGTGAGTCGCGTCACCTGCTTCGAATACGTCCCCGGCGCGCCTCAAGTGGCCCACGACCCATACCACTCTCTCTCCAGACGGGGATCCTTGACCGCTGGTCTCCTGGTGCTGGGTCGACTGCAAATTCCGCCCCGCGTGACAGGCTCGCGAAACTGTAATTCAAACAAAAGACAAGAAGCGTGAGTGCATGTCAATTGATCATTACAACATGTGCAATCGCACATACCTTTTGAAGCAATTCGAGGACCATCGTCCCAACTGTTTCACTTCCTCCGCACTCTGACCCCTGGCTGTAGCCTCAGTAGCAGCCCCTATCCTAAAGGAGTGGGTCCCAAAATCGCACAGGTCCATGCCCGCAGCAGCGATTGTCAGTGCTAGCACCCTCTGGAACTGAAACCTCGTCAGTGGGGTGCCATCCTTGTGCCTCAGCAAACTCCCCCCCCATGTAGCCGCCCTTAGTGCCAAGTATTCCTCTATACACTTTATTGGGCACGTGGGGGACCCTCGCGCGCGCTGCATGACAACACTATTCCCAAAAGCCCCCTGGTCAGTTTTGGACCTGGCTATCGAGACCACCATCGAATCACCCCTAATTTGGATGTGATCCCTGCATAAGCCTCCCTCAACTTCTTTCTTATTCCTTGCGACCAGTTCGCTCACCCGCATAGCCCCATGGAATGCTAATGCGAAAGCTGCCCGGAACAGAACTGCTTCGAAATGGGAGGAGCATGTCTTGTCTAGTTTTGCTCCAAGCAAAGCCAACCTGTGTAAGCCAATCGGGCATCTCACATCTTGCTTCCGACCCTCGAGGCGCTGCCAGCCGCGAAGGGCCTTCTTAACCAAAAAGGAATCCGTTGGGTCTCTTATGCCATGCACCTGCGCCATGAATGAAATGACCGCCCTATGCCTACTGGCCGTTGCCGCTGATCGGCCTTCTCTGTGCAGCGCTACCAGGAACCCCAGGAAGGATTCCTCCTGACCCCAGCTCTGACTGCCTGTTGGACCCAAAAATGTGCAATACGAACGAAACGCTCCTTCATATGCCTTCCTTGTCCTAGGGGCTAGGCTTGCTGCCACAAGGTCTTGTAGTCCAGGGCACCGATTAGCCATAGTGCTTCGGGGAATGGTGCCGCCACTAGGTCCGCTGTAGGCAGATAACCCCTGAACGCCTGCATATGTGAACGAGAGAGTGCATCAGCTGCATGATTCAGTACGCCTGGCACATGTTTCGCCCTGAACTGTACATTCAGTCTCATGCAAAGCAGCACAACTTCCTTCAACAATCTCAAGATCCATTTGCAGCGTGCTGCCTGTTGGTTAATGCATTCGACCACAGTCATATTATCAGACCAAAACACCACTGCGCGGTCCCTGAAGTTGTCAGGCCATGCCATCAGAGCAACCCAAATGAGGAATAACTCCAAAAACCCAATGTTACCTGTGAGACCGCTGGAGTGCCACCAGGCCGGCCATGTTTGTGCCGACCATCGATTACCTAAGATGGCGCCAAATTCCACGCTCCCCGCCGAGTCAGTCCACAGACCTAGTTCATCTGAAGACACTGGCGGCTTGTTCCACACGACTCAACCGTTGAAGTCCGCCAGAAATGCCAACCAAATGCGCATATCCTGGCGAACCTCTGCCGACAGTCTCGTACGGTGGTGCCCCTCTTTGAGACCGACCATAGCTTGTGCAATAGAGCGTGAGAAGGGGCGGGCCATAGGTATTACCCTCAAAGCAAAGTTAAGCTGACCCACTGTTTGCTGTAACTGGTGCAGGGTCACTTTCTCTTTACCCAGGCATTGCATCAAGGAAGTCCTAAACTTGGCCACCTTTTCCATCGGTAAACGGAAACATCCCTCCACAGAATCGAGCTCAATTCCCAGAAACTCCAGTGAAGTAGATGGTCCAACCGTCTTACCTGGTGCCAGTGGGACTCCAAACTCCCTCATGAGGATGCAGAAGTCGTGCAGCGCCTGCGCACATCTCGTATCGCCGGCTGCTCCCAAGAACAGGAAGTCATCGAGATAGTGCATAACATGCCTATGCCCTGTGGCCTCAGTGAATGCCCACTCTAAAAAACAACTGAACATTTCAAAATAGGCACAAGAAATGGAGCAACCCATAGGCATGCATTTATCCATGTAATAACTTCCTTGAAATGCAAAGCCTAGCAAGCGCTGATCCTGTGGGTGTACCGGGAGCAACCGGAACGCCGATTCGATATCTGATTTCGCCATCAGCGCCCCGGGGCCCAGGCGATTCAACATGGCCACGGCCTCATCGAACGATGCGTACCGTACTGAACAGACTTCTAGGTCAATGGCCTCGTTCACCGAGGAACCCCTAGGAGCAGACAGGTTATGAATAAGTCTAAACTCCCCCAGGTCTTTCTTCGGGACAACCCCTAATGGGGAACAGATGAATTCTGCCACCGGCGGGCGATGAAAAGGCCCTGCCACTCGCCCCAAGCTGACTTCTTTTGCTATTCTCTTCTCTGCCACGCTTGGGTTGTGCTGCACCGATAACTGGTTTTTACAGAAGGAGTCCCCCCGAAAATCCCCCGCCGGGATGTGGAAGCCATATAAGAATCCGTTCCTCAACACCCCAGCGGATACATGATCAGGGTATCTGTTTAACCAAGGAGTCATAGCCATGAGATCAACAGGTGTAGACAATCGGTCACAACGTTCTACCTCACTCCTGCTTAGAGCCTCCTTTTCCTCCCGTCCTGCTATTTCTCGATTTACACGAACTCTCCGGGTGTGAGGAGTTCCCACAGCCCGCACATACATGCTTGAACCTACATGTTCCCTGTGGTCTGTTACAGTTGCCTCGATTGAAGCCCCAACAGACCCCCCGTTTGCCGCCATTCGCGCCGGTCTTAGGCTGGTAATCCCCACCGGCGCCCGCTCGAAAGGGCACCGCGGGCTTTTGGCGGATGACCCCCGACCCGCTCCCGCCTGGCGAGGACGTACCTGTCGCCCCTGGCAGGAGCTGTTTGTGCCATGACACCGAGTCCAGGCAATCCCAAGTCAAAGTAGCATCATATTCTTTGGCTTTCCTGAATTTCATGTCATAACCTTTCCATTCCTCTCCCCCGTACATAGCATAAAAATCCATAATACGATTTTGATAGCAAGTCAACTCAGTCATCACCTCGGGTTTACGTTCCCCCATAACTCCAGTAAATATAGAGAAGGCCTTAACCCAATTCGTCACTGTCTCATCCACCCTGAATTCCGCCATCTTGGTGCGCCAGACGCTCGGGTGCCACAAATCCTTCTGGGTTTTAGCATATTCCATCTCGCGATGGTCAGTTAATAAGGAAAACATTTTAACATATTTGTCCCCCCATATTAACTCTTTCGTGGCCAAAGGGATGTGCTGTGCCACCTTTTCCCGCCTCGAGGGTAATGAACCCTCCCCCACTATTGGCAATGCGAGCTTACCCGGTTCGGCCGTTGTTCCCGCCGTTTTCTCGTGACCAACTGCAGGTCCTACCGGTGCTACCTGTGGGGAAACAAGAGAAACATTCGCCTTTGCGACATCTCTCGACTGCCGCAATTGCTTGATTAGTAGTCTGGCCTCCTCGGCCGGATCTCCAGGGGCCACTGACCCCCCTGCTTTCTTCTTGAGCCATGCTGCCAACTGGATGGCCAATTCGGGAGGCATATCCTCATCGTTATCAGGAGTAATTACAACCGGGATCGGCTGCCCCATATCAGGATTTGGTACCGGGTTGTCTACCGGCATGAGGGGGGCAACTGGGGGTAACTCTGGGACCGGGACCTCCCCCGAAACTGCCCTCTTCTTGACCCGTTTCCCTCTACCCTCAGGGACGACTCCCGGCAAGGCCGGGCCTATTACCTTCTTAGGGTGACCCGGGTTGCTCAGTGCAGCCAGCTGTTTTTTGACCTCCGTCAAAACTCTACCAAACGATTGGACTTGTCCGAGTTTTCGGTCCATGCAAGCCATCCGGTTCGACAACAGGCGTAACACCTTGTCCGTCTCGGAACTCTTTCCCGCTTTCTTGCCAGCCATGATGTCGAGTATTCCGCTCCTAGCTGATCGACGAGGTTCCGGACTCTTCGAACTCCAAGTAACTGAAAGAGAAACAACAAGATTACAAGTTCTCAAAATTGCTGCTTGTTCCGTCGAGGGCTCACGAGCAACGAGTGGGTGCAGCCTTCAGAGCACAGGAACAAGAGGACAATCTTCTTAGGATTCCCGCTCTATTTATTCTTCTGCGGGAGGGCGTGTACCCTCCTCCGGTACGCCTACTGGGCGTGGTCTTCGGTGTAGGTGTCTAGGACAACCCCTCTTGGGCGGGAAAAGGCGCGCCCTGGCTATGCCGCTTCTGGCATACCAGCCGAGACACGCCCCCCCTCCAAAATGGTTTCCCGGGAGGACCCAACCATACGTTCAGGGGGACCGAATGGTCGCCCCTTTCCAAACTCCTTCATGGTTCCTTACCCTAAGCTGTGCTGAATACGGTTGGGATGATTTACTTGAATTTCTTTGAGAGGGAAATTTGAATATAAAAAATATTCAATACTAGTCAAGTCAAGTCAAGTCAAAACCACTTTAATCGATTAATTAAAATCATAAAAAATACACAATCAAGTTGCACAATTCATACAATACATTTCAGTGAATACATTTAGAACAACATGATTATAAAAGCATTTTTATAAAGATGATAAAAACCATAAAATGCAGTTAAAAAGGGGGAAGAGCTCAACAATCAATCATATTTAAACATCTTAATTTTCTCAGCCATACAGCTGCTACAAAATAGCTTGCAATGTTAAAGATGTTCGAGGGGTTATCCAGAAGTTTTAAATAAAATAAAGCAGGTTTAGCCTGGGAAAACCCCTTATCCTTAAATAGTGGTATTATAAATGTCATTCTAATTTCATAGTAATATCCACAAAAAAGTGTAAAATGCATAGTGTCTTGCAATGAGCTGCCGTCACAGTTACAAAGGGCTATATCCTCCGGCTTACTCTGCCCTTCATAAGATCCCAGTAAAAAATGAATCAAGTTGAAACGTAATTTAGTTAGCAGCAAGCGATGGAATGGCCTTGTTACCAACTTTAAATAGGGCTCAATAAAAAATATTCAATACTAGTCACCAGGATAATTGTGCTCTTTGGATCCTGTTAATATATGCAGGTTTTTCAATCATAGATTTGAAGCTATGATGTTGTTTATCTGCAATAAAAAAATCCCCCTCTTGGAGAAGTTGTGGATTTTTTGGGAGAAAGTAGTATCAAGCAAGAGGTACTCCTCATATACATATGCTGATATGGATCAAGGATGACCCCAAATTCGGAACAGGTTCGGATGATACTGATTTGTCTTTTATTGAAGAATATGCCACATGTGCTAAACCCAATAGCACAGAAGAAAACAACTTAAGACAACAAGTCTTACAATTCCAAAGCCATGGATGTAAAAAATACTTTAGACGAAAGTACAAAATCTAAGGAAAAGTTTTATACCAAATGTCGTTTTGTATTTCCACGTCCTGTAATATCCAAACGAAGAGTAAACAGTTTTATGTCAGCTATGCGACATACCATCACAAGAAAGTCTCCAAAAATTACCTACAATTTGAGAAGAAGCGAAGAATCAAAATACATAAATGAGTACAATTCGGTTATTCTGTCAATGTGGAATGCTAACATGGATATTCAGTACGTTGCTGACAATTTAATTAATGTTGCTCGATATGTAACGTCCTACATTACAAAACCAGAAAAGATGGAATTGAAAGAAATGTGGGAAGAGATTTCTCACGAGAAGAGTCTAAGTAAGAAATGATACAGTTTCAGTTTGAAGATGTTATCCCATCGAGAAATCGGAGTGTATGAATGCTCAGATTGGTTATCATATGCAAGTCTATACTCCAAATCTAGAAGAATCATTTGGGTGAGACTAGGTCTTGCTGCAATGCGAAATCGAGTACTTAAATCTGTATAAGCAATCAAATATTTAGCAGAAAAAGAACAGGAAAAGACAGATGTTATAAAAAAAAAACATGTTGGACACATATTATCCAAATAGAAGTCATCATCTTGAGAACATATGTCTCTATGAAGTGCTGCAAAACTACACTTTTAAATGGAATACTACAGAAAACATCAATGATGGAAAATATGCAGTGATTGGTCCGAAGGGCGTTTGTTGAAACAAATGAAAGGAAATTTAATCAATCACAGGAAACTGAGTTGCGACACTTCTGATTAAAGGGAATTGTACTATTTAGCACTTTTGCAACTTTTCAAACTGTGGCAATCAGAATTGGAATTACTTGGAGATTTTCAGAGCTATGAAGATTCCTTCAATGCTTGTAAAGATACCATCGAATATACTTTTGTAAATTATGTGAAACTGTTGAACGATTAAATTGATCAAGAAGCTACTATTGCAGCTGAGATTGCTAGAGACAGTTCTCAAGATAGTCAAAGTTCTGCTCCACTAAGTCAAGATCCATTAGGAAAACCAATTGTAGAAAATGAAGCAGCAATCGCCATGAATGAGGTGGTACAGCAATGCATCAAGCTCAGGAAGATATTATGGACTTAGCTAACTTGGAAGAACAACTAAATGTTGAACAGACAGAAATATATCAGCAAGTGAGACAAACAGATTGACCGTGGATTTCTTCATGAAAAGAAAGAATGCACAAGCACATTTTGTCAACCTATCCGAATGTATGTGAGTGGACAAGCTGGAATAGGAAAAAGTTTCTTAATTAAAGTAATCACCAGTTATCTACAGAAAATAACTGACGCACATTTGTCTTCTGTTGTAACTGCTCCAACTGGGTTGGCAGCACACAACATTAAAGGAATTACATTGCATTGTTTACTAATGCTACTAAAACAAATTGGAATATCACAAACTATCTGGAGAAGCTTGTTGTAAAGTTTCAAGAGTGCTAAAGAAAATGAAACTTCTGATTATTGATGAGGTAAGCATGGTCTCAAACTTAATGCTTGCTTTTGTGCATTTAAGATTGCAGCAAATTCTTAAAACAGAGTACGATGTTTTATTTGGAGCAAAGCATAGCATAGTTTTTGGAGATCTGCAACTTACTCCTGTAAAAGGACAACCAGTATTTAAAACACCTGCACATGAAGACACCAGAAAGTCTTTGGATAGTGTTGGCAATGTTAATATTTGGTCATATTTTGAATACAAAGAACTCATTACAAATATGCGACAGGCAAATGATGTTAATTATGGAACTATTCTTCAAGATATAAGAATTGGAGTACTGATAGAACATGGCAAACAAGCTTTGCAGAGTCGATTACTTTCCAATTTGTTTCCAAATGAAAATATAGTTCCTGAGAAAATATTTATGAAAATTGCAGAAAATAAATCTATAATCTGCTTAATGCCTACACGGTGTGAGTGTTCTACATTCAACTAACAACTTTTGAAGCTGGAAAATAAAGAAATAATATAAATGGAAGCCATTGATAAAATAGAGCATGAAGGAATCATTATTATTTTGACAGAAAAATTGAAAACAAAATTGGATTCTTTAGAAAAATCGATATCTAAAACAGCTGGTTTAGAAAATAATCTATATGCATGTATAAACTGTCGGGTAATTTTAAGGTGTAATTTGGATGTAGAAAAAGGTTTAGTTAATGGAGCAATGGGCAAAGTTGTGGTCTTTGCTAATGGAATAAAGATGGAATTGACTTTTTTAAAATTAAATTTGATCAGATTGAAGAAGTAAAACAATTTGGTTGTTGTTGGGTTTGTTTTTTGCTTGTTAAAGATTTATATGTCCGTAGAAAGCAGTTTTCACTTTCTCTGGCATATGCAGTGACTATTCATAAATCTTAAGGTTTAAGTGTAGACAGTGCTTTGGTGAACATTGGAAGTACCGTGTTTAAAGAGGTTATGGTATATATTGCTTGACCTGAGTCAGAACTTTATCTTGTTTGTTTTTGATTGATTTTGATGACACAAAGGTTAGAAGAGTGTATGCTCCCAATTTAGGTCAATATCCTGTATTTGAAAAGCGTGTGGTAGGTCGAAAAAGAAGGTATGAGATTATCTGTAGTGAAGGTATAGAGAAGGAAAAAACAAGATAATGTTGTGATTGCAAGCAAAAAGAAAAAATACACTGTTGAAGAGATTGTTGGTTATCAGTTTGAAATTAGTTCCGGTGTCAACTGCTATGCTAATGTAGTGGTCAATGTTGTTTTTTTCTTGAAAGTTTGCAACAGCAAAATATGAAGAATCTGAAAAATAGATTTTGTTCCTTCTTGCATTGTCTTTATGAAAAATTGAGAACTGATAAAAGTAAAATACAAAGCGTTTGTAATATTCGTAATGTTTTGGATGTATGTTCTGGTTCTACACAATTTATGCAGAATATCCAACAAGATGCTCAGGAATTTCTAATGTATATGCTTGCCGTATTGGAAAACGAAGGCAAAGAAATTGAAAATCTTTTTGACCTTTGTTATAAATGGGAACATCAATGTGAAAATTGTATGTTTACATGTAGCACTAACATAGACACTGAAAGATTTATATATTTGACATTACTAGACTGTAAATCAGTGTCAGTACAAACTAGTTAAGCAACAAATCAAAACATGGAGTGTAGCAAATGCAAATCAGAAATGTTACCAACATTATTTATACAAAGATATGGACAATATATAATTTTAATTATGCAACGCTGTACAGCTGATGGAAGCTGATGGAAGAAAATTGGAAACTTCAATTAAACATTTTGTAGCAAGTCAACTATTAATATCAGGAAGGGCTTTTGTAGCAATAGCAATAATTTTTCATGTTGATCCGTCCACAACATCTGGACATTACACTGCCTATTTAAAATGTGATAAAGGATGAACATATTGGGCTAGATGTAGGTAAATAGGTTTTACCGATTCTAAAATACAGAATTTTACCGATTCGGTATTTTAGAATCGGTAAATCCTATGTAGGTAAATATTCGGTAAAAATTAACAAATCGTTAAGATTCGGTAATTACTGAATCGGTATTTACCAATTCGGTAATTGCCATTCATTCCTATGGGCCTGGAGGCCCATAGGAATGAATGTCAATTACTGAATCGGTAAATACCGATTCGGTAAAATTGGAAAACAGTCAAGGGTGGCAGGGTGTCACTTTGACATCCTGCTGCGTCTCTTATTAGTGCTTGTGTGCACATGTGGCACACATACATGACCTAAGGGCATGTATTGCTGTAAAAACACGGGTTGACCCAGTAAATTGCTGGGACCTGGGTAGGTAAGTGATGCAAACAAAGTGGTCCCAGATACTAGAGCAAATAGATCATAAATGAATAATGACTTAAATAAATTCAAAAAAGATATCACAACATTGTTTTTAATCACAACGTGTACCATAAAAACTGTTCATAAAATACATCAATAATTAGTCACAATTAGTGCCCCTAATGGAAAGGAAAGGGAAGGGTAGTGGTTGGAAAGTGAAGGAACTATGCAAATAATGAAACAATGGTCACTATGACCTCAATAAAACATTGCTGATAGTTAATTAACACAAGCTAAAGATCACAGTTCATAAATTAATTTAACAAACTCATGCCTCTGAAAAACAAAATCACAAATGATAGATCGGGAGAGAGGCTGAAGATGGGAAAGAGTGTCGACGTTTCGACCCAAATTGATGCAGGCATACAGTGGAACCTTGCTAGAGGGTCTTCATCAGGACAGGGACGAAATGGGGGCAATAGATTGGAAATGGGATTTCGCAGATTGGGCAGCAATACGAGGTATTCGATATCGTTCAATATACTTCATCAATCGAACATGGTCATTTGATAGATGGAGAATCCGCCACGTGGGTCGGGATCCTGAAAATGTTGGTCGAGCCGTTGGCCCTGAAGGGTGCCTTTGGAGTTAATCTCTCCGGTGGTAAATCAAACCGTGTTCTGACACACTGGAATTGCAGGACTTTCAAGGGAGTCTGGGTTCTATAATGCAGATTTGCAGAGGTCGGTAAAAAGACAGCCTTCGGGAGAAGTCCAATTTCTTTGAAAAGGAATTCTCGGACTGTCACAGGGGTCTTTTTGAACGTATTGTAGTTTTGTAGGGCTACGAAACGGCCGCATAAGTCGGCCCAAATTCCGAAGGAGTAATTCCAGGGCTTACACAGGGGTGTCTTCCATCCAACTTTGACAAGTTAGAAGAAAGCATTTTACATATGTGTGATTTGTATTATACGGTTTGTTATTGAGGATGTGGTTTTTGTGGAATGTTCAGAAATAGTTGGGTATATGATAAATATGTTAGATGTCGTTTTTTTTTTTTAAACAATCTTATTGATAGTTTTTTTCCCCGTTGTTATGTGATGAGTACAATTGAAATCACTGTTTCTACTGAAATTTAATATATTCTGAGAACGGCAAAAAAGGAAAAGAAAATAATTTATAAAATGTTAAACTTATGCTGTGTTGTAAAAAATATAATATTATATATTATAACTGAGACAAAACAGACCTAACGGTGATCCCTTCCTCTTGAAGCACCTAATATCCAATAGCCCTTTTTAAATTTCCAGTTTTTCCCTAGTATTAAAGAAAGGGAATCGTGTACACACTGAGTAGCACCCACCGTCCCGGTGCCTATTCCCTAAGGAATTCAAACTTGGTTTTTACAACAGCAAAGGTGCACCACAAACAATAGTGTGTCCAAGTAGATTTTACAAAAAGTCTCAAGCGATGAATTTCTTTTTTGGATTTCCAATCTTTATTCAACAAAATGGGGTACCACACAACCGAGCGTTTCGTCCCTCGCAGGGGACTTCTTCAGGGCTGTTAAATCAAACCAAACATAGAAAAAAGTGTAAGACATATATTCCTATTTTTTTTTACAACTTAATAGCACATCTAAATACATGATTTACATGGTTTTGAAGCAATATACTCCAAGTTTAAAAAATTGTCATTTAAAAAGCAAACATAAGAGTGTAAATATTTACAGTGCATATTCCACATACAAGATCTAAAACAATCCCAGGTTCCGAACCCCTGGGGAGAGTCTTACAACTGAAGGACAGACAGTGTAAAGAATTAAAAGAGAGATGGGAAAAAAAGGGGAAAGGGAAAATTTAGAGGGTTAGAGAATTTACACAAAATGGGAGGCCTATACAACATGCACCACCCTATTAACCCCTTCGCTGTGGCGGAAATTCCGCCGCAGCGCTAAGAGGGCGGGGGGGCCGAGCGGCGCTTGCATGCTCATGACGGAGCCGCTCTGTCACGAGCTGCGGTTGAGCTGTGCTCATGACAGAGCGGTTCTGTCATGGCCCCGCCTGCTCAATGGAACGTCCAGCGCAGGCGTAGAATTCGCGCCGCGCAGGCGCGCCGAGCGGGCCATGACAGAACCACTCCGTCATGAGCACAGCTCAACCGAGGCTCATGACGGAGTGGCTCCATCATGAGCAAAGAAGGGGTTAAATGGCCAATATCCAGTTCACATGACGCATCTGTATGTGAAATTTGAGTAAGTTGCAGAGGATAATGGAAATTGTATCCAGTTAGATTTCTACAAAGACAATTGGACGTGAAAAATCGAAAATGTATCTCCTACATTATGGCTTGTAGAAAGAGAGAGCATGTACCATAGAAACGTGTATCTCCAATATATTTAACAGAACAAGGAGAAACTGAATTTCTGATATAAACAGACCTGGGAGACAAGGAGATTACGGCGAGTAGTTGTATTCAGTGATAACCCATATAAAGTTATGCACAATAAATGAATAATATAACTTCCAGATATAAACAAACCTGGAAAACTCAGAAGTTGTAGTGGGTGGTTATATATAGTAAGCCCCCATTAAATAATGTGAGATCTAAATTGTACATATGATTGGATAGACAATCCATGACGATGTATATACCTTGTTATGATTGATGTTGACCTCTAGGTGAGGATGACTGATGTTCTATAAGTCGGTATTCTTACGGCCTCAAGTGTCTAGATGTGTCTATAAAGAAGACAAAAAATGGTTGCAAGAGCAATTAATCTAATATATCTAAACTAACTTGGACAATGGACCTACTCAGTCCTGAAGAAAACATCAATGATAGAGTCCGTACATTTTAGGAGAGAACAATACCTTAATATTTTATGTATAGCCCGATCTATATTTCAGGGATGTCTCTTTACTTCAAAGGAGGTCAAAGATAGCTTGTAACACCAGTCACTAGGGAGAGATCGACATATGTTGGTCTCTGTAATAACAATAATTCAGAATGAATTGTGAGAGCTATAACCCTGTTTAATCTTGACAGAATGTTTATCCCAACGTCAAAAAGCAATCATATACATGACCAATAGGAAATGTATCAAGTAAATACCTTCAAAACATTATTCAGGTCCATGGTGGTTAATGATGCTTATAGAAGAATACAGAGACGTAGTATGTTACCAGACCCGGGCTGATTCTAAGTTGTATATTCATAAACCTACAAGATATGAAGGCCAAATAAAATAAACAGTTTGTCTATCCGTTAGCATGTATATGAAAGATTGAGTCACAAAAATAAACATTGTAAGGGTGATGAACCATAAGTAGCTCATGACTATACCAAGGGAGTAAATCTGAATTATACTAAACAATAACAGGAATGGGGACATGAACTGCTCATATCAATACATAAGATAGAGCCTAAGCTCACAAAGTAGTGATATGATATGGAATTACCCAGGAGGTGTTGATAAAGTAACAGTCTGTTTTGCACAAACACAAGACTTCAGAACTTACTAAGAGTAATAATTGTTAAAAAGGAGATAGAGTAACCCCATGACCTTAATATAGGAGAGTCCAAGTTAGAACATAAGAACTCAATAGAGGTAGAGTAACCCCATAGCCCTAATCTAAGAAAAACCAAGTTACAGCATAGAGTTTTCTTACCAGTCTTAGTAGGACTGCTCTGTGGGTATCAAAAGGGAATCTTCCGACTGAAACATGATAAGTCCTCCGGAGGCCAGTAGAGAACAAGCTATTGTGAGCTCTATATATACCTGTCTTAACAAGGCCAATGCAATGCACCTGTGTAGCCTGCAAAGTCCAAAACAGCACATGGCAGGATCGCAGGAACGGCAGCTATCTTATAACGGGTCAGAACAGGGGCGATGGAAGTAGAAATGCCTTGTTAAGCCTAAATAAAATATTGATAAAGATGCCAGATAAGGACAAAACTTATGTAAATTAAATGACTTTTACAGCATTCTTAATAAGGGGAGCAATAAGAAAAACGTGTTATGTATATATAACCAGAATATATCGGCTTTAAAGTTTAAAAAACACGTACAAAAAAATAAAATTATAGGTCAAATAGAACCTACTTTGAATTTGGAAACAGCATACGTTTCTTAATCTCACAGTCCGAATTATGGGTTGTCAAACCGGCTCAAACGTTGACGTGAAAATAGATCCTGTGATGACCATAAAATATGCAGTGGACATCTTGTAATGGGCAAACGGGTGCATGTATAGGCAAAGCCAGACCTGTAACTAGCCCATCAACTGAGTACATTTTCGTCCATGGAATTGAATTGTAACATCCAGAAGGCAACTTGATTTAAATGATATAATTCTGGGCCGATTATTAATGATACTTCGTCTTCGTAGTACGTGAGGGTCACGTGATCCCTACTAAACATACAGTCACCATTTTGAGATGGGACTAAAACGAATTGAATCTTTCGTGAAGTAAGGATATATATTTCAATTAAGGAATTCAAAAAGTAGAATACTTATGTATATAGATAAAGTATCAATCATACTAGTAAGGGACAGTTGGCCCATTCAGTAAGTGAAAAAATAGCTGATTGGCGGACCTATTCATATTACGTGACCCACTTAGGGGACGTTGGTAGAAAAATTGTGACAGGTTAGATAATAGTAAAAAGGTAAACAACCAGAGGATCACATGTATATATGCCTTCTTTAATATGACCCAATGCTGCATGCAGAGGATATAGCATGGAAGCGTTTATGATCAAACAAACTCCATGTCCCAAGCTCCTTTGAGATGACCCTAACCATAGCCAAAGTCTGAACCAACTATTATGAGCAAGGAGTACCGGAAGAGAATACAACGCAAGAAAGTAACTGAGAAAAATAACTCCAAATACCAGTGTCTGTTAGCTAAGATATATAGTTTTAACTAATGTATAGTTTCGTGGCCAATGCCATAGCACATGACACTCTGCAAAAGAAGGTTAACCATGAGGAAAAAATTGTTGAACAACTGTCAGGGAAAGGGGAGAGTAGCGGAGAGGAAACAAAAATTATGAAAAATACACATTAAAAATCCAAAGAAACAAGTTCATTGTTTTCTTGACTGTCAACCTTAGAAAGTTGTGCACGATCTATTTACATTACAATACTGATTCTACACTATGGAGGATGCCAGCTTGGTACATAGTCAACACCCAAGAAACATTTTGTCATATCTAAGTGTGTAGTGCAGCTAGGGACTCAAATCGACCTATTGACATAAGGAAAGTTGGAAATGTTCCGGGGAAAGAGAGGATAGGATCTACAATATCAATCATCCATATAGGTCCTAGAAAAAGGTGGGCCTTTTGACTGGGTAGATTGTTTATTACAGGAAGTGATGTAATTCATCTTCTGTGTTAAAACCCTGTTCTATGCAACGTAGTCTACATATCCATCCTGCCTTGCGTTGTCTTAGGGCCAGCACCCTATTGCCACCTCTGGGGTGAGCCGGCTCATGATCGATGCAGAGGAACCAGAAGTTTTCTTCAACTTCATTTTCCTCCTGCATATGGTAAGTGAGTGGATACCCTAGGTCCCCATTATGTCTTGCTCGCACGTGTTCCTGTATACGCACCTTCAATGCTATTTTGGTGCTCCCCACGTAAATTTTGTTGTAAGCACATCCCAGGACATATATAACATATTTGTTGTTACAATTAATCAAATGGTCAATAGTATATTTCTTTTTGCGATTGAAACAGAACTCTTTAGTTCTATTCTTTCCTAGTTTGCACATGTTACAATCATTACACGTGTAAAAGTCTTTCGTGGTGGTTGTTAACCAACATGATTTGCTAGGGGACACTACGTAACTGGGGCACAGGATGTTACAGAGTTTTTTACCCCTTCTGTAACAAACCTTAGGTTTCGGTGTAACTGATCCTTTCAATGTGGGTATATCAGAAAGCAGGTGCCAGTGTTTCCTTAGAATGTTGTACACTTTATTGCTCCGATCTGTAAACTGGGTACTAAAGGCCAACGGCCTATTAGTAGTATTGCTGACAGTAGTTGAGGCTAATGCAGTCTTTCTCCATACTTTCATCACCTTTCTATTAGCCTTTCTTAATGTCTTTGCCGGGTATCCTCTCTCCAGGAAACGTTGTTCAGTTTCCATGATACTAGAGAGAAATGTCTCTTCTGTACTAGAATTGCGACGCATCCGGATCATTTCCCCATACGGAATGTTATCAACTACATGTTGGGGATGAGAACTATCATAATGCAATATGCTATTACATGAGGTAGCCTTTTGATGTGTGCAACTATGGATGATGTTATCCTGAATGAAAAATGTAACATCCAGGAAATTGATTGATTGTTGGTCATGTTCCATTGTGAAACGAACGTTAAATAGATTGTCATTAAGATAATCAAAATAAGACTGGAGTGCAGGGGCAGGCCCATCCCAGATCATGATCACATCATTGATGTACCTGCCCCAAAAAACCACATGCTCCATCCATTCAGATGCATGACGTCCCCAGGCATGCTCCCGCTCAAACCAGCCCATGAAAAGGCCGGCATAAACGGGAGCAAACCGGAAACCCATGGCAGTCCCCTGTATTTGGTGATACCACTTTGAGTCATGGAGGAAGAAATTCTTAGACAATATGAGTTCGGTCATCAGCACGCCCTTGTGTAATAAATGGTCCGCTGTTCTTTTTTCCAGGAAGGATTCAAGTGCCCTTATACCGAATTCATTTTAGATACAGGTGTATAAGCTGACCATGTCAAGGGTAACAAAGATTAAAGTCTCAGACCGAGTAAAGCCCTCAAATTTTCCTAGGATATCCTTTATGTCTTTTATGTAAGCAGGGAGGTTTTGTACCATAGGTTGTATGAAAG
Organism: Lissotriton vulgaris; assembly: GCF_964263255.1. Lineage (NCBI taxonomy): Eukaryota > Metazoa > Chordata > Amphibia > Caudata > Salamandridae > Lissotriton > Lissotriton vulgaris. The sequence continues at coordinate 2,079,004,042 of NC_141689.1, read as the reverse complement.
TAGCCACGTTTTCAGTGGGAGAGTTGACACCAGAGATGATAGGGCGGCCAGGTGGAAAAGGGCCGCCCTTGTGGATTTTGGGCAAAATGTAAATACAAGGGTAGGAAGGAGTCTCGACCGTTAAGTATTGGCACTCTTCCTCACTGAGGAGACCCACCTCCCTCCATTCTGCTAATCTCATGTTAATGTGACTAGCCAATGCTTCTGTTGGATTTCCAGTTAATCTTGTATAACAAGTAGTGTTAGATAATTGTCGATCTATTTCACCCACATAATCATTTATATCCATGAGGACAATGTTCCCACCTTTATCCGCCTCACGGATCACAATAGTAGTGTCTGATTTTAAATTCTTGAGGGCTGCGGCTTCATTAATCGTAAGGTTGTATTTGCGGGAACCTACACCTCCGGAATCTTCTAACAACTGGTAAAAACTTTGTGACACTTTTTCTTTGAATGTGTCTATATTTGGGTCGGTTCCAGTAGGTATAAATTTCGATTTTGGTCTGAGTCCACTTTCCACACTCACATCTTCTGAAATGTTCAATTCCTCTCTGACACACTCAATATTAACAGATGTCTCCAATTCAACAGTCATCATTGCCTGGATTGTTTTTATTTTGTTCAAGGCAACTTTATCCCATAAAGTTTTTACGTTATGGGATAAAGTTGCCTTGAATCCTGAGTGTCGCCGAGGGCCAACTAACCCACCAGATATGTGACGAAAGTGCCAGAGAGTTGCATTGCAGAGAGGTGTAAAATGGGACATGGCTTCGGATTACCTCTCTGCAATGCAGCTGTATGGTGTTCAATAGAGACACATGGTGGGACCCATGGACTTTCAGGATAAAAAGAGACCAGCAGGTAGATTCATCAAGCATTTTTGCGAGCTCAAACGGTGCGAATCACAAAAATCGGCCGTTTGTGCCCGCAAAAATTGCATTTTGGATTCATCAATGGTTCATGCTCTCGCAATATAAGAAATTGCAAATAATTGCAAGTTCTGATATTGCGATTGCATTTAAGGAATCGCAATTTGCGATTCCTTATATGCAATGCATGAACAATTTTAAAATTGCGATTTCGCAATCCGGGGCCGCTATTTACCTCGAAGTCTGACTACGTGGTAAATAGCGAAAACTTATATAAATGCACTTTTGTGCATTTATCTAAGTTGCATGTTACACACACACATGTCCTTTGGACATGTGTGTGTGCAACATCAGTGTACATTTCCATTACAGGGGTGCTACACCCTGGCAACCTTGAAATTGCATCGTTATTTGCGATTCGCAAATTGCTTATCACAAATAAGGATTGACTCCCCATTCATTCCTATGGGCCTTTAGGCCCATAGGAATGAATGGGAAATCACATCCTTATTTGCGATTCGCAATTTGCGAATCGCAAATAAGGAAGCAGTAGAAATCGTAAAAAATATTGTGATTTCTACATGCATCCCGTTTTGCGAGTCTGTAATAGCGATTCCTTAATCATCATTAATACAGACTCGCAAAAGAGGACTTTGATGAATCTGGGGTCAGATTCCTTAACCTAAAACACGTCACAGAGAGTGTTCGCATATGTCACATGAGGCCGCATCCTTTCCCTTTACCACTCTATAAACGTGTCCTATCACTTTGCCAAAACCTGAGTACTTATAAATTTATCTTGTTCTCTCTTTGCAGCACTGAAATTACTCTCCTTATTACTCATATAGTTAAGGATTGGCCTATCCATTAACCCTAGTACAAGTTAATTTCTTTATATACTATGCAAGCAGATCTGCAAGAAGCTACAAAGTATTAATACAGTCTTCAAAACACCCAGTTTATACCTATGTAGTTTTGGAATCTCCCTGTCATAGGATATCGTGTGAACTGAAAAAAAAAGATTTGATTAGTTCATAATATTTCCCATTGTACTTATTGAAGGACCGCAATCATTCTTCTTTGAGCATTTTTGGAGACATAACTCTGTTCTCACCTCATGTCACTCTCATGCAAGTTTTTATACAATTAGCTAGTAATATGTTCTTATTGTAACAGCCTGCTAATCCCAAAGCACTTATGGGGCAAATTTCGAAGCATCCTGTGCACACAATATGTCACTTTTTATAACATAATTATAGCGCAAGACACTCTTTCATATTTACAAAGAGAGGAAAAGGTACTCTGTGTACCTTTTCTTATCCATGTAAATACAACCTCATCATACACACCACTTTGCGTTCAAAGGGTGTTCTATAGGTGTTGCTGTGCATGTTTGCACAGAACACTCATAGAACAAGATACATCTCCAGATTTATCAGAAATCATAGATCTGGATATGTGTGTGAATGCTGCACCATTCTTCAATTAGTGTAGCAAGGCACAACAAAGAGAATTGTTTTCATTTCTCCTCATTTTTTTCTTTTAACGTATGCTACAATGCACAGCATACATTTAAGGAGAAAAATGCCTTCAATGATTGTTTTTGTGCGGGAAGGTGAGTCTTCCTGCACAAAAACAAACTCCACACAACACAGATATCCTTGCACCCTGGTGCAAGGGTGCCTGTGCCACCACATGGCTGCAATTTAAGCAGCAGTACAGAGGGAAGCATAGACTTGCAACATATTTATGTACATAGGTTGCATCCCTGTGCTTCAGAAGTACCCCAGCACACTGCAGGTAAAGGGTTACAGTGTCATGCTGCAGCACTTCCTTATAGTTCTGCACTTATACATTCACCATACACTACTAATGCATTCTTACAGTCAATTATGGAGTGTGCATACATTCATCTAAACTTTCACACACTATCATACGGTCTATGCAGACCAAAAATCGCGCGGGCTGCAGAGTTCTGTGCCACCTGCAAACGCTGGACCAGGTAGTCCGGAAGGCCTAGGAAAAGAGCATTGGCATAGTCAAGCCTAGATCCGATAAGCGCCTGCACCGTAATCCGTCTGTGCTCCGCAGAAAGTAGAGGAAGAAACTTGCGGAGCATTTTCAGAATGCCGAAACAGGTACCGGACAGGCCGAGAACGTGCGCTCTAAGAGAGAGCTTGTTATCAAGCTTGACACCTAGGTTCTTGGCAACCAAGGAGGATTTTGCCGGGGGACACATAGCAGCCGGCCACCACTGCCGCCACTCGGGATCGATGGCACAGCCGAAAAATAGAACCTCCGACTATATATATATATATATATATATATATATATATATATATATATATATATATATATATATATATATATATATATGTATATATTACCTACTGGCAGTCGCCAGTAGGTAGTTATAGTTAGGATTGTTTTCTATAGGAAATCTGCAACATTCTATTGGGAATAACTTTGGCGCCGGTTGAGGAATCTGCCTGTAATTTTCCTTAAATTTGCCTCGCTGCACTCCGTTCTTTCCCTGAAAGTTTGGGGGGGATTCGTCAAGCGGGGGCTGAGATAAAAGGGGGTCCCAAAACATGTTTTCCCCATGTTAATTTCCATAGGGCGGTTGGACTCACTTTTAACCCGAACGGCTGAATGGATTTCCACAAAACCTGGCAACATTGTAGGGAATGGTAGCCCGATGTGCCTTTGCTATGTCTCAAGATATGTGCTCCAGTGGATTTTGAGTAATTTAGGTTAAAAAATATATATATATCTGGGCGGAGCCTAACCACACATCTGATCTGATTGGCTGTCAGCACTTCATCCAAGAAATGTTGGCAGCCATCTTGGGACCAATATACATGATAGCACCTCATTAAAAAGCATTGTAGTTAATAGAAGGTTTTAGGACTTTAGTTACATTATAAATCATTTGTTTATGGTACCATACTCATTATAGGAATTGTGGTGTGTTCTAAGGTGATTTTACCATGTGAAAAAGCCTTCTGCTGTGATATCATGAATCATGTTTGAAAGAAAACTAATATCTCATGATTTTCCCACAGTGGTTTGGAAGGGTATCTATAAGCTAAACTGAAAGCATATTTTCTGTAAATTCACATTATCTTTCTCAGTCATGTGAGAATGAAGTCTGACATTCTCAGTAAAACATGTACATCCAACAGGGACAGAGACTGTCAGTTGATTCCTTTGTGTTCTACTGCAGCCTCCTAGAGTGTTCTAAAGCACAACTAAAGCGCTAACAGTCCTACTTATTACAAAGGTATAACACACCTGAAGCCATTGTGATGGGAATAAAGTGGTAACTCTTAAAACATTTAATTTAAAAAGGAACAAAATGAGGGGGTATATTATGCCATAGAAAGTATTATTAGTGCTGCAGAAAGAAAAATAAGGGCACATTTTGAGTGACTTCTCAAATCCTCTTCTATTTCATAAACAAATTCTGACATGCAGTCTCCCAAGATGGCCACCAGAGACAAAAGAGCCCAAATATCACCCAGATGTAGCCTAGGTATAGCCCAATGACAGAATGTCCCAGAGTGTTCTAAAGAACAACTAGAGCGCTAACAGTCCTACTTATTACAAAGGTATGGCACACCTGAAGCCATCTTGATTGGAATAAAGTGGTAACTCTTAAAACATTTAATTTAAAAAGGAACACAATGAGGGGGTATATTTTGCAATAGAAAGTATGATTAGTGCTGCAGAAAGAAATATTAGGGCACATTTTGAGTGACTTCTCAAATCCTCTTCAATTTCATTAAAAAATTCTGACATACAGTCTCCCAAGATGGCCACCAGAGACAAAAGAGCCTAAATGTAGCCCAAATATCACCCAGATGTAGCCCAAGCATAGCCCAATGACAGAATGTCCCAGAGTGTTCTAAAGAACAACTAGAGCGCTAACAGTCTTACTTATGACAAAAGTATGGCACACCAGAAGCCATCTTGATTGGAATGAAGTGGTAAGTCTGAAAACACTCAATTTAAAAAGGAACAACATGAGGGGGCTCATTTTGCCATAGAAAGTATGATTAGTGCTTCAGAAAGAAAAATTAGGGATCATTTTGAGTGACTTCTCAAATCCTCTTCTATTTTATTAAAAAAATTCTGACATGCAGACTGAAACATGCACTTTGAATACCAGCAGCAGACGTCCCTGGTGAGCAGTAGCTTTACTACAGTGATCTAATGTGCAACTAGAGTGCTAACATTCAGAATTTATGGCAAATGTGTGACACATCTGAATGCCTTCTTGATGGAACCAAAGTAAACAAGCATTGAAAATGCAATAGATCTCGCCCTCGTTTAAGTTAAAGCCATTCTATTTGTAATGAGGTGGCTTTTTAGCTTTGCTTTTATTAGTGTTTTTTCAACTTTCATGTAAATAACATGCATCTGTATGCATATAAGTATATGTATGCATGCATTTATGTTTGTATTTATATAGATATACAGATGATATATGTTTATATATGTATGTATATATATATATTCACTGAAAAAACCATAGGCTATAGACCATATATAGTTAGGAATTAGCATTTACAAAACCTTGAAAATTCACTGAAAAAACCATAGGTTATAGACCATATATAGTTAGGAATTAGCATTTACAAAACCTTGAAAATTCACTGAAAAAACCATAGGTTATAGACCATATATAGTTAGGAATTCGCATTTACAAAACCTTATTTTACTCACACAAAACCATTGAAATGCCATATATAGTTAGTTGCACTAACTATATATCGCGCACCCGCAATCCACTGCTGATGATGTCACATATTACATCATTCATGACATGGTCAGTGACATCACTGATGACATCACTGATGACATCTCAAATGACATCACTGATGACAACATCCAGTGACTGTATGTTTCTGTAAAGTTAAAATATGTCTTACATATTGAAGAATGAGTGGATGTATAAGTGTCTGGATGAAGGATTTAGTAGGTGCATGACTGACTGTATGAGTGAGTGATTAAATGTGTCTCACTGAGTGCATGGGTTAGTGGCTAAACTGTCTTAATTTGTGCATCATTATGTCTGTTGTTCTGTAAACTGTTGCATGTTTTGATAAGTAGCTATATGAGTAACTATATGGGTTATTGATTGGTTGCCCAAGTATTTGTATGGGAGACTGAGTGTGTGTGTGGGTGGCTGGGAGGTGTATGACTCTGTGCATAGATGTGTGAGCAGTTGATTCACTAGATGTATGGTTTCAAAAGTGCATGTGGAAACAGCTGTATGGGCGGTTGACTGTGTGCATGAGTGTATTGGTGAGTGAATGGATATCTCAGTGCTACATGTCAAAGTAAGTACATATGTAAAACACAGTACATGTGAGAGTTGACATATATAAATAACTGTGCATAAGAGCCAGTGAATGTGTGAGTGGCTGTATGGATCATTGTGAACTTGTATCAGGGATTGTATAAGAGAGTAAATATGTGTTAGTATATGTTTGAATAAGTAAAGTTTGTATAACTGTATAGTTGAGGAAATGGAGGTGTGATTGATTCTTTGCATGACTGACTAGGTGTGTGAGTAACTCCATGGATGAGTGACAGTCTGTGAGTGTCTGTTTACACTGATTGTATCTAAGGTTATATTAGAGTCTGAAGAGGTTCATCGTATTATCACATGAATGATATCATCAGTGATGTGATCAGTAATGTCAAATGAGATGTCATCAGTGATGTCATCAGTGATGTCATTTGAGATGTCATCAGTGATGTCATTTGAGATGTCATCAGTGATGTCATCAGTGATGTCACTGACCATGTTATGAATGATGTAATATGTGACATCTTCAGCAGTGGATTGCGGGTGCGCGATATATAGTTAGTGCAACTAACTATATATGGAATTTCAATGGTTTTGTGTGAGTAAAATAAGGTTTTGTAAATGCGAATTCCTAACTATATATGGTCTATAACCTATGGTTTTTTCAGTGAATATATATATATATATATATATATATATATATATATTACATATATATTACTCCAACTCGCCTTCTACTTCAACTCCAGACTTGAACAGACAAGCGTAGACCCAGATTTCGTTAGTGCATTATTTTATTTCACCAATGCCGCCATGACGCGTTTCGGGAGATCCCTCCCTTGATCACATGACATCTCATTGATTTTTCACATCGCTTTTAAAGTGCCAGTGCAGTGCAACCTCTTATAGACATAGTAGGAATACTTTTCACTTATATGCCTTTGGGGAAAATAAAAACAGCTTAAATGATTAATAATTTTTTAACCTAATGCATGGAATAAATATCACATATAAAAACTCATAACAGCATAAATGCATAGTAAGACCATTCATTTTCAACTATGTCAATAAACACCAAATTTAGTTAGTGAAATGTATAAGAATACTCGGTGTAAATGTGTGTGTTTGTGAGTCTAAAATCATCAAATCTAACCAAAGTCTCAAATTGACTATTCCTAATAAAGTGACTAATGTGCTTTTGAATCCTAGACTCTTTTAAAGTGCATGAAAGCGGGGCATTAGGACATAGAATATACATAATATTAATTCATCAAGGGTTGATCCAGTAGAAAACCTTTCTAATATCAAGAAGTATTTACCAATATATATACTTTCTATTCAATGATCTCTAAAATCAATCCCTAATGTAATAAATATATAAATAGTATTACCCTAAAATCCATTTCTCAAGTTAAAAGAATCATAAACAGTGAAAAAAGTGGAAAACGTTTCCTATCTGATTGTATATACAGTTCATGTTTTCAGGCTGGCACTCAAATAAAATCCATCTAATCATATAAACATGTCTATATAAATAAATATAAATATTCTATATACATGTTGGACACAGTCAAATGGTATTTTTTATAGGAAGGTATATAGATCTTCAGTATTGTTTAACCCATTTGGGTGTTTGGAGTCGAATCTCAGAATGTATGATGTTTCTAGACTCTTCCATCTTGCCTCCATATGCCCGCCCCTTTTAGTAGGTAGTATGGCTTCTATCACATAATATTTGAGATGTTTGGGATCACTATTATGGCTGAGCTTGAAGTGCCTAGCAACCCGATAACTTTCATCATTGTTGCAAATGGCACGGATGTGCTGTAAATTCCTCTTATGAGCTGGCAATTTCGTGCTCCCTATATATTTCAGATCACAGCTACAGGTGAGCACATATACTGCATGATCCGATTTGCACATCAAGTGCAAATTGATCTTGCCAACCCCAGGACCAAATGCCATTTTATAGCAAGTAGTATTTATGCCATATTGACATGCTTTACAGACAGAGCATTTAAAGAACCCCTTTCTAGCTTTCAACCAGGAGTTTTTTGGTCTTGCTTCTATGCTACTCCTTACTAGTGAGGTCCCCATACTGTTTATTTTTCTAAAAGAGACCGATGGATTAATAGGCAAAATACCTCCAATTACTGGGTCACTTTTTATGATAGGCCAATTTTTTATCACTATTCCCCTGATCTGTTTCTCTTGCCTGGAAAAGTTGAGAATCAGCCTTACAGGTTCATCCGGTCCCTCTTTCCTGCTCTGTCTGTTCTTATACTTCAGCAGATCCTCTCTACACAATGATTTGGATTTGATAATTGCGGTCTCAATCACTTCAGAACTATATCCCCTATTCAGAAACCGATCTTTACGTTAATTTTGCATTTTTGTTACAATCTTCATCTCTCCTGCAAATCTGTCTAATACGGAGCATTTCTCCATATGGAATACTCCTAATTAAATAGGACGGATGAGCACTTGAGGCATGCAATAAAGTATTGCCCGCCGTGGGTTTCCGATATAGAGTAGTTGTCAATTCATCTCCCTTCACTTCAATTTTAACATCCATGAAGGTTACCATAGTCCTACTAATATCTGCTGCAAAGTGCAGGTTGACTGTATTGTCGTTTAATTTTTCAATGAAATCTGATGCATTGCCAAAATCTCCATCCCAAATTATAAACCAATCATCAATGTAGCGCAGCCAAGTAACTACACTCCTATTGTATGCTTGTTTTTTTTTTTAATTTATTTATTGCACAGAGTAAGGAATCTCAGTTTCACAGCTTCTGGCCCACAACCCCTCCGGGGCCGGCCGCAACACAGTTATTCGTGTTAAGTTCTTTACATGCAGTACACAGCCTTGGGGCTGACAATCCGGGGGTCCGGCGGCGCATGGGTACATCAGTGTTCCATTGTGTAGTGCAGATCTTACATGTGGGCGGCTGCCCGTCTTTCTGTGCGTTTTTGAATTTTCGCCCTTCTCAACAACCCCTGAACTCCCTCAAAACAACACCCCCCCTCTACCCTTGCCTATATCCTTACCAATGTACCCTGCTCCTTCTAACCTAGCCAGCTCTGCAATGACCATGTCTGCACCCAACTCCTCTATCCGATAGTGCCCAACCCATTGCTAGCAAAGGGGCCCTGAAGGTGGTGTGAGCCTACCCCTCGCAGTCTGTACCTCAACTAGTGGGGAAATCGAACAGTGTGTGGTCTACCCTGTAGGTCCCCCCTCCAAGGAGCCCCACCCCCCCCTCCCCTCCCACCTTGTGCTCTGTACTCCCCTGTTACCCTCCCCCCTGATCCGCACCCGTTGTCCCCTGTGGGCATCAGTGTCCTAGTCCGGGTCGTGTGTGGGATCTGCGGCTGCCCCTGAAGGGGTGCCGTCGGTGGCGTCCTCGTTCTCAGTCTGCTGTCCCTGCAAGTAGGTCCTATAAAGGGCCCAGAAGTTCTTCGGGCGATTTTTTGGGGGGAACAGCTCGCTATACGCCTCCGTCTGCGTGCAGCAATATAGCATGTCTCACGTCCATCTAGCCTTAGTAGGAAGAGGGCCCCGTATCCAGCACTGAGCTACCACTCTCCGCGCCATCAGCATCCCCATGTCTGTGAGTCTGCGTATCGCCCCCCGAAGTCTTTTTGAGTTACCTATGAGTGCTAATCCCGGGTCTATGTCTAAGTTGACTTCCAGAATCCTGCTCATCTCGGAAAAAATGTCTCGCCAAAATCTTTGTATCCCCAGGCAACCCCGTGACAAGTGCAAGAAGTCAGCGTCTGCCGCTCGGCAACGCTCGCAGTGCGCCTCCGGACGCAGCCCATATCTGTGAAGCCGTGCTGGGGTGTAGTACACTCTTTGAAGGAACTTAAAGTGTATGAGCCGGTGCTTTCCATTTAGGGAAATACGCTTCCTGCTTTCGCAGCAGTAGCTCCACGTCGCATCATCTAGCGAGGTTCCTAAGTCCCTCTGCCACTCCAAGCGAGCTTTCATAAGTTGATTTTCCCCCTGAGATTTCGCTATCCCGTAGAGGTTTGTAAAAAGTTTCTTGGGGTCCTTATGTGTGATCACATATGTTAATTCAGGCATGTCCGGGGGCTCCGACATATCCGGACCCAGGAGTTCAGCGAGGGCGCTCCGAGTTCTGTGGAAGTGGAATCTCTGGAGTAGCGGAGGGTCAACTCCGTCTCCCCGCGCCTGGTCCCAGGTCTTGGCCGTGCCGTCGTGGAAGAGGTCTTCCGCCTTGCTCAGCCCCAGTTTTGCGAGTTCCCGTGTGGTCGCTTTGTCCACCATGGGAGGAAGCCAAAGCATCCACTCAATCGGCATCTCCGGCGAAAACAGCAATGCCCCTCCTTGGCGAAATAGGAGTGAGTGCCATGCGTGGTTGGTGGAGGATATGGAATCCAATATCCCCGTCCGGCGATCCTGCGGTTGGCAGATCATTGCCGGAAGCGGTATAGGGTGTGCAAATAATCGTTCGAGCCGGACATGCGGGATTAGCTTATCACCATGGATCCAGGTATGTAGATGAGACGCCTGGGCAGCCCTGTAGTACAATTCATGATCTGGCGCCGCCAGCCCCCCTAATTTGTATGGGAGGGTGAGCGTGGTCCATTTGACTCGCGGCTGTTTGCCCGCCCATGCCAGTTTGATCATCAGACTAGTTAGACGATGGAAGAAGGATTTAGAGAGCACTATCGGTAGTGCGTTAAACAGGAATAGAAACCGCGGTAGCACTATCATCTTCAGTAGGGCTATGCGACCCATCAGCATAAGAGGTAGTTTACACCATATTTCTATCTCGTCCTCTAGCTTACTGACCGCTCGTCCGTAATTCTGCCCAAGGAGTAGATCCAGATCCGTGTGTATCTGGATCCCCAGATATCTAATTGGGTCCTCCGTCCATTGTACAGGGAACTCCGTCTCCACCCGAGTCGTCACAGGAGTCAGGGGCAGTACCACCGATTTTGCCCAGTTAACCCTGAGTCCAGAGAGCGCGCCGAACCGGACCACCTCTCTCAGGAGTGGGGGAAGCGAGACAGCCGGGTCGTGGGCATATAGCAAGGTGTCGTCCGCATACATAGATACGACCAGCTTGTATGTGGGGAACCTAACTCCCTTGTGACTATGATACTCTCTTAGGGCACAGGCGAGGGGTTCAGCAGCCAGCGCGTATAGTAAAGGGTACAATGGGCATCCCTGACGGGCGCCTCTCCCTATGAACAAGGGGGGGGATACCGCATTACCTACCCGGACCCTAGCCGCCGGGCCATCATATAACGCGCCAATCATTTGGATAAAGGGTTCGCCCAGGCCCATTCGGCGTAGGACCTGTAGAAGGAATGGCCACTCTACGGAGTCGAACGCCTTCTCCATGTCTAAAAAGAGCGCTACCACTGGTGTGTCTTGCTTTACGTGTTGAATGGTACCCAAGACAGTTCTGATAATATAGGTCAAATTTCTGGATGGGATGAATCCCGTCTGTTCTGGGTGCTACCAAATCAGGGGCTAGGAGTGCTAGTCTGTTCGCAAGTACTTTCGCGTATAGTTTGGTGTCGACATTTAGCAGCGAAATCGGGCGATATGAGCTACAGTCAACGTGTGGTTTACCCGGCTTAAGAATGGTAACTATCATTGCCTCCCTGATAGAGCTGGGCATGGTGCCTTGTACACCTATGTCCTCCAGGAGGGTGTGGATGTGCGGCAGTAGTTGTTCTTGGAACGCTTTGTAGAAATCGACGGAGAGGCCATCCATGCCCGGCGCACTACCCGACCTCATAGAGGCTAGAGCTTCTCTGATTTCGTCCAGCTGAATGGGACGCATCAGGAATTCCCTGTCTGATTGAGGGAGAAATGCTAGCTGTATATGTTCTAAATAATCACATATTTCAGCCGTTAAATCTCCACTTTTGGAGGAATATAGCTCCGCATAGTAGTCCCTAAAGACTGCCGCCATTTCCGCTTCATCCGACACTCTATCCCCAATTGCGGTCTTTAAATCCGGAAAATGTGCCTTTCTCCTCTGGCCTTTGACAATGTTAGCTAGGACTGCGCCCGGTCTCTCTCCCTCTCCGTAAGTGCGGGCCAAGTGCAGTACCTCTCTGTTGGCAGCCTCGTGGTATCAGGAGGCGCTTAGTTTCATCCTCCGTGGAATCGCCCGGGTGGGATCGGGTTCTCGTTTCGAGAGCGTGCAATTGCCGCTCAAGGTCAGCCAGAGTGGCTCTGGTAGTCTTCAGGACACTAGAGTGCTTGGACATCGCTATCCCTCTAATATAGACTTTGAATGTTTCCCACACCGTTTGGAAGTCCTCCACCGAGCCCACATTTTTCTCAAAAAACACCTCGATCGCCTCCGCCAACTCTCCGCGGAAAATCGGATACAACAAGGAATATGGCGGGAAGCGCCAGGTGAACGGAGCGTAACCTTTCACTGGGGTTTCCAGGGTTAACAGAATGGGGGAGTGGTCCGAGGGGGTGCAGGGGAGAACCTTGCAGCACTTAATTAAGCGGTCAGTACTCGCTGTGGCAAACCAGTAATCTATCCTTGTATGTATGTCGTGGAACGCAGAGTAATGAGTAAAACCACTCTTACCGTCGTTTCTGCTCCTCCACACGTCTATCATATTCAGCATTACCAGCTTCGCGGAGAGTGACTGTGCGGCTGCGGAGGGCCGCCGGAGGGGTACCCGAAGACCTATCTAAATCAGGGTTTAGCATCAGGTTAAAGTCCCCACCCCACAGTATGTGTGACTTGTCGTGTTTGGAGATCTCAGTGGCCAGGGAGTCAAAGAATGTGGGAGAGTCAAAGTTGGGGCCATAGGTGTTAACCACTAACAATTCCATCCCCCTCCCTGTGCAGGACGCCATGACATACCTCCCCTCAGGGTCGGCCCGTAGGGTCTGTAGGAGGAATCCCGATTTCGGGTTTATCCAGGTCAGGACGCCTCGCGCGTGAGTGGTGAACCCCGCAACTGCTATGTTACCCGCTACACTCCTGGTGTGTAGCATGTTGCTGGTGGGCAGAAGATGTGTTTCTTGTAGTAGTGCGATATCAATATTGTGGCGTCTAAGGTAGCAGAGCACCTTTCTAAGTTTCCTGTGGTCGTTCAGCCCTCTCATATTCCATGTTAGAGCGTGTACCAACCCAGGGCGCTCATCAGCCCTTCCAACCTCCCTCTCAGCCATCAGGGCGCCGCCCGGGGAATATCGTCGTAGTCAAGCGTCTTGGGCAGACCAAATTACAAGCAATCAGACAGTCGAAGCAAGGACATTGATTTCTTTGAGGCAAGGCACATAGAAACAAAACATGACAACCGCAACTCTCCCATTGTCTCTTAATGGCATCAATGCCTTCCCCCCCACCACCCACTGTCATGATCTGATTTTTGGAGCGCCTGTTGAGTTAGTTCTGGTTTGATTGAAGTCATGCACTACCAAGACCAGAATGCTTAGTAGGCAGGAAGGGGTTGTTATCTATATAGGTCCCTGCCTGCGGAGGCGCTGTGTACGTGATTTTGGATCCTGAACCTGTTTCATGTTAGTACCCGTGTTGGTTCCGCGTTTGGCAGAGAGTCGGCCAAAGCGGAGTCTTTGAAGTACTGTAGCAGCTTTTTTGCCGTTGTTGGAAGCCGGAGAGCGTTTTGCTACTTGACCCGAGTTTGCCCGAGATGGTTTGAGAGCCAGTGAAATCGGAGCTCTCTATCAACGAGAGAGGGCGGGCAGCGGCTGCCGTTTGCATCAGCTGATCTGCAGTTCGGAGTTTTTCCCTCTATCCCGGCAGGAAATTACCAGGCGTTTCAGGAGGGGTAAGGCGGCGGAGATGCAAGGCGACGTTTTTTTTGGACTGCCTTTGTTTCCTGGTTGAAAGAACAATTGAGTGGGGAGTGACGGCTTCCCTTTGGAGCGTTCAACGGCGGTTGAGCGCGGCTCTAGCACCGGCTGGTGTTAGCAGATTCCTTCAAAGCAGATCCTGACAAGACTCTACCTGAAGTGGAAGGATTCCGTGAGTTATGTTTAGTGAATGACCTAGTGAGCATTGGCGCTTTGTTCTGAACAAGAAATAATGGTTAGCGCTTTGGAGTTTGATGGAAAAATATCCTGGGATGATAACGCAAATAATTAAGGATTGCTGAACATTGTGGTTACAAGACTGTGTCCTGCTTAGTATCATTCGCGAGACATTTAAAGAATAATCAAGTTATTTTTTGCGCACTTTTCATCTTTTTCATTTGGAATTTAGAAGTACACTATTAGGGGATTTATTTTGGTGCTACCCAGGAAGGCTGGAAGGTGTGTGTGGTGTACTTAATATAGGAAAAGTGTGGGGAGTGTGAAAATGCCAGGTTGAAGGCTGACCCTGTTTATTGCATTACAGATTTGAGTGTTACAGTGGAAGAAGGCTTTTTACACTACCAACCAAGAGGGAGAAGAGGAATTTATAGCTAGTGCCAGGTGGTGTCCTAGCGAGAATAACCGAGAGTAGTTAGCAGTGAAGTATTACTAATACTGTTGTATTCTTGATCTTTTCTCATTTCAGCCTTCCGTCCAGTTCCTGTTCCTTCCTGGTCTTTTTTTCCCTCACCTGATTACTCTATGCTCTGTGTATTGTGATTTCAGAGTATAGGGCAGTCTGGAGGTGGACCCCTATATAGCATCGCCCTGATCCTGAGGATACGCGGTCGTGACAGAATCACGTACCCACGTATTAATATCCTCCTGGTCAGGGGGTTCTGTAAGGATGGCCACTCTGGACGATGTGTTACAGGCATTGGGGGTGGTACAACATGAACAAGAGGCTTCTAGAGCTGAAACAGCAGCTTTGAAAGAGCGTTTGGATAAACAAACACGCAACCCATTTGATGCTACTACGGGGGGTTCTCCTATACAAGTTACGGTATCTCCACCTATACCGTTGGCAAGTCCGTGGAGATATTCAGGGGATCCAGCTACAATACAGACCTTTCTGACCCAGGTTGCCTTACATTTCTCTTGTAGACCTGCTTCCTTTCCCACCCACATATCCCGGGTGGCGTTTGCAATCTCCTATTTAACGGGGGACGCGGCCAGTTGGGCAGTGCCTTTAGTGAGATCGGATGATGTTTTGTTGTCTAACTGGGAAGCATTCCGTACTGAGTTTGAAAGGGTCTTTGATCGACGGGTCACTACCCTGAGTGCAGACAAGGAGTTATTGGGGTTACGTCAGGGTAAGAAGGAACTCGTCACCTATATGACTGCCTTCAATAGATTGGTGGTAGAGACATCTTGGCCGGAGGCAAAAAGGATGGCCTTATATTATCAGGGCTTGAATGAGGATCTAAAAGACGTGATTGCCCAGATAGACCCCCAACCCAAAACCTGTATTGATTTAATCAATCTCACCCTACGGTTAGATCACCGTATGACAGATAGAGGAGGTGAATGCAAGAGAGGTGATAGATTTGAGAACGGGCGGCCTCTAGTGGAGCATTCTAGTGGGAAGGATATGGACCCAGAACCTATGGAAATAGGGGCGATTCGACCTCCTTTAACGAAGGCAGAAAGAGAGAGTAGGAAGTTCTTAGGTCTCTGCATGTATTGCGGAAAAAAGGGGCATTATGTCCGGGAATGCAGTATAAGGCCTAATAAGACGAATAGTTTTTTCCCGGCTAAACAGGTAGCAGTCACCAACGTAGGAGCTAGTCATGTGAGACTTCCTAGTGATGGTGATACTGTATTTGAGTTTAAACCCCCCCTTGAGTGGAAGGTATCTATATTGGAGATGTCCACGTGTAAGCACACCGAAACACACCTGGAGTTGTCCATGATTTTGAATACTGACCACAAAAGCCACCCTGTGATGTCCATGATTGATTCTGGGGCTACAGGTAATTTTATAGATCAGGGGTTGGTAGAGAGATGGGGTTTGGTGAGGGTGCCTATCGGGAAACCAGAGTTGGTTAGGGCAGTAGATGGCACACAATCAATGTCCGGCCCGGTTACTGCCCAGACTAAGGAGGTAGAATTAGTCATACCTGGGGGGGAATGTAATCATAGAGAAAGGATTGTGTATAACATCATCGAGGCTCCCCATCATGAGATCATACTTGGGATGCCGTGGTTGAGGCAACACAACCCCTCTGTCGATTGGAGAGCGAGAACAGTGAGATTTGAATCTGAAGAGTGTATGACTGGTTGCTTGCTTACCGCTGAACCCTGTGTGTCTTCTTTAGCACAAGGGGGCATCCCAGTCCCTGTAGTAGAAGTAAAGGATGGGTTGCCAGAGGAGGTTGCTTGTTGTTATAACCTGAGCAGGAAGGGAGAGGAGGATATGCTACCCTCACATAGGGCGAATGAGGTACTTCGAATATTGAATTCACGATTCCGACAGAGGAAGCTATGGTTTCTGGTTTCCAGGCGGGGGTATGCCACCGATGAAGATTCATGGGAGCAGAGTTCTGAGGTTTATGCTCCCATTGCAATATGCCGCTTTTTTGCTAGTCATCCGGGTAAGCCTGGGGCAGGATGGCGCTGGTAAGGAGGGATATACTGTCATGATCTGATTTTTGGAGCGCCTGTTGAGTTAGTTCTGGTTTGATTGAAGTCATGCACTACCAAGACCAGAATGCTTAGTAAGCAAGGAGGGGTTGTTATCTATATAGGTCCCTGCCTGCGGGGGCGCTGTGTACGTGATTTTGGATCCTGAACCTGTTTCGTGTTAGTACCCGTGTTGGTTCCGCGTTTGGCAGAGAGTCGGCCAAAGCGGAGTCTTTGAAGTACTGTAGCAGCTTTTTTGCCGTTGTTGGAAGCCGGAGAGCATTTTGCTACTGGACCCGAGTTTGCCCGAGATGGTTTGAGAGCCAGTGAAATCAACGAGAGAGGGCGGGCGGCGGCTGCCGTTTGCATCAGCTGATCTGCAGTTCGGAGTTTTTCCCTCTATCCCGGCAGGAAATTACCAGGCGTTTCAGGAGGGGTGAGGCGGCGGTGATGCAAGGCGGCGTTTTTTTTGGACTGCCCTTGTTTCCTGGTTGAAAGAACAAACGAGTGGGGAGTGACGGCTTCCCTTTGGAGCGTTCAACGGCTCTAGCACCGGCTGGTATTAGTAGATTCCTTCAAAGCAGATCCTGACAAGACTCTACCTGAAGTGGAAGGATTCCGTGAGTTATGTTTAGTGAATGGCCTAGTGAGCATTGGCGCTTTGTTCTGAACAAGAAAAAAGGTTAGCGCTTTGGAGTTTGATGGCAAAATATCCTGGGATGATAACGCAAAAAATGAAGGATTGCTGAACATTGTGGTTACAAGACTGTGTCCTGCTTAGTATCATTCGCGAGACATTTAAAGAATAATCAAGTTATTTTTTGCGCACTTTTCATCTTTTTCATTTGGAATTAAGAAGTACACTATTAGGGGATTTATTTTGGTGCTACCCAGGAAGGCTGGAAGGTGTGTGTGGGTGTACTTAATATAGGAAAAGTGTGGGGAGTGTGAAAATGCCAGGTTGAAGGCTGACCCTGTTTATTGCATTACAGATTTGAGTGTTACAGTGGAAGAAGGTTTTTTACACCACTAACCAAGAGGGAGAAGAGGAATTTATAGCTAGTGCCCGTGGTAGGTGGTGTCCTAGCGAGAATAACCGAGAGTAGTTAGCAGTGAAGTATTACTAATACTGTTGTATTCTTGATCTTTTCTCATTTCAGCCTCCCGTCCAGTTCCTGTTCCTTCCTGGTCTTTTTTTTCCCTCACCTGATTACTCTATGCTCTGTGTATTGTGATTTCAGAGTATAGGGCAGTCTGGAGGTGGACCCCTATATAGCATCGCCCTGATCCTGAGGATACGCGGTCGTGATTCCCACAGCAGACCAACCCCAACTTGGCCTAGTATGATACGAAAGACCCCCACCTCCCCGTCTCCCCCAATCCAGAACCATAGGGCCCAGCCGGAACCCTGTGTGTGATCAGCTCTAGGGCAGAGGTTACCAAAAGTACTGCAGAAAGCATTGAACCTAAACCAACGTTCTCTATCTGGCTCCCCGCCCAATCACCTCTATCTGTAATCCTACCACAGCATTCTATGACTAAAGATCTAACCATGACCAGTGACCTTGTCAGTCGGAATTCAACGCCCACCTGCCCTGCCACCCCAACACCCCTCTCTCCCCGGAAGATCAATGCAGACCAGGGGGAAAAACTGCCAGTGCATACAGTCCCGTGTAATCCCCTACATCAGAGTAAGAGAGTAGTGTACTCAGGTGGCAACAAGTTCAAGCAGGCCCTCATATGTAGGAACAATCTCACCATATGTCGAAGTCCGTGCTCGCTCCCAATGTGTCGACAGCTCACCCCTTCGGCGCAGTTCGCCTCGTCGTGTGAGCCCCCGATCAAAACTGGTTGCCTGTTACCTCTCAGGGGCAGAGCACTGGCCGGATACCAGCTGGACGAGTCCCAAGAAGCTGAGCTGTCACTCTTGATCCTCCAGACCACTGGAGGGTCCTGGGTCCACTGGTCCACCCCTCGGGCTGTTTCGCCGCTCTTTCACCCAGGATTTCAGCGCCTTCTGAAGCTCTTTCGGGTCCGTGAAGAAATGGGAGTGACCACCCTGATTTATCCGCAGCTTTCCCGGATACAGCATTGCGTAGTCCAGACCAAGATCTCTCATCTGTTGTTTGTAAGGGGGAAAACGTCTCCGATCCTCCTGTTCTCGAGCAGTGAAGTCATGGTATAAGGATATGTTGGATCCCTCAAATTGTAGCTGGCCTTTCTCCCTGGCGACTCTTAGAGCTGAGTCCCTGTCACGGTAATTCAGGAGTTTAACTATTATGGGCCTGGGGGAGGCTCCCGGTGGTGGTCTCTGGCCCAAAAAGCGGTGCGCCCTTTCCACTATAAACATGTTGGAGAATACACCTTCCCCCAGCAGGTTGGTCAACAACTTCTCCACAAATAGCTCCATTTTGCCCGTTTGGGTCGTCTCCGGCATCCCCGTGATCCGTATGTTGGACCTCCTGGAGCGCTCTTCCAAATCCTCAGACTTGTCCTGAATGACCTGTAGTAACTTCGCCATGTGTTTGCGGTCCTTATCAAGTTCCATCTGCCCTTCTTCCACTTCCGTAAGCCGTCTTTCGGACATGTCGAGGTGTTCTGCGTGTTTATCGACCCTTTCCGACATCCTGTCCATGCGGTAGGTGAGGGCATCGATCTTGGTCCCTATCGATGCCATACTTTCCTGCAGGCCCTTTTCCATGGTGACCAGCAGGTCCTTTATGCCGGCGTAGATAGAGCCTTCCTGCGCCGCAGAGGCCACCCTACTGTCTGCTTCTCCCGAGTCCAAAGGCCTGGTGCGACGCTGCTCGAATGGGAGTTTTGACTGCTTCGCGTCCCCTTTCCCCATCTTGCCTCGCTGCTGTTCCGTCGGACCTCCTCTTGCCCCGCAAGCCCTGGGGGAGGCTAGCTTTCGTGGTGGCCGCAACACCCTTTCTGTGGGGAGGTCTCTAGGACTCCCCAGCGCGACTCTCCACGTGTCCGAAACTCCTGCTGGGCAAGGGGGGGAAGTCGCAAATCAATCCCCTCCGGACTCCGCGGGATCGTTACAGTCTCTGTGCCCCCTACTTAACCGCCACCTAGGGGGGGGTTCTGCAGTGTAAACTGGGCCGTTGACCTGGCCCGCGCCGTGGGGTGCCCACCTCGATTCCGTAAATACACTCCCGATGGCTCGTGGGTGGGGGGGTAGAAAGCGCGTCTTGGCTGGTGAGTGCAGGCAGTTGCGAGGAGAGGTGTCTGAGGGCCTGTATAGCGCTGGGCCCAGCCACGTGCTCGGAGATCGACTCACCGTCAAGGGCACCCTCTCTGTGTCCGTCGGCCTCCGTTGGTCTATCGGGCTCACTGGGGCAGCCCCGCTGATTCCCGTCCCCCCGGGGGGCAGGCTTTGCCCCTGCGGCTTCAGGATGGTGGCGCGAACGCCGAATGCAGCACACTACCTCCTTCGAGGCAAGAACGTCCAGCAGTTTAGGGGATTTCTATATTGGCCCTCCGCAGCCCCCCGGCGCTCCTGCGTGTGGCCTTCCACGGCGTCACCAGCCGATCACTCGGGGCCAGGAAGCGGGCCCGTGACGTTACCCGGGCATCAGGCAGCGCCCGCGCCGCACGTCCCGCCACGTAACTCGGGGGCAAAAATACTCAAGGCGCGGCTCCGTGGCCCTCTGTCCCGTCTCCTTCGCTCGCGGTCTCCGGTGAACAGCAACCTCGCCCGGACCCCGACGTTGGTGCCGGGGGTGTCAGCGGCATGCGGGGGTTAGGCGACGATCCCGCCAGACTTTTTGCGCTGTGGAGGAGAGGATGAATGCAGGATTTTGGAGGTAAAGTGGCGGAGCTACGCTCTCAAGCGCCCGCCATCGATGCTGGCAAGCTCCGCCCCCCTATTGTATGCTTGTTCATGTTGCTGCCTGAGGACCAGCTCCTCCCACCAACCCATAAACGAACAGGCGTAACTGGGGAAGAAGCTGGCCCCCATAGCAACACCATGAATCTGCTGATACATTCTTCCATCAAATAAGAAGAAATTATTTTCAGTTCGGGCTTGACTGTTCCCATGAGGCACAGGGTCAGACTGATTTGCATATAGCCATGTCTGAACTGGGGTGGCAGAGTGGGCTGAAGAACGGTGATGGATTAAATCCAGATCTTTTGACTGGGTGTGAGTGTTTGATTGATTCAGATGCTCCGTCCATCACCACCGCCTTTTGTACCGCTTTTGACCGCCATAAGTGTGGCAGGGTATGCTCAGACGTGAGTCCCTTGCTCACTTTGTCACTGGATACAAGCAAGCCGGGCTGAAGACGGCTGGAATGCCAGAAACCGGTCCTCGGAAGCTTGTTTCTGGTCCAGGGAAGACATGGCTTGGCAGTTCGGGCTGGATTGTTACCATGAGGCACAGGGTCAGACTGATTTGCATATAGCCATGTGTGAACTGGGGTGGCAGAGTGGGCTAAAGAACGGTGATGGATTAAATCCAGATCTTTTGACTGGGTGTGAGTGTTTGATTGATTCAGATGCTCCTTCCATCACCACCCCCTTTTGTACCGCTTTTGACCGCCATAAGTGTGGCAGGGTATGCTCAGACGTGAGTCCCTTAATCACTTTGCCACTGGATTCGAGCAAGCCGGGCTGAAGACGACTGGAATGCCAGAAACCGGTCCTCGGAAGCTTGTTTCCGGTCCAGGGAAGACATGGCTTGGCAGTTCGGGCTGGACTGTTCCCATGAGGCACAGGGCCAGACTGATTTGCATATAGCCATGTCTGAACTGGGGTGGCAGAGTGGGCTAAAGAACTGTGATGGATTAAATCCAGATCTTTTGACTGGCTGTGAGTGTTCTATTGATTCAGATGCTCAGTCCATCGCAACCCCCTTTTGAACCGCTTTTGACCGCCATAAGTGTGGCAGGGTATACTCAGACGTGAGTCCCTTGCTCACTTTTCCAGTGGATTCAAGCAAGCCGGGCTGAAGACGGATGGAATGCCAGAAACCAGTCCTCAGAAGCTTGTTTCCGGTCCAGGGAAGACATGGCTTGGCAGTTCGGGCTGGACTGGTCCCATGAGGCACAGGGTCAGACTGATTTGCATATAGCCATGTCTGAACTGGGGTGGCAGAGTGGGCTAAAGAATGGTGATGGATTACATCCAGATCTTTTGACTGGGTGTGAGTGTTTGATTGATTCAGATGATCCGTCCATCACCACCCCCTTTTGTACCGCTTTTGACCGCCATAAGTGTGGCAGGGTAGGCTCAGACGTGGGTCCCTTGCTCACTTTGCCACTGGATTCAAGCAAGCCGGGCTGAAGACGGCTGGAATGCCAGAAACCGGTCCTCGGAAGCTTGTTTCAGGTCCAGGGAAGACATGGCTTGGCAGTTCGGGCTTGACTGTTCCCATGAGGCACAGGGTCAGACTGATTTGCATATAGCCATGTCTGAACTGGGGTGGCAGAGTGGGCTAAAGAAAGGTGATGGATCAAATCCAGATCTTTTGACTGGGTGTGAGTGTTTGATTGATTCAGATGCTCTGTCCATCACCACCCCCTTTTGTACTGCTTTTGACCACCATACGTGTGGCAGGATATGCTCAGACGCGAGTCCCTTGCTCACTTTGCCACGGGATTCAAACAAGCCGGGCTGAAAACGGCTGGAATGCCAGAAACCGGTCCTTGGAAGCTTGTCTCCGGTCCAGGGAAGAGATGGCTTGGCAGTTCGGGCTGGACTGTTCCCATGAGGCACAGGGTCAGACTGATTTGCATATAGCCATGTCTGAACTGGGGTGGCAGAGTGGGCTAGAGAACGGTGATGGATTAAATGCAGATCTTTTGACTGGGTGTGAGTGTTTGATTGATTCAGATGCTCCGTCCATCAACACCCCCTTTTGTACCGCTTTTGACCGCCATAAGTGTGGCAGGTTATGCTCAGACATGAGTCCCTTGCTCACTTTGCCACTGGATTCGAGCAAGCCGGGCTGAAGATGACTGGAATGCCAGAAACCGGTCCTCGGAAGCTTGTTTCCGGTCCAGGGAAGACATGGCTTGGCAGTTTGGGCTGGACTGTTCCCATGAGGCACAGGGTCAGACTGATTTGCATATAGCCATGTCTGAACTGGGTGGCAGAGTGGGCTAGAGAACGGTGATGGATTAAATGCAGATCTTTTGACTGGCTGTGAGTGTTTGATTGATTCAGATGCTCGGTCCATCACCACCCCCTTTTGTACCCCTTTTGACCGCCATAAGTGTGGCAGGGTATACTCAGACGTGAGTCCCTTGCTCACTTTTCCACTGGATTCAAGGAAGCCGGGCTGAAGACGGATGGAATGCCAGGAACTGGTCCTCTGAAGCTTGTTTCTGGTCCAGGGAAGACATGGCTTGGCAGTTTGGGCTGGACTGTTCCCATGAGGCACAGGGTCAGACTGATTTGCATATAGCCATGTCTGAACTGGGGTGGCAGAGTGGGCTAAAGAACGATGATGGATTAAATCCAGATCTTTTGACTGGGTGTGAGTGTTTGATTGATTCAGATGCTCCGTCAAACACCACCCCCTTTTGTACTGCTTTTGACCGCCATAAGTGTGGCAGGGTATGCTCAAACGTGAGTCCCTTGCTCACTTTGCCACTGGATTCAAGCAAGCCGGGCTGAAGTTGGCTGGAATGCCAGAAACTGGTCTTCGGAAGCTTGTTTCCGGTCCAGGGAAGACATGGCTTGGCAGTTCGGGCTGGACTGTTCCCATGAGGCACAGGGTCAGACTGATTTGCATATAGCCATGTCTGAACTGGGGTGGCAGAGTGGGCTAAAGAACTGTGATGGATTAAATCCAGATCTTTTGACTGGGTGTGAGTGTTTGATTGATTCAGATGCTCCGTCCATCACCACCCCCTTTTGTACCGCTTTTGACCATCATAAGTGTGGCAGGGTATGCTCAGACGTGAGTCCCTTACTCACTTTGCCACTGGATTCAAGCAAGCCGGGCTGAAGACGGCTGGAATGTCAGAAACTGGTCCTCGGAAGCTTGTTTCCGGTCCAGGGAAGACATGGCTTGGCAGTTCGGGCTGGACTGTTCCCATGAAGCACAGGGTCAGACTGATTTGCATATAGCCATGTCTGAACTGGGGTGGCAGAGTGGGCTAAAGAACTGTGATGGATTAAATCCAGATCTTTTGACTGGGTGTGAGTGTTTGATTGATTCAGATGCTCCGTCCATCACCACCCCCTTTTGTACCGCTTTTGACCATCATAAGTGTGGCAGGGTATGCTCAGACGTGAGTCCCTTACTCACTTTGCCACTGGATTCAAGCAAGCCGGGCTGAAGACGGCTGGAATGTCAGAAACCGGTCCTCGGAAGCTTGTTTCCGGTCCAGGGAAGAGATGGCTTGGCAGTTCGGGCTGGACTGCTCCCATAAGGCACAGGGTCAGACTAATTTGCATATAGCCATGTCTGAACTGGGGTGGCAGAGTGGGCTAAAGAACGGTGATGGACTAAATCCAGATCTTTTTACTGGGTGTGAGTCTTTGATTGATTCAGATGCTCGGTCCATCACCACCCCCTTTTGTACCGCTTTTGACCGCCATAAGTGTGGCAGGGTATACTCAGACG
This sequence comes from Lissotriton vulgaris, assembly GCF_964263255.1. Lineage (NCBI taxonomy): Eukaryota > Metazoa > Chordata > Amphibia > Caudata > Salamandridae > Lissotriton > Lissotriton vulgaris. The sequence continues at coordinate 2,078,979,758 of NC_141689.1, read as the reverse complement.
TGAGACCCTTGCTCACTTTTCCACTGGATTCAAGCAAGCCGGGCTGAAGACGGATGGAATGCCAGAAACCGGTCCTTGGAAGCTTGTTTCCGGTCCAGGGAAGACATGGCTTGGCAGTTCGGGCTGGACTGTTTCCATGAGGCACAGGGTCAGACTGATTTGCATATAGCCATGTCTGAACTGGGGTGGCAGAGTGGGCTAAAGAACGGTGATGGATTAAATCCAGATCTTTTGACTGGGTGCGAGTGCTTGATTGATTGAGATGCTCCGTCCATCACCACCCCCTTTTGTACCTCTTTTGACCGCCATAAGTGTGGCAGGGTATACTCACTTGCTCACTTTGCCACTGGATTCAAGCAAGCCGGGCTGAAGACGGCTGGAATGCCAGAAACCGGTCCTCGGAAGCTTGTTTCCCGTCCAGGGCAGACATGGCTTGGCAGTTCGGGCTGGACTGTTCCCATGAGGCACAGGGTCAGACTGATTTGCATATAGCCATGTCTGAACTGGGGTGGCAGAGTAGGCTAAAGAACGGTGATGGATTAAATCCAGATCGTTTGATTGGGTGTGAGTGTTTGATTGATTCAGATGCTCCGTCCATGACCACCCCCTTTTGTACCGCTTTTGATCGCCATAAATGTGGCAGGGTATGCTAAGACGTGAGTCCCTTGCTCAGTTTGCCACTGGATTCAAGCAAGCCGGGCTGAAGACGGCTGGAATGCCAGAAACCGGTCCTCGGAAGCTTGTTTCCGGTCCAGGGAAGACATGGCTTGGCAGTTCGGGCTGGACTGTTCCCATGCGGCACATGGTCAGACTGATTTGCATATAGCCATGTCTGAACTGGGGTGGCAGAGTGGGCTAAAGAACGGTGATGGATTAAATCCAGATCTTTTTACTGGGTGTGAGTCTTTGATTGATTCAGGTGCTCGGTCCATCACCACCCCATTTTGTACCGCTTTTGACCGCCATAAGTGTGGCAGGGTATGCTCAGACATGAGTCCCTTGCTCACTTTGCCACTGGATTCAAGCAAGCTGGGCTGAAGACGGCTGGAATGCCAGAAACCGGTCCTCAGAAGTTTTTTTCCGGTCCAGGGAAGACATGGCTTGGCAGTTCGGGCTGGACTGTTCCCATGCGGCACAGGGTCAGACTGATTTGCATATAGCCATGTCTGAACTGGGGTGGCAGAGTGGGCTAAAGAACGGTGATGGATTAAATCCAGATCTTTTGACTGGGTGTGAGTGTTTGATTGATTGAGATGTTTCGTCCATCACCACCCCCTTTTGTACCGCTTTTGACCGCCATAAGTGTGGCAGGGCATGCTCAGAAGTGAGTCCCTTGCTCACTTTGCCACTGGATTCAAGCAAGCTGGGCTGAAGATGGCTGGAATGCCAGAAACCGGTCCTCTGAAGCTTGTTTCTGGTCCAGGGAAGACATGGCTTAGCAGTTCGGGCTGGACTGTTCCCATGAGGCACAGGGTCAGACTGATTTGCATATAGCCATGTCTGAACTGGGGTGGCAGAGTGGGCTAAAGAACGGTGATGGATTAAATCCAGATCGTTTGATTGGGTGTGAGTGTTTGATTGATTCAGATGCTCCGTCCATCACCACCCCTTTTTGTACCGCTTTTGACCGCCATAAGTGTGGCAGGGTATGCTCAGACGTGAGTCCCTTGCTCTCTTTGCCACTGGATTCAAGCAAGCCGGGCTGAAGACGGCTGGAATGCCGGAAACCGGTCCTCGGAAGCTTGTTTCCAGTCCAGGGAAGACATGGCTTGGCAGTTCGGGCTAGACTGTTCCCATGAGGCACAGGGTCAGACTGATTTGCATATAGCCATGTCTGAACTGGGGTGGCAGAGTGGGCTAAAGAACGGTGATGAATTAAATCCAGATCTTTTTACTGGGTGTGAGTCTTTGATTGATTCAGATGCTCGGTCCATCACCACCCCCTTTTGTACCGCTTTTGACCGCCATAAGTGTGGCAGGGTATACTCAGACGTGAGTCCCTTGCTCACTTTTCCACTGGATTCAAGCAAGCCGGGCTGAAGACGGATGGAATGCCAGAAACCGGTCCTCGGAAGCTTGTTTCCGGTCCAGGGAAGACATGGCTTGGCAGTTCAGGCTGGACTGTTCCCATGATGCACAGGGTCAGACTGATTTGCATATAGCCATGTCTGAACTGGGATGGCAGAGTGGGCTAAAGAACGGTGATGGATTAAATGCAGATCTTTTGACTGGGTGTGAGTGTTTGATTGATTCAGATGCTCCGTCCATCACCACCCCCTTTTGTACCGCTTTTGACCGCCATAAGTGTGGCAGGGTATGCTCAGACGTGAGTCCCTTGCTCACTTTGCCACTGGATTCGAGCAAGCCGGGCTGAAGACGACTGGAATGCCAGAAACCGGTCCTCGGAAGCTTGTTTCCGGTCCAGGGAAGACATGGCTTGGCAGTTCGGGCTGGACTGTTCCCATGAGGCACAGGGTTAGACTGATTTGCATATAGCCATGTCTGAACTGGGGTGGCAGAGTGGGCTAAAGAACTGTGATGGATTAAATCCAGACCTTTTGACTGGCTGTGAGTGTTTTATTGATTCAGATGCTCAGTCCATTGCCACCCCCTTTTGAACCGCTTTTGACCGCCATAAGTGTGGCAGGGTCTACTCAGACGTGAGTCCCTTGCTCACTTTTCCAGTGGATTCAAGCAAGCCGGGCTGAAGACGGATGGAATGCCAGAAACCAGTCCTCAGAAGCTTGTTTCCGGTCCAGGGAAGACATGGCTTGGCAGTTCGGGCTGGACTGTTCCCATGAGGCACAGGGTCAGACTGATTTGCATATAGCCATGTCTGAACTGGGGTGGCAGAGTGAGCTAAAGAACGGTGATGGATTACATCCAGATCTTTTGACTGGGTGTGAGTGTTTGATTGATTCAGATGATCCATCCATCACCACCCCCTTTTGTACCGCTTTTGACCGCCATAAGTGTGGCAGGGTAGGCTCAGACGTGGGTCCCTTGCTCACTTTGCCACTGGATTCAAGCAAGCCGGGCTGAAGACGGCTGGAATGCCAGAAACCGGTCCTCGGAAGCTTGTTTCAGGTCCAGGGAAGACATGGCTTGGCAGTTCGGGCTTGACTGTTCCCATGAGGCACAGGGTCAGACTGATTTGCATATAGCCATGTCTGAACTGGGGTGGCAGAGTGGGCTAAAGAAATGTGATGGATCAAATCCAGATCTTTTGACTGGGTGTGAGTGTTTGATTGATTCAGATGCTCCGTCCATCACCACCCTCTTTTGTACCGCTTTTGACCACCATACGTGTGGCAGGGTATGCTCAGACGTGAGTCCCTTGCTCACTTTGCCACTGGATTCAAACAAGCCGGGCTGAAGACGGCTGGAATGCCAGAAACCGGTCCTCGGAAGCTTGTCTCCGGTCCAGGGAAGAGATGGCTTGGCAGTTCGGGCTGGACTGTTCCCATGAGGCACAGGGTCAGACTGATTTGCATATAGCCATGTCTGAACTGGGGTGGTAGAGTGGGCTAAAGAACGGTGATGGATTAAATCCAGATCTTTTTACTGGGTGTGAGTCTTTGATTGATTCAGATGCTCGGTCCATCACCACCCCATTTTGTACCGCTTTTGACCGCCATAAGTGTGGCAGGGTATGCTCAGACGTGAGTCCCTTGCTCACTTTGCCACTGGATTAAAGCAAGCTGGGCTGAAGACAGCTGGAATGCCAGAAACCGGTCCTCTGAAGCTTGTTTCTGGTCCAGGGAAGACATGGCTTGGCCGTTCGGGCTGGACTGTTCCCATGAGGCACAGTGTCAGACTGATTTGCATATAGCCATGTCTGAACTGGGGTGGCAGAGTGGGCTAAAGAACGGTGATGGATTAAATCCAGATCTTTTGAATGGGTGTGAGTGTTTTATTGATTGAGATGTTCCGTCCATCACCACCCCCTTTTGTACCGCTTTAGACCGCCATAAGTGTGGCAGGGTATGCTCAGAAGTGAGTCCCTTGCTCACTTTGCCACTGGATTCAAGCAAGCCGGGCTGAAGACAGCTGGAATGCCAGAAACCGGTCCTCGGAAGCTTGTTTCCGGTCCAGGGAAGACATGGCTTGGCAGTTCGGGCTGGACTCTTCCCATGAGGCACAGGGTCAGACTGATTTGCATATAGCCATGTCTGAACTGGGATGGCAGAGTGGGCTAAAGAACGGTGATGGATTAAATCCAGATCTTTTGACTGGGTGTGAGTGTTTGATTGATTCAGATGCTCCGTCCATCACCACCCCCTTTTGTACCGCTTTTGACTGCCATAAGTGTGGCAGGGTATGCTCAGACGTGGGTCCCTTGCTCACTTTGCCACTGGATTCAAGCAAGCTGGGCTGAAGATGGCTGGAATGCCAGAAACCGGTCCTCTGAAGCTTGTTTCCGGTCCAGGGAAGACATGGCTTGGCCGTTCGGGCTGGACTGTTCCCATGAGGCACATTGTCAGACTGATTTGCATATAGCCATGTCTGAACTGGGGTGGCAGAGTGGGCTAAAGAACGGTGATGGATTACATCCAGATCTTTTGACTGGGTGTGAGTGTTTGATTGATTCAGATGCTCCGTCCACCACCACCCCCTTTTGTACCACTTTTGACTGCCATAAGTGTGGCAGGGAATGCTCAGACGTGAGTCCCTTGCTCACTTTGCCACTGGATTCAAGCAAGCCAGGCTGAAGATGGCTGGAATGCCAGAAACCGGTCCTCGGAAGCTTGTTTCCGGTCCAGGGCAGACAACGCTTGGCGGTTCGGGCTGGACTGTTCCCATGAGGCACAGGGTCAGACTGATTTGCATATAGCCATGTCTGAACTCGGGTGGCAGAGTGGGCTAAAGAACGGTGATGGATTAAATCCAGATCGTTTGATTGGGTGTGAGTGTTTGATTGATTCAGATGCTCCGTCCATCACCACCCCCTTTTGTACCGCTTTTGACCGCCATAAGTGTGGCAGGGTATGCTCAGACGTGAGTACCTTGCTCACTTTGCCACTGGATTCAAGCAAGCCGGGCTGAAGACGGCTGGAATGCCGGAAACCGGTCCTCGGAAGCTTGTTTCCGGCCCAGGGAAGACATGGCTTGGCAGTTCGGGCTAGACTGTTCCCATGAGGCACAGGGTCAGACTGATTTGCATATAGCCATGTCTGAACTGGGGTGGCAGAGTGGGCTAAAGAACGGTGATGAATTAAATCCAGATCTTTTTACTGGGTGTGAGTCTTTGATTGATTTAGATGCTCGGTCCATCACCACCCCCTTTTGTACCGCTTTTGACCGCCATAAGTGTGGGAGGGTATACTCAGACGTGAGTCCCTTGCTCACTTTTCCACTGGATTCAAGCAAGCCGGGCTGAAGACGGATGGAATGCCAGAAACCGGTCCTCGGAAGCTTGTTTCCAGTCCAGGGAAGACATGGCTTGGCAGTTCAGGCTGGACTGTTCCCATGAGGCACAGGGTCAGACTGATTTGCATATAGCCATGTCTGAACTGGGGTGGCAGAGTGGGCTAAAGAACGGTGATGGATTAAATGCAGATCTTTTGACTGGGTGTGAGTGTTTGATTGATTCAGATGCTCCGTCCATCACCACCCCCTTTCGTACCGCTTTTGACCGCCATAAGTGTGGCAGGGTATGATCAGACGTGAGTCCCTTGCTCACTTTGCCACTGGATTCGAGCAAGCCGGGCTGAAGATGACTGGAATGCCAGAAACCGGTCCTCGGAAGCTTGTTTCCAGTCCAGGGAAGACATGGCTTGGCAGTTCGAGCTGGACGTTTCCCATGAGGCACAGGGTCAGACTGATTTGCATATAGCCATGTCTGAACTGGGGTGGCAGAGTGGGCTAAAGAACTGTGATGGATTAAATCCAGATCTTTTGACTGGCTGTGAGTGTTTGATTGATTCAGATGCTCGGTCCATCACCACCCCCTTTTGTACCCCTTTTGACCGCCATAAGTGTGGCAGGGTATACTCAGACGTGAGTCCTTGCTCACTTTTCCACTGGATTCAAGGAAGCCGGGCTGAAGACGGATGGAATGCCAGGAACCGGTCCTCGGAAGCTTGTTTCTGGTCCAGGGAAGACATGGCTTGGCAGTTCGGGCTGGACTGTTCCCATGAGGCACAGGGTCAGACTGATTTGCATATAGCCATGTCTGAACTGGGGTGGCAGAGTGGGCTAAAGAACGATGATGGATTAAATCCAGATCTTTTGACTGGGTGTGAGTGTTTGATTGATTCAGATGCTCTGTCAATCACCACCCCCTTTTGTACTGCTTTTGACCGCCATAAGCGTGGCAGGGTATGCTCAAACGTGAGTCCCTTGCTCACTTTGCCACTGGATTCAAGCAAGCCGGGCTGAAGTTGGCTGGAATGCCAGAAACTGGTCCTCGGAAGCTTGTTTCCGGTCCAGGGAAGACATGGCTTGGCAGTTCGGGCTGGACTGTTCCCATGAGGCACAGGGTCAGACTGATTTGCATATAGCCATGTCTGAACTGGGGTGGCAGAGTGGGCTAAAGAACTGTGATGGATTAAATCCAGATCTTTTGACTGGGTGTGAGTGTTTGATTGATTCAGATGCTCCGTCCATCACCACCCCCTTTTGTACCGCTTTTGACCATCATAAGTGTGGCAGGGTATGCTCAGACGTGAGTCTCTTACTCACTTTGCCACTGGATTCAAGCAAGCCGGGCTGAAGACGTCTGGAATGTCAGAAACCGGTCCTCGGAAGCTTGTTTCCGGTCCAGGGAAGAGATGGCTTGGCAGTTTGGGCTGGACTGCTCCCATGAGGCACAGGGTCAGACTGATTTGCATATAGCCATGTCTGAACTGGGGTGGCATAGTGGGCTAAAGAACGGTGATGGATTAAATCCAGATCTTTTTACTGGGTGTGAGTCTTTGATTGATTCAGATGCTCGGTTCATCACCACCCCCTTTTGTACCGCTTTTAACCGCCATAAGTGTGGCAGGGTATACTCAGACGTGAGTCCCTTGCTCACTTTTCCACTGGATTCAAGCAAGCCGGGCTGAAGACGGATATAATGCCAGAAACCGGTCCTTGGAAGCTTGTTTCCGGTCCAGGGAAGACATGGCTTGGCAGTTCGGGCTGGACTGTTTCCTTGAGGCACAGGGTCAGACTGATTTGCATATAGCCATGTCTGAACTGGGGTGGCAGAGTGGGCTAAAGAACGGTGATGGATTAAATCCAGATCTTTTGACTGGGTGCGAGTGCTTGATTGATTGAGATGCTCCGTCCATCACCACCCCCTTTTGTACCTCTTTTGACCGCCATAAGTGTGGCAGGGTATACTCACTTGCTCACTTTGCCACTGGATTCAAGCAAGCCGGGCTGAAGACGGCTGGAATGCCAGAAATCGGTCCTCGGAAGCCTGTTTCCCGTCCAGGGCAGACATGGCTTGGCAGTTCGGGCTGGACTGTTCCCATGAGGCACAGGGTCAGACTGATTTGCATATAGCCATGTCTGAACTGGGGTGGCAGAGTGGGCTAAAGAACGGTGATGGATTAAATCCAGATCGTTTTATTGGGTGTGAGTGTTTGATTGATTCAGATGCTCTGTCCATCACCACCCCCTTTTGTACCGCTTTTGATCGCCATAAGTGTGGCAGGGTATGCTAAGACGTGAGTCCCTTGCTCAGTTTGCCACTGGATTCAAGCAAGCCGGGCTGAAGACGGCTGGAATGCCAGAAACTGGTCCTCGGAAGCTTGTTTCCGGTCCAGGGAAGACATGGCTTGGCAGTTCGGGCTGGACTGTTCCCATGAGGCACAGGGTCAGACTGATTTGCATATAGCCATGTCTGAACTGGGGTGGCAGAGTGGGCTAAAGAAATGTGATGGATCAAATCCAGATCTTTTGACTGGGTGTGAGTCTTTGATTGATTCAGGTGCTCGGTCCATCACCACCCCATTTTGTACCGCTTTTGACCGCCATAAGTGTGGCAGGGTATGCTCAGACATGAGTCCCTTGCTCACTTTGCCACTGGATTCAAGCAAGCTGGGCTGAAGACGGCTGGAATGCCAGAAACCGGTCCTCAGAAGTTTTTTTCCGGTCCAGGGAAGACATGGCTTGGCAGTTCGGGCTGGACTGTTCCCATGCGGCACAGGGTCAGACTGATTTGCATATAGCCATGTCTGAACTGGGGTGGCAGAGTGGGCTAAAGAACGGTGATGGATTAAATCCAGATCTTTTGACTGGGTGTGAGTGTTTGATTGATTGAGATGTTTCGTCCATCACCACCCCCTTTTGTACCGCTTTTGACCGCCATAAGTGTGGCAGGGCATGCTCAGAAGTGAGTCCCTTGCTCACTTTGCCACTGGATTCAAGCAAGCCGGGCTGAAGACGGCTGGAATGCCAGAAACCGGTCCTCGGAAGCTTGTTTCCGGTCCAGGGAAGACATGGCTTGGCAGTTGGGGCTGGACTCTTCCCATGAGGCACATGGTCAGACTGATTTGCATATAGCCATGTCTGAACTGGGATGGCAGAGTGGGCTAAAGAACGGTGATGGATTAAATCCAGATCTTTTGACTGGATGTGAGTGTTTGATTGATTCAGATGCTCCGTCCATCACCACCCCCTTTTGTACCGCTTTTGACTGCCATAAGTGTGGCAGGGTATGCTCAGACGTGGGTCCCTTGCTCACTTTGCCACTGGATTCAAGCAAGCTGGGCTGAAGATGGCTGGAATGCCAGAAACCGGTCCTCTGAAGCTTGTTTCTGGTCCAGGGAAGACATGGCTTAGCAGTTCGGGCTGGACTGTTCCCATGAGGCACAGGGTCAGACTGATTTGCATATAGCCATGTCTGAACTGGGGTGGCAGAGTGGGCTAAAGAACGGTGATGGATTAAATCCAGATCGTTTGATTGGGTGTGAGTGTTTGATTGATTCAGATGCTCCGGCCATCACCACCCCTTTTTGTACCGCTTTTGACCGCCATAAGTGTGGCAGGGTATGCTCAGACGTGAGTCCCTTGCTCTCTTTGCCACTGGATTCAAGCAAGCCGGGCTGAAGACGGCTGGAATGCCGGAAACCGGTCCTCGGAAGCTTGTTTCCAGTCCAGGGAAGACATGGCTTGGCAGTTCGGGCTAGACTGTTCCCATGAGGCACAGGGTCAGACTGATTTGCATATAGCCATGTCTGAACTGGGGTGGCAGAGTGGGCTAAAGAACGGTGATGAATTAAATCCAGATCTTTTTACTGGGTGTGAGTCTTTGATTGATTCAGATGCTCGGTCCATCACCACCCCCTTTTGTACCGCTTTTGACCGCCATAAGTGTGGCAGGGTATACTCAGACGTGAGTCCCTTGCTCACTTTTCCACTGGATTCAAGCAAGCCGGGCTGAAGACGGATGGAATGCCAGAAACCGGTCCTCGGAAGCTTGTTTCCGGTCCAGGGAAGACATGGCTTGGCAGTTCAGGCTGGACTGTTCCCATGATGCACAGGGTCAGACTGATTTGCATATAGCCATGTCTGAACTGGGATGGCAGAGTGGGCTAAAGAACGGTGATGGATTAAATGCAGATCTTTTGACTGGGTGTGAGTGTTTGATTGATTCAGATGCTCCGTCCATCACCACCCCCTTTTGTACCGCTTTTGACCGCCATAAGTGTGGCAGGGTATGCTCAGACGTGAGTCCCTTGCTCACTTTGCCACTGGATTCGAGCAAGCCGGGCTGAAGACGACTGGAATGCCAGAAACCGGTCCTCGGAAGCTTGTTTCCGGTCCAGGGAAGACATGGCTTGGCAGTTCGGGCTGGACTGTTCCCATGAGGCACAGGGTTAGACTGATTTGCATATTGCCATGTCTGAACTGGGGTGGCAGAGTGGGCTAAAGAACTGTGATGGATTAAATCCAGACCTTTTGACTGGCTGTGAGTGTTTTATTGATTCAGATGCTCAGTCCATTGCCACCCCCTTTTGAACCGCTTTTGACCGCCATAAGTGTGGCAGGGTCTACTCAGACGTGAGTCCCTTGCTCACTTTTCCAGTGGATTCAAGCAAGCCGGGCTGAAGACGGATGGAATGCCAGAAACCAGTCCTCAGAAGCTTGTTTCCGGTCCAGGGAAGACATGGCTTGGCAGTTCGGGCTGGACTGTTCCCATGAGGCACAGGGTCAGACTGATTTGCATATAGCCATGTCTGAACTGGGGTGGCAGAGTGAGCTAAAGAACGGTGATGGATTACATCCAGATCTTTTGACTGGGTGTGAGTGTTTGATTGATTCAGATGATCCATCCATCACCACCCCCTTTTGTACCGCTTTTGACCGCCATAAGTGTGGCAGGGTAGGCTCAGACGTGGGTCCCTTGCTCACTTTGCCACTGGATTCAAGCAAGCCGGGCTGAAGACGGCTGGAATGCCAGAAACCGGTCCTCGGAAGCTTGTTTCAGGTCCAGGGAAGACATGGCTTGGCAGTTCGGGCTTGACTGTTCCCATGAGGCACAGGGTCAGACTGATTTGCATATAGCCATGTCTGAACTGGGGTGGCAGAGTGGGCTAAAGAAATGTGATGGATCAAATCCAGATCTTTTGACTGGGTGTGAGTGTTTGATTGATTCAGATGCTCCGTCCATCACCACCCCCTTTTGTACCGCTTTTGACCACCATACGTGTGGCAGGGTATGCTCAGACGTGAGTCCCTTGCTCACTTTGCCACTGGATTCAAACAAGCCGGGCTGAAGACGGCTGGAATGCCAGAAACCGGTCCTCGGAAGCTTGTCTCCGGTCCAGGGAAGAGATGGCTTGGCAGTTCGGGCTGGACTGTTCCCATGAGGCACAGGGTCAGACTGATTTGCATATAGCCATGTCTGAACTGGGGTGGTAGAGTGGGCTAAAGAACGGTGATGGATTAAATCCAGATCTTTTTACTGGGTGTGAGTCTTTGATTGATTCAGATGCTCGGTCCATCACCACCCCATTTTGTACCGCTTTTGACCGCCATAAGTGTGGCAGGGTATGCTCAGACGTGAGTCCCTTGCTCACTTTGCCACTGGATTAAAGCAAGCTGGGCTGAAGACAGCTGGAATGCCAGAAACCGGTCCTCTGAAGCTTGTTTCTGGTCCAGGGAAGACATGGCTTGGCCGTTCGGGCTGGACTGTTCCCATGAGGCACAGTGTCAGACTGATTTGCATATAGCCATGTCTGAACTGGGGTGGCAGAGTGGGCTAAAGAACGGTGATGGATTAAATCCAGATCTTTTGAATGGGTGTGAGTGTTTTATTGATTGAGATGTTCCGTCCATCACCACCCCCTTTTGTACCGCTTTAGACCGCCATAAGTGTGGCAGGGTATGCTCAGAAGTGAGTCCCTTGCTCACTTTGCCACTGGATTCAAGCAAGCCGGGCTGAAGACAGCTGGAATGCCAGAAACCGGTCCTCGGAAGCTTGTTTCCGGTCCAGGGAAGACATGGCTTGGCAGTTCGGGCTGGACTCTTCCCATGAGGCACAGGGTCAGACTGATTTGCATATAGCCATGTCTGAACTGGGATGGCAGAGTGGGCTAAAGAACGGTGATGGATTAAATCCAGATCTTTTGACTGGGTGTGAGTGTTTGATTGATTCAGATGCTCCGTCCATCACCACCCCCTTTTGTACCGCTTTTGACTGCCATAAGTGTGGCAGGGTATGCTCAGACGTGGGTCCCTTGCTCACTTTGCCACTGGATTCAAGCAAGCTGGGCTGAAGATGGCTGGAATGCCAGAAACCGGTCCTCTGAAGCTTGTTTCCGGTCCAGGGAAGACATGGCTTGGCCGTTCGGGCTGGACTGTTCCCATGAGGCACATTGTCAGACTGATTTGCATATAGCCATGTCTGAACTGGGGTGGCAGAGTGGGCTAAAGAACGGTGATGGATTACATCCAGATCTTTTGACTGGGTGTGAGTGTTTGATTGATTCAGATGCTCCGTCCACCACCACCCCCTTTTGTACCACTTTTGACTGCCATAAGTGTGGCAGGGAATGCTCAGACGTGAGTCCCTTGCTCACTTTGCCACTGGATTCAAGCAAGCCAGGCTGAAGATGGCTGGAATGCCAGAAACCGGTCCTCGGAAGCTTGTTTCCGGTCCAGGGCAGACAACGCTTGGCGGTTCGGGCTGGACTGTTCCCATGAGGCACAGGGTCAGACTGATTTGCATATAGCCATGTCTGAACTCGGGTGGCAGAGTGGGCTAAAGAACGGTGATGGATTAAATCCAGATCGTTTGATTGGGTGTGAGTGTTTGATTGATTCAGATGCTCCGTCCATCACCACCCCCTTTTGTACCGCTTTTGACCGCCATAAGTGTGGCAGGGTATGCTCAGACGTGAGTACCTTGCTCACTTTGCCACTGGATTCAAGCAAGCCGGGCTGAAGACGGCTGGAATGCCGGAAACCGGTCCTCGGAAGCTTGTTTCCGGCCCAGGGAAGACATGGCTTGGCAGTTCGGGCTAGACTGTTCCCATGAGGCACAGGGTCAGACTGATTTGCATATAGCCATGTCTGAACTGGGGTGGCAGAGTGGGCTAAAGAACGGTGATGAATTAAATCCAGATCTTTTTACTGGGTGTGAGTCTTTGATTGATTTAGATGCTCGGTCCATCACCACCCCCTTTTGTACCGCTTTTGACCGCCATAAGTGTGGGAGGGTATACTCAGACGTGAGTCCCTTGCTCACTTTTCCACTGGATTCAAGCAAGCCGGGCTGAAGACGGATGGAATGCCAGAAACCGGTCCTCGGAAGCTTGTTTCCAGTCCAGGGAAGACATGGCTTGGCAGTTCAGGCTGGACTGTTCCCATGAGGCACAGGGTCAGACTGATTTGCATATAGCCATGTCTGAACTGGGGTGGCAGAGTGGGCTAAAGAACGGTGATGGATTAAATGCAGATCTTTTGACTGGGTGTGAGTGTTTGATTGATTCAGATGCTCCGTCCATCACCACCCCCTTTTGTACCGCTTTTGACCGCCATAAGTGTGGCAGGGTATGATCAGACGTGAGTCCCTTGCTCACTTTGCCACTGGATTCGAGCAAGCCGGGCTGAAGATGACTGGAATGCCAGAAACCGGTCCTCGGAAGCTTGTTTCCAGTCCAGGGAAGACATGGCTTGGCAGTTCGAGCTGGACGTTTCCCATGAGGCACAGGGTCAGACTGATTTGCATATAGCCATGTCTGAACTGGGGTGGCAGAGTGGGCTAAAGAACTGTGATGGATTAAATCCAGATCTTTTGACTGGCTGTGAGTGTTTGATTGATTCAGATGCTCGGTCCATCACCACCCCCTTTTGTACCCCTTTTGACCGCCATAAGTGTGGCAGGGTATACTCAGACGTGAGTCCTTGCTCACTTTTCCACTGGATTCAAGGAAGCCGGGCTGAAGACGGATGGAATGCCAGGAACCGGTCCTCGGAAGCTTGTTTCTGGTCCAGGGAAGACATGGCTTGGCAGTTCGGGCTGGACTGTTCCCATGAGGCACAGGGTCAGACTGATTTGCATATAGCCATGTCTGAACTGGGGTGGCAGAGTGGGCTAAAGAACGATGATGGATTAAATCCAGATCTTTTGACTGGGTGTGAGTGTTTGATTGATTCAGATGCTCTGTCAATCACCACCCCCTTTTGTACTGCTTTTGACCGCCATAAGCGTGGCAGGGTATGCTCAAACGTGAGTCCCTTGCTCACTTTGCCACTGGATTCAAGCAAGCCGGGCTGAAGTTGGCTGGAATGCCAGAAACTGGTCCTCGGAAGCTTGTTTCCGGTCCAGGGAAGACATGGCTTGGCAGTTCGGGCTGGACTGTTCCCATGAGGCACAGGGTCAGACTGATTTGCATATAGCCATGTCTGAACTGGGGTGGCAGAGTGGGCTAAAGAACTGTGATGGATTAAATCCAGATCTTTTGACTGGGTGTGAGTGTTTGATTGATTCAGATGCTCCGTCCATCACCACCCCCTTTTGTACCGCTTTTGACCATCATAAGTGTGGCAGGGTATGCTCAGACGTGAGTCTCTTACTCACTTTGCCACTGGATTCAAGCAAGCCGGGCTGAAGACGTCTGGAATGTCAGAAACCGGTCCTCGGAAGCTTGTTTCCGGTCCAGGGAAGAGATGGCTTGGCAGTTTGGGCTGGACTGCTCCCATGAGGCACAGGGTCAGACTGATTTGCATATAGCCATGTCTGAACTGGGGTGGCATAGTGGGCTAAAGAACGGTGATGGATTAAATCCAGATCTTTTTACTGGGTGTGAGTCTTTGATTGATTCAGATGCTCGGTTCATCACCACCCCCTTTTGTACCGCTTTTAACCGCCATAAGTGTGGCAGGGTATACTCAGACGTGAGTCCCTTGCTCACTTTTCCACTGGATTCAAGCAAGCCGGGCTGAAGACGGATATAATGCCAGAAACCGGTCCTTGGAAGCTTGTTTCCGGTCCAGGGAAGACATGGCTTGGCAGTTCGGGCTGGACTGTTTCCTTGAGGCACAGGGTCAGACTGATTTGCATATAGCCATGTCTGAACTGGGGTGGCAGAGTGGGCTAAAGAACGGTGATGGATTAAATCCAGATCTTTTGACTGGGTGCGAGTGCTTGATTGATTGAGATGCTCCGTCCATCACCACCCCCTTTTGTACCTCTTTTGACCGCCATAAGTGTGGCAGGGTATACTCACTTGCTCACTTTGCCACTGGATTCAAGCAAGCCGGGCTGAAGACGGCTGGAATGCCAGAAACCGGTCCTCGGAAGCTTGTTTCCCGTCCAGGGCAGACATGGCTTGGCAGTTCGGGCTGGACTGTTCCCATGAGGCACAGGGTCAGACTGATTTGCATATAGCCATGTCTGAACTGGGGTGGCAGAGTGGGCTAAAGAACGGTGATGGATTAAATCCAGATCGTTTTATTGGGTGTGAGTGTTTGATTGATTCAGATGCTCTGTCCATAACCACCCCCTTTTGTACCGCTTTTGATCGCCATAAGTGTGGCAGGGTATGCTAAGACGTGAGTCCCTTGCTCAGTTTGCCACTGGATTCAAGCAAGCCGGGCTGAAGACGGCTGGAATGCCAGAAACTGGTCCTCGGAAGCTTGTTTCCGGTCCAGGGAAGACATGGCTTGGCAGTTCGGGCTGGACTGTTCCCATGAGGCACAGGGTCAGACTGATTTGCATATAGCCATGTCTGAACTGGGGTTGCAGAGTGGGCTAAAGAACGGTGATGGATTGAATCCAGATCTTTTGACTGGATGTGAGTGTTTGATTGATTCAGATGCTCCGTCCCTCACCACCCCCTTTTGTACTGCTTTTGACCGCCATAAGTGTGGCAGGGTATGCTCAGACGTGAGTCCCTTGCTCCCTTTGCCACTGGATTCAAGCAAGCCGGGCTGAAGACGGCTGGAATGACAGAAACCGGTCCTGGGAAGCTTGTTTCCGGTCCAGGGAAGACATGGCTTGGCAGTTCAGGCTGGACTGTTCCCATGAGGCACAGGGTCAGACTGATTTGCATATAGCCTTGTCTGAACTGGGGTGGCAGAGTGGGCTAAAGAACGGTGATGGATTAAATCCAGATCTTTTGACTGGGTCTGAGTGTTTGATTGATTCAGATGCTCCGTCCCTCACCACCCCCTTTTGTACTACTTTTGACCGCCATAAGTGTGGCAGGGTATGCTCAGACGTGAGTCCCTTGCTCCCTTTGCCACTGGATTCAAGCAAGCCGGGCTGAAGACGACTGGAATGACAGAAACCGGTCCTCGGAAGCTTGTTTCCGGTCCAGGGAAGACATGGCTTGGCAGTTCAGGCTGGACTGTTCCCATGAGGCACAGGGTCAGACTGATTTGCATATAGCCATGTCTGAACTGGGGTGGCAGAGTGGGCTAAAGAACGGTGATGGATTAAATCCAGATCTTTTGACTGGGTGTGAGTGTTTGATTGATTCAGATGCTCTGTCCATCACCACCCCCTTTTGTACTGAAATTATTTTCTAAGCAGAATTGAAGCATTTTAAGTATCATCCTGGAGTGTTGAAAATAGGATATTGGCCTGTTAACCAGGAAGTACTCAATGGCTCTCATACCAACTTGGTTCTTAATACAAGTGTACAGACTAGAAACATCGAGTGCCAACATTAAAAAGGAAGGCTTCCATTTTATTGCTGTATTTTGCTTAGAAAGTCGCTTGTGTCCTGCACAAATGATTTAAGGCTTTTAACAAAGTCCTGCAGAAAAAAATCTATGTATCTTGATAAGTTTTCTAACAGGCCATCACATGCTGCTATAATCGGATCTCCCGGAGGCTTATCTGGATTTTTATGTATTTGTGGTATGAAATACATGACCGGGACCATAGGGTGTTCTTTCTTAAAATATTTGAATTCATTCATATTTAATACCCCAAAACTTTTAAAGCTAACAATTGTGCAAACAAGGTTTACTGTGTATCTTTAAACTTTGTATACGCAACCTTCCGGTAGCATTCGATGTTGTTCAACTGGCTGTAAGCCTCTTCTATATAGCCCTTACGTGGCAACAACACCAAATTACCTCCTTTATCTGAGTTTCTTATTATTATTTGGTCATTGTCTTTTAATTTGTTAATCAGCTGCCAATATTGCCTTTCATGATTTGCAACAGTTTTCTCTCACAAACAGGTGATGGTTTAATGGCACAAACTATGCGTTTCGACCCTGTCTGGGTGTTGGTCACACACACACATATACATATATATATATCTATATGTTACCTACTGGAGGTCGCCAGTAGATAGTTATAGTTAGGTCTATTTTCCATAGGAAATCTACAACATTCTATTCCCAATTGTAGTGTAGTTCCTAGTTTCCCACTAGGCCCTGCGCATTGGAATAACATAAACAGTAGTATCGACGTAGAAGTGCGGATCTTCCAGGCCTCTACTGACTATGCTAAACTTAATTGGGTTTGTTACCAACTAGCTCAGAGGTCACTGGAAACTTTCTTCTCTGCATAGGAAGTGATCAGCTTCCCTGGCACAGACAAGAAGGGATTCAGCTTTCCAACAACCGTGCAACATGACAACTTTGCTCCTCAGATTAAGAGTCAATCTCTAGGGTTGTGTGAAACAATAGACATGTATTTCACTCAGTCAGATTAGTGCAGTTTACTTTCACGATATGTAGAGAATAGAGAGACGGGCGTTTGTCAATAAAGGGTTAACATTTATTGAACAGTCTTTCTTCTCGTACAAGAGAAATGTATTGCCACAATGGCAAGACTTGTTATTATAAAAAGTACGTACAGTAAGATAAGTATTGCGAAATAATACGGTAAAAGCATTGATATGGTTTCTTAGCCATACAATGGTTTAAAAGTAATAAAACATATATACAGTCATATATACATTAGGCTAAAATACTCAACTGGTGCTTCTAACTAAGCCTACCCCGGTGTGCCTGACCTAAGCCTAACACGTGGAAGGGGAGTAAGTAAGTAGCTTTAAGTTAAGTTGGTTTTGCCAAGGTTTGCTTCAAGAATTCTCATCTAAGGGCTTAGTCAACACCATACCTCTGAATAGAATGATGGAGGTCTGGTATCTCCTTCAGGAGGAACTCGGTATCCCAGTCACCCGCGAGGGCAGACTAGAAGCGCTGGAGCTGGATTTCTCTGTTCAGCGCGTCGAGGAGGAGGAGGGGGGACAGCGTCCGCGGGCAGCTTGGCATCTGCTGGGCTCTTCGCAGAGGGACGGCTGTTCAGCTCCTAAGCTCACCACACCATCGTTCGCACTTTAGCAGCGATAATGGTATCAGTAGCTTCACCAACAGCAGCGGGGCAGCAGGCTGCACCAGCAGTCTGCATACAGCATACAACAGCTAGCAACAGGGTAGCAGGCTGCAGCAACAGGCTATTGCTTAAGGCAACGTTGGTAATATTTATACCTGACAGGTGCCTGGTTTGACGCAAGTTTGCTGGACATAAGACGTCAATTAAAGATGTCACTAGGAAGTGATAGCTATCAGTTGCTCATTAGAGTTCCATTACTAATCAAAACACAGCAAGCGGGGATTTCCAGGTTTTCTGAGTTTTGATCTTGTTGAAGAACTCAGAGTGTTAATCTAGGAATATCAGATAGTGACTTCTGCTCTGTCATTGCACTAATTGGTTGCAAAGGAAGTGGCAGAAACTATTCTGGAATGTGGCTCTGTTCGTGTGAGGCCAGAGATGACTTTCTGAATATCGCACTTGAACGGTTATGCCAATATAGGGAATAAATGGATTTATAGCCGAATAGGGGCATAAAGTCGCAGTATCGATCAGGAACCTAGATAAACACGCAACACAATATCTTTGGCACGGATTGATGAATCTTCGCGAAATTTAAAAAGTCGTGGGTCATCCGGTCCGCTCCAATCGTCAAAGTTTGGAAGGTGATTCATCAAGCGGGGGCCGAGAAAAAAGGGGGCTCCCAAAACGCGCTTTTCCCATGTTATTTACCATAGGAAGTTTTAGACACAGCTACAGCCCGAACTGCTGAACGAAATTACACAAATTTAGCAAAAAGGTAGCCCTTGGTTCAGAAAGCGCCCTTTTTTTAAAATGGTGTAACTCCGTTCAGTAGTTCCTGAGAAATGTAAAAAATAGTGGTGAAAATATAATTTTCCCGTAGGACACTGTTATAATAAAAACTGCTGAACTGAGTTACACCAAATTTAGCAAAAAGGTACTGCTTGGCTCAGAAAGTGACCTTTTTAAAAATGGTGTAAATCCGTTCAGTAGTTTTTGAGAAATTAAGGAATAAAGATAGTGATATATATGGCCGCGCTGGATCCGCACACCCTCCCGATCACAAGCTTTATGGTAATTGGCTGTCAACACTCCAAACCAGGAAGTGTTGGCAGTCATCTTGTGCCTCGGTAGAACCGACGCACAAGAAATAAGTCAAACTGAGGAGCAAAACGCAAAAAGGGGGCAGGGTAGAAACACTCTGACCCCCTAGGCTGCCTAGGGGGTCCCACAAGGACCCCCAGGGCCCCCCATTTTTTTCCTGTTTTTAAACCAGTAAATCCACGGAAGATCAGTGGATCTGGCTGTGAAAAAAAACGACATAGCGTGAGCTCCCGTGCTTCATTAGTATTTAGCCCCCGGGGGCCAAGTCCCGGCAACATTTTTAAATGTAAAGGGGGCCCAGAGGGGACCGCCACCCCCTGGGGCTTTTTGTACATATGTGCGGTGGGCTCTCAGCCCCCCAGCCCCATGAACCTCCACCCCCGGGGCTTCAAATAGAAATGGGTGGGACGGCTCAAAGCCCCCTCAGCCTCGGGTACCGCCACCGTGGGGCTTTATGACAGTATATGGGGGGTAACGCCCCTCCACAGCCCTGAGGACCACCAACCCCCGGGGCCTAAAAGTTTAACGTGGGGGCATACAAGCTCCCCCCAAGCCCCGGGGACCGCCACCCCCAGGGCTTAAAATAAATTATTCTGTAGCGTGAGGCACATGGCCCCTGCTGCCGCGGTTACAGCCACCCCCCTGGGTTTTCTTAAATTAAATATTCCTTTGTGAGGGACTTGAGACCCCCCCCCACATGCTCCGGGGACCGCCACCTCCCCAGGGCACTAACTCTTTAAATTTGGGGTTCCATTAATGACCCCCAAGCCCTGGGGACCCTCACCCCATAGGGCTTTGATAATGTTGGGAGGGGGGCCGTGCAGTCCCCCTCCTGGAACCCTAGATGGCCCTGGGCACTGCCACCCCCCTGGGCCGGTTCCTGCAGTGTCCCGGGGTGCCATAGCAAACTTGGTTTGGATTTTGAAAACCTGGGAAACCGGCTCTCTCTTTCAAAATGCAAACCAAATTGCTTTTCCACATGGGTTAAGGTTTTTTAAATGCTGATTGGAATTAGTATTTAAAAAACCTTAGAAATTCACTTAAAAAAATAGGTTTTAGGAGTGTTATAGTTAGTTGGACATTTCACTAGTACAAAACCATTAAAATTTCCATGTTATAGTTAGTTGTACTAACTATAACTCGCACGCCCGCAATCCACTGCTGATGATGTCACATATTACATCATTCATGACATGGTCACTGACATCACTGATGACATCACTGATGACACCTCAAATGACATCACTGATGGCATCATCCATTGAATGTGGGTTGGTTCGATATTTAAATAAGTATTATTACCTACTGGCGGTCGCCAGTAGGTCGTTATAGTTAGGACCTAGTTTCCATAGGAAATCCACAACAATTTGGAATAACTTTGGCGCTGGTGGATAAATCTTTGCGAATTTCTCCAAGAAAATGGCCTGCTTGGTTCCGCTCGTTCCCTGAAAGGTTGGGGGCCGAGAAAAAAGGGGGTCCCAAAATGTGTTTTCCCCATGCAATTTTCCATAGGTACCTTTTGCCAGGGCTACTGCCCGAACGGCTGAACGGAATTACACAAAATTTGTCAGAGTGGTAGAGTTCGGTTCGCAGAATGTGCTTTTTGTTAAATGGTGCAAATCCGTTTAGCAGTTTCTGAGAAAATTAAAAGTAAAATCATAGCGATATCTAGAGACACGTACAGCACGGGTACGGAAATTCATACAATTACGGGTACGAGATGCATGTTGATTGGCTGTCAACTGTCTGTCAACACTCCAAACCAGGAAGTGTTGGCAGCCATCTTGTTCGTCGCTAGAACCAAGTCACAAGAAAACAGTAAAACAAAGTTGAGAAATAAGGAAAGTGGGCAGGGTAGAAACAGCCTGACCCTCTAGGCTTGCTCAGGGGATCGTACTTGGATCTTTAGGCTCAATTTGTATTTTTTTTAAATAAAAAATTGCGGTGTACATGTATGGTACTCCTACGCAGTGGAAAAGGGAAAAAAACTAGAAGTCCGTTTGAATAATTAGGTCCGGGGGGGGGGCAAATTCCGGGGGCAATTTTTTTCCATAACTGGGGAACGCCACCCCTCTGTGGTTTTATTTTGAAGTATGCGGGGGGGGGTTACAGTCCTCCTCCCCTCAGTCTCGGGGACCGGCACCCCGTCGGGGCTTTCTTTTTTAAATATTATTTTTTTTAAGTATGTTTTCAGCTCTCCCTGCCTCTCTCCCAGTACACGTCGCGGGGACCGCCACCTTCCTGGGGCAGTAATATTGAAAATGACCTTCCAGCCCCGGGTACCTGCACTCCCCAGGGTTTTTTAATGTTGGCAGGGGGTCAAGCGGTCACCCTACTAGAACCTTTGATGGCCCTGGAGACCTCCATGTCCCAGGGCTGGCTCTTGCAGTGTCTCGGGTGCGTACTCCCGGGACACTGCTGTTTGCTATGGTAGGGCGTTACTGTCGCCTCTCCCACTGTACCATAGCAAACCGCTTTCCTAGTTGAAATAGAGAGCAAGTTAATCTGCTCTCTCTTTCAAGTAAGAAAGCAGATTGTTTTTCATCAGAGAGAGCAGCATGTAAGCTGCTGTCTCTGATAAAGCAATGCAGGCTCTCGAAGGACGCGGGGTGCCATCTAGGATCATGGGGGCATTGGGGCTAAAAAAAAAAAAGAGTTCTTTTTGAGAAATAACTTTACTGGTCAAAAAAAGAGCTATATTTCTATGATAGTATTTAAAACTTTCCAGGTTTTTTTTGTGCACCAGTTGTACTCTCTATGCATGCGCAGCCTCATTTCCAAGCCCACGTTTTTTTCTTTTTCTTCAAGTTCGCCAAGCAAACCTCCCCTCATTTTAGGTATTACATTTGTAGCTTTCTTTTACCGGGCCGTGTGTGTCATCCGCTGATATACTTTTGTAATATATTAATAAACATATTGTATCTATATTTATTTGAAATGTAGTGTTGAGGCGCCAAACGTTGATTTCATACTCTGTTCACTGCCATTTTACCCTCCGCTTATCTTCTCTGTGATCGATGAGATTTCCTGCCACTGACACCACGGTGTTTGTCCTTGGCCTCTGATGTTATCAGACTTGGTCACACGTATACCTAAAAACGAATTTGAAGCACTTAAGCCACAGCCATTACAACGCGTGTTTGTCAACACAAAGACATTATTATGATTATGCGTTTATCATGCGTGGTAAATGTTTACTAGTTGTAAAAGCATGCGTGGTAGAGGCATGCATGGTAAAGCATATGCATGCTAATGCTTCGTGGTGACGATCACGCGTGGTTATGACCACGTTGTAATGGCTGTTTCCCTCAGGACACTGCAGCAACCGGGTCTGGGTGTGGCGGACTCCAGGGCACCAGGTGGAGGTGATTGTTTCCGTGGTTTGAGAGGCGTCATTGAGGCCCACACACTTAATTTTGTAGGGGGGTTGGTTTGCATGGGAAAATGTCGCAAGAGGTTTGTAAATGTGGTACACATTGTTTCGTATTACTTTAGTCTATCCAGAGAAAATATAACAGAGAAAATATTCGTATTACTTTAGTCTATCCAGAGAAAATATAACAGAGAAAATATAACTCAGTACTTTTCAATCCTACTCTTGAACATCTTACTATAGTACTTCAACATTATAAATATTATTTTTATTGTGGACCGTCACCCTCCCACAAACAAAAAGAAGTGCGTTGTTTTTTTTATTAACTTTTATTAAAACATTAACTCTAAACGAAACTTAATGATAACTATATTATAAACAACTAGAAAAATATCTTTAAAAAAACAATATTATAAACAAATTGTGAAGTGGACTCCAAAAGACATACGATTGGTAATCTGCAAAACAAAAACAAAAAATTAGAGTTTATAATTATGTAGATGTGAGTAAATGAGCTGAAGCATTACAAGTCAAGGTAACACTACGGTTTTAAGTGTGCAGTGTGCATGGTACATTTCACTTCTGTTATTGTGCCGCGTTCAAGTGGTGTCTATATGGAAGTGCTTACTGCGTTACTGACACAAAAGTGGCACAACGGAATTGTAAATATGCCGACTTATTTCCAAAGCACTGTAATGAAGGCATTGTATATCTAGGCCTCTGTGCTTACCATTGTATAAACACTGCGGCAAAACACTGCGGCCAGTGGAATTCACAACTTCACTTTAGCTGTTGTTCTACACGTCAAAGCAGACAGCAATGTCTATAAGTTTAAAAGAGAAAGAGAATTGATGTCACAGAGAGTGAGAGAGAGAAAGAAAGAGAGAGAAAAAAACATTAAAACTGTCTCGCAGAGTCTGGAGTTGAGATTTTTTCTTGAAAAGTCAGACGTAGATTTACAAGCTCCTTGCATCACTTTTCCCATGTTAAAAGTGACACAAAAGTGGAGTAATAAGCTTGTAAATCTGTTTGTCAGACTGTTGTAACCTATCTGTTGTCACTGCTCTGAGGTAATTATACATTTTACACAGTGAAGCTGCTGCACACTACCCACTCTCTCCTTTCACAAATAAAGGTTAAACTACGGTTTTACGTGTGCAGTGTGCCTAGTACATTTTAGTTCTGTAATAGTCCCGCGTTCAAGTGGTGTGTATATGGAAGTCCCTACTACGTTACTGACACAAAAGTGGCACAACGGGATTGTAAATATGCCGACTTATTTCCAATGCATTGTAATGAAGGTAGTGTATATCTAGGCCTCTGTGCTTACCGTTGTATAAACACTGCGGCCAAACACTGCGGCCAGTGGAATTCACAACTTCACTTTAGCTGTTGTTCAACACGTCAAAGCAGACAGCGGTGTCTATAAGTTTAAAAGAGAATGAGAAATGATGTCACAGAGAGTGAGAGAGAGAAAGAAAGAGAGAGAAAACAACATTAAAATTGTCTTGCAGAGTCTGGAGTTGAGATTTTTTCTTGAAAAGTCAGATGTAGATTTACAAGTGCCTTGCGTCACTTTTCCCATGTTAAAAGTGACACAAAAGTGGCGTAATAAGCTTGTAGATCTGTTTGTCAGACTGTTGTAACCTATCTCTTGTGACTGCTCGGAGGTAATTATACATTTTACACAGTGAAGCTGCTGCACACTACCCACTCTCTCCTTTCACAAATAAAGGTAAAACTACGGTTCTTTGTGTGCAGTGTGCCTAGTAGATTTTAGTTCTGTTATAGTCCCGCATTCAAGTGGTGTGTATATGGAAGTGCCTACTACGTTACTGACACAAACGTGGCACAACAGGATTGTAAATATGCCGACTTATTTCTAATGCAATGGAATGAAGGCATTGTATATTTAGGCCTCTGTGCTTACCCTTCTTTAAACACTGCGGCCAGTGGAATTCACAACTTGAGTTCAACTGTTGTTCTACACGTCAAACCAGACAGCAGTGTCTATAACTTTAAAAGAGAAAGAGAATTGATGTCACAGAGAGTGAGAGAGAGAGAAAAGAACATTAAAAGTGTCTGGCAGAGTCTGGAGTTGAGATTTTTTCTTGAAAAGTGAGACGCAGATTTACCAGCTGGTTGCGCCACTTTTCCCATGTTAAAAGTGACACAAAAGTGGCGCAATAAGCTTGTAGATCTGTTTCTCAGACTGTTATAACCCATCTGTTGTCACTGCTCGGAGGTAATTATACATTTCTGCACAGTCAAGCTGCTGCACACTACCCACTCTCTCCTTTCACAGATAATTTGTTGTTGTTTCGGAAACAAAAATTCTTTGTCACCTCGTGCCATTTACGTGATTGAAAGATGGTGCTCTTCGTGCGGAAGAAGTCTTCACTGTAATCAAGAGAGTTCATCAATTCAATTCAGATAAGGTTGTATACAGCAGAGTGGAGATAGCAGCGTTAAAACTTTAAAAAAGAAAGAAACTATGTGAGAGAGTAAGAAAGAGAAAGAGAAAAAAGGACCTTAAAACATGGGAGAGACACACACGACAGGAGAGGGGGTACCTGAAGCCAGAGGCGCAACCACAGTCAAAAATATCGGGGGAGGGGGGCTCGAAAAAAATTCGGGGGGGGTGCTTAAGTTCAAGCAAAAAGAAGAGTGGAGCTGCAGGGGCTGTTAGCGGGGGATATCAAAGCCTCATTAACAAGCAAAATGTCTTTAAAAGACCTGTGACGTACTCTGGTATGACTGTGTGTGGGCCCAAGAAGCTATCTCATCCTAGCTGAAGCCCCGTTAGCCCAATGTGTGTT
This sequence comes from Lissotriton vulgaris, assembly GCF_964263255.1. NCBI lineage: Eukaryota > Metazoa > Chordata > Amphibia > Caudata > Salamandridae > Lissotriton > Lissotriton vulgaris. The sequence continues at coordinate 2,078,954,723 of NC_141689.1, read as the reverse complement.
TTGCGTGCCTGCTGCATACTACAGATTCTCTCCTTTCACAGATAACTTGTCGTTGTTTCAGAAATAAGGTTCTTTGCTCACCTTGTGCTATTGCCATCGTCCTTGTTACATAATTCATCCTGAAGCTGTACATCTAAAAGATATTAAAAGAAAGATGTTATGATTGGTAATTGTTGCTGTATTAATTTGGAGTTAGATAATATTGCGCTTTTATAGACGTTCATTGTCACATTTCTACGAACTGTTTGTATTGTGAATATATTCCGGACATGTCAGCGATTACAAAAATGTTACTGCTATTGGGAAAAAAAATTAAACATGTAACTTAATACATTATGTAGGAGTGCGTTTGTCTAAAATACTAAGTCACATTTTTGTATGTAGACAGCTTTGATTCCTTCCGATGCGTACTCAAGTCTCACTGCTCACCTTTTCGTGGAAAAGACACCTTCTTCATGATGTAGTCCTGATCTCCAACAAAGAAGTCTCATATATGGTGCCGAGTCTTGATATCTCTATGGCTAACTACATACTCATGCTTCCATCATCATCATCGCAGGTTCTTCACCCGCTCAGTGTTTCGGAACCCACTAACTCAGTGACCAAAGAGGCCACGCATGTAGTAGTGGGCCCCTTGTTCGGTGCTTTGGTAACAACTCTAAAATGGCGTACAACACGTGCGCTCCTTCTTTTTTATACATAGAGTCACGTGTGTAGTGACGGATACGCTGAATGGGTGTGGTGTGGGTATATACCAGCCATGAGGAAGTGTGTGTGTCTATCTGACAACTAGACTTGCAACTAAGAAATCACTACAATGGAAATTTGGGCCTTGTACTGTTGTTGTGTTTTCCTGGTAGCGTAAGAGTGGCTTTCTTTTTTCTATGTGACGTTACGATACAGTCACCATATATGTAGCCTATTTTGTAAATTCCTGTCCCCCTACGGTGCTGCTCTACGTTCAGTGATCGAGTAACTTCAGGCTACCATGCCGTTTTCCATCTCTTCAGGATACAGATCTGAATTGATAGATCAGCTAAATATTTGATTGCACCAAGGAACCATCCTGTTTTACAATAGTTTCGTAAAGACAGTTTTATAAGCTCTGAAGGAGTCTCATTCATGAGAATTCGGCAAAAAAAGAAAAAATCTGTTGTAAAATTGGATCTTTTTATCTACTTTTGAATACCACAATAAAGAATTGAAAGCCAACTTCATTCAAGTCTGGACCTGCTCATTTGGAATTTATTTTGCTGATTGGCTGAAAGACAATAAAGACTGTGAAAGATACTTTTTGATGGGTGCTGATTCCATATCTCGTGTTTGCAATTTTTTAATGGTAGATTTATCGTACGTGTAACAAGCACGTATGGACAACGTAGGGTGCGAAGATTGGAAGTCATCCCATAAGCGTACTGAAGGAAGAAAAAGAAGAATATTTTTCAGATATTTATGTATGTGTTTAGATGTTGGGTGGCTCTAAAAAGAGACCTTGTGTTTATTGGGAGATTTTAGTACCTACAAGTAAGTGCCAATGCAGAGTCTAAAGTTCAAGAGAAAGACTCTGTTTCCCTCATCTATAATATGTACACCGTCTCTCCTATAGATGTCATGGATATTGAAACTCAGATTGTTGTGGTAGATGGACCCCATTCTATAGTCTCGGAGAAAGGCAGAAACAGATTTATTCACATGTTTCCTAGCTTTTTCAATCTGTGGACAATAGTGGTTGGACCGCTTCCATTTCTGACTTTGGCATATATTAGAATAGACAAAGGCAGTTTTGGGGAAAAGTGTGATGAATTGTGCAAAGGTGTCCTTCATAAGCATTTCCAGACCTACCACTGTCAAAGCCTAGGCCATTGCCACCACAGTGCACAATTATGAGGTCAGGGTGTTAGAGATGTAAAAAGGATTTCACCAATGGCATCAATTGGTGCCACTTGAATCCTCTCTGTCCAATCCATTTAATGTCTAAATTTGGTAAACCTAGGTCTTTGGGAATTCTTTTCTTTTGTGCGTACCTTTGGCTCCAGAATATATAGCTGTGTTCCACAATCCACACTGCAAGCATCTTGAACAGAGGTCTGGATGCACTCTGAAGGTCTCTGTAAATTAAATGGCAGTTTGAAAAGTAAGATTTTTCTAAAATGGCGGACAACATGCAGTTTTGATAAAAAGAAAAGAAATGATTGGTTGTTCGACAACATTCTACACTAAGCTAGGTTGCATGTTTCTGTTTTTTAAAAGCCTGATTTTTATTGGTTAAGAAAAACTGATAGAAAATAATGTTACATAAGATAAGCTGGTATATTCTAAAGTCAAGCACACTTGCTGTTTTAATTTGCAACAATGTCTGATGAACTTTTTACCTGTGTGCTGAGTTAGGTGTTCCCTGAAGTGTTTCTATGGTAACTGGTAGATTGTGGAATGGGGGAAGGGTTGAATGTTTTGTCAGTTGGAAAGGATGCAAAAGTTCAAGCATTATAAAAGTGTGTTTCGTTTTGATTTAATATGGGAATAAATGTGATTTTTTATTTATTTGTATATGTGTAGATTGAGTGTGTAGATTGACAGGGAAATTTTGCTATTTGCTATAGGACTTCCTGTCCCCCTCGGACTGCTTAGGGGGGTTTACAATGATCCCCAAGGTCAAAATCTTTGATGGCCTTTGTTGAGCCTTTGATGGCCCTGGGGACCACCACCTCCCAGAGCCAGCTCCTGTAGTGTTACGGGGTGCCTATCCCTGGGATACTGCTGTTTGCTATGGTAGGGTGAGAGTTCTCTTTCAAGTAGGAAAGCAGATTGCTTTTTGTCTGAGAGAGCAGCATGTAAACTGGTCTCTCTGACAAAAAGCAATGCCTGCTGCCGAAGGACGCAGGGAGCCGGCTGGGACCGTGGGGGTTTTTAGGGCTCCCCCCATGGTGCTGAACGTTATATTTGAACCCGGGGGGATGGGGTCCCCGAGGATTGTAAAAAAATGAGTGATAGATGCTACATTCTTTTTTTTACGGTATATTTAGTGTACACGAACTGTGCGAATTCTGAAAGTCGTTTCATAAGCGTACGTAAGCAAGAAAAAATCAATTAAAAATATATATTTTACAGATATCTATCAAGTTTATGTATTTATATTTTGGTTGCTTGTAATAAGACAGTTTCTCTTTATTGGTACTTATAAGTAAGTGCTTATGAATAGTCTAAAATTGTTGAGGAGCAGTTTTTTTATACAGTGCTGAACTTTTGACCTCTGTTGACAGTTGACTTTGCATGATCTGTTGGGGGTAGGGTGGAAAGTTATATCAGTTGGAAAGGTTTGAAATGTTAAAGCAAAAGAAATGTGTGTTTCGTTTTGAATTAATGTGTGAAGGATTTTAATTGGTTGTTTATATGTATGTATATGTTAAATGAGAGGGAAAATGTTCATTTCGTGGTTCTGCTGTAAACACTGAACTAGAGTGATTCTGTATTAGAATATCTACTGTGTGAGGGGCATTCTTCTTAATCTACAAATCAATTTGAAAGGTGAGTTGATAAGTTGTATGGGAATGTATGTGATGCATCTTTGTACATTAAGGAATTATGGGGCATATTATCAAGACAGGTGATAAAATTATCGCTGCTTTATCGGCATAAAACTGCCGATAGAGCAGCGATAATGGGCTTGATAATATGGTCTATGGAATTCCAATCGAAGCCCATGTTAGATGTGAAGGACATCTAACATGGGCTTCGATTGGAATTCCATAGAGCATATTATCAAGCCCATTATCGCCACTTTATTGGCAGTTTTCTGCCAATAAAGCGGGGATAATTTTATCGCCTGTCTTGATAATATGCCCCTATATTCGTCCCTTGTTAAATGTTTTATAGTAGTAAATGTGTTTTGCTATAATGCATGCTGTTATGTTTTTTTTTTAATATCACATTGTGCGTCTGTGTACATTAAGGAATTATGGGCCATATTACCACGAAAGGGCAATACATTATCGCCGCTTTTATCGGCAGGAAACTGCAGCTAAAGCAGCGATCATGGACTTGATAAAATGCCCTTGTGAATTCCCATAGAAGCCCAGGTTATGGTGTTAACCTGGGCTTCTATGGGAATTCACAAGGCCATATTATCCAGCCCATTATCGCCTCTTTAGCGGCAGTTTCCTGCCAATAAAAACGGCGAATATGTGTCACCCTTTCTTCATAATATGGCCCTATATTTGTCCCTTTTTCCATAATTTATAGCCTCTCTTTTTATACTTCCCTCTCTCTCCTCTTACTCCTTTCTCTCTCTCGGTACTTTTGTCTTTTTCTTATATTGTCCTCTGTGGTCATATTGCCCTTCTTTGTCTTTATATTTTCCTGTTTCTCCTCTTATTCCTTCTGTCTCCTCATTTTCTTCCCTTTCTCTTCATATTTCATTTTTTTCTTGATACTCCCTGTTCTGTTCTCTTTCTCGTTTCTCTCCCTCTGTATATAGTCTGGGTCGATTTACAAGCCCCCTGTGCATCTTTGTTGTTTTATTGTGTTAGTTGTTTTGATGTAATAGTGGCAGAAATAATGTAAAATTGCCTATGTATTTGGAAAATGAGTCAGTGGTGTTCACTGAAATGTCGTAATTATATACATTGAATACGTATAGTCACTTAAAGGTTTTTCAGTAGTAAATTGTAAAATGCATGGTCTAATTTTTTTTGCCTAATATCAAAATGTGCATGTGTGTACATTAAGGAATTATATTCGCCCCTTTTTAAACGTTTTACAGTAGTAAATGTGTTTTGGTAAAATGCATGCTCTTATAATTTTTTGAGTAATATCACACTGTGCATCTGTGTACATTAAGGAAGTATATTTGCCCCTTTTTGCATATTTTCTACACTCTCTTGTCATACTCCCTCCTCTCTCGTCTTACTCCTTCCTCTCTCATTGTACTATCTTCTTTTTCTTATACTCTGCTCTCTTTTTATATTTTTTTTTCATGCTTGCTCCTCTTTTTGCATATTTTCCTCCTCTTTATATTCTCTCTTGTCTTTATATTCACCACTGCTGTCATAGTTCTTACTGTCTTCTCATAGTACTCCCTCTCTCCTTATACGGTCAGTCTTCCTTTATATTTGTCTTTTCTCCACATTTTTGTCTCTGTGTCTTTTTACATTCCTTCCTCTTTCTTCATATATACTCTTCTATTCTTATATTCTCTGTTTAACTTCTTATTCCTGCTGTTCTTTGCAGATACTCCCTATTGTTTTCTCATACTTTTCTTTTTCTTCTAATACTCTTCTCTCTGTACTCACATTTCTTATACTTTGCACTCTCTACTAATATTGCCGTCTTTTCTTATTGTCATATTCCTCTCCTCATTTTCTCCCCTGTTCTTATACTCCCCCTGTTTAAATATTCTCCTCTCTCTTCTCTTACTTCTCCATGTCTCCTCATACTACTGAGTTTTTCTTATATTTCCTTTTGTCCTATACTCCTTCTCTCTGTGTTCATATTTTCCTATTTTTCTTCATATTTCTTTTCTATTTTCATTTTCTGTCCTCACTGTTTATACTTCTTAAATCTGTTCATATTGTTTGCTCTCTTCTCTTACTCCTCCTTGACTCCCTGCATACACTCTGCAGCACTTTCCTCATATTCTCCGTCTTCTCATACTGACCTCTCTCTTTATATTTGTTTCTCTTGTCATACTTCTGCCTCTTTCGTCATACACTTTTCACTCTTCATAATCCTCCATCTGTTTATACTCCTTCTTTTCTCCTCAGACTGTATCCTCTGTTCTTGTTCACCCCTTGTTTCCTTATGCTTCACTTTTCCTCACATTCTCTGTGCTCTCTTCTGGTACTGTTCTCTCTGTCCTTATACACACTGTCCTTTGCTAGTATTCTTTTTTTGTTCTTATAGTTGCGCGTCTTTTCACATGTTCCTTCTTTAGAGTCTTTCTCTCTCTTCTTATAGTGCCCCCATCTGTTCTCTTACTCTCTTTTTTTCTTCTTATACACTTTCTTCTCTCCTCATATTTCCATCTTTCTCTTCATACTCTAGATTACCTATTCATACTTTCTAGTTTATTCATACTTCCTTTATCCCGTTATATTGCAGTGTCTGTTTATACTCCCCTTTTTCATTATATTTTCCCTTGTTTCATACTCCTTCCTCTCTTGTTGTAAGTACTTTTATTTTCATAGTCTCACGTTTGTCCTTATAATCCTCCCTCTGTTCTGATAAGTAATATTATAGAATGTCATATATTTCTTTTTGTAATGTTATATATATTTTTGTATAATAGATTCTGTTTATCAATACAGAAAAACTGTATCATGCCGACGAAATCTCAAAAGAGGAAACAACGAAAGAAAGGTGTTTATTTGAAGAGAGGTCATCCACAAGATTTACATGAAGAACCATGTTTTAACAAAAAGAAAAAAGTCCTGGTAAGAGGAGGAACACTTTTCTGAGGAAAATATTAAAGACTAAGAGTAGTGTGCACAAAGCGAAAAATGGTATTAGTGTATCTGCAACGAAAAAGAAGAATAAAGAGAACAATCATGGAAAGTCAACTGCAGAAAAAATAGTGTATAGTAAAGGGACGAAAACTCAATTTATGGAAATTAGGAAAAAAATGTTTTATAAAAGAGTTGTGTTAAATTTAATTAAAGAAATTAAGGGATGTAAAAAAAACAGCATTTTATAAGAAGAAGAAAGGTATAGAAAATGTAGTTGAGAAAGCTTCCGAATTGAAAACAAAATTGTTTATTTTAGTAGTCAATAGAATTCGATCACTAGATAAGCCAATCCATTTAATGAAGGCTAAAAGTAAGTGGAGAAGAGTAATTAACAGAAGTAATTTTTGTGAGTTTTTTTTGGGTGAATGGAAACATAGTTCAAGTTCTGAACCTTTTTTTAATGAAGAAAGAAATCTAGTGAGTAATGATTTGTTGCATGCAGTTGACACTAGTGGTCGTGCTCATGAGGTTAGAAATGGTTGTCCTATTGAGAAAGAGAAAATTGCTCCTAGAAATGCAGAATAGGTGTTAGCCGATGAAGTTTTAGGGAAACGTCCTAAAGCTCCAGTGTACACTTGGAATTGTAGTAGTATTTGTAGTGTACGGCAAGAATCTATTGACTTTTTACGCAATTTCTTACGTAACTATACTAAGAAAAGTGTTAAACAAAAGGGGCCCGATTCACAGAACTAACTTAAGACAAAATCCTAAACTTACTACTTTTGGTATTCACAGAAGTTAGGATTTTGTCTTAAGTTTGTCTTAAGACAAACTTAAGACAGACTTAAGACAGACTTAAGTTAGGATTTTGTCTTAAATTTGTCTTAAGACAAAATCCTAACTTCTGTGGTAGTACGTTTAGGATTTTGTCTTAAGTTAGTTCTGTGAATCGGGCCCAAGATTAAGATAGTGCAAGGACTAGGCCCTTGCAGAGTGAGGGAAAATACTGGTTTGCAAGGTCATTGTCTGGCATGTGTTTCTAAAAAAGTATGTCGAAGTGTTTTTCACCTTTTCAGGATGTTAGCAGTACATTATTCTGAAATGAGGAAATTAGTCAGAAGATTGTATTATGCAAAAAGTCCAGCTCTACTGTTAAAAAAGCTGAACAGTGCTCTTTTGCATGGATCTGTATCAAATGCAAAGAACGTTTGTGATGAAATTGAGGTTAGTTATTTTGGTCCTAAGGAAGACAGTGTAGAAATTGAAATATTAATAGAAGGAAATGTAGAAGAGAATGTACAACATTGTGGTACAGAAAATTTTGAGCAAGAAATTACAAAGTTTAAGGCGATTTCAGGTGAATGGCCAAATTATTGTTGTGTCTGTTGTTGAGGAACTCATTATAAAAATCAGACCAGGACTGTTGATTTGTATTTAAAAAGTGAAAAGGAAAATAATAATGAGTGGAAGGATTTTGCAACTAATTTGTTGGTAGAGAATTGTTTTAATTTGGGTTCTGATCAGCGTATTTGTAAATATTGTTATAACAAATTAGACTAGAACAAAATGCCTGCTAGAGCTGTGCATAACAATCTTGAGTTGGTAAATATTCCTTCTGGACTGATGGATTTAAATACCTATGAGTCTATTCTTATTCAATGTATGCATCCATTTCAGGCTATTGTTCGTATGGAGCCTAAGACAGGAAAATTGCCCCCTCTAGATTTAAAGAAAAATATTGAAACAATTGGTGTATAAAATGTAGAGAATGAACCTTTAGTTATTCTTGTTAATGGCGTTCCTACTAAGAGTAAGAAAAGCTGGCAAGAATTAGTGGATGTTAGGAAAGTGAAAAAGGCAACGTTGTATCTTGTAAAAAATAATCAATATTATAGAAACGTGTATGTGAGAGAAGAAGAAATAACTGTAGAAGAAGATAGTGACTTTCCATCTGGACAAATTGAAAAAGTGGATGTGTCCAGAACTGAAGAAATCTATGAACACAGTGTTCATCCACTGCATTCTAAAGAAGTGATGGGGAATACTATAGAGTTATTCCAAATGAAAGAAGCAAAAGGAAATCCCATTACTATATTGGAAAAAAGCTTGGAAGCTCGTTGTTTCCCTCAATTGTTTCCCACAGGAAAAGGAGGACGATATGATGACCAACCTGTGCAGATTCCTGCATCTGAATACCGGACATCAAGATTATATGCAGAAGATCCAAACTTTCGACAATGTATCCGTGTTTGTTTCATCTTTTGTTTGAGAGTGATTCGTTTGGACTTTCTTATGCAGTAAACCATATATTGAAAACAGGTGTAGATCTGCAAAATGTTTCAGCAAAGGAATATATGGATAAAGTACTGCAGAAAGATAATGTTTTGGAATCTCAGCTAATTAATCTCATGGCATGTCAGTGTGGTACTAATGAGTACTGGTACCATCATCATGGAGAACTGAAATGTATGCTAAAGAAATTAGGAACTCCTACGTTGTTCCTTACTCTTTAATATCGAATACAAGACACCTGGAGAATTGTACTCTTTGGATCCTGGTATTGAATGCAGGTATTTCAATCATAGATTTGAAGCTATGATGTCTTTTATCACCAATAAAAAAATCCTCCTCTTGGAGAGGTTCTGGACTTCTTTTGGAGAAAGGAGTATCAAGCAAGAGGTGCTCCTCACATACACATGCTAATATGGATCAAAGAGGCTCCCACATTTGGAACAGACTCAGATGATCCTGTGTTGTCTTTTATTGAAGAATATGCTATATGTGACATACACAAAGGTACACAAGATAAGAACTTAAGACAACAAGTCTTACAATTCCAAAGCCATCGTTGTGGGAAATACTGTTGTCGAAAGTACAAATCTAAGGACAAATTCTACACCAAATGCCGTTTTGCATTTCCAGGTCCAGGAATATCGAAAGGAAGAGTGAACAGTTGTATGTCATCTATGCGACATACTATCACAAGAAAGTCTCCAAAAAATACCTACAACTTAAGAAGAAATGAAGAGTCAAAATACATAAATGACTATAACCCAGACATTTTTTATTCCATTGCTGTTGCTTGATATGTAACATAGTACATAACAAAATAAGAAAAGACGGAATTAAAGGAAATGTGAGAAGAGTCTAAGTAAGAAATTATATACTTACAAATTGAAGATGTTATCTCATCGAGAAATTGGAGCGTATGAATGCTCGGATCGCTTATCATCTGCAAGTCTATACTCCAAATGTAGAAGAATCATTTGGGTGAGTCTAGGTCTTGCTGCAACACGAAACCGAGTTCTTAAGAGACATAAAGTACAGATATTATGAAAACAAATATGTTAGATACATATTATCCAAATAGAAGTCATCATCTTGAGAACATTTGTCTCTATGAAGTGCTGCAAAACTATATTTTTAAATGGAATATTACAGAAAACATCAATAATGGTATATATGCTGTGATTGGTTCTGAAGGATGTCTGGTGAAACAAAGAAAAGGAAATTTGATTAATCACCAAAAACTGAGTTGCGAAACACCTGACAAAAGGGAATTTTACTATTTAGCTCTTTTGCAACTTTTCAAGCCATGGTATTCAGAATTGGAATTACGTGGAGATTTCGAGAGCTATGAAGACTCCTTCAATGCAACTAAAGATACTATAGAATGCCCTGTTTTTGCTAATATTGTGAAAATGTTGAATGACAAAATTGAGCAAGAAGCTACAGTTGCAGCTGAAATTGCTAGAGACAATTCTCAAGAGAGTTAAACTTCTGCTCCATCCAGTCAGGACCCACTAGGAGAACCAATTGTTCAAAATGAAGCAGCAACTGCTATGGAAGAGGTGGAAACAGCAATGTATCAAGCTCAAGAAGATGTAACAAACTTAGGAAACTTGGAAGAACAAATAAATCTTGAGCAGAAAGAAATATATGAGCAAGTGAGAGAACAGATTGACCATGGATTACTTATTGAGAAGAAAGAGTGCTCTTACTCATCATGTGAACCTATCCGAATGTATGTGAGTGGACAAGCTGGAACAGGCAAAAGTTTTTTAATTAAGGTAATCACAACTTTTCTACAGAAAACAACCGAGTCGCATTTGTCTTGTGTTGTCACTGCTCCAACTGTATCAGCAGCCCACAATATTAAAGGAATTACTTTACATTGTTTATTAATGCTACCAGTAGAGCATGAAAACAAAACAGAATACCACAAGCTATCTGGAGAAGCTTGTTGTGAAGTTTCAAGAGTCTTGAGGAAAATGAAACTTCTCATTATTTATGAGCTAAGCATGGTATCAAACTTAATGCTTGCTTTTGTGCATTTAAGAATGCAGCAAATTCTTAAAACAGAGTATGACGTATTATTCGGAGAAAAACACGTCATAGTTTTTGGAGATCTTCTACAACTTACTCCTGTAAAAGGACAACCAGTGTTTAAAACACTGGCACATGAAGATACCAGAAAGTCTTTGGGTAGCATTCAAAATGTAAACATTTGGTCATATTTTGAGTATAAGGAACTTTTTACAAATATGTGACAGGAAAATTATGCTGATTATGGAACTATTCTTCAAGATATAAGAATTGGAAAAATTACTGAACATGGCAAACAAGCTTTACAGAGACGATTACTTTTCAATTTGTTTCCAAATGAAAATATTGTCCCAGAGAAAATATACATGAGAATTGCAGAAAACAAATCTGTAATCTGCCTAATGCCAACACTACGTGAATGTTCTATATTCAATGAAGAAATGTTAAAGTTGGAAAATGAAGAAATTATAAAATTGGAAGCTATTGATAATATAGAACATGAAGGAATCACTATTTTGACTGAAAAGTTGAAGAGGAAATTGGGGGGCATATTACCAAGCAATAGCGATAATTATCGCTATTGCTTGGTTAGAGACAAAAATATACCGCTGAGCTGCAGTGATTATCGCAGATAAACCTTGGTATTATCAAGGTTTATCGCAAATGTGATAAAAATCGGCCGCAATGCATGAATATCGCTGAAAAGTCAGCGATATTCATGCATTACTGAGCTAATGCTCTTAGCCATGTTATCCACCTCCCATTGGATAACATGGCTAAGAACTGCTCAGGGCAGGTGCGAATATCTCCAAAAGTTGGTAATAGGAGATAGCGATGTTAGCGACTGTTTCCAGTCGCTAACATCTTGGCACGCCCACTTTGCATGTCATTAGTGATAAATATCACTGACATGCAAAGTGGGGCCCAAGATGGTCGCTATCTCCTACTAGCTGTCTCTAACTGGTGTTAGCGACAGCTAGATAATAGGGAGATAATTTTATCTCAGCTTTTTTGGCTTTTAAAGCAAAAAAAGCAGAGATGAACCCCCTTGATATTATGCCCCTGGATTCTTTAGAGAAATCGATAAGTAAAACTGCTGGTTTAGAAAAGAATTGTATGCATGTGTAAACTGTAGGGTAATTTTATGACTTAATTTGAATGTGGAAAAAGGTTTAGTAAATGGAGCAATGGGTAAAATTGTTGATTTTGTTAATAATGTAAATAGAGATGGGATTGAATTTTTGAAAATCAAATTTGATGAAATTGCTGAAGTACAACAATTTAGTCGTTGTTCATCTCAGTTTTTGCTTGTAAAAGATTTGTATGTACTGTGGTAAATATTTGATTTACCGTCCTAATTTCTATGCAGGTAAGTACTTAAACAAAAATAACTCAATCGGAAAGAAAGACGCAGAGTCCGTGGTGTTAGAGTTCTTAGGGGTTTTATTCCTTAAAAAGGAATGGTTCTTGAACCGGATATCGGGTTCCTGACACCACTGGGGTGCAGGAAGGGATAGAGCCATACTTTATTGACAATACATAGCTTTTATACTTAAATCATATACTGGAAACCAATACAGTAGGCGTAACAGCTGAGAGAAACAAGATAAGAGTACACACGTGTTAGCAATACGTAATCAGAAGGCGTGAACTAGGCGTGAACATAGAGGTGTGTGCTAGAAACGTCATATGTAAGTGTCACAAGTAGGTGGGTTCATAGCAGAATCTTGCAATGTCAGCAGAAATCTAAGGTCTGGATGCTCGCGCAGCTGCATGACGTGTGATTGACGTGGAACTGGAGGGTGCAGGGGACTTGACATTTACACTAGAGGAAAGAGACAGAAGTCTGGCATGTCAGATCAACTCGTACCTATATCATATCTGATATCTGATGTTTGGGAACCATGCTATCTGGGAGGAAAGGTCTCTTGAGCAGAGGCTATTCTATACTGACTGTGAGTGCGTGTATAAGCGTCTAAGTGTCTGCATGAGATGCGAGGGGGCATGGGCCTACCATGGTAACAGGAGCTATGAATTACTTGCACGGAGACAGTGAGGCCGGGCCCTTTGCTCTGCAGCTGGAAGGATGTTTACATTAACTAGTAGGCAGGAATGTATTTTTTGAGGAGCGGAACAGATAATTCGAAGGTTGAATACAGTCTTGGCAGACAACAGGCTGAGCTAAGCGCCGTGAGCCGCGCAGGGAGTAAGGCAGAGGTCACGGGTACAGAGGCAGCCCCAGGCTGAGGCATTCAGATTCAGAAGGCAGGAAAGGCTTGATGGCAGAATTCAGGGCCTACTTCGCCTGGGCTGGGAAACGTGTAAAGTATACCACAAAAAGACGTTGGCAAGGCATACTTAGGAACGGAATATTCAACCCGTTCAGGGTGGATTCGAAAGAGGACATGTTAACGTTGGACGCAAATGTATTTGCGTCTTCATAGCTGGTACAGGAGGGAAGTTACATGCACTTTAAGCTGGTACATGGAGACGGTGGGGTACACGTTAGGGAACATTTCTTGACCATAAAATTTATATTTCCTCATTCCCTCCTTGTTCCCTACGGACCCTTCATGATATATCGATCCTCATGAATCGATCAGTCAGTTCACGTAACATCATTTGCTCTTCTTTCTCCATTTCGCGTTTTGAATGGAAACTGGAATGCGGAATACATGATGTGGCGCACAGACCACAAATCGCTGGCCCGCACTGTAGGCACAGGCAGCAACTGAATACTATGACAAGGGCAATGCCTAGGAAGGATAGGATCTTCCATCCCCAAGCGGTCAACGTTGTCCAGAACCAACCGGACCAAGTCCAGGTGCCTGGATTCTGATGTATCAAACTTGCAATTTTATGAAGACGTGTGATAGCTTTATATACAGTTGGCGCGTTTTCTGGAATGAAAACACAGCAGCTTGACCCGATGACCTTACAGGCTCCGCCCCTATCTGCCAGGATGACATCAATAACAAGACGATTTTGAAGAACAACAACCCGCATGGCAGATTGCTCCTCTGTTAAGTTACCTAGAGCGGAAGTAGTTTCATTCACTACTGCTTCGAGGGTTCTAGTTAATTTGCATATCAGTTTACTATTAAAGACAGTACCTAAGTAGGGGAAGAAACCTTTATTGAAATCTGTATATTGCTCCCATGCCGTTTCAGTATAGTCGACAATCGGGAGATCTCTTCGGAGTCTATTGTTTACTAGATTTGTATTTCTGTGATAGTCAGGAGGGGCTAGGAAAACAGGGGGCAGAAGGAATGCAATGTAACAGGTACCATCCCAATCTGGAGGTAAGCGTATGTATGCGGTATGGCCACAAACAAAGTAGGAGTGACGAGTAGCTCTAAAGGTAGACTTGCCCTGATCACTGAATTCGACCACAGTAGTACATTTACTATGACCTAAGTGTACTGAACCATTCTTTCTGACACATAAATCACCAGTGACTGGTAATACTGACATAGCAGGGAGAACTGGTGCAGCTTCAGATTCAACAGTAAGAATCATGAGATTAATTGTGTAATTGCCTAATCCATATACTTCATTTTCTAGATCAGTTCCTGTCCTAGTGGGAAGTCCCTTCTTGTCAGGGTAACAGGCCTTAAGCAAAACTAAGTTCAGGTTTCCCCAAACCCAATTTCCTTCGAAAACAGCAATATCAGAATCTAAAGAATTCATTAATCTAAACCATGCACCACAGGAGCCATTGTGAGTGAACGGGTACGGAAAGAGAGGCAGAACTCCCTTGTATTTCTGGTAGGGAGGGAGTCGGCCACATATCCAACAGTTAGTAGCATTGTTAGTCTGATGGGAGTGATGTAACATACTAATGAATGTGTTGTTGCGCAGCGCAAGTCTGTAAGATAACTCATGTAGGGGTAATTCACTAAAAGAATGTTCGACAGAGACATTGTAAGCAGATTGTGTATGCTTGAAGATAGGGTAATATACATGCAACAATATACTGGCAGCAATAATCAGAAGGCTTAGAAAAAACATAACCGAAAATGTCACTATACAGTGACTACGAAGTGATTTACAATATGCACGTTTCTTGAGTTGTCTCTCTCTCTCTCTATCTCGATCTAGGGGATACATGTCAGAAACTAATTTAACCGATTCACCTAGGGGAGGACTTAAACAATTAAACTGTCTGACTTGCTAGACCGTAATTTTGTTTTATACTCCTCTTGCGGAGTTTTCTCTCTCTTGGGAACTTTAAAGTCACTAGAATCGGGGCAGTCCTTTGAGGGGGTGGAAGAGTCAGTTTCTGGCAGCAGTTCATTACACTTCTTTATATGACTCGTATGGATCCACCCCTTTCGGCCCTCAACCTTGATTGCAGTCCTCGTGGTTAGAAGGACGAGCTTCGGCTCCTGCCAACGGGGCTCCAGCGGGCTCCTCCTATCGAAGTTGCGGATCAGTACAGTGTCACCTGGACGGACATCGTGTGGCTTTACATCAGTGTTGTCGGGAAAGGCTGCGGCAACCTGTGAACGACATAATTGGAGTGCAGACATCAAGGAGGCAAGGTAATCTGTCAGCATATTACAATCAACATCGGTTATTTTCTTAGGCATGGGCGTCCCCCACATATTTGGTGGTCTGCCAAAGACCACCTCATACGGGGATAGTCCTGATCTCGAATGTGGGACCATTCTCATGTAGAACAGTGCAACTGGCAGGGCGACTATCCAGTCGACCCCTTTCTCTTTACATATTTTGGCAAGACGTGTTTTCAGTGTCTGATTATGTCTTTCTACAAGGCCAGCTGCCTCGGGATGTCGGACGCAATGGAATTTCCACTGGTATCCTAGCAGAAGTGAAACCTGCTTCATGAGCTCGGACGAGAATGGCTGTCCGTTATCTGAGTACACGATACGAGGCAAACCGTACCGTGGGAAGAATTCTCGAACCAGCTGCCTGGCAGTGGTCGGAGCATTGTAATCTGGGACTGGATATGCTTCGGTCCAACGGGAAAGTGCACAAACAACTACGAGGACATACTTGAATCCTCGACATCTGTCCATCTGGATATAATCCATCTGGAGGACTTCAAAAGGGTGATCGGGAGGATGAAATCCACCTTGCTCTACAGGGACGCTTTTACCTGGATTGAACTGACAACAGATCATGCAAGTACGCACTTTCTGTTTTGCTGCTGCTCGTAAATGTTTGTTGTACCAGAGATTCTGTAAACTGTCTAACATGGCTTTTTCCCCTAGATGCGCCGGACTATGTGCGGTATTTATTATGACTTGAACCATGGAATCGGGGAGAAACCATGTAGATTTTCCCTTCGTCACCCATCCCTGATCTGTCTGGATCCCTCCTAGTTCAGTCCATTTCTTGATTTCATCTGGAGTGGCATGTGTCTGAATATCGATTACATCTAGTGTGGGATCCTTAACAGTCATACAATGTGTCGGCACTATAATCTTTGTTACATCAGTTGTCTGGGTGTGAGTCAATGCTGTATGTTTTGCTGTTTGGTCTGCCAGGTCGTTACCCTGGGAAACAGAGTCTGTAACTTTAGTATGTGCTTTACACTTCATGATGGATATGCCCGAAGGCAGATGTATTGCTTCTAACAGTGCTTGAATGAGGGGACCGTGTTGAATCTTGGCACCATGAGAGGTCAAGAAACCTCGTTCTTGCCATAACACTCCGAAGTCGTGTACGACTCCAAAAGCATAACGTGAATCAGTGTATATGTTAACATTTCTGTTCTTGGCTAGTATACAGGCTCGGGTCAGAGCGATGAGCTCTGCTGCTTGAGCGGACAGTGTATCAATACGATGTGTTTCTTTGACTTCGGTTTCAGTGGTCACTGCGTACGCGGCCACTAATTCTCCTGTACTTGTTCTCATACATGAACCGTCCACGTAAAGTGTCAGGTCTGGATTTGTCAGTGGAACATCTGTTAAGTCTCGTCGGGGCTTTGTTACTGCATTGATGATCTCTACCCAGTCATGCGGGGCTGAATCTGTCATAATCGAGGGTAACAATGTTGCAGAGTTTAGAATGTTACAGCGTCTGATTTCTATGTGTGGCTGGAATAGCGTCAATTCATAACCTGTCAGTCGTGCTATAGTCAAGTGTTGAGTCTGGGTTCGGTTTAGAAGGACCTCTACAGAATGTGGAACTTGTACTGTCAATGGATGTCCTAATACAATTGAGTCGCTCTGTCTGATTGCTAGGGCTGTCGCTGCAACTGACTTCAAGCACGCAGGGAGTGCCTGGGCTACTGAATCCAATGTACTTGAAAAATAAGCACAGGGCTTATTTGAACCTGCTTGATCTTGTGTGAGGACAGACAACGCTGTACCATCACGTTCTGTAACAAAAAGTGTAAAAGGTTTGCTGTAACATGGTGTCGCTAAAACTGGTGCTTGACATAAAGCTTTCTTTAATTCCTCAAAAGCCTGTGTATGTTCCTGAGTCCAAGGAAGGGCAGTCAAAGTCGCTGCCTCCTGTGTTGTCAACTGAATGAGTGGTTTAGCTAGAAATGCATACTGGGGGTCCCTGTTCGGGCGCCAAAATAATGTGGTAAATATTTGATTTACCGTCCTAATTTCTATGCAGGTAAGTACTTAAACAAAAATAACTCAATCGGAAAGAAAGACGCAGAGTCCGTGGTGTTAGAGTTCTTAGGGGTTTTATTCCTTAAAAAGGAATGGTTCTTGAACCGGATATCGGGTTCCTGACACCACTGGGGTGCAGGAAGGGATAGAGCCATACTTTATTGACAATACATAGCTTTTATACTTAAATCATATACTGGAAACCAATACAGTAGGCGTAACAGCTGAGAGAAACAAGATAAGAGTACACACGTGTTAGCAATACGTAATCAGAAGGCGTGAACTAGGCGTGAACATAGAGGTGTGTGCTAGAAACGTCATATGTAAGTGTCACAAGTAGGTGGGTTCATAGCAGAATCTTGCAATGTCAGCAGAAATCTAAGGTCTGGATGCTCGCGCAGCTGCATGACGTGTGATTGATGTGGAACTGGAGGGTGCAGGGGACTTGACATTTACACTAGAGGAAAGAGACAGAAGTCTGGCACGTCAGATCAACTCGTACCTATATCATATCTGATATCTGATGTTTGGGAACCATGCTATCTGGGAGGAAAGGTCTCTTGAGCAGAGGCTATTCTATACTGACTGTGAGTGCGTGTATAAGCGTCTAAGTGTCTGCATGAGATGCGAGGGGGCATGGGCCTACCATGGTAACAGGAGCTATGAATTACTTGCACGGAGACAGTGAGGCCGGGCCCTTTGCTCTGCAGCTGGAAGGATGTTTACATGAACTAGTAGGCAGGAATGTATTTTTTGAGGAGCGGAACAGATAATTCGAAGGTTGAATACAGTCTTGGCAGACAACAGGCTGAGCTAAGCGCCGTGAGCCGCGCAGGGAGTAAGGCAGAGGTCACGGGTACAGAGGCAGCCCCAGGCTGAGGCATTCAGATTCAGAAGGCAGGAAAGGCTTGATGGCAGAATTCAGGGCCTACTTCGCCTGGGCTGGGAAACGTGTAAAGTATACCACAAAAAGACGTTGGCAAGGCATACTTAGGAACGGAATATTCAGCCCGTTCAGGGTGGATTCGAAAGAGGACATGTTAATGTTGGACGCAAATGTATTTGCGTCTTCATAGCTGGTACAGGAGGGAAGTTACATGCACTTTAAGCTGGTACATGGAGACGGTGGGGTACACGTTAGGGAACATTTCTTGACCATAAAATTTATATTTCCTCAGTACACAGAAAACAGTTTCCTATTTGTTTGGCATATGCGGTAACCATTCGTAAATCTCAAGGTTTAAGTGTAGATAGTGCTTTAGTTAATATAGGAAGTACCGTGTTTAAAGAGGGTATGGCATATGTTGCTTTGTATCGAGTCAGAACTTTATCTGGATTGTACTTGATTGCTTTTTATGAGACAAAGGTTATTGCAGATGCAAATTGTGTGAAAGAGTATAATAGGTTAAGAAGAGAATATGCACCCAATTTAGGTCAATATCCAGTATTTGAAAAGTGTGTGGTAGGTAGAAAAAGAAGATTTGAGAATATCTGTAGTGAAACTGTAGACAAAGAAAAAAACACAAGATGAAGTTGTGCCTGCAAGAAAAAAGAAAAAGGACAGTGTTGAAGAGAATGTTGGTTATCGGTTTGAAAATGGTTGTGGTGTCAACTGCTATGCTAATGTAGTTGTTAATGTTGTTTTTGTTCTTGAAAGTTTGGAACAGCAAATTGTTGAAAATCGGGACGAAAGATTCTGTTCATTGTTGTATTCTGTTTATGAGAAATGTGGTAGTGATAAAAGTAAAATACAAAGTGTTTCTGATATTCGAAATGTTTTGGACATATGTTCTGGTTCTAGTCAATTTACGCAGAATATTCAGCAAGATTGTCAGGAATTTTTAATGTTTATGCTTGGTGTACTGGAAGATGAAGGTATAGATATTGAAAACCTTTTTGGCTTTTCTTATAAATGGCAACATGACTGTCAAAATTGTTTGTTTACATGTAGCACTAACATAGACACTGAAAGATTCATATATTTGACTTTACCTGACTGTGAATCAGTGTCTTTTAACAATCTAATTAGAGGAGCAAGTCAAAACATGAGTGTAGCCAATGTAAATCAGAAATCTCATCAACATTATTTATACAAAGATATGGACAGTATGTAATTTTAATGCTGCAACGTTGTAGAGCTGATGGAAGAAAATTGGAAACTTTAATTAAAAATGTTATAGCTGGTCAAGTTTCCATATCAGGAAGAACTTTTGTAGCTGTTGCAATTATTTTTCATGATGGACCTTCTACAACATCTGGACATTACATTGTTTATTTAAAATGTCTGAAAGGTTGGATACATTGTAATGATAGTCAATTCGTTTTTAAGCAACGGTTGCATAAAGAGTTACCAAATTCTTACCTAATATTTTTAAAGCCAAAATTTTAAGATAAAAATTTGGCCTTTCAGGATTACTGCTGTTAAGGTAGATTAGTCTGGTGTTGTAGAGTATTTTGTAAGTGAGGGTGAGGAGCTTGAAGGTGATCCTCTTGTTGATATTGAGGCAGTGTAGGTGTATCAGGTGGTGGGTGGTGTGGCTGCATCAGGGGACATTGATGATCACTCAGGGGGAGGTCTTTTGCATTTGTTGTAGTTGTTGTAGGTGTTTGGCTGGAATTCCTGTGTAGAGTGTTTTGCCACAGTGTAGTCTGCTGCTGATGAGGGCCTGTGTCACTGTTGTTCTTCTTTTGGTTAGCATCCACTTGTAAAGGTTGCGGAGCATGTGGAGGGTGTTATAGCAGTAGGAGGAGACGGTGTAGACTAGCGTACACATGGAGAGGGAGGAGTTGAGCATGAATCCTAGGTTGTGGACATGGTTGGTAGGTGTTGGTACTGTCCACAAGGTAGTCAGCTAGCAGGAGTCATCAGAGGCTGAGGAGGTTGGTACTTCCATTTTGTGCGAGTTCATGTTTAGAGAGCTGCTCTTTATGTTGTTGGTGACGTCCTTCATTGTGTCGTGGAGGTTGCTTTTGGTGGTATGTGGCTTCTTGGTGAGGAAGAGGATGAGCTGGGTGTTGTTGGTGTAGGAGATGTTGTTGAGGTTGTGATGGTGGGCTACTTGTGTGAGGGTGTCCATGTAGATTTTGAATTGTGTCGTGTTGAGGGATGAGCACTGGGGGACGGAGCAAATGATGTCGGTGGTTTTGGATCAGAAGGCTCGGAGGCAGATGCTCAGGACTACTATTGAACAATTTCCAAAGTAAGAATTTGATGCATACTATTTGGCCATGCGGAAAAGTATGTGAAACCAATAACGAGTTTTTGTTGTATATTTTGTCAGCATATATTTGTAAGTAACATTATTTACAGTGTATGAAAATTAATCATTGTTATGTTATGATTGTTTGAGATGTGTCATATATATGTAAGAAATTGCTCTTAGAAAAAAACATTTAAGATATGTTTTATTTCTATTTTTTAGATTGTTATTGAGAATGTTGAATGGGATTTTTTAAGATAATCTTATTGATTGTCTTTTTTTTGCCCGCTGTTATGTGATGAGTACTATTGAACTCACTGTTTCTAGTGAAATTCAATATATTCTGAGAACAGCAAAAAAAGCAAATGTAATACTTTACAAATTATTTTGTGTTGTAACTGTATTTTCTTTGTGTCTTCCACAGATGGTAATTTTATAATATATAATTTTTATTTTATTTATTATGGTTAAGGTTAGTACAAGTAACTGTTAAAAATGGTCGATGGACTGTTCTTCGACCGAGCTGAACTAACAAAACATGGATGGAGAACATAAGTGTGTAAAGATGGTTTGTATCTTTTAAAGACATTTCAAAAAAGGACATACTGAGTGTACCTTTCAGAACCCCTAATCAATCAGTGGATACGATAAGGACGTATCTAAACCCTAGTTGGCGAAGGACAGATGAAGAATCCGCAAGGAAACAGACTTAGAGTGCTTTAGTGCAACAGAGGAATTCTAAGATGGCCGTCTTGAGGAAAGACGCAGTGGCGGTCTAGTCATTCACCACACACCTGTGGGGAATTCTTGGTGAGGCGCGCGCTCCCTAACGAGTGCGCACTTCACCTAAGACGTTCCTGAGTTCAGACCCATTTTTAATTGTTCCATAGATATTCCTGAAGAGAAAGCACAAATATTTCTGAGAGAGTTAAAATTTGAGATGTCATCAGTGATGTCACGAGTGAAGTCACTGACCATGTCATGAGTGATGTAATATGTGACGTCATCAACAGTGCATTGCGGGCGCGCGAGTTATATTTAGCTGAACTAACTATAACGTGGGAATTTCAATGGTTTTGAATGAGTGAAATGTCGAGCTAACTATATCATGTGTGAAACCTATGGTTTTTCAGTGAATATATATATATATATATAAATATATATATATATATATTCACTGAATAAACCATAGGTTTCACACCAGTTATAGTTAGGAATTAGTATTTAAAAAAACCTATTAAATTCACTGAAAAAACCATAGGTTTCACACCAGTTATAGTTAGCTGGAAATTTTACTGACATAAAACCATTGAAATTCCCACGTTATAGTTAGTTGGACTCACTATAACTTGCGCGCCTGCAATGCACTGCTGATGACATCACATATTACATCACTCATGACATGGTCAGTGACATCACTCATGACATCACTCATGACACCATCCAGTGAATGTGTGTCTTTCTGAAAAATAAATATGTTTTATATATGTGTATGAAAAAGGACGATGGAAGAATAAATGTTTAAATAAGTGTCTTAATGGATGTTTTAAAAAAAATTGATTGGTTAACTGGCTTATTGTTAGCGAGTATTGTTTAAATATTTAAATGTTTGTATCAGTGTTTCACTTTGTGTATAAGTGGCTGCATGGGTTGGTGAGTAGCTACATGTGTGTGTATATGGGTTATTAGGTTTTTTTTTAGTATCAGTATGAGTGTCTGTATGGTTTGGTGGGGGTGTTACTTAACACATAGATGCATCAATAATTGACTCACTGTTTCTATGTCTTTTGAAGACAGCATATGTGCAGGACTGTATGGGTGGATGTGTGTGTATATGTGTGTGTTAGTGAGTGAATGACTGTCTCACTAGTGTCTTTATCAGTATATATGTTTTAATCTAGTATATGTGAGTATTGATGTATATAAGTGAGTATATGTGAGAGTGAGAGATTGTAATAGTTCCTGTTTAAATAAGTATGTGTTTCTATAAGTGATTGTTTAAGAGAGTAAGTATGTGTAAGTTTCCTTAGAAGTAAGGTGGTAGTGTGTGTATAGCTGTATATGCAAATAAATGGATGTTCAATAGTTTATTTGCATATGTGATTATGTGTGTGAGTAACTTTTGGATGACTGTCGGTGTGTAACAGGATGTATAGGTGTATCACTCCATATGATGAGTGAGTATATGTATGAGTGACTATATAGAACTGTTGGTGAATGAGTGGATGTGTATCTAGATGGTGGAATTACTGAATTGGTTGTTGTAACTGGTATGGGTATCTCCATTTTTATGAAAATGTTAGTTTCTATTTTTGAATATGTGTTTCAAGGGTTACATTACACTGAAAGGAGGTCTCTCACTCTGTCACAAGGATGGTGTCATCAGTGATGTCATGAGTGATGTCACTGACCATGTCATGAGTGATGTAATATGTGACGTCATCAGCAGTGCATTGCAGGCGCGCAAGTTATAGTGAGTCCAACTAACTATAACGTGGGAATTTCAATGGTTTTATGTCAGTAAAATTTCCAGCTAACTATAACTTGTGTGAAACCTATGGTTTTTTCAGTGAATTTAATAGGTTTTTTAAATGCTAATTCCTAACTATAACGGATGTGAAACCTATGGTTTTCTCAGTGAATTTCATAGGTTTTTTAAATGCTAATTCCTAACTATAACTGGTGTGAAACCTATGGTTTTTTCAGTGAATTTCATAGGTTTTTTAAATGCTAAATCCTAACTTTATACAAGGCCCCAAACCGATGTTTTTTTCTTTGAATTTCAAAATTTTGTTAATAGCAAATGTCTATAGCTATGAAATGTAATATTTTTGAAAATGAATGAATCCTATATTTTATTTCTATTTAAAACAATTTTTTAATGTATATATATATTTTTTTTATTATTTTTTTTACCCTGGAGCACTCCCGGGGCGCGCCCCGGTGAGCACCCCGGAAAGCATAGTCTTTTGAAGCGCCCCAGGGCGCGCTCCGGAGAGCGTCCCGTTCGCGCAATTGCCGCGAACGAAAACATCATCGTGACGTATCGCGTAGCCGTGTCCACGTGATACACACCGCGTAAGAGCACCCGGAAGCACTCGAGCGAATACGATCACGCAACGTAAACATCCGACACGCTTACGCGACGCGCCCAGGGGCACGCCGTGTAAGCGCGTCGGTCATGTGACCTGAAAATAACACTTTTTATTGGTGCAGAACAGTTTTGGTTTCATAATGATGAAATCCCTGGTCTTGTGACCTGAAAATAACACTTCTCATTGGTTCAGGCCTTTTTTTTCTCCAAATGATGGAAGACCCCACCTTTTTTCCTTATTCTGACTTTGTCCTTTGACTTAGGAAGACCTGTTTTGCAATCTTTGAGGTATATTTTGTACTTTGAAATGGCTTCAGTAGCAGTAGCAGCTGGAGCATCTGCACCACCACCACCACCACAACCACCAAGAGGACCACCACAAGATTACATTGGTGATCAACAAGAGGAGGAGGAAGAGGAGGAGGAGGAGGAGGAGGAGGAGGAGGAGGAGGAGGAGGGGAGGAGAAGGTGGCTGCAAGAACACAATACCCCATACCAGCCAAGACCACACATTGAATGGGAGTTTTTTTCGATCCCAGAGGGCAAGAAAAAAGTCAATGCGGCCAAGGTGACTTGCCTAATCTGTGGCATGGAACTTTCAAGGGGGAACCCTAATAAAAAATACTCTTTTGGAAACAACACCATGATTCGCCAGATGCAACGCAGGCATCCAATCAACTATTCTGCTGCAGAGATGAGGGAACTGGCCAGTAACCCTCCACAATCTTCAAGCACCTCCTCCAAAAGAAAGCAACCCACTCCATCGGGACCAGAGGCAAGGGAGACGATCCCTTGCATTCAGCCACGGTTTGCGGATTTCCGAATAACATGTATTCATTGTGGTAAGACCATCTCCTATGGTGAACTGAGCATAAAGCTCATCGTCCTTGCTGGGGACAACCACAAATGCCCCAAAAAAACCCTTATTTTTTCTTATTTTTTTTTGCTCTAGTTAAGCCATTTTCAATTCCCTGTTTTTTTCGTTTCTCCCCATAAAAATAACAAAAAAAAATATAAAATAATTCATAAAAGCCAAAAAAAGTACAAAATTTTCCAAAAACACTAAAAAAATCTAAAACAACAAAAAGAAGAAAAAAAACTGTTCTTTTTAGAACTACCTCCAATTTATAAAAAAAGGCTACATTTTGTAAAAACTCTGTCATTCTTCTTTCCCCATGGGCCGCTCCCCGGTCCGCTCCCCGGTGCGCGTACCGGGCGCTCCCCCCACGCAAATCAATAAAAAAAAAATTATTTTGCACCGCGGGGCCCTTTTATAGCCCCCACATCAAACCTAGGGGGTCAGGGGGGGTCTACCCTGCCCCCTTATGGTCATTTTCCGCCCTTTTTTTTCCACCTCTTGTGTCTCTATCCTACCGAGACACAGGATGGCGGCCGGTCTGGACTGTTTCGAATGTTTACAGACACCCGAGAGCCAATCAGCTTTTTGTGCTCACCTCGCGTGTCGTGCCCGCTGCGCTCCCCGGTGCGCGTACCGGGGCGCTGCCATAGATATATATATTTTTTTGAACCTAAATTACTCAAAATCCACTGGAGCACATATCTTGAGACATAGCAAAGGCACATCGGGCTACCAGTCCCTACAATTTTGCCAAGTTTTGTGGAAATCCATTCAGCGGTTCGGGCTAAAAGTGAGTTTGACCGCCCTTTGGAAATTAACATGGAGAAAACACGTTTTGGGACCCCCCTTTTATCTCGGACCCCGCTTGACGAATCCCCCCAAACTTTCAAGGAAGGACCGGAGCTCCGCGAGGCAAATTTGAGGACATTTTCAGGCAGATTCGTCAACCGGCGCCAAAGTTATTCACAATAGAATTTTGAGATTTTGCATTGAAAAAAAATCCTAACTATAACTACCTACTGGCGAACGCCAGTAGGTAATATATATATATATATATATATATATTGTTGGGTAAACTACTACATAAGTTGGTTACTAGCTATGTGAAAGTCTATATTAGTTATTAATTAGTTATGTGAGTATTTGGATGGGATAGTGAATGAATGTGTGTTTGGTTGGGTGGAAGATGTGTGAGTGTCCAAAGATGTGTAAACAGTTGATTTAGTAGGTATATAAGGTTAAGACTGTAGGTGGAAACAGTTGTTTGGGCGAGTGAATCTCTTTATGGGTGTGGTGATGAGTAGATATATTTCTCAATGATACATATCCAAGAAACTAGAAATATAAAAAGCAGTGTATGTGACAGTTGTTTTATATAAATAACTATACATAAGTATCAGTGATTGTATGAGTGACGTATGGATAACTGTATACTTGTAATAGTGATTTTATAACATACTAAGTATGAGTTACTATCAATATCAATAAAATAGTCGTGTTTGTATCAGTGTGTAGCTTAGTAAACATAAGTATGATCAACTGTTTGCATAAGTGAGTAGAATGACTGCATAAGTGAATAGGAGGTGTGCTAGTGTGTAATGTTGATGTAGGTGTATAAGTATATTTAACAGTGTTCTATTGATCTTTGTTAGCATGTATGAGTGAATCTATAGGTAAGTGTTTAGATGTGTGTGCAGATGTAGGAATCACTGAGTGGGTTTTTAGAAACTTGTATTGGTGTGTCAATGGTTCCAAATATGGTACTCCAAAATTTTATAATGAGTGTTGAAAGGTTATACTAGTGCATGATAAGATGTATCTGATTTTCACGTGGATGATGTCAACAGTGATGTCATCAGTGATGTCATTTGAAATGTCATCAGTGATGTCACTGACCATGTCATGAATGATGTAATATGTGACATCCTCAGCAGTGGATTGTGAGCTCGCGAGTTATAGTTAGTACAACTATAACGGGGGAATTTCAATGGTTTTGTATGAGTGAAATATCCAACTAATTATAACACCCCTAAAACCTATGGTTTTTCTAGTGAATTTCTCAGGTTTTTTTAAATGCTAATTCCTAACTATAACTTGTCTGAAACTTATGGTTTTTTCAGTGCACTTCAAAGGTTGTTTTAAATGCTAATTCCTAACTATAACATGTCTGAAACCTATGGTTTTTTCAGTGAATTTCAAAGGTTTTGTAAATTACAATGTTTAAATGTAATAATTGTTATATTTATTTTTTTGATACTTATTTAATAAAAAATGTTAAACTATTTATTTTTAGATATTTTATCTTTTAAATTATATTATAATTACATTATAGATTACATTACAATATATACTTTCTCAGAATGAATTACTTTAGTTTAAATACTTTGCAAATAGGCAATAAACTTTTAAGTACAGTAGTTACAGTTGTTGTAATGTGCAACACAATTTCAGACACAATGCAACATTGAGCTCAATGTGAATTTCTAGTTAAATGCAATTAGTTACTTTTTGGATTACTTTTCCAACCACAAGATTAGATCCTAGATTCAGTCCTGGAATATCTCCTGTAAACAGTTGAGTAAAAACGCTTTGGTTACAGTAGTGCTTTTTAAGGAATATTATTGTATTTTAACAGTTGACACTTAGAAACTTTTTCACATAGAATCACCAATATTATCCTGTGGGAGGAAATGCACTTATCAGGTAAGTGGTGTGTATGTTACTTTTTCTTACTCAGCGGTGAATCCTGGATCCAGCATAGGGTGCATCTCCTGTAAACAGTCAAAAGAATGCGTTTAGGTCATACAGGCAGTTTTAAAGGAATATTTTTAGTTTGTGAAAATAGACACTAAAGGCTAGATATAGATAAAGTACATTTACCGATTCTAAAATACCAAATTTTACCGATACAGTATTTTAGAATCGGTAAATGCTATGTAGGGAAAAATTTGATAAGTATTACCGAATCGTTAAGGTTCGATATTTACCGAATCGGTATTTATCGATTGCAGAGAGGTGTAAAAAGGGGGATGGCCTCAGAACACCTCTCTGCAACGCAGCTCTCTAGCGCATAACGGAGGTACCTGGTCGGCTAGTTGGCCACCAGGGGACCTCAGGATTCAAGGGGACTTAATCCCCCAACTTAATACCGCCACGGGTCACGTTTGCACAGTGGTGAAGGTAGGGGGTGGGGCCTGAGATGGGAGTATTTGCTCTTGAAAATAATATCTATGACATTTTTATTATACATCAGAACCTTAAGCTATTGGTAGAAAAACGTATGTAGAATTTTGCGATACATCAGATGACTCTAATTTAAAATCATTGAGGGGATGAAAGCAGATAAGCTCGCTATAAAGCAGGTGGGTAATAAGCATCATTCTAACTTTTTACTTGTTACTTATAGCCTGTTTCAAAGATTGACAGGTGGCTACCTGTCTATCGAGGTAGCAGAGGACATTAAGTCCACCAGCATAAGCGATCACAGTCCCTTCAGAGGAACTGCTGTAATGGGTGTTCCTATGAAGTCAAAGCAAGTTTGGTGCACATCTGCAGTCTTTCAGGTGGCTGCGCTCCAAATTTTTCTTTTTTCCCAAAAAAACTCCCAGTGGCAGAATACCCTTGTGAGTGTTAGTGTACTTTGCAAATACACATAGTAAAATGGGAAGAAATAAAATTAATGTCATAATAGTCTGATAGCTTGACATCCTGGAGTTGATAGTAAGGTGAGGTGCTTATTAAGCTTCCCTAAATGAATGTATCTCACAATACTGTATACAGAAATATTGTCTGACATAAATACTTGGCCTCATTTACAAAAGGCCTGCGCCACCGGAGCTTCACTTTTAAAGATGTTCCGTTGGCGGAGTCCTCTCAATCATATCTATGAGGACACTGAAGGCCACCGTGCGCGGATTTCCATACCCTCGTAGATATGGTGTTAGCCCACACAGCGCAAGTCGCTGCGTTGCATGACACTACAATGGGGAGGCATGCTGTGGGTGTTCTCACGTTATACCAATGGCATTTGACAATTTCCTAGATTTATAACAAGCTGTAAACCTAAGAATGGGTCAAAAGCCTACGCCCTCTCAGGTGTGGCATAAGGGTTTATTCGGTGTGGGAAGGTGTTGTTTCCCCCACCAAAACAACCTGATGTAATTTTCAGACATCATTGACACTTGGCAGCCATTTGTGTGCCAGTGCGAGAAAAGAGGACAGGCATGAGCCATATCTCATAGATACGGCACATTCCAGCCCTTTTTTTTGGCATAGGGAAGCACCGCTCGAAGGTTTGCAGCACTGCCCTACGCCAAAATATTGTAAATTAGGGCCTCTGTATCTTAAATGTCATTTACAAAAATACGGCGCCAATGGGTTTATATTTTCTGTTAATAACTGGAGTTGGGTGATGTTCTTGTAGATCATATTTACGACAGGATATTTATGTCAAATGATATCTGATATTATATTCTGGTAGCATGCCCTAAAACAATGCAGACGAAATTTACATTTCACCCATTTCTGGAGAGTTTGTTCTTGACCAAAATATTAAAATAAAAACAACACGAAGAAAGAATAGTGCATTATTCTTTGGTATATATTTATTGAAAGAATATCTTACATACGCTTTTTCTATTTGTATTAAATGGGACACAACAGAATATAAGGTATGCGTGAGTTTCAAGATAAGTGGATATGTTTTTCGTCAATTTTCTTCACGGATTTGGGCAGTAGACGTGCTATTTTGCAGGGTTGCGATATAACGATCCACTTTCCTACTATGGATAGACCGCCTGTGAAGATGAAAGCACTTTCAAGGTCCTTTCAGCATTAAGTACATTTGAAGCCTTGCATTCCTTCCTGCCCATGAAGCACTTCAGCTCCACTTCAATGCTAAAAAGTCCAACTAGGCTTTTAATTAAGGCAAGAGCCCCGCACAAAACGAAATACCCACGAGAACACGATGAACTAGGCCTAATGCGTCACATTAAGGTGAGGACGTCACTTCCACTTAGCAAGTTCCTTTCTACGTTTACTTTCTGAACACAAAATGCTTTTTTTATTTTTATTTTACAAGCACCTATTAAAGAAAAAGCAATTCAATGACTACAGTTTTTAATAAATCGTGTGCTGAGTTTAACTTAAGTGAACAGGCACTTTAGAGATCTCTGGGTAACCTGCAGGCCCTGATTCCAACAGGACAAACACAGTCTTTCTTCCTTCAGAGGTCAATAATAACCCCACGCAGACTGGTCTCACCGAGACACCCAATGACTCTCTCAAAAAAACATATCAGGTAAGACCAGAAATAGCCAATCTGAACATGAGCTGTTTTTCCTGATTTCTCTGAGCTTTTTCCTGATTTTGAATCTTTTGATGGCTTACAAGGCGGGTGTAATCAGTGGCCTGATGCAATGTTGTAAGGCACAATGATGGGCCCCTGTATAATACGTGAGGGCCCCTCAGCATATTCCATATGGTGGTGCTATTGATAGCCCTTTGGATGAAGGCGCTATGGGGCATATTATCAAGAACGGCGTTAAAAATGATTGCCGCTTTAGCGGCAGAAAACTGCTGCTAAAGCGGCAATAATGGGCTTGATAATATGCCCTTTAGAATTCCAATAGAAGTCAATGGTCTGGTTTGAACATGGGCTTCTATTGGAATTCTCCAGGGCATATTATCAAGCCCATTATCGCCGCTTTAGCAGCAGTTTTCTGCCGCTAAAGCGGCGAAAATATTAAAGCCGTTCTTGATAATATGCCCCTATGTTTTTCCTGACAAAAGTTGATCCTCATGCAGACATGAAATCGGTTTGTGCCCACCCTCTTTTAATTCATGCAGAGAGATCGTGTCTGAAGTAGAACAGATAAAACACCAGTAGAATTTATCAACTAAAATAGCTTCACTTGGCTTTGAGCCAAATCTTTTCTCCAAATTAAATCAGTTGCAAGGCAGTTTAAAAGTGGTCTATCACCTAATATACCTCTGTGTAATGTGTACTTTACGTAACCTTACAAGGCCGGCACCTATGCAGTTGTCTTAGCATAGAAAGTTGTACTTGAAGATAAACTTCAAGTACAAATCCTATGCTAGACGCTGCTAGCTTTCCATTGGGCCATATAATCAACGGTCAAAGAACATTAAAAAACAGTATGGAAACTGTGATGCGGCATACGACAGGGTGGGGGAGGGGGACTTAAAAAACAAATATTTTGCCTTTTTTTTTGTCTTTCACCTTCAGATAGCTACGTGTAAAATAAAGGCACATTTTTAATGAAAAATAAATAAAAAAGTTAAATCGGTGGGAAATGCACTATCGTACATTATGAACCCTCTGTTAATTAGTCTACTGCAGAGATCTTTGTGTAACTAGAGAGCCACAGAACGCTATTTTTTTGTATACAACTGCCTCTTAAAAGCAGCACTTCACAGCTCAGCTGGTAACTCCCTTGCAATACCACTCAAAAATGATAAATCTTTGCCATCACAAAGTTTCAATTGATTCCAGTGATTAAAGTCAGTACAGTCCCAAGCAACCTTTACAGTTGCAAATTAACCAGTTGCTCACATTTGCATTCTTTCAGAGAAGCAGGCAATCTGGCAAGAAGGCTTGTTTATTGTTTAGATATCAGTTGCCTTCAGTTTCACAGCACAGGAGATTCCCTGAATTAGACTTCAACTGAAGCATTTAAAGTACCTGAATTACCCACACCAAGACAGTTGTCCTTTCACAAAAAGTAGGGGAATGGTTTTCATAAATTAAAAAAGTATGAACATGTAGTGCCCCTCCAATCCTGCCCACTTCGACCTCGGCATAGAATAAGACTGACCATCATGCAAAACAGCTGTTTTTAGCGTAAGTGCCACCCATGATAGCATTCGCTGCAGATTCTATAAATCTGAATTGTCACACTTTCCTTTTGTATTTTTTATGCAGTGCCCCATTGTAGGAAATATAGTAAATGTTGACCATAGTCTGGAGAGCTTTATCCTTTCTTTTATTTTTTAGATGACATGCATACATTGAAAAAAATAACAAGCCCGATATTTCCAAGGTGTGTTGTTCTGCTAATGAATTTTTACTTTGTTTTGTTCAAGTCAATTGACTCCTTAGGGTATCCCTCAGTTGCAAAAGCAAATACAGATGTCAGAAATCAGCTAAAGTCTATGTTCTTCTTTGGCTATATCACTGGACAGACTGCAACCAGAAGTATCCTAGTCCTTCTCCATCCAGCCTGTCTTTGCCCACTAGGTGCTAGGTGAAAAGAAGCGCTGTCTAGTCAAGAATTACCTACATTTATTGTGAATGTGTGGACCTTCTTAATCATCACAGCTGCTTTCCAGATGATCACCAGAGTCATCGCTCTCAGTGTTCAGGCTCTCAGTCCATATCTCAGAGTGTTACCCAGTGCCTCCCAGGGCTCCCATCAGCTTACACATTTCACATTTACTATTCAGAGATTAATCTCATCAGTCGCATACTCATTTCCACCCTTTCTCCTAATACATGAGTCAGAAAAAATATTCAGTTGAGCTGGGGCATAGGGGAAGGAAGAGAAAAAAACCTGAAACTATTGTTTCAAAAGCATCTACTGGGTGAACCACAGCCAAATGAAGTCCATAAAAATGAGGTAGAAGCAAGGATATATGAGGCGAAGGTGAAATGTAGCCAGACATTTACAACATGTTGGGATGGAAAAGTCCTTTGCATGGTAAAGACGTGCAGCCCTACCCTGAGTGCCCAGCTGTACTGTTGCCTGGATCCTAATGCTGATTTTATTTTGTAATATATTAAGATGGATCGTACATGTGTGCCATTACATAGGCCTGCCTGACGGTTTGCGGTCTTGTTGAACCGGGGTTGGAGGGGTGGGAAAGGCACTTCCCTCCTATCAGTAGAAGGCTACCACCTTCTTCAGGAGTTAATCAGCATGAGCGTAGTGGTAGCTGCATACTGTGTAGTGATCAGTAGGAGTGAACAAGACCATTTTGCCCTTGTCACTGGAGTGAGGCCTACAAGCTCACTCGCCTTATTAAATGTTCTGCTGCTTTGTGCTTAAGCCACTCTTGGTCTACATCAGGCAAGTTATGGAGTGCTGCGAAGCACAGGATTAGTGACTCTGCGTTAGTTGTTTGTGTGCCTGGGAAGGGTAGAGTACAAGGCTAGAGCAGTACTGTACAGTGCATGTGTAGTTAGTACATGTACTGGGTGTATGCATGCTGAGAGGAATACATTAGATGAGAGATAAAGTACTGTGCGGTACAAGTGTGGTTAGTACATGTGTTGGGTGTATCTACTCCTGAGAGGAATATACTAAATGAGAGATGTATTGCTGTGCAGTGCTTGTGCAGGTTGTATATGTACATACATGAAGTAAAATACATGAGGGGTGAAGAGTTGTGCAGCGCTCATAGTGTGTGAGCTGGCAGTGCATGTGTGATAAAATAAGCATATCCTGGTTGAATATAGGAGAGCTTCAGTACTGAATAGTGTGCCCATATTGAGTGTGTGTACTAAATGCATGTGAAAATGTAAGTATACAATGCATAGAGATATTAGTGCAGGAAAGTAAGTGTAATGTGAGTGTACACTGAGTAAATGTACCTGTAATGGTACATTGTATTGACTCTGGGTTCCATTTTGGGAAACCCAGGCTTGTCTGGTAAATACTTCAGTAGGAGAGGAATTCCCCCAGACAGATTTATGTATTTCTGCATTCCAGTGAGCTGGGTGGAGACACACTGGAGGGAAAAAGGAAGAGACTCTTTACATTTAAAAAACTGCTCTTTGATTCATAGATCAATCACAAGGAAGGGGTTTGGAAACATCTCAGGAAGGGTGATTGGGCTGATAGGATGGTCATAAAGAGTAGGGTTGAGGTTCTGGAATTAGCACTTTGATGCACATATTACTGTGGCTGACATCCAGGTGTAAACTCTGGTCACTCTCATGAATTCTGTTGCGGACAATCATCATCAGAATCATGCCTGATGTGAGAGATCTCTTTTATAAGGAAAGATGAAAAGGAGAAGTGACCACTTCAAAATAGGTGGAATTTCATCATAAAACTTCAAAGTCCCAGGCCGTAAATCACATTTGGTGTCTGAAAAAAGACTATAAGAAGGGGAGGTTGAGTCTCCAAAGATTTTTCATCTGCCAAGCAGCCAGAAGCTCTATAAGATGTCTGACTATGAGCAGGATTGGTAGCCAAGGTATGCTATTCACCCTGCTGGGTGAGGGAACATCACCCAGGGAAACCAAGATCAACTGTCCTGGATTATGGAGCACCATCGCCTGCTTGCTTGCCAAAACCACTGTGTCCTGTGGGGAAGAGTAGAACATTGGAGGGAGAAAGGTCCAGTGGGGAGTCCTACCTAAAAGAATACCTGAGCGAGATGTGAAGAGAGTAATTGCGAATCAATCGGGTCATTGCCCATGAGCAGGTACAGCTGGATGACTCCTGTATACCAGGAGAGGGCTGCTGTGATCTTAGCCATGTGAAGTGCACTGTGCTGGAAGCACTAGGATTGCGGTGCTGTGCCACAGTGAACCCAAATGCCAGAAGAGGCAAACTGGTGAACTTAATTGGCCGAAAGTGTGACACATTTGTCAGCTGTATTGAGGGTGATTACACCAAAGAGTCTGCACTCAATAGTGAGCAATGCAGCAACCCCGTATTCCAGAAGGGGCTGCCGGTATCATTGTTGCCAAATGTTGAGGTCATGGCCCGGACAAGAGTATTACTCCCATGACCAGCGGGTCTAGGCCACCAACTGCACCTGACTGTTTCTCCAAGAATCACAGGAAGTTGCATCCTTCCCAGAGCTCCAGTCAGGAGCCAGAGACTTCCCCTCACCCCTTTGTTAGGGTAAGAGCGTCCTACCTTTTGAGTCCACCGAGTGGGAGCTTTGATCCCTGGAAACCAACCAGGAGGCCTGCTCGACAGAAAGAGCTTTCACCGTCGGGTGGTGTCGCATCCATTGCAAGCAGCCCGACTTCGCCGTACAGGATTCGAACTTGGGAGCACCCTAGGAGAGGGCACTCACTGCACCGATAAACACTGCCATAATGCACAAGCAGGTTCAACTGAAACCTGCCCTTTGGGTCCCCAGGGGGTTCACTGCTGAAGCTGCAGAAACACCATAGACACTTTTGACTGAAATCTTGAAGAGTCAAAAGGAAACTCTTGAGTACGTCCTAACAGTTTGAATTTGCTGATGCGACCACCAGTGAACAGGGCATAACACTGATGACGTTACACGAAGGAGGGTGGGACAGGGATTTGCCTGACAAACACTCTAGCCTGACCTCAAGGGAGGTTGTATTATTGCATCTGAATGTCATATTCCTTTGCATGTGCAGAGTTAGGAATAAAATACTACTTTT
This sequence comes from Lissotriton vulgaris, assembly GCF_964263255.1. Lineage (NCBI taxonomy): Eukaryota > Metazoa > Chordata > Amphibia > Caudata > Salamandridae > Lissotriton > Lissotriton vulgaris. The sequence goes on along the minus strand of NC_141689.1, from coordinate 2,078,919,815 downwards.
CCTTATTAAAGCAAGTATTTGGCTGGGCAGATTAGAACTGTCTGCACTTTGAATTATGAGTCGTGTTCAGTGACCTGTATCTACATACCCCCGAGGGAACCTTGACTGCTCAACCACATCTACGACTGAGAGTAAATCGCAGAAAGGGTACGTGGCCCAGTTAAGCAAGATCCATAGTAGGTCAGGTCCCGGGACATCAGGGGTAAAAGGCTTCAACCGAATAGCATCTGTTACCACTCATGCCAAAACGACACATGGCTTAACAATGTAGTCAACACAACAACTGTTTCGTTACCACAAGTTCCATTATAACGCAAGTCATTACAAAGACTTGTTTCAGGGAAGAGCTGGACTTTGGAATCGTTTAAATTACTATTCCAACTCCAGTCAGAGTATCAGTAGGGCAGGTGTTGGATTTAAAATCCAACACCAGTCCAACGCTGCATTCCATAAAGCAAGTTGTTGTATTGATTTGCGTTGTAATGGAACTCGAGGTAAGGTTGCAGTCATGGTACTGACTACGTTGTAAAGGTACTATGATGTAATGCCTACGTTGTAATAGATGTTTACTGCTTCAACCACCACAGTTGGGCCCAGTAACCCCTGCGTGTACCGTGGCCCCATGAAAAGGGTTCTGACACCATAGTACCGAGATCTCATCCATGACATCTTTACTGTTCATTGTTCATTGCTTCCCATGCCTTTCTCCTTTCACATGAGTTTCTGCTACTGCCCTACTAATTATGGCATTTGCCAACTCTTAGTTGTAAGAACTCTAATGATGCTCATTCCCCATATCTTATCTTTCTTGTCTTCCTCTCCCATGTCTATTCAAATGCCAATAGCAATACCAATACCTACATAAACACTCCAAGTATGCTGGGACTTGTAGTTTTGCTGGTTTCTCACTCCCTTCTGGTAGTTCCTTTTCTCCATTGTGACACAGTGCTTTCTACTTCTATTCTGTGTAGTTTTGATCCTGTCAGACCTATGGCTCGCTTGCTTCATTGTCCCACGCTTCTCCCCATCCCTGCAGTATGCCTCCACCCTCCTGTGTGAGTCACCCCCATTGTAAACAGTGGGGTGTTAAGTGTACTAGGCCAACTAGGAAATCTCTAGCCCATTGGGATTCAAGAATGACAACTGATAGTGACTTAGACATCTTGATTCTGGACACCCCAACCGAGGTACTAAATGCAGGCACAGCTGACAAGCAACCTCATATCCAGTGTAATGCGTGCCTCATTTTAATTAAATTGTGTGTTTCTCTGAAACTTGTCTCACACCAAAAGACCACACCCGCAGCCTCTGTATTATCCTCGACAGCAAACTCACCATAAAATGACTCAGTCTCCTCCACCTGGTTCCACACTCTCCCCTTGCTCTGAAAAATGTTCAAATGGATCCTCATCAGCAAAAGGAAAACAGACACGCAAGCCTCACCAGTCAGTTGGACTAAGGCAATGAACTGTACTCAGGAACCACCCCCAAACTGATGAGAAGCTCCAGATAATACAGAACTCAGCGGCCAGACTGATCCTCAACCTGCCCAAACTGACTCACAGCACCCAACACCTGAGAAACCTCCACTGGCTCCCCGTCTAGAAAATATTCCAATTCAAGTTGCTGACACATGACTAAAAAAAAAAGCCCTCCATGTCCAAGGACCAACATACATGAACCACCACCTGAACTTCCACCAATGATTCAGAAACCTCCGCTCCACTTCCTTCGCACTCAAACAGATACTATGCATCCACCGTAGCCACAGAAGGGGCCGCTCCTTCTCCCACCTTGCTGCTAAGTCCTGAAACGCCCTCCCCCTCCACCTCTGAACATCACCCTATCTGACAAACTTCAGGAAGAGACTCAAGACCTGGCTCTTTGACTAAGCCCAGCAACCCAGCGTCTGGATACCCTCACAGGTGATAAGTCACACTTTGCAAGTATGGATTGATTAATGCACCGGTGACATAGAATGCACAGATGGCAACAAATACACAAGTGACTTAGCATGCACAGGTGACATAGCATGCACAGTGGTAGGTTGTGTTACAACACCCAAATGGATGAATGAATGAAAATGGAAAGATTTGTCAAATATACCTTCATTTAAACTTCTGAAACATCCTTCACCCACACACACACACACACATGATTTAGAAGCAGGAATAAGGCTCTTGCTATATTCATAGTGCAGTCGCTACCTCGGCTACTACCTGTGGACTGCTGGTAGCCTGCTTGCTATGTTAGGTTTGGGCAGTCATCATCATAAGCTTATTCTAACACAGTGAGTTACAAGGAAAGGATCAGGCAAATGGTGCCATGGCTAGTGTGTTTCGAGCAGGCAGTAGCCCATTTGTATTATGGAATAGGCTTCAGAAAGACCTAGGATGGCCCCCATTTCATGCGCTGCATGTGTGGATGGGCCTGTGCATGCACAGGGGAGGACCTGAACTCTCTAGGGTCAGTATAGTATTACAGTAACTCCATCTTCTCTGAATCCAGGGGGCCTCATCTACAAGAAAATGACACAGCATTGCGCCACAAGCCATTTAGCTGTGCCTTGCTGCGTCGTTTTCAAAGCACAGGGATGTGTTGTATTAACAACAATACAACGCATCCCTATGATTTCTCCTGCACTGGTGCACAATTGGCTGCCATGCACCAGCGCAGGCAACCTTGCATCATTTTGAATGGGTGCCTGCATTGCTGGGATGATTGTTTTTGTGCAGGAATCACAAAAACAATCATTAATTGTATTTTCCTCTTTCCATGGAAAGAAAAAAAAACGAGAAGAAATAAAAGTTTTTCTCCTCGTTGCATCATTCCTAAGCTTTCCCTGGTAAGGTGTAGGATTCTGGCGCATTCCTAGTTTTACAAAATGCTGTTGATCTGGAAATGCATCAAGTTCCATAGATGTTGCGTGGAAACACCCACAGCAACACCCGTCGAATGACCCTTTCACGCAGAGTAATGTGTGAAAGTAGCCCATATTTACAAGCCCATGAAAAGTCAAGCAGGCTGAAATTATGTGGCTATTTGAATATGGTCAAGCCCATTGCACCGCTGGTGTGTCAAACAAAAGTCACGCACCTGAGGCACAATGGGCTTGTAAATAAGCACCTGGGTGTGCAGCCAATCTCTTAGAATCCATTTCCTAAGCCAAGGTGCACGGGGACCGGTTAGATTTCTCTGGGCCTACAACACACAAGGGAAAACTCATGAGCTCAGGGCCAGGAGAATACCTGGAATCCCGCTTGGCATGTACAACTGGGCATGCACAGAAGCACAGAAGACATTCCCAGGCATCCCTAACACATGGGGTTTTCTCCTTGTTGCACCATTTCTATACTTCCCCTGGGTAGGTGTGGGATTCTGATGCATTCCCAGTTTTACAAAATTTTGTGGATCTGGTAATTCATCGAGTTCCATAGATGTTGTATGGGAACACCCCAGCAACACCCATGGAATGCCCCTTTCACGCAGAGTAATGCGTGAAACTGGCCCATATTTGCTAGGCCATGAAAAGTCATGCAGGTTGACTTTACATGGCCTTGTGAATATGGGCAATCCCATTGCACTGCAGGTGTGTCAAAAACAGTGACACACTTGTGGTGCAAGGGGCTTGTAAATAAGCCCCTGAGTGTGCAGGCAATCTCTTAAATTCCATTTTCTAAGACATGGTGCACGATGGCCAGTAGGATGTCAAAAGATTCCTCTTGGTCTACAACACTCAAGGGAAACTCATGAGCTCAGTGCCAGTTGTCATGTACAACTGGGCATGCACAGGAGGAATTCCCAGGCATCCCTAAGACATGAGGTGAGCTGAACACACTGTGGCAGGCCACCACCATACACACATTCCACTGGTGGGACTGTAGGGTTCCTGGCTGCAAAAGACTCATGATTGTAGTAACACTAATATCATGCTGGTGTCTCCCACTGATTAAAAGCTGACTGTGGCACAGTGGCTGCAAGACACTGGGGGAAATTGCTCCTCAGTAAGATTTTCTGCATTTTGAAAATGGCAACTTAAGCCTTTGGTTAAGGTTTTTATTTTAGTGCAGCTTTCTGAAGTCAGTTATAAAATTTGAAGTTAGAATGCTTTACTTTTTAGAACTCAAGTGGTGTGACTAGTTCTCCCTCTCCTCCTCTTGGTCTCAGTTTAATTGACCCAGGCAAAGTCTCGCTGTAATGTCATAACCTTTAGATTTATACAGAAGCTTCGGATTCCTTAAACGTCTGCTGTAGGCCCCTCACTGTTTGATCTTTTATGCACGGAGATTTAGTTTCACATCTGAAATGAATAGTCTTTCTTTACCAGAAATGTATGTTTTTTATTCTCAGCCAGACAGAGGAGTGTTAATCTCAGTTTGCCTGCAACATTCCTGAATTATACAGATACGGCTGCTGTATATTAACTCCAAACATATACATTGGATCATCTTGAAGGCAGCAGCTCATGTGTTTCTCAGTTATTGCTGTGATTATCACAGGCCATCAATTATAACAACAACCCAAGTTCACTTGTAGAATCAATTATAAAATACACTGAGGAAAAACATAAAACACGCTTAAGAAATGTATATATTTATGTAAGGAATAAAAAAAAACTCCAGCTAATTAATCTTGTAAATCTCAGACAAGATATATGAATGAGCTTTATATACAATAAAGAATACGTCTATTCAGTCAGTTTGTTTCACTTCTAGTTTTGTTCTCAAGGAGTCTGAAACCAAATAATCCGAGACAAAAAGGATTTAAACAGGGAACAGATGACAAAGAAATATATTAATCCAGGACCCAGGTAATGAGGCTGCCGGTTTCCATTCAAGATGATGCTTTACCATAGCGACACGATGGGAAAATCCGCACTGAATGCAGCAAATTAAAGTTGACTGCGGATCAAAGGATGGTTTCAATAAATCAGAACGTACTCATTAGATTATTTTGCCGAAAATTCACTTTTTTATTCACCCCTTTATATTAACATTCTTATTTCTCGGCACAGATGAGGATCAAGATTTTTTGAAAGATGTGCAGCTTAAATTTTACTTTGATGGCTCAGAAATGTTCGTTAAAACCAGCCAATTCATTCATTATTATTATTTTACCTGGGACCTTTGTAAATTCAGATTAGTGAACAATTTAAGCTCCAACATTCTTGGGTGTTTCGCTTTTTTGCAGTACTGAAAAAAACCTTTTGAATTAGTTTGTCAAAATGTCACTAATTTGCGTTAGGTGTAGTAAAAAGACCAGTAAAGACTTTGGGCCGGATTCACAAAGGTAAAGTGAGACAAAAGTCTAACTTTACGACTTTCGGTATTCACAAAGAGCATTTACTACTAGTAAATGCCCTTTGCGAATACCAAAAGTCGTCTTTGTGAATACCAAAAGTCATAACGTTTGACCGGGCCTTTCTGATTTTCTTTTCTGGCAATGATGGATACAACAAACCTGAACTCGTACTCTTCTTTACTTGATGCACATATGCGGCTGCACACCAGCCAAACAATTTGCGCTCATTGCATTTATCTACAGGACTTTTGCACTGAAACATTGTCTTGCCAGTAAGGTATTGCATATAGCATTTACCACCCTAACAAGGCGTCGAAGCGCGCTATATGAGAGATAGAACCATAATCCATAGCCCCAAATTAGTGCTCAATCCTGTTATTAATTGGTTATTGTTTTACATTCGTATATTATTAGGTTTGTCTTGTGCTCTAAGGAAACGGAGTAATTTCCACCAAATTTGTAAGTGTTGGTGTATTAACTTAATAGGCGTTGGGTGTGATTATTATACAAGTGGGTTAATGCAAGTGCACTAAAGTGTGCTGAATGAATGAAATCATGAGTAGTTACGATATTTTGTACGTTGTGATAGATTGCTGTGTATGGAGTTCTAGGCTTTTGTTGTGACCATGAAGCTCCTTCTTTGGAGCTGCCTGTCTTCCCTTCGTGGGGTGTCATGGCTCAGTCCAAATCTAAACTACTTTCTACAAGCCCACTTGCAAAAGCACACTCAGACATGATTTGCAGCAGACACGCAGACGTGCTTTGTCTGGTTTCACCTCGTATGGCTGACGTGCAGAAATACATTTTTCGAAGTATTGGCCCGCGCTCTCTTGTCGGAGTTCTTGGCTGATGTCAATGGCCTAGAATAAACTTTACTTGGATAATCTGTCTCAGTTAAAGAACAATCCTAACAGGAAATTGTTTGTTGGCTACCAAGGCAGAGCAAAAACCAAAGGCCGTTATTCACAAAGCTATGTTCGGTCGTATATGTACTTTTATGATTTAAAGCGCGTGGATTTACATCTTTTAGGTATCCACAGGAGGTGACCAGCAGTTGTGAACCCATTTACTCCAATCCATGTTCTCCAGGGTAATATCATTTTATGTTTGTATAATTTCACCTTGCCGTAAATACCACTGGGGTGCCGCTCGCAGCAGTTGCTGTCACATTGGGATTCCTAACTGCTTTGCCTGGCCATTGAGGGAGAGAGGGAGCGAAGCGGGACTCCATCGACCAGTAGCCCCGCAACCACCATCACTTGTGCTCCTCACCTGCCGCCTTCAAAACTGCTCTAGGCCCCCGCTTCGCGGGAGCCGCTCGCAGCAGTTGCTTTGACTTTGGGATTCCTACCTGCTTTGCCTGGCCATTGAGGGAGAGAGGGAGCGAAGCGGGACTCCAACGACCAGGAGCCCCACAACCACCATCACCTGTGCTCCTCCCACTGCCGCCCATAGCCTATATCTTTAGACACGCCCCCCGATGATGCATGGTCCGGCTAGGACGCACTGGGAGCAATGTCTGTTGCCTATTGGACTGCATCATCTGCAATCGGGACCCGATCTGAATTGTGACCCCTGCTATCTGCAGTGTATTTCGAAGGCAGTAGTTAGCACAGACATAACTGCGTGCTGCTGTGCCGCTGGGTTCACAGGGGGCCTGCGTCGAGGAGGCCGACGGTCATGGTGGTGGCCTCGTGGGAGGGTGAGGGCCGCCACCCTGGCAGATGTGTTGGTCTTCCCGGAAGTGAACCATGCCCAGAGCCCCGGCCTATTTATTCACACTCCTACACTGGAGTGGCATACGTCGGCCAGCCCACTCCGCTTATGCTTACAGGGAGGAACGACACAACTACATGACCGAGATCTTCTCCACTGCCTGAGGTAACATGGTTGCATCCACTGTCCACAACACTACAAGCACCAGCAGTATATGTCGACATGGAGAGGTCTGTGCTCTGAATAGTAAGGTTTGTCCCGCACATCACCGCCACACTTGGCATTGCGTGCATTCTTATTCATGGGTGACTTGCCTCCTGCACACATATTTAGTTCCCACCTCTCCCACATTCAGCTATTGCCTGGCTGAGGGGCCATGCCATTTTCAGAACGTCCGCTGTCCTGTTCTGCGCTGCCTCGGTGGGAGTCAGGGGGGTCCTGGGTGTGGTAGCGGTGAGGGTTGTGGCCCTCTTGGGTGTCGGAGCTGCATGATCAGTAGCACCATGACATGTGTTGGTCTTCAGATGTGGCTCTGGGCTGGGTTCCCTTTCCTACTGTAGGTAATCGTCCTGCTTTACACCAGTAAAAGGCAGGTGTTAAATTCCTACTGCTAACGCAGCTTATTGCGTTTTTGGATCGCATCCCAGATTTGGCTGGTCATTGAATATATCGGGAAGTGGTGTTTTCATGTTTTTTTTCATGGGAACGCCACCTCTGCATATCATTAGCATTAGCTGTCACTCTCATCCGTGGCGATGTTTTTTGCGGAAGCTATCGCTGTAAAACTGCCGGTATCAGCAGTTTGCACCAGGTTGAGAATGGGACAATAAATATTTCGCCACTTTTGCTGCGCTAAAGTGCGATAACTCAATGATAAGTCCGTGAGAATACGCCCCATCGTTTTTTTCATTTTTTCGTCTGGATTATGCACTGGGAGCTTAGTGCTGCCAATGTACTCTAGATTACATGTGCTCTTTAACTTATAAATAGCATATTCAGATTGGCATGTTAGATGTTCCTGGATAGCAATCTTCTTATCACTAAAAGCAGTTTTATAGTGGGTGCTATTTTTAGCAAACGTGCAAGCATGAACAGGAACTATACTTAAACAAAAGGTTTTAGTAAGCAAGGTATTTTTAGGTTTCACCTCTGGAATAGGTTGACGAGAGCATCCCTCATAGAGGTGACCGTCTAAAGGTGATGGCCGGCAGATTCAGCAGGATAGGACCAAGAATGTTATCGGTCTGAATGATTGGCCATTCCGAATAAATAATCCTGTGAATATCCTGTTTTCGTGTACTAAAGGTAGTTAGAAGTCGAATTGGGTGCACATCTTTCTCTGATATAGCCATATCACTCTCCTTACTAGAATGAAACTGAAGTAAAATCTCCCTTTGCATATCATTAGCTTTGTTTAGGGCTGAAGTTAGTTGCTGTTTGTTATAACCCCTGTTAAGGAATCTCTGAAAGGCTTCCATCTGACATTCTTTAGACTGACTCGGAACTACAAATTCTCCGGATACGAATGAACACCCCATACAGTATGCTATTAATAAGGTGCGGGATGTGTACTGTTGGCATGAAGGATCGAGTTACCAGCGGTGGATTTTCTGTGTAACTTGGTGTGAAGGATACCTCCATCAACATACAATAAAACATCAGGAAATGCAACCATAGAGTCATCAATGGAGGCAGTAAACCTTAAATTTAAATCATTAACGTTGATGTCCTCTACAAACTTCAAAGCCTCATCCTTGGACTCATTCCAGATGAGACAAACATCGTCAATATACCGCCAGTAGTGTACTATATGGCTCCACCAGAGGTGGTGAGTGGTTCTGAGGACATGCTTCTCCCACCAGCCAACATGTAAACATGAATAGCTGGGGGAGAAGCATGAACCATCTCCACCACAAAGCACCAGCTGGTAAATCTCATTCTGGAATTGGAAGAAGTTGTTTGAAAGGCACAGTTCAATAATCTCTAATAGCATGTTGTTATGTTCTCTCATATTTAAGTCCCGATTGTCTAGGAAGTGTTTGGTAGCATTGATTCCATGACAGTGATTGATACTAGTGTACAAGGATTCGATATCCATTACAACTAGCATAAAGTCTGAGAACCAAGTGACATTACTGATTGTATTCAGAAAGTCTGTAGTATCTTTTAAGTAGGAAGGTAGAATGACCACATGCGGCTGCAAAAAAGAAATCAACATATTTAGACAGCTTTTAGTTTATGCTTCCCTGAGCAGAAATGCTCTCTGGTCACTAACCCATTCCACCGCCAATGGTGTATTTTTTTGCGGGTTCTATCCTCTGCTGTTCTCATTTCAAATTTAGATAATTTCCTGTAACATGATATGTCCGAGAGATGTAGTTCTGATTCTGCCAAATAGTCCACCCTTGACCATAAGACTGTGTTCCCGCCTTTATCTGATTTATTGATTATGAAGTCGGAGTTCCCTTGAAGTTTTTTAATCAGTAGATGGTATTGACTATTCCTGAAATCTTGTTGACGTGTCTACGACATCACAGTTCTATTGAGGGTTTAGAGCTCAGTAATGATTCTGTCACTAAAAACATCTATTGCGTCTTTTGGCATTAGAGGCAAAAAAGTAGAAACTGGGCGAAAAGGACTAGGAGCTGATTTGTTCACACAAATGACTTGACTGACCGTAGGTGCTTCCTCAGAATTATTCTCATGTACCACATCATACATCGTTTGTAAGTCAGGAATGTCTTTAACTTGCATGGCACCTTCAGTATTGATGACACCAGATGTATTTTCTGTTGATTTCCATGTGAACGTGTTCAACTGAAAATGTTTGATAAGTTTGATCTTTCGAATGAATTTGAACACGCTGATTCGTGCCTGATTGTATGAAAAATGTTTTTTTGGGGCAAAGTGACAACCCCAGTGAGAGAAGTTGTTCCTCAGTTTTAGATAGCACTGTGTCAGTCAGGTTGATGACAGTATTTTCCATCGTCTTTATTGTTTTTTCCAGGTCCTTCTTGTATTGCCTCTTGATGAAGGTTTGTCGGTGCCTGACCCTCCTCTCCCTCCTTCATTTGTTTGCTGATCTCCTTGCACATCTTGAGGTTTGCGGGGGCGCAAGGTATACCACCGGTCCTCGCTCACAAAATTAAATTCCTCTGCAAGGGAAAAGCTCATCATACTTGATGTGCTCGTGGCTGAAGTGCCAGGTCTATTGTCTTCTGAATCACTGTTGGATGTCAAAGAGGTAGAGTCAGAATCACCTTCTAATGTCCTCGTCTCAATTCCACTGATTGCTTGTTTGCTCTGCGGTTTGCCCCCGGGTTGGTGCCTGTCGCTTGTAATTGTCATACTTGCGGGCGAATGTGAATATCCTTCCGGTAGCATCATCGTATTGGTCGCGTGCAAACTTGTATATTTTACGTTCTTTAATGACCTCCTCATGTTTTTTAATGCACAGATCAATTTTTTTTTTACTTTTAATGATAAAATCACTGTAGCATCTAATAGACCATTGATGCGTTTAATTTCAATCAGCAAAGCATTGCGGTCAATTATCATGTTCATGGATGCCTGCAGATTGTTTTCCACCCACTCCTGTAACATTAAAGGGTTTGGATTTTCGAAGGTAGGAGCAATTAACACTCGTAGCCCTCTCGGCACTCGATTGGCGTCTCTATATATTTCCAGGGATTTTTTCTCCCACCATTTTGAAAGTTTATTTTTTAGTAGTTCTTCTAGTGTCTTTAGATGAGTTTTGACAACATTACTGTGTATTTCATTGTTAAAATTACGTAGCTCATTTGTGACTGTGGGAAGATTTTGAAAGAGGGCTTCTGCCGCTGTTTCTCTGTCACGGATTGCATCGTTGGAAAACATAATGCCTTTTAACGAGTATATCCCGGTGAGTCAAACCACCGTGTCACTGCTTACAAACAGTCCGTTGGATGTAAATGCTGGAGTTGATCCCGTAACCCGCTAATCCACAATTCAGATCACCAAAGCCGTAGGACGCCTTAACGGGTCTGACGCTGCAGCTCATCTCGGTCCTCCGACCGCACGGACTCCGCAGCCTCCCACCGTCGGGCAGCTCTACGGGTACCAGTGATAATTTCACAGGTACGGCGGGGGCACAGCAAACGCCGATCTCTTCAGAGATGAAGTAGCAATGTGCCAAAACGCAGATGGCTGTACTGCAGCTGTGCCTCAGCAAACGGGAGGGTCCGAGAAATCGGAAACAGCCAGCTCCCATAACAATCAATACTGAAGACGTTCTGTCTGCCCAAGTAGCAAAGGTGAGAAAACACAGGCATGGACCTCCCAACTCCTCAAGAAAAATTCACAAACTCCCACACAGGATTAGTGGGTAAGCAGTACAATTTTTATTGTGGCAAAGTTCAACATGGACCAGCGTCCTCCATGACGGGTTTCGCTCCTCCTGGGAGCTTGATCACATGATGCGTCTCCATTAACATGAAGTATTTAAAGTGAAGTATGTGCACAATCAGCCATAAAAAATGAGCTAATCGTTTTCTTTACAATGAACATAGACAACAGACTCAGGCAATTCTAGCGGTCATTAGTATAAGCAATACAGTAACTGATAAATAAAGTGCAAAGTGCAGTTAGCAGCTGGTAAATTCAATAATTACAAAGTGCAAATAATATCACTTTCACAATCACAATTTCAAAGGTACCGAACCCAGTACATAATCACTAAGGTAAGGCCAATCATAGCAAGTGCCGGAAAATGAAGCACCTGACATGCATCATCTCTACATTGCAAAATATATATATCCTCCAACCTCTGCAATTCAAAAAATGAGTACTGTCACTCCAGTGATGGTTGGGCTTTTTAAAAACAACTTTATTGATCTATGTTGCCTTAATCAATCTGAAAAACGTGATTGTTTCAAGGTTCTTACAAGTAAGAGTTAATTTCAGTAAAAATGAGAACTGCACACATTGTTTTGAAACTCCTTGCATCAGGCTGGCATTGTGGTGAACGAAAAGTGTCCTAGCCTGAACAGTGCGTACAGTCGATATCAACGTAGTGCTCAAACAAACATGTTGACAGTTCTAAAGTGAAAAACAATGCACCAGATCTTCTGTTCCTCCTTGTTTGAGGTGCCACTGACCCTCCACTTCACTGCTTCATGCAGAGCCCCGCTCCATAGTACCTTGAATTTCTGGCAAGCAGGGACAGGCTCCGTTCACCAGTGCCTGCTAATCACACTCGTGAATCAGTATTTCTCACAAGACTGTGGCGAGCACCTTGAGCCTTGTCTCACACACTGGCTGCAGTGTTGGGTAAGGGGGCTTAACAGCTGCTTCCATGCTTCAGTCCTTTAAACTGTCTGCTGTTCAGTGCTAAATCGCAGGTGGTGCTCATGTAGATGCTATTTAACACCTGTGATTTTTTCAGAAAATGTCGATGTTTTTTTAAATGCTAATCTCTAACTAGAGCGTCCCTGAAACCTATGTTTCTTTCAGAGAATTTCAAAGGTTTTTTAAATGCTTATTTCTAACTATAACATCCCTGAAACTTTTGGTTTTTTCAGTGAATTTCAAACTTTTTTTAAATACTTATTACTAACTGTGCCTACAGAGGTAGGATATATGCAGAAAGAGGAAGAGAGGTGCAGAAAGAAGCAAGAAAAATGCAGAAAGAGGCAACAGAAGACCAGAAAGACGAAGAAAGGTGCAGAAAGACGCAAAAGATGTGCACAAAGAACCAGCAGAGGAGCAGACAGAGGCCTTGTTGCAAAGTCATCCTGTCTCCCCAACCTTTTGCTAATGGGTACTGTTAACTGACTCTGAATAACCAGGCCTAGAGTCAGTGCTATGCTGAAAGACACTTAGAATACAGTGAAAACACCTACATACACTAGGGAACACTATGCATTGGGGTACCCCTGGGATTGGCATGACCTACGTTATAAGGACCCTGTACCTAATAGAACAGGGGGATTAAAACTACCTTTAAGTCAGAGATGCAGAAAGATGCTTCTCTAAGTAGTAGTCACGTTTGAAGAGTGGTGGAGAAAGGGCACTGGGCCTCCGACCAGCCCTCATGAATTCTGAGGCATAGGACTTAGAGGAGGTACCAAGAGGGCTTCTTCGCCCCAAAGTCCCTCTGGAGTAAATTAGACTTCATGCCCCATCCCGTAGTCGGCCGGGAGGCGCGTTTGCAGCATGGTAGAGAAAGGGGGCATGTCCTCCTTAGACGTATTAGCAGTCCCACAGTGTGGGACTTACTGCAGGTAACAAGAGAGTAGTTGGCCCCAACGACAACCTTGGGGGCCATCTACCCCTCCTATTACCTCCAGTAAGTCACACACAGCAGTATTGCTAAGTTCTCACAGCAGGCCATGCCCCCTTTGCCCACCACTCTGGAAACACGCTCCCTGACGCGCTCTTGGATGGGGATTGAAGTCCCCTTCGCTGCTGGGGATCCTTTTGGGGCCAACTAGCCTAAGTCTTACCTCCAGTAAACCCCACACAGTGGAATCGCTGAGAGGTGGACAAAGGCCATGCCCCCTTTGCCAACCACTCTGCAAACGTGCCTCCTAGCGCGTTCTAAGTTGGGCTATTAAGTGCCTTTCATTTCTGAGGGTCCCTGGGAACCAACTAGCCCACCAGGTACTGACAGTAAGTGCCACACACCTAGATTGCGAGAAGTGTCCCTGTGAATACTGAGGGCCCATGGGGGCCAACTAGCCCACCAGGTACCTCCAGTAAGCGCCACATAGCTGGTTTACAGAGAGGTGGTCTTAAGCCACGCCCCCTTTTTACAATGCCGAAGTTACTTACTTTTTAAAAAAATTATCTGCAGGATTCGCACACCCAGAGCAAATTTTTTGCAGTTTAAAAAAACATTCTTTTTTTGGCTCAGCAGGCCTAGGGCGTCAGGGTATTTCTACCCTGCCCCCTTTTCTTGTTCTCTAATGTTTTTTTCACTGTTTACTTGGGACTCAGGAACAAAGTCACAAGATGACTGCCAATATTTCATGGTTTGGAACCAAGACCTACCTTTTTGCCAAATTTGATGTAATTCCGTTCAGCAGTTCGGACTGTAGCTTTGTCTAAAGTTCCTATGGAAATTAACATGGGGAAGTTTTGGGACCCCCCTTTTTTCTCACTCTCCCCCCTCCCCCCTCCCCCCCCGCTTGACGAATCACCCTGAAACTTTCAAGACATGAGCTGATCGGAGCGGGCCATCTGTTTTAAAATTTCGCGAACATTATCAAAAAGCGCCAAAGTTATTGGCAAAACAAAAAATGCTTTTCCTATGGAAACTAGGTTCTAGCGATAACTACCTACTGACAACTGCCAGTCGGTAATATATATAAATACATTTTTTAAAGCTCGGCAAGGACAGCACTGTGCTAGTCCTATTCTTAAAACTTTGCTGTAGAAATGGGAAAAGACTTTGTCCATTTCTATCTCGGCGTGGATAGCCCTGTGCTAATCCTATGCTAAAAGACTTTGATAGAAAAGCAGACATTTGAGGTGAGCAGATCTAGAGTGTCGCTGGTATTGAGAGTGCTCTATACAGGAGCTGCTTTCCACCTAAACTTGAGAACTACTCAGAGTTCTCTGCTTCTTTTTTGCATAATTTATTCGTTACTCTATGCCTGAAAGGGTATTTTTTTTACTTATACTGGGTGCTCCCTTGTGTCTGGACAAAGCTATACCTCTCTGAAGAGCTCTAATTAGAGCGAAACACTGTGTCAGGGGTTGCTTTTATTCATTTCAGGTTGGTTTGGTTGGTATTTTACCAATTCAAAGCTGTAATACTTGCCTGGAGTGATAAACGGCTTTTGTCATTTTATAGCTCGGCAAGGGCAGCACTGTGCTAGTCCTATGCTTAAAAACTTTGCTGTAGAAATGGCAAAAGACTTTGTCCATTTCTATCTCGGCGTGGATAGCACTGTGCTAATCCTATGCCTAAAGACTTTGATAGAAAAGCAGACATTTGAGGTGAGCAGATCTAGAGTGTCGCTGGTGAAAAGGAAGATCAGTCCTTGGGAAAGAGCCAGGTTTTCAGGCTCTTTCTGAACTCGGTCAGACAATCAATTTGTTTGATGCTCTGTGGTAGTTCGTTCCATAGATGTGCAGCAGCCACACTAAAGGCCCTCCCCCTATCCTAGAACGCTTAAATCTAGGAATTGTCACCAAATTAGCACTAGAGGAGTGGAGCTGGCTCTTGGGGAGGTACCAGGTGAATTTATGCTGCAGTGGAACTGGGCCCCGATCATGTACCGCTCTATGCACCATACAGAGCGATTTAAAGTAGACCCTTTCCTTGATAGGCAGCCAGTGTAAGTCTCTTAACGCCACGGTGGTGGAAGACCTACGTTGCATATTTAGCACCAGCTTTGCTGCTGCAGACTGGACTCTCTGCAAACCCCTGAAAGATGTATTGAGGTGCTCCCAAGTACAGGGAGTTGCAGTAATCCAGCCTGCTTAGCACTTTGCTTCTCACTACAAGAGAGCACGAGTCCTTTGGTAACAATGGGAGTTTCTGGCGAAGCATGCGCATCAAAGAGAAGCACACCCTGGCGGTTTTGTTTGCCTGTTACTCCATTTGTAGGTTATCGTCCATCAGAACCCCCAGATTACGCACCGTGTTGACAGGGACCAGAGGTTCTTCTTCAGGAGTGAGCCTAAACTCCAGTGGGAAGTGCTTAGACATTTTAACCAAGGAGCAGTACACCACCTCTGTTTTATCACCATTAAAGTGCAGAGAGTTGCTCCTCAGCCAGCCAGCGGTCTGACGCATGCACTCCTGGAACGTGTCCATGGAGACTACGTGTTTCCCTTTCAGGGAAAAGGCCAGTTGGGTATCATCAGCGTAGTTGACTAAGTCAACTCCAAACGACTTAATGATGGGGAACAGGGGCTGCAGATAGATATTAAAAAGGATAGGGCTAATCGCAGAGCCCTGCAGTCACCCACAAGTTACCAGGGATTTGCTAGAGGTGAACGGTGTCATGGTCACCATCTGCTGTCTCCCTGATAAATAGGACCGTAGCCACTGCAGAGCCCGTCCCTCCACCCCTATTTTCCTCAATCTCTCCACCAGTTTCGAACGGCTCACCGTGTTGAATGCAGCCGAAATATCGAGAAGCACTAAAATAGTAGCATTCCCGTGGTCGGCTCGCAGGTGAAGATTATCCAGCATAGTTGCCAACGCTGTCTCGGTCCCATGACATGGGCAGAACCCAAATTAGTCCCTATCCAACAGTTGATTATCCTCTAAAAAGCAAGACAAAGTCTTGCTTACTGCCCTTTCCAAGATTTTAATTGGATATTGCAGGAGGGAGATAGGTCTAAAGCTTGCTGGGGTTGTCGGGTCAAATGAGGGCTTCTTAATAAGAGGTGTCACCACAGCTTGCTTCCAACATTCTGGGACCGTGCCTTCTTCCAAGGATTGATTACAGATCAGTCGCAACCAAGTGAAGGTGTCTTGACCATATGTCTTCCAAATTTTGTGTAGGATAGGATCAAGAGGAGAGCCAGTGGAAACACTATGAGCCAGGTTGTTAAAAGAAGTATTGGGGAGAGTTTGAAAACTGTCCAGAGAGGTTGTCACCCGCAGCTCCTCTTCTACCCCCTGCATGAGAGTATACTGATTGTCAATAATGTGGGGGTGGAGGCCACCAACAATTTTGGTGATTTTATCTTCAAAATAGGAGGAGATCTCATCACAAAGTTTCTGTGATGCCATCACTATATTGCTCATACAGGTCAGAGTGGAGAGGTCCTTAACGATCTTGAATAGAGCCTTACCCCGTGATTCATCAAACCCAAATTCTGCGATTTCTAAATTGCGAGAAATACCGAATCGCAATTTAGAAATCGCAGAATGGGACTCATGAACAAATGCGAATAAAAAATGTGAATCTCAATAAAATTCGCAGAATCAGCCGCTTCCCATGTTGAAATTGCGCAAAAATGGGAAGTTGCATTTTGAGCACAGTGATGACATCACAACCAGGAAACAGGCAGTTCCCTCCCTCATTCTGCATACTGAGCCTGAAGTGGAAGCAGCACTGTACAGAGCTCCACTCCAGACCACCTCCAGCTGAAAATCAGGAGACACCCAACTGCAAAAAATGTCCAAGGAAGCAGCAGGCAGCAGTTCGTAAGGAAGGAAACGAAAAATCAAATTCTCAGAGCAAGAATCGGAATACCTAATTGAGGGAGTGAGCAAAGACCATGACTGGCTCTTTTGGAAGGACTCAAGGAGGGTGCCTGAGGCGGACAAAAGACGCATTTGGCTGCGCATCCGCTCCCAAAAAAATTCCGTGGGAGTTACCCAGCGCTCCACAGATGATGAAGAGGTGGTACGAACTCAGAGGGCGTGCCAAGGAGAGGATTGCAGAGAGGCTGGGGGAGCGTGTCGCAACAGGAGGAGGAGAGCCCACTGTACCACCCAACACCCCACGGGAGGACCTCGTGGAGGACACCCTGAATCCAGAGGCATGCTTGGGGGTAACCCGGCTGGACTCCTCCCGACTCACCCAAGAATCCCAAGGTAAGTGCCATGCGACTGCGACCCTGTCCCCTAACAATGGCCATGAACCCAGAACTACCCATTAGAAACCCCAGTCATGCAGGCAATGCACACCAGAAAAGCCCTATTGCATTGTGGGACATGTAGACTGACCACAAATTCAAATCTAGCCCCATACAGCCAGACCTGTCCATTGAGAGTCAATCCTACAGCCAGTCAGGGAATGCTAGCCTGCATGCATGTAGCAACCTTACATGTTCAAGATACATGTCATTACTCAATGTCCACTTTACATCACAGGTGGCGCTGAAGAACCCAGCACTGATAGTGAGGCCCGGCAAATAGATAACAATCCTGAGGACACCGAGGGAGACGTCCATCCTGCCCCTCAACCAGGACCATCAGGGCAAGCAGCAGCACCATCAGTAGTACCACCACCTGCCCCTGTGGACAGGGCCACCTCAGCAACAACAGGCGCGCCACAACGGCACTGTGTGACACCCATGCCAGTGGCAGTGGCAACAACAGCTGCAGCACGGAAACAAACACGGCGCACAGCCACTGTGAGAACACAGTCCAGCGGACTGGTGAGGGAGCCGTGCAAGACAACACCACCACTCGCAGGCAGGGGGGTGAATGTGCGGGTACCTGGCCCGTCAATTGAGCGCCGTATGCTCCGCATATAACAGAAGCAGGCACGTCATCTTGCAGCCATTCTCCTACAGCTGCACAAGACTGCAAGCAATGTGGGACAGCTGTCTGACAGAATGGAGAGATGACCGCTGCAGTGGAGGCAAACACCCAGGCCATGTTGACCCAGTGGGACGTCAACCCGCGGCGCCACCGCCAGCTGCTGACCCGCCTGTCTGCGTACACGCACTCGAACCACATCATAGGGAATGCCACCTCCCAACTCACACGACGCTCCTTGGCCATGCAAATTCAAATGGTGCAATGCTGCCAGGATGTCGCTAGGGCACTGGAGCAAGTCACCACTGCAGTGCAGGGTCGGCAGGTGACTGGCCATGGCCAGGCAGGTGGGGGGGATGACAGAAGTGAGGCCAATTCAAGCCACAGCAGCCAATCGTTGCCACTGGTGACAGTACCCTGCCGCAACACCAGGCCCACTGCTGTCTCACGGGCAAATGCTGAGGAAGAGGTGGAAAGGCGACTTGGGGCGTCCGCCCGGAGGCGCCATCGACAATTTATTTTGTACCATGCAGGGCCATGCTGATGAGACAAGCATGCCCTCCACACATACATGGCGATATATGACTCAATACGACTCTGATGTCACTGTAAGAAACAATGCAACATTATTGTGAAGAAAACAATAATATATTTTCAGTACCAGTTCATCTGACTCATGTCATTATTTCAATTGTCATGCATAAGTGAAGTGTTGGGTGAGGAGAATGGGTGCACTAGAAACAGTTAATTGTGATTTGGTTGCGGCGCCTGTGTCCTTCAGCAGGATTCTCCCCGCGTGCATTGACGCACATGTGCAGGTTGGCGGTTGTCCCCTTCCGACTCACTGCCAGAGATCTCTACAGGTATCCTGTACTTTGTAGCAATGTTGTGGAGTATTGCACACACGGCCACGATACGGCAACAGACCTCAGGCTCGTATTTGAGGGCCCCAACAGTCTTGTGAAGTATGCGGAATCGGCTCTTCAAAACGCCAAATGTCCTCTCAATGCAATTTCTTGTGCGTATGTGTGCAGCATTGTAAAGCCGTTGGTGTTTCAGGGTTGAGGTATGGGGTGAGGAGGTACTCACGGAGACAGAAGGCGCTGTCCCCTGAATGAAAGGAGCAGAGGATGAGTGCCTGTGATGCGCAGATACATGGTCACAATGTAGTATTTGGTGGCATGTGTACTTACCTAGTAGGTGTCCTTCGCCAAAGTCTCCCCTGGCCAGTCGTGTGTGCATGCCGCTGTGCCGGAATATGAAGGAGTCATGTGTGCTCCCCGGGTATTGTGCCACTATGTCCGTGATGATTGTCTTAGCGTTGCACACCATCTGGATATTCAAAGAGTGGTAGGACTTGTGGTTCCGGTACATGTATTCTCTTTGTTCAGGTGGGCAGATGTGGATGTGGGTACAGTCAATGCATCCTATTCCAAAATGTTGTAAAAATGAAGCTTGGTTTCATTCAAGCCCTGTTGGGTGGTCGGGAATGTGATGTAATGGTGTAGCCGGGTCAGCATTGCCTCCAGGAAACTCCTTAGGCAGCGGGACATGGTGCTCTGGGAGATCCCCCCCTGCAACGGCATCTACCCCCTGGAAGCTTCAGGAGGCCAGGAGGTGCAGGCTGCACAAAACATGGACATGGGTGGGCACGGCATTGGTCCTCCTTGTTGGGTGCTGCATCAGGGGGTCTAGGTCACGGATCAGTTTAGTGATCATTGCCCCATTCAGGCGGTACTTGATGTAGATTTGCTCCGCAGTTTGGCCCAGAAGAGTGATCCGCTGGCGGAATATTCGCTCCTGGATTCTGCGTCTGTTCCTTGCTGCAGCCGGGAGCCTTCGCCACTTGACCACCATGTAAAGTCCTGGCATTGTGAGAGTCTTCCTGCTCCTACTGTGTCTCCTTAAATGTGTTTGGTCAGGCCTGCACCTGTGGCTAGTTTATTTATTTATTTATTTTCTTCATGGTTACCACCTGGTTTGGGTTCTCCTTAAAATGCGCGTCGCAAATAGCGATTTTCTGATTGTTCGCAATTTGCGACTTTTCATGAATTGCGTTAGCGATTATTTAGCGAGTTTGCAAAATATTTCGCAGAATCGATGGATTCTTGCTAAATCCGAATCGCTATAGGGGTTCCTCCTAGATTCAGCGAATTATTTTGCGATTTCGCAGAATTTTTTTTGCAAATTCGCAATTTTGTACTTTTTCCAATCATGAATTGCTTTTCTTTTGGTTGCGATCGCAATAGCTAATTCGCAACTATTGCGATCGCAATTTTGGATGATGAATCTGGCTGTTAGTACTATTGGATGCTTGTATAAAATTTGAAACTTTCCATGCACAAAATAGGCAAACAAGAGTACATTTTGGGGAAAGTTTATTTTAAAACAATCACCCCCAGCAAGAGATCTGGGTTAAACCCATCATTCTTATGCTCAACATGCCACCAAAGTTTAGACCTGGCCATATGCAAATCAGTCTTGACCCTGTGCCTCATGGGAACAGTCCAGCCCGAACTGCCAAGCCAGGTCCTCACTGGACCGGAAACAAGCAACCTAAGACCGGTTTCGAGGTTTCACCCCTCTTCAGCCAGGATAGCTTGATTCCAGTGGCACAGTGAGCCCATATGGCTGGGTCCAAACTGGAATTGCACGGTGAGCACAAAATGAGGGATTAAGGCCCAGATCTCTGTACTGGGGTTAATGTATGACGTTGTTCTGCATTCTGTCCATTAATTGTTCTTTTTGCAAAGTTATAAGTAAAACAATGAAGGAATTATCTACGGAAACATTGACCTAACTATAACTAACCAGTGGCAATAGCCATTGGGAAATATATTACCTACTGGCGGTCACCAGTAGGTAGTTATATTTAGGACCTATTTTGCATAGGAAATCCGCAACATTCTATTTGGAATAACTTTGGAGCCGGTTGACGAATCTTCAAAACTGGTGGGGCGCTTTGGTCCGCTCCTATCCTGAAAGTCTCGGGGTGATTCGTCAAGCAGGGGCCGAGAAAAAAGGGGATCCCAAAACATGTATCCCCCATGCAATTTCCCATAGGAGCCTTTAACTGTATCTACTGCCCGAACTGCTGAACGGAATTACACCAAATTTGGCAAAGAGGTAGCCCTTGGTTATATTTATGGCAGCGCAGGATCCGCACACCCTGCCGGGCACTTGTACCCCCTTAAATCTGTTTTCCATTCAGCATCTCGTTTCATTTATGGGGCCAAAAGAAGCGACCACATCACACCGATGTTATCCTCCCTCCACTGGCTTCCAATTGAGGCTAGAGCTATCTACAAGACTGCTTGTATCACCCACAAAGCCTTGCCTTGCACTCCTCCTCTCCTCGCTACTTGGCGAATAAACTGAAACTCTCTGGAGGCTCTAGACCATCACGTAATGCGGAAAATCTTCTGCTCGAACCTCCCACTTTCAAGAAGGAAAGAACGATGGCACAATCCTTTTCAGGCAATGCGGTGAGAATCTGGAACTCCCTTCCACCGCAGCTCTGGACCACCGCCTCCTCTCAGGGCTTCAAAATGGACCTCAAAGTCCTCCTCCAAAAACACCTCCTAAAGTAGTCCACGCCCACTTTATTATCTGAAGGAAGACCTCCATTTACTGAAAATTATATTCTCCTTGACTATGGAAGTGCCTTCCCAGTGTGTTCTTGTGGTTGGAGTGTTTAACATTCACTGCTGTATTATCCTTGTACTTGTGTTTGGTACCTTTTTGTAACTTGCACACACCACCTTCCCTTGTAACACACAGTATTCTAACTCTCACATTTTGTTTACCTTTGATACTTGCACAAGTGCCACCATTGCCTACGTTATGTTTATTCTTGTGCCTGAGTGTCTAGCATATTTTGCAGTATTATACCTCTATTTGTACTTTGTTTTCTTTTATAACCTGCACACTTGTCACTTTTTCCTCATGGCACCTTTGCTATCTCATGTATTTTGTTTGCTCACAATTGTCACTTTTGCCTCGTGTAACTTAACGTCTGCTTTTGTAATTTGTTCATGTGTAATGTTCTCCTCATGTAACAGTTCTGTTCCTTGTGTGAAGCGCTCTGACGCCTTCGGGTAAAGTCCGCGCTATATAAAAACACATAAATAAATAAATAAATAAATATGCTAATTGGCTGTCAACACTCCAAACCAGGAAGTGCTGGCAGCCATCTTGTGCCTCGGTTGAACCAAGGCACAAGAAAGCAGAAAAATAAACGCACAGAATGCAAAAAGGGGGCAGGGTAGAAACAACCTGACTCCCTAGGCCTGCTCAGGGGGTCCCACAAGGATTTTTAAAAAATCTGCGAGATTCGCACACCAAGCGCGAATTTCGGCCACAATTTTAATCATCATTGGTAATTAGCCAATGCCCCCGGGGATGCCAAGTCCCGTGGGCATGTTAAAAAAAAGTGTGGACGGGGCCCAATTTCCCCCACACTGCCTCGGGAACCGCCACCCCCCAGGGCAAAGCATTTATAGTTGTGGGGGCACACTACCCCCCTGCAGCCCTGGAGACTGCCACCCCCCGGGGCTGGTAGATAAAATGTTGGGGGGGGCTCTAATGCCCCCTCAAGCCCCGTGGACCACCACCCCCCCAGGGCTTGATTTAATTTTTGATTGCGGGGGCACACTGACCCCCACAGCCCCGAGTACTGGCACCCCGGGGGCTGGTTAGTAAAATGTTGGGGGGCTCTAACACCCCCAAGCCCTGGAGACTGCCACCCCCCAGGTCCGGCTCCTGCAGTGTCCTGGGGCCCCCACCGTGGGACACTGTAGTTTTCTATGGCAGGGCAGGAGCCGCGAGTCATAGCAAACTGCTTTGCTATTTGGAAGAGAGAGCAGGAAACCTACTCTCTCTTCCAAATAGCAAAGCAAATTGCTTTTCCACAGGGGGAGCAGCATCTTAGCAGCTCTCTCGTGTGTAAAAGCAATGTCGGCTCCCACAGGAGGCAGGGAGCCAGAGGGGCCGTGGGGGGATTGGGGACCCCCCAAGGTCCCCAACAGAGACGTCCAGCCCTGGGGGAATAGGCCCCCAGGGCAACAAGTGGCCCGGGAGGGGGGCCAAACACCCCCTCCCCAAAATGTAAAATTGAAAAAAAAATCTTTAAAAAAATCAAATTAAAAAAGGCCGGCTCCGGGTATGAGGTCCCCGGAGCCATAAATGGCCTGCAAACACGCCCTATAGCACGTTTTAAGTTGGGGAAATCCCCTTCAATCCCGAGTCCCTGGGGGATAACCAGCCTACCAGGTGCTTCTAGTAAGCGCCACTGTGCTGCGTTGCAGAGAGGTGGTCCAGGCCGTGGCACTTTTTACACCTCTTTGCAACGCAGCTCTTTGGTGCTTACTGGAGGTACCTTCGGCTAGTTGGACCCTAGGGACCCAGGATTCAAATGAACTTAATCTCCCAAATTAAAATGGCCACAGGGCGTATTTACACAGTGGTGAAGGGAGTGGACGGACTGAGGTGACGCGTTTTAAGTTGGGGAAAAAATTCCCTTTCAATTATGAGGGCTCGGGGGGGTGGCAACTAGCCCACCAGGTGCTTCCAGTAAGCACCACTGCGCTGTGTTGCAGAGAGGTGGTCTAGGCCGTGACCCTTTTTACACGTCTCTGTAACGCAGCTATTTGGAGCTTACTGGAGGTACATAGTGGTCTAGTTGGACCCTAGGGACCCTCAGGATTCAAAGGGACTTAACCAGACAACTTAAAATGGGCACAGGGAGCATTTACACAGTGGTGAAGGGAGGAGACGGGACCTGAGGTGACGTGTGCAAACACGCCTTGTGGCGCGCTTTAAGTTGGGAAATAATTCCCCTTCAATCCTGAGGGACCCTGGGGGCCAACTAGCCCACTAGGTGCTTCCATTAAGCACCACTGCGCTGCGTTGCAGAGAGGTGGTCTAGGCCGTGCTCCTTTTTACAGCTCTGTGGCGCTGACTGGATGTACCTGGTGGGCTAGTTGGACCATAGGGATCCTCAAGATTTAACTGGAATTATTTCCCCAACTTAAAACGTGCCACAGGGTGTGTTTGCACAGTGGTGAAGGGAGGGTATGGTGTAGAAAAGTGGCTCTATATATACTGGACTGAAGTAAAATCAGCCGAACTACGAATTCCGATTTACTCACCTGTTATCAGGAAATACCTCAGTGCTGTATCGTTGAGCCCACTACTGATCCTGAAAAGTAGTTCTAACCATACTTATCAGTAACTTGAATTTCCTTCCATAGGCTAACATTGACTGGTTTCGCTTAGAAATTTTTCCAAGTGTGGAGTTTTGGAACTTTAAAATATTCCTCTAAAATCAGCTGAACTACGAATTCCGATTTACTCACCTGTTATCAGGAGAGACCTCAATGCTGCATCTTTGAGCCCCCAGTACTGATCCTGAAAAGTAATTCTAACCGTACTTACCAGTAACTTGAATTTCCTTCCATAGGCTAACATTGACTGGTTTCACTTGAAAATTCTTCTAAGTGTGGAGTTTTGGAACTTACAAATATTCCTCTAAAATCATCTGAACTAACGAATTCCGATTTACTCACCTATTATCAGGAGAGACCTCATGCTGTATTTTTGAGCCCAGTACTGATCCTCAAAAGTAATTTTAACCGTACTTACCAGTAACTTGAATTTCCTTCCATAAGATATCATTGCCTGCTATATAAAATATATAAAAAAATATTTAAAAAACATATAAAATAAAAAGACAATATTAGAATTTCAATTTTAATAACCTTGTTTTCAATTTATATTAAAAATATGTAATGTTATTTAAAAAATAAAATATATAAAAAGAAATAGTTTGAAAAAATGTAATAAATCAGTCTAAAAAATAAATATAACAATTAATACATATAAAAATTGTCATTGAAAAAACCTTTGAAATTCACTAAAAAAACATAGGTTTCAGACATGTGGAGAAGTGTGGCTCAATGGTTAGAGTGGCAGACCCTGATGCAGAGGTATAGCCCGGGACCAGGGTTCAATTCCCACCTTGGTGGGTCTTGGGCTCAAAATTCCACGGACCTGATAATTCTCGCCTCGGTGCCTATTCTAATCATAGAGTCCCACTCTGCAACTCTGGGCAATAGCTTGCTTAATCTCCACAATGGCCCCCACAGGGAAAGCCAGGACGAGTTCCACAGCCGTATTCGTACAAGCGCCTTGAGACCCTTGCGGGTGCATAGTGCGCTATACAAGTATCAATTTACATTTACATGTTATAGTTAGGAATTAGCATTTAAAAAAACCTTTGAAATTCACTGAAAAATCCATAGGTTTCAGACATGTTATAGTTAGGAATTATCATTTAAAAACACTTACAAATTCACTGAAAAAACCATAGGTTTTAGGGGTGTTATAGTTAGCTGGACATTTCACTCGTACAAAACCATTGAAATTCCTCCGTTATAGTTAGTTGTAGTAACTATAACTCGCACGCCCGCAATCCACTGCTGATGATGTCAAATATTACATCATTCATGACATGGTCTGTGACATCACTGATGACTTCTCAAATGACATCAATGATCACTTCCAAACCAGGAAGTGTTGGCAGCCATCTTGTGCCTCGGTAGAACTGAGCAACAAACTACAATGGGTATGGCTCTAATCAGTAAGGCTGAGCCCATAGAAAACAGAACAACAGAAGGTGCCAATACTGATTACTATTAGAATGACTTTGACAGACACAAAAGCTACTAGTCACTCAGGGCCCAGATTATCCAATAATCTTCATTTAATTGGAAAAACACAGTGAATTTTTTACTAAGCTTTTTTTTTGTCACGGGGAGCTGCATCTTAGCAGCTCCCCGTGAGGAAAAACAATAAAACAATGCCTGTTCCTGCAAAAGGGTGGAGCCCGCGGGACCGTGGGGGTGGGGTCCCCTGGGCCATAGGTGGCCCGGGAGGGGGGCCACGTGGTCCCCCTCCCCATTATTAAAAAAAATAAGGAAAGGTCGGCCCGGGGGATGGAGTCCCCAGGGCCATAAATGGCCTGAGAAGGGGGGCCACACAGCCTGCCTCCTAATTTTAAATCAGTTATAAAAAATGGCCCCCTCCTCATTTTTTTTACAAAAAACATAAAATTGGGTTCAGGCCCTGGGGGATGGGGTTCCCAGGACCAATAAAGTAGGAAACGAATGGGGGCCACACAGCACCCTTTCTTAAAAAAAATTTGGACGAGCCTCGCGGCTCCCATCCTGCCATAAAAAACTCTGCTTTGGTATTTGGAAGAGAGAGCAGGAAACCTGCTCTCCCTTCCAAATACCAAAGCTGGTTGCTTCTCCACACGGGGAGCTGCATCTTAGCAGCTCCCCATGTGGAAAAACAATGCCGGCTCCCACAGGAGACGGGGGGCCGGCGGGACCGTAGGGGGATTGGGTACCCCCCACAATCCCCAACAGATAGGCCCAGCCTGGAGGATGGGGTGCCTGGGCCATAGGTGGCCCTTGAGGGGCGCCACGTGGCCCCCCTCCCCATTATTAAAAAAATATGGAAAGGTCGGCCCCGGGGGAGGGAGTCCCCGGGGTCATAAATGGCCTGATAGGCGACCACGCAGCCCACCTCCTAATTATAAATCAATTATAAAAAATGGCCATGCCCCAGGGATGGGGTCCCTGGGGCCGATAATGGCCTCAGGAGGGGGGGCCACACGGCCCCCTTCCTCATTTTTTTTTACAAAAAAAACATAAAATTGGGGTCATGCCCTGGGGGATGGGGTCCCCAGGGCCAATAAAGTAGGAAAACGAATAGGGGCCACACAGCCCCCTTCTTAAAAAAATGTTTAGACCAGCATCGCACCGGAGGCATCTCCCCCTCCCTGCAGCACTGTGCAAACGTACCCCCTGGCACGTTTGCACATGGGCAACTAATTCCCCTTGAATATTGGGGGTCCCGGGGGGCCAACTAGCCCACCAGGAACCTCCAGTATGCAAATTGGGGTGTCCGTTATGGACACCCAGCCCCGGGGACCACCACCTCCATGGGGCTTTGCTAATGTTGGGAGGGGGGCATGCGGCCCCCCTCTTGGAGCCCTCTGATGGCCCTGGGGACCGCCGTACCCCAGGGCCTGCTCCTGCAGTGTCCCGGGGTGCCTATTCCCGGGACACTGCTGTTTGCTATGGCAGAGCTGGAGCCTCGCGATTCCTGCCCTGCCATTGCAAACTCTTCTTTGGTATTTGGAAGAGAGAGCAGGAAATCTGCTCTCTCTTCCAAATTCCAAAGCAGATGGCTTTTCCACACGGAGAGCTGCATCTTAGCACCTCCCCGTGTGGAAAAACAATGCCTGCTCCCGCAAGAGGCGGGGAGTCGGAGGGACCGTGGGGGGATTAGGGACCCACCTTACGTTCCACAACGAATATTGCTGGCCCGGTGGATGGGGTCCCCGGGGCCTTAAGTGGCCCGGGTGGGGGGCCACGCGACCCCCTCCCCCATTATTAAAAAAAAATAAGGAAAGGCCGGCCCCTCGGGATGGAGTCCCCGGGCCCGTAAATGGCCTGAGGAGGGGGGCCGCAATTATAAAAAAATGGCCATGGCGATTATGGCCTCGGAAGGGGGGCCACATGACCCCCTTCCTAATTTGTTTTTACAAAAAACATAAAATTGGGGTCAGGTCCTGGGGGATGGGCCAATAAGTTAGGAAACAAAGGGGGGCCACACAGCCCCCCTTCTTAAAAAAAATGTAACGTCAGCATCGCGCCAGAGGCCCCACCTCCTCCCTGCAGCCCTCTGCAAACGTGCCCCCTGGCACATTTGCAGATGGGGAACACATTCCCCTTGAATACTGGTGGTCCCTGGGGGCCAACTAGCCCACCAGGAACCTCCAGTATGCACCAGGGAGCTGCGTTCCAGAGAGATGTTCTGAGGCCTCGCTCTTTTATACACCTCTCTGCAACACAGCTCTGTGGTGTTTAATGGAGGTATCTGGTCGGCTAGTTGCACCCCAGGGACCCTCAGGATTCAAGGGCATTTAATCCCCCAACTTAAAACGCGCCACGGGGCGCATTTGCACAAAGGTGAAGGAAGGGTGCAGGCCTGAGGTGACATGTGTGCAAACACAGCCTGTGGTGCGTTTTAAGTTGGGGAATGAATTCCTCTTCAATCCTGAGGGTTCCTGGGGGCAAACACACCCCCTGGCAGGTTTTAAGTTGGGGGATTAAATCCCCTTGAATCCTGAGGGTCCCTGGGGGCCAACTAGCCCAGCAGGTACCTTCAGTAAGAGCCACAGAGCTGCGTTGCAGAGAGGTGGTCCAAGGCCACGTCCCTTTTTACACCTCTCTGCGACGCAGCTCTGTGGCACTCACTGGAGGTTCCCCCATGCTTTTTTTTCAGTGCCCCAGGACCTAGCCCACCCGGGGGCTTAAATACAACGAAGCGCTGGAGCCCGCGCTTCATTTTTTAAAATTTTCTCAGTTGGATTCGCAACCCCAGCGCAAATTCGGCCGTTTTAAAATAATATCTGTGGGTAGGCCTAGGGGGTCAGGGTGTTTCTACCCTGCCCCTTTTCACTGTTTTTTTTTGTGACTCAGTTCTACCAAGTCATAAGATGGCTGCCAACACTTCCTGGATTGGAGTATTTGCAGCCAATCACAGTGAAGCTCGTGCTCCGGAGGGTTCGCGGACCCACCGCTGCCCTAGATATCAAAACTTTTTCTTTTTCTAATTTCTCAGGAACTACTGAACGGATTTACACCATTTAACAAAAAGGTCTCTTTATGAACCAAGGGCTAATTTTTTTGCCAAACTTGGTGTAATTCCGTTTAGCAGTTCGGGCTGAAGCTGTGTCTAAAGTTTCCTACGGAAAATCACATGGGGAAAACACGTTTTGGGACCCCCCTTTTTTAACAGCCCCCGCTTGACGAATCACCCCAAAACATTCAAGACAGGAGCTGACCAGAGCGGGCCACTCATTTTGAAAAATTTGCAAAGATTCCTCAATTGGCACCAAAGATATTGAGAAAACAAAAAACTATTTTCCTAAGGAAACTAGGTCTTAGCTATAACTACCTACTGGCGACCAGCACTACTTCAGTGCATAGGAACTGTTAAAGGACTACAAAAAAGGACTACGAGCAACAGCGGCAATTTTAAACAGAAGGGCATTTGAAAAAGCAACCCTCCAAAACGCGTCATGCCCAATGTTTTTATTAATAAAGAAAGGTGTTTCCTGAGCCCCTTGGTGTCGCCTCATTCGTCTTCATTGGAAGAGGAAGCCTTGGAAATAAAAGCGTGTCTCACTAACACGCGAGGATGTACCCTTCCGCAAGTGTTATGGGAGTCGCTAGTGTCGAAGGAGACTCTCCGACCGCCCCGCACGAAGCCTGAAATGGAGAACAAGCTGCAATTGCAAGAAATCCAAATTTGTGCCCATTACACCTCAAGACAACATAGATGTGTTCAGTGACTTAGTTAAAGGGGACCTAGACAAATTATTAGAAACTCGGACGCCCTGTAGAAATGTAACCAAGGATCAATGGAGTGCCATTAGGACTCTTCAGCAAATCGTGGACATTATAATTAAACCCTCAGATAAGGGTGGAAACAATGTCCTCATGCCTAGGAACCTATATATAGAGGAGGCAAACAGACAACTTACCAATGAAGAATGTTACTGTAAAGTAGACAAACGCTACCTGACACACCTCCAGGAAACATATTACAAACAACTTGAGCACTGGCGAGATAAGGGGCTACTGACATGGGACGAAGAGAGATATCTTCACAAAGAAAATCCCAAGACACCAACGTTCTACTTATTGCCAGAGGTGCATAAGAGTATGACAAGACCACCAGGGAGGCCCATTGTTTCCTCTATAGACAGCCTTTTTGAACATACCAGTATTTATATTGACTATTTTCTATTCCCCTATGTTAAGGGACTATCATCCTATGTGAAAGACACCACCGACTTTATTCATAAAATCTCAGAGATTAAATTGGATGAGCATTGTTGGCTGGTATGTCTTGATGTTGAGTCTCTATATACCAGCATTAGACATGGCGACGGCATCAAGGCATGCCAGTTCTCTTTGAAACAAAGAAAGTTGGAATTTTTAGAGCATACCCTTATGCTGTTAGAAATGATCCGATTATGCCTGAATGAAAATGTGTTTGTATTCAACAATGTACACTACAAACAACAACAGGGGATTTCAATGGGTACCTGCTTCGCCCCCAGTTATGCCAACCTGATGGTTGGCTGGTAAGAGAAGCAGGTGCTCTGGAACGATCTTACTGAAAAATGGGCCTTAAATGTGGTAAAGTGGACTAGATATATTGACAATGTCTTTTTTATTTGGCGAGGGTCTGAGAACGATTTGAATGACTTTGTTGATTGTCTAAATATGAATAATGTAAATTTGAAATTTACCAGACACTATAGTCAACATTCAGTGGATTTTTTAGACGTTAAAGTCACCAATGTAAATAATCAACTGGCCTCAGAACTTTTTCAAAAAGAAACAGCAGGGAATTCCATACTTCATTCCACCAGCTCACACCATCGGAGTTTCCGTTGGGGAATTCCTTTCAGCGAGTTTCTTAGGGCCAAACGCAGCTGTTCAATTGAGTCAGATTTCCAAAAAAACAAAGGCAAAGATGATGGAGAGATTTAGAGCTAGAGGCTATCTAAACAAATCACTCTTAGAAGCCGAGTCTAGAGTAGACCGGTTGACAAGAGAAGAGATATTGACTCCTAAAACTAGCACTATCAATCCAGAGACATCATAAAAATATGGGAAAGTGAGATTCATAACTACGTATTGTAGCCAGTCGAAACACATACAGAAAATTCTCAAAAATCGATAGGATATATTGAGACAGGATCCTATACTGAGGAATGTCATTGATACTGTCCCGGGCATCTCATATAGACGAGGCCAGTCTTTAAAAGACATTCTGGTTCAGAGTCACTTACCCCCAAAAGAAAACAATTGGTTACAAACTACCAAGGGTTTTAGGAAATGTGGTAATTGCAAGGCGTGCAAGTTTAGCCAGAATATGAAGGACATCATCCTACCTAAAACGAAAATAAAATGGAAAATCAACGCTCTGATCACATGCACCACGGAATTTGTAGTTTACCTCATTCGTTGCCCTTGCAACTTATGGTACATAGGCTCAACTACATTTCCAGTGAAGAAACGAATATTGGAACATTTGTGAGCGATCACTAATCAAGACTTCTCGTACAGCACAGGGTGGCACTTTTGCCAATTCCATCAACGTGATCCATCCAAAGCGAGCTACGTAGGGATGGCACGATTAAGAGTAACATCAGAGGTGGAGATAGAGTGGGTGCTTTACACAAATTAGAATCACGTTTGATTCTGTTGGCGGGGGACCATGTTTCCTGACGGTCTAAATATGGACGAGGAACTACATTCCCATCTATAAGAATAAAATAGATGGCATGACCAGTAGAATTGCCACTTAGACAGAGCTGACTCTTCACTATATACATATTGTATTTATCTTTCCCTTCCCGCACACCCTCACACCCCCTTTTTCTCACATATTAATTACACATCGTACCACAGGGTTTTTTTTTAGCATAGTTTTTCAAATGATTGAATGTAGATGTTAGAGATAGATCTTTTTTCGCTCTGAATATCCAGCAAACAAATATCTCTTTCCTCTACTTTCTCCTTACGATTAGGAAGCGGGACTTTTCACCACAGCCATCATTAGGAGCCACTTTCTTCTGATCTTCCTAATACCTACTGTACTAACCTCCACTGCTTAGCAACGATAAAACAGTTATGAGTATGACTGAATGATCATTAGAGGTATCAAATTATTATTAATTGTCACTGACCATGTCATGAGTGATGTAATATGTGATGTCATCAGCAGTGAATTGCAGGCGCGCAAGTTATAGTGAGTCCAACTAACTATAACGTGGGAATTTCAATGGTTTTATGTCAGTACAATTTCCAGCTAACTATAACTGGTGTCAAACCCATGGTTTTTTCAGTGAATTTAATAGGTTTTTTCAATGCAAATTCCTAACTATAACTGGTGTGAAACCTATGGTTTTTTCAGTGAATTTCATAGGTTTTTTAAATGCTAATTCCTAACTATATATAGGGCCTCAAACCTATGTTTTTTTCAGTGAATTTCAAAGTTTTTTTAATAGCAAATTTCTATTGCTATCAAATACAATATTTTTTATAATGAATCCTATATTAAATATTTATGTAATACTATTTTTTATATGTATATTTTTTTTTGCCCTTGAGCGCTCCCGGTGCGCGTACCTGTGAGCGCAGCGGTAAGCCCAGTCTTGCGGCGCGTCCCGGTGCGCGTACCGGTGAGCGTCCCGTTAGTGCTATTGCCGCGAATGAAAACATCATTGTGACGTATCGCGTAGCCGCGTCCGCGTGATACGCACAGCGTGAGCGCACCCGAGCGCATACGATCGCGCTACATAAGCGCCCCGGGGCGCGTAGCGTAAGCGCATCGGGTCATGTGACCTAAAAATAACACTTTTTATTGGTTCAGGACAGTTTTGGTTTCCAAATGATGAAAGCCCGGGTCATGTGACCTGAAAATAACACTTTTCATTGGTTCAGGACAGTTTTGTTTTCCTAATGATGAAAGCCCCCACCTTTTTTCCTCATTCTCACTTTGTACTTTGAGTGAGGAAGACCTGTTTCCAGAGCTATTAGTACCTATTTGTACTGAGAAATGGCTACAGTAGCAGCAGCAGGAGCATCTCAGCCACCACCACCACCACCACAAGGACCACCACAACACCAGAATGGTGGAGATGAAGAAGAGGAGGAGGAGGAGGAGGAGGAGGAGAGGCGGCGCTACCTGCCAGAAGATACTACCCCCTACAAGCCAAAGGAGCACATTGTGTGGGAATTTTTTTAAATCCCAAGGGGCCTCAAGAAAGTAAATGCGCCAAAGGTGACTTGTCTGATCTGTGGCACTGTACTTTTCAGGGGGAACCCTGCCAAAAAATATTCTTTTGGCAACAACACCTTGATTCGCCACATGCAACGCCGGCACCCTAACAACTATAGTGCCGCAGAGGTCAGAGAACTGACCAGAAACCCTCCCCAATCTTCTCCCAGCACCTCCCAAAGTACCCAACCCACTCCATTGGGACCAGAGACAAGGGAGATGGTCCCAAACATCCAAACCCAGTTTGGAAATTTCGAAATAGTGTGCATATTTTGTGGGCGTACAATTTGCCATGGTGAGCAAAGTGTTAAACTCATCAACCGTGCTGGTGACAACCACAAGTGCCCAAAGAAACCATAATTTTTTCCTGATTTATTTGCTCCAGTTGAGCCGTTTACAATTCCCTGTTTTTTGTTTGTCCCCATAAAAATTCAAAAAAAAATATAACATTGTTCATAAAAGCCAAAAAAAGTACTAAATGTTCAAAAAAACAATAAAAAAATATAAAACAACAAAAAGAATAAAAAAAACAGTTCTTTTTAGAACTACCTCCAATTTATAAAAAAATGCTACATGTTTAAAAAACTCTGTCATTCTTTTTTCCCCATGGTACGCTCCCCGGTACGCTCCCCGGTGCGCGTACCGGGCGCTCCCCCCGCGCAAATCGAAAAAAAAAAAAGTGCCCCGCGGGGCCCTTTTATGGCCCCCACATCAAACCTAGGGGGTCAGCGGGGGTCTTCCCTGCCGCTTTTTGGTCATTTCCCCCACTGTTTTTGCCACCTCTTGTGTCTCGATCCTACCGAGACACAAGATGGTGGCTGCTCTGGACTGTTTGGAATGTTGACAGACACCCGAGAGCCAATCAGCTTTCCGCGCGCGAACTCGTGTAGCGCGCTGGTACGCGCCCCGGTGCACATACCGGGGCGCGCTTATAGATATATATATTTTTTTGAACCTAAATTACTCAAAATCCACTGGAGCACATATCTTGAGACATAGCAAAGGCACATCGGGCTACCAGTCCCTACAATTTTCCCAAGTTTGGTGGAAATCCATTCAGCCGTTCGGGCTAAAGGTGAGTCCAACCGCTCTATGGAAATTAACATGGGGAAAACACGTTTCGGGACCCCCCTTTTATCTCGGCCCCGCTTGACGAATCCCCCCCAAACTTTCAGGAAAGGAGCGGAGCGCAGCGAGGAAAATTTCAGGAAATTGTCAGGCAGATTCCTCAACCGGCGCCAAAGTTATTCCCAATAGAATCTTGCGGATTCCCTATGGAAAACAATCCTAACTATAACTACCTACTGGCGACTGCCAGTAGGTTGGATATATATATATATATATATATATATATATATATATATATATATATATATATATATACATACATACGTACATACATACATACATACATACATACATACATATATATATATATATATCCACGGATTCCTTTCGAGTCAGGAAAAGGATGACAAGCCACACCACCAGGTACCGGAAAAGTTGTTTATTTCAGGGCATAAACAAGACGCGTTTCGAGCTCACGGGCTCTTGGTCACATGACCACCATTTTTTTAAACCTTATTTAAATAGTGAAAAAATAATAGAAAGGGAAGAAAGTTTTCCGTGTTTACAGACATCACACGGAAACTTTACTCAAAAGTGCAATTTCTAAAGCAAAAAAAACTGGTTTAGAGTTACAAATAATGCACATTTCCCAAATGTTTGGTTTTAAATCATTGATAATACTCAATCAATTTACAACTCAGAAAAAATAGCGCACAAACGCATCGAGGTATAGTACCCATATGATTCTAACGAGGAGACAGGTTTGGAGAAAAGGAGGAAACGAGAGGAGTGTAAACGTGGTATATAGAAGTTGAGACTGAGTGGCAGATTCAACACCAGAATGATCAGAGATAAGTCAGAGGATGGCTGTTGCTCGCTTCAGCCACCAACTCCAGCAGGGTTAGAAAAGAAAACGAGGCAGACCCATCTCGGTGCAGTTTTAGTTTATTTTCACCAGTCCTCACGACGCGTTTCGGCAGATCCCTGCCTTGATCACATGACAACACGTCAGTGAAGCACATTTCCTTTTAAAGTTCAAGTGTCCATTAATAAAAATAGAAGAGTTATTTACACATTATCGGAGTCTCTCTTTTTTCCTCTGTCTTTCTGACCGCTCCTTTCCAACTTAGTAATTATATGTAAAATACATTGTGCAATCCTTAGAAGACACTACCAGAAATACATACGGTAGGTAATGTTAAAATAGTTATTTACAGCAATAAACACATTTCATACTTCGGAAGCAATTAGAAATAATACATGTAAAATACAATTTTCTACTTTTGCAATGATTTGTATAAATACATACATCCAAAATAGTGCTTTATATATATGGATATATACATCCTTATTGCCCTATTTTACATTTTCACTTATGGATTGCAGCTACTGTATTATAATTATATTTACATGTGTTGAATTCTCTTCTAAACCTTGTAGCATTGTGCTTATCCCCAGGAACAACCCATGAATCGCCCTATCAGTGTATTACACCTAAAAGTGCTTACGAGTGCTAAAAATAGTAAAGTGCAAGTGTGACTAAATTATATTTCATTATTTCCATTGTGCGGTTGCATATTTTTTCTTTTCATATTAAATTTTGTATCTGTCAGCAGTTTTCACTCCAATAGGAATACAGGACAAATGGACAAGGACTTCACTAGGTTCGAATTATAAAACATGATTCCCACAATTAGTTTAAAAAAAACATCTTTGTTAAAAAATGCTTAAAAAACCAATTTCATGTTTGAACAGTAAAAATTCCGGTCCATTTAAAATTGTAAAACCTAATGTTTAGAGCATATAAAATAAGACAAAAAATTCAACAATTAATATTCCCAACATGTTAAAAATATGTTTAAACAATTTCATAGATTTTCATATTTTGCAGATCCACCTTATATAACAAGTTTCTATATGTCTCACATTCATTTATTCGTTTTTGTATACGGACAATTTCTTGTGTATGTAGGCTAATGCAGTGATTACGTAGTATGTTATCTCTTTTTCTGCTAGCCGGTACCTGTTTGCTGTGCTTGCGCTCTTGCGCTCAGTAATATTTTAATTTGTGCTTTTAATTGTAATAATCCTTTTTAAATACCTTTTGCACACTCACTTCTATCACCGCGCTGATTCCGGGCCTGTGCTCATTTCTTCCCCTGCCCCGCCCCGGTCCGACACGGCAGCCAGTGCCGCTTGAGCGGAGGGCGGGACAGGAAGAGCCAGTGACCCCACCCACACTCTCGCGCTGTTAGCGCTCTAGCTATCACTTCAGGCAGGGCATTTAAGCCTTCTCGTCGCCCAAGCGCGCAGCGGTTGCGCGCAGGGGGCGCCTTAGTCGCGCCTGAGACGAGCCAGAGAGGAGCCCGTCTGTGCCCGTCCGTGACCGAACGGGGCCAGGGGCCATGACCCCTACATCTGTTGCGTCCACCTGTAGAGTAGCGGATAGACTAAGTTACTCCTCTAAAGACCTACGTAATG
The DNA here is from genome assembly GCF_964263255.1 of Lissotriton vulgaris. NCBI lineage: Eukaryota > Metazoa > Chordata > Amphibia > Caudata > Salamandridae > Lissotriton > Lissotriton vulgaris. Next base: position 2,078,883,106 of record NC_141689.1, on the reverse strand, counting down.
TGTGGCATCCGCCACCGAAAGGCTGCGCACAGGACTCTGGGCCATGTCCCGGGGGCCCTTTTTCCTGCAAACATTGCCATTTCCAGTCACTGTTTGGTCCTCCCATTGTTGACATTCCAACCCCTGTGGACCTTAACCCTCTGCCCCCCGGGGGTAATAGCATACTATGTAATGTCAGATCTCTCCCTAAGCACCACTCAGAAGTTTGGGACCTAATACACTCTAACCGCCCCGACTACTGTTTCTGTACCGAGACCTGGCTTAAACCCCATTCAGTCCCTGCTATCACCTTGGGGGTCCCTTCAGGGTATAAGATTCTTAGACTTGACCGCCCTGTTAAAACTGGCGGCGGGGTTGCGGTAATCTACAAGGATACTCTCACTGTCACTCTTCTCGATCAATGCTGCACTGACGACATTGAGATACTGGTTTTTAAAATTGGTTGCTCACCCCTATCTCATTGGAAGGGAGCATTAGTGTACCGTCCTCCGGGCCCCTACACTGAGGCTTCGTCCATCCTCCTGGAGACTCTAGCCCCCCATATTAGAGCTGGAACTAATTTTGTCCTCCTAGGTGACTTCAATGTTCACAGCGAACTATCGGATAACGCTGATACTCGCAATTTGCTGACTGACCTATCTGCCCTAGGCTTCAAACAGTATAACCAGGGTCCGACTCATCAGGCCGGGCACACCCTCGACTTAATCCTATCTAACTCCCATTCCTTGACCTGTCACCCCCCTTTACAGGTGGAATGGACTGATCATTTTATAATCCATTTCCTCCTCCCCACGCTCTCGGAGGAACGCCCCAACCCTGTCCCTCTGCCGCTTTGGCGCAGACAGTGGCACAAGGTGTCCGTTGACTCTTTTAGAACTGCCTTTATTCCTCCTGATTTCCTTCCCTCAGACTCCCCCAACCTGGCCTTGTCCAAATTCAACAATGCTTTAAGCACAGCGGTCAATATGATCGCCCCCCTAAGACGCTGTAACCAGCGGTCGGACCGTAAACAAGAACTGTGGTACTCAGACCTACTACGCACGGAGAAAAGAGCTTGCAGAAAGCTGGAGAAAGCCTGGAGACTCTCGCGCAGCACTGTCGATAGAGACAGGTATAGCTCAGCAATGAGACTCTATCATAAAAACATCAGAGCTGCCCGTAAGTCCCATATTATCTCCCAACTCTCTGGGGCCGGGAACGACCCCAAAATGTTGTACCAGGTGCTCTGCACATTTACCAAGCCGGTCGCTTGCGACAGTGCAGAAGTACTAACCCAAAAACTGTGCGATGACACGGCCGGTTTTTTCTGTGATAAAATAGATGCCATTTACCAAAAAATCTCCCAATCTAACACATCCGTGGATGAGAATGCCCCTTCTTCCAGTTCCCAGCCTGGAACAGCCTGTGCTGCCCCAGCCTCACTATCATTCATACCTGAGATCTCTTTAGACTAGGTCAACTCTCTGATTGGGACCATTAAATCAGGCAGCCCAGTAGACCTCGTACCTGCCCGGGTCATGCACCTCATTGGGAGTGTCCTCAGCCCCTGCATTCGGACGGTGATTAACCGTTCCCTATCTGAGGGACTGGTCCCTCGGAGGTGGAAGGAGGCCATAGTCAAACCTATCAGAAAGAACACCGCCATCCCTTGGTCAGACATGACCAACCTGAGGCCTATCTCCCTCTTGCCATTCATCGGCAAATTGACTGAGAAGCATGTCAATCACCATCTCTCCACCTTTATTGAGCAGACTGGCAGCTTAGACCATTCTCAGTCCGGGTTCAGGCCCAGGTATGGTACTGAGACCGCCCTCCTCTCCGTTACGGATGCCATACGCATGTCCCTTGATAGAGGGTTGTCTGTGGTGTTGGTGCTGCTGGACTTGTCCGCAGCATTCGACACCATATCCCATGCCATTCTCCTTGCCAGATTAAAGGAGATAGGCATCGACAAATCTGCCCTGGCATGGTTTACCAGCTTTCTGTCAGAGCGGACTCAGACAGTGAACATGGGCTCCTTCAGTTCCACCTCGGCTAACATCATTAGAGGAGTCCCACAGGGCTCATGTCTTAGCCCTACGTTGTTCAACGTATATGTCTCCTCTCTGGCCGACATGATAAGGTCCTTTGGGTTCATGCCTATCTCCTACGCTGACGACACGCAGCTGCTGTTTACTTTTAAGACCTTTACGCCTGAGATTAGACAAACTTTCTCTAACGGCATGACTGCAATCGCCAGCTGGATGGCCAAAAACTTTCTACAGTGCAATGTGGGAAAGTCTGAGGTCATGTTATTCGGAGAGGCGAGAATCCTGTGGACCCCAGACTGGTGGCCTCCTAGCTTGGGACAGGCCCCGCCCCCCAAACAAGTAGTAAAGAACCTGGGGGTGCGTCTAGACCAGGACCTCACCCTTTTTCATCACGCCAACACCACTGCAGGGTCCTGCTTCCACATTATCGGTCTCCTTCGGAAGGTGTTCCCCCTTCTACCTGACGATACCCGGAAGACCCTGGTCCAGGCCCTCGTTTTGAGCCGCCTGGACTATTGTAATGGCTTACTCCTAGCAGCCAATGAGGGAGTGCTCAATAGACTACAGGTGGTGCAGAATACCGCAGCACGGCTGGTGACCAATACCCCCCCCAGAACACCGTCCCTCCCCCTCCTTAAAGCCCTTCATTGGCTTCCTATCCGGAAACGGATAGAATTCAAGATCAGCTGTTTAATACATAAAAGCTTACACAATCTGGGACCACATTACTTCACAGACAAATTTGTCTACCACCGTCCATCCCGCATCCTTAGGTCCTCCAACCAACAGCTGCTCCAAGTCCCTAGACATTATAAGACCAGACAGGGAGGCCGAGCCCTATCCATCATGGGTCCTCGTCTATGGAACAGCCTCCCCCTCTCTCTCAGAGATTGCCAGAGTCACTCAGTTTTCAGGAAACGTCTAAAGACTGTACTATTCTAGGAGGAGTTTTCGACCTGTCCACCTCACAGCACCGCGCGGAGATACACCTTCGGGTGTGATGCCGGCGCGTAACAAGCCCATAAATAAATAAATAAATAAATAAATAGTTATTTCATTAGACCATATACTGCCCTCTAATCCAGATATGTGTATAAGTCTTCCCCCATATTCAACCCATTGGGTTGCTTGCTATCTAATAGCAGTATGTAATGGGTCTCAAGGCGACGCAATGCACCTTCCCTGTTACCTCCCCTTCTTTGAATGGGGACACTATCTATCAGGTAGTACTTTAGATCTTTGGGTTTTCCACCATGGTGTTCTTTGAAGTGGCGGGCTACTGGGTAACTAGGGTCGCTATTAGTTATTGCCCTGATATGTTGCAATATTCTTTGGTATCCGGGCAACTTTGTGCTTCCCACAAATCTGAGATTGCAGCTACACTCTAAAATGTATACTACGTATTCGCTTCTACATGTTAGATGCTGTTTGATCATCTGGGGTTTTGGGCTGAAGGCTGTCATATACGATGTTCTATTCGTTCCAAATGTACGAGCCTTGCAGCTAATACATTTGTAAAACCCTTTCCTTGCACTAAGCCAGTCTGTGGTATTTTTGCATTCTGGGCTACTGGTGACTAGAATATCCGCCATCGATGTTGACTTTCTGAATGTTATGGCAGGATACTCATAATAGGGAATTACCAATGACAGGATCATCTTTTACAATGTGCCAATTATTCTTGATTATTTGGCGCAAAGATTTATGTTGGCGATTGTACGTTAATATGAGCCTAGGGTTCCCATCTACTTCTGATGTCTTAGGTTCCTGGGATTCTGACTCTATGTTAGTTTGTACCAATAAATCCTCCCTAGGTCTAGCCCTAGATTTCTGAATTGCGCTTTTGATTGTTTTGGCACTGTAACCCCGTTCAATAAATCTCAATTTACTTGCCTGCTGATTCTTAAATAGCTCTACCTCACTGCTGCATATCCTGCGTAATCTAAGCATTTCCCCATAGGGGATACTTTGGATTAGGTGAGCTGGGTGAGCACTTGCTGCGTGCAGTAATGTGTTCCCAAAGGTTTCCTTCCTATATAGCGTAGTGCTAATAGTGAGATTCTCTATTTTAATGAGGACATCTAGGAACGGGATTTGCTCCCTACTGATCTGTGAAGTAAAATTGAGATTTATGTCATTGTCATTTAATTTTGTAATGAATTCCTCTGCTTCATCCTCAGTCCCATTCCATATGATCATCAGATCATCTATATACCGTAGCCACAATATAACTTTGTCCTTATAGGTGTTGCCATGATGTCTCCTGAGGACCAGCTCCTCCCACCAACCCATAAACAAACATGCATAGGTGGGGGAGAAGCTGGCCCCCATCACAACACACTGTACCTGTCGAAACATTTGCTTTCTGAAGAGAAAGAAATTATACTCAAGGCAGAAAACCAACATATCCATAAGCATTTTGTTATGCATAGTATATTCTATAGGTCTCCTTGCCAAAAAATAATCTACTGCTTTGATGCCATCAATGTTTCTTATGCAAGTATATAATGACGTTACATCTAGAGTAATCAACTTGTATCCCTCCTGCCATTTAACTTTACCAATTTTACCCAGAAAATCTCCAGTGTCTTTCACATAAGATTCAAGACCTTGTACATGTTCTTGAAGAAAGAAATCTATGTACCTCGACACATTTTCAAGTGGTCCATCACAGGCCGCGATGATCGGGCGACCTGGAGGTTGTTCCTTATTCTTGTGAATTTTGGGTATAAAGTATATTACCGGTGTTTTTGGAAAATCCTTCTTTAGAAATTTAAATTCTTCCAGACTTAAGACTTATATATATATATATATATATATATACAGTTATACATATATATATATATATACACATATACACATATATACATATATATATATATATATATATATATATATATATATATATATATATATATATATATATATATATATATATATATATATATATATATATATATATATATATATATTCTTCTCACCAAACAATCCACAAACAGTGCATATACACACACATATATATATATATTCTTCTCACTCAACAATCCACAAACAATGGACTCTCTCGCACAGCAGGTGCCAGATGTCGAGGTCGAACAATACCTCACAATATGTTCCCAAACAAAGAATTGCACCGCACTCCAGTAGTCTTGAGTAACTGCTTTATTTTTAATAAAGCAAAATCTCCACCACCACTATCACTGATGTTTCAACCAAGAAATGGTCTTTCTCACGGTTTACATAAGTCCATCCTCCCTTTTCTGCTTTATAGCTTGGCCATGTTAGCCCATTATGAGGCATTATGGGACTTGTATTTAAATGCAGATCACAAGTGTCTCTTCCATTATTTTTGATCATTGAGTCCTTTTCATTACAATTTAGTTTAGTGTAATCGTTATTTCGCTGTACTGGCTTGTAATCAGTTGTGTTTGATGTTACTCCCAATTTGTCTATAGGTAATCCTATTTGGGTTGGTACCTGTTTCTAATGTTAGCATACAAGCTGGACATTATTATACACTTCCTTTATGAATAATTCAGGGTTAGTACCCTTACGCTCATGTCTTTCTTGCTTCTGAACAAGGTTTACTGTTCTTGCATTGTAAATGGGTGCTCCATATAAATTAATGTGTACCTCCTCGTCTCCGTTCAGACCATGTGGAGTCTTGGTCTTAAATCTGATGATCAGACGCAACTCTAGTCTCCTCAGCTTTAGTGTCCGATTACATCCTCTTTCATTAAAAGGGACTGTTGCAATTCCAAAATATTGTATGTCTTGCCAATTGATTTTGTGTTGAGTATGTAGATGTTTCGACATTGCGTAGTTCATGTCTCCATGTTGGATCGCTCTCAGGTGCTCGAGGATCCATTTTTGCAGAGGACAGACCGTACCTTATATGTACAGTAGGCCACACGTGCACTCAATCATATATTCAACATATGTTGTCTCACATTTTAAATTTTCATTGATTAGGAATGCATTTCCTCAGAAGTCCTTGATCATTTTAGTGTTCTTGACGATCGTACACGCTTTGCATTTATTGCAATGTGTGAAGCCTTTTTGTTCTTCCAGCAACCATGTTGTTTGTTTCTGCATGGAAAAATTGCTTTTCACCAGTTTATTCCTTAGGGATGGCACTTTTCGAAATGTAACCATTGGTTTTGTTCCAATTTTTTGTCCGATATCAGGATCTTTCACCAGGACATTCCAATACGTCTTGAGAATATTGATAATTTTGTAGCTTTCCTTGTTATTAATCTTGTTGTGTTGTCTGCTTCAGTGGTTGATTCTCTGTCTGTCTTTGCAAGTGTTTTTTCTCTGGGGATTTTCTTTGCCTTTTCCAAGCCGTCTTTCACATCTCTATACTTGTTGCCTCTCGTTATGAATCTCTGTTCTGTTTCTTTTAGATGTCTTTCTGTAACTTCTATCTCCGAGCAATTCCTCTTCATCCTGATAAACTCCCCTTATGGGATGCTCTTTTTCAGTTGTGCCGGATGAAAGCTAGCACTGTGGAGTATACTGTTTGTGGTAGTGGGCTTATGATATATCTTCGTGGGGATCTGATCTTCATCAATATACACCGATACATCTAGAAATTGGACTTGTTTTTTACTCATGTTATACCTAAATTTCAGTCCCATATTGTTGTTGTTTAAGATCTCTAAGTATTTTGTTAAATACTTCATACTTCCATTCCAGATCAGAAAAAGTTTGTCTATGTATCTTAACCATCGCTCCATTTCGGATGTGTATTTTTCATTTTCCTCATTCCATGCCACAAACTTCTCCCACCAACCCATCGTAAGGTTAGCAAATGAAAACGCCCATGGCGGTCCCGCACTTTTTGGTATACACTTGATGATTGAAGAGAAAGATGTTATTCCATAAACATAGCTCGATCATTTCCATCAACATTTCAGTGTGTCTTAGTTCCTAAATGCTTCTTTGGCGTATAAAGTAGCCCACAGCTTTCAGCCCGACCTCATGATGAATCATGAAAAAGTTGAAACTTTCCAAACACTCACTCACAGGATTCTAGCTAGCCTGGCTGATGAGGGCTGTTAGCCCAAAACCAGTCCCAGGATGCTTGTTTCCGGTCCATGAAAGACATGGATTGGCAGTTCGGGTTGGACTGTTCCCATGAGGCACAGGGTCAAGACTGATTTGCATATAGCTGTGTCTGAACTGGGTTGGAGAAGTAAACTAAAGAATGATGATGGACTCAACCCAGATCTGTGACTTGGGGTGAGTGTCTGAAAAGTTTCAGCACTCATCCATCATCTCCTTGTGTTTGCTTTGTTTGCCCTAAATTTGCAGGTTATGCCCAAATGTGGGTCCCTTGCTCACTTTTCCACTGGATTCTAGATAGCCTGGCTGGTAGCCCGAAACCGGTCTCAGGATGCTTGTTTCCGGTCCATCAGAGACCTCTAATACAACAGTCCAGACGTAACTTTGGACCAGGGAGCCTCAGCCATGCTCGTTCTCTTCGATCTGTCAGCGGTTTTCAACACCATCTCCCATCAAATCTTAGTACAAAGATTGGGGGAGATTCGTGTCACATGTAAAGCCTTGGAATGGATGAAGAACTTCCTGTCTGAAGGTACCAAGTTGGTTCATCTGCATCTATGGTCCTGGACAAAAGGGTGCCTCAAGGCTCAATGTTGAGCACTACCCTGTTTAATGTTTATGTGGCCCCACTGGCAAAACTTATCAGGTCATGCGGGTGTGAAACCATCTCTTATCACGATGACACTCAATTGGTCATCACTATGGCCCACAACCCTACGCTTACCAAAGGTAAATTCAAGGATTGTTTATTAAGAATTTTCACATGGATGACCATCAACTTTTTTCAGCTCCATACAAATACATTGGAGATCCTTTTATTCAGAACATCCCATTCAGTCTGGTCAGCAGACTGGTGGCCATCGGAGTTGGGTCCACCTCCTATCCTTGTTCAAGCCCTGATAATAAGTCTCATGGATTATGGTAATGCCTTATTGGTGGGAACAAATGAAAGCCTCTAAGCTAGGCTCTAAGTGGTGCAGAATTCATCTGCATGCCTTGTTTCAGAGCCCTCTTTTCGCTCCCTTCACTGGCTGCTGATCAAAAAAAGTCACCCTCTTGAATGTTCTCTGTCTGGTCTGTAAATCTCTTGATGGAAACATCCCACTTTACCTCAAGAAGATACTTCAGCCATATATCTTAGTTTGTCAGCTTAGATCCAGAGATCTACTACTTTTACACCCCAAACGTATCAGAACAACCAGGTTTGGGAGCCATTCCTTCTCATACCTTGCCCCTCATCACTGAAATCAGCTGCCCTTGTCTATTCGTGCATGCTCCAATTTCACTCTTTTAAAAAAAAATCCTGAAAACCTCTGTATTCACCCATATAATCTTACTCTCTTACAATGTGATATTCCCCCACCTTGTGATCCCCTTAGGGATGATTCATATGCCTAATAAATGAACAAATAAATAAATACAGTGGCATACCATTCAGTGGAGTGTACAAGGGGGGAGTGACGTGGAGTGGCATATGTTGAAGTGGTGTAGCGTAGAGTTGAGGAAACTGTTGTAAATTGGAGTGGCATTTTATACAGTAGAGTGGAGTACAGTGTTGTACAATAAACTGTACCGACATAGAGCCGAGAACAAGTTTGGACAGTGGAGTGTGCGGGGTTAGAGTAGAATCTAGTAAAGTTGCATAAAGTGTTGTAGAGTTGTGGAGAGTGAAGTCATATATAGTGGAGGAGAGTACACTGGAGTGGTGTAGAGTGGAGTAGCATACAGTAAAATAGTGTAGAATGGAGTTGCATTAGGTGGATTAGCATATAGTGGAATAGCAAACAGTGGAGTGCCATACAGTAGAGTAGCATAGACTGGAGTGGTGTTGAGTGGAGTGGCGTAGAGTGGAGTGTTGTACAGTGGAGTTGCATAGAGTGTGATAGTTTATAGTGTAGTAGCATGCAGTGGAGTGGCGTACAGTGTAGTGTTGGAGACAAGTGGTGTACAATGGAGTAGGGTAGAGTTGAAAACCATACAGTAAATGTAAATGTACAGGAATTTATATAGCGCAAATCACCGAGCGGTTTCTAAGCGCTTGCTTAGGGAACCCGTCCTGGTATTCCCCTGTGAGATAACCCCGGCAGGGTATCCGCAAGGTAAAAGCCAGGCATCCCGCCACGAGGGGCCGTTGTGGAGATTAAGCAAGCTATTGCCCAGAGTCGCAGAGTGTGAACCCGTGAATCGAGTAGTCACCGGAGCGAGAATTGTCGAGTCCATGGACATTTTAGGACTCAAGACCCCGCCGAGCCGGGAATTGAACCCTGGTCCCGGGCTGACCTCTGCTTCCAGGTCTGCCTCCTCTAAAAATTGAGCCACACTTCTCCAGTACAGTGGAAAAGATTTAAGTTGAATACAGTGCAGTAGCATAAGTAGAGTGGAGTAGAGTGGAATAGCACAGAGTGGAGTAGAGTGGAATAGCGCAGAGTAGAATGGCGTAGAGTGGAATAACATAGAATGGAGTGGCGCACAGTGGACTAGTGTACAGTGGAGAAGGTTAGAGCAGCACAGCAGACAGTGGAGTAGGGTAGAGTGGAGTAGCGTCCAATGGAGTAGTATAGAATGGAATGGCATAGAGTGGAGTGGTGTACAGTGGAATAGTGCATAGTAGAGTAGCATACAGTGCTGTGGTGCACAGTGAAGTAGTGTAGACTGAAGTGGCATACACTAGACTGGGGTAGAGTATAACAGTATACAGTGGAGTGGCATGCAGTGGATTGGTATCCAATGGAATAGCATGGAATGGAGTGACAAAGAGTGTAGTGGCATACACTGGAGTGGCGTAGAGTTGAGTAGCATACAGTGGAGTTCAGTGAAATAACATACAGGGGAGTGGTATACAGTGTGATAGAATAGAGTGTAATGACGTATAGCGGAAAAGCATATAGTGAAGTAGCTTATAGCAGAGTGCTAAACAGTGGAGTGGGTATACATTATAGTGGTGTAGAGTGCAGCTGCGCACAGTGTAATAGCATAGAGATGACTGGCATAGAATAGAGTTGCGTACACTTCAAGAGCAAAAAAAGGAGTAGCATAGAGTGGAGTCTCGTACATTGGAGAGGCGTAGAGTGGCGTAGAGTGGAGTAGCATATAATGGAGTAGCGTACAGTGGAGTGGAATTGAGTGGAGTGGTTCACCTAAAGTAGCGCATACTGGAATACCATAGAGTGGAGTGATGAAAGGTGTAGTGACAATCAGTGGAGTGGTGTATGAATGTATGGGAAATTTAGCAGCAATGTAGATTATGGTGTGCAGAGTAATGCAAACAGCAAATTGCATGGTAGCCTTGCGTTGGTGTCCAATTCTATATATTGCACAGACCATGCCACACCATGCATGGTGTCAAGGCTACAGCAATATAATAATACAGCTAGAACTTAGTTATATTTTTGGCCACGGTATACCACAGTAACTTTGGGTATACTGTGGTACATGGAGATGACAAGCCAGAATCTAATTGGGTAAAGCCTGTCTGTTTTTAGAGGTAGCCATGTTGATATGCTTACAGGTACTGTTCTAGTACCTAGTACGTATTGTATTTTTTAGGAAATCTCTTTCTTCAGTACCCAAAAATGGTCATCTGCGCACTATAATGTATAATCCTTACAAATTTCATGTAAATCTATTTAGCAGTTTTTGAACTACGCCCAATACAATAGTCTATCAAAAATGCATTTGTGAAAAAACACATTGTATATTTAAAATTTTGGAAAGGGGTACGCGACCCCCCCCCCCTCCCTCCCAGTGCCTCCATGAGACCCCAGGGACCCCATACCCAGGGCTGTATGTTTAAAATAAGGGGAGGGGGAGTGCAACCCCTCTCCCTGTGATGCAGATTATGCCTAATGACCCTGTTACCTAAAGCCAGTTCTAAGAAGTGTCCTGAAGACCCTACACTCCCTCTGGTAGAAAACACATCTTTGATCCTGCCCAGGCGGGAACAGTGAAATCAGCTGCTCCCTCCAGGAAAGGAGCAAAGGAGAATGTACCAGCTTCAGCCAGCACCCCAATGAGTGCAGGACGGGGAGCTGGTAGTGGCTGTGGGGGACCACAGTTGTCCCCAATGAGGCAGTGTAGTAGGTGCACTCGGTGGGTACTGGGGCACCCACATTCAAATTTTTTTTTAAAAGCCCACCTCCTGTCATGGAATTGGTTGAGGAGCCAGAAGGAGTTGCTTGGGGTACTGGGCCTCTGCCCATGCCCCCCAACTATCTAGATAGTGGGGTGGGTGCCCCATAAAATGCTGGCTCCCACTGGCTCTAGTGTGGGTGCTGGTGGAGAGCTTGCTGCGGCAACAGGGACCTTGGTGCTCTCTTCGTCTTGGTACCCAACATTAGAAAAAATTGTGGGTTTCCTAGGTAAAAGAAAGGTTTAATAAATGAGCAGCACGAGCCATCCTGATACTCTTCCTATTGTTAGACGACGTAGTCAGCTGAGCGCAGCAACAGGGGCTGGGCTCAGGGCCATGTTGATTGCCCACGGGTTGGTTTTTACCACCAGCTGACAAGATGGCTTCAACAGACGATCGTCCAATTTTCCTAAGTCCGAAACTGTCCAGGGCAATATCATTTGCAGCCATACTATATTAGTAGGACAAAGAGCTCTTTTTAGGATGGAGGTTAAAGGAGGGAATAGTATTTGTTGGTCAAGCAGTAGAGTTGTTAGTCTGTAGGTTTTTACATTTGCTTATCGCAACCTAAAGCAGTGTCTGATTTCGGATATTAAAAGTCTTGTTTATTATTTACTCTACATTGATTTAACAATAATTAATGTTTTTTTTTTCCTGGACAGCCTGGCTTTTTTTTTAAATATTTTTATTGACAACACGATACAAGAAAAGTAGCTTTGGTAACATATACAATCAGAGAGGTAAGCGATAAAGTATTAACATACAAAAATAAGAATTTAGCCAGATCAGAAGAAGGCAATCAATCATGAAACAGCATTAGACAAAATGAAAAAAAAAGATAGACTTTTAGCAATCACATTCATTAAGCCTTAACATTCATTAGGCACATAACATGTTTAGAATAAAATTAAAGAAAGGTTCCCCAGATTCTATCTAATTTCAGCATTGATCGCACTCCCCCTATTTTAGCTAATGCGGACTCCATAGTGTAAATTTCATTCACCAGAGACCACCATTCCATAATGTGTGGAGGTTTCGAGGATACCCATACCCTAGCAATACTCAGTCTGGCACACAAGAGTAAGATAGTTATTAAATCTTTATGTGGACTGTTCAATGGTTGTATGCCTAATAATACCTTGTTACTGACAAAGGAGCAAAAGTGACTTGTTTTTGGTTCAGAATATTTTCCAATCCAGACCAGAACTCAAACAATGCTGGACATGAAAAAAGCATGTGTTCAAGATCCACCGCTGCTAGATCACATTTGGGGCACTTGGAGCGTTCACTTGATGGGCTATTTTGAGACCACTTTGATATTCTTTGTGTGGTATAATACAAAAAACATATTGTTTTATATAATTGAAGCCTTAAACTTGATGAATGTACTACATCATTGATGCTACAAAGTGCAGTGGAGATCTTATTAGCAGTTATGTTAGTACCTAATCCTGTGGTCCATTTCCTAGCAAGTTTCAGGCAATCATCAGCCTTATAATTATTAAGGCATTTGTAGCCCTCACTAATTAAAGATTTCATCCTTTCAGATTAAAGGCAAGTCCAGATGTTCGAGTCAGAGACTTCCCTCAGCTTCATCTTGCGCATAAAGAAGTCCAGAATGTGCATATATTTAAACTGCATAGGTTCAGTCAATTTATAGAGAAGTTTAAGTGTTGCAAAATCCTAAAATCCATCAGGACCATGAAGATCCCCTAAAGTATTAATACCAGAGTTAGCCCATGTAGTCCCTACTCCATCACTACAAATTCCGGGGAGTCCCGGGTTGCCCCACAATGGTAACTTAGAATGAAAAAAAGAAGTCCTACAGATAATCAGTATGGAATTCCATATTCTAACCGTCTCCCTTGCGGTCTTAAACTTTACCCTATTAAAGTAGTTGGGGTCGTTTACTCTTGCTAGGAATTGATTAGAGTCTATGCCCAGCATAAATTGATGAAAATAAAATGGATTATTGGAATTGAGCAAACTACGAAGGCGACCAAAGAAGGTTGCCAAAAAATATAATCTGAAGTCGGGGAAATTGAGCCCACCTTTATTGAATGGAAGTTTAAGTAAGGCAATCGATCTACAGGCTTTTTGTTATACCCCCAAATGAAACTACTAAGAATCCCATCTAGTTTTTAAAAAAAAGAGTTATTAACGCGTAAAGGATTTGATCAAAATATATAAAGAAATTTTGGCAGTACCTTCATTTTTATTAGATTGATCCGACCAACAAGACTTAGGGGAACCTTATGCCATTTTTTTACTAGAACTGACACTTCCTTTGATAAAGTATCATAATTAAGTGTTATTATTTCCCCTATTTTAGATAAGATTTTTACACCCAGATATGTACCAGCCCTGCATATTCCTTGAACAGGGGCCTGTGGTTTGTAATTCACTGTAGGACAGTCATGTAAAGCCTGAACCCGCCATAAATATTGGCCCTTAAAACCATACATCGTCATCACAGCCCACAGATAATCCCACCCTACTCGGTCAAAAGTTTTTTTAGCGTCCACTATTATCATACCGGGTGAGTGGAAATATTCGCCGCTACATCAAAGGCGGTTATCGCCATGTTTACATGGGCTGTTATATCCCTGCCCATTACAAATCCATGTTGTTGTGGATTGACTAATTTTGGCATAAGAGGAGCCAATCGAGTGGCAAGAACTTTCGTGAATGCTTTTGCATCCGCGTTAATGAGTGAGATGGGCCTATTTGACCCACACTCATTAGCAGGTTTATTCTTTTTTTTTTAAAAACACTATCTTAGCTGTGGTTAGGGAGTTAGGGACCCTTCCACTTTCACCAATCGAGTTAATCACTAGACACAAAAGAGGGAGTAATTCACCAATGCAAATTTTATAAAGCTCTATAGGAAGCATATCCTCCCCCGCAGCCTTTCCAGAAGGAAGAGAAGCAATTGCGAGTCTGAGCTCTGTAGTAGTGATATTCTCGACCAATTGCCCCCTTCCTTCTATTTCTCTATTATTTATCATATTATTATCAATGTATGTTTGTATACTATTCATGGTAGGATAATTTTCAGGAGTGTACAGATTTCTATAATAATTAACTAATTGTTCCATTATCTGTGCAGGTTGATTGTAAATGGTATTATTAGGTCCCTTGATGGACTTGATTCGTGTGTTAGCCTTGTCGTCAGCAACTTTGTAAGCCAAGATTTTCCCAATTTTATCACCACTCTCGTACTGAGATAATCGGTATTTATGAAGTTTGACACTACTTTTCTCTCTGAGAGTGCTTGTCATAGCAGACCGGAGGCTCACTAATTTTAATCCTAATTCAGTTGTATTTTGTGAGCCTTTGCAAAGGGCTTCTGCCAGATGGTTTTCTAGTGACAAAATATTGGAGGTCATACTTTTAATCTCTTTTCTACGCTCTAAGTTCTGTCTCAAAATAAACCGTTGGGCAAATCCCCTTAAACTGGCCTTACAAGCATCCCAAACAAAAATTGGTAAGATAGAGTTAAAATTGCATTTTATGAATTCTGTGATGTGTTCTTTAAGTTGTAGGATAAATACTGATTCTGATAGTAAATATCTGGGAAATGAAAATAGCCTTAGGCCTTGTTTCCTTGATAAGATGTTAAAAACAAGAAGGATAGGATTGTGGTCTGAAGTGACCCTTTGGCATATCTCTATAGTGCTATGTTATGTTATGTTATTTTTACTTATACCGCGCACAGCTGCCCCAGTGAAGGGGCGTCCTGGCGCTTTGACAAGGCAAACACAACACAACGCCAATAAAAGACAGGAAAGCCACAGGAACAAAATAAGAACTAAGCAAAAAAGAAGGTCTTGATGGTGCGTCTGAACTGAAGAAGGTCATCAATAGCCCGGATATGAAAAGGAAGAGCATTCCACCAGTTCGCCGCAAGCACTCGAATCTAGAATCTTGTCAGATACCCAAGCCATATCTATATGCGAGCATAGTTTATGGGGTGCTGAGTAGTGAGTGTAACCTGCTAAGTTAGGGTGAATAGTTCGCCAGGCATCCTTTATATTATGTAAGCGACTTAATTCTAATATGGCAGCTCGTGTTTTGCGCATCCGTTGGAAGGCACCCCGCTTAGTAGTATCCAACTCGTAGTTCATCATACAATTGAAATCTCCCATAATTATAAGTTCTCCTTCCCAATCCAGCAACTCAATACTTAATCAGTCAAAAATAAAAGGATCATCAATATTAGGTCCATATACAACACAAAATACATATTTACAGTTTTCTAAGTCTAATTGAGCGATTGCCCATCTACCCCCCTTGTCCACAGCTATTTTGGTACCTTCTAAACTTAATTGCTTTTGCTTCAAAATGGCAACCCCTCCAATAGAGGCATTTAATGTTGAGCAGGCTATTACCTCGTAACCCAGTTGCCCTAGTAGTTTCCTATCTTTATAGCAAATATGAGTCTCTGTTAATAACACTAGATGGGGGTTATACATTTTGAGTTCCTCCTGGACTAACCGTCTCTTATTCCTACTGTTAAGGCCTGCAACATTCCAGGCTAAGCATCTCAATCGATACATCTCATAAGTGCATTGTCCCCTTCTGCTCTGAGCACAAATATTGAAATCTCTCCATGGTCATCTTCGCAAATCCCGTTCTCGTGTAGTCATTTTTAACATTTTTACCCACCTCGCGAAACCAACCACCCCTCCCCCCAACCACCCATCCCCCCACCCATTTGTCCCCTAGGGGGAAACACCCCTGTATTTCCTGCTGCCGCTCTTGGGGAACCCTTTCAGAGAGGTAGCCTCGAGGTCCGCCCCTACAACCACCTACTAACTAAAAAACAAGAGAAGAAGAAAAAATGCAAAAAGGAAAATATAAAGAAAGAAGAAAAAAACAAAGTTTCTCTGGTGATTTCAATCAGTTATGATTTATGCTAATCAAAAAGCTATAAGCAGAGAGGGGGATAGGAGAAAAAAAAAATATATATATATAGTATAAAGACAAAACAAGCAGCGACCCCTATGATAGTAATACCATGTGAACCCTCATTAAGTAAAGACTCCGAAAGAACCAGAGCTCATACATTTTATAACCCCCTTTCATGTAAGCCACATATCTTAATGCAGCATTAATAGGCTTTAACCAAATTTGGAAAGTGCTAGCTCCGGTTCCTTAACATCAGTGAAAAAATATGTGCGAACACCCTTAATTACTTTAAGACTGGCCAGTTCTTGGAGGAACACCTGTCACCCCAGAGATTTAAAAGGGTCAATAAGCTGGCGTAGCTTCCACCGTTTTTCCATTGTGGCCTTATTCAAATCAGATATGACAAAATATTTGACATTCTATATTGTGAAAGGGGAATTAGGCCTAGCTTTGAAAGATACTGCTTGCCTAAGTACAAAATTCCTGAATTAAATCAGAAAGGGGCGGGAAATTTGCTCTCACTGTTTCTTTGAATTATTGGCAGACTGTGTTCTCTTTGGAATTGTGAGTCCCAGTCCCAGTCTGACAAGCTTGGAAAGGCCCTCTGAAATAATTTGACTACATAAGCCCTCGGTTCTGATCCTTCTGATCCTTTGGTATGCCAAAAAGTCGAAGATTTTGCCTCCTTTGGCGGTTCTCCATGTCTTCTAGATTGTTCTGAAGACTCATGATCTGTGTATCATGTTGTTGGGTTAAAACCTCAGTGCGAGCAGATGATTCTTCAACACCCACCACCATTCTTGTGTGATCCCTCCGAGCTTATTGGTCACCTCTAATCGGGAGTTTTGCATTTTGCTGTTATCCTCCCTCAGCTGTAGGAAGTGGTGCTGTGCTTCCTGTCGATGGTCAGTTAAAGTCTTTAAGATCAAATTGAAGGGGGAGAGATTGGCCTCTAGGTCGTCTGGGACAGCTAGAGCCAGGTTGTCAATTATGTTAGTTATATTATCTGCAGCTGTACTTGAAGTTATGGGCAGAATAGCCCCTGAGACAGGACCTGTTGTTGTTGTTGTTGTTAGAGCACAGCTGGATTGTGAAAGAGATTTAGCCTCAACTGGTGAGATTAGTTTAAGACCTGCTTGTGATAGAGAAGCTGCAGGTAGAACGGGTGGGGGTATATTGCGACCGGCCGTTACAGAACAATCTTTACAAGATTCACCTTCCGTAGGGCTAGTGCCTGATAGACTTAATGCCATGCTCTTAACCCCCCCTTTGCCTGGATCCATTTTCGAAGAGGGCTCTCATCGCTGATAGGCTTCCCTCGTGTACTCGAGGTCAAAGTCGAAGTGGAAAGAATAGAAGCATTAGAGTTCCTCCCTTTCTTTAATTTATTTTTTGCTTTTGTTTTCCCCCTTTTACGCCCGGAGTACTTGACCGAGTCTGCAGGAGAGCTAGTTAGATGTTCTTCTTCTAAAAGCTCCTTGTACTCATCATTAGAACATTCTTCACTCCCATCGATAATGACAGCATTATTATTCGTTGTGTCACCCATGCCATCTGGTACCTTATTAACTACAGCGCTCCCTGCCAATATGACCATCTCAGTATCAGTGGGAGAGTCTTTCTAGAATTCTCTAAATTTGACTTAGAATTTGTAAAAACCTCTTGATCGACACTTTGTGAGAGCTCGGGTGCTCCTCTAGCATTTTCGGCTGATATAGCTGCATTCTCAGGGGCGCAGAAATCACTTATGATCACTCCACCAATAGTTTCTAGACTTTTCTCTGCACACAGGTTAAGATCAGGTTCCACATGTTCCATATGTTCCATATTGCTATAACTAGGCGGCCCATTAGAAGTTAGATCGGGTCACAACATGTCCCACTAGACTTGACCCCTTTGTCAGTATTAGCATTGTCAATATTAGCATTGTCAGAGGTGTTATTACAAGATTCACCTTTGTTTAGAGATGGTGCAAAACTGTTGCCAGGATTCTTGCAGAGAGCAACGTTGTTTCCAGCAGTCACGTTATTCCCGGCACTGACCCTCGCATTCAGGGCTTTATCTGTGACAACAAAGAGTGGGGCACAAAATATTTTCTTACCGAGCTGTGGCTCAGACTTCTCTGAAGCTGTAAGCGGTAAAGAAATGGTTGCAGCCCCACCGCCGCTGCTGTTCCTGCCAAAATGTCTGCCGCTTCCATAGCAGCTGTAGTCTCCGCCAGCGGTACAAAAGGGGGTGGTGATGGACGGAGCATCTGAATCAATCAAACACTCACACCCAGTCAAAAGATCCGGGTTTAATCCATCACCGTTCTTTAGCCCACTCTGCCACCCCAGTTCAGACATGGCTATTGTAGCGTTCTAATCTAGGACCCTGATCGATACTGTGACCTTATGCCCCTATTCGGCTATAAATCCATTTATTCCCTATATTGGCATAACCGTTCAAGTGCAATATTCAGAAACTCGTCTCTGGCCTCACACGAACAGAGCCACATTTCAGAATAGCTTTCTCTGCCACTTCCTTTGCAACCAATTAGTGCAATGACATAGCAGAAGTTACTATTTGAGATTCCTAGATTAACACCCCGAGTTCTTCAACAAGATAAAAACTCAGCAACCTGGAAATCCCCGCTTGCTGTGTTTTGATTAGTAATAGAACTCTAATGATCGTTTATCACTAGGAAGTGATAAACGATCACTTCCTAGTGACATCTTTATTGACATCTTATGTCCAAAAACTTACGTCAAACAAGGCACCTTTCAGGTATAAATATTACCAACGTTGCCTTAAGCAAACGCTGATGTTGCTGCTGTTTACGCTAATGCCATCGCTGAAGCTGATGCTGCCAGCTATCTCGCTGCTGCTGAAGAAGCTGTCATGCTGATGATATCATAGCTGCTATCGCTACTGCTATCGCTGCTAACTAGCGAACAATGGGGTGGTGAACTTAGGAGCTGAACAGCCGTCCCCTGCAAGAGCCCAGCAGATGCAAGCTGCCCGCGGACGCTGCCCCTCCTCCTCCTTCTCGACGCACTGAGAAGAGATGCTGTCTTTCTCCTGCAGAGAAATCCAGCTCCGGCGTTTCTAGTCTACCCTTGCGGGTGACTGGGATATCGAGTCCTGAGGGAGATACCAGACCTCCATCATTCTATTCCAGAGGTATGGTGTTGACTAAACCCTTAGAGAGAATTCTTGAAGCAAACCTTGGCAAAACCAACTCAAACTAAAGCTACTTACTTACTCCCCTCCCAAGTATTAGGCTTAGGTCAGGTACACTGGGGTAGGCGTAGTTAGAAGCACCAGTTGAGTATTTTAGCCTAATGTATATATGAATGTATATATGTTTTATTCCTTTTAAACCATTGTATGGCTAAGAAACCATATCAATGCTTTTACAGTATTATTTCGCAATACTTATCTTACTGTACGTACTTTTTATAATAACAAGTCTTGCAATTGTGGCAATTCATTTCTCTTGTACGAGAAGAAAGACTGTTCAATAAATGTTACCTTTTATTGACAACGCCCGTCTCTCTATTCTCTACATATTGTGAAAGTAAACTGCACAACCACTGACTGAGTAAAATAACTGTCTATTGTTTCACACGACCCTAGAGATTGAGTCTTGATCTGAGGAGCAAAGTTGTCATGTTGCACGGTTGTTGGAAAACTGAATCCCTTCTTGTCTGTGCCAGGGAAGCTGATCACTTCCTATTCAGTCAAGAAAGTTTCCAGTGACCTCTGAGCTAGTTGGTAACAAACCCAATTAAGTTTAGCATAGTCAGTGGAGGCCTGGAAGATCCGCACTTCTACGTCGATACTACTGTTTATGTTATTCCAATGTGCAGGGCCTATTGGGAAAATAGGAACTACACTACATGGCGCCCAACGTTTGGTAAGGCGATAAACTAACGCAAGACGTTAGAGTAACTCAGTCGTGCATTTTTCACACAGACCCCTTTCTCCCGTAAATACTCCAATAGACGTCTGGAGTGGGTGAAAGGTTAAAATCCGCCCGAACTCAGTAGGAAGAGATTCCTATGTAAAGCTCTGGTTTATTCAACGTTGAAGGATACAGTGTTCCAAAATATTGTGCACCTAATCTTTGTCTCCTTGGAGACCTACTCTGCAAAGCCTGCATTTATAAAATGTCAGTAGAAAACAACGAAGCTGATGCCGCAGCAGATGCGACTCAGCAGGGTCCCGACGGGACTATTGACCCGGATGCAATTATCATCCTGTAACATTTAAGAAAGTCTATAACGTTAAAACTTATAGAAAACGGATTGACACCACAAGGTGGTACAGAAATTTTCGTGATAGAGGCACACGAATATCGGCAGACAGAGGTATTCTATTCATGGATAAACTTTCCAGCGGCAAACGCTAGAACAAAAGAGTTTCACTATTACAAAATAGAGAAACCTCCGGATGAGTACGCTCCTTTCGAGGAGACTGAAATCCCACTAAAATTCCAAGAGCACCTGCTCTGGTTTAATGGCGCCCTAAAACATAATGATCATATTACCAGGCTCGGTCCACTAGGGAGACCAGGAGCAACGTGGCCGGTTCTAGCCAGCTACACACCACATCCGGACATTGAAAAAATGTCTAGAGAAGAGCTGTTAGTACAGCTAAAAACATTAATAAAAATACATAGGCAATTAGTGCAATATGTAATGCGGACTGCAACAGTCCAACCAGCTGTTAATGTACCACAGCTGACCCCTCATCAGGGGAACACTAATAAAATTACACCACAGAACATACAGTCATGTCTTGGTAAAACACCGGTAAAACGGGAACAAATTCCTTTCTGGTTAGCACAGAAAATCACTCAAATAGAGGCAGTATTTCCGGATACTACCCCTATTGAGAAACACAGAATCTTGACCATTTGCCTTCCTATGGGAATCGCACCACACATAGAGGACTGTGACACTTGGGGTACAGTCTTTGCTTCCATTTACACAAAACACACGGTGTTCCGTCTATGGCGGTAATACCAGATGTACTAAGACAGATTCAAAATGAATACGGTCCAGAACCTGCTTTAACTCTTGGTATGAAATTACTGAAAGACTTCAAGCAGGTCTCGGCTATATTATTAGCCAACATAAAGGGAGAAGCAGCATCTGGGGCGATCCGCCAGAAGTTGAAGGAAACAGATATAACAGATCAGCCAGTTGAGCTTGCCAGAATCATAGAAAAGTGCTATGAAGAATTAGGTAGAGACAGCTTGGGTGGAAAACCAGTAAAGCCCCAACTGCTCGAAAAATCCTGAAAAATTATTTATTAAAAATAATTTAAACACTCCTAAAAAGAGCTGGGATGGAAATAAACAATCCACTCCCAAGGAAAAAGTTTTCCAGTCCAGAGGAAGGTCTCCTTGACGGAGGGAAAGAACTCCGACTCGAGAACACCAGTCTCCCCAGAGGGAGCCCTCTGAGAAAAGATATAACCTTAGAAATAGGGATAATTTGAAAAAAACTGATAGATATCAAAGTATTGATACACGTCCCTCTCGATCTTTTTCGCAGAAATCGGAAAGAAGAGGACGGTCAGACCCAGGAGAGCACACCAAGTCCAAAGACAAGGAACCTGCTCAGAGTAAAAAATCTCAATTTCCAAAAAAGAAGGTAGCCAGTATTAGAGTAATCAACCATGCCGAGAATACTGAGGACACAGTTGAAAAACGGGGAGTGGGCACAGACAATGCTAGACAGTGCAGCAGAAATCACTATAGCCCGCAAGATCTTGATGAGTCATCTGGAGACAGTGGACACGAATGAATTAATTCAGGTTGAAACTGCCGACACCAGACTTAGCGAGCCCCATAAAATATACGAAATAACATTGCGTATAGAGGGTGATAAGACTAGGAAAATAAAGGGTCTATTTTGGGATAAACTCTCAAAAGGCTATGATATTCTGTTAGCTTTAAAGGATTGGCCCCCAGATTTTGTCAGGGAGTGCCCTCGTGGCGAAGAAATGATTATGCCTGCCTTCTAGAATCACATTCCGATTCACAAAAAATATACTTATGCAAGGAAATGGGCAGTAGCCCAGGCACCGGCATTATATAAAAATCATGTAGGATGGGATGAGGATTCACCTCCTCACAAAATCCAGTTAAAAAGTGAACCAACTGCCCAACGGCAGTATCCCATTAAGCAAGAAGCTAAAAAACAAGTCAGGGAGATCTTAGATCAACTTGAGTACCAGGGGGTGATTGAAACATGCACCTCTCAAATGAACAATCCTTTGTTTCCTGTCTCCAAGCCAGACAATTCATATCGTCTAGTTTTGGACTACAGACATCTTAATGCATGTTGCAAAACTTTTGCAGTACAAAACTCGCATAGTGCAGCCCTAATGAATAACATAGTTAGGAAAAAATATAAAAACGACATTAGACATATCTAATGGTTTCTTTTGTCAAAACATTGCACCAGAAAGCAGATATTTGACCGCTTTCTCAGCATTTGGGTCGCAGAAAAAATTCTGTCGACTCCCACAGGGGTTCAAGAACAGCCCAGGACTATTCTCACCTAGGGTAACAGAGGGGCATATTACCAAGCAATAGCGATAATTATCGCTATTGCTTGTTTAGAGACAAAAATTTACCGCAGCGCTGCGGCGATTTTTACCGCAAATAAACCTTGGTATTACCAAGGTTTAACGCAAATGCGGTACAAATCGCCGCAAAGCATGAATATCGCTGAAAAGTCAGCGATATTCATGCATTAGCGAGCTAATGCTCTTAGCCATGTTATCCACCTCCCATTGGATAACATGGCTAAGAACTGCTCAGGGCAGGTGTTAGCTTTTGGAGATATTCCCGCTTAGCGCGAATATCTCCAAAAGTTGGTAATAGGAGATAGCGATGTTAGCGACTGTTTTCAGTCTCTAACATCTTGGCACGCCCACTTTGCATCTCATTAGTGATAAATATCACTGACATGCAAAGTGGGGCCCAAGATGGTTGCTATCTCCTACTAGCTGTCGCTAACTGGTGTTAGCGGCAGCTAGGTAATAGGGAGATAATTTTATCTCCGCTTTCTTGGCTTTTAAAGCCAAAAAAGCGGAGATAAACCCCCTTGATAATATGCCCCAGAGTTACTACAAATGTATGATGATGAGGCATTATCTTACGCAGATGATATCTATCTCACAGACAACGACTTGGATACTCACTTGAAAAGAGTGAACACCATTATACTTGGGTTCGCAGCAGAGGGTTACAAATTCAACTTTAAAAAGTCCCGAATTGCCCATCTGACAGTACTATTCTTAGGATACGAATTATCAAGTGAAGGAAAAAGCCTAGCGGACAACTTCTTAGAGAAGTGGGCTGTACTCCAATCTCCAAAAACGCTGAAGAATTTACAATCCATACTAGGTTTTCTGAATTTCGGAAGAACATACATTCTAAATTACGCAGAGAGGGTTAAACCTCTCTACGAACTAATTAAACCTGATTTTAAACAAATCAATTGGACTCAAAAACACACAGAAATTTTGAGATCACTGCAAACAGACATGTTAGCTAAAACAAAATTAGATACACGTGACAACACACGCAATCTTGTAATCCGAGTCATCCCAGGAGGATGCGGATTCACGTACCTGACCTCCAATGAGGGAGAAAAGGTACCAATTTCAATTAAATCTCACTTGTATACACAAGTAGAAAAAACATTCAGTCACACAGAAAGAACTGTGAAAGCAGTGCAAATTGCATTAGCAAATGAACGAGAATTAGCACATGGTAAAAGGATTAATATCCTCACAGCGGAATCCGCCTTCGAGACGCTATTCAGCCCAGTAAACCTGCCTACAGTGTCACTGAATCCAAAATGGATACAGTGTGTAGATTCTCTAGGAGCGGAAGATGTGAAATACTATTTCGCCCCGCAAATCATAGAACTGAATGATTTAGAATATGAAGAAGAATATCCTCTGCCAATCGAACTTCTGCCTCTCCCACAATACCCCTGTATAATCTATACAGATAGATTTGTACAGCATTTCAATGTAGAGAGCAAATCCTATGATGCAACCTGTGCGATTGTTAAAGGTCGTTGGCTGTGCGGTAAATTCAGACCGAAAGTAACAAAAACTGATTCAGTAAGAAACTGTTCGGCTCAGAGAGCTGAAATCAGATGTTTAAAGATGGCGCTTGAAAATGCAGAACGTGAATTCCCCACACTTATCGTGTGCGATTCTCATTTATGCGTCAACTCTTACAATTATAAACTGCAGAGTTGGATTAAAAACGATTACAAAGATGACACAGGTGCCACAATAAAGCATTACAAGAACTACAAAAGACTCACGTGACACACGCACAGAGTCTTCAAAGTGATGGTGTTCACGTTACAGGGAATTCATTGGCTAATACAGCCATAGCGGAAGCAACTAAACCGGCTTCCGTAGCTACAAAAAAGCGTACAGAAAAATACATAGACGGGGAAACAATGCTGGCAGTAAAAACGACCGTAAAAGGCGACTGTCAAGCACTACCCGTGAACTATTCACTCAATTATGCATACGTAATTGATGCAAACTCCGTTCCTTTTGCTCGAATCCATGGAGTGGGGGATAGGGTAATTCCAAACAGGGACCGGAGGGGCTTCCTATTACAGGAAGCACATATAGGGTTGGGTCTGAGACACCAAACAATCAGGGAATCTCTGAGAGAATTGGAATCAGAGTACTGGTGGCCGGAAATGAGTGAAGGCATTCATGAGTTTACAAAAAACTGTGAAGACTGCAACAGAGATCGCAGTGGAGAACCGGCCAGTGTAGTGTCAGATAAGCATGGGCGAATTTTGCGGATCTCGCGTTCGCGAATTTTGCGGATTTGCGAACTCGCAATCCGCAATATCTGCGAATTCCCGCGAATTTGCGGATTTTTTTTTTTGTGTTCGCCAGTGTTTCTGCCAGTTCGCGAGGGTTTTTACAATTTCGCAATTTGCGAACTTACCTGTCGGGTCGCAAGTTTTGCGAACTTGTTGTTTCTACGTGTCCAGCCTGTTTGGGACACTCTTCTTCATCACTGCCACTCTCTGTCACCACTGCCACTCTCTGACTACTCATGCCACCCTCTGGCCCACCCATGTCACCCTCTGTTTCATCACCACACCCTCTGGTTGTCCAGTGTACATTATTTTCGGCAAAGCAAAGCACACCTTCCCTGCCTCAAGTGACCTGAATTAATTTGGGGCTGATTAATGTGTCACAGAATATTTTTTTAGCTGGCACCTGCTTCCTTAGTGCGCCCTGATTAGTGATCTTTTGCACTTGCTAAGTGCTTTCATTGTTGCAAAATTAGTTACAACACCTGCCCTGCCCCAACTGACAATAATGAATTAGGGGCTGATTAATGGATTTTAACTTCCAGCCTGGCTCCTGCTTGTCTCCCTTAGCTGTAATTCAGGACCTTTGTGGCATATGTGTAACTATTCTGAGGCTCAGAGCAGGGTCACATAATAGTTGCAACTGGCAACTGAACTCTGGAGGGGCCCCTCAGGAAGCACTACAGGAAATGGCTACTAATGATGAGCCTGAACTTTTGAACCTGGCAAGTAGTTTCAGTTTTGCTAAGATCGTATTTCTGCAATTTAGCACTTATTCGCGGGGCGCGAAGTTGTACTGGGAAGCCGCGAACTCAAGCGAACAGTGCGAGCAGTGCGAGCAAAATCCGCTGCTCGCGGATTTGCGGATTTTGCGGGAGATTCGCGAATCTCGCGGATTGCGAATTTCCCGAAAATCCGCAAAATCCGCGAGCGAAACGGATTTTCCGCCCATACCTAGTGTCAGAACCATGATAGAAAGCATCAGGCAATCTATCCGCGCTATCAAAAAAGAGAAACGCGTCCCATTGTACATCGTTAAGGCTAAACACACTTAAAAAATGTGGCCCCCAGCGCTCGGCTGACGCTAGAGCGGTTATAAAAGATCTGCGAGTCTTTATCGGCACATACGCAATTACCACGTTCCATTCTGACCAGGGTCCTGCTTTCAGCTCTCGAGCTTATAAGGAGGCCATGGCCAGCATGGGAATTGGGTTGCGGTATTCTAGTCCGTCGCACCCCGAAGGGAATAGTGTGGTAGAAAGAAAAAACCGGGACATAAAGCGATCTATAACAGCGAAGGTATTAGGTTCAGGCGCTGGGTGGGTCAAACATTTAATAAGTGTCCAGACCAGTCTTAACAATTTGCCAAGAAATTCTCTAAAAGGTTTCAGCCTATACGAACTATTGTTCGGAATTAGAATGAGAATTCAGGACTTAGACAGTCAGGTATCGGTGGTCCAAGATAAGAAAACAGAATTTGACATCAAAGATCGTTTGGCTGTTTTACAGGAACTGAATGAAACAAGAAAATCCTTAAGCAACATAAAGTTAAAGCAACAGCCAGATACCACTGACGAGGCACCACAAGCAACAGCCCCAGCAAGGCCTGTCTGGATTCCAAAGATTGGAGATCTAGTCAGAGAAAAAATCGCGGTGAAGAAGGAATTTGGGCCTTCTTACAGAAAAGCAGTACCTGTCTTGGCAGTCACCAGAACAAGATCAGTTGTACTACCGCCCCTTGCTGGTAAAAAGGAGAACAGAGTTGTGTCTATCGACCTGGTAAAACCACAAACATGTGGCCTATAATCAACAGTAGGCCCAGTGGACTCCCAAGAAACAACAGAATACCCAAACTTGCAACAATCCAAGAGGTTCAAACTGAAAGACTAATCACATTCGATCAGCCTGCAGTGCACAGAGAAGGACTATGCAATAATGCCATGGAACTCGTGCCTCTTGAGACACAGATTGAAACAGTTCGTCAAGAAACACCAGTCTACAATAATGTGGCATCAGAAAGTGCTACCGAAAGACAGATTGAAAGAACAATCCCAACAATTGACAGAACTGCCTCTGGTTATTTCATCGACTTCGACAACTTTTCCGAGGATCAAAGTAACCCCGAAGTGATGCCAGAAACAAAAATGACTTTTAAAGAAAAAGCAACGGTACTCTTTCATCAACTGAAGGAAATCTACCTTATATCCCCTTGGTTAGAGTTCTGGTTCGGTCTAGGTGTATTTTTCCTCCTGCTTTGGCTCATCATGGTACTTTGTTTGGGAAAATTCATTGAGGGAAAATATAGTACAATGGACACAGCAAGTCAGAACATCAACCTAGTCCTCAAACCACACAAATCATCCCACGTGAAGAAAAGAGAACTGTCAACAGTAAATGTCACAGCCATTCCAATACCTGGTGGGGTAGTATGGGAGAAAACTGACTATGAGATCTATGGTCCGGTCGAGATCCTGAAGTATCCTCATCAACTGAAGGTTTCCTTAAGTGACTTTGTAAAACCTAGTACATTCTCTGATGATTGGGACTTTAACAGTATTAATGACATGATGTCTGATTTAGTAATGTCAGCTAGATTTACAGAACATGATTATTTACAAGGTTCGTCTAGTTATGAAGAGTTATTCTGTTTTACACATTATGGCGATCATTATTTGCATAAATCTGCACAGCCTAGAAATGTTTTTAAGTATAATCAATGGGAACATTGTGCTACACCACCAAAAAGCAGTTCTAAAACATTCTTTGAGAAATTCAAGTACTTCTCAGGGTTTAACACCAGTGATGCAGAAACGTTTTATTACAAACTGTTAGATAAAACAGGAATGAAAACAATGCTGACAAACACTAAATTAATATATTCAGAAGCATTTTATGAAAAAATGATGACATTTGGTTTTGATTATTGGAAAAATAACATTGAAACAACAACCATTTGGGGTACAAAAGATTGGCAGGTACAAGGTCTTGAAGCACTATTCAGAACCTGCATGATACCAGAACAAATGATGTTTTTAAATGACACAATTCACCAAACATCCTGTCTTGGCCTAGCTAAGATCAAAGACCTTAACAAACCGTCTATTCCGAAGCCAATACCTGATAATGCAACAACAGATATTGAGATAGACGTAACTAAAATGTTACATTTTAACAGAACACATCCTGATTGGAAAAATTGGTTAATCTGGCCTACTGACACAAACAACTGTCAAGATAGATTCCTGAACAAAACACAGGGGTTAAAAATGTCCAGACAAGACCCTAGATACTCCCAGAGACAACATCCAGGGATAGTAACAACATACAGTGTAGGGAAACTCTGCCTCGAATGGCTAGGATCATCCACACTGGCTGAAATTAAGCAACACTTGTCTTTACTAAAAGAGGGTGCTGATTTGCGCGATTTCATTCTTGGACCACGCAAATAGCGTCAAAAGCGTTTCATAGGGGCCAGCATCTATGCTGCGTACAACGAGGCTTGGAAAGTCACATAAATTGAAACAGCAGAAAAAATACGAGAAATTGATCGTATTAATTTGGAAAAATCACTTTCTGTAGTGGACAATGGGTTAATGACTCTGTCCTCCAGAATATATTCGTTGGACAATATTGTATCTTCTGCCTTTGACATAATAGACAGAGACTTGCTAATGTTACAGCATGGCCAATCTCAATTACGTTCTAATGTACAATTAGGCTGGACGCTGCAAAATCTTCGTTCAGGCTATGTGCCTTGGCGTTTAATCAACACAACGTCATTATTTTCCATTTTTAACCTTACTGATAAACAAATCAGTTTGGCACAGAAAGGAGCAGACTATACAATCCTGAGCATCGAAAAACTTGAGAGATTACCATTGACAATTTCAGAAAGTCCTGTCATTGAATGGATAATACACGGAATTATCACTATTCCGATAACAACTTTCCGATTTAAAAAGTGCCTTGAATACATACCGACTGGCCAGTATGAACGATTGGGTAAAGGATATGTAAAATCAGCATGGAAATTACCATACACACATTCATGCTATAGTGACAGCGACAAAAATTTATTTCTTAGTGGTGAAAACTGTAAACGTTCACTGAGCGGTATACTTTTGTGTCAGGGTATTAATTTACACGGCGCCTGTGAAGGTAATTCTAACAACCTTTCATGCCACCAGCTTGTCACACCTGCAACTCAAATAGAGCCTTTCTTTATGCAACTTGCGAATGGGAGTTACATTCTTAGAACGGATCACAGATGTTGTGGCCTTGTTCAAGGGAAAAGTTATCTCGTAAGCGTGACTTCCATGGTCAAATGCTGTATGGAAGCATTGTTCCCGAGCGGGCCTGGAGACATAGAGACTCCCATCTGGCCTC
Organism: Lissotriton vulgaris; assembly: GCF_964263255.1. NCBI lineage: Eukaryota > Metazoa > Chordata > Amphibia > Caudata > Salamandridae > Lissotriton > Lissotriton vulgaris. The sequence goes on along the minus strand of NC_141689.1, from coordinate 2,078,853,719 downwards.
GTCTGAATCTCTATTCTATACGAATTGATACTTTAAACAAAATGAAGTCTGTGCTTTTGCAGACAACAGTGCCCATAACGTCATCAAAAGAGACATATGATCTCCTAGTTGCAAGGACAGCTACGGAGGTTCATGACCTTTTATCAACAAATTGCCCCGTGCATTTCATAGAAATGTTGAGCCAACTCCTTAACATGTGTAGTGCCACAGGCATCCCAGGCATATTTAAGATGATTTTTACGGGACTGCTAACACCGTTTCAAGCAATTCTGGGAATCGTTCCAAATTTTGTCCACTCTGTTTTTGGCGGCATACCCCTATTTTTGGGACTTGTAGCAGGGATTTTATTTTTGACCCTCCTGCTTCGTTATGGCAAGCCACAGCTCAGACATGACTCCTATGGGAATGGAAGAGACAATCCTAGCAATCCGCTACCGGGACAGAATAACTAGAGTCCTTGGATTGGCCAGGCTGAGAGATTTAAACATGACCTGGTTCCTTTCATTCAGACCGATATGGCAAAATTGCACCTTACCTGTACTACGATGTATGCTATGCGGAGATGAGTGCGTGTTGGATATCTGTCTTTCACTTCCATCAGCAGTACCAATGGATTTCGATACTTTGCTAAGTCCGATAACGGCTCACGCATTGTGTTGTCCCCAGCGGCTACCAATCCTGATGACGGTGTTAAAAAGGGTTTCAAAGACAACCAGTCACCAAAGACCCTTTTATGTTGCCCGGCGGTATCGCCTCTATGACCCACCAATGTTAATCAATGAAGAAGCAGGCGCTGGAGACTGGAAGGCAGGAAACGAGGATTTTATTCTCTCCGGAGGAGAACACATCAATTCAGACAGCAAGTATCGTCACGAGGTGCTCTAGCCACATCTCTGAGGCCTGGCCTCTTATACTAGGGTTTATGACCTTTATTGCACATAACACATTCTCGCAACACGTTGATAGTTGAAAGAACATCCTCGGAATCTCCCCTTCAGGCTCGTTCCCACATACATTTACAGTTGGATTCCCCACCCCGGTCACAACAGGTGATGGTTGCCGCACAGCAGGGCATTCCGCCGATTCACGGAATGCATGGGGTTGATCGGATCTCATAGGGTGGGGGCTTTGATCGGTTCGAGGGTCTTTTGATGGGGAGGGGAAGTTTCCTACTGTACGGGGTAATAAACAGTATCCGCAGGGCCAGGTGGCGGCCTGGGAACAAGGAAGACAAACGGGGACACAGGAAAAAGGGGGTTTGCATCAAAAGGATCTGAGGCCATGAAAGGAATGAGGGGAGGTGTCGCGCTGGGAACAGGATGGGATTCTGTGGTGAAGCTGCGCTGAAAGGGGGTTTATGACCCAAGGCATGAGAGAGCGGGGGTTGTCAGTGTGCGGGGGATGCTTGCGAGGTTAAGGGAGAGAGAGAGACGCGCTGGCTATCAGCGAGGGGCAGGGAGGCCATGGTGCTCAAAATGGCTGCCGCTTACGCGCACGAATGGGCTTGAAAAGGGGCAAGATGGCGCCGATAATGTTCACCAAGTTTGTATTTATTTTCCACAGTCCTCCCTTTAACATTTCCAAGACATCTTGCTGGCCTATTTCCTATCTACACCTATATGCAGCGATCATAAGTAAGGGAGAGGGGACTTAGGCAAAAGAACTGTACATAAACATCACATTATAAACATCATATTGAAAAATCTCATCATCTAGTAGGCGGGTTCATCGTTAAGTTGGTTGCAGAAAAAGTCATCGTAATGCAATATCAGACTAGAATTACGTAGTGAGGGCGTTGGGTACAGATCATAGATACTTATAGTCGTTTGGAATAAGAACTGATAAGTTATCATATAAGTAAGTCCTTTTTGTACTCGGCGGGAGCATAGTCAGTCCAATGGTGGTTGGGAGAGAAATGAGATATAATAAAAAATAAAAAATCAGAGTTCTCAGTGTCTATGCCGTCTTCTGTTGGCACTGTTAAGCACCTGGATTACAATTCGGTCTGTCAACAGGAATGTTCATGTGGATTGAGTCGTTGGAGGTCTGCGGGCAGGGGTACATTTTGTTTTGTTTCGCCAGACCTCATAGGAGAAATGCGTTACGGTTTTGGAGCAGGTGCACTTTCTTTCGTAACGCAGAGCATAGATTTGCAATAAAAAATGCGGTTGTTCCTGAATTGTGAGATCTGTTTGTTTCTTGAGTCTCTGTGGTGGGCATTTCCTGTTGCTTCCATCATCTTCGAGGCGTTCAGCAGCGGGTAGAACCACATACTTCGTTCATCTTCTCTTTAGAGGCGACCCTTGGTGGTGTTCTAGGTCACCGTTCTAAGATTAACATAGTTCGTGGTCTACTTAGTCGGAGCTCCCTCCCTTCTGACGCAGGGAGTACTCTTCTCTGGGTAGCTCAGTAGGATTTGGAGGAACTTGGAAGTTTAGGTGGAAAGGTGTGGGTGTGAACAGTCCTTATGGTAGGTCGGAGGAGGAGGGGATGGAGCAGGGCCAAGTCGGGAACAGATTCAGGGGGGCGGAGAGTTTGCGACAGGCGGGTCCGTAACCATGTTCAGAGAGCGGGGACTTTTTGGCACACGTTGATCATAGAGCAGGGGCTTCAGGTCAGCCCTTTCCTTAGCTTTGTCTGAAACAGTGCCCCGTCCTGCGACTCCTTACTGCTGTGGTCTCGCCTCGGCCTCCGTCGCTGATGTTCCACAACCCGTAGTCAGGCCGCGTGCTCCCACATCCGGTCTCTTTCTCCTCCGACAGTGATACCCTTAAATGAGTTTTGAAAAGACAGTCTTTAGAGATATTGCAGAAGAAGGTAATTACATAAATCTATTTCTCTCCCAACATCAAGCAACTGGGGTAAGCACTCGCTACATTTGAGATTTTTGCGGCTAACGTATAAACAATTGATGATGGGTTTGCTGGATTCCTTACAACTTCCTTTTGTTGGCTAATTCTTTGGCGCTTTGATGATTATTACGTTCATTTGTAATAGGTACGAGGCCTGGTACTCATTTATTGCATACGTTTATTATAGTAGATGTCAGTTCTTCTGGTAGAGACCCATTTCCCTAGTACGAGTCTTGCAAGGCTAGGCTGGTCTTCAGGGCCTTGTATTTTACAAAAAAAGTGCAACGTGCTATTCACCACAGTCTGATAGGCATCCTTCTGAGGGGTGAACATAGGCTAAACAAGTCTTCATTACATAAAAACATCTTATTTTCAACAAGGCTTACTGCAACAAGTTTTTTCGATTTTCGATCTAATTTTTAACTTTGCACCCATCTTTCTAACTTTCTATATAAATCCTCGCAACCTGGTTACTACAAAAAAAACTCGGGGGGGTGGTTTGCAATAATTATTAAACTTATCCTCGGGGAAGGCGGGATCTTATGGAAAACAATTAGGAACACAGTGAATTGGAGCAGGGGGCGTTTTTCAGGTTCTCGTTCAGGGCAGCAGATACCAAAACTGGGGACACTTTGGAAAGACGGGGGTGTCTCGATCACTTCTTACTGTTTGGGGTGTAGAGACAATTTGGAATGGGGATGGTCGCATTACCACAGACGTATTTTATCATAGAAGCCACTGACAAATAGTTCCCTGACTGTGGGTCAAATTTAGGGAACCTCAGTCGTCTTACCTGTCCCTTTCCTATTGGCCAATTTAAATTTCATCCATATTTAGCAGAAAAGGAGAGGTAGTAACGTGGTACCGATACAATTTTATTTAGGACAAATTTGTGCAAATACTTGTGGTATTTGGGGCCAATCAGGAGGTGCACCAGGTTCGTCAATTAGGTGCCAGTCGCTAGGAAGAGGGAAAGTGTGGAGGGGTGAAAGAGTGAGAGAGAGAGAGAGAGAAGAGAGAGAGAGAGAGAGAGAGAGAGAGAGAGAGAGAGAGAGAGAGAGAGAGAGACAGACAATAGGCCAAACAGTACACGTGGGACATGGAGAATGACCGTGTATTGTTTGGGCTATTCAGTGCGTTACCCAACGTTAGACGTTTCGGGTCTGTGTTAGGATGTAGAAAGCATGCAGTTTTGGGACAGAAGAGCATTAGATCAGGTACAAAAAAGGTCGTGCATTGGGTAGGGCGTCTTTTTGTGTCGTCTTGCAGCGTTAGTCCGTTTTCATGCATCGGGCGTGACGTGGCTCCAGATCCCTTACGATACTCTAATCGGGATTCTAATGTAACCTGCAGAGGGAAAAAGGAGGGAAAGGGGGAGGTGGGGGGACAACATTCGAACACATCAAATGTACGGGCACGAAAGTCCTTTACTTACCGCATACTCGTACTTATCTCTTCGGGATATAATCCTTAGGGTCTTGGTCTCCGAAGTCAAGGGGGCGGGCAATGTGATAGGTGGTTCATGGGGAGGTTCGAGGATGGCATTAAGGATCGTGTGTAGAGAAACGCTTAAAAAGGAATCAGAGGTGCCTAGCATGAGGTACCCGGTTTTGTAGATGTATCCGGCCTTCGGGATCCTTAAATCATTCCCAAAGCTGTGAGGTTCTAAGGCATATCAGTTCTTCGTTTAACCCGGTATCTTAGTACCTTCGACCACCATATCTTAACAACATTTTATCAATCACCCCGCTTTACTTTACCCATTCTCAGAAGTCGAGGTCCTTCTTCATACGTTAGTTCCTGAGCTTAGTCGCATATTTTGGAGGCAACGTATCATACCTGGGATCCGATCATCAATCCGGGGCCGAACAACCATTTCTCGGATAACCTTAAAAGAAGAGCAGAACGGTTGCGCACAGAAAAACCCTCCCTCCGATACCCGTATTTACAAAAGTATGCGATGCCTATTCATAGTTTTCAAGACCTTTATTTGTATAATCATTCAGTACGTAAAATGTGAGAGCACAATCATAATTTGGCCTGACATGTCGTCGATGGAAGCACATACAGTAGGGGGTTATTTTGTAGCACAAGAACATGTAAAAAGGCCTAATTTATTATTTGCAAGTAACTAAAAACATTTCATTGCGTGACGAGGGAATCAGGGGCATTTTAGTTCATAAATGGAAACACAGTCAAGCTCATCGGAATCACATTTCCTAGATGTAAACCGTGGGTGTGCATCATAAGCGACGTTATGTACCAGTTACAATAAATATCAAAAATAAATCGTTCATTGAAATCAACATTTTTACGGAACCCCTCTCAAACGTTCGCCAAGTGAACCCTCCTCCCTTTCCCATCGAGTGCACAATGGTTCGTATATATATCTTAGTACATCAAGTTTCATTAGTTAAGGAACACCACGAGGCGTCCGTTAGTTTCCATTGATACCGGCGCCATTTTGAGCGAGGCCGGTTTAGTCCGGAAGTAGCACCAGAGGAAAAAAAATATCCCCGACGATTGGCGGTTGGACCAGGGTCCCTTTCGGCAGTTCAAAAGAAAACTGTGCTAACAGAGGGGCTGGTGGTGTGGACCGTCAATCAAGAGAGGGAGGGGGTAGAGTCATTCTTACCGGGTCATGTTGATGTTCAGCCGGAACTTACTCGAGTTCGTTAGCCCATAATGTTCCTGGGTGGTTCAGACGGAAGCTGATGCAGACACGAGAGCACCGCCATCTTGTTGCTGTGCCGTGGTTATTTCATTTGAGATCAATGCAGCTGTTCCTCACCGGAAGCCTGAAGGGGCTGAGGGCTCTTAGGACTTTGGTAGAATCTTCAAAGTCGAGGGGATGTTTGTCGATGGTGGGGGCTTGCGCCCAGGTGGGCAAGTGCCTGAGTTGCAATTTCGGACAAAGTTACACCAGCGGCCTAGACCCGCCTTCCGAGGGCCCAGACGCCATTTTGAGACCCTGCGGTAGCCACCCTTCGCCGTACCCATCAGGAGTGGAAGAAACTTCTTTGTGATGGCGAAAGACAGAGCATCATGCTGCTGGAGCAGGACATTTTGGTTCGGGGCGCCAGGGTGCAGCAGTGGAGCCTTCGTCTGGGGAGGTGAGGGAGGCTCGTCCGTGCCGCCTTCCTCTCCCGGTGCATCCTACGCCGTCCCTTTTGAATCAGGGGTGCACATGATGACCACCCTACACCCCTGATTCCGACTCTTGGGGGACCATTGTACATCCGGTGCTCCGTAAATATGCCCGTCGGACATTGTATGTCCTGTACTATGCAAGTATACCAGTCGGGCATTGTATGTCCTGTGTTGCGGAAATATACCAGTCGGGCATTATATTTCCTGTGCAGCGTAGGTATATGGCCGTCGCCCGGCTGGAGGACATCGGTGCCGGACCAGGGCAGGGAAGCCTCCTACCTGTGGAGGTGGAAGAGGCTCGTCCGCGTCGCCTCTTCCTCCCTGCCCACCTTGCATCCGTTCGATGGAGGAATTCGTGATGGCCGGACCAGGAGATACGAGGGAGGGGGTCATTTGCAGCCGCCCCCTCCCTACTCGCGGCCCGGGGGACGCCATCCCTGGAAGGGTAGTATGGGAAGACCATTTCATTGCCTGCTTTGTGGAGCCTCCAGTACCTTCTCGCCAGCGATCTCTTTTTGGCCCATGGTTGCTGGCAGGCCCCGCCCCACACGTGCTATGTTTTTCGGATGGGCGGGACCATCGAACTGTTACATTTCGAGGACTTCCGGAGTGAGCATAATACGTTTTATATTTCTCCTATTAGTACAGTTTGTTTTAGAGAGTGTTCTACTAGTTATTCTATTTGCCGTTGGTTGTGTGTTTTCTTTACCGTAATTAAATCCTAAGTTATATAATAGACGCTTGGCTTCCTTGAGTCCTTTCTCTAACGGGGGTTGTTTACACTGGTCTGTAATTGTGTTTGGTTTTCAGAGTGGGGGGAGCAACAGAGAGCAATCAGTCCCAGAATTCTAACATGTCGTTAAAATTGGTCTGACGAAATCTGTGCCATCGAGCATAATCAAACGGGGTGGTTCTGTCTGTCCTGTCTGCACTAGTCTGATTGGTTTTTATCTCGCGCCTTTTCCCTTTCTGTCGGCCTGTCCTTTCTGTCGACCCTCCGTTCTTACCTATGCTCCGCAAAGTCGGGCATTGGGCTTTCCAGTGCCCGAGGCATTTACAGAAAGCACATTGGTTCTGTTTTAAATCTATTCGTCCTGTGCGCGGTGTCGGGGGGTTACCTTCGGGTCGTTGTGTCCCGGGGTTGACTTGTCGGCACATCCCTCTACACGGTTCTCTTTCCATGTCTACTCCTCGGGACTGTGCCATCGCTGGCCTTTCCCTTTGCCTACTAGACGTTTGGAGGGTTGTCCGTCGTGTCCCTTCACCTTTTCTGAATTCGTCGCCTTCCCTTCGTCGTGTGGCTTCTTTGCGCCACATACCGAGACTATCGAGCATAATAGGTGTTGTTTCATTCCAACGAAGGGCTATTTCTACCGTTTCTATTTTGTCAAGATCAAAGGATCCTCTCAGTGGCCACTGACTTTCTCGATCCTTTTTCGTATATTTATGCCACAGCTCACTATAGGCTATAGCGATCAATCCATGCTTCATGAACATGTCCTTATTAGGGGTGCCTTCCAGCGGAGCCGGATGGTTCATCTCTAATAAGCGGTCCGGGTTAAACAGGCTACTAACCAGTGGGGAGAAGACAGGCATGACGGATCACAATGGGATAATAGTCAGCACTACCTATCTTATCACTGTGCGCAAAGACTAGACAGAATATTTCTATTCTACGTTGTTTGCACGTAGTGAATACCTCATGAACCAATCTTGAGCAATCAATGTTAGGTCAAAAATAAAAAATCAATATGGTCAATGGGGAGAATAAGTAGGCTCGCAAAGGTTCGCGTCACCTACCCTTTCACTATCTGTAAAGAGGGGACCTATTCTTCCCTGTTTGCAGACAGAGAATCTCCAGAAAACAATCTATAACAGTTAATCAATGTAGGTCAAAAATAAAAAATCAATATGGTCAATGGGGAGAATAAGTAGGCTCGCAAAGGTTCGCGTCACCTACCCTTTCACTATCTGTAAAGAGGGGACCTATTCTTCCCTGTTTGCAGACAGAGAATCTCCAGAAAACAATCTATAACAGTTAATCAATGTGGGGGGGGGGGGGGCAATTGTTCAGTGGGGGAGAAAGATAGGTCCGACGGGTGCGTACCTATCCTTCGCTGTTTATAAAGGGAGAGCCTGTTGTTTCTCCGTTTGCAGACAGTGAATCTCCAATAAATTAACAAAAAGTAATACTAGTATTTTCTCATCAATTATCAATCACTTTCAATTATCAATCACTTTCGCAATTAGTCGTGTTTACACGACCTTACCCGGACCGCATGGACAGTTTCTTGTCTTCCGAATCCAGCGCCCGATCGTCCTCTTCTCTTCGTACTTCTCGTGGTACTCCTGATGGTTCCCAGTCAGGACCGCAGATCACTCGAGAGAGGTCTGTTCGGAACCAGTGAAGTTCGGATGATCGGCTGTCAGACGAGGGTCTATCGGACAGGGTACCTTCCGATCGTTGCAGTCGTTCACTCTGTCATCGGGACCTCTCCCACTGGATCCACGAGTCGCTGATGGGCCCCACGTTTGGGACGCCAATTGTTAAAAAGGGTTTCAAAGACAACCAGTCACCAAAGACCCTTTTATGTTGCCCGGCGGTATCGCCTCTATGACCCACCAATGTTAATCAATGAAGAAGCAGGCGCTGGAGACTGGAAGGCAGGAAACGAGGATTTTATTCTCTCCGGAGGAGAACACATCAATTCAGACAGCAAGTATCGTCACGAGGTGCTCTAGCCACATGTCTGAGGCCTGGCCTCTTATACTAGGGTTTATGACCTTTATTGCACATAACACATTCTCGCAACACGTTGATAGTTGAAAGAACATCCTCGGAATCTCCCCTTCAGGCTCGTTCCCACATACATTTACAGTTGGATTCCCCACCCCGGTCACAACAGGTGATGGTTGCCGCACAGCAGGGCATTCCGCCGATTCACGGAATGCATGGGGTTGATCGGATCTCATAGGGTGGGGGCTTTGATCGGTTCGAGGGTCTTTTGATGGGGAGGGGAAGTTTCCTACTGTACGGGGTAATAAACAGTATCCGCAGGGCCAGGTGGCGGCCTGGGAACAAGGAAGACAAACGGGGACACAGGAAAAAGGGGGTTTGCATCAAAAGGATCTGAGGCCATGAAAGGAATGAGGGGAGGTGTCGCGCTGGGAACAGGATGGGATTCTGTGGTGAAGCTGCGCTGAAGGGGGGTTTATGACCCAAGGCATGAGAGAGCGGGGGTTGTCAGTGTGCGGGGGATGCTTGCGAGGTTAAGGGAGAGAGAGAGACGCGCTGGCTATCAGCGAGGGGCAGGGAGGCCATGGTGCTCAAAATGGCTGCCGCTTACGCGCACGAATGGGCTTGAAAAGGGGCAAGATGGCGCCGATAATGTTCACCAAGTTTGTATTTATTTTCCACAACGGCATTGGTTGAGACTCCTGTGCTACGACTAGGTGGTAACAGTGGAGCGAGTGACAAAAGCAGCATCACCCAGGTACGACCATCTATGAGAATTGCTGATCCCGACTTTGATGACAGCAATCATTCTCACACCTGCCAAGTTACAGCACTATCGAATTTGGTCGAACTGTCACCTGATTTTGTAGACCAATTCTTTGAGAGCCTGTCTGATATGATGTTCTCACCCGAACAGAAACAATAACTTTAGAGAAGCATTCCGACACACAGCGTTCCCATGAACTCTGAATTCGGCCTTCAGTTTTGAACAACAAAAACTGCTAAAAGCGTTGGAACTCTAATTTCCCCGTTCAAGCATTAATTCTTTTGAATTGAACACTTTTTAATATTCACCCTTTTTGGCACGATAAATTCTTTGCTTAAAGTAAAAACTATTCTTAGAGAACAGAAGCTTCAACTTCTATTTCTAAATACATCTAGAGACATAATAACTTTACACCAGCCTCTAGCACATTTTATTGCAATACATTTATATGTGATGAAATTATCTCGCCCTTCTTCTGTTTCAGAGATATTTCATGTGTAATTCTTTTTGCATAAACTTTCATTTATTTCATATGCTATAATTTTTGAATGATTTCTATGCTTCAAAAACGTACAGTACCTACATTTTCACGTATTACAAATACGCCTATTTCAAATGCATATATGTATTTTGGGGTGGGCAATGTTACACATGCATCTTATTGCTCTAGTTTTAGTAATTTGATGGACATGAATTCGTGGAGTGGGTGTAGGGTTCTAATCTAGGACCCTGATCGATACTGTGACCTTATGCCCCTATTCGACTATAAATCCATTTATTCCCTATATTGGCATAACCGTTCAAGTGCAATATTCAGAAACTCGTCTCTGGCCTCACACGAACAGAGCCACATTTCAGAACAGCTTTCTCTGCCACTTCCTTTGCAACCAATTAGTGCAATGACATAGCAGAAGTTACTATCTGAGATTCCTAGATTAACACTCCGAGTTCTTCAACAAGATAAAAACTCAGCAACCTGGAAATCCCCGCTTGCTGTGTTTTGATTAGTAATAGAACTCTAATGAGCACTGATAAACGATCACTTCCTAGTGACATCTTTATTGACGTCTTATGTCCAAAAACTTACGTCAAACAAGGCACCTTTCAGGTATAAATATTATCAACGTTGCCTTAAGCAAACGCTGATGTTGCTGCTGTTTACGCTAATTCCATCGCTGAAGCTGATGCTGCCAGCTATCTCGCTGCTGCTGAAGAAGCTGTCATGCTGATGATACCATAGCTGCTATCGCTACTGCTATCGCTGCTAACTAGCGAACGATGGTGTGGTGAACTTAGGAGCTGAACAGCCGTCCCCTGCAAGAGCCCAGCAGATGCAAGCTGCCCGCGGATGCTGCCCCTCCTCCTCCTTCTCGACGCGCTGAGAAGAGACGCTGTCTTTCTCCTGCAGAGAAATCCAGCTCTGGCGTTTCTAGTCTACCCTTGCGGGTGACTGGGATATCGAGTCCTGAGGGAGATACCAGACCTCCATCATTCTATTCCAGAGGTATGGTGTTGACTAAACCCTTAGAGAGAATTCTTGAAGCAAACCTTGGCAAAACCAACTCAAACTAAAGCTACTTACTTACTCCCCTCCCAAGTATTAGGCTTAGGTCAGGTACACTGGGGTAGGCGTAGTTAGAAGCACCAGTTGAGTATTTTAGCCTAATGTATATATGAATGTATATATGTTTTATTCCTTTTAAACCATTGTATGGCTAAGAAACCATATCAATGCTTTTACAGTATTATTTCGCAATACTTATCTTACTGTACGTACTTTTTATAATAACAAGTCTTGCAATTGTGGCAATTCATTTCTCTTGCACGAGAAGAAAGACTGTTCAATAAATGTTATCTTTTATTGACAACGCCCGTCTCTCTATTCTGTACATATTGTGAAAGTAAACTGCACAACCACTGACTGAGTAAAATAACTGTCTATTGTTTCACACGACCCTAGAGATTGACTCTTGATCTGAGGAGCAAAGTTGTCATGTTGCACGGTTGTTGGAAAACTGAATCCCTTCTTGTCTGTGCCAGGGAAGCTGATCACTTCCTATTCAGTCAAGAAAGTTTCCAGTGACCTCTGAGCTAGTTGGTAACAAACCCAATTAAGTTTAGCATAGTCAGTGGAGGCCTGGAAGATCCGCACTTCTACGTCGATACTACTGTTTATGTTATTTCAATGCACAGGGCCTATTGGGAAAATAGGAACTACACTACACTATATGCACATCAATCTTACCCTGTGCCTCAAGGGAACAGTCCAGCCCGAACTGCCAACCCATGTCTTCCCTGGACCGGAAACAAGCTTCCGAGGACCGGTTTCTGGCATTCCAGCCGTCTTCAGCCCGGCTTGCATGAATCCAATGGCAAAGTGAGCGAGGGACTCACGTCTGAGCATACCCTGCCACACTTATGGTGGCCAAAAGCGGTACAAAAGGGGGTGGTGATAGACGGAGCATCAGAATCAATCAAACACTCACACCCAGTCAAAAGATCTGGGTTTAATCCATCACCGTTCTTTAGCCCACTCTGCCACCCCAGTTCAGACATGGCTATTTGCAAATCAGTCTGACCCTGTGCCTCATGGGAACAGTCCAGCCCGAACTGCCAAGCCAAGTCTTCCCTGGACCGGAAACAAGCTTCCGAGGACCGGTTTCTGGCATTACAGCCGTCTTCAGCCCGGCTTGCTTTGAACCAGTGGCAAAGTGAGCAAGGGACTCACGTCTGAGCATACCCTGCCACACTTATGGTGGCCAAAAGCGGTACAAAAGGGGGTGGTGATGGACGGAGCATCAGAATCAATCAAACACTCACACCCAGTCAAAAGATCTGGGTTTAATCCATCACCGTTCTTTAGCCCACTCTGCCACCCCAGTTCAGACATGGCTATATGCAAATCAGTCTGACCCTGTGCCTCATGGGAACAGTCCAGCCCGAACTGCCAAGCCATGTCTTCCCTGGACCGGAAACAAGCTTCCGAGGACCGGTTTCTGGCATTCCAGCCGTCTTCAGCCCGGCTTGCTTGAAACCAGCGGCAAAGTGAGCAAGGGACTCACGTCTGAGCATACTCTGCCACACTTATGGTGGGCAAAAGTGGTACAAAAGGGGGTGGTGATGGACGGAGCATCTGAATCAATCAAACACTCACACCCAGTCAAAAGATCTGGGTTTTAAATATCACCGTTCTTTAGCCCACTCTGCCACCCCAGTTCAGACATGGCTATATGCAAATCAGTCTGACCCTGTGCCTCATGGGAACAGACCAGCCCGAACTGCCAAGCCATGTCTTCCCTGGACCAGAAACAAGCTTCCGAGGACCGGTTTCTGGCATTCTAGCCGTCTTCAGCCCGGCTTGCTTGAATCCAGCGGCAAAGTGAGCAAGGGACTCACGTCTGAGCATACCCTGCCACACTTATGGTGGCCAAAAGCAGTACAAAAGAGGGTGATGATGGACGGAGCATCTGAATCAATCAAACACCAGTGAAAAGATCTGGGTTTAATCCATCACCGTTCTTTAGCCCACTCTGCCACCCCAGTTCAGACATGGCTATTTGCATATAGCCAGTGTCTGACCTAGGGTGGTGTGGAGTGCAAAAAAACGATGGATTTAGGCCGAGATCTTTGTACATGTAGAAGATGGGGTTGCAACAGGTTGGGATCTTATGTATGAGGGTTTTTACATGGTTTAGCACAATTAATGAACTTCAACTGCTTCTGGGCCTTGACGGAATAGATTAATTAAGTACAAATACTGTGTCAGGTAAACAGCAAGTTGATCACCAGTACTTTGTTCTTGTTTAAGAAGCCCTGCACAATTAGAAAGATGCAATGGGTTGAACATAGAACCCTCAAGTATCCTCCATCAGCTGTAGCTTTGACAGTATTGCTGCTATTGTCTCCATAGAGAACATTGCAACAGTTGCATGGTGACAGATGCCTTGAAAAGCAGTAGCAATTTTTTTTACCAGCAGCTAGCCTTTGAGTAACCACCTTGATGGACGACCAGTAGGGATTGGTATGTATGTAGTCTGAAACTTGACAACTGTCTACATGTTTGTCATGAGGTGGGTAGACTGAATAGCACTCTCTTTCATTTGGTTCACCAATTCCCGTACTTGATGGTGCAGTGCTGTTACAGCACCTTGTGAAAAATATGTCTGTCTTGGAACCTACTATTTTGAACACAGGGTAGTCACACATTCCAAAAACCCCTCTCGTTCTACCAAAGAAAAAGGGAGGTGCTCAATCACTAACATTTCGACCAGCAGCTCATTGAATAAATGGCAGCACCTTGCTGAGTAGACTTTATAGTGAGTTATTGTACTGTTATTGTACTTGTTTTCTTTGTGATTATTATACCTAAAGTGACCTACAGGGGCGACTGTAAACCTCTTTATCTTGTACCCGGCTGAGGTTGCTGTGGGTGTTGACTGTACACTGAAAATCAGGGGAAGGTTCATATGGTGGCCAAAAGTGGTACAAAAGGGGGTGGTGATGGACGGAGCATCTGAATCAATCAAACACCAGTAAAAAGATCTGGGTTTAATCCATCACCGTTCTTTAGCCCACTCTGCCACCCCAGTTCAGACATGGCTATTTGCATATAGCCAGTGTCTGTCCTAGGGTGGTGTGGAGTGCAAAAAAACGATGGATTTAGGCCCAGATCTTTGTACTGGGGTGAATGTAAGACATTGTTCTGCATTCTGTCCATCAACTGTGTTTTTTGCAATTTTCACCCCGAATGGGCTGGGTATGCTCAGACGTGAGTCCCAGGCTCTCCACATCACTGGAGTCAAGCTATCCAGGCTGAAGAAGGCTGAAAGCCAAAAACCGGTCCTTGGATGCTTAATTCCGGTCTAGGAAAGACATGGCTTGGTAGTTCGGGCTGGACTGTTCCCATGAGGTACAGGGTCAAGGCTGATTTGCATATAGCCAGTGTCTGACCTAGGGTGGTGTGGAGTGCAACAAAATGATGGATTTAGGCCCAGATCTTTGTACTGGGGTGAATGTAAGACATTGTTCTGCATTCTGTCCATCAACTGTGTTTTTTGCAATTTTCACCCCGAGTGGGCTGGGTATGCTCAGACGTGAGTCCCAGGCTCTCCACATAACTGGAGTCAAGCTATCCAGGCTGAAGAAGGCTGATAGCCAGAAACCGGTCCTTGGATGCTTGATTCCGGTCTAGGAAAGACATGGCTTGGTAGTTCGGGCTGGACTGTTCCCATGAGGCACAGGATCAAGACTGATTTGCATATAGCCAGTGTCTGACCTAGGGTGGTGTGGAGTGCAAAAAAACGATGGATTTAGACCCAGATCTTTGTACTGGGGTGAATGTAAGACATTGTTCTGCATTCTGTCCATCAACTGTGTTTTTTGCAATTTTCACCCCGAGTGGGCAGGGTATGCTCAGACGTGAGTCCCAGGCTCTCCTCATCACTGGAGTCAAGCTATCCAGGCTGAAGAAGGCTGATAGCCTGGATGCTTGATTCCGGTCTGGGAAAGACATGGCTTGGTAGTTCGGGCTGGACTGTTCCCATGAGGCACAGGGTCAAGGCAGATTTGCATATAGCCAGTGTCTGACCTAGGGTGGTGTGGAGTGCAAAAAAACGGTGGATTTAGGCCCAGATCTTTGTACTGGGGTCAATGTAAGACATTTTTCTGCATTCTGTCCATCAACTGTGTTTTTTGCAATTTTCACCCCGAGTGGGCTGGGTATGCTCAGACGTGAGTCTCAGGCTCGCCACATAACTGGAGTCAAGCTATCCAGGCTGAAGAAGGCTGATAGCCAGAAACCGGTCCTTGGATGCTTGATGCCGGTCTAGGAAAGACATGGCTTGGTAGTTCGGGCTGGACTGTTCCCATGAGGCACAGGGTCAAGGCTGATTTGCATATAGCCAGTGTCTGACCTAGGCTGGTGTGGAGTGCAACAAAACGATGGATTTAGGCCCAGATCTTTGTACTGGGGTGAATGTAAGACATTGTTCTGCATTCTGTCCATCAACTGTGTTTTTTGCAAAGTCTCCGCCAGGGCATCCCTTCCAGCCCGGGTTGATCTCGGAACATTCTTTGGTGCTATATTGAGCGTTACCGAGCGAGTCCGCACCTCTCCAGTCGTAGGAACACTCAGAGCATTCGGAGCAATTGAGAACTGTGGCGACGCAAGACCAAACCAGCCGAACCACGATCCGACAAACTGTAGTGTCTTCGGGAGTCGAACAGCCAACAGCCGCCAACCGTGCCGACCTCGGTGAAACCGCAGCATTCAACGACCAGCGAGGGAGGTGTAAGTGATTATCGCTTGATGCTAGCTTTTCCGCTTTTTCCAATTTTCCGATTTTGTTCACGTTCGTCTACCCTCGATCGTTACAGCATCGTTCGAATCACTTTTACAGGAATAAAGCTTGAGCTTGAGTTCTCCACATAGTTTTCAAAATATTTTCCTTCGCTAAGCGTAGGGGTGCAGGGGGCTTCCAACAGCGCTACCGCTCTGTGGCGTCTTCAACCCGCCATCTTGTTACCCCGGACAGCCTGGCTTTGTATGTTACTTATTTTGGTTTTTCTAAATTTTCCTAGCTTCTTTCAATAAATCCATCAATCAATCAGGATTTATAAAGTGCTTGCCATGGGGGACAACAGCATTGCAATCTTGAAATTGCAATCTTCCATCTTCTAGTTCACTCGCTTCCCCGACGATTCAGTTTTTGTAAATGGGGACATCCAGTGATGAAGAGAATATGAAAAGTGAGTAAACCTTTTTTGTACCATGCATCTAATATCATGACATGCATTCCAGAGGACAGAATCGATTTTTTGCAGCCTTTGATTTGTTTTCACATGAAGGATTAATCTGTTGATCTACGAAGCCATTTCTTCTTTTGACATGGTATATGTTTGTTCCATCTTTTGAACATGGTCTTGAAGAAGGATGGGTTGGCTCATGGAACAATCCTCTTTGCTGACTTCACCTGTCAAAATTTGAACATGCACTAGCATTTGGATCAAGCACTCTACTAACCCCGATTTGTCAACTTCCATCATCAAGAATTTGGCAGTTGCCTCCCCTTTGCTTTGTCACACATAATCATTGATAGACCTATACTTCTCAAACAGGTGTTGCAACATGTAGAAGATGGGGTTGCAACAGGTTGGGATCTTATGTATGAGGGTTTTTACATGGTTTAGCGCAATTAATGAACTTCAACTGCTTCTGGGACTTGACGGAATAGATTAATTAAGTACAAATACTGTGACAGGTAAACAGCAAGTTGATTACCACTACTTTGTTCTTGTTTAAGAAGCCCTGCACAATTAGAAAGATGCAATGGTTTGAACATAGAACCCTCAAGTATCCTCCATCAGCTGTAGCTTTGACAGTATTGCTGCTATTGTCTCCATAGAGAACATTGCAACAGTTGCATGCTGACAGATGCCTTGAAAAGCAGTAGCAATTTTTTTTACCAGCAGCTGGCCTTTGAGTAACCACCTTGATGAACGACCAGTAGGGATTGGTATGTATGTAGTCTGAAACTTGACAACTGTCTACATGTTTGTCATGAAGGTGGGTAGACTGAATAGCACTCTCTTTCATTTGGTTCACCAATTCCAGTACTTGATGGTGCAGTGCTGTTACAGCACCTTGTGAAAAATATGTCTGTCTTGGAACCTACTATTTTGAACACAGGGTAGTCACACATTCCAAAAACCCCTCTCTTTCTACCAAAGAAAAAGGGAGGTGCTCAATCACTAACATTTCGACCAGCAGCTCATTGAATAAATGGCAGCACCTTGCTGAGTAGGTTTTATAGTGAGTTATTGTACTGGTATTGTACTTGATTTCTTTGTGATTATTATACCTAAAGTGACCTACAGGGGCGACTGTAAACCTCTTTATCTTGTACCCTGCTGAGGTTGCTGTGGGTGTTGACTGTACACTGAAAATCAGGGGAAGGTTCATATGGTAACATCTTCCTCCTCATCACTTCTTCCTTCTCTCTCAATAACATCTATCCTTTTGAAGTGCTCTTCCCACACAATTGCATATAGTTTTCCAGATGGGCCTATTGTCCCCATGCATGTAATATCCACCTGGTATCCCACAACAAATGGTTTTGGCAAACTTAGTATTGTGCAATGGGGTCCTTATGCGTCCTAAGAGTTAAGAAGACCCCAACTAATGAGAAGACCTTCCCCACAGGAACAAAGCTATAAGATGTTGTTGTGGTAGGGCTGTGTAGTTGTATTTTCTTTTCCCTAGTGTGGTTTGCGACTCCAATGGAGATAGTGGTTGGTGCTGCTATTTTTGTAGTTCTTGAAAAGATGAAAGCAGGTGGTTTTAATGAAACTGCATGAATCAGAGCAGGTTGAATCAAAATTATCTGGACTTCCTCTGTGCCTCTCTCAACATGAAAACTCACTGGTTCACCTTCCTCACTGGCAATAAGGCTTTCTGGAAACTTCATATTCTTTTGTATTCCATGGCAGGGCTCGGGGATCCAATACATGTCAAGATCATCCGATGAGGGGCTTGAAGAAGAGGGGGATTGCTGTTTCTTTCCCTCAGAGGAGAAAGTGAAATCAATGTTTCCAATGGAAGAAAAGTCACAACATCCTGTCCTGTAGCAAGCTCAACATTCTGGTCTGCTACTTCTTCAGGATGCTCAGGTGTAGCACATACAAATTGCTGTTGAGTTTCCTGTGAAGTTTACTTTGCTGCTGGGACAATTTTAAGACTTCAGACTCACTGCTGTCAGCAATGACTACAGTCAGTGCAACACTCGGAGATATCTGCTTTGGTGGTGATAATACCATTGTTGATCAATGGGTGAGTCTCCTTCCTTTCCAGAAGAGAGAGGGTACAGCAGGTATGTTGTGTTATCGGAAAAAGAATGAAGACTTGATGCAGTAGTGGCAACAGATTTCTTCTAATCTCCACATCAGTGAAAGCCACAGTTCACCCACTTTATTTTGAGTGGTGTGGAATGTTATGGCTCCCATGGCAGAGCCTACACTGGTTATAATTTTTTTTACCAGTAAAGACAAAGGCCCCGTCCAATGCTGGGCTGTCAGTCCATGTACGAAGGAATGTCTGCTATATTAACCGCAGTCATTCTGTATTTTTCCTGTTTGGGACTGCCAGGGTATAGGTGACATTACCAAAGAGGCCACTTTCTTTGCAGGAGTCTTCGAGAACGTTATCCTTACTTCTTCTATTGCTGGTCAGCTCCACAAGCAGAAGCACTTAGTAGAGGATGTTGGTGTCAGCTAATTCACAAGCATCATTACTGTCAGTATTCTCTTGTGCTCTTGCAAGCAACAAAAAACAAGAAGGAAGAGAATGAGACTTGGGAATTCTAGTCGATGCATTAAAAGTCACCATTATTTTCATCATCCTAAAAATACTAAAATCCCACAATATTAAATGAACATACAGGACACTACTTACATTTTGGAAACATTACATAATACCTGGTATCCCTGAGGGGCTCAAGGGACTCTGGAGGCAGCCAAAAATGGATTCAATAGTAAAAAAAAACATAATGTCTCCCCTGGGTCCATTAGACTCCTATGTTGAACAGGTAAAATCAATTAATTGAAAAAGAATACCAGGGGCCGTATTATGATATGGGTGCACATTTCTTGTTTGAGCCAAGGTGCATATTGCAAGCAAAAAGGAGGCGGCAATGGAAACAATGAACCTGTGTGACATATCCTGACCAGAGCCTATTTCTCCCCAAACAAATAACTTGCAGCATTGTACAGTGAGGATTGCACAGATATAAATATATATAACCAAAATGTGAGTGGGTTCATCCATGGGCATTTGCACACCAGAAGTAATACAGCAACATTAATGTAAAACGTGGAAACAGAAAAGATTAAAATATACTTTAGAAATGCCTTAAACACAACAACCTTAGGCAGGCAACAAATACCTGTGCAGAAAATGTAAAAGTTTAAATAAAACACATTAATCAACCAGGTCACACATTCCAAACCCAAACAGACACACACAAAATAGTGTCTAAGCACATGAGGAAGAAGGTAACTGAGAAAAAAGGACAAGAACGGGCTACATAGGCCAGGACTCCTAGAGCCACTCCCACTCAAGCCTCAAACATGTATATGCAGACAAATAAACTCTTAATTTGGCATGAATTCAAGTCCAGCCATAAGCACTTAAATTATAAGCATAGCAGCATGTGAAAAATACATTAAAACATTAATCTAATGTCCACAGCAGACTAGTTTTCAAACAATCAAACACCACAGTATAATGACAAAGCTGCATGAAATTCTAAAACCCTACGGAAAAGGAGGACATATATGCATAGCCCAAGGCGAACACCATCTCAAAGTGTCCATTGCCATTATGTGCTTTATCCAATCCCACGTGGGCCTGCATTCACTCCTACTCCAAAGTCCAAGCCATCCATCAACCAACAAACAAAATAACAAACATTTTGCAGAGTACTGCTTCGAACTTACTTGATTTACACAAAAAATTTCAAACTCTGATGATGAAGCAGAGATTTTTGGCAAGGAATGAGCGATGCTTTCTGTTCAGAATCCAAATGAAAAAAAGCCTCGATGGCACTCCACCTGTAAACTGAAAAAGTAGAATTGCAAGCAAAAAACAATTAACCAAATTCTCCGCTCATGTAAACATTTGAGTAGATTATTGGTGTCTTGCGAATAACTGTTTGCACTGGATAAAGCCTCCTAGTGCTGTTCTCGAGTTCCCACGATAAGGGCTTTCCCAGAATATATACATCTTTTTCGCACGGCATGACTTAAAGGGATCACCTTGAGCATTATATGCCACTTCTGTAAAGTGAAATGTTAGAGGATTTGTAAAATTACTCCGGCATAAAAGAGATTACTCCCAGGGATAGGTCAATATTTCTGTTTCCAACATTTGCCTGTTGATCTAACAGTTAAATCTATGGCAAGAGCTCCTTACAACCACAGCTCCTCGTGGGTATGTACTTATTTATACATTTTGATGCAATTAAGTTACAAATGAATACATGTAACAGCAAGTCGTTGGTCAACTTTCCTGCATGCAAACTGCACACACACCTATTGTGACACAGACAAGGAGCATGCATTGGTACTACTGTAAAGCTAATACATCATGGCTGTAATATGCATTCCATTTCTACAGTTGACAGCAAAGGCTAAAATAACATCTAATGAGCACAATACATATATTGTTATGCAGTGCAAAAAAGTATTATGTTCCCGAAGGACAAATACAATGGGTCATACTAGCAGTATGGTCGATGGTCTACTTGGTCTCCTAGGTCAGCGGCGAAATAGTTTCCAATGACCTGGAAGATTTCCACCCACCATATTTAGGGATTGATGCCAAGCAGAGGGGAGTTCCTGTACCCTCAACTGAGATGTTATCATACCAGTATGGCTGAAGCGACTGAAACTTTGCCTCGTGGACACCATGTTCATCGCACCCACTTAGCAAAGGTTTATGTTCTTCAGAAACAAAGTCCCAAAGTGGAGACAGTTATTGAAAAATGAAAGATAAATGTGCCTGACAGATTGGGAGCTTTCTACTAGTGAGCAGGGGGTCATCTTGTTGGTTTTGTCCTTGGGAAAGTCACTTCTCCCCGGCAGTCCTAAACAGGAAAAATACAGAATGACTGCCCTAAAT
The DNA here is from genome assembly GCF_964263255.1 of Lissotriton vulgaris. Taxonomy (NCBI): domain Eukaryota; kingdom Metazoa; phylum Chordata; class Amphibia; order Caudata; family Salamandridae; genus Lissotriton; species Lissotriton vulgaris. The sequence goes on along the minus strand of NC_141689.1, from coordinate 2,078,832,540 downwards.
ATAGCAGACAGTCTTTTGTACATTGACTGATTGACTGGCCATTGGTCAACAATTCTCACCAGTGAAGACAGCATAGGCTCTGCCATTTAAAGCATAACATTTCCCACCACTCAATTCAATTCAATTCATGAAGCTTTATTCGGCACATAAGAAATGACCATAAAAGCACAAAACATATATAATATCAATATTACAGAATACAGGACATATAAAAAAGGATATCATAAAATACAGACAGTGTTCCTAAAATAGCATACTTTTACGTGCCTTAATAGAACGATTTAAAAAGGTGGCAGTAAAAAAACAGATATCAGCGGACTCCATGTTAAATAGTAAATTCATCGCCTGATTAATAGTACGTACACCATATTTGATAAAAATGGGTTTCAGATAGGCTACTCGAAAATTCATGTACAGTTTACAAATCAATAAAAAGTGCAAAGTGCTTTGTTTGGTAACGCCATCACACAGACAAGGCCCAGTTGGATGTTTCTTGAGGTTTGGCAGGGTCAATAAGTGATGTGCTACGGCAAACCTCAGCCTAGTTAGCACAAACTTATGGGATGGCCTAGTCACCATAGCAAAGTAACCTGGAAAGCCTTTGTTCATGTTGTATTTACAGTAAAACATGAGTGTGGACATAGATCCATACGCTGAGGCCCGTTTCCTTGCTTTATGGGCCAGGAATGTAGTTTTCAGCTCTACTTTGGATATCTTAGATACGGCCCTGGGATCAGTCAATACATTAATATTAAATGTTTCTAAATAACAGTCGGCAACATATTTTAACCATGGGATATTGCGGGATTTATCCAGTGATAAACAATCCTCGATAATAGATCTATTAAAAGCCTTTTCTTCCTGAAGCCAAATCGACCACCATAACATTAATGGCCTCATTGATAATAGATCATCTAAAAAATGGATATTCAATTCCCGATGGATCAACTCAGTCGGGGCGGAGGAGGGTAAGCATAAAAGTTTTTTTTAAAGGAGTTCCCCTCCAATTGCAAATTATGGGAACACGTGTGTCCCCATACTCCAGCACCATACGTTGCAATGGTGACACATCTGGCTTGATAAATGTGGAGCATATCCCTTGTGCGTCTGTCACCAACTTTTGCCGCAAATCTAAAAACACTGTGTGCGTTTTTCGCCATTTTGTTACTAATATTGTTGAATTCATTAGTCCATTTTTTTGTTTTTTGAGAAGGTTATCCTGAGATAGCAGAATTTATCTACTTCTAGCACCTTTTCACCCTCAATAAAGAAGGCATTAGAGGTTTTTTTTCTAGCCCCATAAGTCATAGTATGTGTTTTCCCCTTATTGATAGACAGTTTTCTATCCTTAATAAAGTTAGAAAATCTGTCGATCAGACGCTGGAGTCCGCAAGGTGTTCTTGAAAGCAGGACAGCGTCATCAGCATACAGTATCACTGGTACAGAGACGCCTTTATTTTAGGGGCATCAGCATTTACAGCTTTTAAAATGGAGTCAATTTCATTAATAAACAGTATAAAAAGTAGGGGGGCTAATACGCAGCCCTGCCTGATCCATCGTTTAACCCTGAATTTTGGGGTGCATTCACCTTTGGTGCCATAACGCACACAGGTTTCTAACTTTTCGTATAATCTGTCCAGAAAGAAAATTATTCCCTCTGGTGCTCCTAGCTGTAACAGGGTCGTCCACAATGTAGTGTGGTCGACCATATCGAAGGCGCTACTAAGGTCTGCAAAGCAGAGATATAATGAACCATCTTTAGCTTCAGTGTATTTGCCTAACAATAAATCAAGGTTAATACACTGGTCGAGTGTCCCCCGACCCTTTCCGAACCCAAACTGGCTATCAGCCAAGACACCCTCTTGCTCCACCCACTCTTCTAGTCTAACCAACATAACTCTACTCATGATCTTAACTGAGGAGTCTAAAAGAGAGATGGGCCGATAATTTCTTACATCCGATCGTTTACCCTTTTTGTGAATCGGGATTATGATGGATTCCCCCCAAGTTTTTGGTGCCACAGTACATACAGCAAAAAACACAGTTGATGGACAGAATGCAGAACAATGTCTTACATTCACCCCAGTACAAAGATCTGGGCCTAAATCCATCGTTTTTTTGCACTCCACACCACCCTAGGTCAGACAATGGCTATATGCAAATCAGCCTTGACCCTGTGCCTCTTGGGAACAGTCCAGCCCGAACTACCAAGCCATGTCTTTCCTAGACGGGAATCAAGCATCCAAGGACCGGTTTCTGGCTATCAGCCTTCTTCAGCCTGGATAGCTTGACTCCAGTGATGTGGAGAGCCTGGGACTCACGTCTGAGCATTTGCAACAGTACATACAGCAGCATTAAAAACAATGGCCAGAAGAGGACTCCACAACTCAGGGGCTGCTTTATATACATCTATAGGGACCCCATCAGGTCCCTGGGCTTTGCCCCCCTGACTCACACTGATCCCAAGCTTGACCTCTTTAGCACTTATATCCAATGCAATAATTGGCCATCTACTAGATTAGTTATCAACAATGTTAGACAGACCAAATATTTTGGAGAAATGCGAGACCCAGTCATCGCTAGATACGTTAGAAGTTAACTCAGGGATGTTTTCCTCCTTAAGGAAAGCAGAGTTAACTGTTGCCCAAAACAGTGTGTTATTAGATAACTCTGCAGCTTCATTAAGTGAATCCCATACCTACTGCTGCATCTCACCCTTCCTCCTCTTTAGTGCTTGCTTGTACTCCAGTCTTAAATTGATGATTTCACCTGGATCCATAGGCTTTTTTGCAAGAGCACGTTTAAGCTTAGTTAATAGACTGGTACACATACGGGCAAACCAACCCGGTCCATTTCTACATTGTGTTTTTTTAGGTCTAGTGAACCTAGCATCAATGGATTTATTAATATCGGTAAAAGCAGTTAAAACCCGCCCATGATCGGTGTCATTATCAAGAATAAGGGTAAAGTCAGTCAAACTTTCTTTGACAATAGAGCCTAACAAATCTTTAGCCTTCTCCCCAACCCATCTTATTCTTACACCACTAGGTCTGTGTGGCTCCACATTAGTAATTGTGGTACCAACTTCCACAGTGCTTTTCCCCCATAGAGTACATTCCAATATTATACAGTTATGGTCACTTAAAGATGACACCTCAATCCTGGGGGGGCACAGTATGGGTAATATTCGATGAGACAATGACATGGTCAATTACTGAACTGTTCTACTTATTTTTAAAAGTAGGAATAGTCTGGCCCAGATCATCTTTAGCAAAATCTAAGATTTCCAGGTATTGACAGCCCATAATCTAATGTAATGAATCACCATAGCTGTTATGTTTGAAATGCAAGTCATCTGAACCAACATTATTGATAACCCCACAAACCTTTTGGGTTGACAGTTCACACAGCGGTAAATTAAAATCGCCCACCCAGATAAAGTCGAATAAAACATTTGATTCCATGCTAAAATTATCAATTTCACTCGCTAGATCATTAACTACTGTAATCCTAGAGTTATCAAACACATTATTGTAGTAGTTATTAAGTAACATAATACGTCCTTGATTCGCGATGAGTAACAGAAGCGGTACGTGTGTGCCCACGGTCAGGTAATTTTTTACTACAATTTGACGTTTAATAGAGACCAAAATCAAAAGACCACCTTTAGCTCTCCCTGAGGTTGAACCTTGCGCCACCAAACTATAAGAAACAAACCCCTCATAATTTACATCTTCTCTACACCAAGTTTCCTGGAAACATAAAATATCATGACTATTAATAAGGTCTTTCCAGCCCAGAACATTCCCCTTAGATTTTAGTCCAGCGATATTACAACTAAGAATTGAAATACCATTAACATGCGTAATACTTTTAGCATCCGATGCAACACTAGTGTGTATGCCATCCCCCGCCTTAGGGTTGACCATTGATGCATCCCTACAGTCATTGTTCGCCAATAGACCAACTGTCAAGGTTTGCTCTGGGTCTATAAGGAGGGCAATTGGTTCAGTTGTCTGACTATTTATAATAGCCCTTACTGGTGACCAACAACCCTGTAGATGTCAGTCATTTGTGTCCAAGGAACTTAAGGCTTGGAACCTATTCTACATGGTTAGTTCAAAGACAGGGCGGACTATAGGTAAAAAGGGTCTGCTTCTGCTGGTATCGGGAGATGCCACACTGAGGTGACTATAGAAATAGCCAAGTGAGCGCACATATACACTATTCCCATCATATACTAGGGAGGCTGCTCTTAACACGGCTGTAGCAACGTGTTGGGGGTGTTTAAAATTAATGATAACACAGTCACCCCTACAGGTCTTTCTAGACGGGCCAATCCAATTTACCCTTCTGGTAGATAATATTTGATCAGAATAGGCAATTGGGAAGCCACAATGCTTATTCAGCCATGAGACTGTTTTATTTTTAAGCGATTCATGAGATTCCCGGTGAGGCTGGGTGGTGTGGGGTTCATTAGGCGGGGCATTGGTCAAAACGACCACATAGGCCGCAGAGTCAGGGGGGAGATTAATAGAACAGCTTCTCTTTACTTCTCTAAAACCCGAGTTACTCTCTGGTGAAGCAATAGCCTGTCTATTCTGACAATCAATTGGTGTTGGATCAGGCATAGCAGTTTGGGTAGCGCTAATTCTCCTTCTAGGTGGGTTAGATATGTTTTTACTCGTTCCATTACCCTCTACGGCTGGACCCAAGGTAGCAGCCTTAGATCTTTTGTCCGCGGCCCGATGTGTTTCCAGGAGGCCCTCTAATCTTTTGACTTCTAGGGAGATAATATCCAATTTAAGCACTAGGGGTTTAATGATCTCTTCCATCTTGGTTTCAATAACTCTAACTAGAAGGTCGAGTTGCTCATGATTAATTTTAGCTGCACCTATTCTTTCCGATAGTACAGGAACAACCTGCGGGCTTTTTGGGGGTGTTTCTACTCTTTTTTAGTACGATTTCCCCCACGCTTAATTTGCAGCTTCCTGCATGCCCTCACCGCTCTTTGGGCCGGTGGGCAGTGCTCAATTGCCTCAATCGATACATTCAGAGTATCTGGATGAGAATCAGAGTGAACCTGTTCTCCGTTCGTGGCAACTAACCTATTATCACGTTCTATACTGTCATCATTTACTAGTGCAGCGGAGGGGGTGAGAGGCTGGGTGTATGGCTGGGGGACTCCCCCTTCCTAGCAAAGCTCTCCAATCATTATTGATTTTGTTGACAACTTTCACTAGGTGGTTATCTAAAGTAGCTAAAACAGGTGCGGTTTTATCGGGTTTCTGTTTTGACATTATCAAATCTAGCGGCAAACCCTTAAATGTTTGAATAAAATTAAAAGAACAAAGACTATCATGAATATCCAGATATAATAGTACCAGGATCAGCACACAAACCTGAGGCCAAGTATGGTAAATAAAACTGGACAATGTCCACAGTCAAGTAAAAAATATAAGTCTCACTATTGTTAACTAGAGGGGGATAGGTGTACTCAGTAGCAGGGCCAAAGTCTGTGGGCCAGCCCAGCCTCGGCCTGCCCCGGACTGCCACAGACTGTCCCGCCCTTGTCCCGGGGTTCTCCCGGTGCTTCCCGCGCGCTGTCCCGCAACGCGGGGGCACAGCTGCACTTTTAAGCGCCTCCGGGCGTGGGCGGCTTCCGCCGCCCTGGCTTCTGGGGGCTGCAGTTCCTCTGGTCTCCACATGCCTTGCCGGGATGTCACGGGCCGGAGCAGCGAGGAGAAACCAACACGGGCAGCAGGCAGGGCACTCAGGTCTGTGGCGATGCTCCAGCTGCGAGGTAAGTGCCCCACTCAATTACAGCAAAGTCCCCCGCTCCACCGGGGCACAGCTGCACTTTTAAGCGCCTCCGGGCACGGTGAGGGCCTGGGTGGCTTCCGCCGCTCGGGCTTCTGGGGGCTGTAGTTCCCCTGGTCTTCACATGCCTTGCCGGGATGTCACGGGCCGGAGCAGCGAGGAGAAACCAACACGGGCAGCAGGCAGGGCACTCAGGTCCGCGGCGCTGCTCCAGCTGCGAGGTAAGTGCCCCACTCAATTACAGCAAAGTCCCCCGCTCCACCGGGGCACAGCTGCACTTTTAAGCGCCTCCACGCGCGGTGAGGGCGTGGGCGGCTTCCGCCGCTCGGGCTTCTGGGGGCTGTAGTTCCCCTGGTCTCCACACTCCTTGCCAGGATGTCACGGGCCGGATCAGCGAGGAGAAACCAACATGGGCAGCAGACAGGGACTCGGGTCCTCGGCGCTGCTCCAGCTGCGAGGTAAGTGCCCGACTCAATTACAGCAAAGCCCCCATCTAAACAGAGCAGGTGAACTGTGAGTTTCGCTGATGGGAGATCCAACACTTTCCAGTGGATGTCCTGCATCGATGAAACTCTAAATGGGGTTCTTTGTCCCATCACAAGTATGTTGGACTTTAAGGATGGATGGCATCCACTCATGAACCATGTGGTACTGGACCCACCACAGAACAATGATGTATAGGTAAAAAGCACATGAACAAACACACATACATACACACACACACACAAAACTAAGAACACTGATGATCAGGCCTACTGTACTCATGTATGACATAAGATGCACAGAATGTGAAACATGGAGTACTATTTATACCCTTCCTTCTAATGGCACATGAACAATGGGCTGTTTTTGTTTACAGGCAAGGTGAAGTAAGAGCCAATATTGGTCCTACCTGTACCTACTGCTGTTGGCCACATCACTCAAAAGGTTTTGTGTTCCTCAGAATTGATTTTGTTTGTCACTCCAAGTCACTTAACCCAGCATAGTGCACCCTTCTGAACACACCACGTCATTTGGTAGGATACCTACTTTTTGCATTGATTGTCATATTTTAAACACCAAACCAAGAGGTCGATTATGATGGCGTCCGTCCGCCACCCCGAGGTGGAGGGACCATCCGCAGGGGCAGCGGCGTTCCCTCCATACCAATTAGGATGTGACCGCCACCCTGGTGGTCAAATCCCGTATCTTTAACATTGCGGCGGGTGCTGCTTGAAGCAAGGTTAAAAATGTATGCTTTGCATTTGCGTGCACAAAGCGGCTGGCACCGCGCGGTGCCGGCCGCTTTGTGCATGCAAATGCAGGGGGGTACCATAGGTACCACCCATGTGCACCCCCGCCCCCCCCTTCATCCTGGGGGCCCGCAAGGGGCCCCCAGAAGCAAAGGTCCACATGCTTTTCCACGGCGGAAAAGCAGCAGCGAAAAGCATGTTTACACACACATCATAATTTGGCTGACGGGGTCTTGCAGATACCGCCACCAAATTGCGGTCAACACCCCGCGGAACAGCAGTGGACGGACCTGCCGTTCGCCGCTGTTCCCACGCCATCATAATCTGGCGGTGGGTGTTTTCTCTGACCGCGGCGGTGAATCCGCATCCTCCGGGCCGGCAGTGCCTTCCACCGGCCCGGAGGATGCGGATTCACCGCAATCATAATCGACCCCTAAGTTTCTCCATCTTTAGCAAAAAGTTGTTTATGTAGCATATTGTGAATTACTCCACCAACACAAATGTAAGCAAGTGTGAACCTTAAGACAAATTATGTGTGCTCTGTTGATAATATCTGGTTCAATCTACAGGAAAGGTTTGTAGTCGAGTGACCACTAACTTTTTTTTTAATACCGTTCAATATCATGAGTGTGACTGTACCTAACCTTGTTTTCCAGCTTTACTTGTAGCAGTTAAATGTTGTTTCTCACATCTCAGTAGCATTGTTTTTTGCTTTTGAATAACGTTTATTTAGATGCCCTACATTGCAGCTTATGTATATTGCTGCTCTGACGACAGTAAACAGGTATTATCATTTCTTTGACAAATAACCTACTGAGAGGTCAGTGCAACATTTCGTCCTTTTTGTCAAGAAAACAAGCAGCTATCGATCAAGGCGCACATCCCCGCTTATTTGCATTGTATAATAGAAATCCGTGTTTTGAAACTCCCTTGAAAACACTGTTTACCCACTGATTCCCAGACCCCTGACCTGGGGCGGTTCCTCCATGTGGGCAGAGGAGCGTCACCCCACTGCTTTCCCTCAGTGTGAGAAACAGTAACATAAAATGATATAAATACCATTTTATGTTATTGCTTTGCGCACTGCGAGAAAGCAGAAGGGTTTGTTTAGGGGCGGGTGGGTGGTTGGTCCTGCAACATGGCAGAGGAGGAGGGGGTAGCCCAATGTTGCAGGCCATGACTGTTTGGTCGGCCCTTTGGGGCCGACGAAACCAGTCAAACATACTCTGCCATTTTCACCATGTAGGCTGCATGCAACCTACATGGAGAAAATGGCTTCCCCATAGGCTCCTGGCTGGGCGCCGTCCCCACCAAACACAATGCTGCCATTGCAGCGTTGTGATTGGCTGAAGGGAGGGAGGCTGCCTGCTTCCTGCGAGGAGCAGAGAAGCAGAGACGATGTAGGACCAGATTGGGCTGGCTAAGGTAAGTTATTTTTTATAATAATTAAAATTAAACCTCCCTGCGCGGCCCCCTCCCCGTGCGACCTCCCCATCCCCCACCCGCGAGAAATGCTGGTCACGACTGCGCCTGACCCAGGTCAACTAACCCTCTCTGGGATCGTCATTCACAGAGAAGCCAGTGCAGTAGGCCTTCTGGTTAGAGTCAGTTTACAAAGAGCGACAACATCCTGCTGGAAAAGAAAATCCAAACATCCCAGTGGTTATTTTGTAGTTAATACAAGCTCCTTAGCTCAATTCACTTCTTGGATAATAGCATGTTGTGTTGTTTATATATTGTATATCTAATTCTTTGTGTTCTATTTGTATTAGGGCATATGTTCTATGGCACCTGCAAGAGTCATCTCCTGCACCACGTTTCACATTCTATTCTAGAGCAAAGGTGAGATGACGTGAGGGCTAGATGAGTGAGGGTGCATACATCTGTGCTCTGCCATACCACGGTTTCATTCCTACAAATAAAGCATCTATCTTAATTCTTATTGGTGTTGGATTCCACTTTACATAGCATAAGAGTACATGGCAGAAATTTGCATCATCATAGAAAGTGTCCTAGTATGACCAAAGCCAAGTTGATGCAGGAAGACCGAGAGAAGAAGACTCGAGACATGCAGTAAATGACCTAGTATGCAGACCTCACTTTGCTGCATGGTAAGTCAATATGGACAGTGTATAGTTCACTAGTATGACAAAACCATGGCTAAATCACTGCTTCAGAGAACTTTGAAACATCAATTGGATCCCGAGCATGCCTGGAGGAGCCCTCACGTTGTGAGGAGTTCAGTAGAGGCTCCAGGGCTTGGCTGACAGGTAAGCCCTGGATATGGTTGCTAATCATCCTACATGATGAGGGTCCAACATCTTAAAACTACAGCACTGTCTTTGTTGCACACACTAAAGCAACTGCCAACCTCAAGTTTCAAAATCTTCACAAATTTAATTTCTTAGAATGAAGGGAAGTAGAACTGCCTAGAGAAAGTTAAACATGTATGGATCAAGGAACCCCGGTTTGTGCACTAAACACTCCAAAGTCTGTTGCTTCCACTTTAGACATTTTAGACATGACGGAAAGCCTGTTGAGAAGTAAAGAGGCACATGAGAAAATCCTGTTGTCCTTTAAACAGTTTGCAATTGGAGCAGCGTAATTTGAGACTCTACCTTCCATGTATCATTTATATGCATTTACATGTGATTTATATATTCAAATGTGTAACACATAAATGGTGGTAATCAGGAATAATGCCCAGCATTTTACACTCAGTACACTGGTGCACCACCAGTGTTGGTAAGTCCAATACAGAAACAAATATTACTGAGAAGAAATAACCATGTCTTTTATTCACACATGGATTCATTCTCAAACAGGCAACACATGTTTTGCACACTCCAAGCTTTTTCAGGGCTGTTACAAAGAAAGAGAATTATGTACATAAGTAGCAACTACAATTGTTACAGAAGTTTTTACAGATTTACAATACAATCGTACTTTATACAGTCTTGAAAAGATGTCATACTCCAAATCATTTATCTTTTCCTTGTCTCTTAATAATCACATCTTAATTGAGAATCTTCTCGTTCTTAGTGTATAGAAACCAACATCCTTGCATCCTTCCCAGGAGAACCACATTGTTGTGAAGCTTGAATGAAGTAGGATTGTATTGTTATGCGGTAAATATTTCTGAAACAATTAGAGTTGTTACTTATGTAGATATTACTCTATATTTATAACAGCTCTGAAGAAGCGCAGAGTTTGAAAGATATGTGCTGGCCGTTTGAGAATGAATTCCATGTGTGACTAAAAGAAGCCGCCATACAAGACTCCGCTGTACGACGCGGTTATTTCTTCCCAGTACTAACTTTTTCTATATTCAAATGCGTTTAACGTTCACTAATTAGTGCTCCGTTTTAATAACAAGTGAAGTAAGCCATCACTTTAGCTATTGAGAAGTTCAAATGGAACTGTACAAAATTGAATAATAATCAAGGTGATCATATTTTATGAATGTATTTGCACTTAATAATAATCGTTTGGCTGCTAAGGATTAATAATACTGTTATGTGCATTAATTTTTGATCGTTGAATTAACTTAACCTGACTCTGAGTATTTCACTTTTCAAGTTTGGACTCTGCCATTTCTCGTTAGCTACAGAAAGGTCTATTGTTATGCATTAGATTGATAGAGAGGCCTGTGAAGAGATAGCTGACAGTAGACGTGAAGAGATGTTCTGGTGAAAGGAGTTTCCTGTATCCGGCATGCTAGGAAGATGTAAGTTTCAAGGACGAGCACATGTGTACCAAACTGTGTGAGGGTGGGAATTTGGGGAGTCTACCTGTTCTCAGCAAATGCCGCCATTGGATTGGTCTTGGACTGTGAGAGCGAAATTTGGATGTTCTGGAACCTTCAATTGTTCTTTTAATTAGTGTTCCATAGTTTGTTTTGGACAGACGTTACCTGAGTTAGAAGAGGCCAGAAGTTTCTGTGGGGTTTTCCACTGAGTGGTAAGCTTTTTACTAGACACTCTTTCGTTTCCTCTGAACTTTAAACAAGGGTTATAGAATGCAGACACTTTTTTCTCTTCTTATTTAGAAGTCCCAGGCTCTCACTTTATTGTTAAACCTAGACAGTGTGGTATTCTTCATGGTACACATTATTTAGATGTATTGCTTTCTTTACATATTGCTTGTTACTATTCTGTACTTTATAATAGTTAAATTTAGAATACTTGAGCATCTGAATTTTTATGGATCTGTTAATATATCTTCTGATGAATTGCCAAATTTGTTGACTGATGTTTGTTTAATAATAAATAAAGCTTTATGGTTGGAAAACCAACCTCTCTGTTGTCATTGTGAAGCATTCTGGATTCCCTGTATTTGAAATGTATTTCCGATGTAAGCTGCCTCTCAACACTTCAAGTCAACAACCAAAGATCCTTATGACCACTGGGGGATTCTGATTGGTTATTTCACAATGAGATTGAGGTTCAAATATCCTCACTCCATCGCAATCACAAAGAAAGGGGGTGAATTATTCAAATATGTCACCCTCAAAGAAAAAAGCATGAAAACATATCAGAATGTACATTGTCTAGTCTGCTATGAGCAACTGAAGAAAATTAGACCAGTACCCAATTACTTGTTTGAAATATGCTCATAACAGTCAAGCTAGAAACTACTTAATTCTAGTATTGTACCTGAGAAGGGGTTCCTATCAGCTCCTTCTAGGTAGGATGATCAGAGAAAGAAAGCTTTCAGCTACCCACCGTACTTCTATGAGCCTAAGATGTGCTATATGAACATTCAAGCACTTTGACAATGTTTTAGAGATTAATAGAGAAGACCATGGGCAACATAAACACATTGGAGGTGCAGGTACATGTTGAAAATACATAAAGGGAGTCCCGCTGCCACATGGAGCTCTTTCTTCTCTCAGATAGTGAGCCGAAAGGCCATGCAGCATGCCTGGGGGCTTATTTCTGATCCCTATTGTCAAATTTACACCGCCATTGCATCGCTTTTTGTGACACTGCAGCGGCGTAAATAATGTGCCACGTTGGTCCATATTTACAAAGTGATGCATCTTGGCAGATGCGTCACTTCGTAAAATCTGCATTGCATTAAACTTGCATCAGATATTTTTGCAGGTTGGGCATTCCACCGCATCAAAGCCTCATAGAAGTGGCACATTGAAATCTGTAAGATTTCAGTGCGCCACTTCTAGGACGCCACTGCGTTGAATCCTTACACCTGCCTCATAGCAGTATTACTGACATATCTGTCATTCCTTGTGACATGATGCTTCATATAGTAAATGTGACGCATCAATGGTGTCGCAAGGAGGGCTCACTGAGACGTGTAGCATCGCTGCTTTGCCGCAGCGATGCAACACTTCTCATGAATAAGACCCCTGGTATTTAACAGCCTCAAAGGCATTCTGCTGCTCAACAAGACAGTGGGACTGGGACAACTCTGGATAGGCTGCATTACACTTTTCTTACTACCAGTAGGCATGACAAGTAGGTGCTTAGCCCTCAATCTTTCTGTGATACCTGTAAGCATAGCAGACAGCCAGACATGGACCAAGTGTGCTCGGGTGGCTATCATCCATATTCCTTGGTGTCCAAGAAATGGCGTGGCTAGACCTTGTGCTGCCCATGTAAGTCCGTGCGATTGCCGCCCATGGTGAGGCAGGGAGTGCTGGCGATCCCTTCAACAGCCACCCCACGACAGCCGCAAGTAAGAATGGAGAGGGAAGGTACCACCCTCCTGCCTTCCCTTGCTACGCCACAAGATACACTTGTGTCCAAGTGTATCTTTCAATATATTTCTGCCCCAGAGTAGCTAGGGCATATCAACACATTCATGGGTAAACTAGGTCTCATTTTGCGCAATTTAGTGTTGGCTGGAGGCCACCATGGCTATTATGCATGCTTTCTGGTACACATTGCCAAGCTGGAAGGCCTGAAGATTAACACCCATAGTCACAAGTGGGTCATAGGACAGAAGGACAAACTCTGCAATTAAAGGGGCTGCCCTATTTTCTTTTCTTCAGATTTGCTATTTATCCTTCCTACACCCTAAACCTGTTTCAAAAATAATTTTTATTCGGCTTAAAAACAACCAATGATCCATTTTCTCTCTATACTTCTTGCCTTGATAATCCCCTCTGCTCATCGTACCTCAAGTACCTGAAACTCCGGCTTTTCCTACTCTAATAGAGCACCACCTTCTGCTTATATCAAATGTGTTCAGCTCAGTAGTGTTTTCCTTTATGATTCTTCCAGCATTGATTGTATTTCTGACATTACTCTAGATTGCCTTTTTTTGTTGAAATTAAGTTGAAATCAGGAGCCCTTCCATGCTTCAAATAATTTCGTAGTGATTTTCCAGTACCCATCTTGAGTGATGGTGATATCCCAATTATGTGCAAATCCTTACTGCATGTAACTTACTTCTTCAACCATCCGATTGATGACACCGAGTTTCTGCTCTTCATTTTACTTTTTCTTTCTTCCTGCTTCTAGCTATCTTAATCTATAATCCTGGCTCCAAAAATGAAGCCCCCCTGAACTCCTTTTCTGACTTCCTTAGATCCGCACACAGCACCATATTTAACAAAGGGTGAGGTTTATCAAGCCATGCAAGGGGGATATTGCATGGCCCTGAGTGGCTTGATAAATCCAGAGTCATGCAACGCAGCACTAATCGCTGCTTTATGTTAGTCTGTCCTGGGAAGGTGTTCCATGGGTGGTGCGTGGGTGTTCCTATGCTAAACCCATGGATTTTGATGTATTCACAAATTTTCCTTAAATAGTAGACCTGGGAATGTGCAAAATCTATTATGCCTCCACGGGTAAGGTGTAACGAGGAGAAGGCCTTCGTTTTTTCTTTTTTTTATGTGTGCTGCACATCGCTATTGTAACTACAGTCAGGCTTGATTGTTTGAACTTTCCTTGACTGCTTTTTCCTTAGCACCCTCTTAATATCTTAGTACAGTGACAAATCATTTGCAATTATTACCATCTCAGCCCCAATGATACTTGAGGCCATTCCTTCCTCTTACACTTTCTCGCTTTGACCCTCCAAACAAATCTACTGGAGGAAGAGGTAGTTATAATTTTCAGAAACTAGTAACTGATTATAGCTCTTTTTATTCAGCCTTTTACTTTTCCCTCACCTTTCTTCATTATTCATCAAATCTAGCATTTCCTATTCTTGTTTACAGTTTTATTGGTTTGTCATCTTTGTTTGCCTTAGCACAGCTTCACTGATACCTTATCAGCCCTGATTACCCCGCTGGCTCGTCAATCAAATTATTTGGCTATTTTTTGGATCTTTATCATATGGGTAGAGAACTGATTTCATACCAGTGCTCAACATTTAATTGAAACCTGGTTCTCCTTCAAGCGCGTGCCTGATAAATCAAACAGGGCACATGCATGATCTAGAATTTAGGTCTGGCTTGACAGCACAGCTGCCTAAAAGACCTATTCTTACCAATCCTTTAAGATATGCATAAAGTTGACTTTTTCTCCTCCCAAGAGCATTTCTCTCTCACCCCACGCTGCTGGGAGCTTTGTGCATCATTCTGCCTTCTATGGAGTGCTTGCATTGCAATGTATAAGGGACTATTTTAGATCTCAAAAGTACACTGAATCATGACACATTAAATTGATTATCTCATAAATGGATTTTATACAGAAATCAACTCTGTCTCATAGATGCATTGTATACAGACAGCAGCTGCTTTTTATTTCTTTTTTTCACAGCAGCAGGCCTCTTAAAAATATTTTAGTCAGGGATAAAAATGTAAGCCAGAGTGATTAGCTTTACCAATGCTTGTAACTAATATGATATCCTTCCAAAAATAACTTTCAAACGTATTACAGAGATCACCATTTAGTTAAAGTATTTAATGGCACACATTAGATAAATATATATCACCAGCCCAAAAGACTCTCTCAATAACTGGACATTTATTAATTGATCTATACTGGGTGGATAAATGTAAGAAAGTGGATTATTATTTGCGATGAGAGGTCAGCCACTTCAAGGATAATGACACCACCTTGTCAGGGTGAACCGTAAGGTTATTAAATTAACCTGAGCTGAACCCCCTGATAGGTATGCCATGGAGCAGACAGACTTAACTTAGAGCAATCTATAAAGTATTCATGTAGTACCAAATGGGTTATAACGTTAAAACATCAAACAATAAAAATCCCAAGTTATTAAAGAGTAGAATGTAATAAACAATATGACACAAAATGCCAGAAATCTAATAAGGGGAACAGGAGATATGAATTTCTAGAGTTCTAACTAAAAATAGCACCAAAAAGTACAAAGCACGAAGGATAGTCCATGGAAGCAGTAGGCCAGGACCTAGGCTTGATTTCAGGCCAACCGCAATAGAGAGCATATAGGAAACCCCAAGTGGGTTAGTCTCAGTATGGATAATATCATCTGACATAGTAGTTTTTATGAAGCTCAAAATCCAGGGCAAGCCTGAATATTTATCAGAGGAAAGTGCCTTGAAATCAGTCACTTTTTGCAGTGAGGTCCCCCTAATGGCTCTACGGGGAACATCCACTGCAAGGCAACTTTTTCAACCCACTACTTTTACAACAAATCCATTACAACGCAAGTGCCTTTACAACGCATGGTATTACATCGCATGCTATTACAACGCAGATGCGATTACAATGCATGCTATTACAACGTAAGTATGTTTATATTTTTTATTTTTGACAATATTTATTTTTTATATTGTTTGAAACCTAATAATACTCTTTTCTAAATTAAATTAAATTTAAATGATTACATTTTATACATTAATACTCATGTAATTTGTAAAATATCATACTAGTATTTAATTGGAGTTTAATTAATAATCAAAAAATATTTATAAAATTGTTTTATTTTATTATGTTATACTGTTTAGAAATTAATACTCATATTAGTTTGTTTAGAAAGTTACATTAGTACTCATAACAAAATATAAATTAATACTCATGTCATTTGTAATATATCAAACTAGTACTTAATTGTATTTTAAATATTAATCATAAAATATTTATAAATTTTAAATATTTTAAATATTATACAGTTTAAAAATTAATACTCGTGATTTTATAAAAAAAAGCATATCAGTTTTTATTGAAAGTTAAGTTAATATTTTTAAAAAATTAAGTAATTTTAATATTTAAAAAATCAAAATAATATGTATTAATAAATAAATATAATAAAATAAAATTAAAAACATTATTACTCCAGTAATCTTTTTTATGATTTATATTATAGTTACATTAATATTCTTTCAATATTTTTAACATTGATTAAATATTAAACTTATTTAGTCATATTTAAATGACAATCAACATTACTTTAAATTAAACAAAATAATATTAAGGAAAATAAAAAAATTGTTACATTAGTAATATTAATAAATACACTTTAAAAAGTATAAAAATGACAAATATTATGAATAAATATCTAATCCATATATTTAAAAAATATTATGTTTAAGTTTAAAAATATATATTTTAAAAAATATATTCATTTTAAAAAAAATATATGTATTTTTAAAAAAAGATTAAAAATAATAGTATGTTTAAAAAAGATTTATTTAATTTGAAAAACATATTTTTGATAATTTTGATATGTTTGAAAAAAAATTCAAATAAAACTCACACGATTTACCATTGAATTCAATGCACTGAATTGTCCTTTATTTATTTCCATAGCCTGCTATATGTTTGAAGCGGATCGCTTTTACAAGTTCATTATTAGAGTGTTGCGGGACAGATCAGAAGCAAATGGGACAAGTCTAGAGGTAAGTACATCATTTAGTTATTTTACAAAACATAACTTTGAATATAGATGCAAAATATACATATATTAATAATAATAAATACGGAATGCAAGATTGTTTATATTGTTTTTATTAAGAAAAATAATATTTTTTAAAGTATATTTTATTAAATAATATACATATTTTTAAAAAAAATTAAAATGAATATATTATAATATAAATAATTGTTTAAATAAATATTAATGCTTTTTACAGTGAAATAGAATTAAATTGCCTTTTTTCTCTTTATAGCTCCGGGTGATGTAGACGCGTTGACTTGCTTCTTCGTGGCCATTTTGAGGAGCGTTGATGGACAAAGCAGCAGGAAGCAGATCTGCGCTCAGGTAGGAAACTTTAATAACTTTATTTATAAACAGTTTTATGTTTAAAAGTAAATATATTGCTAGGAGAGATTAGGGAGGAATAGATCTTTAATATTTTAACTATATTATTACGCTTTCAGCATGTCGCCGATCGTGTAGTTAGAGTATGCCATTGTCGGGTCACCTGTTATTACTTTTAATTAAGAAAATGTCATTCATTATTGTGAATAATTGTTATAGTATTTGAAAAAAATGTATATGAATTGTTTATTTGAACTTTAAAAATGTTTGGAAAAAACCGGAACAAGAAGAAGATCGAATTTGATGTTTTGGATTACTTTTTGGAGAGCATTTTTGTGAAAAAAGTTTTTTTTATTTGGGATCTTGGAAGTCGAGGATTTTAAAGAAGATTCTTTGGATTGTGGTATTTTCAAATATGGAATTGGAAGAGAAGATGGTTCGATTTTTTGTTTGGAGGTGGATTTCGCAAAAAAATGTAATTTTTTGTGTTCGATTTGGATATCGTATGGAATACTGTGATTCGATCTTTTTTGCCCAGTTGTTAAACATTTTGAGTGGATTACCATCTTTGGACAATGAAATTTTTTCTGATTCTTAAGGGGAATGCTTATTTCCAAAGAAGGGAAAAATGTTCTTTCTTTTTTCCTCTGGAGTGAATATGTTGATGGATTACAAAAAAACCTTGGATTTCTTTGGGATTTTGAAAGAAAAAAGTATGACGAAAGAAGACATCCAAGGTAAGGTAAGACTTTTTAAAACGGTAAAAAAAAATTTTTTAAATGCCAATTGAATTAAAATGTTTAATTAATTTAGGGCAAAACAGGAAAGTAATGTTGTAGTAAGAGTTAATACTGTAGTATGTGAGCAACATTATCTAGGTAATCTAAAGCCACACACGTCAAAAATTGTTGTAAGGTTCCCAATAGTCTCTCAGACATTTCTTTTGATCTTTTAGAGATGCGTGGATTTAGACTGCCAGTTAATGCTTGAGACATTCTCATTTCTTGGAAACTTTGCTCCTTCCTCAAAGTTTCCAAAAAATGATAAAAGTTAGGGTGAGGTTTACCAATTGTGTGATTGAAGGAGTTGTGCCATCCCTCAATGGCATTGTTTGTCTTTACTTCCCCTTCTAAGCAGCTCGTGTAGCAGTTCCACCACTCCACATGGAAACGTGGCTTCCTCCTGCAACCCGACCTGCTTAGATGCCCAATCCATGTGTCCTCAAAATAATTTAGTAAGGGTGCACATTTGTCTTCGTTTTCTGTATAATATTCTTATTCTGTAATTGCAGTCTAGTATTCGTCTACACTTTCAGGAGGAACAAAGCAAAGTGATGTTAGTTTTTTTTATTTGAATTGCAGTTTGCTATCCGAAGAATAATCCGCAACTAGGGATGTTTTTTGTAATTTACGCCAAAAAGCCTGGGAAAAATTGAAAAAATCTCCCTGAATTTGGGTATCCGTGTACGTTTTTGTTATTACATTTATCATTGCAAATTCAAAATCTATAATTATTTTCCGAGGACTTTTGTTTGAAGTTTTGGACTTAATCACTGATAAAAGTTCAGTGCAGGTTGTGGATTGTTTGTCAGGTAGCACACTGTACACTAAGGGGACTAATGTGTTATTAATTTTAGCATAAATAGTGTAAATTTGAGTGAATGGATGAGGAGTGCTTTTAAATGTCCCATCCATCATCCAAATTTCACTATTCTCTAATTTGACTAGGTTACTGGGTGTACTGAAGATAAGTATACGTTTAAGAGGGTTTTGGTTATCATGTAGGTGGAAAAGTTAGTTAGATATAGATAGAGAGAGTTCTGGAGGAATGTGAATATCAGAATAGGTTTGTGGAGTAGTTCTTTGTGGGTTACTTACCTGTTTTTTTCTTTGAATTATTCTTCTCAGATTATGTATTATTGGCATACTGCTAGCTACATGACTAGGGACATGCTGCGCGACCTCCCTTAAAATAGAACCAGAAGTATCATTGGAGGTGCTTGCAATATCCTTCATTTCGTTAATTGTTTCTCTAACTTCTATGTCCATTGCAGAGGCTGAGTGGTTATGTTCTGATGTTTTATTAACTGTGTCACCTAGAGTAACCGTTCTGCCTTTGCAATGGATAAAGTAATGTTGCACGCACCTCCAATGTCTTCTTGGTTCAGTAATTCTCGCCTTGCAATATATGTACCCAGCATTTTTTCACAGTCTATTTCCTTTGTTTGACTTGATGTATTTGGCTGTTTTATCTGCTGACATTATCTGCAATGAAAAAAGAAATTATTTTGTACAAATATGTTTTTGCTTACAAAGAATGTATTACTTTTTTCTGTTACTTTTCAAACATTTTTGGTTGTGCTAATCTTTTTTAACTTCTTTACTTCCTGTAGTTAGGATAGTAAGTTATACCCCTACACTATCCAACACTTACCCTACTTTAACAGCCCCCTGGAGTTAGAATAGTAATTTTAACCCCTACACTATCCAACACTTATCCTACTTCAACACCCCCCCTGGAGTTAGAATAGTAATTGTAACCCCTACACTATCCAGCATTTACCCTACTGATACACCTCCCTAGAGTTAGAATAGTAAGTTATACAGCTGCACTATCCAACACTTACCCTACTTCAACAACCCCCCTGGAGTTAGAATAGTCATTTTAATCCCTACACTATCCAACACTTATCCTACTTCAACACCCCCCAGGAGTTAGAATAGTCATTTTAATGCCTACACTATCCAGAATCTACCCTTCTGATACACCTTCCTGGAGTTAGAATAGTAAGTTATACAGCTGCACTATCCAACACTTACTCTACTTCAAAAAAAAAACTGGAATTAGAATAGTAATTTTAACCCCTACACTATCCAACACTTACCCTACTTCAACATCCCCCCTTGGAGTAAGAATAGTCATTTTAACCCCTTCACTATCCAGCATTTACCCTACTGATACACCTCCCTGGAGTTAGAATAATAAGTTATACAGCTGGACTATCCAACACTTCCCCTACTTCAACACCCCCCCTGGAGTTAGAATAGTAGTTTTTACCCCTACACTATACTATACTTTACTTACCCTACTTTTACACCTCCCTGCAGTTACAATAGCAAGTTATACAG
Source organism: Lissotriton vulgaris (assembly GCF_964263255.1). Classification (NCBI taxonomy): domain Eukaryota; kingdom Metazoa; phylum Chordata; class Amphibia; order Caudata; family Salamandridae; genus Lissotriton; species Lissotriton vulgaris. The sequence goes on along the minus strand of NC_141689.1, from coordinate 2,078,812,205 downwards.
CTGCACTATCATACACTTACCCTACTTCAACACCTCCTAGGAGATAGATTAGTAATTTTTTACCCTACACTATCCATCACTTACCCGACTTCAACACCCCCTCGAGATAGAATAGAAATTTTTACCCCTACACTATCCAACACTTACCCTACTTCAACACCCTCCCCTGGAGTTAGAATAGTAATTTTTACCCCTACACTATACTGTACATACCCTACTTTTACATCTCTCTGCAGTTACAATAGTAAGTTAAACAGCTGCACTATCATACACTTACCCTACTTCAACAGCTCCCTGGAGTTAGATTAGTAATTTTTTTCCTAACACTATCCCACAATTACTCTACTTCAACACCTCACTGGAGTTTGAATTGTAAATATTACCTATACACTATCCAACACTTACCTTACTTCAACACCTCTTTTGAGTTTTAATAGTAATTTTTACCCCAACACTATCAAACAAAAATTCGAATTCAACACCCCCTCTGGAGTTAGAATAGTACTTTTTATCCAGTACTTTTTCGACTGCTACTCCCCTCTGGTGTTAGAATAATAAGTTATTCAGCTGCACTATACTTCACTTACCCTACTTCAACACCTCCTTGGAGTTAGAATAGGATTTTTTTTACCCTACACTTTCCAACACTTACCTTACTACAACACCTCCTTGGAGTTATAACAGTAATTTTTACCCATACACTAACCAAACACTTACTTTACTTCAACACCTCCTTGGAGTTTCAATAGTAATTTTTTTACCCTACACTATCCAACAGTTACCCTACTTCAACACCTTCCTGGAGTTAGAATAGTAATTTTTACAGCTACACTATCCAACACTTACCCTACTGCAACACCACCTTGGAGTTAGAATAGTAATTTTGTCTACTACATTATATTAGATTTACCCTACTTCAACACCTCTCTGGAGTTACAATAGTAATTTTAACGTCTACAGTTTCTAGTACTTACACTAGTTCAACACCTCTCTGGAGTTAGAATAGTAATTTTAACCTCTACACTCTCCAACACTTACCGTACTACAACACCCTCATGGAGATAGAATAGTAGTTTTTACACCTACACTTTTCAACACTTACCCTACTAGAACATCCTCCTTGGTGTTAGAATAGTACCCTATTTTTTTGCTTCTCTGGAGTTGCAAAAATATTTAATACACTTGCATTACTCTTCACTTACCTTAATTTATTATCTTTTTGGACTTAGATTATTGTTTCATGAATATGCACAATCTAGTTCTTACTCTACTTTTGATTTCCCTCACAAATTTGACAGTAATTTGTCATTTTGCAGTGTGTTGCATAATAAAATGTATTCCTTGTTACCTCTTTATATCTTGTTTAGTTTCTCGGATGAAGAACTTTCTTGATTTTGTTCAGTTGTTTGTAGTTTGAAAAAGAAATTGTTAGTTTTGTGTCCTTTGTTTTGGAGAGGTCACTGTATGAGGATTTAAATGAGGTTAACTGATCAATTAGTACATTTTGCTATATAATTTACCTTTAGTTTATTTTGGTTGTTTTGTGGATGGTTTCGCTTTATTGAAGAGGATGATCTTCAGCTGGTGATTGGATTCTCTTTTAGAAGTTACTTTATCTTTGTATTTATCTGTTGTGGGATGTAGGAGAAAAACAACTGATTTATTTCAATTCATTTAAAGTCTTTGGCCCCCATTAGGATGGTGGGCGGACTTTGCCCGCCCTCCATCCTCGTGCAAAATGGGACCGCGACTCCTATTGAGCCTTAGGATGCGCCCGCCACACAGGCGGGCACATTCTGTATTTTTACAATTGCGGCGGGCGGTGCAGAAAGCGCCACCCGCCGCAATGGTAAAAATGCACGTTGTGCATTTCAAAGCACATGACAGTCACAGGCGGTGCCTGCCTTGTTGCACTTTGGGGTACCATAGGTACCCCCCATGTGCACCCTCCACCCCCGGACTCCCAGGGGGCCCACAACTGGCCCACGCAGGGAGTCTCTGCATGCCTTTCCATGGCGGCATTGCCGCCACAGAAATGCATGTCAGGATGCCAATCATAATACGGCTGGCGGTGTCTCATAGACACCTCCACCACATTAAACATTTTCTGCCCCGGCCGCAAGGCGACCGGGGTGGAAAAGCGTCGGACGGTGTTTACGTTCGCCGCGGTCTCCCCGCCATAGTAATATGGCGGGTGGGAAATGGGTGGCGGGCAGGCATTTATGTCGGGCGGATCACCACCGCCACCATGGCGGTGGTGATCCGCCCGACATCGTAATGGGCCCCTTTGTATTTGGAGAGAATTTTTTTATCGTTAGAACATGGATATTCCGAGATTTTAAAATGTCTTATAAAATTGATTTTCATTGCTTTTTTTAAACTTATTTGATTCTATCATTTTTAAGCAGCTTAAAAATCTGTTTGGCATACATTACAATTTGTTTTTACAAAACATTTATTATTTAAAGATTTACTGCATCACAGTTTATTTTCTTTACCTTTGAAAAAGCAGTATGTTTAAGTTGTTCGTGCCCTTTCTTCTTTCTTTTTAGAAACGAAAGATTTCCTCACCAAAAATGATTTAGTAAGCTTGAAAATTGTAAATTTTAAACTGTTTAGCTTACTAATTTTTTTTACGCATTTCAGAAATTACTACATTTGCTTTATTATTCTTTTTAATTTATAACAGCATTTTTTTCAGAGTTCAAAGCAAAAATACAAATGCGTTAATTATTGTTGATGTCAATGATTTATTTAAACATGATAGAATTTTTCTGTCCCAAATAGCTCTTAAAATATATTGTATTTAAAGAAATATACTTACAACTAATATTGTTAAATGGATATCTGTATTGTTACATTTGTTGAATCGATTTTCAAGTGTGTTGAAAACTGAAATATGTAATGAATCATTTTTTTAAAATTCAGAAAAATTATTTACAATTATGCTTTGTATTTATTTGCTACGAGTTATACTTACTTGAATTTAAGAGTTGAAGTATTAATTTTGTCGATTTTTTATGCTCGGTAAACGTAGGAATATCATGAAAATCCGTCTGCTCTCACTGGTAGTCAGTTAACTACTGGCCTCAAAATGGTGTCTTACTAGTATTTATAGGTTTTTGTGGGTGTCCCCATAAATTTTGAGAAAAGTACCCTTTTTAAATGTGTTTTTTTCTGATTCGTTTGATCTGAGAACTTATATTTCAAATTTAATCTTTAAAACTTAGTGTTTTATCGTTTCAATAGTGTTTACTCCTCCATTTTGTTTTCAGGTGCTTGGTGTTCGGGTCATGAAAACTGTTGTAGGACTTGTTTTTACCTTTGGTTTTAAAATGGAGGCTCTGTTTATGTGTTAGTAACTCTTTTTCGGATTAGTTAGGTTAATGTGATTCATTTATGTTGCTTTATTTTATTTATTTTTTTAAAATAATGATTATCTTTAAAATTATAGTATGTGTTACTCGTTTAAAACTCTAGTATTAAATTTAATACCCGAGTATTACTTTTGTTAAGAAGCTCGTTTTAAACAAATATGTGTTCAGATTCTTACCACATTTTAATACACTTCCCCACCCAAAACCCCTATTTTCCCTGCATCCCGTCCCAGGAGGTATTTTACAAAAATTGTATTTAAAAATGTTTTATTTGCATTGTAATGGTATGCGTTGTATTGTTTTTCGTTGTAATGGTACATTTCAATCTTTTAAATTACTATGTGTTGTAAAAAATGCATTGTAATGGCATGCGTTGTAAAAGCATGCGTTGTAGTGTCATACATTCCTCTAGAGTTCTTGGAAGTCCAAACATTTTCCCAACTTTTAAGGGTTTCTGGAGCAGGTCCTGTGGGTTTCTGTTAAGGCTCCTAGAATGTAAGGGCAGCACATAGGGGCCAGGAATCATTCCTGAAGAGACCCCCAGCAAAGTCAGTCTCGGTCCAGTCGGTATTGGTTAGTTGGTCACTTCAGGAAAAGACATCTTGCAGCTGAGCGTGTCCCTGTAACCAGACAGGAGGTCAGCCAACTGACCCTTGGAGTCAACTTCTTTGTCCTGTGTACAAGAGGGAGCAGGTATAGTCCTTCAGGGATCCTCTCAGGTCATAGACAGGAGGTCCAGCTGGCCCAGAAAGAGTTCTGTTCTGAAGAGGGTGCATTGGGATACCACATTTATGGTTGGCACGAACTAGTGGGTGGTGGTAACTACTTGCTCCTCCCTAACCAAAGGGGTAAAGGTTTCTAGGGGCAACCTACACACGTTTTCAGCAGTTCCTGTGTGCCCTAGTGTGAACAATCATATAGTGCCCTCATTCCTAAAATCAAAACCCTCTTCTCCATTGTGCAGAGCTTTTGATCAGCCCAGAGGCGTGGCCAGGGAAATGAGCAGTTCCCTCACCTGTGTCCACTCCATACCAGTGGTGGGTGTACTTTACTTCCCACTGGATTCAGAGCCAGCCTGGTCAGTGTGGCCATTGAGACTAAGGCTTTAATTTCTTAAGGTTTCTCATTACACTGAACTATGAATCGGCAGGCCTTACCTCTACCCTTTTAAAGGCAATGAAGTTACTGTATCTACCCAAACTGTCCTTTCTGTTCTGATAGGGACCAAATGACCCATACCCATCTCATCCTGTCAGTATACCCAAGTTAGTGATCTGATCTGGGAACAGCTTTCACACCTCACTAATCCACTAGCAGGCCATTGCGAATAAGCCCCCAGGGGTTACAGGGAGAGAAAGGCAACTTTCTACAAGTTACTTTTCCTACATACAAGTTAAAAATCTAACATCACCAATAATCTGGAATTTTAATAAATATGAAAAATAAAGACGAAAAATGGTCTTTGATTGACTATCAGACCTGCCAACTTGTAAATATTTTAGCTGTGTGAGGATAGGGGGTGGGCATGAAGGGGTTTGGGATTAGTACAGAACACAGCCAGAGACAGTTCTAAATTCACAGACCCCCACAACAAGCCTCTACACCTCCCACAACACCCCACATGCCCTCCCTCCCCCACCAAAATTAATGCTTTTGAGGCTGCCGTGGATATCCTGGGGAGGTTTCACAGCTCATCAGGACATAAGCTGATCTAACTCTCCAAACGATTAGCTGGAAACCTGTTCTCTGCAGGGTTTCCAGCTAACTGTGTGCCCACCTTGTGATATTGGCTCCTCACCAGGTGAACATGTGAAAGGAGTTGATATCGCGTGACGCAGGGTAGCACCATGCGAGTTGACAGGTCTGGACTCATTTAGGTGTTTCCTGCCAAAAAGTACAGATGAAAGTTTATAATCTGTACTACATTTTCTAGGATCCACTACAGCCGTCAGTGAAAATAGCTTTTGATGTTGGAGGAACATGCTCGCTTCAGTTTCACATATGTTCAACTTTTACATATCAGGCAACCTCCTTTGTGGGTGACACAGTGTACTTAGGGGTGATATTAATATTTAAAAGCAGGGTTTCCCATAGGTCAAAAAGAAAAGAATTTCCATCAGTTTAAGATAAGGTTTGGAAATGTCAATGTTGAAATCTCTCAAAAGTTCATGTAAATAAAAAAAGGGAACAACTGAGGTGTACAGCAGTGTTTGTCAATCGACTGTTGTATTTCATTCTAAAACTATTAGGTTGAAGTATAGCAACCACTTGAGTTCCCGCGTGGAAAGCAAGTTCAATGATCATCTTCTCTTCATGGGTATGCTGAGCACTTCAACCACCTGCCACTTCAAGTCATTTTCAGTGTGATTAATTTATGAAAAATAGATACAAGTTTGTCATTCTGTACTTTAAGTTTGGGGCAAAGAAAAGATTGTCTTGGACAATGCCAAATCTGTTTCATCGACTGGCATTTCGGGGACCTGGGGTAACTCCCAGATTTCACTTTCACACACAAGATGTCTGCCTCTTTGAAATAATGTGTTCTTAAATTGATCACTGTGATAAAGGCTGGTATACATTAAAACTGTTTCAGTCACTCAGTTTTCTGGAAACAGAAGTGTATAACACTCCACAGTTGCGGCCCCTTGGAGGGAGTATTGGTGGGGCAGAAAGGCGGGGCGTGGGAGGGGGTGTTTTGACGTTCTCCGACTGTTCATAGACTTCTTCCACCTCTTCCTCCATTATCTCGACCACCTGTGTCTTAGGTTTTAGTCGGGATTATGAAGTCCTTCATCCTGGCGTCGAATTCTCGCTTTCGCTGCAGGATGTTTTCCATCTCTGCCTCGAAGCGTCTCTTCTTTTTTTCCATTTCGGCAGCATGTTCTTTCGTCTAATGGTTCTGCTGGTCTTTTCGGCAGAAAGCTTAGCGCCGAGCCGACTTTCGGCGTCGAGCTGACCTTCGGGTCCTTAGTCGGCGCCGAAATTTTCTTCGGGTCTTTTTCCTTTGGCGTCGAACGTTCCTTTTCGGGGACGTTTTTCGACGACTTTGGCTGTTCTCCAGCTCTCGGCGCCGGGGACTCCTTCTCAGAGGATCCGCTGGGCCTGGGTTTTGCTGCAGACGCCGAGGTTTTCGGCATCGGCGCTTTCGAGGCTTTCCCCTCGATCTTTTGAGACTCTGGGTCTCTCGAGGCTCTAGGGGTCGTAGAGTCTCCTACCTTTACAGGAGTCTTCTTAATATCGGTCTCTACGACCGTGTAGCCGTCGTCTTCTGCGGCGTTGTTGTCCTCTTCGTCTGATGATAACCCCAGGTCTCGAAGGGACAGTGGCTGGCCCTTGCCCTGGATGCTGCCGTTGGCTACCCTCTGTCTCGCTCGAATTCGCAGAGTCTTCGGCGTGAAGGCGGAGCAGGCGTTGCAATCCTCGCTCTTGTGGTCGACCGGTAGGCAAAGGTTGCAAACCGGGTGCTGGTCCTTCTGCGCGTACTTGTGGTGGAAGTTACGGCAGAATTTTTAAGGGAGTGTTGTCCATATCCTGCGTTTAGGGAGCCCCCTGAGCACGCATTCCCCGATGGACGTCGAAGTTCTTGAAGTTCCTTCCTTCGTTGTCTTCTTCGATGGTGTCGTCTCCTCTAGTCTCTCCCAATCTTTTCATGCAAAAATTGCTTCTTTTCCTTCTTTCTCCAAAAATGTCTGGAACCCTTTCGGGAACTATCCAGACCCAACTGCGGAAAAAAAAGAGTCTGAAGATTGTGCCCAAGAGTGGGAGCTTCCGCAGGAAGCATGCCGACGTCACCGCAAATACACCAAAGGGTGAGATGTCGACGCCCACCTGGGCTACGAAAAAAAAAAAAAAAAAAAACTACTACGATTCCGGACCCAACCACAAGACCACGGATTAATGCACAGCATAGTGAATCCAGAAACATTCACGCTGCAAAAACTATAGATTCTAATCAGTCCTTCTCTACTTGGCCGGAATTGTGTGATCTTGGACAAAACTCTAGCCGCCTTAATTCCGTATACGACTAAATTAGCGGTCTGTAGAAACGACAATTTTCATGATATTTAAAGATCCGGATACATCCTTTTACCTTGCGCAGACGTCCTCCCCAGGCTGCTTCAGCACACGCACCAGCCGCCTGCACGCACCCCAGCCCCTGCCGGCATAACCCCCAGCCCCTACATGCATAACCCCAGCCCCTCCCTGCACAGCCCCCAGTCCCTGCCTGCACAGCCCCCAGTCCCTGCCTGCACAGCCCCCAGTCCCTGCCTGCACAGCTGTCTTCCAGGACACGCTGTCAGTTTTCTGTGGCTTCTCCTGCTTCCTGAAGCGGGGGTCGGGGAGGGCTGCGGGGGTCGGGGAGGCCCTTACCTTGGCCCGGGAGAAGCAGGACCAGATGAAGTCCAGGAGCGGCATGATGCGGCGAGGGGCGCAACCTCGGACAGTATGGGGGCGGCCCTCGCTCAGCCGGACAGACCCCCCTGCCGGACAGCGCCATGATCCCTCTCACAGCTGGAGTGAGGTGCCCGGCGCGGGTGGAAGGAGGGACCGGAGGGTGAAAGGAGGAGCAGGCGATTCAAACTGCGCACCGTTACTCCGTTGGCTGGAAACGAGCCCCGCAAATTCCCCAAACATTACGAAAGTCTGCGCCGCAGAGACTTTTCTTTCCTGTCCCTGGAGAGGCGCTGCCTGCACCGGCTGCAGTGGAGAGTGAAAGCAAAAGAGGAGAGAGGCAGACACTGGGCCGGCCAGAGAGAAACTATAGAAACAGGACCAGGAGAAACGGGCAGAGAGGAAAAGGAGTGAGGGAGAAAGATAACACAGCGCGAGGGAGAGAATGAATGAAAAATATGAGGACGAGAAGGGTCAGAAAAAACCTTACCTCGAGCGTCAGTGAGGCTGTTCCGGGCAACAATGGCGGCCGCAAACTTCCGAATTTTTCGGAATCGGGCGTGTTTTTATATAATAATAATAATATATTAATAAATAATATCAAATGTAATAAGAGTGTTTAGCAAACTGAAGATACTAATTGCATTCTGCTGAGAGCTGGTATTAGATTTTTGTAGTTCGAGTATATTGGCGGTCTCAGCTGTATATTTATGGCTGAAGTGGGTAATCAATGAATCATAATTTGTAAAGTGCTGCACTGTCACCCCTAAGGCGCGGGATGCAAGGTGTCTGTCGAAAAGCCAAGTCTTAAGTTTCTTTCCAAAGTCTGGCAGGGAGGGTGTCCTGGGGGGATGGTGGTTCGCTGGGTGGCGAGAGAAGGGAAATGGCAGGAAGAGGGAAAAAAAAGCAGGAAAAAAAAAATCAAAATAGGGGGCAAGAAATTTGCATAAAATATCAGAAAAGGCAAAAAAAAAAAGAACCTAAAAGAGCAGAGAAGGCAGAAATAGAGGGCAAGAAACTAGCAAAAAAGCCCCGAAGAGCAAGAAATTAGCCCCCCCCACTCTCAGCCCCCAATACCCTCGACACACCCCCACTGTCTCCAGCCTCCCCTCACCCCTCAACTCACTTGCTCCGCCCCCCTCTAGCACCCCCACATATGCCTCCAACACCCCCCCTTTCCCATCCATACCCCTCACCCACATTCTCTCACACCCATCGAATGACACCTCACTCACTATTAACTCAGAGCCCAGCACCAATGCTAGCATAGCCCCCCCACCCCCCTGCCAGTCCCCTTTCCAGCTCCCTAATCAACGACTCGCCCACGGCGCCCATCCCTCACTCTACCCCTAACCCACCTCTGGACATGATTATAGCCACCCTCTTACAAGTCAAAGAAGAGCTCCACACCATCAAAGATCTACTTACCACACTCACCAGACAACCCCTACCTATCACCGCCCCATCACGCAACAAACCCCCCACCCACCCTACATACCCTCACAAATCATACTCCCCGCGCTGGCCCTCTATCCCTGCCCGCAATCACACACGCCCCCGTCGTGCCCTCAACCCCCTTTCGGACCATGACCTATGCACCCTCCTTCGCTCATTCGGCCCTGGTCCCTTAAAACACACAACCGCTACACACCTCCCCATTCCCACAATCCTCACTAATCCCCTTAGGCCCCCCACTCTGAGCAACAGAAGTTCCATCCCCAATAACCTCAGAGAAGTCCCCCTCTCTCTAGAACACTCAATCACCCTTCTCACCCCCAGACTCAAATGCATCCTACTCAACTGTAGATCGGCCACGAGACACTCCTCCGACATCGCGGATCTCATTATAGCATTGGACCTCGGCCTGGCCATTCTGACTGAAACGTGGCTAACTGAAACTTCTACGCCTATAATGGACATATGAGTCCCTCCCCCCCAACTACCACATCATCAGGCTCGACAGGACCGGCAAGACGGGCGGTGGAATCGCATGCATTTTTAGGAGCACCCTCTCTGTGACCAAAGTCATCTCCCCCTCCCTCACTTCCTGTGAACTCTTCCGCCTCGATATCTCCAGCGAGGGCAAACCTGTATGCTCTTTACATGTCATCTACCACCCGCCCGGGGACAACCTCACCTTTATCCAACAACTCATGGACACGATCGCATCCAATGCCGGTCGGCAGACCACTCAAATTTACCTGGGTGACTTCACTCTCCATTGGAACGATCAGAAAGACGCAGTGGTGAATAGTCTCAAAACTTTCCTTAATGCGCTTGACCTCACCCAAATCTGTAACAGCCCGACACACGACAAAGGCTCGATCCTCGACCTGATCATCGCCAAAGAGGACGCTACCCAATTGGGGTCGATCCAACCCTGTGACTGGTCAGACCATCACATTATCACTTTCTTCATCAATGAAAAAGTTAAACCTAACATGGCTCAACCCACCAAATCCAAGATCTGGAAAAGGGACATGAAGAATCTCAACCCGAACTGCCTGCCTTCTCACACTCGCAGTCTCCTCGTTCCCCCTGTGGGCGCCCCTGATGTTCAATCATTGACTGACCTCTACCTCGATTCTATGAACTCAATAATCAATGAAGCTGCCCCCTGCAATTGAAAAGAGTCTCCACCAAGAAATCGAATCCTTGGTATGATGGCAGACTCAATGAAGACACGTGCTTTGCGAATGGCAGAGCGCACCTGGAGATCTGACCCCTCAGCACTGCACCTTAAAATGCTAAAGAGCAAGAGAAATGCCTACTTTAGGAAAATCAAGCGTTCGAAATCAGAGTTCTTCAGCCTCCAGCTGGACCAAGCAAAGATCCGACCAAGGAAACTGTTCGATCTAATCAAATCTCAAACCAAGATGCAACCCTCACAATCAAACAGCGCAACAAGCGATATTCCACACTGTGAAGACTTTTCCGCATTCTTTAAGCTAAAGATCGACAACATAAGAAGTGATCTTCTCATTGATGCAAGCCGATACTCCAGCCCCATCAGCATGACTACCACTCACCCTAAAAACAAAGCATCATGGACGTCATTCGACACCTACACTGAAGAAGCAATTCGCAAACTGCTCAGCACCTTGAAGCCCTCTAATCACTTCACTGACCCCCTACCTGCTAATGCTGTGAAAGACTTCACCCCCCTGCTCCTCCCACTCTGGACCAAAATCATTAACAGCTCTCTTCAATAAGGCCTCATCCCAGACTCCCTCAAGGTGGGGCAAGTCACACCTATACTCAAGAAACCTACAGCTGACCCGGCTGACTTGAACAACTATCGCCCTATCACCAATATCCCCACCTTGGCCAAGCTTCTGGAAAAATGTGTACAACTCCAACTGACTAAACACATTGATCAGTTTGACCTCCTCAACCCTCATCAATCAGACTTCCGAGCGAAACACAGCACGGAAACGGCTATGACTCACATAATTGACGACGCCCTCCAAATCCTTGACCGCAACGATTCCTGCCTCCTCATCCTTCTTGACCTATCCTCAGCTTTTGATACTGTCAAACATGAGAACCTTCTGGAGCTGCTAAAGACCAGAATGGGTCTATCCGGGACTGTTCTCAAATGGTTCACTTCCTTCCTACATAACCGTTCACAGAAGTTCAAGATCAACAATGTGCTGTCCTCACCGGTGCCGGTAACTTTAGGCGTCCCACAAGGCTCCTCCCTATCCCCCACTTTGTTCAACCTCATCATGGAACCACTCACATCCTTGCTTCAAGCATCCAATGTACTCTTCCATATGTACGCCGATGACACTCAACTTTACCTCAAGCTACAATCCCAGGAAGACATTAAGCTTCTGAACTCCACACTCAGAAACACCCAATCATGGTTGGCGATAATCACCTCAAATTAAATGCTCTGAAAACTGAGTTCCTTCTGATCTCACCCCCCACGTAAATTGCCATCACCAAAACCTGGCTCAATCAGCTAACTGCGCTCAATGTCCAACCCACCATTGTGGAATCTGCAAAATCCTTAGGCATTACACTTGACGCCAAGCTCAACATGCAGCAGCACATTAGCAAAGCCACTAAAGGAGCTAACTTCCAAGTCAACACGTTGAGGAAACTTAAACGCTTCCTCCCAGCTAAGGACTTCCAAACTGCGGTACAGGCCCTAGTCATCCCTTGCATAGACTATGGAATTGCGACCCTTAGCAGACTCCCTCTTTCAACAACCGCTCCCCTAAGAGCCTCCTTGAACGCTGCCGCGAGACTCATCACTGGTTCTAGGAAACACTCTCATATATTCCCTGATTTAAAATCTCTGAACTGGCTGCCCTTTGAGGCCAGAATACAGCTGAAAATAGCCGTTATGACACACTCGGCCGTACATCACAAGTCACCCAGCTACCTCACCCAAAAGCTGACTATATCAGGAGGCTCGAGATCCAATAGAAGTACAAAAAATGTACTCCTGAAACCTCGTAGATTCCGGAAGGAAAAAACATACAAACGCTCCTTCTCAGGAATGGCGCCCAGGATCTGGAACGCACTCCCGCCTGAAACTAGGCATATCCCCTCCACTGCACTTTTTAAGAAAGAGGTAAAAGCCATCCTTATGGCCAAGTTCACCTGAACTCTTCTGCTGCTGGAACAGAGGCGTCTGTATTGTTGCTGCAGTACTGGTTACCAGTTGTCTATTGCATTTTATTTGTACATGACTGATATCCTATTATGCTATTTCACTTACTACCGACTACTATTTTGTTCCTAATAGTCGGTTCCAACTACCTTCCTGTTGCCCCTACCCCTTGTTCCTGCAAGCATTAAGAAAGAGGAAATAGCCATCCGTTTTGGCCTAAGCTCACCTGATCTCTATTGTTGCTGGATTTAAGTCTCTGCACCGCTTTTTGTTTTATTAGTTACTTGATCGTTTACTGGTTCTCATATATGTACTCGATTGTTATCCTACTCTACTTTGCTATCATATTGTACCCAATATTGTATCTATTCTCCCCGCCCCTACCCCTGTCTCTGTAAAGCGCTCTGATATCTGCAAAGATCTTGTTTGTGCTATATAAAACTTTGAATAATAAATAGCAGAGAAGACACAAACAGAGGACAAGAAATGAGCAGAAAAACAAAACCAAGGACAAAATACTAGTAGAAAAGCCCAGTTAATGTATTCCTGCTCAGCTGCCTCTAAATACCTCTTATCTTAATGATCGGTATGCGCATAACTTTGACAAAAGTTGTTGAGGCTTATCTGCAATTCATTTTTATCTTCCGTCCTGAGAACGTGGGTCCCTTGCTTGCTGTGCTCCTGGATTCAAACTAGCCTGGTTGATGAGGGGTGTTACTCTGAAACCGGTCCCAGGATGCCAGTTTCTCGTTCAGGGAGGACCCAGTTTGGCAGTTCGGGTTGGACTGTTCCCATGAGGAGCAGAGTCAAGACTGATTTGCAAATGGCTGGGTGCTAACTGGGGTGGCGTAGTGAGCGAAAGAACGATGGATTTAACCCAGATCTCTTGACTGGGATGAAAGTTTGATTCATTCAGCATTCCGTCCATCATTTGTTTCTGCACCACTTAGAACCAGCGAGGCAGTATAAGGCCGAAACGTAGTCACTGGCAGGAACCAGGAATCGAAGGGCAACAACCATGAGGGAAAAGCAGGACACAACAGAAAGCAAGCAGTAAACAAAAGGCAGAAAGCAGGAAACAAAAGGCAGAAAGCAGGAAACAAAAGGCAGCCAACTGGAGACGAAAGGCAGCAGTGGAGAAGTTCCACGAATAGCACAGTAATTGGCATTCTGAAGCTTTATAAAGCTAAAATTCACGGCATTGCCATCTCCTTTAGTGCTGCTCTTGCTGTGATTGAGGCAACATTATAGCTAATGGTACAGGCAAATGATAGCAGTGGCGGCCGCTACTTAACGAGGGTGGTGGAGAAATGGGGGAAAACCTACTTAACTGCAGACTGGCTGCTCCTTCGCTGTCCTCTTTGGCAGACTCCAGGAAGCTTCCAGACTCACCTAGGCAATCATAATGCTGCTCAACAGCAGAGTTGTGATTGGTCTAAGCACTGTGGTTCGGCGCTCAGAAACTGACTGGGAGGCTGAGAATGTTCTCCACCCAAGCTGTGCAATACAGCCGGTGAAGAATATGCGAAGTGTATATTAATTTTTTGCCAGCACAAAACAGTCGTACAAACCATTATGTGCACTTAAGAGAGTGCCCACCACTCCTCCCCCTGTTCCTTCACAGACCAGCCCCACACCGCCCTTAACCAGCTGAGCCATGACCGAAAAATAAAATGATAACACTGCGTTATTATCATTTTATTTTTCCTTTCTGAACTACTCACAGAGCAGTGGGGCGACTCTCCCCTTCCTTAGCGGAGGAGCCGCCGCTGATTGATTGGAGAAGATCAACAGAGCAGCCAATCAGAGAGAGCTCCATTGGCGTGAAGTGAAAACCCAAAGGAAACCAACATTCTTTCGCTGTTACAAAGTAAACAATGGAAGGTGAAATATTCGGGTGAAGTGTTCGCCCCCCAGGAATGATGTTGCACTCCCAATTCTGAAGACCAGTGTCCTATTATCTAGCAAGACTTTGGCACATACAGAAGGCAGCTCAGCAATTTATTTTCCATCTAAAGGAAAGCACTCCTGTATCAAAGGCAGGGAGTTTTACCCTGTCTGGTTGTGGAACAGTGGATCGCATCATATACATGTGCTTAATGCATGGAGCATAACACTATCCAGATCAGTCCAGTCTCTCCCTTCCTTTTCACCCATTTCATTTTTGCAGATCCCCAGGATAAATCAATAGCATACAGGTGACTTTCTTTTCAGGGCCCCGCATTCTGGAGTAAGCTAACATTGCATTTGACAATGACTAAAACATAGCTGTTGGTAGACTCTGCAAACAATTTTGTTGTTCGGCTTCCATTTTGTATATTTGTGCCCCTCCTCTATTTTGTTCCTTGGCACCAATCGCGAAATCCTTCCTATAGTCAAAACCTTCTTGTGTGCGATTCGGTTTACTATGATCACCATATATCTATTTGTGGTCTATTAAAAGGTTTGAACAGTAAAATAGCACATCATTGTATCATTAACAGCTGGGTGCTAAGGACATCATAACACTATGATCACATGTTGCCACACACATTTTACAAATTAACTATGCAAACTGGCAGTGTCCTTTCCATGGAAGAAACTAAAAAAAACAACCATAAATTAAGCAATGAAAATAAGCAACAGTTCACTTTTAAACATTTAATAGTGCACTTACTGATATATTCTGTACATTGCAAGTTAGAAACATTTTCCTTTATTGTATTCACTTTAGACTTTTATCGCTCTAGATAAAAAGTCAAAAGAACAAAAAAAGAATAATATCTGAGGTATAAATACACGTATATTTTAAATAATTAAGCTTTAACATGCTATCCTATAATAGTACACTGAACAAGTATACAAGTTTACAGTTCAATGGTATGTACAAAATAAAATCTTACAATTTAAAAATAATATTTTTGAAAATTACAAATACAGAGTTTACATAATCAAGACAAACACTGACATTTGAAACACTCAAACAAGCTTGCCTGCAACAAAACAAATATTCTTCATCAGAAAGCCTTTGACATAATACTGACAATGGTAAATTTAAAAAAAAATCCTTCTTTCACCTCCCACTCATACGTCATCCACTAGGGATCAGTATAAAATTAATTTATCACGAACACTTCATCTTCCAAGCAATACCTCACTTTACACTAAAATTTGCAGAAACTGCAACATTTCAAAAGGATCTTTCTGTCACTGCTACTTCCTGATTGTCAACTAAGGTGTATTCTCCGGGTTTTAAAAAGCTGCCAAAAATGACTTGTGCTTAAGAAGCCATGGTATACAACTAACAAAACTGTACATCAGGGTATATAAAAAGAACCCAGGAATGATTCTATAAACGTAAAACTATTTTTGATTGGTCTCCATCACAGAAGACCTTAGGCCTTCTCCGTCTAACACAGTCCTACAAAAGATCAGGACAGGGTCAAAAATCCAGGGGGGAAACTGTTGAGACAATTCCCCATTACCTTACTAGTGTTTGGACCATATGCTCCAACTTCCGATTTTAAAAGATGCAGAGCAAACTTTGCAAGGTTCCTGTAAATCGATATAGATAATAACCTTCATGGCGAGGATGGTGATATACAATAATTTACAATATATTGACACAGCTTCTATATAGTTGCATTTTAACTAATGGCTCTAAAGAGAATTATAGGCGAGTCGGCGGCCACGTTTTATTGCTCACAACAGGGATCATTCCAGATAGTGTGGAATGAGGGACCATAAGGTACACCTCGCAACAGCTAGTTATGCATGTACTAAAGGAGCAGATAAAACCGATCCAGTTTAAACAGTATAATATCCATTTAAATCTGGCTGTCTGCCCACCACTGTCAACCACCATGCTTTTAACTTGCTTTACCACTTTACTAAACACATTTTCACCAGAGCTAGTCTCCAGTCTGCACAAGACCACATTGTAAAGTACCAACTTATTCAGTGGACACACCGGTCCCTTATAGCACTTGAACACAATGACACAAACAAAGGCAAAGATAATATCACACACAGGAATGCAGTTTTTGTATCCATAATGTTCCTCAATACATTTACTATAGTTTTGCTTCTCAGAAGCAATCCATAATTTCCAACAACAAAAAATAAATTGTCTTGCATGTAGAGAACTACAGTTCTTTGTTTTGCAATTAAGGCCTAGTCCAGAGGCCTCATGCAGATGCAAAGCAGCTTTAAACTTTAAACATTGCTAAAAGTCCTTAAATAATTTGCAAATGGAGTCCAATTTCTAGCATTTTGGTTTCGAGAGGTGTCTTGAGCAGAGGTCATTATGACCACGTGTGAATAAGCAACAGTTTCCAGGAACAAAGCATATATCTTTGGACAGAGTGAGCAGTGGTCACCTAGGTTTTGATTCTTTTCTTTCAATGTTCTGATTGTTGAATGAATCCCGAATCTTCACCACTTCAGCTGCGCAGAAATGTCCAAAGGTCTTATGGTACCATTCAGGCATGTGCCCCCTAAAACCAGAGAGCAAACCGCAAGTTAGTGCTGTGATAAGTCAAGAAGAAAGAACGGAGACCTGCACACAAAATAGCAACACTTGAATTTGGAGATGCTGTAAAACACATGTTAAATGAAAGAGACACCAGCTATTATTTGATCTTTCTTTTTTGCAGTTACAAAGTTTAGCACCATTTCCTGCAGCGTGCAATTAGCCAAATAAGTGGCATAATGCTGATGCTTACATAAACACATTTTTCAAAATATTTAGCTTAAAAATATTTTGCCTTGAATACTTTAAAAGTCTGATGTGTCTAAGGGATTCCAAATATCAATTCAATTCATGAAGCTTTATTCGGCACATGTAAAATGACCATAAAAGCACAAAGGTAAAAGACATAGTAATAGCAAATACATCAATGACTAAACTAATTTACAAAAAATATTGCAGACATGATTCATTAAAAACACATACTTTTCTTGGCATTAACACAGTAATTTAAAAACGTGGCTGTATAAAAACAGATATCGGCCGATTGCAGATTAAAAATTAAGATCATTGCCTGGTTAACTGTACGTACTCCATATTTTACGAGCGTTGGTTTCAAGAATGCAGTATGTAAATTTGAGTACAGTTTGCAGAACAGTAAAAAGTGCAAAGTGCTCTGAATAGAAACGCCATCACACATGCATGGCCCCGACCAGATGGCGTGCCATACCGAATCGGAGTCTAGTGAGCACAAACTTATGGGATGGCCCAGTCACCATGGATAAATACGAAGGAAAACCTTCCACCTTGCTGTATCTGGTGTAGAGTACAACAGTGGTCAAGGTTCCGTAGGCTAATGCCCGCTTCCTCACCCTAAAAGCCAAGAAATTACTTTTCAGCTCAGCTTTGGTTATCCTAGATGCTGCACTTGGATCAAGCAAAATATTCAAGTTAAATATCTTGGAAAAACAACCAACAACATATTTTACCCAAGGTATCTTAAGATGATTATCCAATGATAAGCAATCCTCGATTATAGACCTGTTAAAAGACTTTTCCGCCTTAAGCCAAATAGAACGCCAAATCATAAGTGGCCTTAGGGATAACAGATCAATTAAATAGTTTATATCTAATTCTCGGTGAATTAACTCATTTGGTAGACACAGGAGCTTTTTTAAGAAAGAATTTTCCTCTATTTGCAAATTATAGTCGCATCTGTGGCCCCATACACCCGCCCCATATAATGCGATGGAAACACATCTTGCTTGATAGATCTTAAGCATATCCCTGGTTCGTCGGTCCCCAACCTTAGCAGCAAATCTAAAAACTCCATAGCCATTTTTGGCCATTTTGTTCTGGATATTGTTATTCTTCGGTCCATTTCCTGTCTTTGGAGAAGGTAATACCAAGGTAACAGAATTGGTCTACCTGCTGCACCTTATCACTATCAATAAAAAAGGCATTAAAAATTTTATTTTTAACCCCGCAGGTCATGGTGTGTGTTTTCCCCTTGTTGATAACTAGTTTTCTATCCTTGATAAAGGAAGAAAAACTGTTGATCAGACGCTGTAGTCCCAAGGGGGTTCTAGAAGGTAGAACGTCGGCGTATAATAACACCGGTACAGGGACGCCTTTGATCTGGGGGGGCATCTGCATTAATCTTTTTCAGAATGGCATAGATTCCATTAATAAATGATATAAAAAGGAGGGGGGCCAATACACAGCCCTGCCTAATCCCTCTTTTAACAAATATCACGGAGAAAATATCTTTGATCAAATCAGAAGATTCTGATGGAAGGTGAACATTACGGCTGAGTGAGTTGGGGACAGTTACTTCTGGGATGGGTATGCCCCCTGCATGACAAACAGACGTGTACCCATGCCACAAGGCCCTACTGCATGTGAAACTGGAATTCTACATTTTATTTCCGTGAAGATTTTGCTAGCAAGAGGTTGCTGATTAGTTCTTCCTGAGCACTGCCATTTGGTCCTCTGAGACGGGTCCGACACACAGCCACTTACTACATTAGAAGACTGCTAACTGAATAGTTCAGCAAAATATATATTGGAACAATGTGACATATCACAAGAATCCTAAATAAAGTGGCATGTAAAGCGATGCTGCCTTGTGTGTAGCACAGTGAGGTGCATGTCATTTACGTTAATGATTTTTTTGCATGAAGGAGACATTTACAAAATAAATTAGACATACCTTAAATCGATTCTGCAGATGTAAGTAAGCTTTGATTTCCCCATGCCGGAAGGCTCAATCAAATAGCGAGACATGAGAACATTAACTCTGACGCCTACAATGGGTGCACGGTCATGATCCACGGAGGTCATCAGCAGTGCACAGGCACCTTTTGGTAAATTTGTTCTCCATGATCTAAAAAAAAAAAAAAAAAAAAAATAGGTTCTCGATTAATAATAAAACAAAAGAAGAACTGTCCATAAAGAATCGCCAATGTTTTCCAGCAAAATGTTCCTTGTAAAGGGACAAGGGGAGTGTCATGGGGATCAGAGAATGCCTAGAGACCATACAGGACATCAAATTACCTGGTTTCTAGCTGACATTCTTCAGCTCCTGCCCACTGTCCCTTTTCACAAACCTTCTCCAAATCATGGAAGAATAACTGGGCTTTTACTGTCAATCAACTCCTTTAAATCTTAACGAGGGACGACAGGCAGGGAGAATGGTTTCAAATGTTCTCAAAAGTAGGTAAAGCCGTTTTTCAATGCTTTGACATTAAAGTAACTGCAATTTCACAATAGGATCGCCGCACGGCACCTCAAAATAGTTATCCAATATTAATTTACCCAGGATTGGCGAGATAGTCAAGATGTGCACAAGAAACAGTGCATAGAGAATGTCCTTTTACTAGTTGCAAAGAGGTTGACATCTGCCCAAGGATGACTGAAGTCTTCGCAAGGAATACATTTAAGTACTGAAAAATAAGGTGGTGCATTCTTGTTTGGAGATTGGAGGCATTCTTCCAACATTTAACGTGCACACAAGAGACGGAC